>NC_138170.1:28626126-29961126 GCF_964165515.1 Mesoplodon bidens
AACACATGCAATCAACACACATGCTGTCAACACACACGCACACACGCACACACACCGTACACCATCAAACACATGCAATCAACACACATGCTGTCAACACACACACACACACACACACCTCGCACCACCAAGCCTTTGCTCCAGGTCCTCTGCCCACCAAGAAAGGCCTCCTCTCCCCTATGCTGTTCTAACCCCTCTCGTCAGCCCCCTTGGAGAAGCTTTCCTGATGACTTAGACCATGCTGACCTTGTAGGGCCCAGAGTCCAAGATCTTGGTGTCCTTGCTAAGCAAGCATTCATCGCTTTGCTCTCACTCTGTTCATCTCATTTGGATCTTCAACATAGCCCTCCTCTCTCTGTCAGAGAACGCTCTTCCTCTTTATCCCTCCTCAACACACACATGTTCTCCACCCAACGGCCTGAGGACTTCAAGAGGAGACCCCTACCCAGGGTGATCTCTCAGAATGATAGGCAAGCGTCACCCTTGGCCTGAAGGGTGGGTGCCTGAAGGTAGGTGATGTGTGGGATGGGCAGGGGGCGCCACCTCTACATGAGCCTCAAGACCCTCTAGGAAATGGTGGGAAGCCCACTCTGGGTGTTCCTGCACTGCTTCTCTTCCCATTTTCATCAACAGAACACCAAGAACTAGCAGACTAGTCGACAAAGACCCCAAGTTTGTTTGAAAAGTAAAAGTAGAGCCTGATTCATACTCAGAGGCAGAATCAGAGACAGAGAGAGCAGCCTGGGGGGAAGGGAAGGAAAGAGGAGGCCACATTGGGAGCAGTTCATTCACAGCGTGTTCCTGGTTGGAGGCAACACCTATCTGTTCATTATTTTTCTATATTTTCCAAACTTTATATAATGGACATATATTTATAATCAGAGAAAAATGAATATATCCTTTATCTCAAGCAGAGCACTGACTGGAAGGAAACACCTCTGTGCCCCTCTCTGAGGACACCCTAAGCCTGCCCTCAGCAAGGTAGGTGTCAAGGCCATGATGCTTGCAGCAGCACCACTATGCTTGCGCACACATCTGCTCCCAGCCCCCCACCCCACCTCTCACGCACACTCATGTGCACACACACCGCACACACCCACACTACCACCATCCCCAGACTACGGCTCTAAAATCTACACAAAGACAGCCACACAGACCAAGAAGACACTGTGGGGTTGCCATGCGAGAGTTGATCCCATCCCAGTCCCCCACCACAGAGAAGAGTCCAGGAGGCCAGGCATCTCCTTACTCCCGGAGACAGGTGCCCACCTACAAGCCCTAGAAGGCCAAGTGGACAGTTCTGCCTCATACATCCATTTCAGACCATCTCTAGAACTGGCCGCCCTTGACAGACACTGAAACATTTCTAGACACCTGAGAAATGCTTGGCCGTGGTTGTCAGCCAATGGCACAAGCATCAGGAAAGTCTGGGGTATCTTTTTCTAGTGTGTGGCAGCTCATCCCAGGAACTGGCGGATGATGGCGAGAGGTTCTTCAGCAGAGAAGAGGCAACTGAGCAAGGAGACGGGAGGGACCACAACAGAAGCTGAATGTGGCAAGAGAGCATCTGGAGCTGGGGAGGAGCCTTCTGCTGGGTCCACAGCCAGAGCTGGTGAGCACAGCGATGGGGGCTGCATGACGGAGGGAACAATATGGGCGGCCTAGAGACACGGGCTGGACAAACAGGAGCCAGCAAGATCCAAGTTCTGCCAGACTTCTCATCCCTCCTTCTCATCCCTATCCTATCTGCACTGGGGAAGGGGCGAGGGGACAAGAGCCCAGCCAGAACTATCTGGAAAACCACTGGATCTGGAACCCACAGCCTCCTGGATCAGCCCCAAGATGCCCGGTCCTCCCAAGCCCTGCACAGGAGATGTGCAAGACAGAGTGAGGGAAGGATCTCCTGGACCAGCCAAATCGGATCAATGATCTCAGAGAAAAGCACGATACAAAATTGCTTTTTCCCCAAGCCCCCAGCAGACCCCATCAGGACAGGGCTTCCCGAAGACTGGGACTGATCTCCCTGCCAGCCTCGGGGCTCCTTGAGAATAGGGTTATGCCTCCTCCATCAGACAGGGAGCTCGATGAGGGCAGGGTCCAAACCTCCTCCACCAGAGCAGGCGGATCTCACTTCCTCCTCTCCCTGCCAACCTCCGAGGTCCTGTGAGCCCAGGCCCTCCCACGCGGGCATGCCTCCACCAGCCCTAACCTCAGCTCCCCGCCCTCTGCCTGGCCAGCAGCTCTAGCCGTGTGCTCCCACCAAGAGTGCAGCCCCTGCTCTGGCTCAGACCCCTGGCCCCGGTTCACTCATGTCAACGCTGTAAGGACGTCCAGCCTGGGCCTCCTCACCGTCTGCCTCTGGTTGTGCTTGTAGCCAGCAGGACCCAAGAGAGTCCCTCCCCATCTGAGTCTGTAGACATTTTGAGGGCAGCACAGAACGGAACGGAACACAGAACGGAAATCCTGCTGGGCAAGCTCTACGCTTCCCTGCACAGACTCAGACGGCCCGCTGATGGGGGGGATGTGGGAGCCAGCACTGGGCGCCCGGAGCTTGGGGCTAATTAGCTGCCTCATTCAGCTATGAACACCCACCCAGGCCAGAAGGTACTAGCCTTGAGTGTAGCTGAATTCTGTGTATTTGCAATTTCCATTTGGGTTTCCCCAGTCAAGAGAAGCTCCTCCTTAGACCCCTACAGAGAGTAGGCAGGTAATCGACCCAGCCACCCATCTACTTATGCATCCATCCACTCATCCATCCATCCATCCATCCATCTATCCATCCACCCAGGCAGACTTTCTTTGAATGCCTCCTCTAAGTCAGGCCCTGTGCTGGTCACTGGGGACACAAAGAGGAATGAGCCCTAGTCACTGCCCTAAGCCTAGTCTAGGAAAGATGCTGGCATTTACAGAGGCAGCACGACTTAAGGCAAGCGCAGTGACCAAGACAGAGACAGGACTTGCAGAAGAAGTGGAGGAGCCAGGGCAAAATCCTAGAAGGAGGTGACCACATCTAGGCTGAGTCTTAAAGAATGACTGGGAGCTGGCCAGAAGGTGCTCCCAGCAGAAAGCGTGCTGGGCTGGGGCCCTGGAGAGCCATAGAGGTGGGTGAAATGGAGAGCTGCGGGCTTCTGAGGATGCTTAGCACCAGAGAACTATAAAGCAGCTATGAAGCTCTTGTCTCAGCAGCAGTGAGGCCCAGGACTGAACACCAGAAATGTCCCCGTGGAAGTGGCAGAAAGGTGAAAGAGATGAGCGCGTGACAAAGAAGCAGAAATCAGCCCTAAACATCAGAGGGAAGCCCCTGTAAGCACATCTCGGGGAGAGTTTTGAGGATCCCGAGCCCAACCCAACACCCAAGTTTGTTCTCTTGCTCTCAAGGCTAATATTTGATTGATGGTTTAAAAAAAAATAAAACCCTCCCCAAATGCCACCCCCTCCCCAGTGAATAAACAGGTTGTGGGCCTGAGCACAAGTACTGTCTACACAGGCTGGGAGGCTCTGCCTCCAGGCAGCCCAGAAGCTCTGGGAGCCCCAAGTGCCAGGGGTACGGCCAGAATCAAGAGAAGCTGATAGGAGGGTGACAACCTGGAACAGAGGGGGACAACTTGGAACAGAGCTATTCAAGGCTGGTGCCCACGGTGAGGCCTTTTTCCATCTCCACTGCAGGAAGGACTGGGTGGTCTCAGCCATACAGGATGCTGAGCCACCCCAGGGCCCAAGGTGAAGAGAGTGCTCCCCCCTCAATAAGAGATATCATAGACCTCTTGCCATGCTGTTGTTGTCTGGGTCACCAGCTCGCCCTGTTGTGGAGCACATAGCCAGGGGCTGCCTCTTACCTGCCGACAGGGTTGGACACCCTTGCAGTAAGGCCCCTCTCCTGGCCCCCCTTCCTCTCCTGCAGGTGGAGGGAATGGGGTGAGAGGGACCACTGGCTTGGACACAGACCCCTCCTTCAAGCTGCCTGCCAGGTGCCACAGAGCACAAGCCCATAGACGAATCTCCCCCCAAGGAGGGCCCTAGCTGGGTAAGGCGATGGGGCTGGGACACCCCAGAGGCTACCGGTCACTCCCCACCCTGTCCTCCTTCTCTCTCGTTCGCTCCTTCCACCCTGATTTCCTGGGTGATTTCCAGGAGAGAGCCCTCCAGGTAGTGGGGCCATTTTTCTCATATGTTTTGGGGGAAATGATTGGGTCTTGACCAGAAGACCACACACAGCCTCCCCTGCAACCCCCACCCTGCTCCCAACCAGACTGAAAGCTCCTAACTGGGGCCGTCCATCTGTAAGGTGTCCAGCCACCAGGCTGCAGAGGGAGTGTCCTATGGAGGCCGTGTGATAAGGAAGGGAGGGCAAGGGGCAGGGAGAGGGCAAGCAAGTCAGCTCTTGGAAGGAGCCAGTGTCTGTCCCCGGGGACCCATCGTACCTGGATGGGGATGAGGGGCTCCTTATCGTCGATGTCAATCAGCACGTCTTCCCCAGGACTGAGTAAGCTCACGTCATCTGTAGGGGGAGCAGTGTCCAGGCCTGAGAGGGGGCCCCCTCAGGGGCTCACCCCTCCTGAGCCACAAGACTCGGCTCTTGGTCTTGCCACACTTTTCACTCCGTGTCTCCCTCTTCCTCCCAGCCATCCTTCCCTCTCCGGCTCCCTTCACGCTCCCTGTCTCCCCAGTTCTCCCTCTGGCTCCCTCCTCATCCCACTGACCCCTGAATCTCCCTCTCCCTCGGCCTTTTCCGCACCATGCCCCACCTCAGCATCAACGCCCCCCACCTCTCCTGGTGGGCCCAGCCCAGGGCCAGACGGTGCCCTGAGGGAGACGAGATTCCCACCCGTCCTTCCGGTCATCTCATTCAGGGCCCAGTAAGAGGAGGGCTTCAGGATGTGTCTCAGCTGGGAAGTCCACCTGTCCCAGCCCCCTCTGCCTCCCCGCCCCCATCAACAGCCCCTCCCCTACCTGGGCCGCCCTGTGGGGACGGACTCTCCTCTGAGTAAGGGTCGCACAGGAAGCTCTCCAGGGAGCGGACGGTACACTGGCCCACCACAGGCCGGCGGCCAAACTGGCGATTATCAATTACCTTGATCACGATGGGGGGACAGTAGAGCTCCTCCCTGGGCAGCATCTGGGTGGAGAGGGAGGGAAGCTCTGGGCAGCAGCCTGACCCCATCTCTGGGAGGTCTCAGAGGAAGGCGAGCCCTTCTTCCCAGGGCAAGTCCAAGGTGCAGAAAATGCCCTCAACCCACACATGAGCCCCAAGAGCCAGCAGTCCACACGGGTGGTTTGCCGAGCCCAGGAGCTGGCCAGTGGAGCAGAAGCCACACGCCCCTTCTGTCTGCCCCTTGGATGCTGCACGCAGAGGCCGACTTTTCCCTCACAGTTTTACCTTCCAAACACATCCAGCTCAGCCTAAAGTTAAAACAAGTCTACTTTCCCTGAACCCTCACTGGCCGGGGAAGAGAAGAAGGGAGAAGTTGGCCCGGGACTGAACATTTCTCGCAGACAGACCCCCCCAAGTGGATACTCAAGAGTTGGCTTCCAGACCCAGATTCTTCTCCCCCCAACCCTAAAAGCACTTTGAACACAACTTGAAATAATTTATATGCTCTCCTTCGGTGGCGGCTTTGGCTCAGCCAAGAGGAGGCTCCTGTTGACAGCCACTGGGCCTGGAATTTCTATAGTACTTTCATCTTGCAAACCATTTTCCTTTCCTCAGACTTGCCTTACTCTGGTCACTAGGCCCAGGCAGCCCAGGTTGTTGGAGAGGGCCGAGGCCTGAGGGCCGCGGGGGTGAGCCCCTCTGCGGGGGCCCAGGCTGGGGGAGGACCAGGTCCTGGAAGGTTTGGAGGAACCCTGGAAGCTCAGAGCCCTGGCAGGGAGCACCGGGGGACTGAGGCCGGCCCTGAGAGGGGAAACAGCCAAGGATGGGTCCTTGGGAGTTCCGTGGACTCAGGATTGAGGAGGAGGGGCCGAGCTGGCCCCCTCTGCGCTGCTCGCAGGCTTCAACTCCTCCAGGGAGGAGGGAGCACCTCCTCCCATTCTCCAGTGAGGTGGGAGTGATGCCGTGACCCACGCAGAATCCCACAGGGAGCCAGACCCCAGGCCGCCTGGGGCCGCGAGGGAACTCTAACCACCAGGACTCCGGAAGGGGACGGCGGGGAGGTCGGGCTCACCACTTCCATGAAGAGGGTGCAGGTGTCAAAGTTGGGGTTCTTCCGGAGGTTCTTGATGACACAGGACTGCACGGTCTGGCCCCCGCATTCCACCACCAGGCTGGGGGAGGACACGCTGGCCAGCTGGTAGCTCTTCATGTTCCGAAGGCCCCACGCCAGGATCTGGGGGGCACGGAGTGAGGACAGCAGCTGGGAAGGCCCCAGGCCCCAGAAAGGCTGGGCCAGGAAGAGGAAGGGCCCGGCTGCCCACAATCCCCACCCCGCCACGGGGGCGGACTCACCTCGATGGCGGTTCGCTGGAGAACAGGCTTGATGTTCTGGGGGACCATGTAGATGTTGGCCTCCCTCTGGGGTGGCGGGTAGGGTAGGTCCGTGTCCTCCGACTGCAGGGCAGCAAGTAGAATGGAGGCAAAGGCAGGAGGAAGACCAAGGCGGAAAGACAAGACAGGAGGACAGACGGGAAGGAAAGAAGGACATGTGGAGAGACACAGAAACAGAGCAGCGAGGACACGGAAGTGGGCAACCAGGCAGACAGAAATGAGAGAGCAAAGTCAGCTTCCCAGGCACCATCTTCCCCAGGATCACAATTCTAGCACCTTGGCCCAGGGTTCAGGTGATCCTGTTGCAAATGAGCCCCAAGGCACCCCTCCTCCCACCAACGAGCTGCTCAGGGTGGCCCCGTCCCTGTCACACATACACGTGTGCACACACGTGCACACACATGCACTGCCCCGTCCAACCTGACACGTCCACTTCAGTCCCTCTCAGTCCCGAGAGGACCACATGCCCTCCTGCTCGCCTGGTTCTCCTGCCTCCTGGCTCAGACCCTCCCAACTTACCACCCGCCCTGGTGTTCCATCTCCAGCTCCAAACTCACACCTGTCCTGAGGTGTGACATATTCTGAACAGAACACTTGCACTGTGGGCCAGAAGGGGTATTTACAAATAGGAGAAGGGGACAGAAAGGATCACCATCCATGGGCACCAAAGGGCCTACTGGGGAGGCTCCTTCACACCACGGACCAGAGGTGAGCGTGGCCTGTGTCAACCCTACCTGCTATGGGTTTGCCAAAAAGACTTGGGCAAGAGTCCTGAAGAAATACATAGGGAAGCAGGCAGGGCAATGGAGGCAGGTATTACTGTGGATTAGACAACTACCAAGTCTGACAGTGGTTAGAAACACGGGCTCTGGGTATGGATCCTGACTCCACTACTTACTGAGTAAAATAAGTTATTTCACTTCTCTGTGGCTCAATTTTTTTCATCTATAAAATGATTATTAAAAACTATCAACCTCTAAAGGTTAGTGTGAGGCTTGGAGAAGTTAATACAACATTTAGAAGAGTGCCTGGTTCATGTAAACTCTCAATAGGAGCCCACATGGCATCTCTGTGACAACTAGAGAAGGATGACCCTTTCTTAAAACTCTTTACTTCCACGTCAGAAAATCATCATAGTTTACTAGTTTATTAGAACAAGACACTTTACTGCCACCTACTGGAAGTTGTTATAATAAATAAAAATACATGATGTCTGCACTGGAAATCGCACCCCCTTAGACTCCGTGCTCTTCCGCAGTGCACAACCTGCACATCCATACGTGGAGGCCCTGACACTCAGGAAATGTTAACCATAAATAGAAGGGCTGTGCTGTGTGCTTTACAGAGCTTGCCTCATGTAATTGCATTAATAAACAATGGAATCATTGGATTCATTCTTCAAGTGACTTGCTCTGGGTTCCTTCTCAAAGGATGGTGCATCCATCTACAGATGCTCTGATGCAGATGGTGGGAGCAGCTGGAGGATTGAAACACACCAGCTTCCTCCCGCCTCATCACTTCACAGCCAATCCCAGCTGTCACTCCTGCCAGTGACACACTGATGATGCTATGCTTCGTGACCTGCGGTGGTAAGAAGCTCATTTCTAGAATCAAACCAGACCCTGGTCCTAGTCCTAACCCTGCAGCTCCTGAGCTACTTGACCTTGGGCAAATAATGCAACCTCTGTGACTCAGTACCCTCATATGAAAATCCAGGATAACAAAACTCTTACAAAATTGGTCTGAGAGTTTAACAAGAGAACAAATATAAAGAGTTTCTGGCACATAGGAGGTGCTTAGTAAACAGCAGTGACTAAAATGATCGCTGTATTGCTGGTGGTGCCACTGTTTCCATCACTAATGTCGTTGGTGATCCCCCAGGGACTTGAGCAGAGCTGAGCCATCAGAGGCACCTCTCCAAACAACCGGCTTCAGAACTATCCCTACGTCTTCAGAGCACAGAGTGAAGGAATTCATCATTTTCCTCCAGAGCCACAATGCAGGTGACATGATATTTTTAGACCGGCTGAGCAACGGACGCCATCAGGAGAAAGAGTGACGAGCAGGGCTCAACTCCAGGGGGCGCCGTGCACGTCACAGTCCCCCTGAACGGTGCCCCTGGAGGCTGGAGGCAGAGCCCGCGGGGGCCTGGCTGCTCTCGGGACGCCTGGCTTGGCGTCCAACCTTGGCACTCCAAGGCCACCTACTGCAACAGCTGTGCAGCAGGGGTCGCCTCTTTTTAAAAGAGGTTATGCCTGAAGGCCTGCTGGTGGCCTGCTGGTGGCCTGCTCAAGGCTGATGCCCAGCCCACAGCGTACCGAGGGCCAAAAGCCCATGACGAAAGGGACAAATAGAAGACGTCAGGGAGGGAAGAGCCCTGGGCTCCTGGGTGGGGAGGCAGAAAGACCAAGCCTTTCTCATAGGGCTGCAATGTTGTCCTGAAATCACCCAGGAAAACTCATGAATATACTTCCCCCAGAACATTCCTCTCCACGTCCCCAGACTCTGGGCAGTGTCCCTTTGATTCCTTTTTGTCCCTCACTTCCACGTCCCGCTTTCCCTCTGGGCTCCTCCAGGTCCCCTGTGAGGATATTCCTCTCTCTGTGCAGACGCCCAGGCTCCCCACCACAGGAACCTGCTTACAGAGGAGAACAGGGACCAAGAACCTGGAGAAGACTGGGCTCCAGTACCGTTTGCAGGAGGCCCTGGAGGAAGACGGCGGGTGCACACAGCTGTGGAGCGCCAGGCCCGGCCGGCAGGAAGGAGAGACAAGCAGAGACAGCGGTTAGAGGCGCATCCGCAGGGCAGCTTATGAGGCACAAGGCCCCCAGTCTCATCCCAAGGCCACCTCCATCCACCATGCCGTCCTCAGGGGTCCCAGGACATCCTTGCTCCCTGCACCTCGTTGCCATTCCCCAGAATCCCTGCCCCTGCAGGGGCTCCCCTCCCCCTGCCAGCTGCCACCAAGCCCTCTGTCCCTCCCCACTGTGTGCACCGCCCCGCCTGTGGGCACCTCTCATTATCACTGTGCATCTACGCCGCCACGTGCTCTGGCTCCCCAACCCGGCCTCATCCAGTGCGCCCCAATTTTCCACACTATCTGCTGGATTTTTTCCTTCCACATTTAAAGACAGTCTCGACGGTATCTCGGGTCCATCCACACCTTCTCTCTGTGTCCTCCCCTGCAGCCTGCCACCCCCTCCTCTCTCTCTTCCTGAAAAAGGCTGCCTCCATCCCCTGCCTCTCCCCCGCTTCCACACAGCCCTCTGCCCAGTGCACTCACTCCGCCCCTTGCACCCCCTCCCTGGAAACCTCTCTCTCCAAAATTAACAACAACCTGCTTGTAGCCCAACCCAGAGGAAACTCACAGGCGCCTATCTCTCTCCCTACCTCAGCAGCAACTGGCCAGCTGACCTCGTCCTCCTTCCTAAAGCCGTCTGTCTAGCTCCTCACCGCTGGCCCCTCCGCCCTCTCTACCCTCCGCTGGCTGTGTCTCCCTGGCAGCCTCCCCCCTGCTCCTCTGCCCAGCCCTCCCCTAGGCTTTCCGCTCCCAAGCGTCTCTCCTAAGCCCCACACTCACATTCCAACCTTACCGCTACTTCATCCATGTGTCCTCCTGGCCTCTCACACCGAGCTTGTCCCAAAATGGATTCTCTAAGATCCCACCCCCCCAAAACCTGCTCTCTTCAAATGTCACCTCAGAATCCAGCCCCACCATCCACCCAGATAGCCAAGCCAAAAACGCCACGCCACCCTTGGCTCTCCTTCCCCTGGATGGATCCCCAAGCCTTAGGGCTCCGTCTCCTAAATCTCTCCCAGGCCCACCCACCCATCTTCTTTCCTGGGTCTGGGTCACCACCATCTCTTGCCTGGATTCACCAGCATCATCCTAAGTGATCTCTTGCATCTGGTTTTGCACATCCCCTTCCAATGAATGTATGCTGTACTCTGCAGCCAGGGAAGACTTTCTAAGAATGCCACTCTGTTTAAAACCCACCCGCTCAGGATGAAGTCCAAACTCCTTGACGCAGCCTCCAAGACCCCTCATCTTCTAGCTCCTGTTGACCTCTCTGGTCTCGCCTCTCACCACCAACTTTCTCCTCCGGGACCCCAGGCAGTGATGGGCCACCTCCCCAGGCACGCTCAACAGCACCCCCCCTTCTGAATGCCAGCAGGTTGCAGGAGGCACCACACTCTCTTTACCTGCGAGTTTGGAGCTCACTGGTCCCTCTGTCTGAAAGGCTCTTCTGCCCACTTCATCTGCCTACCTCCTACGTGGACTTCAGGTCCACTTAAGTGTTCCTTGGAGCCCCAGGTTTAAGTTAAGCACCCCACGGTTCCCAGAGCAACTTGTCCCATTGAAAGACATCACCCTGGGTCATTTCTGTGTGTTCATTTGTCTGTGTCCCTTGTGAAACCAGCAATTCTGCACCCAGGGACAACAGCTAAATCCCCTGTCCAATAAATAAAGGCCTACGAACAGATTATTGAAGGCAGGGAGGGAGGGATGGCAGAGGGCGAATGGACGGGGGGATAAGGGGACAAAGAACCGACTCCGACATACTCTCCCATCCTTCCCAACGCTCTCGCCTGTGTCAGTCTTGCATCCTCACCAACCCCTCCTTTCCCCGTGCCTGCTCATTCCTCCCTCTGTTTGAATGGGCTTCCTTTGCCATCTTCCAGAATCTACCCCATCTTTCAGGGCCTAGGTCAAACTCTACATCCTCCAGAAAATCTCCCCAACCACTCCAGAAACTCTTTACAACCCTACTCTCTGACTTCTTTTACCTCTAATTAAGCGATCCTGGGCTCTGGTTGCCCAAGGTCCTGACCGCTCTCCCACATCTCACGCTTGGGAGTCCTGTGGCACCAGCCAGATGGCCACTCCTGTGCCCAAGTTTCTCAATTTTTTCTGGTCCAGCCCATCTGAGAGGCATGATATCTCCTTCCAGGGCAGTGACCCTCAGGGGGTTGGGCTGCAGCGACCCCTATCAGCACTGCCAGGCTGGGAGGGGGTGGGTGTAGACTGAAAGCACCGCCAGGACATCCTGATTCACTGTCCCGTGTGTGACGGGGGACTCCGAGGACCACAGACCTCAGGGGCAGCCACACAACAGAGGGCTAATGAGATGACCCCTTCCATGGTGGGGTCCATCCCTTCCGTGTTCCTCCCCACCCACCCTGAATGCAGGGCAGACGTGGGGCTGCTACACTGACGGGGCTCTACAGGTGTGCAGGGCGCTTACCGAGACAGCTCAGACCAAGAGGACAAGGACACAAGGACAAATGAGGCTCTCTCCCCACTTTAAGCAGAATCCACCGCCTGCCTCCTTTCATCTATCCGTCCTGCTGGCCAGTTCAGTACAGGGAACTGAGGCCCCTGAGCCATGAGGGGGGCTTCCTCTCCCAGTCCCAGGGGCCACCACACTAGACAGACGTGCATTCCCAGGGCTGGGGCAAGTGTGGGCAGGCCCCTCCAGCCACCTAGGTCAGTGTTGCCACCAGTAGCCCACAGACCCCCTCCTCACACAGCAGGGCACAGTCAGGTGACCCTCTGGACACTCAGATCCTAGCTCCTCGGGGAGCTCCATGTGGGCGCAGCCGGGCGGGCTGGGAGGGCTCCACTGTCTGCCTGCCCCACCCAGCTCGTTAGGAACAACATGCTGCTCTAATTACACTTCCCAGGAAAAAACAGTGTTTTAAATTAAAGCCTTGGGGGAGGGATAGGGGGATGGGGGATCACTGGGCTTATTTTCCTGATTGCAAAACAGCAAATTTTTCCTTCTGGAGGATTTGGGGGTGCAGGAGACTACCTCATGTACATCTCAGACTAAAAGCCATAGCCTGTTGCCTGGATTAGGAAGGGGATGGAGTGACATCTGGTTGGCCCCCAACTCACAGCAAAAAAGCCACGGAGGACGCTCTCCTTTCAACCAGGGCATGCCTCCACGGAGCATGTCAGGGGCATCAGAACCAAGGGCGATACTTCGAACCACGCCCCCTTAGGTGCTCAGGACCACAAGCCCCTGCTCCCACCTAAAGGGTTCCCAGATGGGGTCTTCCTCTGCACAGGCTCCACATCCTAGGAGCCCTCAATTATTAAGGAATCTGCCATCATCTCTTCTGCTGTTTGTGTGTGTGTGTGTGTGTGTGTGTGTGTGCGTGCAGGCGTGCATGCTCTCGTGAGTGTACATATTTGCACACACTCACACATGCCTGTGCACTCTCCATTTCTCGGGAAATCTAAAATTGCAGTTTCTTTGAACTCATTCCCCTTGGCAGCGCAGACCGCCTTTGTTCTCCAGACAAAAAGGAAAAGAAACGAGACAGAGGGCTCAGAAGAGGCGGGGAGAAGGAGGGAGAGAGGGAGCCTGGGCCAAGGAGCAAACAGAGGAAAAGGGAAATGCGAAGGGAGAGCTGGACAAGGGGAAGAGAAAGGCTCAGGAAGAGGGGTAACAGCAAGCGACAGGCAGAAAGACAGGCTGGGAGCTGGAAAGAAACCCTCCCCTCCACCCGTGAGGACCCAGGCCTCCCAGACACCAAAGCCTCAAAGACACAACGCAACGGTCCCCCTTCCCGACCAAGAGCCCCCGGAGAGGGATGCTCCAGGTGGGCAAACAGCCTGGGGGAGGGGAAATCTCGTTGCCCACCAAACTGGCCCCACGCGGTGACACGCACCCCCAGCCCGAGGCACGGCCACCTGGACCCCCAGAGAGAGCTCAGAGTCCCCTCTTCCAGGAAGCCATCCCTACTGTCCTCCATCTGCTCTAGGGGCGCTCAGCCCGGGTAGATACCTTTCACCTCATTCATGACACTGTCTCCCACACAGGCGTGGGCTGTGTGCTGGCCAGAAGGCAGTCCCCACCGGAGAGGCCGTCCTTACACCATGCTTCCGAGTCACTTGCCCCTCTCCATTCCCTCTCTAGCCTAGGCCCCCATCACCACATCTGTCTCAAAAGCCTCCTAGCTGGTCTCTCCTGCCCCTCGCTCCCCATCCCACACCTCTCTGCAGCCAGATGGCTTCCTAACACACCCATCTGCCCTCTCTGCTCCCAGACTTTTGAGGGCGCCCGTGGCCAGTGGCCCAGAAGCTAAGCTCCCGGCATGGCTTTTCACAGCCCTCCAGGATGGCTGGAGCGCTCTTCACAGGGGTCAGGCCGGGAGTCTGGAGGGGGCTGAATGAGGGATACCAGGCAGGAGCTCGGCCGCGGCAAAGAAGACAGAAAAATCTTGCTAAGGCGTCAGGCTTCCAGCAGGACCAGCGCGGCAGCAAGACTAACCTGCCTCCACCCCGCCCCTGGGGATTCTTAAAACCGAATAGGACCCAGGACCTCGGCATGAGTCTTAGCCTTCAAGTGCAGGGAAGAAAGAGGCTGAGCTATGGGCCCCAGGGCCAGGGCGGGAGCCCTCTGGGGATGAAGGGGTCACAAGGTCACCTTCTGGAGTGGTTCCCTGGACCAGCTGATGCTCCATCCATCCTACTGGTCCTGGGACCCTCTGAACATGCTGGCCCAGCCCTGTGCCCAGCAGACCCCCAGGACTTGCTCTCCTCTGGCCCTGCTGACCCACACCCGCCTCAGCCTGTGGCCGGCTGGCCCTGCGGCAGGGCACTTGGCCCTCGTCAGGCTCTGGCCCCAAAGCTGCAGATTTTGATTTGCTTCCTGACAACAAGACCACAGCCAGATCCCTGCTCTTGGAATCTGAGCCTTCACTGTTATATATTACAAATCCAGTTATTAAGGATTTTAACTTTTTTTAATAACTCATCCCTGGGCTGGGTCTTCTTCAGAGCAGGCTGTGGGTTTTGGCCACAGAATGCTCTCAATCAAGAGAGAGGGCTCCGTGCTGCTTCCCTGGACAGGACTCTGGTCCCCTTTCCAAATCGGCAGTCTTTCGCAACTGCAGCCAGAAGCAGGAGGCTGCCTGTCAGGCGCAATTGCGGCCAGCTCACTTGGCGGACCCCACCTCGGTCTGGGAGCTGAAGGAAGTGAGGTAAGGGGCGCGGGGCCGGCGGATCCCACATCCTGACCCTGCACTTCAAGTCCAAATTGCACTGAAAATGTCAAATGGTGTTCGCTCGCAGCCTGGGGATTCCCTGACGGCAGGAAGTGGCTGCCCTTTTCCCAACCCCCATCTGACCAGGGCTCTCCTTCCTGTCTCTCTGCCTGGGCCTTTGCCTCAGCTCACTCTTGAGGACCTGCTCACAGATGTGCAGGAGGCCATAAGGAAATGTGCTTTTCATCCCTCATAGCAAAGGGCATAGCCTTGCTTCATTTGGATGCAAACCCCAAACTTCTCCCAGAAGCTAGGAATCCCCAG
Source organism: Mesoplodon bidens (assembly GCF_964165515.1). Taxonomy (NCBI): domain Eukaryota; kingdom Metazoa; phylum Chordata; class Mammalia; order Artiodactyla; family Ziphiidae; genus Mesoplodon; species Mesoplodon bidens. Next base: position 28,640,930 of record NC_138170.1, read on the forward strand.
CCTGCCCCGTTCCCTAAAGCAGCCGGGCCCCAACCTGGTGCTTGGTCCCTTGGGCCAGAGGCACGTTCCCCACCTTCTTCCTAAGTGCTACGACAATGTTTGGCTAACGCCACCTCCACCAGCAAGGCTTCCTTGACTACTCTGGGCCCCTTATGAACATTTTATTCTTGAAAACATGCCACTTGGTACTCAGCCAGTTGAGGCTCTGTACTGCTGTCCCGGGGATCTGGGCAAATGTGGCTTCCAACATAGCAGCAATCCACCTAAGAGCCAGACTCACACCAGGACACACCCCAGGCGGCCCTGGATCCACGCAGAGTGTGGGAAATTAAATCCAGACAGGGGCCCATGTGACAGAGGCACACTGGAGTACCAGGAACCAGGAAGACTCCAGGGCATGGCCTTCACCTTCCCTCTGCCTCTGCCCACCTATTCCCCAGCCACAGGCCACAGCTGTGAGGGGCCGGCTCACCTCTTCCAGGATCCCTGACGTATCCTGCACCTGGACCACACCATGGGACAGTCCACATCCAGGAGACGGTGGAGGGAGGAGAGGAAGGAGGGTAAAAGTTTACCGTTAGTGACAAAGACCATTAGGCTGGGGCAGAGATCAACACCCCAGATGTCTCCCTACAAGGAGCAAACAGAAACCACTTCCCATCTAGGGTGAGGGTGATGTGCTTCCCAGACGCGCCCTCTACGTGGTCCCTGAGAAAGAAGGTACAACACACGTTGATTCAGAGGGAGTGGTGGGAGAGGCCAAAGCATAAGCCTGGAGCCCAGGCATCTCTAGAAGTGACAGGAGAAAGGAGACTGACTAACAGACAGGTGCTGGGAAGGTCCCGGACCCTGTGTAACAGCCCCAGGACGCAGTCAGGCCTGAATCCCTGGAGCCACTGCTGGAGATGTGGACTTGGAGAACCAGGGAGAAGCAACCTACCTGCCCAGGCCTGGCAGAGCTGAGAGCAGAAGCTTGGAGTGGACAGGGAGCAGGAAAGGGAGAGGGAGAGAGACTAGAAGGGGTGGGAGGAGAGGCAGAGGGTGGAGTGGGGGCTGGGGGCAGGGGGCAGGGAGGGCTTGTACTGTAAGGACCGTCTGCAGATTGCCTGGGCTCCCTGCCTCCTAAGGGGAGAAGCATCCAAACAGAGCCCAAACGACCACTTCTCCAAGCTGCAGCTGAGCCTGGCCGGGCATAGGATTCCTGAATCAAATTAGCCTGGGTACCAGTAAAGGGTTTACATTTTTCATGACCCCCAGGAGAAGGAAGGAGATCAGGGCAAAGGGAATGAAGTCCCCATAACTAGTAGAGGAAATAAAACCGGATCTTAGTGGGAACACTGAGTTGGGAGCTACGGTCTAAATCAGAGCTTCTGAAACGTGAGCGTGCGTCCGAATCCCCTGGAGGGCTCGATAATACCCAGGTTTCTGTGCTGCCCTCAGAGTTGGCTTCACAGTAGGTTTGAAGTGGGACCCAAGTTTGGCATTTCTAACAATACCTCGGGTGATGCCACGCTGAGAACCACTGGCCTAAGTCGACGGTTCTCAGCCCAGGCTGCACGTTCAAACCTCCTGGGCAGCTTTGAAAGATACAAAGGCCTGAGCCACACCCTGAAAGATGGGATTTCATTTGGTCTAGGGTGGGGCCTGAGCACTGCTGATTTTTAAAGCTGCCCAAGGGATTCCAACATGCAGCCCAGCTGAGAGCCACTGGGCTGGATGACCTTCCATCTGAGTCTGTGATTCTTGGACTTCTCAGGGGAGAAGGGCAGGAAAGCCAGAGCTGGGCAGGGACCCCAGCCCCTACCCACCCTGCCCCTGTGGCCCCAGCAGAGCCTTGCTTGGCTTGAAGGCAGGATGGTGGTGGTGTAGCCTGGGAGGGGGCAAGTTTGAAGAAGCCAAGGTAAGAGCAAGACTTACCTCAAAACCAGGAATATGGTAGATGGCCGGCTAGGGTGAAGAAAAAGAGCTTTGGTTAGGTGCCTGTCACCCAAGGCCCCACCACCTTTCTGCCCTGGACAGGCAAACACATCTCCAACCACAAAATGACACTCATGGAATATGTCTGTGATCAGGCAGTCCAGGGATTTGCAGACTCTTCCTTGGCGGACTAGGGACTCCTGGGAGGTGCCTGGTAAGCGAGTGCAGGGGAAGCCGGGTTGGCAGTATGCCGTGTCCCCTCCAGACACTTCAGCCAGAGTAGCCTCACTTCTAGCCGGCTTACATATTAGGGTTCACATCACACTAAGAGCAAGCCTGAAGATGTGGCTCTAATCCAAACCCCCTATTTTACAGCAGGGAATTGGCTGGCTGAGGCTATGGCAGAGTCAACACTGCAACAGGGGTCCTGCCCTCACCTGTCCCTGGAGTCCCCTGCCCCAGACAATTAAGCACCCTAGCCAGATCACAGAGGTCCCCCTTCCAGAAACCACGTCAGGATATAACCCAGAGAAAAATACATCCAATGGCCAGAGGACGCAGACATAGTAACACAGTTCAGATTTCAGCTTTCTGCCCCAGTGTTAGATTGTGTCCTGACTTGGGGCTCAGAAAAGATGGGCAAAACCGGTTCCAGCAGGAGGCCCAACATCCAGAGGTGGCCCTTCAGTGCTCTCCACTAAGTGCAGGCCCTTGGTGGGGGAAGAAGAATGTATCTAAGCCCCCTCCTCTCTATCAGACCATCCCCTGCCTGGGCCCTCACCCTCCACCACCAGGAGCTCCCTGCCGGGCCTCCTGGATCTGGATGTGGACCAGCCTCACCTTCTCTCTCTGGATGAGCTCAAAAGAGGCCAGCAGCTCACCCGCCGGCTGGTTGCCCCTCGTCAGCGGGAACCAGGCCAGCCGGGGCATCCGTTCCAGGCTCGGCTGACAGGTGCAGCGTCCCATAAACTCATCTGCACCCTAGACCGAGCATAGGGAAAGAAAAGTCAGCGTCCCCCAGCCCAGGGTTCTGGCGGCCTCAGAGCAGTCACCAGACCTACCTCTGGCCTCCCAAACTCGGAAGGGCCTCAGAAGTCAGGGCAGTCCCTGGTGCAGACGGTGAGCTCTGCTTCCCTTAGGGGGATGCAAGGGCAGCATGAGAGTGGCCACCTGCCACTGTTGTTAATGCTGAATTCCCATCACGGTCCAGAAGTCCCTTTGTACGTCCAACTAGTGTTCGTTCACCTTGCTTTAATTTAATCAAGCTCTAAGCCCATTGGAGACGAGAGTGACAGCCTCCTGGCATTTCTTTAATGCCCTCAGCAGGAGAGGTGTTTGACATTTCCCAGGAATTTGTATCTCCTGTGCATTTCACCTTCAAATCCCCCCAGTCTCCACGTGGGGAGACCGTGATCACACTCATCAAATTAAATGAGTCTTGTTCAAATGATGTTTTCATCTTATCATTCCTTTTACTCATTAGCCTTCCATGGCTCCCCACTGCCTAGAGGATGGAGTGACCTTGCTGACCCATGAACTCTGACCTTGTGGTTAGCTTCCCCAAGGGCAGGGGCTGCAGACAGAACCTGGGTCTCAGTCAGATGACGCCACAGCTGTCACAAGCCTCGGTGGCTCACCCCAGGCACTCGTCTGGAGAAACCCAGGCCAGGACTGGGAGGCATCCCTACCTGCAGTCACGTCACCGCTGAGGACACTGCCAAGAGCCATTCTGGAGTGGCCACCAGCTCCTGCATAAATGCCACACCAGCGGGTGACAGTCCAGCATAGACCACTCAGAGTGGTCACCAGCCACAGCACTGGGAGAGGTCCTGGAGGCTCCTCTGGGCCCAGTGTTGCCCCCTAGTCGCTGGGTCATGGAGAGGCTCGGGGAGGGGAGTCCTCGCAGAGCCCAGGCAGCCAGGACAACAGGAGTTCTGGGCAACGGATATTTGCCAACAGGTAGAGCCCCGTTTGACTAGATTATCTATGAGCACAGCTCTGCTCTCCCCCAGGACCCTGGGGCCCATCCACCCAGAAGAGGCCATGGCTTTCTCCCCCGGGATCCCTCCCGGGCACTGGCCCAAAGGGGACAGAGTACCATTTGTGAAAGAGGAGGTGAGGTGGCATTGGGAGAGAGAGGCTGTGTCCTGCCGGCCTCCCACCCGCCCTGCACCAGCACTCGCACCTGCTTCTGCAAAGTCCCCTGGCCCTGGCACCCTCCAGGTCCTGCCAACTCCCGCCTCCTCCTGCCCCCAAAGCTCCAGGTCCTGAGCTCTTCCCCCCAAATTCCCCAAAAGACCCTTCCTCTAGCTGCTTGGCCCCCATGGACCCAGCTTTTCCTTCTAAGGGCAGAGCTTACAGATCAGCCTCCCCAGCCCAGGCCCGCATTGCCCACTGCCAGCCAGTGGGGCACCCTAATCAGCCTCACCTTCCCCCAACCCCTGGTCACCACACCCTCCCTTCCAGTCATGGCAACTCTTTCTGGGAGCATCTGTGAAGCCCTATCCCCTCCCCTTTCATCTACTGCCAACCCCAACCCAGGTGGGGCCTCTTGGCCACACACCCCTCGGCCGACACAGTCTCTCTCTTCCAACAGCATCCCAGCTCTCCTTTGTAAAATGTCGCCCTGACCCCGCCACTCTCCCCGCTCCCCTGGCCTCGTACTCCTTCCTCCTCCTTCCCTGCCTGCCTTCCCCACTCTTCCATCTCCCACTGGCCCCCGTGCTTTGCTAACACCCCTGCCTCATCCCAACACCCCAATCTCACATTTCCACCAGGGCCTGGGTCTTCCCACAGCCCCTCACACTCCAGCCCATAGCCCTCTCCCTCCTGGGAACCTTTCAGAGCTGCGCTGTCCAATACCGAAGCCACCAGCCACCTGTGGCTACTTAAAGTTTAATGGATTAAAACTAAAACACAATGAAAATTCGGTTTCTCAGCACGCACGGCAAGTGGCCCTCATTTGGGGGGCACGACCACAGAGCCTTCCCGCCAGCACAAGAGGTTCTGTGCGACAGCCCTGCAGAGAGGGCCCCACCTGGGCCTCACACTGGCTCCCTGGAGGAGCCCCTGCCTGGTGGTCCCTGAGCCCCGGCTCCCACCTAGACGGGGAACCCCACGTGAGGGGCCACCCAGCCCAGCACAAGTGCTTGATAACCGTGTGTGGAGTCAAAGCAGCCCTCTGATGGGGAGAAGGGACTCACCTGGGATCTTATAAGCAAGTTAGAGAAAACCCAGGCTCCTGACCCACAGCCAAGCACCCTTGCCAGATCTGTACCCTCTCTCTGCCGTGGGCACAGCACACATGGTGGCAATTCATTTTTAATTACTCTAAAACAGTTTTCACCACTGCCTGTGGGGTTGGGGGAGAGGCCATCAGCCCCAGCCTTGGGGAACTCCCATCTTGTTGGGGACCCATCCCTCACAGCAGCATCTCCCCTGGGCCCTGGAGAGGCTGGGCAGTGAGGGCTCGGGGGAGGAAGGTGGGCAGACTCACATAGGTGTCGTGGTCGTACAGCTCCACCACGATGCTGGCCGGCTGCTCGGCGATGCTGGCCAGCTCACCGAAGATCTCGATCTCGTAGAAGATGAGTGTCTGGTCCCAGGTGGGGTTCAGGGTGTTCTTCACCACCACCGTCTTCTGGCTCTGGTGCAGGAAGGAGACGATTGCATAGGGATCTGTGTGGGCCGGGCACAGAGGAGGGAGACGGGACACAACAGAGACCGTGAGAGTCGCCCGTTCAGGAGTCATGCAGCCACAAAGCTGAGCAGAGCTGTGGCTGCCACTCAGGAGCACCGACGTCCAGGCTGGAGTCCTACCCTGGGGGTACCCCCCCCTCCATCCTCCGTGAGGCCAGCCGGTGGCCACCATGGGGAGACGGGACCGAGGTCCCGGAGAGTGGGCGCAAAGATCCAGAGGGCTTCCCTTCTGGGCTCTTTCCTGGGCTGGTTGCTGGAGGCACAATGAATACATTGTGCATTCATTCATTCATTCATTCATCCAACAAGCACTTACTGACTGAGTGCCTTCTGCACGACAGGCCAGGGGCTAGGTGCTAGGGGCTGAGGATACATTTGGAGCAAAACGATAATCTATACAAACGTACATAAAATTACAATTTTGATCATGCTTTGAAGAACACATATGAGGTGCAGTGGCGTGTGAGAGAGCGATCTGGCATGGCTGCGTCTGCACTTCAGCAAGCTCGCTCTGGCTGCCACCTGGAGAAGAGACTGGAGGGGGCAGAAGTGGGTGCAGGGAGACCAGTTATGAAACTACTGCAAGGGTTCAGGCAGGGAGGGTGGTGGCTTAGATGGCTGGGGGCACTAGAGAGAAACAAAGGGATTCAAGGGCTATTGAGCGGTGGGGGGCGTGAGGGGAACCCTAAGATCTCTGCAGCTCCCTGACACCCCCAAACTACTTTCCAGCCTATCGGCCCCAGCCATGCTAGCCTGGGACCCACCCAGGAGGCATTCCCTCCGCCTGGTCCCAAAGCATCACTAGAGAAGATTCTAGGGCAGTGGTTCTCAAATGTGAGCATGAAGCAGAATGGTCTGGAAGGCTGGCAGAGACTGCTGGGTCCCACCCTCAGAGACTCCTTCATCAGGTCTGGGGTGGGGCCTGAGAATCGACATTTCTAACAAGTTCCCAGGTGTTGCTGATGCTGCCTTTCAGGACTACACTTGGAAACCAATGCCAGAGAAAGTCCCATGGCACTGAGTGCATGTAATTTGGGACAGGAGCAAAGGGCTTGGAGGAGGGGGCTCCTCCAACTTCTCTCATTAGGGGGCAGGGTCCAGTTTGCTGCCATTTTGTAAGACTCGACGTGCCAGATGCTGAGGACAAGTGGACAGGGAAGTCTGGGGATGCAGGAGGCTGGCAGCTGGATGCTAGATGTCTGGCAGGGCTGAGCCCAAATGCTCTATCACATGCCCTATACCCTTGGCAGCTTCTCCATCCTGTAGCACCGTGCATCCGCTGCACCCTCCAGGGCAGCCCCCATGTGACTCAAGAGGGCCTCAGCACCAGACATCTAGAGCCGGGGTGTCCAACTGCAGCCCTGGGGCTGAGATGGGGAGATAGCTCTTCCCCACAGAGGGGAGGGAAGCAGGCCAGTCTCTCCCCAGCCAGTCTCTCCCTGGCCATCAAGAGTCCAAGTGGCATGCCACAGCCACTGCACAGGAGGTGGCAGAGAGTGACTATCAAAGAGGTGGGAAAGTTGGAGTGGGCAACAGGAGGACTTCCGTCAAGGGATGGGGTGGGGGACAGGGTCCAGGATTCAGCCCTCAAAGGGCTCGTTTTAAGGGCGAGGTGTGGGGGGGGGATCCACGTTAGGAAACAGAAGCTACGGGCACTCACTGGCTGAACAACGCTGGGTTTGCCTAACAGGAGGCAGCCACCAGGCTAGGACCAGCTTGCCAGCCTTCAGGCACAAAAACAAACTGGGGTCAATCCGGGAGGGCTTCCTGTAGGAAATCGGTTTTGAACCTGATTCTGCAGGTAGAAGAGGGCAATGGGAGGCCCTTGGCAGACGAAGGGGCAGGGGGGACATGCCCACCACATCTTGCCACGCCCACCTGGTGGGAGCCTCCCTGGCATGGGGCTCTCCTTTCCCATGCACCAGCCTGGCAGGGCTGGCCCAAGCCGTTCCCTTCCTGGCCCTGGCAGGGCCCAGCGGCGTCTGTGCATTTAATGAAACCGTCTGGCTGTGATACCATCAGCTCCAAGCTCGGCAGAGAACCTCTCCCTGGTTCCAGTAAGAAAAAGAGGGCGCGTTCCGATAAATAAAACCATATTCGAGAGCCAGCAAAAAAGCCCCTTTTGTTCCCGCCCCCTGTGCTTCCCAAGGCTTTATTTTTATAAGCGCGCGGGCCCCAGACCGACCGCGTTTACACAAAGATCACAATTGCACATTGTGGCGGCCATGCACGCTGTATTGGTGTTGGCAGCGCCCCCCACGCTGGCCCCCGAGCAGGCGACTCCTTCCAGCAGCCCCATCAGCGCAGGCAATGAGCTCAGCACTGGGGGGAAGGGAGGGGGTGGCTTTCAAACAAAAATCACCCAGACCCACACGCTCGCCCCGCCCGCCCGGGGCGGGGGGGAAAACACACAACAAAGGCATTGTAAGGAGCAGGCCTGGAGGCCTGGGGCCTCAGACACTGGGCTACTGTGTGCTGGGGCCTGGCCTCTCCCCACACAAGGCCCAGCCCCTCAAAAAAAGAGAAACAAGGGGGGTGGGGTGTTGCTGAAGCAAGGTGGTCAGATGAACGGACGCACAGACACACACAGACACAAGCCTCTTCCAGGAAAGCCAGGAGGATGGAGAGGCAGATCCCAAGGAGAGGTGGAGGGGAGGGGAGAGGCCAGCTCTTCCCAGAGCCACTCGGGTAGGGGAGGGCCAGCATCAGCCCTGTGGCCTCACCTGCCAAGCCACACGGAGCACCCCCGGCGCTGAAGCTGGATCGGAGCTCTGTGAGGACCACAGGCTGCCCTGGGAGCTCCAGCCAAGAACACACAAGGCTTCTACTGGACTCCATCACCACAGGAGGCCCCAGGCAGGTGACTGCTGGACCTGCAGCCCTGTGCCTGATCTCTGCTGTTCAGACCTTCCCGGAGCTCCAAGGAGGACCCTTCTGCAGTCACAATACACTAAGCTTCCCTCATGGGCCCTCCCTCCAACTGCTCAGACCACAGGGCAGGTGCCATCATACCCCTCGTCAGAAGAGGAAGCTTTGCCCCAGAAAGACAAGTCACTGGCCCCTACTCACAGGTGCCTGGGACCAGACTCCCTGACTCTCAGGGCTCCTTCTACCTGCCACGAACGCAGGAGAAGGGCCCTTAAGACAGGGTGGAGTAGACCGCCAGTAATCAAGGCAATGCAGAGAAAAACTGCAATACAGCAGTATTTTTCCTATAAAATTAAGAAAATTTGTTTAGATTTATAAAACCCAGTGTTGGCAACTATTTGACGAAATAGGTACTCTCCTATATGGCTGGAAGAAATTCAGCAACCCTTTAGAAAAGCAATCAGTCAGTATGCCCTGAAAAACATAAAACTGTTTACACCCTGTTTCCCCTATTTCTGGGAATCATCCAAATTAACCAAAAAGCTATATGAACAAAGATGTTCACTCCAGCATTATCTGCAATCCGTCATTCATCCAACATACAGTTATTGACTGACCCGCATATGGTAGGTAAGCCCAGGGCTCTGAATATGAAGGTGTCCGAGACACAGGCCGGGCTCTTAAGATCATGACTGCTGCTCGGAAGTGGTAACTAAACATCAGTTACAATACAAAGTGATGTGCAGCTTTACAGCAGAGTGTTCAAGGCGCTAGGGGTGGGGGTACGCCCTGGAGTCTGGTGGCGTCAAGTCAGTACCCCCAAAGGCGGTCTCCTACCCCAAGTCTCAAGAATAAGGAGGTAACCAAGGTGGACCGAAGAGAAGGGGGCGGCCAGGCACCCAGCACAGCACTGGCAAAAGCACCAAAGAGCACTCAGGGAACAGCAAGTCTGTCTGAGGGGAGGAAGGGAGCACCCCAGGCCCCAGGGAGGAGGACGCAGGCGGGCAGATCACAAACGGTCCTGGATTCGTGCTGAGTGAGTTGGGTTGAATCCTGTCCATCAGTGTTCCCCAAAATGTGCTCTTCGCAAGGCGAGTTCTCGGGGGAATGAAGGAACGCTGAAACACGTTCAACAGGCTCCTTTCCTGTAGCCACCCCAGCCTTCAATGCCACCATGATTTGTAAATCGCTAAGTGTGCAGTGTTTCCCAGTCTCTCTCGCTCAGGAACCCTTTTTAAGTGGAGCATTTCACAAGCCTCCAGCACACCCTGGAAAACAGCTTCTTAAGCTCATCGGGAGAATTCCCCCAGCCAGAGCCAACCTTAACAGAAAGCTGTGCTTCAGGAGAGGGGATGGGCTCTGACTGGAGTCCAGACAGAGGAAGCCCACAAGCAAGGGCTCCCCAGCCCCACCCGAGCCAGAGTCTGGATCTGGGGGAGACAAAAGCACTGGTCCCCACAGAGGTGACTTCAGCTGTGGGGCAACCATGGTTCACCAGACCTCACTGTGGCCTGGCCTGGCAGCAACGCCCCTCAGGACCACCCAACTAGCACACAGCTTTGACCTCCCTGGAACCATGAGGCCGGCAAAGAGGGCACAGGACCTTCTGCTTTCTTGGCAGACACTCTACCCCCATAAATGAATAACTTGGCATCTGATCTACTAGCTTTCTCTCATCTTCTTCGTTAACCAAGTGGGGCCCCTGAGCCCACTGACCCATGAGACTCTCAAAGAGGAGTTTCTGGGTGCCTCAAGCTAAGGGCCATGCCCTGGAGTGTGAGCTGCCCAAGGGTCCTCCCTCCTGGCGGCAGCTCTGTAAGCAGAGCTTATGGCTCCCTCAAACCACACCGGTGGTCGCCGGCTGGGGGTCGAGGCAAAGCAGAATTCCCTGGAGTATAACAGGGCAAAGAAGACAGCGCACTCCCCGATCCCCTTTGAGAAATATCAGTCTACAGGGAAGAGCAACTCAGCTCTGACCGCTGTTCAGAGCCACAATGCTGCCCAGTAGGTACAGCATTGAGGACAAGTGATTTCTAAGTCCTCTGGAGTCCTATCTTTTCTGTTCAAAGTAGATCCAGTTTGTACTCCAGATGCTCACCCAGCAGTGGCAACCGTATCCCAACGTAAGAGAAGTCATTTGAATTAAGCATCATTTCACATTTTTTATACCTAATCACTATGCTGGCCACACACACTCATAAGCACACAAGCACAGGCCACACGCGCCCTTCCAGTGGTCCAGAGAATTGATGCCGGCCCTCCACTCAAATTCCACCCAAGGCAAAATCCTCAGGCAGCCTGGGTGGCAGTGTCTCCACAAGCCTCCCTCCCCGACCGAGTTCAGTGTTATTCAACAAGTGTTTCCTGGACGATTCCTCTGTGTCCCCACACCTTCAGCCAAGGAGAAGAAATATACGGAGCACTGGCCTTGTGGCAGCCCCGAGGCCCACCACACAAGGGACTAGCAGAGGGCACAGCACAGGGTCATGGGAGCCCCGCTGGGGAAAAGCCCAGGGCAGCAAGGCCAGAGGGCTTCCCAAGGAGAGCCCTCTCGGCTGCAGACGCCAGCAAGCAGGCTGGAAGATGACACCAGTGACAGACTCTGTGCCGGACCCTCCCCAGACCCCAGACATTCCTGATTCACACAGGAGTTTCCTCTGAGAAATGCCAGCCAGTGGCCACGCACAGCCTCCAGCCACCCCAGGGTCAGTTCCAGGGGAGAAACTGCTTTGGTTTAGGGTTTGGGAGTGAAAATAAACACTCTGGGTTTTATAGGTTCACCCGTGTTGGCTGCTGTTTTCCTTTCCAGCAGCCGCTCAATCAGGCCTTTCATTCAGAAGCCAGCGGCCTCTGAGGAAGCCCTGGGCAGTGCCCTCAAAGCTCAAGGGATGTTTATTTGGGGGAGGGGGTGGAGCTAGGATGGAAAGTGTGACGTCTCCTGCGGCCCCGGTACCAGGCTGACCCTGCCTGCCGTCCCCAGAGGTGCGGGTCCCCGGGAGGAGCTCCCTCCCTGCAGGGTCCACCCCCAGCCCGGCCAGTGGAGGACAAGGGGCCCTCGACCTGAACCCCACTTACCCACCCCCCACACACAAACCTGCTGCCTGCACCCCGACCTCTCACACTCTCCCCCGAAGGAAGAGGAAGCAAGACTGTGAATTAGGTCACTTCTCTTCTCCTTGGGGTAGGTGCTGATTGTCAGAAAGCATCTTGGCCAAGGTTCCCAGGAAGTTGCAGCTGCAGAGGTCTCCCCCACACTCCCACAGCCACCGCACCCCCGCCACCTGCCAATCCCCATGTGCTTGTTGCTCCATCCACCCTGAGCCTGGCTGCGTGGGGCTAGAGAAAAGGTCACTGAGAGGAGAGGAACACGAGGAAGCACAGCTGCTGGGGAGGAACCAGAGTGGTCCCCAGGTCGGGGCGGAGCAGGGTCCAGAAAGGAGGACGGGTGCCTGGCCGTGAGCTGAGTGCCACTCTGTGAACAAGAGGTCACCCTCATGGAAGAACTCAGATCTACTCAAGTAAGTAGCAAGTACTTGGAGTGGGGTACATCACTTGTCAGCTATTTTAACTCAAGCAATCTAGTTTCTTCATCTGTAAAATGGGGATGTTAAATGCCTGCTGCATAGGAGAGTTGTAAGGGGTACATGAAAAAAACGTCAGCAAAGCGCCTAGGCTGATAGTGAGCACTTAGTAAGTGCTAGTTCTTTAGATATCTTAGTAAGTGTTAGTTCTTTAGAACCTGCTGCAGGTTCAAGGGTGAGTCAAGGTCCCTTCCTGGAGGAGCTCAGAGTCATGGTGGGAAGAATATGACAGAGGTAGATGGCAATTGATCTATGCAGTGGGTAAGGACTCTGAGAGAGGTGCTGGTGAGGTCCTGGCCAGGTGCTGAGGAAGCAACAAACAGCTCAGCTTGGGGAAGAGTCAGAGGGCACCTGGGCTGGGTCTTGAAGGATGAGTAGGAGTTCACTGGATTAAAAATAGGGAAGGGAAGGCATTCTAGGCACTGATCACAAAGGCCAGAAATGTGGAAGAACTAGACAAAGGTTGACAAAAGTTGGTGCAGCCAGAGCTAGCAGATAGAGGGGAATTAGGGAAAGATGAAACTGGTGAGGTCCAAAGGGGTCAGATCACGAAGGAGTTGTCTGCCAGGCTAAAGAGTTGGGGATTTACCTGTTAGTGTCTATGTCTGAAATCAGGGGAGTGACATGACCAGCTGTGTCTGGGGTTGTGTGGAAGGTCACAGGGAGGCCAGGAGATGACTGGAGCATTCAGATAAAAGGGGCAAGGCCAGTGTGAGACGGCAGCCACGATGCGGAATAGGAGGGAACAATCTCCGAGACCGATTCAGGAGCCAGAATCAACAGAACTGGGCACCTGACGGTTACCAACCTGATGGGTGGTAGAAGCGCTTTGATATGATACAAAGACCAAGGTGGGAAGTAAAGGGGGGCCTGGATCTGGGGGAGGGGTCCCAAGGAGTTCAGCTTGGACAGGATGAACTGAGGTGCCTCTGAGGCTTCCGGGGGAGACATCGAAAATGTGGCTGGACATAAAGGAACTAAAGACCTGGAAGCTTCCCCAACAGGAGTGGCTACTGGGCTGCCTGGGGGACCCCAGTGCCCAGAGAAGAGAACACACACAGAACTCTCAGAAGCATCAGCCTTAGAGGGCAGTAGCTCAGTAGAAGCAGGTAGGGCAGCAGGAAGCTGCAGGAGACCAGGAGAGAGGGCTGTCCCAGGGGCCAAGGCCAGAGGGGCTTTCAGGAGGAGGGGATGGTCAGTAAAACGAAAACCTGCAGAGGGGTCAAGCAGGCCACCTGACAACCAGGAGGACACAGCAACCTGACAGCAGCCCTCGCCTCCACAAACCCAACACACACAGCACCCCCCGACCCCCCATAGGAGAAGCCTGGGCCACGTTCCCTGTGGTCTGAAGGCCCGCTGACTCTGTTCCCAGCTCTCAGTCCCTGGTCCCTGGCTCTCCTCCCTCCTCCCACCTACCAGAAAAGGAGTCCTTGTCCATCGCAGGCAGATCCCGGGCCTGGTACATGTAGCAGCGTAGATGGTAGCGGTTCCCGTCTGCACCGAGGAAGAAACAGATGCCAAGTGAGGGGCTGGGGGTGACCAAGATCTGGGGCTAGAGGGGACGACAGAGGGTGTCCCTAGAAGGGGCAGTGGACAGGGGGGCTGGATGGTAGAAACGACACGTGTACGCTCTGCTGGAGTTAGCTGCTCTCAAGACAAGGAGAGCAGACCACAGCCCAAAGGTGGACCCCCAAGTGATGTGTCCTTGGGCCTGGTGACAGCTGGGGAGGTGGCAGAGGAGGGGGAAGGAGTGGGGGGGTCACAGATGATGGGGGCAGTGAGAATGCACAGCGCCTTGAATGCTGGATTTCAGGCTTAGAGTTCACACACACACACAAACCAAGAGACACTGACCCACTAACAAAACACCCAGACTCAGTCCTCCTCAGCCCCCACGTATACACCTGACCGTGTAACCCACACAAACAGGAACGTCAGGCTACATTCATCCGTGTCACCCCGGTAGACACCTCCAAATGTCACTTACAGTCAAAGATGCAGGAAATCGTGGGTGTGTTCACGCCAAAGCTCAAGGTGGAGACAGACTTGGAATCTTCACTCCTGTCGTCCACCACGCCGCCCTGGAGATGGAGAGCTGGTCACCACAGACTCTGACCCCAGAGCCTGGGGGTGGCAGGGAGACTGGTTTGGATCAGGTCCCCAGGGTCCTTTAGACAAGGCTCCTCGCCTGCCCAAAGCTCTGATTTCACTCCGAGGCAGCGCCTCCCCAGACCCCAGTGTTAAGTCCACAGGGAAATTCTCCCTCTCTAGTGGAGACCAGACAAGCCAGAATGGGATTTTGAGTTGTTCCAGACTAAGAGGTTAGAGTTTGATAGAAGGATGGACTCGAAGGGGCTCTCTGAGAGGGAATCCAGTGGGGATCTGCCCAGTGATGAGTTAAGGGGAGCCCGAGGCTGGAGGGCCCTGTCTAGCATCTCTGTCCACCCAAGACATGTCTGGACACGGTGCTGGTGCCAGGGACACACAGGCACTTAGCTGGGTGCCCAGTTCTGGGGAGAAGCTGCACTGCATCCTCTACTGTCTCTCATCAGCTCCCACTGTGCTGACGGTCAGAGGAGGCCTCAGCCTGAGGACAGGGAACAGGAGCAGAGGCAGGGTGGGTCTACACTTGGCCTCAGAAGCTGTGTGTAAACCCTGCCCTTGTTAGCGCTGGGCTCTAACCACTGGGCCATAAACCAGCCTCCTTGGACCAGATGCCCGCCTCCTTGGTGCACTGCTTCCCTCCCCCACCACCTCTGCCACACCGCAGCCCCTCATCAGGGATGAGCCCCAGCGGGGACCAAGGCCCCCACAAAAATTGAAAATGTATCCGTCACACAGCGGCCCATCCTTCCAGACCTGGCTTTCTGTGATATGAGCTCCACCAGCCTCCCACGGCTGAAGCCCATCAGAGGGACTGCCCGCTTCCTCTGCAAGCCCTCCCCCCATTCCCACACTGTCACCTGCCCCAGTCCCTCGCCAGTCCCTCTTCCCAACACACAAGCATGCAAACCCTTGAAAGAAAACCCCGGCCTCCCCTCCCGTGGCATTTTCACCCCGCCCAGGCCCACCCAGAGCAGCCACTTCCCAAGGCCACCCTGCCCTCCACCTGGAGGCAGCCATTCCCCAGGAGTCTCGACCTCTCCCCAGGCCCTGCAGCTACATCGTCGCCCCACCCCCCAAGATGTACGGCCACCTAGGTGCTCCTCCTCCCCAAACCGTGCCCACCCTCAGGGCCTAGCCCCAGACCTCCAGTCCAAGAAGCCTCCCTGGGTGCCCGTCCACTGGCTTCCGATCCACCTGCACCCAGGACCAGAATCAGCTGTATTACCCACACTCAGCACTCAGCTCCCGGCCTTCAGCTCCATGGCTCTCGCCACCTGAAGGGTCCTGGTCAGACCCCCAGTGACCTGCTCCACCTTCCCCCTCCAACACCAGGGCTTACTTCCCCCAAATCCAATGGGGCAGGCCACGCTCCCCAAAGCTGGCCCAGACACGCACCTGCTCCCAATGCAAGCTCCTACCGTTTCCTGCCAAGAGTGCTGGCCTCCGCAGCTCAGCTCATCTTAGGACACCCAGGGAAGGCCTGCCCTGGTCACTCGGGGTCAACAAGGAAATGCAACCTAAAGGTAGGCAGTCATCCTCTGCTGCCTCCCACAAAAGGGCCCATAAAACATAGACGGGGGAAAGACATGTTCACCTGCTCTCCCAGGGGACCCACCGAGGTCCAGCTACAACTGGGTGGGCTCTGGCTCCTAGCACAGGAAACCCCCCTTTCTGACAGGAAGATACGGTGACCACACATACTCCCCCCCCCCACCCCGCCTTTCCTTTGGCCACAATTTCAACACAAGCTCTAGAATCAGATTCCTTGGGCTCCAGTTCTGGCCCTACCATTTACTAGCTGTGTGACTTTGGGCAGGTTGCTTAACCTCTCTGCACAAGTCTCTCTATACATTTGGGATAATTCTCCAGTATCTATCTCAGAGAGTTGCTGGGATTGTTGGGAAGATAAATCACATATTGTGTTACCACACCACCTGGGGAGGTCATGAACCATGAAGTTACTAATTGTGCTCAGGGGTGGTATTCATATACCCCATGTTTGTTAAAAATTATTCCAGGAGCTGGAGAAGTGGACATTTCAGTGTAAAGTCACAGTCCTAGGCAGAAATCAAAATCAGTCAATCAAGCAATCAACCTCTCTCCACACACACACACGCACACACACACGTACACACAAGCACGTGCACGCACACACACGCACACACACATACACACACACAGGAGAGCAGGACAACAGGGAGGGATGCCATACTACAGACAGGTGAGAACCCAAAGGCCACAGCATCTGCAATCTTCCCTCCCGGGAGGCATGGGTCCCGGGTATCCTGGGTTCCCTCCAGGAGAGGCGCTGGGCCCAGCCTCACAGCTCTGGCCCGGCCGCCACCCACACCAAGCCCAGCAGCTAGTAGCTCTGGCCGCAGGGTCTACGAGGCCACACGTAGGGCCGGAGCTGGGGGCCCAGCAGGCCACCCCAGGCCTGAGGTACAGGGACGCCAAGGAAAGCAGGTCAGGATGCTGGAACCAGGGTTCAGCCAGCCCCCAGGTGCCACGAGGCTTAGCGCAGGCAGCTCGGTGCGCCTTGGTCGGGGGGAGGGCAGGCTCGGTAGCCCCTCCACCTCACCCTGGCCACACATATGTCCCACATCAGCAAGCAGGGCGCTGAGGTGAGCGCGGGGAGGGAAGCCGCCTCCGGCTCCCATGGGCCCCGTGATTCCTCTCTCCCACCAGGCGCCTGCAGGGACCTCCACGCGTGCGGGCTGCCTCCAGGGCACATCCCCACTCAGCGCACACCTCCTCCAGGTGGCCCCCCCAGCCGCGTCCTGTCAGCAGCGGTCCGACCCAATGGCCTCCGTCCGGGGCTTTGGCAGCGCTTTCTGGGTCTCTGTCCAAAGGCAGGGCCGCCTGCCTGTGATGAAAAAAGGTGTCCCCCTCCCTGGGATTTCCACAAGGCCGAGGCCAGGTACCTCAGGCCCGGCTCAGTCCTGGCCCACAGCAGGCCCTGGCACGGAGAACGACACCCTTCAGAGGCAGAACCAGCGCTCCCTCGGAACGGCGCTGAGGGGCTGCCGAGGCTCTTCCAGCTGCCCTGTCTCCAGAGGAGGGGCCCACAGCCGCTGCCCCTGGTCCACAGGGCTTCTGTCCGCCCCCACCCCCATCTACCACCCTTGCGTGGCCCTGCCTCCACCTCTCCTTCCCTCCCTGCTCAAGGAGACAGACAGGGGTTGCTGGGAAGAAGCTGGGAGAACCAGGACGACACACACACCTAGAGTCCCCAGTAAGTTCAGTCCCGCCAGAGGAGCCTCAGCCCTGCAGTCAGCCAAGTTCCCAGGCTGGGCAGAATTCCACCCCCACGGCAGGCCAGCGCCTTTACATCCTCCGGCCCACTGACCCTCCCAGGGGGGACTTGGGCTCTCCACGCATCCCCTTCAGACCTTAGGAGCAGAGCGGAGGCCGGCCCCTCTCCCAGCCCGGCGGCAGCCCCTGCGTTGAGTCTCCAGAAGTCAGGATGCTCACCCCCAAACACCACAGCCTGCTGCTTCCACACTCAAACCAGCTGAACCCCCAGGGTCCCCTTTCTCGCCCTCAGGCCTCCTGCACGTAGTTCTCTCTGCCCTGCTTTTTCCCTGGCTTTTTCCTCAGACATCCAGTCTCACCTTCAGGGTCACCCTGCAAGGATGAGTTAGGTACACCTCCCGTGTGCTCCCACAGAGCCCCCGATTTCCCCCCTTACTGCATATAGCACCCTCCATTGTAAATACCTGTTCACTGTCTGCCCCTCCCACAGACAGCTTTGTGAGGTTCCCCCCATGCACCCAGCATCCAGCAGAACCCCTCACACACAGCGGGTGCCCCATTAATAATTAGAGAATGAGTGAATGAATGGATGAGCACACACCTTTCTCGGGAGAGTTGATGACAAAGGCCAGCCCATCGCCAGGTCAGGGGATCAGCCTGTGCGTTAACACAGATAATCCAATGCCATGCTTTTTCCACTCTGAAGCATATTTTTGGCTTTCACACGTGGACATACATGGCTCACGTTTGGGAATTTTTCTCAAAGCAAACGATGAAGTCTCATGAAAAGCTGATTTGGGAGCTTCTGGGAAGCATCTCCCTCCCGTCAGCCTGTCCCTCTGACATGCCACTTGTGTTTATTGAGCATGTACTTTGTGCCAGGCCTTTCCCATATTCGAGTTGGAAAATAGGTATTGCTGCTTGTGGAGACATAAGATGTTACCTCCCCAGAGAGGCCTTCCCTGACCAAAGGTCAAAAATCATGTTCACATCCACATGGTCACATACCCCACCCCAGACAACCCAACCCCACATGATAGCCCTGTCTACTCTCTTATTCAGCTTTACTGTTTCTCAGAGCACATATTACCCCACACATTTGCTACATTAACCTTTTTGTTCATTGTCTCTCTGGCTCCATGAGGGCACTGCTGTGTCCCCAGCACCCACTACGATGCCTGGCACACAGAAGCCCTCGGCAAATATTTACTGATCAAGGAAAAAAATCCAAGTTGAGCCCCAGTCTCTGTAGGTCCCTCTCCTGTCACATAATCACCTATTTTCTGGAGGGAACTGTTTGGGGCTAAAGGAACTTTCTGGACCGAGCCTTACTTGAGAGAAGCATCCCCTGAGAAAGCGATGATGTTGGCAGAGGGGAGAAGAGAGGGTCAGTGGAGGTGCAGCAGAGATGCTGCCCTTAGCATCTATCCTCACAGCAGAATCCTGCCGACACCTTACCACCTTACAACAGGGACTGTTACTGCCTTTGTCCTCCAGATGGGCAAACTATGGCACACAGAGGCCAAGCCACTTAACGACTGCATGGAAGAAGAGTGGCCTGCAACTCCCTGACATTGCACAGCATGTGCATAGAGTAGACGATCAGGGCGACTCATTCATCTTACAGACCCTGAAGCTCCGACATAGAGAACATCAGGCTGCCAGTCCCCGGGGGATCGGGCTCCATGTCAGGCGCCAGGAAGCGGGGGTGGGGGGCAGTGCCTGGAGCTCACAGTGTGGGTTGGAGGAGGGTAGCTGGGGGTGCCTCAGGGAAGCCTGAAACTCAGATTCCTCACTGTAAAGTGGCCATCGTGGTAACACTCACCTCGATGGGCTACTGAGGAAAATGCAGGGTTTTTCAGCCCTGGCACTGTTGACATCTGGGGTTACATAACTCTTTGCTATGGGAGCTGTCCTGTGCATTGCTGGATGTTTAGCAGCATCCCTGGCCTCTACCCATTAGATGTCCATAGCTGCCCCCCTCCCTCTGTTGTGACCACCAAAAATATCTCCAGACATTGTCAAATGCCCCTTGGGGGATGGGGTGGGGGATAGAAATTGTCCCCAGCTGAGAACCACAGGTGGAAATTAAATGAAACGTACCCACAGCCCCTGACAGGTCCCTGGCACATAATCAGCATTCAGTGGTGCCAGTTTAACTCTTTCATCTCACCAGTTTCATGCTGAACAATACCTTCCCCCGCCTTAATCCCTGCCCTCTGGCTTTAAGTTTGGAATTCATCACCATCCCTCTGCCACAGGACCTTTGCACTGGCTGTCATCACCACCTGGAATGCCCTCCAGACAAGCTACCTTGAGCTCTTCCCTCAACTCAGTCATCACTGAGGCTTGGACACTTCCTTGACTGCCCTGCCTTTATCAGCAGCCCTTACC
Source organism: Mesoplodon bidens (assembly GCF_964165515.1). Classification (NCBI taxonomy): domain Eukaryota; kingdom Metazoa; phylum Chordata; class Mammalia; order Artiodactyla; family Ziphiidae; genus Mesoplodon; species Mesoplodon bidens. Next base: position 28,660,753 of record NC_138170.1, read on the forward strand.
CAGCCTCTCCTAGCATCTCTCCTGCATCCATCTTTCCATGTGTATAGGTGTTCCCTTATCCCCTGCACCTGACCCCAGTGTCTGGCACTTAGTAGATTTATCTTAGAAGATTTATCGCATGAAATGAATCACCAGCATCCCCGCCCTAAGGCATGTGCACAGCACTCAGGCCTAAGGTCCCAGGGAAAGGGACAGGAAAAGTGTGCGTCAGACAGCAACCTCCCACCCTCATGGGGCTCAGGGTCAGATGCCACCAGAGAAAGAGAGAGTGACGTGGGCTCACTTACACCCCAGATGGGGCCATTTGTGGGGTGGAATGGAACAGGGTGGGCCCTTGGAAGGTCCCATTCAGGACGTTTTCCTGGAGGAGGGGGAAGAAGAGGGGTGCTGGAACAGGGGCAGCAGTGACACGCTGGAGGCCTGCCCCCCCCCCAGAGCTTAGGGAAGGCTTGGCTAGAGGGGCGAGGCCGGGGCAGGGCGAGGCCAGGAGCAGGGGGTGCTGGCTGCCTCCTGCTCTCGCTTGGAGCCCTGAGCAGAATCAGGCTGTAGGGGTAGCTAACGGCCTGGTTTCCACCCACCCACCCTTCACCCCCACTCCGCACTCGCACTCTTCCCCAGCCCCAGGCCAGGCTCGGGGCATTGAGTTTCCCACAGTCACATTCCTACCTCCATAGCTCATGCCGATGTGACTCCCAGGCTGGGGCTGGCAGCCACGCAGTCTGTGGCCACGCACTGGGTCTTGTGGCTAGCTGTGGGAGGGACCCTACTGCTCGCCCAAGGGGACTGGGGGGCCTCCAACCCGCTGTTGCCCCGCTGGCAGCCACGGCTCCCTGGAGGTGCCCGAGCTCAGGAGGGTGAGGAACTCTCCTTCTCAGATGCCAGGGCTCCCCAGGGGTCCCCTGAGCCAGAGGCCAAGTCCACCTTTTCTGCTGAGGGCTGACATCCCGGGACCCTGGCCGCCACACAGGGAGGAGGTGGGCAGGTTCTGGGAAAACAAGGAGTCTGTGAAGGGGACTCCTCAACCCACCTAAAGTGGATCCAAGACCGAGCAGCAGACCCCTGGCGTTTCTGAGATTCTTTCTGCACACAGGCTGTCACACACATGCCTCCTGCCTCTGGCACTCTCACACGGGGCCCAGAGGTCTGGTTCAGGATCTATAAAGCAGAGGCACGGAGGAGACCAGAGCAGAGGTGGATGCAGCAGAAAGACACAGGCTGAGCAGCGGGGCTCCCCAGGGCTGAGTAAGAGGGGGACAGAAACACAGAAGCCACACTCACGGCGGTCAGGAAAAAAAATGGAGCCTCGGAGGTAGATCCAGGGGCCACCAGGGCATGCCCTGACCCAGCGGAGTCGAGCATATGGGTTTCAGGGGCCGGCCACCCTCCTCACCCTACAGGAAGGACTCAATTCCTATGTCTGATGGATCCAAAGAGCACAGGTGACAGAGCTGACAGGAAGGGTGCGACTATGGGGAGCCCCAACCTCTTTCCTTATGTAAACAAGATCAGAGGACCCCCGAGAGCAGCAGGTGCCGGAGCTGGCTCTCAGGGCTCATGAGAGACCATTAAATTTCCAGCCATTTGCCAGCCATTTGTTAAACACAGTCATCTGTAAAACTTAAATCATATAAATTTGTAACTTCAGAAATTATTTCTAAAACAAAGGTGATGATACATATTCAAACGCATCACTTCCAAATTCTTCCACTACCTTTTACCATTATCTTGCTCCCAAGGTGATTTACATCTAGAGTACCTGTGAGGTGGAAGTACTATATAAACACTGTTAATGGTGTGCTATTGCCCATCTCCTCCTATCATCCCCACATTCTGTGATCTCACATTGAGACCTTGCAACTGGCCATGGCAGAGACATTTATACCATATCAGCAAATGCTACAAGTAGAGCTGGATTTGTTCTCTGGATTTTTTTCCGGAGAGCCAGTTGTTAAACGTCGACCAGCACAGGCAGGCCTCGGGTGACCTGCCAGGATCTCTTCTTCACCATCGGCTCTGCTGGGACACCCAAATAACAAATGACAATGTAGAGAAGAGTGCTATAAACCTGTGCAACCCAGCCATTATCCGTAAGATTTTTCACAATATTCAACCAAGGAAACTCCACTAAAATAATTACTACTTGCTTTCTCTGTGCCTCAGTTTGTTTCTCTGTAAAATGGGAGCACTAATAAAATCCACCTCAGGATTATTGGGAGGCCTAAATGAGATAATACATGAACAGGGCAGAGGGCACTGCCTGACACACAGCATATGCTCTAGAACAGTTGACAAACTGTATCCACAAAGGGCCTGAGAGTAAATACCTTCACCCTTGCCAGCCATATAGGCTCTGTCGCAACTACTCAGCTGCAGTAGCAGCAGACAGCAGCCGTAGACGATGTGCATGGGTGAGCATGGCTGTGCTGATACAGCCCCGTTTACACAAAAAGGCAGAGGGCCAGACTTGGCCAGTGGGCCATCGTTTGCCATCCCCTGCTCTGTAAGGGGAGGTGGTTATGTTTGCGGCGTTGTCATCACCTCCATCTGATAAGTGAGAAAACTGGGACCCAGAGATTCACGTTTTCCTTCAGGATGCATGGGAAATTCGCTGGTAGAGCCCAGGATCTCCCAGGACCCCCGCAGGGCTCTTCCCAGCTCCTGCTTCCCCATCAGAACTCAGCACCTGAGCAGGGATCTGAGGCAGGACAGGACTGAGTGCCAAGTCAGGGCCCTGGGGAGCCCACACCCATGTCACTGCCCTGACTGCTCTGGCCTCAGCTTCCAGGGAAACCCCACACAGGCCCACAGGCCAGGCCAGAGGAGAACCCTGTAAAAAGAGAAACCTTGGGAACACACAGCCCTCCCTTCCTAATCAGGGCTGATTGCAACCTTAAGTGGAGTAGCAGGCGAGTGTGCAACCCCATTGAATTTACAGCTGGAGCCAGGGCTTGAGAGCAGCTGCGAAACTCCTTGCAAAGCTACCGGCCAGCCCCTGGGGATCCTGGGAGTGGAATTAGGAAACCTGGAGAATCCACAATGCCACGTGTGGGCTGGCACGAGTGTCTGTGTTTGCATGTGCCTGTGTGTCCCTCTAGGCTTTCCAGGTCTCTGAAGACTGCAGAGGACGCTCAAGCAGGTTTTAGGCCGTGCCAGGGTGCCACCATAATCAGGACAACTGTATGTCCTCGTTTGCCTAGCTTATGCCTATTTTCCAGCATGATTTTTAATAGTGTCCAGACCAGACAATAAATTATAAGGTCACCCTAGCCACTGTGGACACAGACCCTCATGCATGTATAATGGCACACAGGGTGTGACACACCCGTCACATCCACCCAGCAGTAACACACACAGTCCATGCTTGCCTGTGTGCTGGCATTTTGTCTCAGGTACACAGACACACAAGTTTCAGTGGACGCACGCAGGCTTCAGCATCCCAATCTTGAGTGAGATAGACCCAGAGTCCACATATTTAGAGGATTTACTCAAATGGTCCTTCTGTGTAATCCTCCGGTGGCCCTCAACCTGCCCCGTAGCACAATGCCAGGTGTGGAACAGGTGTTTGATTAGGACATTCAAGAGACACAGAGCCGCCTTCCAATGGCCCACAGACCCAGCCAGGGGTCTTGATGACTTAATAAGGCAAACCCCTTTCACCTCCCAGGTGCTGCCCTTGCTCAAAGTAGCCACACTAGGAAGCATGCCTAGGTGCCCCCGTACACAGCAGGATTTCATCCAGGTCCAGAGATGGCCCCTCCCCTCCCCACCCACATGTGACCTCCTTTTCAGCCAGTTCAAATCCCAAATTCCTCCTCTCTGGCACCAGCTTCTCCCTGACCCCCTTCCTAGCACTTCCGACTCCCAGCTACCCTTCCCTGCCCCCTGACTGGGGCTGGGGATGCCTGCCTCTGTGGGTCCTTGGCACTTCAGGTCAGGACTCAGGCCCCTGCCAACCAATTGGAGGCTTCCTGGCTGGGGGCAGTGGTGCCAACTCCTCTCTAGCTGCCCAGCTCCTCCAGGGAGGCCAAGCTGCCTGGCTACAGGACGAGGAGGGGGATGCATCCAGCTGAGGGCTCCAGCCAACCACCCATGGGTCCTCTATGGGGGAAGGACTTTATGCCCTCACAGCAAGTGGGGAGATGAATCTGGGGAGAGAGAGCAGAAGAGCCTGCTCTCCTGGCCTTGGTTCTAGAACTGACACAGGCCGTGACGCTGGGCAAACTCCTTCTCAGGCCTCCGTTTCTTCTGGGGCTACCTTAGGGGCTCAGAGTTGTTCTAGAGCAGCATTGTCCAAGAGAACTTTCTGTAGTGATGGAACTGTTCTGTACTATCCAATATGGTAGCCACTAGCCAGACGTGGCTGTTGAGCTCTTCGAATGTGGCCAGTGTGACCGGGGAACTGAATTTTCTTATTTTAATCACTTTAAATGTAAATTTAAGTAGCCACACCTGGCTAGTGGTTTTCATATTAGACAGTGCAGTTCTGGAACCTCAGTCTCCCCGACTGTAAAATGGGTATAATCATAGAATCCAGCCTTCTGGGGTCCCTGTGAGGATGAAATGAGACAATGCATGTACAGCCCTCAGCCTGGTCTTCGGCACGAGGTAAAATAGAGTTTTGTAATTCTTACCCTCTTTAGGATCCTAGATTTTCTTGAGAATTGGAGAAAACCATGGACTTTACATCAGAATTTACCCACCACAGACACACACATGCACACTGCACACACACATATATCACGCATGTGCACACGCCATATACATCCATACACACATCACACACGTGCTTACACATCAGACACACACGCACACAGATCACACATGCACACCCACGACTCTGCATCCAATTTCAAGCAGCACCAGAGCCAGGTGGAGAGTGCTTTCGAACATGAAAGTTCCTTCCAGCTCTAAAAATCTCCAAGACTAGGAGCACATGTGGCCGAGTCTCTATCTCCTCTTCTCCCTGCCCAGGCTCAGGCATCTCAGAACACCCTTCCAGACACTCCGGGCCAAGTGCAAAGACAGGGCTCTGGAAAAATCCTCGCGCATGGAGGGCAGGCCCAGGGCAAGGGCCACAGGATGGATTCTGTGAGCTCATCCCCGGCAGCCGTCACCAGCGTTCTCAGAGAGCCTGGTGGCGTCAGGAGGGGGTGACTGGGTGGACGCCGGCGGTGGCGGTGGCGGCGGCAGCGAGGGGTGTGGGGCAGGAGAGGGAGGCTGGATGGAACACGCTATAATAGCAGCTTTGTGCTCCACTTCCCAGCTCCCTGGGAACGCCAGGAAGATTATGAAACCCGGTGTCTTTGGGAATGCCAGGATATTAGCTGGAAAAAGAATAATACGAAAATAAAATAATGCTCGGGATGGAGACAGCAGACCATTAGCAGACAGAGCCAGGGCCTCCCGCTCCGCAGAGGGAGCCAGGCTTGGCCCCGGCAGAAGGTTTCAGGGAAAGGCTGCCCGTGCTAATGAGCAGACTGGGCCTGCCTTCCAGAGAGACGTCTTCAGGAGGGGAGCTGGCAAGTGAGGCCCAGCTTGCTGGTGGACGCATGGGCCAGGGGACGGGCAGTAGGAGGCAAGGGGGCGCCACAGGCCTGGCCCTTGCGCCCAGACGCCCAGAACCGTCAGATTGCCAGGAAGCCCACCTGGCCACCACCCACAGTCCTGGACTCCTCCAAGCGCTGCCTCCCCAGGTCCTCCTCCAAGAAGCCACCGTCATTAGGCGCTGTCACTCTGGAATGACCCTTGTCTGCCCTCCAGCACTTCGGAGATGCAGCTTCTGTTGGGTTTATTTGCTTTCACATGTGAATACCCTCTTCCCAATCAGGCAGGGGTTTCCCATGAGCCAGGCCTCCCCTATCAGGTGGAGGATCATTGGAAGAAAAGATCATTTTCTCCCCATAAGGAGCAGGGAGAACATGTCACCTGTCCCTGCCTCGCTCTCTAGGGCCCTGGTGACACACCTCCAGTCAGGAATAGACACCCCGCCTCCCTCAGAGAGGCACCCGGTAGTGGCTGACGTGACTGCCTCCCTCATCTTCGGGATGCCCTGTGCACCCGACATCCTTGTTACTCGAAGATGGTCTTTGGACCAGCAGCACGGGCATCACCGGAGGCTGTTAGAAATGGAGACTCTCGGGCCCCACCCAGACAGCAGATCGAGAGCATGTGTTTTAACAAGATCCCCAGATGGGTCTTATGTTCATTAAAACTGAGAAGCACCTCTGTACATGGGTTATGTCCTTAATCCTTACGAGGACCCATACATGTAGTGACATTCATAAGTAACAGAGTCACTAAAGGGACAAGTGACCTATCCAAGCTGAAGCAGAGGAAGCAGAAATCAAACCAAACCAGTGCCATTCAGAAGCCTCACCCACCCCACCACACTCCCGCCAAGTGAATCGGCAGGCATCAGTGACCAGTGGGCAAAGGCCAGTACCCAGAACAATAGATTGGTCCTGGCACCCAGAAAACCCGACCATCTGCCCCAGTGATGCAGGGTGGACTCTAGCCCCAGTGCCTTGCTGGAGCATCAGCACATCCAAGGATGAAGGACAGCAGACTTAGGGATGGGGACCCAGGCCATCCTTGGTCCTGGCAGGAAGCATGTAAAGGTGACCATGGAAGGGGAGAGTGTGTGTGTGTGTGTGCGTGTGTGTGTGTGTGAGCACGTGTGCTGATGGGGGCTCATTTGCTCAAATAGAGTGGTCCAGACAGTTTCAGTCCAATGGCCCTGTGGTCCTGTCCAAGTGCTGGTCACACCTAAAGACTGTGTCCAACTCCAGGTTTGTGGATCCAGCCATTCTAACCACTGTCTGCCTCTGGCTCCCGATGTCAGCAAAGCTCCCCCAGGACTCTAGGCTTCACTACTTTGGTTTCTGCCACATTTCACAGGCGAGTCCCATCTGCATCACGATCATTCACCTTCCCACTTGACATTTGATTTCAATGCTCCCTCATGACATTTTTCTCCCACATAAAGAATAAACGGTCTGGTTTCTGTGTTCTGGGAAATGGCCTTCTTCATTCTCCTGGTCACCGAGCCGTGAAAGCTTGGCAGTGGGTCCTCCAGCCTTGCTCGTCTTCTTCCCCTAGATCCTCACCAGCCCCAGAGCCATCCACGCTTCCATCCATGGGCCTCTGGGCACCTCCGGCCTTGCGGCCTCTCTCCTCTCAGCCCCCTCGCCTCACAGCTGATGCTCAGCTCCCACGCCCCCAGCCTCCCTGCCCCAGGCCGCCTGGCCGGCAGCCTCCAGATCCATCTTCCTCATGCAGCACTTCACCATGTGCGTCACACTTACCAGGGCCAACCGTGAACTCATCGCAGCCCCAGGCCCACCCCGCCCGTGGCCTGGCGATGGCAGCGGCCCTACCGTCCACCCAGCGGAGCCTCTGATGCCCACTGGACCCTTCCCTCCCCAAGCCCTGCTACTCCACCTCCCTCCACTTCGGTCCCTTGGCCCCCACCTCAGATGGTCACATCTTCCCAGATCTCTAACCAAGCCTCCTGATGGTCTCCTGATGGGAGGCTCTCCGGCCCCAGCCATCCTCCACGGCTACTTGATTAATGGCCCTAAAACCCAGCTCTGACCAGAGCACTCCTCCTCCGCTCAACAACCCACACTTGCTCCTATTGCTCATTCAAGAGAAGAGTCCTGGGCTTCCCTGGTGGCGCAGTGGTTGGGAGTCCACCTGCCGACGCAGGGGACACGGGTTCGTACCCCGGTCCGGGAAGATGCCACATGCCGTGGAGCGGCTGGGCCCATGAGCCATGGCAGCTGGGCCTGCGCGTCCGGAGCCTGTGCTCCGCAACGGGAGAGGCCACAACAGTGAGAGGCCCGCGTACCGCAACAGTGAGAGGCCCGCGTACCGCAAAAAAAAAAAAAAAAAAAAAAAGAGAAGAGTCCTGTGGTCGTCATGTATAGCTCTGTGTCCACCACCGTTTGGGGTTTTTTCCTTTTCAAATGCTCTTCTCCCCAGCCTGTGGGGCTGTCAACCACAAAAAGGGGCGTGACCCAGGACGGTCATTCAGAACATTCCGTTCCTCGCCCTCAGGCTCAGGGGCTGGTGTGGGCACAGGGCCAAGCAGAGCCAGTCAATCACACACGAGACAGTACTGGCACTACTGAGAAAGTGCACTCTCCGCTCTGGGGTCTCCAGCTGTGAGGAAACAGAGGATGCCCGCTGGGCTGTGCTAGCTGTAAAGGTGGCGTCAGCCTCTGTCGCAGGCACCATCTTTGCCAATGACATGGAGAGAGCCAGTGTGAGAACGGGGCCAAGACAGAGGAGCGAGTCGGGGACACTGTGTGAGCCCCTAGTTCCTGCCAGGCCTAATGCCTGATTCACCTCGGTGAATCAGATTCCCAGCAATCTGAGCCTTTAAGCTCTTTTTCCCTCTTCAGCCCACTTTGGTTGTGTTTCCGGCGGATGAAAATGAGTCTTGGCCCCTTAGAGGGCAAGCACCCTCAGGCCTGGCCCCGCCTCCGAGGCCTGCTGAGGTCTTTATTCCCCACTCCTCAGCTGGAACCACACAACCTCCCCCAGGCACTGCCCTGTGCCCAAGCGAGGCCCCTTCTGACAGGACGAGGAGACTCCCGGCTGCAGCTGCTCCAGCCTGGGTGGCAGTTTCAACCTCCACCTGAGCACCAGCTCAGGGCCCCAGAGAGCCCAGACCTCTGCCATCTCCTTCCAGCCTCCTCACCACTTGGCCCCCAAGATCCAGGAGGGGCTCCCTCCAGAGCCTCTGACATCCTCTCAGGAGGACTCATGTCCAACCAAGGACATTCAGGGTCAGTAGACCTCTCAGGCTACTCCCTTGGACCAGGCCAAAGCCTCCCAGACCCAACCCCAGTGATGGAACCTCCAGGCCCTGCCCACTACCCCCTCGGGGCCACTGCCAGCCTCAACTCCCTTCTCTGTAGCCATCCCATCGGGTCAGGGGCCTGCCCCACTGTACTCCTTGGCTGAGGGCTAAGACCCACTGCTCCCCACCCAGACGAAATGCTCATATGGACGTGCACGCAGGCACACACACACACACACACACACACACACATACACACAGCTGGCTCACATGGACACACTCAGATTCCATCAGCCAGTGAAGCTGGTGGGACCTGCTCCCCTGTGTCACAGCCCAAAGCCCCCTCAGGGGACAGGCAGTCCTACCTGGATTTCAGAGAAGGTGTCTCCTCCTGGGCATCTCACTCCCAATGCTTGGATGGAGCCCCCAAACCAACAGAGTGGGGGACAGGCTATCTCCTGGCCCTGAATGTCCCCACTCACACTGTCCAGGAAGGGTCTGCTCATCTCTTTTGCAGAACACATCATCCTGACCCTGGATAGCTTTGACCTGGCCCCCATTCCACTGGCTCCGGGAAGTACTCTCTGAGGCAGGACAGCCAGACCGGGGTTTGGTCTCTGAGGCACATCTCTCCCCAAAATTCCCGAGGATGCCCACAAGATAGCCTCCTCTCAGGAGGACTCATGTCCAACCAAGGACATTCAGGGTCAGTAGAGCTCTCAGGCTACTCCCTTGGACCAGGCCAAAGCCTCCCAGACCCAACCCCAGGCCAGCCAGCCTCTTCAAGAAGAGCCAGGTCCCTTGGCCCCCGTCACAGGTCAGACCATCAAAAGCCCGGGGCCCTCTCCCCCGGTCCCTTCTCGGTCACCAAAAAAGCAGTGGGTCTTCTGGTGCCAAGAAATGAGCTATTTTATTTTAGGAGGACACCCAGACTGGTGTCCACTTTTCCCACACGCAACCTCAGAGGACTGAAGCCAAAGTCCTTCCTGTCCCGGGGTCCCCTGCACCTCTCCTGCGTCAGCCCTGAACAGCCCTGGCAGACCACGCTGCACCCTACCAACCCAAGATGACCACTGCCACATACCAGGGCCCCCTCGAGGGCAAACACAGCTGCAGGCCCCGTCTTCTCCAGTGGCTCCATGCGGCGGCGCCAGCGGCGGCGGCGAAAGGCGTCTGTCTTGCGGTACTCCAGGTGGAACTTCCAGCCAAAGAGCGAGGCGTACTCCCAGCCCTCACCCTCCGCCTCTGCCTGCCTGTGCTGCATGGGAGAACAGGGCAGACTCAGAGGCCACTTGGCAGGTTGGCGGGGAGTCCTGGGTTGGGCTCCAGCTGTGCCCTCCCTGCCCTCCACGATTCTCCCCGACACACCCCACACCATCACCCTCCAGGTGGGAAAACCTGGGAGGGCCGCCCAGAGGAGGGGGCTCTGAGCAGCTTCTGCAGTGACAAGAGTCCCGGGTCAGGAAATCAGGAGGAGAAGAGGCTCCCTAGGCTGTGGGGAGGTCCAAGGTGCCAAGAAAGGAAGGTAGGCTGAGCAGTGATGAAAACACTGGGCTTTCGGGTTTGTTTGTTTATTTGGATTCTGGGTGGATTTCACGAATCCAAGGTTTTCTTGTCATTTCCTTTTTCTTCTTCATATCCCAACTTATAAAAGTGGAAATGGGTCTGCAATTCAGAGGCAAAATGAAGAGCCCATTTCCCAGCCCCAGGCTGTTTCTCCATGAGGCTAGGCCTACGTCAGTGTGGACAGACCCCCGCACTTCTTCTCAAGGGGTCCTTTCCCAGCCTGGGGGAGCCCCGGAAGCCCCTTCCCATCCACCTCGTGACCTGAGATGATCCTCAGGTGAGGCCCAGGCCATGAGCTCGGTGACAGTGCCAGTCCCGGAGGCCAGTTGCCTCCCTCTCCTGGAACGATGCTGGTGGTGAGGGAGCAGGCAAGGCACACCGCCTGGCAAGGCTTTGCCTCTGTCCCCTGGGTGCCCTCACAGGGAGAGTGGAGGCTGTCTGGTTCATGCCACCAGGAACAGCCTGCTGCCCAAAAGCCTTGCCTCTCCTGGGACCCAGTGACCTTTCTCTCTAGATTCACTGTGACCAAAGAGAGAGGAAGGGACTCGGGTCATGCCAAAGGCTATTCCCAGACTGGGGAAGGCCTAGTTCTCGAGCCAAAATTCCAATGTGCGCTTGGGAAGGAAGGACGCAGGCCAAGAGGGCTCCAGGCAGGCAGGCCCTGAGGCTGTGCACGACACGGGCATCTGTGTGACCCCAGGAGCAGGTACAGGCACTTGTGTGCCCATACAAGCTCACTCTGCACCTGTCTGTGTCCCAAGAGTATCTGGGCACGGCCGTGGGCATGTGTGCTCACACTGTGTACATCCCCTCTGGTAAATGCTGACCAAGCCCACCCAAGCCCCTTGACCAGCATCCCCCTTCTCCAGGGAACTGGCCGTGCTGGAGGGAACAGGCTCCCTCCAGCACGCCCCCAGCAACCCCCAGCCAATGACTGACGGCTGAGACCGTACAAAGCCCAGCCCCCTTGCCTGGTGAGGAGGACTCTGTGGTGCTCCAGGCTGAGCCCCTTCCCGAACCACAGCTCAAGCCAAGGCTGACTCTGCCGGAGACCACATCCTTGCTCCTGGCACTTCTCAGAGTACTGCCTCAATAAACTACACACAGCCGAGTCCCTGTCGCAGACTCTGCCCCTCGGACACCTAGCCATAGACACACTCTAGGTATGCCTTTGCACCTTCCAGGTCTGTGCGTGAATTCCAGGTGCATCCCCTTGCTTGGTCACGGGCATTTGGGTGTTTTCTGTCCGTGAGCACCTGTGTGAGTGCTGGGTGCGACCTGCGAGCATCTCGAGTGAGCCCGTGTGTCTTGTACATGTCCCCTGCACAGAGGTGTGCTCCTGTGCCCAGCTGGCCTCCCCTCCCCAGGGCCTCACCCCTACCCACCCCCCCACCCTCCCCCCACCGACTGGGCTCACCCTCTTCAGCGCCTCCATCTGGCTGAGGTCCCTCCTGCGCAGGCGGACCCAGCGCCGCCGACGGTGTGTGTAGTACATCTTCTCAGCAGGGACCCAGTGCCTCGGCTTCCGGTCCGGGGGGATGGTGATGCTGTACTCCCAGCCTGGAGGAGGGGTGCCCAACACTCACTGCCTGGCCATTCCCCATCTCTCCAATTGGGGTATGTTCACAGACTTTCAAGTGGCCACTGACTCCCAATTTGTAGTTTATAGTGAGGACTCACCCAGGAAGTCCCCCAGATGAAGTAGCCCAGTGAAGGCCAGAACCCCAGGCCCAAGGGGCCTGCACTCAACTGCGGCCCCCTCCGGCATGCCTCGCGAGCCTGCCGGGTGCTCACTGGGCTCCACGTGCTGCCCACCTTGTTCGTCAACGGCCCGATTGAGGTCCGTGGACCACTCTTCATCTTCCCACTTCCAGCCCGGTGGGCACTCGATGTCGTCCTTGGGAAGCACCTTCTCCCCGTTCTGGGGTAACACAGGCCAGGCAAGCATGAGAAGAGACCGACGTGATCAGGGAAGATGAGAAGATGCAACCTGACAACATATATTCTAAAGCCCCAGGTGTGACTCAGGCTCAGTGTCCTACCCTTGCCAGACCTCACACACTGTCCCTCTGGAAACCGGGGCATGGATGCTGGGGACGTGGGAGCAGGGGAGAACATTCCTCTTCTTTCAGTCACAGGCCCCCCTTGGGCCCAAATGTCCAGGCCTCCAGGAAAGCAGAGCCCACCTGCCCCCAGAGCACCCCCTTACCACGTCCGTGTAGTTGTCACTCATGTAGATCCACTGGCCTCCGGGGAGCCGGGTCTGGTTCTCAAACACCTCCTCCACGAAGCTCAGGTGGCCCGCATCGGTGTCATGAAGCAGTCTGTGGGCGGGGGTGGGTCAGAGCCTCAGCCGAAGAGACCCCTGGCCATCCACAACCCCCAGCAGAGCACCCCAGAGCCTGGGCCAACCTTCCTGTGTCAGCCTCATCCCAACCAACAACAAGAGAGATGAGGGGAGAGAGAGGAGGGGCAGCGAGTCAAGGGGAGACCCAGGGAGACACTTGCAGACAGAAGAGAAAGTCACCACCAAGATAAAGAAAGAGAAAGGGGAGCCAACTGAAGACGTCGAAAACCCAGTGGGTAGTTGGAGCTCAATAGATAGTTGTAGAAATGTAAAATGTTATCGAGCTATATACTTAAGATTTGAGTACGTGACTACAATATATGTTACTCTTCAATTTTTAAAAAGTAAAAAGAAAAACCAAACAAACAGTTGTTGAATATCAACCAAACTGGAAAAGAGAGAGAGGAGAAGGAGGTGGAGATGGCGATGCAGATGGAGAAGGACTAACGAGGCTGTTCTGAGGGGCACTGAAGGAGGGATTGACACGCAGAGAAGGGAGCGGGCTTTCTGCGGTATCTTGGAGGAAAAGGCCGGAACCAGTGGACGCAAAGTCCACTGGAGGCCAGCTTCGGTTTAATCGTAAAGGACTTTCCAATCATTAGAGCCCTTCCAGAAAAGAATGCTGCCTCATGATCCCCCAGTCCCGGGGGAGTTCAAACGGAAGTCGCTATGACCAGCGTAGGGGCAGTGGCCGTAGACAGAGGGATGAACAGAGCCGAGGCCCTTTCAGAGCAATGGCTGGCCAGGCGGGGTCCCCAAGCCCTCCCTGTCCACGACTCACGTCTTCTCTGGACACACAAACCAGTCTCCAGCCCAGGCCCAGCCAGTTGAGGGACGGAAGCTCTCCTTGGGTAGCTTGATCTTGCCCGTGATGTCAGAAAATTTGGGGTAGGTGAGGCCCGTTGTGCCCCAGTTCCCGACCAGCGCCAGCTTGGTCTGGTTCTCATACTGGAGAGTGAGCAACAGAGAAGTGAGTGGGGCTGCGGTAGCTTTGGGGCCGGGGGTAGGGTGGGCAGGCGGTCAGGCACTCACAGTTTCAGCAAAGACGGAGAGCTTGCCCTCAGCAAACTGGTTGAACTCCTTTTCATCCACAGAGAGCCCGAACCAGAGCCTGACCCGAATCTGCACTGGCATCCGGGCTCCGGGCACCCCTTCCATTGGATACTGGGTAGCAGAGGAGGAGAGAAACCCACAGTCCCCTTCAGGGTCAGTATGTCTCGACTTGGGGGAGCCTCCAGGCCTAAGCATGCCAGCCTGACACCCCATCAGGTATGTGCTCTGTTGGAGGACTTATCAGAATTTCATGGAAGAGGGGTATATGACTAAGAAACGCCCCCACCGGCCAAGATTCCTTCCCATCAAAGGAGAAGACTGCATCCTCGCCATCTAGATGCTCTCTGCAGAGACGAGCCATGTCTAGACCAGGAGCCCCCATTCTCCCCTCTCCCACCACATCCTCATTTCTGTTCTCTTCTAGAATAGCATTGTCCAATGGAACTTTCTGCTACAGTGGAAATGGTTTATATCTGCAGAGTCCAATGCACTAACCCCATGTGGCAGTTGAGCCCTGAAAATGTAGCTGGTGTGACAAACTAAATTTTTAGTTTTATTTAAGTTTAATTAATTTAAATTTAAATAACCATATACGGCTACCATATTGGATGGTGCAGTTCTAGAACATGTCTTTATAAGAGATAGAAGGGTCTGGGCTTCCCTGGTGGCGCAGTGGTTAAGAATCCACCTGCCAATGCAGGGGACACGGGTTTGAGTACTGGTCCAGGAAGATCCCACATGCCGCGGAGCAACTAAGCCCGTGCGCCACAACTACTGAGCCTGCGCTCTAGAGCCCACGAGCCACAATTACTGAAGCCTGTGCACCTAGAGCCTGTGCTCCGCAACAAGAGACGCCACCGCAATGAGAAGCCCGCGCACCGCAATGAGGAGTAGCCCCCGCTCACAGCAACTAAAGAAAGCCGGCACGCAGCAACGAAGACCCAAGGCAGCCAAACATTAATTAATTATTATTTTTTTTTTTTACAGAGAGATAGAAAGGTCTGAAAGGGGAGGAGGTTAAAGCCTCTCCGTTCATTTTCAGTTTTTGGGGTTTTTTTTGGGGGGTAGGGGTTCACTGGATGTTAGTGTATCATCTGATATCCCTACCCTTTTAAGTGCTTATCAGCCTGTTAACCACTATTCACTGGTCTTCAACTGCTTTTTATCCTGAAACTTTCAGAAGCTCTGCCAAAATGGAATAACCACGACAACCCAACATAAAAAATTTATTCTCCACAACTGCTTCACCATTTGACTGAAATCAAGGGACAGATATGGCCTGAAGAGCGGAAGTGCCTCACTTTTAGAATAACACACAGTCCCTTAGAGGAAGTAATACATTAACTACCCAGGCTTCATGTGTGTGAGCTTAGAGGAGTGTCTCCTCTGGGACGTGCAGCTGAATGAGACGAGAAAGTCTTGGTGGGTTCAGAGGAGGAAAGGGAGGCTGAGGTAAGGGCTCTCTAACTGGTAGAGGAGGCCTGGATCCCCGGAGGGAGAGCCCAGGCTGGGTAAGAGGGTCAGGAAGGGGTGTCATGGCAAGGCATTAACAGTCTCACCCTTCATCCAGCCTCTCTGCCTTTGGTTCATCCTTGGTGAAGCCTGGAGGAGCCCCTGACCCCAAGTGTCACCCCCCAGAAACCCCCCCATGACTGTTCGCTTCAGTGTCCTCTCCCCTGGGGTGGTTAGCAGCCTTTTCCCCTCCAAACCACCAGCCCCAGGGAGATGGCAGGAATGCCTGACCCCCCCTTCTCCCTCCGCCCCCAGTCTCTCCCCTGCCCTCCCCCAGACAGGGCCAGCCTGCTGGACCCAAAATAGCAACAGCAAATAAAGAAATGTCTAGTTTGGGGCTCCTCTCCCTCTCTGCTGGTGCTCATTTTTTCCAACTTTGGTTTAAGTTAAGAAACACCAATGTTTTCTTGGTCTCTGCTTGCTGCCAACATTTTTGTAGAGCTTGCTCAGGAGCTACTGGCGGGGCTCATAAACTCAGTGGGGAAGACTTCGAGAAACAATCCTATATCTTTTTTTTTTTTCTTGCTTGGGATCAGGGAAATTTTTCAGTTTGCATTTCCCCGAGGCTGCAAGGCCGAGGTCAGAGACTGATCCCGTTCATGGGCATCCACCAGGCCCACTCCTGCAGCCCCGCCTCCACTGTAGCCTGACAGCCCTCCCCAGTTAACCCCATTCAGATGTGGCCACTCCTTGACTTCCTTTCCCATCTGCCCTACCAGGCAAGGAGCTGGCTTGGGAGGGAGGAACGCAGGATGCTAGGAGGTTAGGATCTCACGAGGAACATGCCCGAGCTGGGAGGGGCAGCCCGCTGCCTGACACCCCCCGCCCTCTTTCTAGGCAAAGCCGGCTCTCCTCTGAAGTACCAATGACCCAAACGCAGATATCTGATCATCCCTGGCCCTGCGCTGGCCTCCAGTCATGGTGCTGGTAGAGCCTCCTCTCCCCAGGGGGCAAAGGGGTTCCCCAGAAGGAAAAAGGGAGAGGAGGAGGAAAACTCTGATATTCATTGATCACCGAGTTCCAGCCAGACCCTTGACCTGTGGTACCTAAGTCCATCCTCAAAATTGTGATCAGGGCAGCCTGATCTTTGTTTTAGAGGTGGGAAAACAGCATTCAGAGAGGTTAGACAATCTGCCCAAGACCACACAGGATTCCAGCCAGCCCTGCAACCTGTCCACACGCTCCGGGCCTTTGAAACCTGTCTCCTCTGCCCACCTCAGGGGGCAGCAAGAATGCCTGATCAGTGTACGAATGGGTCGACCCATAGCCACTCAGAGGTTCGAGGCTAAGGTTAGTCCACAGTGACTTCGTGGAAGAGGTGAGATGGAAGGAGGTCCTGGTGTGGATGGGAAGAGAGACGTGGGGAGGGAGGGTTGAAGGCCAGGCAGTTTATGATGCCAGCGGAGCCATCTGGAGTCAGCCATGCGTGGTGAGGGACGGCCCTCCCCACGGGACGCTCCCGGGGGCCGCGACTGCCACAGCTCAGATTTCCCCGAATTGTGTCCCGACCAAGCAGCCTGGGCTCTGTGTCCCCACATGAACCCAGAGAGGAGGACGGGGGCCTCCAGGCACCTGCTCACTTCCCTGTTACCCACCCGCCAAGGCTGCGAGAAGAGGGCAGGCGGACAAAGGGCAGGAGGCGGGGGCGGGGTGACTGGAGGAACAGGATTACCTGCTCCCAGATCTCTGACAGAGCAGAGCCATAGGCACAGCCGGTGCCCAGACACCAGCCTTCCCCCGGGGAGGAACCTGAACCCACGTGTGACTCCACCTGAAGCCAAACCCTCAGGAGGGGGGAGGGGGGAGGCAAGTCTGTGCCCGGGCTCCCAAAGGCTGGCGGTGGGAGCTGAGGGCTGAGGCCCCCCACCAGGGAGCCGGCTGGAGGGGAGCACAGACTCGGGAGTCAGCCCCTCCTTCGTTCCCAGCACCCCTGGTTCCAATTCTCACCTGCTCCCTTTCCAGACCAGGTGCATGGGGTCTAGGGACTTTGTGGAGAGAGGGGAGAAGGGAAGTCCTTTTACGCAAGCCCTCGGTCCCTTCCAAGAGCAGAGTCTAAAAACTCGGAGTCTGACAGAGAACAGGAGGGGAAACAGAAGGGGCGCGGACCACCCTGGGGGTGAGAAAGTATGACCATGACTTAAGGAGAAACAACCCACTTTCAGAAACATCGTCTGCAGCTTTCCACAATTCTTGCCGCAGTAGCTGGTGCCCCGTCGGGAGAAGAGGACCTCATGGGCGGGCACCCGCTGGTACGCCACCCGCTTGTCACCCTGCAGCATCCAGATGACGATGTCAGGCAGGCTGTTCTGGGGCTGGAGAGAGGGTGGCAGTCAGGGTGGAGATGGTACCGCCCAGCCCGCACCCTTAGCCCCCTCTCCCCAGGCCTCTCCTCCCAGCTCCCACCCCCAGCCGCCCCCTTGACCTCCCAGGGCTGGCTGGGCACCCCTGTCTTCAGCAGCTCTGAGCCCCCAGGGATAGGGCGCCAGGCTGCCCCCGGCTCACACGAGGAGCCCGCCAGGAATTCACTAAGCTGCGTTCACGTTTTCTAGGAAGGGACACTCCTGCCTGGAGCCCCAAGTTCTTAGATCCCCTCCACTGGGTGGGTAGTTAGAGGCTCCCGGTGGGGAGACATCGGAGGATCTGATTTGACCCTAGAGATGACACTGCACTTAACGTGCCACCCCCTTCCTCACCCCTGAGAGCAGAAGCGAATCCACAGAAGGGGTGCGCCTTCCCAGAGGACACACGATCCCTCCTCCCTCTAACAGCGGGGACCCTGGGGGTCTGGCCCTTTTCTGGGCCTGCTGACACTGGACTCTGAAAATGGTGACTAGCCCAGACTGCAGGGCCCTTGAGCCCCTCCGAGCCTCTAGGCGTGAGAACTGCTCCCAGCTGCCACACTCAGGAGAGGCGGCCAGTTGGCTAAGTCCATCTTCTCCCAAGGCTGCTGAGTGGTGTGGTCAGTGGGGCAGGGCTGGGTCTCGAAGCCAGGCTCCTGCTGAGAGCTGATGGCTGGCACCCTCCCTCAACACCTCCTAGGCTGTGTCCCTTCATCCCTGCAGCAGGCCCAGAGGCAGGCACAGGTGAGGAAACTCAGGCTCGAAGAAGTTAGGAACCAGGGTTTTCTGATTCCAAATGTGTGTTTCGAACCACGATACCAAGGGTTCTCAAAGCGTGGTCCCCAGAGCAGCCGCAGCACCACCTGGAAACTCACTGGAAATGCAGATTCTCAGGGCCCGTCCCAGACATGCGGGATCAGGTGGGGCTTGTACCCGGTTTTAACAAGCCCTTCGGGGGATTCTGATGCACACTCAAGTTTGAGAAAGGCTCTCTCCGGTTTCCCTCACAGTCCATAGCACCCGTTTCACCTTAACCACTCCAGCCATAACACAGTCTGCGTGAGAGTTCCGGGGTCTGGGCCAAGATGTGGAAGGCAGCCTGTGACCCGCCCAAGGGGATGGTCCACAGACACTGCCAGGGGTCGTCCTGGGGCTGAGCAACACAGTGGCCCCCAGGTAACCGGCCACACGTCCAAGGCCCCGCTTGGGGACGAGCCAAAGCTGACTCTCAGGGACCAGCATTTCAGGCTGCCTCCCCTCCTGAGCACCCCTTCCACCTCCTGGACCCCCTTCTCCCCTTCAGCAAGTCACTCCTCCAGAAGCCACTCGCAGGCCCTGCCTTTCTCTGCACACTCCTTCTGGGGAGATCCTTCCTCACCAGCCCTCTCCCCGGGGGTCCCAGGTGGCTCTGGCCAGGGTGGGCGGCAGCTGTGCCCACCTGTGACATATGAGCAGACCTTTCTCCTCATTCTGGACAAGTCTGCGGCCTGCCTGCTTCCCTGCAGAGCTGGATGGGGGCAGAGGGGTCAGGGTATAGATGCAGAGTTACTGCAGGTGCAGCCTCCTCAGGTCTGGGGCTCAGGGATATCCAGGAGGGCAGGAAATGCAGGGTCCCATGAGAGGCAGGTTTGAGGCCAGGGGTAGACAGGTTGGTGGGGAGAAGGAGTCGGGCCCCTGGGGGAGCAGCCCCTGGCACTGAACCCAGAGCCGGGAGCCCTGGGCTCTGGTCCCAGCTCTGTCTCTGACATACTTTGGCAGCATTTATTAAGCACATTTATCGAGCACATTTGGGGGCATTTATCGAGCACCTACTAAACGCCAGGCTCTGCTGGGCCCTACAACACCCAGTATCCCGTTGCATCCTCTGGCCTCCTTCTGTGAATGGGGACACGGAAGCTCAGAGAGGTTAAGTCACCTGCCCAAGGTTACCCAGCAATGGAGCCAGTGTGGGTCATGGTCCAGACATTCCCCACATCCCTCCCAATTCTGACACTCCAGGCAGGAAGGAAGGCACCTCTCAGGGTCAGCTACCTCATCTGCCAGGGCACGGAGACGCAGGAGCCAGTCCTCAGCCTGCTCCAGGGCGGTGGGGAGTTCACTGTGGCCGAGCTTCAGGGCCTGGGCCGCCTCAGTGATCTGGCTCAGGTGACGGGTGCGCAGGCGGTACAGGTAGTGGTCCAGATGGGTGGCGGAGGGCGTCTCTTGGACATTACTCAGGGGTTGGCTGTGACGGACAGACAGACGGGATGTGCCCGACGAGCAGGAGCCCGGCGCTCGCCCAGGCCCAGGTGCAGGCGAGCATGTACACACGTGTGCACAGGCCCCCCCTCAACGGGCCTCACACCCTCAGCCTGCCTGCCGGCTGCGGCGTGTGCCCTGGGTGCCCCCTCCAGCCATCTCCTCCAGGAAGCCTGCTGCAGCCACACTGGCCAGTGCGCCCCCCGCTCTGAAGCGCCCCAGCCCTTTATTCTGGGGCTGCCTGTCTGGAACCTATCCTCAAGCCTCCAGTCGTGTGAGTCCCCTCTGCCCACCTGACTGCACGTCCCCAGAGGCCCAGTGGGTCCCTCCCCGCCCCCGGCGCCCTCCTAGAGCAGAGGCACAAGCACTAAGTTGCCTTTGGCTGAAGCGAATCCATTCTGTTGTACGCACACGTTCTTCAAGAAGGAAATTTATGGACCCCTGACAAGCCACTGCAGACGCTGTGGGGAGGCCGGCAGCCAGCAGTACAGATGTGTCGACCCAGGGCGGCCGCACAACACCCCTCCCAGAACCCTCTGCTTTGGGAAGCCTCTGGAGAGGAGCTGGGGGTACACGCAGTCCCAGAAACACAACCTTAGGCCTCCAGTCGGGGGGTTGGGCTTAAACTCAACCCCATTTAGAGGCGAAGAACTCTGATCACCCCCATCCAAAGGATGGGCTCCCTCTCCGGGCTCCCTAAAAGCCCGTTATGTGGCTCCCCCTGGCCATACGAAGCCCCGGGGTCAGTGAGTGCACAAGCAAGGGTCACACAGGATGGAGTGGGGTGGGAGGGGGCGTCTGTGCTCTTCCTCATCAGGCAGGACCCTCTAGATCATCCCTGCTGGAGGGTAGGGGGGCTGCCCCCCCCACGCTAAGCCCCTGACTCCCAAACAGGACATCAGTCAGGCCCGCTCGCTCGCCACATCTGCTGCCCCACCTCACGCTCCCCGCCCCACAGTGTCTCGGCTCCCGGCTCCCGGCTGATTTATTTTTCTGCCAATTTCCCCGAGCTATGCAGAACCAATTACCGCCGAGTGCAGCGGCACCGCCGCCGCCAGATACACCGCTCTGGCAGGCCCTCGGCGCTCTACATTTTTCCTGTTATTTTTTTTAATTGAATTTTTAGGGTGGGGGGAGCAGTACGCAAACTCCATCTCGGGAAACTTAAGCCCCGGGGCCTGTCTCAGGTCACGTACTGCACACCCCATAGTAATATAATATTTACTGCCCCGAGGGTGCCTCGGATGGGGCTGCCCCAGGCCAGGAGAGGGGCGGCCTCCATCCCCAGCCCACTCGAACGCGGTGGAGGGGCATGTTCGGTGGGTGAAGGGGGGCCTGGGCCAGAGTCCTGGGCTGGGCCTGCTGGAAAGGAGGCGTGAGTGGGCCTGAGGGTGGGGGCAGGCGGGTCTGGAGTGGGATATGGGGAGGCAAGCCAACCAGGGTGATTTATGCTCCCGGCCTGGGTCGGGAGCCGAGAGGGACTGCCGGGCAGACCACCAGAGGGAGATGTTCACGGAGGCTACCAGCCCAGCCAAGACTCCCCAAGAAACAGCCGGGACCCGTCACTGCCACAAACAAGATGTCTCAGCCCTTCTGCACCCCAAAAAGCCCAAAACAGGGTACAGAAAGAAAGGGAGACCTGGAAGAGGAGGCTGGATGACACTGCCCCACCCCCAAGCAGGGGCAGTCGCCCTGCCAACCCTGGCTGACTTGGAAATGGCAGGCGGGCCCAAGGCAGGGCTCAGCATAGGCTGGAAGCAGAGCTGGGCTGCTCACAAGGTTGCTGCCTGTCCCTGCAGTGAGGGGGTGCCTTTATCAGGGACAGCCGCCTGGGAGCGGACAGTGTCCAGCCTGAAAGATAAACTGGCCGCTGGCTCATTCATTTCACTCCCCACGAACAACAGCTCTGCTGGTCCTGGCTGGAGGCTGGGTGCAGGGATGAGACCCAGCCCTGCCCTCAGGGAGCCCCTGGAACAGACAAGCAAGCAAGCTAGATGCCCCTGAGCAGCCTCAGGGTCTGGAGCCCTTCCTGGAGGAAGTGGCCTCAAGCTGCACTGGCAGGGTCAGCGGGAGCTAGTGAGGCCAAGAAGAGCAGGAAGGGCGTCCTGGCCAAAGGAGCAGTATGTGCACAAGACAAAGGCTCAGAGGCAGGTGGGAGTTGGTTGGAGGGAGGTGGGGTTGGGGGGTGAGCCAGCACAGAGGCTTCAAAGGGCTAGAGGGTAAGACTGCTGAGGTCCAGAAGGCAGGCAGTGGGGACAGAGGGGCCCATCCATCAGAGGAGAGCCTCAGCTTTTCCTAAAGGCAACAGGAGCCACCACAGGGCTGAAGTCGAAGTGGCACGGCACAGTTTTAGGAAGATCACAGAGAATGAATTGGATGTGCTGGTGGACACCCAGGTGGAGATGTGCAGCTGGCAGTTGGGTCCATGGGTTGAGAGATGAGAGGAGAAGGCTGATCCAGAAGAAAAGAGTGAGCACCACTGGCCAGAGGGAGAGGGGCTCCCAGGGAGACAAGGCAGGAAGGGGTCTGACCAAATGAAGGACACTGATGTTGGATGTTGGGCGGGGGCTGGCTGGAGGAATGGGTGAGCAGCCAGGTCATCTATGGCAAGCTGGCTCATGGCCCCCGTGCCCAGCTGCCCTGCTATCAGCTGTGACGCTCAGCACAGAGCCGGCCAGGGGCGGGGATGGAAGCTCTCTTGCTGCGGCCCCAGGGCTATTAGTGGCCTCAGGTGGTGCCAAAAGAACTGGTCCTGAGGCCCAGCGTTCTCCCCAGAGAGCCATGCATGCACTCCTGAGGGGATGGGACCCTCCTCACAAGCCCTTGACCTGGGACCCGGGCTCCCCAGGAGCCGGGTCTACCCCCAGGAGAATGATTCAAGGGGACGAGGCTTTGGCATAAGCATTTTTAGCCAAGTCCGCAAAGAACAGAGCCCTGAGAGAGCGGAGTGACAGCCCAGGACTTGGGACCCACCCATCTCAGATGTTTCAGGCACCTCAGACCTGCCAAGGCCCACAGCACACATGAGTCACAAGGAGAGCGCAGTGAACCGAGAGCCGGGGCCCACCCTCTGCACCCGAGGCTGTCAGGCCGGGCGGTGGGGCACAGCCAGTCATTCTGCAGCCCCCTCTGCTGACCGCACCCCCGTGTGCCCCTCCAGCCTCGCTCGGACCTCTGACCTCCAGACCACAGATGCCCAGAGGCACCTGCCACTCAACATGGCCAGCCCTGAACTCCTCAGCCTCCCCCAAGCCTGCTTTTCTCCCGCTGACTCCCTCCAGAAGCGGCTCTGCTCTCCACCTGCTTTGGCCAGAGCCAGGGAATCATTCTGGACCTTCCTTGGGCCCTCACACTCAATCCACCATCAAAGCCTGTCTAGTACAGAGCAGCACAGCGAGGGGGCTCAGCCCCTTACAAGAGGCATGAATCTGGGCAATTCACCTCTCCATGCCTCAGTTTCCTCATCTGTAAAATGTGGATCATTCTACTTCCTACCTCATGAGATTTTTATGATTAGCTAACACATGTGAAATTCTCAGAACAGCACCTGGCACAGAAAGTGTTCCTTATGAGGCTGTTACCACCATGATGCCCCCTGAAGAGTCCACGCTGCCCTCTGCTTCTCTCACCCCATGTCCCCATGTCGCTGACTTCCGCTTCTCTCACCCCACGTCCCCGCGTCCCTGCCTTGGGTGAAGCCTTCGTCCAGTCGCCCCTCATCACCACCCCCAGCCCACCTCTTACGCTGCAGCAGGAGTGAGCGTCTGAATCCCGGGGATCCCTGTGCCCCAACAGCCCCCAGGGCTGAGCTTGCCTTAGCAAACCCTGGAGGTCTGTCGCCTCTGGACTGCAGTTTCCCTTGCAGCCCCAGGAGGCAGCAGGCATTTTGGGCTCCTGCGCCTGTGCCCGGCAGTCCGCTCCCCAAAGCCTGACTCCTTCCCCTCCGGAGTTCACGTAGGGCGTCCCCTCCTCCAGGAAGCGTCTCTGATTTTGATTTGCGTAAGATGCACCTGCTCTGAGCTACTAGGGCACATGCCTCAAGCCCCCAACACACTTTCCTTCATTTGCTCACTTCTGCCTCGTCACCCCCAGGAGGGCTTGAGGCAGGGTCATTTCTGATAAAGGTGCACTTCCCAACTGGGGTACAAAGGACCAGAGCGGCACTGTGGCAGGCAGCCAGGGTCACGGATTCCTGATTTGCAGCATGAAGGCACTTCTCATGCATTCCTGACAGGGGCTGGGATGATAAGATTTAGAGGGGGGCATAGAATACATTTGCATATATTTACACTTAACCCCATAAGAAAGTAGAAAGACGGCTGTTTATTATTAAGTCCATTTAATAGCTGGGAAAACTGAGGTCCAGAGAAGTGAAGTTGCCCAAAGCCACAAAGGTGGTTAATAGGATGAGAATCTAAATCTCCTCACGTTTCTTCTTCTCAATAATAATTACAGCTACCGTTTTATTAAATACTTCCTAAGGGCCAGGCATTTTGCTTGTGTGATATTATAAAGCAGTTATTCTTAATGTCAGGTTGAAGATGAGGAAAGCAAGATTCAGAGCAGGTGAGTGGTGAGCTGCAAACCACCCAGCTGTGGAGGAGACACTCAGATGCTCCCCCTTCTGCCGGGGCCCCGGGACCCGGAGCCCCCCCATTCTCCTTCACCCCCCAGCGCCCCCTTTTCCTGAAGGTGACCATCAGCCGTGTTAATAGAAGGCTGAACAGAAACTGTGGTCCCCGACAGGGCCTTGGGGGAAGGAGGGGTGCTGTCCCTCCCACCAGCCAGCTCCTCCTGGAGATTCCAACAGGGAAATAAGAGGTCGGGGATCAGAGACACAATGCTCCCCATTCAGGTGAGCCTGGCCGCCCCGGCGGGCCCACAGCTGCCGCCGCTGCAGGGAGATTTATGACCTGCTCTAAATGTCACCTTTTCAACTCCCCGCGCTGGCTCCACCACCTTTGGACTCAGCATGGGCTGGACTGCTGGCCAACCATGGCTGGGGAGACGTGCAGTCGCTCACCACCACACACGAACACTCCCGGGGAAAGGGCCCAGCCGAGCCAGGAGGGGAGGGCGCGTGGGTGCCAGGCACCCCCTACCTGCAGCCTGCGATGAGCTCATCCATCAGCTGAGCCACCAGGGAGTCCACGTCCTCGGCAGAGTGCTGCGCCTTCAGGACCAAGTGGACCTGCTCCAGGCCGGCTTCCTGTGGAACGGGCAGGCAGGGGTTGGGAGGGTCACCGTGGGATGGACCCTTAACCCCAGGCACTGTCACCACAGCCCGGTCCCACCAAAAAGCGAGAACAGTTAGAGCCAAGAAGGCAGAGCCCGGACCCCACAAACCAGCATCTGTCTTGGCTCAAGAAGCTTCCAGGATTCCCCACACCAAACAGATCTAAATTCCCAAGCCTGGGACTCCCACTCCATGGGCTCTCCATGGGTCCCCGTCAAGCCAGGTCTAAGGTCTCACAGGTACGTGACCTTGGAGCCAGCTCCACTTCCCCACCTGGCACCCTCTCTCCTTTCCAAATCCTACCACCCAAGCGGGCTTGGATCCCTCCTCCTTCCTTCAGGAGCACTCAGACAACCTGCAGTAACGGGGCTGCCCTCTCCAAACTCTTGTGGCCAGGTGGTGCCCCAGTGGCATCTGGTCTCCTCCATGGAGTTCTCCTCCCTGGGCCTCAGGCCTGAGCTGGGAGGCGGAGATCTCTCACGGGACACCCCTCAGGCCAAGGAACTTTCCCCTCAGTCCCCCACCCCCTTCCCCACCTCAACCTTCCTGAGCGTGTGCCGTGTGCTCCACCCTGGGACTACCATGCTGGGCACAGACAGGCCCTGGAAGGATCAGCCAACCCCTGCCCGCAGGGAACGGCTTGGAGAGAACAGCTGGCCCAGAAGATGCTGGACTTGCACAGCATCGACTCCGAGTTCTCCCAAACTGGGTACGGGCTGGTCCCCTCCCTTCCACAGAGCTGTGGGTCTCAGGGAAAGTGTGGTTCACCACGGCCCCTGACTGGGACCTGCATCCCCTCCCAGCCACTCTAAGATCCCCACCCCCCCTTCCCTTTCCACTTTCCTCCTCCACCTGCCCAAGCCTCTCCAACCCCCTTCCCTCCACCTTGCTGCCCCTCGCAGGCCCCAGCAGCATGGCCACGCCTGCCTCGCCATGTCCCCACAGGCCACACACCTCGCGGGTGAGCCTCCACCCCAGGCACACACAGAAAGGTCTGGGGACCACCACCAGGATCGTCCCACCCTGGCCTCTACACCTCTGCCCACTCTGATTCTCCTCCGCTCCCTGGCCAAGCACCAGGCCTGCAATTCCCAGCCTCCACCATTAACCCCCAGCCACATCCAAGACAGGACTCATCACCTGACCTCATAGACCCTGTTCTTCTCCCCAGCTTCCCAATTCCCCAGCCACCGGAGTCCTTCCTCACAGCCCCTCCTCCCCAGTTCAACAGACCACCAAGTCCTGGCAGCTCAGGTCCTTCAGTTTTTTCCCTGAGGTCAGCTCCTTCCCAGAGCCAAATCATGCTCCCCTGGACCCCTGCAAGGACATCCTAACCAGCTCCCAACTCCCCTCACTGGACGCGGCCCCCCTGCTGCCACGCGATGCCTTCCTGATGCTCCTTGGTCCCTCTCCCCTCCGAGCCGCCCTCCCTAGGGACTCCTGGAGCATCTCCAGAATGTGAGTTTGAGTCTCTGCAGGAGAGGGGTGGGTGAACCTACACTCTGCTTTACTAAGCTGACTCGTGAAGGCAGGGGCAGCATCCTGTTCATGTCTACCCTCTAGCTAGAAGTTTCCAGCACAATTCTTGCTGTGGCAAGAGTCAAAGGCACTTGATGAACGAATGAATGAAGGAATGAATGGGTGGTGGCTCTGTCCTCTGCTCCCAGCTCAGTTTCTCTCAGCTTTTGCTCTGTGCTATCTCCAACATCAGACTGGGGCACCCCCAGGGCTGTGCTCCCTCCCTCTCCTCTATTCCCAGTAGGCAGGACAGGATCACAAGCCCGGCCTGGTCAGGTTTCAGGGGACCCCAGGCACCATGAGGTCTGCAGGCTTAGCACCCACGGAAGCAGGCCTGAAGACACCCACCAGGGGTGCGTGCACAGGTTATTGTGGGTGGGGCCAGCTTCCACTCACCAGCCGGTCAGCGATCCTAAGCAGCTGGTTCTGAGCCTCGACTCTGTGGCTGATGTCCTCCCAGTAGGATGACAGCGCCACCACGGGCTTCACGTTGCCCCAGGGTAAGTAGTAGTAGTGGCATCCTGGAAGGACCCAAGGGCCTGGTGCTGAGCCAGGAGCGGAGCGGTGCGGGGACCGAGGGGAGGACGGATGGGAGCACCTGCTCCCCCACTGAGAACTCCCGTGGATAGCCGTGGCACGGCCAGTATCCCCCAGTGCCCAGACAAGGGGCCAGAGTTCCCTTCCCGCGTGGAACAGGCAGCTGCCGCCCTCATTAGGGCTCCTTAACACATCAAAACCGAGGGGCAGTTAGAAGGGCCCTGGGAATCCCACACTCTCCGAAATCTCTATGCCAAGCCCGCAGCCACCATGTGATAACTGATCGCCACAAGTCAGGACCAATGCCGACCACTGCTGGTTTCGAGAGCCCAATCTATGGGTTCCAGCAGGGATGCACCTGGAGATGAGCAGGGGAAGGCGGCATGGGGTGGGGGTGGGGGGAGCAAACCAGGGGGTCCCCCAAACAGGTGTGCCCAGGGCCAGAGCCTTTGGGCAAGCCTCCAGCAGCTTTCCCCAGGGGGCAGGATTTAGGGCTCAGCCCACTGCTCAGTGGTCTGGGTCCCAGCCAGGCGCGTGGTCTCTGGCCTCACCATCAAAGACCGCCCGGCTGTACTGGGTGGTGGAGGCCAGTGGCAGGCAGGTCGTGTCGAACTTGTTCCCGTAGTTCCCGATGCTGACCTCAAACTGGACTGCGTCGTCAACGTCCTGCAGCATGGTGGCCGAGTAGAAGGCGGCAAAGAGCGAGTATTTGCGCCTCCGGAGGTATTTCTGGGAGCAGAGGGGGCAGCGGCGGGGTCAGGGGGGGAGGAGGGAAGAAGACACCAGCATGGGGAGGGGTCGTGTGTCTGGCAGGCCCTGGCCATGCCTGGCACCCAATAAATCCTGACTGGACGGATGGGTGGCAAGTGGTCCAGCTCTGCCCCACAGCCCCGATTTGGTTAGTAACTGAGCAAACGCATTCCAGGCCTGTGTGTTTGGCCATGTTCCTCTAATATGGTCCATGCCTCCAAGGTCATGCTGCTCCTTAATCCAAACAAACAGCGATGGCACCGCCACCCCGGGGAGCCTGGTCTCCCGCATCTGCTGTTCAGAAGGAGCCAAAGGCTCTAAGCTCCCATGCCCCCACCCAGAGCACCCACCCTGCACCACTCAGGCTCTCCACCATGCCAGCCAGCTCTGCAGCAGCGCAGGCTGCCACGTGCATGGGATGAATGAATACCATTGTCCCCCCTGGGCATCTTGCACGGGGCTGAGAACATGGCAGGCACTCAACCACACACCCCAGCCTGAACCAAGATGACTTTACGATCCCCTTTGTGGAAGGCAGAGAGAAGAGGGATTATACGACTGGGTTTTTAGATAATGTACACAGTGATAACAGCTAACACTTACTGAGTGCTTACTGCATGCAGGTATGAATTACTTTAATTCTCACAACAATCTTATGAGGTGAATATAATTATTACCCCCACTTTACACATAGGGAAACTGATACAACAGATAGGTGGTCAAGTCAGAACTCAAACCAGCACTGTCTGACTACAGGGTCTGCAAGTGTACACCACCATGAGGACTCCGTACAGCTGTCTCCTGGACACAAGGCCCAGCTCCACCACTTGCTGCTCTGCTACATTTGAGCCTCAGTCTCCTCATCTGTAAAATGGAGATACTCATAGCAGCCACCTCAGAGGTGCTGGGAGGACTCAGTGACATCAAGAGTGTCACCAGGGGCTTCCCTGGTGGCACAGTGGTTGAGAGTCCACCTGCCGATGCAGGGGACACAGGTTCGTGCCCCGGTCCGGGAGGATCCCACATGCCGCGGAGCGGCTGGGCCCGTGAGCCATGGCCGCTGAGCCTGTGCTCCACAACGGGAGAGGTCGCGGCAGTGAGAGGACCGCGTACAGCAAAAAAAAAAAAAAAAAAAAAGAGTGTCACCAGCATAGTGTGTGACAGAGTCAGTGATTAAAGGGTTAGCTATTCTTACATTATTATTATTAAGAAAATAGCCTCTCATTGTGCATTGAGCTCTAGACTTTAAAAACCTTCATTTATCTTCTTTGAGCCTCTGAACATTCCTTAGGGAGGCAGGGTAGGTGTTGGGCTACTCTGAGGCCCAGAGGTGTGAAGGCACATGAGTGTGAGTGGAACTGAGCCCTCCTCGGCCAGCCCCACTTGGCCACCGCCCTCTTGGCCCCTCCCAGGGCCACGCCTCTCACCTCTACCCGAAGGATGTCATCCGCAGGGAGATCTTCCACCTTCTGTTCGCTGTGCTCCACCAGCTTGGTCTCCAGGGAGAGCAGAAGCCGGCCTCGGTAGGCCACACCTTCCCCCTGAGAGGGGAGGCTGGGTCACCAGGAGCAGGGTCGATGGAGGGGAGGAGGGGAAGGAAAGGAGCCTGGTCTGGCCCTGGGGTCAATTCCCTCCCCGGCAACCAGGAGGGCCCTGAGCCACACCCCATCACTCTGCAAGTGGGGAAACGGTGGCCCAGAGAGTTCATGGGACATGCCACCCTGATGGTCAGCACCAGAGTCCAACCTAGCCAGGGAGAATGAAACCTGAGACAGATGGAGGCTGGGACCTCAGAGGCCAGGAAAATTAGGGGGGCGGGGGGGTGGGGTGGGGGGAGTCAGGCTGGCCCTGAAGGAGAGGCAAAGGGAAGGGAGTGGGAGGGAAGAAGGGGCCAGGAGGGGGTCAGGGGGAAGAAGTGTTCTCTGAGGGGGTGGCTGCCAGACCCTGGGCCCACTCAAGTCCTGTCAGGCCCTTGGAGTCCAGGCCAACTGCGGATACTGCCCAGGCCAGGGGGGAAGACCCTGTATGCAGGCCTGAGGATCTGGGGGCTGTGGGTTCCTGTCTGACTCACCTTGCCCGTGTTGAGCTCTGCATAGGGGTCCGGGAAGCCAGTGAACTCCCTGGGGCTGCCGTAGAGGTTGACATAGCAGGGCCCGAAGGTGGGGAGGAAGCCCAGATGGTCATCCACTGGGAGACACAGGTGCGGATCAGAGGGACCGCCCAGCCGAGATTTCTAGCACTCAACCCAGCCACCTTCGGGCCGGAGACCAACCCCAGCCCTCAGTTCCTCGCACATGCACGTGACGCAGCCCCCGTAAATGTATAAAGGATAGTGACACCTATGAGAGCTGGCTCCCTTTAATCCTCACCACCATGCTGAGATGTGGAGATTTGCACTGATTTTATTAGTCTCATTTTACAGATGAGGAAACTGAAGCCAAGAGATGCACAGGAATACACGACTACAAAGAGGCACGACCCAAAATGGTCTAACCTCAAAGCCCGTGCACTCAGCCAGCGTGCAAAGCTGGGGCTCAGGGGCCTCCACTGCCCTGCCCCTCTCAGGCCATACCCTGTCCTGCATCCCCTCCTCATCCTGCAGTTACATCTGTGTCTCAGGCCATGTGGCCTGTGGGGAGGCACAAAGGAGGCCCAGGAGCCTGGTGACCAGAGACTCCATCTCTCAGGTGCCAGGGAGGGGGCCCAGCTTGATGCCACCTCACCCACAGGGCAGCCCCCAGGCACATGTCTCCTCCACCCTTGTGTCCTTATGAAGCTGAGACAGACCATCTAACGGCCTTGACTAATCCTGGCTTCCCTCCCCTTTCCTACACTGTGCAAAGAATGATCTTTCAGTGGAGCAAGTTGGAGGAGAGTTTGAGAATGACACTAGTGATGAGGGAAGATCTTTTCTCCACATCATTTCCATCCTTTTTTGGAGGCTCTCTCTTTTGTTAATGTCATGACTTTCCAGCTGACAGCCAAGTTTCCAAGGATGGGACTCACTGGCCAGATTCTGAGAATCTTGAAAAGCCAGGGTGCCCCTCCCAGAGGAAGGAAGAGGCCATTTCCAGAATGGCAAAGCTGGGAGGTGGGCCCAGGAGCAGGTACCACCTGGGATGCTCCAATCCATAAGATCATGGGTGGGGCAAGGTAGGCACAAAATAAATGGCCTCAGCAAGGAAGTACTTGAGCCAGACCCAAGGACTGACTGCAGACTCTGAGTGCTCAGACCCTGGGGGTGAGCTCCGGGGCTTGGGCCTATCCCTGAGGAGTAAGATATTACCAACTAGAAGACAGGAGCATGCCTCCCCCAGAGCCCTGCACCCAGCATCACTCATCCTCCAGTCCCCAGCACACGCTGGGCTCTGGCATTTGGGACAGGGGTGGGAGGCCTGACGGAACTGTTGTGAGCATTACTAATTATCTGTACTAATCATCTCGATTATAATTTACCTTGTAAATTTCAACTTCAAGAGTTTTCAACTCACCCTGGCCTCCTCCTCCTGGGCCCCAAGAGGACTTCCACTGCCCCTGCGCATCATGTACTCCCCTGCCTGCTCTATGCCTTCCCTGCTGAAGAACTGTAAACTCTTTTGAGCTCCAGGGCCCAGCAGATTCTGGAAGGGGTTTAGAGAGTGGGAGGGAATTGCCTTTAAAGCATTCCAAGCAATTTACATATTCAGCCATGTTTGAGAGGTAACAGCCAAAGGTAAACTGGGATTGTGGTGGGGAATCTCAATCCCACCTGAGGCAAATCAAAACATTCCCAGCAACCAGTGCCCTTGCCCCTGCAGCAAAAGCCTCAGGGCCCACACCCTTGTCATCCTGGAGGTCAAAGCACTTACGGTCTGTGGCTGGAGGGGGCGTGACCACACCTGCAGCCTCCTCTGAAGCGCAAAGAAATGGAAAAGGGGTTAGGATGGGCATGGCTGGGTGGAGGACAGATTAGCTGAATGGGGGATGTGGATGGACAGTTGGCAGACAGACAGATGGAAACGTAGCTCCTGGACTGGGAGACAGATGTGGCCCGAGGCCCCAACCCCAGCCCAGCTGTGAATGTATCACACACTAAGTCAACAGCGCGCCCCCCTCAGCCAGACAGAGCCCCAGTGCCCTCCTGAGCACTCGGGTCTCTCCCCACTGGTGTCTGCCTACATGGCTGTGAGTTCTGTTTGCCAATTGGAAATTGGACCAGAAACTTGACCCAATACATTCCAGAAATAACACACGGACTTCCCTGGTGGTGCAGTGGTTAAGAATCCACCTGCCAATGCAGGGGACACGGGTTCGATCCCTAGTCTGGGAAGATCCCACATGCTGCAGAGAAACTAAGCCCGTGCGCCACAACTGCTGAGCCTGTGCTCTAGAGCCCACAGGCCGCAGCTACTGAGCCCGTGTGCCACAACTGCTGAAGCCCACGTGACTAGAGCCTGTACTTCCTCACAAAAGGAGCCACCGCAATGAAGCCCGCGCACTGCAACGAAGACCCAACACAGACAAAAATAAATAAATTAATTAATTAATTAAAAAAAAAAAAAGAAATAACACAGAAAAGAAAATGTGCTTTTCCATATTATACTCAGATAAGTGAGGAAAACAAAGTACAGATGCAAAGAAAGGGTGGGGGAAACGTGAAAGGGCCAGAGCTAGGCAGTGAGGCACACCCAGCCGTCCCAGCCACAGGCAGGTTGACTGCCCTAAGTGGAAGCATTTCAAGGCACAAGATCTCCACCTAGCGGTTATTTCCAGTATTACCACTGAGGGCACCGTGTTGCATTTTCACAACAGCAGGCACTGGGATCTGGCTTTTGACACCTGCCGTTTCAAATGAACCACAGTGCCAGGCACTCTCCATTAGCTAAAGGTTCTACTCTTGGGTATACCCTAAATGCTGGTGAGGAGTGTCTAGAAATAAGAGAAGCAAGAAAGGAGATGCTCTGGCATACTTTCGGCCTCTTGGAATCCGTCCCTCGCTTATAGGCAGGTACAAGATGCCCCCAAAGGAGTAGGCAGCCCTCAGTCTCCTTCCACGGTCCTCTCCGATTCTGCCTCTTCCCACACTCTGACCTTCCCTGTCTCCTCCTCCAACCATCTAAGCGTAGCCAAGTCTGGGGTCCTGATTGACCTGGGGTTGTGTTTGGTGAAACCCTAAATTATTTTCATTCATTGATCACCTTTACCTATTGGTCTCCTTCAAAAAACAATATCTATTGCTATTTTCCTATAGCTCCATGATCAGAGTTAAGAGACGAGAGCTGAGTAAAACATTGTGAAGGAAGAATGAGGAGAGACACAGAAAGAAAGAGAGCGGGGAAGAGAAGAGGGAACGTGAAGCCTGGATACGAGGACAGGGCTGACCTAGTGAGCCCAGAGGGCAGCACGGAGCGCAGTGAGGCGAGGCTCTGGGGGCCTGAGGCCCTGGGACCCACCCACTCAGCTCTCCACAGCAGGCCTCAGCTAGGAATGCCAGCTGGCAGAAGTCAGAGCTGCAGAAACCATAATTCATGGCCATTTTCATATCCACAGGAATAGGTTTTCATCAGTGGGGCAGCGAGGCCTCTGGTCGCAGGGGAGTTTCAGCAACCACAGAGGACCGACACGGGCACAGCTGCAGCCCCAGGAGAGCACGGCCAGGGCCCGCCGGAAGGAAACAGATTCCACTTTAAGCTCCTTCCAAATGATTACAAACAGGCCCGGACAGTTATCTGGGGCTAATGAGGCCGAGGTCATAGTTCCGACCCCCACGTGCTTCTTGCAGAAGCAAACATGGCTTTCCACCCACAGACCAACTCTGAATTCTGGCTGCAAACTAGTGACCAGCCCAGACACAGATGGCCCCTGTCCTACCAGCCATCTGAACAACACGTGCCTCTGGTGGCTGGGAGGACCAAGTTAGGGGGCTGCAGAGTAGCCTGGTTCCCAACCACGCCTTTTCACTAATTCCCTCACTCATTCATTCGTTTGTTCAGCAAACCTAACAGGCACAGTGTAAGGCATGCTGAGACACGGCCCTGCTGACAACTGAGGCCAATGGCTCCTAATCTGGGGGCAGGGTCACAGGTCTCTGGGTGCTGGGGATCATCCTGAGTCCTTCCCCTGTGTCTGCAGACAGCTCATAAAGTCAAGGGCAGAGTCACCAGTGAAGCCAACCAAGACAAAGCCTCTATTTAGTCCTCATCACTCTTCTGCCAAAACACAAGTGTTCTGGTGTGTTTTCCCTAAGCCCAAGGAATAGGGGCTGGGGAAGCCCCAAAACACAGATGAATGCTCCCAGTTCTGTAGCCTGAGCAGCCCAGCCCAGCTCCCTCACCTGGGGAAGCCGGCGGGCAGGCCATCCCAGCCCGGGACCCCGCGACTCCTGGAGAAGCTGAGGCCACTACCTGCGGCCAGCCCTGCCGCTCCCTCTGCCTCTCAGCCCATCTCCCACGCCCACGGTTTGGCTGCCTGACACCAGCCCGCGCCAGGCAGGAGGAGAAACCAAGAACTGCTGGGAAATCCTCATCATCTACGTTCCAAAGACAAAAAGAAACGAACTTTGGATTTCGTAGCTGTGGAAAAAACTGCCTGAGTGCTATTTATGTAGCACGATTTTCGTATGTACAAAGTTATAAAAGAATCTGTGTAGGTTTCATGGGTCTCATGTTCCTGTTACCTTTCGAAAGTACTGCAGCTTCTAAGAAAAGCACTCCTTGTTAAAAAACAAATTTTTTACTAAATGTTTTGGAGCACAGGATCCAAGGAATACTTGAGTGTGCCCAGGCAAACTTGTGGGTAGAGGTGCTTAAGAGGCTAGTGTTAGGTCCTGTCCTAGCTGGAAATAAAAACAAAACACGAAAACAAAAACTCCTGGTTGGATCAAGTAATCTGGTGAACGGTGAGGCCAGCGAATATAGAGAAAGAACCCATTTTTACAGTTTGGTTTAGTTTGGGTTTTGAGAGCAGTGGGGAAATCAAGGGCCATGCATCACAGAGATGTTCTAGAACACGCCAGTGTGGAGAAAAACACAAAGATCTGAAGGTTGGGGTGACATTCTGAGGTGGCCTCAGGACAAGTGGGAAAACTTGGCAGGGAGAGAGGCAAGGGCTAACCTTCCAGGCCTAGAGAGAGCTTGGGAAGAACAGCTCCAGTTTGAGCAGTAAGTCTAACTCTTTTATTGCTACACAGATCAAGCTATTGAACTGCACATCTAAAACCGGTTAGCTGGTGGCAAGAAGATTCTCATTTAAGCCCAAAACAATCTGTGGGAGCCAGTGGTCCCTGAACCACGCGGGGTTGCCCATGGCCTGAGCGCCATCTAGTGCCCAAATAAACATCTTTCTCACGTTCCCATTCAAATATTCATGATGACCCTGGAGAAGATCAAGGTCAACATCACCACCAGACGTGAAGACTGATGGGGGCACAGGGATCTAAACTCTCCCTCAGGTGGCTGACAGCTGGCACAGCTGTAGCCTCATGAAACAGCAGGTGTTGGAAAACAGTCAGAAGGGCACTTTGTGCTGTACCAGCGTCTGTCCTCAGACTCAGAGACAGGGATGGCACCAGCCAGGAAACTGGAGAAGAGGTTCCTTCCATGCCAGGAGTCCTGATCCACGAGGAGCCCAGAATACCCTCTCTCCCACCCACTCCCATGGTACACTGCCCCCACCTCCAATCTTTCTACCTCTACATCCAACTCTTGGAACAGCCATCACAGAAGAAGCACCGCATCCTGGGAATAGCAGTTCCCACAGTTGGGGGGGGGTGGCTGGGGCAGGAGGAACCCACATAGCAGTGACTTCTGGAAGGGAGTTTTTGTGTATTCCACCAATTACAAGTATCAACGATGAAATCAGAATGACAGAAAGCAGCTAGATGTTAAAGCTGAGTGAGGGCACCTGGGAGTTCATTGTAGAATTCTTTACTTTTATGTATGTTTGAATTTTCTATAATTCAAAGGGTTTTTTTTTTAATGTTTCAGAGAATCTAGAAGGTCAACTTCAAGAGTGCTAGGTGGAATCTTCCAGAAACTGGGCATGCTAACCTGTCATCCAGATAAAGATCTGAGAAGATGGGTGGACAGAGACCCACACATCCTGTCTGTGGAAAGACATCAACACTGACCAGATCTTGTGAGAGTAAATAAAGGGGGAGGGTGAAAACAGGGGGCCAACCAGTATAGGGAAACAGGGAGGAAATAGCATCTGTAAGATTCAAGAGAGTGTTCACCTGAAATTCTCAGGACACGATTTGGAATCCTCAGTAGAGTGCAAGAAGACATAGTTTTTGTGGAACAAAACAAAACTTGAGGGAGAGAACAAAGAGGAAAAGGAAAATATAAAAAGAAAGACAGAGGGAAAAGAAGGCATGACCAGAAACTAAAAATGCAATACTAAATAC
Organism: Mesoplodon bidens; assembly: GCF_964165515.1. Taxonomy (NCBI): domain Eukaryota; kingdom Metazoa; phylum Chordata; class Mammalia; order Artiodactyla; family Ziphiidae; genus Mesoplodon; species Mesoplodon bidens. The sequence continues at coordinate 28,697,038 of NC_138170.1, forward strand.
TAAAAATGCAGTTTAAAACCACATGGGAAGCAGTAAAAAGCAGAATTGGTACAGTGGGAAGAAAAATCAGATTAGGGATGCCGAAAGCCCGTAGTAGCAATACTAAACAACAGACGTTACTTTGGGGTTTATTATGTACCAGAATGTAACATTTATAATCTCACTGGATCCTTACAAGAACCTTACAAGGCTGGGACTGGTGGGAGGAGACTGGAGCAACTCTCTCAAGCTGCCTGGTTCCAGAGCTCCCCTCTTACCCCTCCCACACCCTGCCTTCAGCTGCTCAGGTAAACAATGTAAGAGTAAATGAAATCATCCCTCAACTCAGATTTAAGGATTCACTATGTCTCAGACAAATTTCAAGGAAAAGAGTCCTGCACCTAGGCAGATCAAAGGTATTTTTTAAACTGCAAGGAAAAAGAGACATTCCTACAAACAGCATCTAGTCAGAAAAAAAAGAAAAGATTACCTACAAAGGAATCAAATCGGTCTCAGAAAACACACCAAAATAAATTCAAAATAGATTAAATATTTAAATGTAAAAGATAGAGATAAATATAACCTTGGGGTTTATATATAACCTTGAAGGCCAAAAGCATGACGTATGGAGCAGAAACCATACTTCCATTATTTAAATAAGAAATATTGAAAATAAACACAAGAAGTTAACTAGAAAGTTAAAAAGGAAACAACAAAATAAGTCTAAAGAGAGTTAAAGAGTAGAAAGATGAGAGAATAAAAAATTAGAAAACATGAGAATTAATATCTAAATCCAAAAGCAGATTCTTTGAAAAGTCCAATAAAGCAGGGAGAAAAAAAAAAAAACTTCTAACAAGCCTAGTCAAGAAAAAGGAAAATTCAAACATATTTCATTAGAAGTAAGAAAGTAGAGAGAATTGTTTAAATTATAAAAGATTACTCCACACAACACTATAAGTAAAAAAAATTAGAAGACCTCAGTGTAATGAATGTTTTTCTCGGAAAATGTAGATTATCAAAATTAACTATAGTAAAAGTAACAAACTAAAAATACCAATGATCACAGGAGAAACTGAAAAGGTTTTAAAGAGCGAGTGTAACACCCACTCAAAAAGGGCACCCAGCCCATATGGTTTTATGGGTGAATTCTTTCAAACCCTCAAAAGACTATATTCTTATGATATATAAACTGTTCCAGATGTTAGAAAAGACTTTAAATCTTTCCAATTAATTTTACAGAGCCAGCATAGCCCACATACCAAAACCTAAGAAGTAATAAGCAGACATACCAATTAAAGATAATAGAAAATCAAGAAATAGGCCCAAGAACACATTTAGGAATTTAGTATGGGATAAAAGTGGCAATTCAAAACACAGGGAAAAGATTATTCAATATATAGCATTGGTATCACCAAAGAACAATTTTGAAAAAAGTAATGTTAAACCCTTTCCTAATTCACTAAGGAAAAGATTAATATATTTAGCTATGTAAAATTTTTTAATTTCCATATGTTAAAAACTATTAAATGATAAAATAAGACTGACAAAAATTATTTACAACATATATGATGGGAGAAAATTAGCCTCCACATACATACACAACTCTTAAAAAAACAATGAGAAAAAGACAAGCATACCATCAGAAATATAGACAAAAGCATGAATAGGCAATTTACAACAGAATAAATTTAAAAGTATATAAATATATATAATTTGTAAGTGTAAGATAATTATTAAAATATTTTAAAATTTACAGTGGTCAACTTTACCAGGTATCAATGAAATAAAATTAAGGCAACAATGAAATTCACCCAACAAATTGACAAAATTCTTTTTAAATACCATTATTTTGCATTTTGTTGATGAGGGTGCAGCAAAGTAAGCTTGAGTGATTAGAGTGTAAGTTAGTCCAGTCTTTTTGTAGGGCACTTTTGATATATACCAAAAGATTCAAAATGTTCAAATCTTTTTAAAATGTTTATTTATTTTATTTTATTTTATTTATTTGGCTGGGCCAGGGCTTAGTTGTGGCATGTAGGATCTAGTTCCCTGACCAGGGATCGAACCTTGGGCCCCCTGCATTGGGAGCACGGAGTCTTAGCTACTGGACCACCAGGGAGGTCCCTAAAATGTTCGAATCTTTCAACACAGCAATTCCACTTCTAGGTATTTATGCAAAAGAAAAATCATGAATTACATAAACATTCAGCTACAAAAATATTCAATATCAAGTTAGCTGTTTATAACATGGAAAAATTAGAAAACACTTAACTATTCAACATTCAGTTAATGTGGACTATGGTGCATTCACACAATGGAATGTGTGTATTCATTTAAAATTATATTGTAGAAGAATATTTAATAACATGACAAAACATCTAGGTTGTATTGCCAAGTGACAAAAAGCAATTTTCAAAACAATTGAAAATTGTTTCAAAGCAATGTTTTCCACATACATACATACAGACAAACAGGTCCCAGAATATTAATATTTACCTCTTATCTGGGAGGGTAGGCTTATGGATAATTTTGTGACAATTTTATATTGTTCTTTCAGACTATCTCTTTTAAATTGTACAAAATGATCATGAACTACTTGTTCACAGGCCAGTGAAAGCTATTTCAAAACAGAAGCTGCTAGAACACAGTCAGCCAACCTAGAACCCAGTGGATGGTGTGGCCACAGCCACCAGTATCATCTGCAGGAATGAATCCTCTCTATGCCATTCGGTGGTGTATCCCCCCATCCAAAGGGGGCCAGTCCTAAATGCAAACCCATCTCTCTCACTGGCCAGAGTCCTTCTCCCTGGGAAATGGGCAGCAAAGACCTTATAATCTTCCATTTTCTACAATCTCTCAAGACAGTAGGGGTGGAACAGGGGAGAGCATGGGGGGCCAGAGGGCAGCACAAAGGGGGAACATACCTTCTATTTCTCCTCCAGAGGCAGAGATTTTCGACATACTCAGGTAGGTGGTGGCCACAATGTCGTTGTGCGTAAGGCGGTCCCTAGAGCAAAGGGGCAGAAAGGGCGTGAACAGGGGAGGGGGATCGCAGACCACAGCCCACCCAGGAAGGAAACGACCTCGGTTATACATCATTAGGGGTCCCAGTCTTCACACGGGGTATGTTATGGAGGCCTAGTAATCCTAGGCAAGAAGAGACTGGAAAGAAAGTGTTACTCAAGACTCCTCTAGGGGGAACCAGTCCATCCCCCCCACCATCAGCATCCCATCGGCCAGGCTGGAGGTCTGTGGGCACAGCTGCAGGTTGTAAGGGAGGAGACCTGAGGCAGGAGGCAGGAAGGCCGCTCAGGGAGCCAGACCCCCAGGCCCAGGGAGAGCAGGGCTCTAGGAGCCAAGACATACCCGGACCAAGGAGAAAACCAGATGACCAGGAAGAAACTATCTCCAAGGACATGGTCTTAATTAGCTTATGGTAGCTAATGCATAGCTCTTTTTTGTTTCTGATTCTGTATGTGACAAAGCACTTTTAAACCCCCTTATCTCCAAGGATCCTCACAGCAGCCTCGAGGGACAGGTACTCTTAACTAACATCTCTTTTGCATGGATGAAGAAACTGAGGCTCGGAGCCGGAAGGTCCTTGCCCGAGGTCAGCCTGGGAGGGAGGGGCAGAGCCAGAACTGAAGCCCTGGTGTCCAGACTCCAGGTCCAGGGCTCGCGCCGTGGCCCACGCGGCTTCTGTCTACAATACGGGGCCTGTCCTGCCTCCCAGAAGAAGGCCTCTCCCCTCCCCAGCCGGCATAGGGGACCATGGGGAGAAGCTTGAGGACTGACTGTCTTGTGCAGACCCTTCCTCTGTGCCCCACACCTGCCCCCCTAACAATCACATACAGTAATAGCCAGCATTTATTGGACGCCTCCTGAGAGCCAAGCAGTGTGCTAACACCGTCACGTGACTTGGCTCATTTAATCCTCACGTTGGCCCTGAGGCAGGTGCTGCAATTAGCCCCAACTTCAGATGAAGAAGCTGAGGTAGGCAGGATAGCAAAGCTGGGATTTGAGCAGAATATGCCTGACATGGAAACCAGAGCTACGCTTGCAGCAACCTGCTGCTTCCTTGCCAGGCTAGACCTAGAGTTCTCAATCCAGTGATTTTGACCCCAGGACATTTGGTAACCTCTGGAAACATTTTTGGTATGGAGGGGAGTGGTAGAGAGAGGCCATGGTTGTAGCCAAACATCCTACAATGCACAGGACAGTCACCCACTGCAAAGACTTTTCCGGTCCAAAAATGTCATAGTGCTGAGACTGAGAAACGCTGGATGGGGCAGGATCTATCTCCTTCCAGAAGGTTCCCCACGTGCATCTTCACTCCTCTTGGGGCCCAGTAGGCCCTCTCTCCCTGCTGTGCATGCTTTGGCCACAGGAGCCTTCAGGAGATGACATCCACACGCCCCATTGTGAAAGACCCGCCTGGGCATGGCAATTTCATTTCTCTTTTAAATCTTAAAGCCATGAGATACCAGATCTCTGCTGCTCCCTTCCTTCCTCTCTGTATTTCTGAGGGAGGTGATTAAGCTTTAAAGTTTTCTCTCAGGACGGGGGCTACATTAGGAAGAGTGAATTGTCAGCACAGATCTGTATCCCTTTTCCTGGTGAATGACGTTAATATGAACTGGAAAGTAAAAATTCCCTTAAACATTTTACAGTAAGATTATCAATACCAGATAATTGACGGTTGATGACACTTTTAAACTGCCTTCATGACCAACCCCTAGAAAAGACCAGCCCTTGGAGAGGAATAGGATTTCTCACCTCTGGTCTTACCTGAATCTGGTGAGAAGGGAAAGAGAATGGGAGGAGAGAGATTTTGTGTCAGGTTTTTTTTTTGGGGGGGGAGGGGGTAGTTTGGGGGGTTTTGTCTTTTAATGAAAGAAATTCTTTGAGAACTGAAAGGAAGATTAAGTTACAGAGAAAAGGCCATATGGACCATATCGTATTTCTAGGATTCAGGTAATAACACAAGTTTATCTGAGTTTTCTGGGAAGAAAGCACTTTTCTGGATAGGAACTTGCAGCAACAGAATGCTTTCTGGCCAAGAGTTGGGTTTTGGGGCTTGGGGTTGCTTTTGGAAAATACAGCAAGTCTGAAAATAGACTCACAATAAAAATGCCACTTCAGCCTAAACCAGAGAGGCAGCCACCAGATTCGGTAATGTGTTTGGATTGTACAGTATGCCGATGCCTCACACGGCTCACACGGACTCGGGCGAGGCCGTCCACAACACAGGGGACGCGGCGCCCTTGTGCGCGCACACCCGTGTGCATCCACGCACACTGCCACGCACAGGCACGCACCCAGCGCACACACGCGCGCGCACACAGCGAGGTGAAGGATGGCTTTGGACGTAGAGCACATTGCCCCCAAAGCACCTCCCACAGAGCGTACGGGCAGGCAGGGCCCCAGAGGCCTCTCCCTCCTCGCCCCCCTCGCACTCCCTTCCTCTCCTCTAATTCTCCCAAGCTGTCTTCTCTCGGGCTGGGGACCTGGCGCACACTTTAATGGCTCTGTGGCCTGGGGGTTTTCCCTAGTCTCTCATTATCCTCCTGGCTGGGGGTGCCATGGGCCTGAGACCAAAGGACAACACGCCGGGAACCGCACAGCCAAGGCTTTTTGGGGGCAGAGAAAGGACAACTCTCTCTTTTGGGAAAGGCTGATGTAGGGAAGGTCCTGGAGATCGCGCGTGGGGACTCCTAACAGCCCTCGGGCGTGAGAGAAGGCTCAACGCGGAGGGGTCGGCACGGCCCGGTGGTTAAGTGCACAGGCAGAGGGAGCACAGGCTGGTTCGAGCCTGGCCTCGGCTGCTTCCCAGCTGTTCCCTCGTACAGGGTACTCAGTCTATTCAGACCTACTCCCCCATCTGCAAGGTCGGGCCGTGCCTGGAGTCGAGGTGAGCGTCGGGTGAGACACGCATGTAAAGTGCTCACTGGGAGGAGGGCCTGGAGCACATAGACGCTCAGCAAGGGTTAGATACTCATTTTCTAAGATGACCGTGTGACTCTTGCCCACCCCTGCTGCAAGCCAGCAGTGGCATCCCCTGCTTGGGTAACCGGACCCACTTCCCCAGCCTGGAGACCCGTTTCATCCTACCAGCACTTGGAGCATCACAGCCCACCCTCCTGGAAGCTCTGCTCTTTCCAGCTTCCATGCTCTGCTTATGACCCTCTCTTCATTAGAATGCCTTCATCCTGAACTTCCCAAAACCTCACCTCCTCCAGGAAGCCTGCCTGTCCCCTCCTGGCCTCAGGGATCTCTGGTTTCCTGGAGCTGTTCCAGCCCCGCCTGGCTGCCCTCGAGCAGGGCTGTAAGCTTCCCAACAGCCCACACCCTCTCCTCCTCTGGCCTCCCCCAGAGGAAACTACCTCACCTGAAACAGACTCTCCCACTTCATGCAGAATGAACAAAAGGAAACCGAAGGACCAAGTGACCCCTGACAACAGCCACCTCTAAAGATCCCGGGACACAGAACTCACCAGTCTATGACACGAATCCTCATTTTCTCACACATGGAGGGAAACTAAGGAGGGAAGAGAGACGGGTTGGGTGGGGTCCTTCTGAAGAAGCGGAAGTCCAGGATGCAGGCGGGAACTGGGTAGGCTGGGAGCCCAGGCCTCCTGGGATGGGCTCATGGGGGTAAGGCTCACCATGGCAGGCACCGTGATGCTCTGGTTCCACTGAGGGTTGGCCGTCTTCTCCAGGATCTTGCTGCAGAGCTAGAAGACACAGAGCACAAGTGGATGGAGCTTTGAGGGGACTCTGGGCTCCCTCGGAGACCACCACACCAGCCAGCAGCCATTCTCTGCCATGCTGGCCACGCTTTGAGCTGGGCAGAAGGCTCTGGGGGCCATGGAGCCTGGTGCAGTGGGCTCAGACACAGGGAATCTTTCTAGAGACAAAGCTCAATGGTAGATCAGACCCAATGGGGCATGGGGTGGAGGGAGTTAAGAGGGATAGATTGTTTGAATGTCACAGCCCTTCTTCCTTAACTCATACCTCTGGCTGGAAATTCTCCTCCCTCACCTCCCATTATGGCCATGACCCTAAATATGGGGCCCTGCGTCCAGACCAGCTTTCCCAGGAGTCCTAGAGTCTGAGGCAATTCCCTTCGCCCATCAGCCCAGATCACCTGCCCCTTTGGAAGACTGTGAACCCAGGAGATTAGAAATGGAGGGAGGGAGAGAGGAAAGGGGAGCTGGAGGGCCAGGGCAGGGGGCCATGCACCTGCCTCTGAGAGAGGAAAATTCAGTGAAGACACAAACCTCATAAGCCACAGTCTGCCTCCAATCAGCCCTGCTCATAAGACTGGGCTTTCCACAAACAAGAAACCTAGCAGAGGTGGAAACCAGATCCAAACCAGCGGCTTGTGTGTTCTACTCTGCCCTGGGAGTCCCCAGGGAGGCACCAGGTCCCTTAGCCAGCCCAGGGCATCCTGTACCCACACAGGGCAGCAGGTGAAGACTCTGCTTCAGATACAGATCCTGGAAGGTGTGTGTGTCCTACACACGGAAACAGTGAGCAGCCTTCCTCAGAGCATTTACTGTGGGCCCTGATTGTGTGAAGCATTTACATGCATTTTCTCATCTAATGAGCACCTGACCAGACTGAGGGCTTTGGGCCCTCCATCAAATGAGGGTGTGGCCTCCCTAGGGGCCAGGACTTTGTCTCCATCCCTGATCCACCCAGTACCAGTCCCTGTGCCCACCATCCCCTCCTCCCTGAGAGAAGAGCCCAGGCAAAGTCTGGGGGCAGGGATGGGTGCTGGGATTTGGCCCTTGTGTGAGCAAAGAGAGGAGTAAGGAAAGAAGAGATCCAACAATCAGATGGAACAAAAGGCAAAGTGGGACACACAGTTCTCAGGAGTGGATACACAAAGGGCTGTAAAGCACACAGAAAGATGCTTAATCTCCCTCACAATAAAAGAAACAAAAACAAAATGAATGAGATACCATGTCTCATCTATCAGATTCACAAAAATCTCTAAAGCCTGACGGCCCTCTCTTGGCAAGGCAATGGGAAAACTGCACGCTAGGATTTTGCTCAACCCCTCCAAAGGGCAATTGGCCACTATCGGTCAAAATTACAAATGCAAATGCCCTCTGACCTACCAGTTCTACCTCTAGACAGTATCCTACAGAGAGACTTGCACGTGTGCAGAAGAACACGTGTACGAGGTTATTCACTGCAGCATGGCTCCAACTAGGGAGGACGTGGAACAACCCATGTGTCCACCAACAGAGGACAGATTAGATAAAGTGTGATCCATCCACAGAATGGAGCTCTATGTAGCCCTAGAAGAATGAAAGAGCTCTGTGATATGAAACAACTTCCAAGTTATATTATTAAGTGAAAAAAGCAAGGTGCAGAACAGTGAGTGTCATGTGCAACCGTTTGTGTCAAAGGGGTAAAAGCTAAGAAGTTATGGTCAGATGTGTGCAGCATATGCATAATTAAGCCAGAATGATGCAAAATGATGGATGCATAAATGTATATGGTGGGCATAATAAATGTGTTACCTAATTCAAAAGTTTAAAATAGGAAGGAAGGAAGGAAGGAAGGAAGGAAGGAAGGAAGGAAGGAAGGAAGGGAGGGAAGACTCGTTAATCAGACACAGCTGAGAGACCCTGGCAACATCACTCAGCTCCCTGGACAAGAATGCACTTCCTCCGGGCTGCCCTTGGAGGCTCCCCGTGAGAGAGCCACCGAGATGTGGGTTTGGGAGCCTGAACACAGCAGGTTCCCCCCACCTAGGCCAGCACTGCCTCTGGCCCTAGAAATCCCCAGCTGCCTTCCCACACCCTGCTTCACTCCCCGCACTCAGCCAAGGTGGCACCAAGCTTCCTCTCCCCCTCCGCCGCCTCCTCTCTGAGCCTTCTTATTTTTTACCCTCCTTCCCTTCCTGATGGAGTGTATTTATTACACCCTTTCTGGAGGGCTATTTAGCCACCTGTATCAAATACTTAAAAATAAGCATGCCCTCTGACCCAGTTCTAGAAACTTTCCTATGGAAAACTAATCGGAGTGTAGACAGAGTCCTGCACACTGATGTTTGTCACAGAGTTGTTCATAAAAGAGGAAAATTGCAACAAAAAAATCCAAAAATCGATTAAAATTTCTGTTATATCATCTCATGGAATATTATGCAGCCATCAAAGCCATCAAAAAATTGATTTCAAAGACTATTTAATAACCTAAGGAAATGTTAAGTGATAAAAGCACTTTACCAAACCACACAGATATAGTGGATTCTCATTACTGGCTGTAGTTACACATTCTAACTACACATTGTAAATCACCAAGAACATGAGCTGATGAACACTGAAGTATTGCTCCTAAGAGAAATACAGGGTTAGGTTCCTGCAAGCCCCTGTCACAACATTTTTTTGTCAATTCACCAATAACCTTGTTTTATGTGTGTTTCTGTTTCAAAACACCGTTTTTTTATTATATATTGTGGATTCATTAACAGTGAACTCACAGCCAACAGCACTCTCACTCATGCCTGAATGAAGCTTACCTAATATATAGTTTCTCTATAAGACACGTCACAGCCTTCTTACACAGAAATACTAGACAGCATTTCAGCACAACACACGGGAGCCACTGTAAACACTGAAATCACCAGCAAAAAGCAAAAAAATGCAAAAAGCATGACACTAAATAGACCAGGAAAAGGACACACTTACACCATGAGAGCTGAAACAAGAAGGGAATCCCATTGTTTCTGCTCAGCTGGCAACATGCACCTCAGCTCACTCAAATTGTTCACAGCTTTGCAAATGATTGCCAAAGCACCATAAGGATTAATGTTGGGTTACAAATAAATTTTAGCGAGTAGGCAAATTTGCAAATACAGAATCTGTGAATAATGAAGATCAACTGTATTCTGAATCCAATTTTTTTTTCCGGTGGGGCAGGGCAGGGCCAGGGTTGGCGGTGGAGGGTGGGTGGGAGGATGTGCAACAGAGAGAAGGAGTGAGAGCTACAGGGAGGAAAACATACTAGCAGGAGATATAAACAAATGTTAATAGTGGGCATCTCCAAGGTGGTGTGCAGAAATGTGCTTAATTTTTTTCATTTTCCTTGCTTTTCTCTGATTTTTTTCATCTTTTTATGATTAATAGGTTTTATTCTTGGAAAATAAAAAAGTTGCTTTAGTCTCCCACTCTGCCCTCGAAGTACCTCCCCTGTCCTTGCCCCATACCATGAAGAAGTGTGATATGTGTGTGTGAGTGCGCACACACACAACCTTCTATCTCAGTAGCTTGGCCAAATCAGGTATGGTTCACATCTTAGATAACAGTGCCACCCAGTGTCCATTAGAGGAAATGCAAAGAGGGCCAGACTTGGGCGAGTAGGCACACAGCGGACAAATCCCCAGGGCTTTGCATTTCAGAAAAGGATGAATGAGAAAAAGTGACACACCAGAGACAGAGAGGACAGGCAGGATGACACAAGTGATAAAGGTAGCAGAGAGGGCTTCCCTGGTGGCGCAGTGGTTGAGAGTCCGCCTGCCAATGCAGGGGACACGGGTTCGTGCCCCGGTCTGGGAAGATCCCACATGCCACGGAGTGGCTGGGCCCGTGAGCCATGGCCGCCGAGCCTGCGCGTCCGGAGCCTGTGCTCCGCAACGGGAGAGGCCACAGCAGTGAGAGGCCCGCGTACCGCAAAAAAAAAAAAAAAAAAAAAAAAAAAAAACATCTTGAGACATGACTTTCCCATCTGTCAAGCTGGGAAAACTGATCCCAGTCCTTGGAGTAAGTGTCCAGCAGGATTGTCCAGCCAACCTTCCTGCTTCCTTCCTGCCTTCATTCATCCCCTCACGGTCCCTCCTAAGGGCATCAGACTCTGAGCCCAAGCCCAAACAAAAACTGCACTTCGGTAAGACCCACGGTGAGCATTTACACCCCAGTGTGAATGAGTTTAAAATTCGTGTTACCTCTCCCACGGACATTTCCCCTGAGACCCTGTCTTAGCCTGGGATGGAGGAACAGCTCAAAGGCGCTCCCATTGGCCAACAGCAGGACGGTTCACACAACCAGCACCATAACTGATTTTAACACACTGAATTAATAAAAAGTATTAGGGGCATATTAACACTCAAAAGGGAAGAGGGGAGGGGAAGCTCTCCTTTACAGAAAACACCAGCTAATAAAGAGAGAAGGAATGATAATGAGGGAATCGCCGCTTTGCACCCCAGGTGAATGACTTGTTCAGGCAAGGAGGTAGGTCAATGGCTTCGTGGACCATGAGGTAAGAGGTTGCTGGGAAACAGGGCACCAGCACACATCGAGATATCGCCCACAGATAACCTGCAAAGTGCAAAGGCGAGCGTGTGCTTTGACAAGGGAGAGATCCGGAGACACCACCTAAACCAAGTAATCAATCATTACCAATGATGGGACAAGGTGACATTTTGCTTCCTGTTGTGATGCAATACGACGTACGAAACATCACCCATGATGCGTTCTTGCCAAAACAGTTCATTTGAATGTAATCTGGTCTTGAGACCTAACTTCCAGTTTATAGGAAATACAGGGGCCAGAAGAAGAAGTTAAACAACAACAGAAGGAAACAATGGGACAAATCCAGGACATGGACAAATGGCTTGGGCTTTTCAAAAATGCAATGTTGTGGGGTGAGAAAAATGGGAATGATGGAGGTGGGTAAAAGACTGTTACAGAAGAGACTAATGCAGAGCATAAATTCCAGTTGGGTCTTAGATCAAAACAAAATTAAACCAGCTCTAAAAGACATTTGGGGGATAATCAGAGAATATCTACATGAGCCAGTATCTGACAAGAGTAGGAAATAATTGTTAATTTCCTAGGTGTGATCATGTTATCGTGGTTGCAAAGAATTTTCTTTTTCTCAGGAGGTGCATGCTGCAGCCTTTAGAGGCAAAGTGTGCAACTAGGTTTCAAATGATTGGGGTGGGGTGGGGGAGGGGGGTAGTATCCATAGAGAGAGAGAGAAAGTAAATGCAGCAAAATGTTCAAAATTGTTTCATCTAAGTGGAGGCTATACCAGGGGGTAAGTGTTCACTGAACCATTCTTTCAACTTTTCTTTATGTTTTTAAATATTAAAAAATAAAGTGTTTCAACAGTGTCTAATATTGATACACAGTAAAAAAAATAAAAATTTTAAAAACTAGAAAGATAGGCCCCAAACATAAACTTTGTATGATGCCTTATGGATAATGTTACCTTTTTCTGCATTTTTCAAAATTCCTTAATAAATATGTGCATCGATAATAAAAGAAGAAAGAAAAGAAACATAAAACGGGGGGGTGGGGGGGAGAGGGTAGGAAGAGTGTGGACTTCAGGTAGCAGGCAGAGGAAACAAGCTATCCAAGGCCTTCCTCCCGTTTGTGAAATCACACCTGGGCCTCAGCGATCCGGCCCCTGACCTCAGGGGTCCCTTTGTTGGTGGGATGGGCAGGCAGACCCTACGTCTTTCCAAAATGAATCGAACACTGCAAAGTGCTGTGTGAATGGGAGCCCACACCACCTCCATCATCACCCTAGGCTTTTAGCGTTTGTTGTTAAGCTTGTAAACGCCTCCCCAAATGTCCTATAACACCTGCGTGTCTCCCCCTTCCAGCCTCTGCCTCTGGAGCAAAGCGGAGCCGGCTGCACCCGCCCTCCACTCGGCTCGGTTCAAAGCCCTTCTCCTCCGGTTCAAAGCCCTCCTCCTCCGCCCGTTTCCAATTTTCCTGTTAACACCCAAGTCATCTGACTCAACTCGCCGGAGCCTGGCGCTGCGGCTGGCCGGTGGACCTCTGGGCCTGGCCGGCGGGGCCCCGGAGGGCGCTACCCTACCCTGCCAGCTCCCTGAGGTTGGCACGAAGCTCAGAGGCGCCTCGGCAGGGTTCCGGGAGCCTGGGCGGAGGCTGCGCCTTCCGGATACGTCATTCTCCCCTATTTCCAGTATTTCCACCAGTCTCTGCTCTGAGGTTACAGAGTAAACGAAATCAGGCTGTTTCCCCGAAAGTCAGAGGAACAGATGCTAACAAACACCGGAATGCAACGAAAGACGGGCTAAAAGAGGGCCATGCAATCAGCCGCGCGGAGCCCCGAGGGCCGAACTAGCTAGCACATCAGGCCTGTGTGGGTGACGGAAGCTAAACGTGAACGATGCAACACACTTGCGGGGGGGAAAGGGCCAGGAAGGACCCCGGAGTGCACAGGCCCGGGCAAAAGCTAGAGGCGTGACCGCAGGGCAGACGAGAGGATGCACGGGCGACGTGCGGGCTATGCGGTTTGTAACCGCACGCCCCACCCCCCCCCACCCCCCCCACCAGCGAGACAGTGGGGCTGAAACCCGCTCAGTTCGGCGCCGCTCCAAGCGGGCTGCAGAGCTGCGTCCGCCCAGGAGGGGGCGAGATGTTCCGCATTCTCGCAAAGACTGTACAAGCTAATATGGGCCGTGGAGATGAGGCGAGAAAGTTCGGCTGGGTGAGACCTGGTCAACCAGGTTATGCGGTTTGAACTTCCTTTTACAGACAGGACTGTGTTTTACACTAAATATGCTGGTGGATTTCTATGGGGAGAACCTGGACAAGAGAATGGACCCAAGGCTGCTGGGGAGAGATGACAGTGACTAGGGGCATAGAGACAGGAAAGGGCCCTGGGATTTTTGAAGGCAAGAGCTAGGGGTGGCAGGTTTGATGTCGGGAGCTCAAAAAAAGTGGGACGGGGCTTCCCTGGTGGTGCAGTGGTTGAGAGTCCGCCTGCCGATGCGGGGGACGCGGGTTCGTGCCCCGGTCCGGGAAGATCCCACATGCCGTGGAGCGGCTGGGCCCGTGGGCCATGGCCGCTGAGCCTGCACGTCCGGAGCCTGTGCTCCGCAACGGGAGAGGCCACAGCAGTGAGAGGCCCGCGTACCGCAAAAAAAAAAAAAAAAAAATTGGGACGCATCAAGGCAGGCCCACATTTTCTGCCTTTGATGGTGGTACCTGATTAGGATGGCGGCTTCTGGAAGTGGGGCGGTTTGGGGCAGCAGATGACTCCTTTAAAGGGCTGGAGGGGCAGAATATAGAGACTTGAAGAGGCATGGGGAGGTCTGTGTCTGAAGAGAGGGGTCAGAGTTAAACAGAGCTGTGGATTCCTCTGTGGAGAGGTGATGGCTGAACCCTGGGAGTGGCTGAGGCTTCGAGGGAGAGCCTGGAAAGTGGGCAAAGCCATCCCTAAGGTGGGCCCAGGCAGAAATCAAGAGGGACTGGAGCAACAGCCCTGCCTCTGGGCAGGAAGGAAGAGAGGCACATGATCCCTAGGGCCCCCACCAGTGTGGCCGAAAGGAGTCTGCCCAACTCCCGCCACAACTTTTTAAAACTAATCATTATGTTTTCACTGCATTGTTTTTAAGTTTCCCTATCATTGTGCCTTCACATCTGGTTTCCTGACTACTACTTAATTTTCTCCCCAAGATTCCTCTATCTATCCACTGTCCATATGTCCTCTCCGTGTCCATCCACACCTATGTGTCTGTCTCACACACCTGAGCAGACCTGTCCTCGTGCGTGTGCATGGCAGCCCCAGAGAGCTGGGCCTGCGTGTCTCACCCCATGTCCCACAATCAGCCCCCCATCCCCGGTGTGCACATGCCTCTGATGGGGGGCACTGTGTGTGCCTCACTCTGTCCTGCACATCCAGTGCCCATCCACAGGGACACCCAGTCGTCACCCTCCCACAAATCCTCTTGTTTACTTGCCCCTTACCATTTTCCCCGCAAAGCTGACTTCCATGAAGGGATCCACCAAGTTCTTCTTGTTACTCTCAAAGCCAAAGATCTGCTTCACGTTGTCCATTACGGCATCGTCCACTGAGGAGAAAGACATGCTGATCACTGCCCACCCACTCTCCCATCTTCAAAACCCCCACTTCCCACCTGTCTCCCTGCAGTCCTGGGACTCCCTGAGAGAGACGCCATGACCCCTCAGCCCAGGGCTCCTGGGAGGAAGGACCATCTCAGAATAGCAGCTCCTGAGGGCACTGCGCTGCTTCCTTGCCCAGCTCCAAACAGCTGGTTCAGTCCCCTGCCCCGTTCTCAAAGGCTTTCAGAACAGGTCCGATTGATTGACTGATTAGAAATCTACATCGCTAAGAGCAGTAAATAATCCGGAAAAAGACTGGAAGTTGGGGACTTCCCTGGTGGCACAGTGGTTGAGAATTCACCTGCCAATGCAGGGGACATGGGTTTGATCCCTGGTCCAGGAAGATCCCACATGCCACGGAGCAGCTAAGCCCGTGCACCACAGCTACTGAGCCTGCGCTCTAGAGCCCATGAGCCACAACTACTGAGCCTGCGTGCCACAGCTACTGAAGCCCGTGCACCTAGAGCCCGTGCTCCACAACAAAAGAAGCCACAGCAATAAGCCTGCACACCACAACGAAGAGTAGCCCCTACTCGCCGCAACTAGAGGAAAGCCCACGTGGAGCAACGAAGACCCAATGCAGCCATAAATAAATCAAATAAAATAAATAAATAAACTTTTTAAAAAAACTAAAATGAGGTATCACCTCACACCAGTCAGAATGGCCATCATCAAAAAAATCTACAAATAATAAATGCTGGAGAGGGTGTGGAGAAAAGGGAACCCTCTTGCACTGTTGGTGGGAATGTAAACTGATACAACCACTATGGAGAACAGTATGGAGGTTCCTTAAAAAACTAAAAATAGAACTACCACACTATAGTGGGAATAGCAATCCCACTCCTGGGCATATACCCTGAGAAAACCATAATTCAAAAAGAGTCATGTACCACAATGTTCACTGAAGCTCTACTTACAATAGCCAGGACATGGAAGCAATGTTAAGTGTCTTCCATCAACAGATGAATGGATAAAGAAGATGTGGCACATATATACAATGAAATATTACCCAGCCATAGGAAGAAATGAAATTGAGTTATTTTTAGTGAGGTGGATGGACCTAGAGACTTTCATACAGAGTGAAGTCAGAAAGAGAAACAAATGTTGTATGCTAACACATATATATGGAATCTAAAAAAAAACATGGTTCTGACGAACCTAGGGGCAGGACAGGACTGAAGACACAGAGAATGGACTTGAGGACATGGGGAGGGGGAAGGGTAGGCTGGGATGAAGTGAGAGAGTGGCACTGACATATATACACTACTGAACGTAAAACAGATAGCTAGTGGGAAGCAGCTGCACAGCACAAGGAGATCAGCTCCGTGCTTTGTGACCACCTAGAGGGGTGGGATAGGGAGGGTGGGAGGGAGACGCAAGAGGGAGGAGATATGGGGATATATGTATATGTATAGCTGGTTCACTTTGTTATACAGCAGAAACTAACACGCCATTGTAAAGCAATTATACTCCAATGAAGATGTTAAAAAGAAAAGAAAAAGAGTAGCCCCCGCTCATCACAACTAGAGAAAACCTGCTCGCAGCAACGAAGACCCAATGCAGCCCAAAATAAATTAATTAAAAAAAAAAGACTGGAAGTTGTTATAATAATATCCCATTACTGGCGCCTGTTTGACATTTTCCTTTACATACATTAGCACGGTGATTTTCCTGAGGGTAACCAATAAGTCAATTCTGTTTAAAAAAAAATATTTAATCTATGCTGCTTCAAACCAATATTTTACTGAATTAGCCATATTTTTTACATATGTATTTACAGATGATAGATGTGTGTATGTATGTATGTGTATATATGTTATGTATAAATGTACATATGTCTATGAATGAGAAAACGAGAGGAGGGGACAGTTAACAATTGTATGCTAGCCAATGTCTACATGAATACAACAGATAACAATTAGCAAATATTTATGTTCTATTTACCCATCTATTTTTCTTTTATTTATATTTAAACAACATTTCAGAGAATTCAACATAATCCCCTTTACCTTGCGCAAAGCAAACATTTCTATTTCCCCAGCCCCCTTTGGAAGCTCACCAGCCTCACTTCGGCATAGTTTCAACCAACAAACACAGAATGTTCTAAGCCTGTATTTTAATGCCCATTACTTATTTAAAGGCTTTCCCCATGATTTTGGTTCAATTAAACTTGTGCAGAAGGAACCCATTTATTGGTGTCATTAGTCAAAGCAGAAACCCTCAAGCAATTAGATTCATGGAAAACTCGTAAACAGGGACCCAAGTAGTCCCCGACTACTTGTTCTCGTGAACTCTGCTATGGACAGCGCCTGGCTTAATTCTGCTAATGCATGCTCCAAAACAGTGGCTTATAGCCCGCAGCAAGAGAACTACCAGGGAGCATTTTTAAACTACCAGTGTGTAAGTCCCACCCCAAACCAAGTCAATCTGAAACACTGGAGGAAGGGCCCAGGCAGTTGCACTTCCTTAAATCTCCCAGGATGATTTAACTGCAGCCTGGGTTGACACCCACAGCTTTAGAATATTCTGCATAATTCTCCCACATTTATTGAGCACACAGGGTAGGGCTAGTACAGGGTTAGTCACTGCGAGAAATCAGGCAGTGGCCACAATGGCCTTCCTGGGATGATGAGGACATGGCCACAGCTAGGGTGACCCACTGTCCCAGTTTACCAGGGAGTGAGGACTTTCTGGGATGTGGGACTTCTGATGCTAAAACCAGGACAGCCCCAGGCAAACTAGACACCCATGTGTCTCCACTGAGTGGAAACATTGAGCCCTTCTAACATTTCAGCATCTGCTTCCCCAGCCCAGGGTCTGCCAATTTTCAGGCTGGGGTTTCCTAGAGGAGAGAAAGAAAATCAGTGGGATCCAGCCGTGAGCGCAGAACAAAGAGTTGAAATGGTGCTGACTCCCAAGTGACAGCCAAGAAAATGGGTGCATGGAGTGGCCAGAGAGCCAGACAAGGCCTAGTGGATGCTGAAACGGAGCCCAGGGGCAGCTAGTACTCTCAAGATTTCTTGCGTCTCTGTGACTCCACCAGCATCAGTATTACTTCTCATTAATTCTGACTGTTTTTCTGTTAAGAACAGTAAAAAGCCTTGGGAAACCTAGAGAGGGTGTGAGCCTTCACCAGATGGCAGAGCAGAGGGAGACCTGGGCTGACACGGATCTAGGAGACCCTCGGGGTGAGGAAGCAAGGCCAAGGGGAGGCAGAGAGGCAGCAGGGGACCAGCCCCTCCATCTCCTTCCCCCAGGGAGCTGAGGCAGCCCAGCCCAGTGTTCCCCCTCACAGTCACCCAACGAGGGCACCAGACTCACTCTGCGGTAAATCCTCGGCCCTGAAGACCTTCAGGCAGAAGTGTGCTCCGCGGAGGGCCACGCCGGTTGGCCTGAGCAGGTTGCCTTCAATGTCCTCCTTGTCTTCAGAGGGGTCTTTTCTCTCCAGCTACAACACAACCAAATATGATTCCTTAATGTGCCTTCGAGCACAGTGTTTTCCCTTCCTTTTCTGAGAGCTCAACCAACACACTTAAATGGCGCATCTCGGGACTTCCCTGGTGGCGCAGTGGATAAGACCCTGCTGCGCTCCCAATGCAGGGGGCCTGGGTTCGATCCCCGGCCAGAGAACTAGATCCCACGTGCATGCTGCAACTAAGAGTTCACATGCCACAACTAAGGAGCTGGTAAGCCGCAAGTAAGGAGACCAACTGTCGCAACTAAGACCTGGTTGCAACTAAATAAATAAATAAATTTTTTTTTTAAAAAAGCATTCCTCAATCCAAAAATGCACCACTCAGGTCATGTTTATAAATAAATAAATGGTGCATCTTGAAGAAAGGTAGATCTCGCCCTGCCACTTCCTAGCCTGTGATCTCTGACAGGTTCCTTACCCTGAGACTCTGCTTCCTCATCTGGACAGCGGAGACAATGACACTGACCTCCCGGGCTGTGGGAGGATCAACTTCAATAACGTGTAAATGCACGTGGCACACCGGCAGGCACTCAAGAACTACAGTCTCCTTCCCATTCCACCCATCACAGAGGTCTAGGCCAGCCACTGTCTTCAGTAACGTCTGTTCATTCACCCAACAAGTATCTATTGAGTGACTACTAAGTGTCAGCATCACGCTGAGGGGCGAGGGCTGCCTCAGTGAACAAGGTGGACAGAGGTCCTGCCCCCGTGGTGCTCACCTTTCACAGGGAAAGCAGACCTTTAAGCAAATGAATGTAATAGCATGTGCTGAGTATTATGATTAGAACAGAAATAATAAAAACAATATTTACTGATTGTATACACTCTCTCATTTAATCCTGACCGCAACCCCCATGAGCAGTGGGTCTCCAATGTGGCTATACATTAGAAACTGGAGAATCAGTGACTTATAGACCACTGCTATACCCTCCAACTAAAATGCAGATTCTGGTTCAACAGGTCTGGGGTGGAGCCCAAGACTCTGTATGTTAACACATGCCCAGACGATGCCAATGCTGTGGGGTGCAAGGCCCTAGGATACCCCACTTTACAGAGAAGCTAGATGAGGGTTAACATAGGCTGGATGCAGAACCAGTGGGTTTAGACAGAGCAGAGCAAGGGGGCTTGTAACTATATTGAGGGGAGGGCGGGAATAGTGTTGGTGATGTGCCAGCTTGGAGACCTGGATGATGGGATCCAGGCAGGGGCAGCAACTCATGCAGAGCGAGGGCTAACTTGGCAGTTTGAGGAACAAAAGATCCACGTGCTGCACTTGGGCAGGGGGGTGGCAGGAGGATAGGAGAGAGGTGGCATCGGGCCATGCCCAGCAGCCCAGTCCTTGGAAAGCTGTCTGGACCATCCTCACTCAGTCCACAGGTAGAAACCTGCTTCGGAGTCTTTGCAGCAAAATTCTCCATCCCAGAATGCCTCGTGTCACACAAGTGCTTGTGAAGGAATTAGTTCTGCACTGATCTTCCTCAGCTCACATCTGAAGAAAATGAGCATCTCCTCTGCTTTCAGTCGTCCTTAACACTGCTCATTCCCTTAGACAACAAGCACTGATTGAGCACCTACTGTGCACAAGACCTGTACTAGGCAAGAGGGGAGATAAAACAGTTCATATCTATTATACTGTTGCTGACCTCAAGAAACTGAGTCTCAGCGACAAAGATGGACACATTAACTGAACTAACAAAACATGGGGTGGTGACCGAAAGGAAAAACCAATCAGTTTCCCTGGAAGGCAAGGCAGGCTTCGTGGAGGAAGAGGCATCTGAATTGGGTCTTGAAGAACAAAGTGGTTTTTGGTAGGCAGAGGAGGCATCCCATCAGGTGAAAAGGCAGGGAGAAGGATGGAAGTGCATTCTGGAAAGGGTCACATTGTCTGGTGTGGCCACCGTACGGGGTCCGTGGAAGTACGTCCCGGCAAGTGGCACTGCAAAATCAGCCTGAGGCCAAATGTTCATGGGCCTTGAATGTCATGCTAAGGATTCTGGACTTCATCCTGAAAGTAATTGGGAGGCAGGGTGGGTCTCTGGCCGTTTTTTAAGAGGAGATTCACATGATTGTACCTGAGTTTAAAGACGATGGTTTTGGTGGTAATGTGGGGTTAACTGGAGTTACAGCAGCTGAACCCACATCTTCATTCACATAGAGGCCCAGGTAAGATATGACGGGAGCCTGACCTTGAACTCTGGTCTTGGGATGAGAGAGAGGAGACGCATGCACTGAGGTTGTCATGCCAACAAGACTGGCCAACTGTGTGCGTGTGGACTGACAGATGCGGGACTGAAGGATGAGGAAAGACGCTCTGGCCTGGGGAACTAAGTGGATGATGAGTGCCATTTCCCAAGATGTCACCTAACACAGGATGGGAATCAGGTATGAGGAGTGGGCAGTGAATGATACTGGGTTTCTATATGTGAAGTTAAAGGGGTCTAAGGGACATGTTCATGTGCTTTGGTACAGGCAACTGAAACTGAGCGTCTGGAGCTCTGAAGATGCAGGCTGGAGATGAGCGATTTAGGAGCCTCAGGTAGACGGAGACAGGCTCCTCCATAGACAGATAGATGCACTGCAAAATCAGACTGAGGCCAGATGTTCACGGGCCTTGAATGTCATGTCAAAGGCACAGCAAAGATGCAGGCAAGCAGAATTTTATCAAGCCACTGAATTTGAAGGATCCATTCCAAAAAAAAAAAAAAAAAAAGGCAAAGAATGAGGGGAGTCACAGATGCCAAGGGAGAAGAGAGTTTCAAACAAGACGTGGGCTCCAGAATCAAATGCTGTGGAGCAACAGAGCGGAGTAATGAAAGAAGAGCTCCTGGGACTTCGCAATGGATGACCCTTAGGCCACTGGTTCAGGGAAGGAGGCGGTGGGAAGCACGCTGAAGAGGTGAAGGAGTGAGCTGGCAAAGGACTGGAGAAGAGGGACACAGGGTGCTCTCAAGAACTTGGTGACCTTGGTGATGGCTGAAAGGAAGATGAAAGCAGCTTGGAGGGGAGGGGTGGGGAGAAATGGTGAAGGCAAGGGTGTTTTGAGATCGGGAAATCTGGAGTCTGGCACAGACCAGAGGGCAGGAGCCAGAGAAGAGACAGGAAGAACAAGACGGGGGTGGTATGGAGGGCATGAGCACATGCAAAGGAGATGGGGAGTGGGGAAGGGAGGGAAGATGAAGGAAGATGGGAGGCGCGCTGACGCCCAGGGAGCTTCAAGCACTCACATCACTCCCCCTGTGCAGCTCTGTCTCTCTAAGGGGGAGCGAAGCTGGAGCTTCAGACCAGGAAGTTGTTTTGCTTTGTTTTGTTTTAAGTTTTTTTGGCTGTGCCACGTGGCTTGCAGGATCTTAGTTTCCCTGACCAGGGATCGAACCCATGCCCCCGGCAGTGAAAGTGCAGAGTCCCAACCACTGGACAGCCAGGGAAGTCCTGAGCAGAAATTTTGGAAACAGCCACTGTGGAGGATGGGATAAGGAGTAAACCTCACCCGAGTAAAGGAAGACGTTGACAGCAACTCCAGGTGACTTTTGCCACCAAAGCTGACCAAGGAGTGGTGCGGACAGCATGTCGTGGGGAGGGTGGGGGACACGAGGTGTGGCAGCAGAGCCCAGAAGCTAGTGAGCACAGAGTGAGAGTGAGGATCGGGGATGGGGGCCAGGCTTCAGGAGGGAGTTGATGGGCTGGGAAACTGAGAGGGGTCAGGGCTGTAACCTCAGTGAGGAAGAACTGCCATTCACTGAGGGTGAGGGAGGGAAAGAGGCAGGAAGAAGCTGGTAGGGAGAGCAATTTCCAAGCTCAGGGTCTGAAAGGAAGTAAGATCAGACGTTGATGGCTCATCAGCAAGGACAGGTCAGACCGCAGAACAATGGCAAAGATGGGAATCTGCCAGCAAAGACCCTCCTGCAACAGCTCTGCCTGTGCCAGGGGCAGGTAACAGCCCAGAAGGCCAGGGGAAATAACCAGTGAGGCAGGCTTCAGAGAAGAAGGCAATCTACAAGCAATAAATGCCAGAGAGGGTGTGGAGAAAAGGGAACCCTCCTATACTGCTGGTGGGAATGTAAACTGGTGCAGGCACTATGGAGAACAGTATGGAGGTTCCTTAAAAAACTAAAAATAGAGCTACCATATGATCCAGAAATCCCACTCCTGGGCATATATCCAGAGAAAACCATAATTCGAAAGGATACATGCACCCCAATGTTCATGGCAGCTGTATTTACAATAGCCGGGACATGGAAGCAACCTAAATGTCCATCAACAGAGGAATGGATAAAGAAGATGTGGTACATATATACAATGGAATATTACTCAGCCATAAAAAAGAACGAAATAATGCCATCTGCAGCAACATGGATGGACTTAGAGATTGTTATACTGAGTGAAGTAAGTCAGACAGAGAAAGACAAATATCATATGATATCGCTTATATGTGAAATCTTTAAAAATCGTACAAATGAACCTATTTACAAAACAGAAATAGAGTCACAGATGTCGAAAACAAACTTAGGTTACCAAGGTGGGGGTGTATAAATTGGGAGATTGGGTTTGACATAAACACACTGCTATATATAACATAGATAACTAATAACCCACTGTATAGCACAGGGAAATCTACTCAATACTCTGTAATGACCTATGCGGGAATAGAATCTAAAAAAGAGTAGATATATGTATATCTATAACTGATTCACTTTGCTGCACAGCAGAAACTAACACAACATTGTAAATCAACTATACTCCAATAAAATTAATTTTTAAAAAAAGAAGAAGGCAATGCTGAAGTTGAGAAGCTACTGTGGGAAACAAAAAGATGGCCACTCCTCCCATCCTGAAAGCCACAAAGAGCTGAAGCAGAAAACAGGGGCTTCCCTCTGAGTTGGTCTCAAGAAAAGTGGTTTCATCTGGGAAGAACAAGTGTCTGATCAATGGGAAGAGGAGGAAAGAGTGTCTTAGGAAAGGGTAATAGATTCAGAGAGTCCACGTAGAAGGAAAAGGAGCGGGAAGGCACAATGTCTGTCTGGGCTACAGAGGGACACGGGATGAGAGATCAGGGGAGGTGCCCTTGGGTGGGGCTGGTCCACCTGAGCTCCACTGGCCCCTGCACGGCACCCGGGGTTCTCCTTCCCCTAACCCTTTGCACAGCGGCTTCTTGAGCTCTCGTCAGCAGCCAGATCCTCGTCCTTAAGAGCCTCATGGAACTTGCCCTCTGCCTCCATGATCACATGTGGCTTTCCCTGGGGATTCCACCTCCCCAGCCCTCCTGGAGACCTGCCTTCCCCCCTCCTGGCTCTCCCACTCCTCCTGGCTCACCCTGCCTTGATGATCTCAGTATCTGCCTCCACTTTTGCATATTTGATTTCCAGTTCTCCCATGAGATAATCAACATCCACGTGGACAAGTTATTCACCAACACAGTCCCTTGTCCTCCACCAGCAGCATCTTAATCCCCCTCCCCTGTAGCTGCTAGAGGGATGGCCATATCTCAAACCTCCAGCCACTCAGAACAAATCCTTTAGGAAAACCTTGACCTTGAGACCCTTCTCTAAAGACAGCCTTCAACCTATCCACCTCCTCCAACCCCCCTCACACTGAGTGAGGCACCCAACACAGAGCTTGGCACACAGCAGGCACTCAATAAGTGTGTGTTCCCTAGCCCTTCCCTCTCATTTGTCCTCCTCATCAGCTCTATGCCCAGCCTTCTTGCATCCTCCCTGCCAGGCTCATCAGCTACCTCAGTCCTGTGCCTCCACCACACCTGCCTTGTCCACACCTGACAGCACCTCCATCTTACCCCTCTTCTGCTTCCAGGCCACTGAGTATTATGAGGTCACTCTCCCATAAAGCCTCCAGCCCAGAGTGTCTGCCCTTGTATCTGCTCAGAAATCCTTCTGTCTTGTGGTGTGTGTGCATACATACACACACACACACACACACACACACACACACTGGAATATTACTCAACCATCAAAAAAGAATGAAATAATGCCATTTGCAGCAACATGGATGGACCCAGAGATTATCATACTAAGTGAAGTAAGTCAGACCGAAAAAGATGAATGTAATGTGATACCACTTATATGTGGAATATAAAAGAAAATGATACAAATGAACTCATTTACAAAACAGAAATAGACTCACAGACACAGAAAACAAACTTACAGTTACCAATATAAATGAATAAATACATAATTAAATAAATAAACAAATATTTTTTTAATTTTTTAAAAATAAAAAAAGAAATCCTTCTGTCTGTATCTAGTTAACCCCTTGTTCCTCAACAACTGTTCCAAACCTTCTCTCCTCTCCCCAGACATAGAGATGCTGATACTTCCCCAACTCTGAAAGCCTTCCTCATTCTTACCACTTCCAACTTATAACTTTACTTACTGACCATAAAGATGATAATGATATATTCTTAGGTGATAAAATTCAGACTACAATACATTACAGAGTGAGTGATCTCACTTTTGCACCAAAAAAAAATAAAAGAAAAATACACACGTATACCCTTCTGGGAGAATATGCAAGAAGGTATTAATGACGGTTCTCTCTGATGGGTAGAATTATGAGTGATTCACTTTTTATTTATGCTTTTCCACATGTTGTACATTTCTCATAATTGCCATGTATTCTTTTAAATCAGAAAAACTAAAGTTGTTTTTTTGTTTCTTCATTTGGTGCCTCCAAGGCCAGGCGGAGGTGCTGTGAGGGGGACGAGGAAATGTACTCACGGGGGCTTCGTCTCCAGGCCCCAGCACACAAAGGCTCACTTTCAGGTAGCCTCTGGCCCCAGCAGAGAAATCATCCAGGTCCGAAAGCAGCAGCCACTTCCTGAGATAAGCATGTCCTAAGAGAGACAACACCCTTGGTGATCCCAGAATTGGAAGGACACAAGTCTGTAACCACCTCCAGGAGCCCCGGGTGGACTCCATTGGATGAGATGAAGGACTCGTCTACCCAGACATGGGGGAAGGACTCAAATTCTAGAATAAAATGTACCTTGAGTGTTCATTTGGGTCCAAGTCAGAAATGTTAACAGAAACCCCTATCAGAGGCTGCCAAAGCCAGACCCCCAGCCATTTTCCTCCCCTTCAGGAAGTGACCAGACCACAGCAGAGACCAGGGTGTAGAGAAATCCTAGACTTGGCATCCAAATGACCCATCCCGTCTGGAGGCACCCCAGTCCCCAGCAACTCTTGCTTGGGCCTTCCAGATTTAGCCCTCCAGCTGGGCCAGCTGAGACCCACGTGAGGGTTCAATCTTCCTGGGGGCCTGTTTCACCCAGAAGATGAAAGCCTGTCCTCTCTTCATTCCTCCAGCCTCACCTCCAAGATCAAACCCCACCTCTAATTCTACAATCCCCTAGAAGGAAAGATGAGCATCCCAAATGGGTGCCCCCATGCAGCCTCCAGAACCCAAATGCAAGGACCTGCCCAAGGGGAGGAGAGGGTGACTCACGGGGCTCTCGGTAGATGCTGCCCACGTCCATCTGAAATCAAACAGAAGGAGGCGCACATCACCCTCTTGTCCCCAGAGTATTAAATAAAGTATGATGCATGATACCAACCCATTAAAAATCATGTTCTGAAGAACATTTGGAGACATGGGGAAATGTTCATCTTCTGATATCACATGGAAAGAAAGTGGAATACATTTTGATCGAAGTTTGGTAAAGTATATCTCTGCATACAAAAGACAGAGCAAAGGAAACACACCGAACGGTAACTGTACTACCTCTGGGTGGCAGATTTGGGTGATTTTTATTTTATTTTTATTCTTTCCTATATTTTATAATTTTCTATTAAAAAAATCACTGATTAGTCAGGTGTTGATGGCAGGAGAGGTTATGCATGTGCTAGGGGAGGGGGTATGTGGGAACTGTACTTTCCACTCAGTCTTGCTATGACCCTAAAATTGCTCTCAAAAACTATAGGGGCTTCCCTGGTGGCGCAGTGGTTGAGAGTCCGCCTGCCGATGCAGGGGACACGGGTTCGTGCCCCGGTCCGGGAAGATCCCACATGCCGCGGATCGGCTGGGCCCGTGAGCCATGGCCGCGGAGCCTGCGCGTCTGGAGCCTGTGCTCCGCAACGGGAGAGGCCACAACAGTGAGAGGCCCACGTACCCCGACCAAAAAAAAACAAAAACTACAAAGTTCTTTTAAATCATGGATTACTTTTATAATTAGAAGAAAGAATATTTTTTAACCTAACCCTTGGGTTCTTATAACAAGATTACAGACTCAAAACATAAGATCCTGTAACATAAGTGTTACAGAATGACTCCAGCACAAGCCCATTCTTTTAAAGAAACTGCTTCTCCAGAAAAACAGACTCCGTTTTCTATCTTGTGACTACTTCTTGGAGAAGGGGCCATATTTTATTTGGATAGCAAGAGGAGGGTCAAATAAACCTGTGCCTTTTCTTTCCATTTGATAAATGCTTATGGATTCAAAATGAGAAAATCAATAAGAATGACATTAAGGGCTTCCCTGGTGGCGCAGTGGTTGAGAGTCTGCCTGCCAATGCAGGGGACACGGGTTCGTGCCCCGGTCTGGGAAGATCCCACATGCTGCGGAGCGGCTGGGCCCGTGAGCCATGGCCACTGAGCCTGCACGTCCGGAGCCTGTGCTCCGCAACGGGAGAGGCCACAACAGTGAGAGGCCCGCGTACCGCAAAAAAAAAAAAAAAAAAAAGAATGACATTAAAACACCATTCGTGAAGGCCTCCATTACTAGTTGCCTTTACACTATGTAATCTGTTAAATCCTGTGCCGTTGGTTCAAGGTCCTCTGCAGTGGACTGTTCACTTCTGCACGTCTGCGACAAATGAGGGGGCAGCCTCCCCTGCTCCCTCCACTGCCCCCCACCCCACTCCACCCCATCCCCACAGACTCCACATTTGGACCCCGCTCCCAACCCAGGTGAGCCCAGGGCACAGAGCGCGGGGGTCACGCTGGCCCGAGATTGTCAGAATTAGGAGGAGGGCTGCCTAAACTCAGGTCCCACGCTGTCTTTCCAAGATGTAAGGACAAATGCGAATTTAAAAAAGAAGCTGAATCCTCCCTGTTGGAAACAAGGGGAGAGATTTCCCTCTCCTCTCTTTCTGTCGGAACATTTTCATTAGAAAACTTAACGTAAGTACTTTCTCTATCTCTTTGAAATGTACCTTTTTAGAAACCAAATAAGCCTTTCGTCAGCTTTATGATCCAGGAGTGCCTTTCTCCAGGCTCTCCCATCTCTGGGAAAGGGAAGGGAGGGCCTACCTTAACCGAATTGTAAATCTACCCCCCATCATAAAAATGTGAGCTTGCTTTCTGTCTTTTCTTGAGGATAAAGTCAATTAGCAAACACAGATGGTCACCGCAATTACTAGGTAAATTTAGGATGAACTATGTGTTCATGTGACTGAGGGTACTATCCAGGCCGCTAACTCGAGCACTAGTTATTGTTTAGTTATTGTTTATCTTGAGAACATATATGGAAAGGGTTGTGTCTGCTTGGCTCTATACAAGATTACTTTCTGTCTTTGCCGTCTCTTAGCTGATGGTCCGTGTTAGCACCATATTCTGGTTTAATGTTTATTCAATAGCAAAAGTGCTTTCTTTCTCTACTACCTTTGTGGAGAGGATTTCTGGGTTAGGAGAAGATCTTGTTTTGTTTTTTCATTACATTTTCCCCAACACAGACCAAGATAGACAGGATCTCTGGAGCACCAACCCTGCCCATCATCCACAGAGCTTCCATTAACATGGATAAACAAGAACTGATTGCTTTCAAAGAAAATAAACCATTACCCGGAACTCCCCAATGAGAGCATCTGTCCGGAGGGAACAGGAGTCCACCACCTGGAAGGAAAGACAAATTCAAACTCTCATTCACTAGCAAAGGTTGACCCAGGCAGGGACCAACCCGACGCCTCTTCCCTCCTAAAAAATAACAGCCCACACTCCAATAGCACTTGCTCTATCCCAGAGATTGTTCCAAGCAATGTTTAACCCTCACAAGAACCCCATGAGTAGGTACTATTATTATTCCCATTCTACAGATGAAGAAATAGAGGCACAGAGAGATCATCTGTACAGAATCACACAACCCCTACACGGTATAGGCAGGACTAGAATCCAGACAGTTTGGCTCAAGAGCCCACACTTTTAACTGCTAAACTATACTGCCTTTCAAAGGAAAGGGGGAAAAAAAGAGCTGAGGTCCAGAGAAAGAAAATCTTGTCAGAAGCAGGCATATAGACAAACAAAATAAGATGAAAATCAAAGATCCACTGCAAGAATTAGTTCAGGACCCTGGCTTAAGGCACCTGACCCTGAACAGCAGGGACTCCGCACTCGGCTGCCGCTTGCATCCGAGCTCAGAAGGCAACCCTGTGACCACGGGGGCGAGGCTGTGAGCTGCTACCCATCATCCAGGCTCGGGTGGGGGGTGGGTGCCTCACACACACACACTCACGCACACTCACACATGCACGCTGAGCCCACAGAGGGCCTTCGGGGGCTGCCACGTACCGTGATAAAGATGGGTTCGTCAAACAGCTCCGCGGGAGAGTCAAACACATTGAAGAAAAGAGTCTGTTGATTCAGGGTGAAAGGGGGACAGATGAAGGCCCGCTGAGCCCGGGCGGGAGGGGACAGCCACCACCCAGCCTCCAGGTCTGGTCCATACAACAAGTGAGCAGTGGGCTCAGCCCAGCACCGAGCTCTGGGGATTTGACCTCACGGAGGCTGTCACCTCAGGGACAGGGTGGGTGGCCGGCCCCACGGGATGATGGGGATGTGAAGCTGGGGGAACCCAAGGCAGGAGTGAGAGCAGGAACCCTCTCTCCAGTTCCTCAGATAACCGACTCAGGCACTGACACAGCTCTCCACCCAACGCTAGCACCATAGGCAAAAACTGAATGAACTGCCAGGCATCTGCTGTGTGCTCCCACCAAGGTCCTAGCTCTGACCCAGGGTCTCCCACCTCGTTGAAGAGGGGGCTATTTCCCTTGTGGATCCGCGTCCGCTTGGTCTGCCCAGCTGCAGTGACCTTGACCACAGGCTTGATGTTCACTCCCGGCAGCTGGCGTCCCTCGATCACCTGGACCCTGATCTGAAAGCCAGGAGGGGGCATGAGCAAGAAAAGGGAGAGGTCATCAGGCACCCACCCCCCGCCCGAGAGAGTCAGGAATCTCAGGGACCACCCTCACAGCTGGCCTCTTGGGACGAGTATTAAAAAGGA
This sequence comes from Mesoplodon bidens, assembly GCF_964165515.1. Classification (NCBI taxonomy): domain Eukaryota; kingdom Metazoa; phylum Chordata; class Mammalia; order Artiodactyla; family Ziphiidae; genus Mesoplodon; species Mesoplodon bidens. The sequence continues at coordinate 28,726,613 of NC_138170.1, forward strand.
ATTAGGAAGAACACTGTAAGAACAATATCTTCCCACCAAGGTCCCTTGCATCTATAAAATCCCATGGTTCCACATAAGAACTGCCAGGCTCCCCCAAGTAAGCTGCCAGCGGTAAATCCCAGGGCTGGGCTGAGGATCCCACCCCCGTTCAGTTCATGCGCAGCCCCACCTCAGACCCCTTGAAGCTGATGTTTCTGTGTGGCTTGAATATTCCTCACTGACAATCCCCTCAGAGGTCAAAGTTACATAGTGATGTAACCCCACTTTATTCTTATGTAGTATAAGGTGCAAGACAGAATGTCTGATATTCTGAGAAATAAGAGCTTTCTTCATTGAACTTTCAGTAAATGAAGGTTTCAGGAACATGTGTGCTTCCAAGTTTAGGCAAAATATTTTAAAATAATACATTTTAAAGTATTAAAGCTTTCATGAAAAAATTCGATGTTTACTGGTTCTAACTTCTAATCAGCAGTTCTTTCTTTATTAATCAACTCTTTTAAAAATAAGATACTATAGAATATACTATCAATGGCAATGGGAAGGGGGTGAGTGATTTTTATTCTCTTCACTGTACAGTACTTTCCAAATTTTCTACCAAAAAAAAGTATTAATTTTCTAAGGAGAAAAACAATAACATGTCTTGTGAATAATAATAAAAATAAGTTAGAATTTTGTCTCTCAGGCAAACATAGTGGTTAGAACTAGAACTTTTGCTGAAATTACCACAATTTAGAACTGAAGCATATTTTTACAATTTATTTCATTTAATAAATAAATATTTAAGTTTCCTGGGCTTCCCTGGTGGCGCAGTGGTTGAGAGTCCGCCTGCCAATTCAGGGGACACGGGTTCGTGCCCTGGTCCGGGAAGATCCCACATGCCACGGAGCGGCTGGGCCCGTGAGCCATGGCCGCTGAGCCTGCGCGTCCAGAGCCTGTGCTCCGCAACAGGAGAGGCCGCAACAGTGAGAGGCCCACGTACCACACACACACACACACAAAAAAATTTTAAGTTTCCTGTTTTTAACTTTAATAGTAGTCCTGAATAGTTAAATATCACTAAATGCAATTACATCAAAATGGAAAATTCTGTAGAAAAGAAAAAGAACAAGCAAAGGACCCAAATTAAAAGGCAAATTAGGGACTTCCCTGGGGGTCCAGTGGTTAAGACGCTGCACTTCCACTGCAAGGAACCCAGGTTTGACCCCTGGTCGGGGAACTAAGATCCCACATGCCACATGGTGCAGTCAAAAAATAAATAAATAAAAATTTAAAAAGAAAAAAAGGCAAATTAAACGGGATAGACTTTTGGATTAAAAATTGTCAAAGGGTTAATATTCATAGTTTTATTCTGTGAAAAACTTGAACAAACACAAATTGCACATGACCTTCAGAAAAATCACGGCTATAAATAGGGGAAATGGATAGAGGGAGAAAAAAGGATAGGCAGAGCTTCTCAGACTTGGGAATCTTGTTCAAGTGCAGATTCTGATTCAGTGGGTCTGGGATAGGCCCAAGATCCCGCCTTTCTAACATGCTTCCAGGTGACACCCATGCTGCTCGTCCAAGGACCACACATTGAACAGCACAGCACCGGCTGGCTAGGGCAACTCTGGCTGGGGAAAACAGATAACAGTGTAGTGATGCTGACTCTGCAGTGACCCTTTTTCTTCCTTTTTTTTTTTTTAAGAGCAAAACCATGGGCTGGGCAGAGGCTTTTTCTAGAGGCCCCCAGCCATGGACTCCATATCTAGCATTTGCCCAGGACCCAGGGGAACCAGACTCCCCACCTAGGAGAGCCCTTAGGACCTTCTCCACGGCTGGACAGACAAGTTTTGCACTGGCATCAGCGGCTGCTGCAGACTGAAGGAGGAGACTGCAGTCACCTGGAAGTCCTGCGATTTGTCCGACAGCGGCTTTCTGGGTGCGGGTGTGCTTCTCTTCCTTCTTCCCCCGGGTTGGTAGCGGGGAGGATGGGAAGGCGGCTTCTTTGGGGTGATGGGGGCCCCTGGGCCCGGAGCCCCGCTCTGGTCCAGGAATGGCTCGGCCTCGTCTCCCGTGAGCCCCTGGTCCTCAGTATCCTCCTCTCCTCCTGTGTCTGGAGGAGAGGGTGCTGATGAGGCTGGGTTCCTCTGGCCCCCTGGGAGGATCCTCCATCAGAGACCCGATGGAGGACCCAACAGCTCAGCACCCAAATCCCCTTCCCCTCTCTTTCCCCACCACTCAGCCAGGATGGATGAGGGAGAAGAAGAGGAGCTTCCAACAGCTGACACTTGAGGGTGGTCAGTCCAGTGAGTCGACAGGAGGAGACAGAATGGCCCCAGCCCTCCCCACCTCGTCCTGCAGGATGAGCCCTTCTGGCCACCGTGTCCCACTCTGGGGAGCTGACGATGGCAGCAAGCGAGCCGGTTACAGGTGGTAGGATCGGGACAGCCCGGCCCGCGTCTCACCCGTGGGGGCCAGCCACTTCTTTCCAGAGTATCTTGTGTCCACGGTGCTGTCACTGAGCAGGGACCAAGTCTCAGCCCGGCTCTGTCCCCCACCTGGCACACGGGCAGGGCACAGCCCCAGAAGGGGAGGAGGGAGCTGGTAAGGGAAGCCAAGCTAGGCCCCCTCCCCAACCCTGCTCTCCCCGCCTGCCCTGGCCTGGCACAAAGCTCCGAAATAGGCGCCGTATCTGTCCAACTGTCCCTCTCACCACCTTCTGCGAAGGACTGGGAACTGGTCACCACTAGGAGCCTTCCCCGAGTGGCTGGAACCCAACTCTGTCAGATTCACCTCAAAAGTGGCCCCAGAACGTTCGGGGCCCTCAGCCTCCCCACCCTCGGTCACCAGGAGCACCCCCTGCTTTCACCCTCAACCCCAGTCCAGAAGGATCTCCCCACCTCTGAGCTCAGACAGTGCCCAGTCCAACAAGAGGGGCCCTGCCCTGCCTGCCTCACCAGGAACCCTACATGGGCCGCAGGACAGGCTCGGGGCACACCTGAGACGGGCTGCCGGGTGTCATGCTGGGTTTGCCTCTAGCTCCCTTCATCATGAGAGAATCTTTCTCACGGGCAAGACCCCACCTGGCCCACCTATGTGGCTTCCTGTTCACCCCAGCAGGCTGGATTGTCACGCCCAGGCCCAGCACTAGGCAAGCCAGCCACCCTGGGCTGGGTCCTCACTTCACAAAGCCAGGAGAGATAAGTAAAAAGAACTGAGGCAACCTTGAGACCTAGACAATTCAGTCTCCTCACTTCACAAATAATAAACTGTAGGACCAGAGAGGGAGTGACTGGCCCAAATTCACACAGCTACTTGGTGTCAAAGGCAAGACTGGAACTCAGGTCCCCTGACTTCAGCCCAGGGCTCTTTCAGGGAAAATCCAGCTCTTTGGTCACATGTCATTGCTAAAGGCCTACGGAGTGCCAGGGCAGGGAGGCATCCAGCTCTGGGGAGTGGGTGGGGCCTCAGGCATCACCTAGGATGGACCCCATCTCAGCACAGGCCTACCTCTAAAACTCCCACCCCTCTGGAGCTGCAGAGGGCAGGGTGCCCAGCCCTGGCACAGTCCCCTTTTGAACAGCTGGTGCTAGGAAGGCATCCTCCCACTAATCCTAGCGGCACCTAGAGGAGCCCGCCTCCTGCCCCTGCCCCTTTGTTTTGCAAGACAGAAGTCGGCTCTCAAGACTCCCCACCCACCCACAGTCTCCCTTCTCCAGGCCTGGGCAGCCCCCAATATGAGGAAGGCACCCCCTTCTCAGACTTGGGTGCCACTGCTAGGCTTCTCCCCCCGGGGCCCTGCCAGGGTGAGGGTGGGTTTCTCACCAGCCACCATATCCATGTCAGGCAGAGTCGGGGAGGGTTCCAGAGGCATCGAAGGTGGGAACGTGTGCACGGTTCCGGGGAGAGGCGTGTAGGACACCTGCAGGACCAGTGAGGCCTGGAAGAGATGGGGGAGAGAGGGCAGCAGGTTAGTGTGTTGGCCTCCAACCACCGCCCTCCAGCATCCATCCTATTCCTTTCGTCCCTCCACAAAAAATGGAGTCTGGTTTGCAGGAGGCTGTGGCCCCATCAGCATAGTCAGGTGGTTAAGAGCATTGAATCTGGAGTCAATTCCACCACTCAGAAGCTGTTTGTCTTTGGCAAGATCTGTAAACTCTCTGTGCCTCAGTTTTCTCGTCTGTAAAATGGGGGTAGCAATAGCAATAGCACTTTCTGCATAGGATTAAATTAGTTAATAGAATGCCTAGTAAGCTTCTATAAAAGAATCAGCGATCAAACCTCACCTGCAGGATTTTTCAACTCTCAGCATAGGCCCATCTTCTGGAAAAAGCCCCCTTGGCCACTCTGCTCAGCCAAGGGTCCTCCCTTGTCTATCTACCGACAGCTTGGCCTTGCTCTGCTCAGGCCCCAGCTAGCACTGAGAGGGTCTCAGGGTGCTGCTCACCTTTCTGAGCCCTCTTCCCTCCCAGAAGCACCCCTGTCTCCCATCTCACCCCCAGATGCTCCGGCTTTGACCAGTGAGAGGAGAGTGACCCATCACGCCACTCACATGGACAGGGGAAGGCTGCCTTGTGCTCCCACCCACCCCCCCGAGCCTACCAGGAGACCGGCACCCTTCAAAGGGGCACCCGGACCTGAAGAAAAGGTACAGCCGTGGCGCTCTCTAGTCTTACTGCTCCCAGGCCATGGAGGCCTGGCCGAGCCTTCCCTGATACAACAGGTCCAGCAGATGTCCTGGGGCAGCCTTTTAATCGATCAAAGTAATAAAACTCCAAAGTAAGAAAGTTTGGGAATTACAAAAACCTTAAAGAAAAATGTAAAAGAAAACAAATTGCCATAATTCCACCACTATTCACATTTTGATATAATTCTCTCCAGTCTTTTTTTTTTTTTTTTTTTTTTTGCGTTACATGGGCCTCTCACTGTTGTGGCCTCTCCCGTTGCGGAGCACAGGCTCCGGACGCACAGGCTCAACAGCCATGGCTCACGGGCCCAGCTGCTCCGCGGCATGTGGGATCTTCCCAGACCGGGGCACGAACCCGTGTCCCCTGCATCGGCAGGCGGACTCTCAACCACTGCGCCACCAGGGAAGCCCTCTCCAGTCTTTTTAAATGAATAATGTACAGGTCTGCTGTACAGCAAATGCTTGTCTTTTACTTAATATTAGACAGTAAGCATTTCCCCAAATTTTGATAAACGCTTTATAAACATAACTGTTAATGATGCATCTTCTGAGCGACTCAGCATAATTCACTAGATATCTGTCTCTGCTGAGTAATATTAGGGATGTCCGGAAACTCCTGGAACGAATCCTGGTCCTGAGATGGAAGGAGCTCAAGGTCCTGAATGTACCCAGCTCTGCAGCTTGAACCCTTTAGGTTGGAGCCTGGGCTTGGGCAGCCGGTCTAAGGGAGGGCAGGATCGGAGCGGGGGGTGGAATGGGCGGGTGCTCAGAACACCGAGGAAGGAGGCTGGAGCCAGCTCCCCATCCCAGGAGACCTAGGAGGAGGCCCGGGAAGTCAAGGAGACCCTTTAAGTCCTAGATCCAAGGCATTGTCCTAACAGCCATGCAGGTTCCTGAACCACCACCAGGTGTCGCCACTTGAGCAGCCAGCGCGCCCCGCACCCTAAGCTCTAGTAACGCGGACAACAGCCTCTCAGGCGGCCCCAGATACCTAGACCGGCTCACAGCCACGCCCATCTCCTTGAGACACCAGGTCTGAGGTGGGCCTGGGAAGCTGTATTTTCCTTCACTTCATCAAAAGGCAATTTGGGCTCTTCGGAGCAGTAACTAATTCCAGGGTTAGGCCAGGGAAGGTAGAAGATGACCCTGGAACACCTTTTTGTGCCAGAAAACAAGGAAGTACTCAGAAAATGATTAAAAAAAAAAATGTCAAAAGGACAAAGAAGCCTGTCTTCAAGGGTTCCCACAGGGCAAATCTGGTACAACTTGAACATGAAAATAAATAATGACGGGAACAGACTAAACCATTGAATAAAATAGGAATACGTGAATCCATATAGAAATAAATGAATAAATACAACAGGAGGACACTTTTCCTTACAGTGGAATAAATGCCAGATGATTAACGCAGAAAAAAATAATAATTGATTTAAGATATCACCATTTAGCAACCATCAAAACGATACCCAACCAAGAAATAACAATGGGTGTCAAACCTGCTGGGTAAAAATTGGATATGGAACAAAGTATTTACAGAGTCACAAAATACCTACCCCTCCCCCCATTCTTACTCATTAGAAAAGGGAATGGATCCGTGATTGGTGGACAAACCTGGCAAATGCCAGTTAATCAAACGATCCAGGTTAATCACACAGGAATGAAACAAGTCAAAGTCGTGCCACCCTAGGACACAGTGGGGGCAGCACAGCATCACTGTGCTCTATTCCTGCTAAAGATTAATGACCTAAATCTAATCACAAGGAACCATGAGGCTAACCCAAACGGGGGACGTTCTACAGGACAACTGGCCTGTACTCTGCAAAGTGTCAAGGTCACAAGGTTATAAAAGTCAGACTGAAGAATTCTCCCATAGGAAAGGAGACTAAAGAGACAAAACAACTAACACAACATATGATCCTTAATTGGATCCTTTTGTTATAAAGGGCACTGTTGATAAGACCGATGAAACTTGAATGAGGGTCTCTGGGTTCGATGGTAGTGCTGTGTCAAGTACCAGCAAACTACAGCTGTGTTAGTTTCCTCATTTTGAAGGTTTCATTGTGGTCATTATGTAGGAGAAAGTCCTTAATCCGAGAAAATACACACTAAATTCAGGGTGAGGAGCCAGGAGATAGAATCAAATGGTTTAGGACAAAATATTCTTTCAACTACTCTTGCAGCTTTTTGCTGAATCTTAAATTATTTTAAAATAGAAGGTTTTAAAAATCTGAGGGCTTCCCTGGTGGCGCAGTGGTTGAGAGTCCGCCTGCCGATGCAGGGGACACGGGTTCAAGCCCTGGTCCAGGAAGATCCCACATGCTCTGGAGCAACTAAGCCCGTGTGCCACAACTACTGAGCCCGCACTCTAGAGCCCACGAGCCACAAATACTGAGCCCGCGTGCCATAACTACTGACGCCCGTGTGCCTAGAGCCCATGCTCCCCAACAAGAGAAGCCACAGCCATGAGAAGCCCGCGCACCACAACAAAAGAGTAGCCCCCACTCACCGCAACTAGAGAAAAGCCCGCATGCAGCAACGAAAACCCAATGCAGCCATAAATAAATAAATAAATAAATAAATTTTTTTTAAAGGGCTTCCCTGGTGGTGCAGTGGTTGAGAGTCCGCCTGCCGATGCAGGGGACACGGGTTTGTGCCCCGGTCCAGGAAGATCCCACATGCCGCAGAGCGGCTGGGCCCGTGAGCCATGGCCGCTGAGCCTGCGCGTCCGGAGCCTGTGCTCCGCAACGCGAGAGGCCACAACAGTGAGAGGCCCGCGTACCGCGAAAAAAAAAAACAAAAATCTGAGAAAACTGCTTCTGCTATAACCACAGGAATCTCACCCAGCAGAGACAAATAAAGCCCCATAACACTTGGTGGCTGAGGTCCTCTGACCCTGGGACCAGATTCCTTTGAAGAATACCACTTCCTGTTTCTTGGGGCTCACCTTGTCCAGCCCCCGGCCCTCACCACCTGGGGGCTTCCGGTACGTCATCTATGGGCTCTGTGCAGAAGTGGAGCCCTGGGAGTGTAACTGCTCCATGCCGTGGCTTGGGTGCCATTAGCGTGGAGGCTCAGGAAGGAACAGCAGCCCCTGAATCCCAAGACCACCCAGGTAACCCCTGCCCCCACCCCACCCCCGGAGTTTCCTGAGCATCAGGTCCCTCCACACTGAGAGCGCCCCCCACAAACCTCCTGAAGGCTTGGCAACATGCCAGTGGCTCCAGGCCTGTGAACAGACCTCCAAGACAGAGCCAGCTCCACCTTTTACATGGTCATCAAGAAACAACAGGAACATCCCTGGCAGCTTCCGAGGATCTGAAACCCAGGATCTAGAATAGATCTCGCCAGCAGGGGGCAGGCTCCAGGGTCCACTGCTTCAGGACCAGAGCTGGTTAATACTGGAGGCCTCTAGCTCTACTGAGATCTAAAGGAAAGGGGGCATGTCTGTGGGCCCCACTCAGGGTCAGGACCTCTCCCATCCTTCCCGGGACATCATATCTCATAGCCTGTCCCCTTCTCCAGACATAACCAGAGCTGAGATTTTCTTTCTGTGGGATGTATGTGAACTCCATGTTCTCCTAGACCATCACTTTGGCCCACAGCCCTCAGTAGGACCCTCTTTAAGGCCCTCCACATAAAGGTGCTCCATCCGACAGCCCCGTCCCTCAGGCCCTCAGCCCCAGCACCACCATGCATACGTCCTATCACAAGGCCACTGCCAGTCAGTCATGTGTCCATCAAAGCACGCTGCCCTGGAGCAGATAACCTCCGTCACCCCTGTCGCCATTCTGTCGACAATATCACAGAATTCTGCAAGGTCCTGTGTGGCCCCCAGGCTAAGAGGGCCCAGGAAACCAGGACACCAGGACAGTCAGAGACAGAGGACAGCCCCATCAGATCCTCCTACAGGTTATAGGGCCAAGCTCCCAGGGCCTTCGCCCACCCTGCCATGCTCAGCCCCGTTGCTTGCTGCCTCCCTCCTGGGCCACCGCTCTCCAACACGGAGCTTAGCAGGACCAAACCCTGGACCAGCCCCCCCACACTGCCCCCAACGCACTTCATGTGCGTTGCCCTCAGAAGACACCCAGCAGCCAGCAGAGGGTAAGATGTGGCCCTGAGCTGAGGCAGGGGTTGTCGGCAGCATCTTCAGACCACCTGAAGGAAACTCCGGGATTCACCAGAGCGCTGTGTCTGCTCACCTCGGTGCCTGCTCCCAATACACAGGGCCCTCCTGCCTCCCCGACCCACCCTGCCAGTGGGTTTCACGTGTTTTGTCACCCAGCGGGTTTCCCTTCCTGACCTAACTCTGGCATTTAAGGCTGAGGAGATTCCGACCTGGTTTTCGTGGTGTATCAGCCACACCCTCATTAGCAAGCTGTTCTCAAACTACATTTGTGAGTATGTTGCTTGCTTCCTCCATGTGTGTCTGGCATCCTCGTGGGCCTGGAGACTCCCCCAGGACGGGGGTAGTGTTTTCCCCTTCAGGCTAGAGGCATCTAGATAATTTTGGCATCTTCTCATGGCACACAGCCCAGCACACCACATCTGAAGGGACTTGGGTGAGAATACCGAGTGACAGGCAGGTGGAGCCCACAGGCCAGCCTGCAGCAGGCCCCTCCTCTCCTCTCAGTCCCTCTCGGGTTTTCTAAGGATCCCACAAGCCCCAACTTCACTCTCCTCACACCATCAGCAGGTTCCTTTGGCCCTCTAAGGTCATCTGAGCTACAACCAACAGGGGATGCCTGGCAAGCTCTGTCCATCGGACTCAGCCCAGAAATCGGCCTCAGTAAATGGCCAGTGAGAATCCACAGCTGCTGACAGGGCTCTCTGTCCCTTCTGAGCAAACCCCCAGCTCTCTGTGCTCCCAACTGCCGTGCAACCAGCCCCAGGCCCCGGGTGGGGAGCCCCAGTTCAGAGGGCCTTGGGACCTGCCTGGGGCTGCAGTGTGACTCAGCACTGTCACCGGGGTTAGAAGATGGTCCTGGACCCTCTCCACAGGCCCAGGGAAGGAGGTCCCATGCTATGTTGTGATTTATAAGACATACATATTTGGTCACTGAGATGACCAAAATATATTTTTCATAGATATTTGGTCTTTGTCCACATTTCCTGGCTCACAGCTTCCAAAACTCTTGGAATTTCTTGAGTGCCAAGAGTGACAAAGGTGGTCTCTTGTTATGTTAATGGAGTGACCTTTGGACCCCACCTAAGGATGGGGCTGGTTGCCAGGAGGACCAACTGTGTGAACAGAGGGTTGTAACTTCAGTCCCACCCCCAACCTCCAGGGATGGAAGAGGGGCTGGAGGTTGAATCAGTCACTGATGGTCAATGATTTAATCAATCATGCTTAAGTCAAGAAGCCTCCATAAAAACCCAAAAGGCTGTGTTTCACAGAGTTTCTGTGTTGGAGAACATGTGGAGACTGGATAGAGTTGGGCTTCTGGAGAGCACATGGAAGCTCTGTGCCTCTTCCCCATACCTTGCCTGTGTGTCTCTTCTGTCTGGCTATTCCTGAGTTATACCCTTTTATAATAAACTGGTACAGTGGCACAGTGGTTAAGAATCCACCTGCCAATGCAGGGGACAGGGGTTCGAGCCCTGGTCCAGGAGGATCCCACATGCCACAGAGCAACTAAGCCCGTGCGCCACAACTACTGAGCCCGCGTTCTACAGCCCGTGAGCCACAACTACCGAAGCCTGCGCGCCTAGAGTCCGTGCTCCACAACAGGAGAGGCCACCGTAGTGAGAAGCCCGCGCACCGCAACGAAGAGTAGCCCCCGCTCGCCGCAACTAGAGAAAGCCCGCGCGCAGCAACGAAGACCCATTGCAGCCAAAAATAATAAAATAAATAAATTTTTTAAAATAAATAAACTGGTAATCTAGTAAGTAAAATGTTTCTCTTAGTTCTGTGAGCCACTCTAGCAAATTCATTGAACGTGTGGAGGAGGTTCTGGGAACCTCTGATTCATAGCCAGTTGGTCAGAAGCACAGGTAACAGCCTGGGCTTACGACTGGTATCTGAAGGGGGGTGGTGGGCAGGACTGAGCACTTAACCTGTAGGATCTGATGCTATGGCCAGGTAGATAGTGTCAGGATTGAGTTGAATCGCAGGCCACCCAGCTGGTGTCTGGAGTATTGCTGGTTGGTGTGGAGAAGCCTCCACACACACACTGGAGGTGGGTCCAGGAACCTAATTTACCCCAGCTCCCGGAGCCCGTGCTCAGCTGCCCCCCATCACCTTGTGGCTCTCACAGCCCCTTCCTGGAGACATGGTGTGTGACAGAGTGGCAAGCTCTGCAGACAGCCAGGGGTCCCAGCCCAGGGAGGAGAAGGCAGCCAGCTCCCAGCGGGCGCACGGGAAGTGCAGACAGAGCGTAGGAACACAGAGCGAGAGAGGAGAGGTGGGGCATCCAGAGAGTCACAGCCAGGCTCGGCCCCATGGTCAGGTGTCTCAGTGGCTGGGTGGGCCTTTGATCTTGGAGGGGAGCAGGTGCAGGGGGACTGGCAGGAAACACCAGTGTCGCAGATGCAGAGAGGGCGAGAGTGAGGAGATGACTGAGTGGCCCAGCCAGGAAGCAAGAAACCCCAGTTGGAGGCACTGAGGGCCCGACCCTCAGCAAAGTAGGCAGCGCTGTCCCTGAGACACTGTGGAGAAGCACCGAGCAGATCCCCTGACTCAAAAGACCTCTTTCCCCAGCTGCCTGGATGCCTGCCACTCCTGCATTCGTGCTCTCCGTCTCAGAGGAGCCAGCTCTGGCCCTCTTCAGGATCCCTAGAAGGGTAGCTCAGCAGTCCCGGAGCCCTTCCTGACTACAGGAAGCATTAGCAGGCTGAAGAGCTCCAAGGGAGGACAAAAGCGACTCAGGAGGTGATGGAGACAGGCTCAGCGAACCCTGCACTGAACCAGAATGTTCTACCTGTGAGCACTGTCTGAGAAAGGGATGAACTCTCTGGGAAGTGGCATTTCCCCACCAAGGAAGCATCCCAGCCGTCACTGGCCTAAGGCACCTTAGGAGAAAATTCCAGCATCAGAAGGGCAGTGTACCAGGAGTCCATTCAAGTCCCTTCCACGACTGAGAGCTCAGGAGATGTGCCCCCTGATTCATGTCCCAGCCTGGACGCTGATTCACTGTGTGACTTGAGTCACTCACTCTCTTTCTCCAGCTCCCAGTTCCCAGCAGTGGTTCCATTCAGAGCTCTGCCCAGACCGGCCACTTCCTGACTCACCAAGCCAGCCAAGAGCCCCCAGCCTCTCACACACACACACACACACACACACACACACACACGCACGCACGCACATGCACACGCACACACTCCACCGGGCAAGGTAGCCACACTCTGTCTGAGAGACTCCCCAGGGCCCCGCTGGGAGGAAGTACTTCCAGACTGTTAGTCCCCGCAGTGCATCCTGGGAGGTGGGGCTGACCCAGAGGGAAGGTCAGGAATTCTACTGACCATGAAGAAAGAACCCCGCAGGGTATATTTAGCTCACTAAAAATAACGGGAGGCCAGAGATGAGGGCTAGGAATTGTCTGGGAGGACTAGGAGAGCACTGGGAAGGCTGGCGGAGGAGCAGGAAGGACTATGGAGGAAGGGAAGGGGGTCTGACAGGTCCTTGTGGGCAGGGGAGGGGGGTGTCTGTTCCCCTTCCCTTGTGATCTGTGACCCAGATGACTCAGCTATTCCAGATCTGGAGAAGGGGCTTGGATGGTGAGGAAAGGTTACCAGGGAGATGGAAGCGCCATAACCAAGGCTGCCGAGAAGCTTGGGAAGACATCGGGTTTCCAGGGGAAAACCAATCCCGGGAGGTGACCCAGGGGCAGGCTGCTGTGAGGCAAGGCTGACTTGAGCCCTGCAGATGGGGCCAGGTCCCTCCTCTTCCCCTCCCATCCCTTCCACCCCTGAGCCCCTCCCGGGCCCACCGAGCTCCAGCCAGGGCAGGCCGGGCCTGGTTGCTGGGGGCTGGACTCTGACACACCACTGGGGTCAGGAGGGCAAAGCCTCAGACAGAAACCGGCCAGATGCAGAGGCCGGTGGACACTTACCCCTGTGGGCTGCTTCTTGGTGTCCAGCAGCGGGGCATTGAAGCTGGCAGACAGACTGGGGGTGGCAAGGACCTCCCGGAGTGGGACATTGGCCTCCCCCAGGAACCTGAGAGGAGAGAAAAGTAGACTGTAGAACAGCAGCCAAATGCGCCCAGTTCCTCTCCCGTATACCCTTCACCACTACCACCTCACAGATACCCCACAGACCAACTGATCTGCCTAGAATGCCTAGGACCCCTCAAGGCTCCCCCAGCAGCCCTGCCCCCAGTTACCCCATCACCATCCCTGGAAGACCAGGCCCCTCTCCCTGCACGAGAAGGACAAGAGACACTTTCCCCCAAGGTCAACTTTGACCCCTTCTGCCCCGCCCCCACCCAGGGGCCCAGCCCTTCCACTCCATCTGCCTGGGTTGATTTGCCCATCAGACCTGAACAGTGCACCAGAGCAGCGTCTCCTGAAAGCAGGGGCAGTTTCGCCGCCACTGCATCTGCATTCTCCTCTGCCTCAGCAGCTCTCCTGACCCACAGCTACACAGACCATCTACACTGGTTTCCCAGAGCTCAGCCAGCAATGATGATAAATGAAAAACACACAGACTTTCCTATCTTCAGGGACAGGGAGAAAGGAAAATTGGGGCAGGGGAGGCATGCCCCACTCCTAAGAGACTATCACCCCACACACACCTGAGGCCGCATCTCTGACTGAGGGGAGGGGGCCCATAGATGGATGGGCTCTTAGGAAAGAGAAGGTCACCACCTGATGTTCAGTGAAGGTACCCTTCAAAGAGTGCCAAGGAAAAAGGGTGTGTCCCTAAGCTAAAAAGCGAGCAAACTGCATCCTGCAGCAGCAGCAGGAAATCAGGGCAGCGAGTGGCCTGTGTCAACCAGAACGGTTGCCCAGTGCCTACATCGGACTTGGGTGTGCTTCCTGCACGTTACTGTCAGGACACAAACAATGACCAGCCACAGGTGTACTCTCATCATTTGCTTGTTAATTTTTTGTTTTTCCGATGGATAAATAGCACACCTACTATCTGAGACCTTCCTTTTTCTGGTCTCTATAACAACTGATTTGAATATGAGTTTTTATTACTGATGAAATAAAACTTCCATCTTGACCTAATGGGCTGATTATTAAAACTGGCTGCTCACAATGAGGTACCACTTCGCATCCATTACTACTATCAGAAAACAGAAAACAACAAATGCTCACGAGGATGTTGAGAAATTGAAACCCTTGCACACCGTTGGTTGGAATGGAAAACAGCATGGCAGTTCCTCCAAAAAATTAAATATAGAATTACCAGGACTTCCCTGGTGGCGCAGTGGTTAAGAATCTGCCTGCCAATGCAGGGGATATGGGTTCGATCCCTGGTCTGGGAAGATCTCACATGCTGTGGAGCAACTAAGCCCGCGGGCCACAGCTACTGAGCCCCCACACCACAACTCCTGAGCCCACATGCTGCAACTACTGAAGCCCGCGCCTAGAGCCCGTGCACCGCAACGAAGAGTAGCCCCCACTTACCACAACTAGAGAAAGCCCATGCGCAGCAACAAAGACCCAACACAGCCAAAAATAAATAAAATTAAAAAAAATAATAACGCTACAAAGTTTTTAATAAATAAATATAGAATTACCATATGATTTGGCAATTCCACTTCTGGGTAAATACCCAAAAGAATTGAAATCAGGGACTCAAGGAGACATTTGTACACCCAAGTTCATAACAACATTATTCACAATTGCCAAAAGGTGTGAGGCAGGAGATAGATGGGCTCCAGGTTAGACATTTACAGCCAGCCTCCTGTTTACACTTCCAGATAAAAATAACAACAGGAACAGGGTAAATAGCTGGACTTTGCCTCCGGTGGACACTTTAAGATAACAGTAATCGCAGGGGAAGAGAGGAGCTGAGCCCTGCCCAGATAAGAGACAAAGAGACCACATTTTTCTCATTCTCTTGGTCAAGGAGGCCTTCCTGACTATACATGTGCAGAAAGGCTCCTCAGGGGTCAAAAAGGGAGGGGCGCCACCCCATAGTAGGTGATGTCAACCTACGTATTGGCCTCTTCACTAGAATCCAACTTGGCTAAGAGATGCGCACACACACAGAGGAGGACCCTGAGTTAAACCAAATACGGACAAAGAGCCGGGCAAAGCAAGATGATTGGCCAGAGGAAACCTGGACAAAATGCCCCATAAAAGTGATTCAAACTACCACGAGGGCGCGGCTCTCTCTCTGAGCCCGCCCTTGTGAGTCTATTCACATGTACTCTTTTTCCTCCTAATAAACACTTTGCTTATTTCACTACTGTCTGCCTCTTCGTGGAAATTCATTTCTACAAAGCCAACGGGCCAGGGCCTTGTCACTGGCCACTGTCCCCGGTGGTCTAGTGGCTAGGATTCAGCGCTCTCACTGCCGTGGTCTGACTTCAGTCTCTGGCTGGGGAACCAAAATCCTGCTTCAAGCCGCTGCAGGCCGAGGCCAATACCAAACCTAGATTTAATACCGGGTCTGATCTCGCAGTTTCAACCTTTCCCAGAAATGTAATCTTAATAGGGCAGTCTAGAATGTTCTGGTCAAGCACCAGAAAGGTAATCTGTCTTGTGGGCCATCTCTACCCCACTCCCACCCGATCCAGAAGAAGACGAGGCAATCTGCATGATAAACCCTTGCCTGTCCGTTCCCCACCCAAAAAAGTTGATGTCCTGACTTAAAAATAACCCTTCATATTCTTTTGTTAATACCTTCTTGCCCTACCCTCCTTCTGCCTATAAAATCTTCCAACCCCATGGAGTGCCTTTCTAGTTGCTAGATGGGACGCTGCCAGATTCATAACTCATTGAATAAAAAACCAATTAGATCTTCAAATTTACTTAGTTTAATTTTATTTTTTAATAGGGCTAAAGGGAGAGATGTTTGCTAATATTCATTCCAGGATTCTAACACCCCTCATGATGCTAGGAATCGAATTTTCTAGAATTTGGACTGGTTTGTGTTATAGTCCTTTGCAGAACAGAGCAGGCTTGTACCATAGCTCACTAAACTGGGCCTCCTGGAGAGTCTCCATCCCAGAGCCAGCGAGGGGAAGGCCCCTGTCACCAGTGTGTTGACTGAAGTGTCCTTAGGACCTGGGCAACGTCAAAAAAACCAGACAGTAGGTGCAGAGAACCCCTGAATCCATGCTGTAAGCAGATGGGGTAAGGAGTCCCCAGAGAAAGAGAACCAGGCATGGCCTCATTGACATAAGAGAAGCCATTTTGGGCCTAAACCATTTTGTGATCTAATCCTGGCCGCAGTGCTTGTCCTTGAATAGATCTCAGTAATAATGATCTTAAGAGAACATAAAGGACAAACTTATCAAGGCAAAAGTAACAATAGCAAAGATAACAAACCAGTTGTGAAGACTCCCAGTTCTATTTAAATTGTAAAGACTAGCCTAAAGCACTTTCTTGAGCTGTTCAGAATTTAAATCCCCCCTCAGGCACTCAACCACCAGGTCAGCTGGAATCTAAGAGATGGTGATGTTGACCTTTTCTGACCTTCACGCCTTCAGTCAACTAAAGCTTGGACTCTGCCTACTGCCCAAGCCCCTTCTCGAATATGCATATACCCATAGCTTAAAACTTCCCCAATTTTGTTGTTCCAGGGAGACACTGCTTTCGGAAGGATTCCCCAAAGTTCACCTTACTTGCTGCAAGTAATAAATACTTCTTTCTCCTGGTCTTTGACTTGGTTGTGTCTTTTGGCTCGACACCCACCAAGAGGCAAACCCAGTTTCTGGGTAACAATGCGACACTGTGAAACGGGGGCAGCAGAACGGAGGGACTTGCTTGAGCAGGTTGATGGTGGATCCTGCCCTAGAACTTGTGAAAGGAAAATCAAAATAGAGTCGGTATTGGTAAGACAGCTCTATAAAATGGAGCTGGGAGGCCATTAATGAAGTGTGACTTATATATGTCTCAGCCTGGATGGAATCTGACCTTTTGACCTGATGAAGTCATCCAGAACACCTGCCCGAAACTCCAGATATTTATCGGACCCTTTCCCTAAAATAACTCAGGAGAGTCTATCTATTTATAGACCTCCTACCCTAAAACAACCTGTGCTTCTTTTCTCTCTCTTTTTTGTTTTTTTGGCTGCGTTGGGTCTTTGCTGCTACACGCGGGCTTTCTCTAGTTACGGTGAGTGGGGGCTACTCTTCTTTGCGCTGCGCGGGCTTCTCATTGTAGTGGCTTCTCTTGTTGCGGAGCACGGGCTCTAGGTGCATGGACTTCAGTAGTTGTGGCACACGGACTTCAGTAGTTGTGACTCGCAGGCTCTAGAGCGCAGGCTCAGTAGTTGTGGCGCACGGGCTTAGTTGCTCCGCAGCATGTGGGATCTTCCCGGACCAGGGCTCGAACCCGTGTCCCCTGCATTGGCCGAGCAATTCTTTTTTTTTTTCGGTACGCGGGCCTCTCACTGTTGTGGCCTCTCCCGTTGCGGATCACAGGTTCCGGACGCGCAGGCTCAGCGGCTATGGCTCACGGGCCCAGCCGCTCCGCAGCATGTGGGATCTTCCCGGACCGGGACACGAACCCGTGTCCCGAACCCGTGTCCCCTGCATCGGCAGGCGGACTCTTAACCACTGCGCCACCGGGGAAGTCCCCAACCTGTGCTTCTTTAAGCACAAATACTTTCAGATCCTATCACAATTCTCACCAGGCAACTTTTAACAATCTCCTGGCTTTTTGTCTTTATAAGCCCCTCTTTCTCCCAATACTTTCGCAGGTACCCGAATTTGCGTCTCCCGAATTGCAACTCTTAAAATCCCAAATAAACTATTTTCTCATTTGCAGCCTCCTGCATTATGTGTTGGTTGACAGACTTGGCCCCCAGATTCCCAGCGGCAATTCCCGGCAATTCTGAGGCTTCAGCCTGGGGCGGCGGGAGGCAGGGCCGGCAGGGGAGCGGAGGGATGGCAGACCTGGAGGTGCAGACAGCTAGTTTGCCGGCGGGCCTCCGGTTCCGGACCCTGGAGGCTGCGGCCAGAGCGCGGCGGGTCAGGGCGCAGAGCGCAGCCGGCTCTCCTCCCTCGCCGGCATCCCGCCCGCCCAGGCCCCCGTCAGGGAGAATTCCCGGAAGCGGGGCGGGAACAATGGGAGGAAATGCAAGGGGAAGCGCCGGCCCCACCCCTGCCAGCCCGGCCACCTCCGGGCGGGAGGGACCGCGGCCAGCAGGATTGCTTGCCATTTCCTCCCTTAAACGTGTTTCTGGGCCACGAAATACCCCCACTTGCCAACCCTGCATAGGCCCTGAGGTCAGTCCCTCCGAGGGCCTGAGCGGCTTCACAGGCCTCCACTCCGCTAGGAGGTAAGGCTGGAAGCAGGCTGCCTATCCCTAAGCCTAAGGAGCAGGCTGTGGGCTGATGCTCCTGAGTCCGAGAAAGGCAGAGCCTCCCCTGTGTGGGCAGCCCCGCCGAACTGCGGGGAGGAGGAGGGAGGGAAGGGGGACGGATCTGAGGCTTGACCGCGATCGGAAACCCTGACGGCCACTTTTCATTCATTCATTTCACGGAGGACGGAGAAGATGTGGTGTTATTCAGGGGGCTCGGACCTGGGAGGGTCCAGACCCTTGAGGAGACCCATCCCATCCTGAGACCAAGGCTAAGACACAGACCCTAGGGCGCCCCGGCCTTCTGCACATCAGGGATGCTGCACACTCGGTGGGTACCAACCAGCGGCCCAGAGTGGCAGGCAGGATTCAGTAGCAGTCAAATGAGGCAAGGATGGGCCTGGGGGGTTCCTGCACGGGCTGCCTGGGAGCGAGCTCTGAGTGTGTGTGGAGCCTGGTGGGCTGGAAGGAAACCCTGTGGGCCTTGGCAGCCTACTGATAGAGAACTGCGCTGCCCAGCCTCCCCAGAGCTGGTCGTCCCTCTTGGCTGTGCTGTGTTCCCAAGCCACTGGAATGTGAGGGCAAGAGAAGTGTGGGGTCCAAAAGAGCTGCTGCCATCCCAAAGACAGAAAGCCAGGTCAGGAATTAGCATGGGAGAGGGAGTGCAAGGTCAAAGCTGCTTCCAGGTTGACATCCTTCCTCATGGAAAAAGAGCTGCTTCCCAAATTCATCATCCAGTAGGTTGCTGTCCTATCAGAAATGCGAGGTGGTGACCTCCAAGTCTAAGCCTTAAGTGGGAGGGTACGAATTAAGGTGGCCAAGTAAGTTGATTTTAACAAAGCACAAAGAAGCCTAAACAATTTTATTTTAAAACATCGGGCCATACATGGGAAAAGAATCTAAAAAAGAGTGGATATATGTATATGTATAACTGATTCGTTTTGCTGTACACCTGAAACTAACACAACATTGTAAATTAACTATACTCCAATAAAAATGTTAATAATTAATTAAAATTAAAAAAGGAAGCATCTGGACATTTTACATCACTGTAAGATCAAAACACAAGAGGCAACGCAAATGTCCATCATAGAAAACAGGTAAGTTAAGTATAGACATACAACAGAATACTATACAGCTATAAAAATAATGGAAATGTTACACTGTAGATTTATAATGTATGGAAAATCTTCAACATACATTGTTAGGCATATGGATCAATGGAACAGAATAGTGAGCCCAGAAATAAACCCACATACCTATGGTCAATTAATCTTCAACAAAGGAGGAGAGACTATACAATGGGAAAAAGACAGTCTCTTCAGCAAGTGGTGCAGGGAAAGTTGGACAGCCACATGTAAATCAATGAAGTTAGAACACACCCTCTCACCTTACACAAAAATAAACTCAAAATGGCTTAAAGACTTAAACATAAGACATGACACCATAAAACTACTACAAGAGATCATACGCAAAATATTCTCTGACATAAACCGTACCAATGTTTTCTTAGGTCAGTCTCCCAAGGCAATAGAAATAAAAACAAAAATAAACAAATGGACCTAATCAAACTCACAAGCTTTTCCACAGCAAAGGAAACCACAAACAAAATGAAAAGACAACCTACAGAATAGGAGAAAATATTTGCAAACGATGTGACCAACAAGGTCATTTCCAAAATATACAAACAGTTCATACATCTCAACAACAAAAAAAACTAATTGAAAAATGGGCAGAAGACCTAAATAGACATTTCTCCAAAGAAGACATACAAATGGCCAATGGGCACATGAAAAGATGCTCAACATTGCTAATTATTAGAGAAATGCAAATCAAAACTACAGTGAGGTACCACCTCACACTGGTCAGAATGGCCATCATTAAAAAGTCTACAAGTAACAAATTCTGGAGAGGGTATGCAGAAAAGGGACCCCTCCTGTACTGTTTGTGGGAATGTAATTTGGTATAGCCACTGTGGAAAACAGTATGGAGGTTCCTCAGAAAACTAAAAATAGAATTACCATATGATCCAGCAACCCCACTCCTGGGCATATATCCAGACAAAACTATATTTCAAAAAGATACATGCATCCCTATGTTCATAGCAGCACTATTCACAATAACCAAGACATGGAAACAACCTAAATGTCCATCAACAGATGAATGGATAAAGAAGATTTGATACATGTATACAATGGAATACTACTCAGACATAAAAAAGAATGACATAATGCCATCTGCAGCAACATGGATGAAACTAGAGATTATCATACTAAGTGAAGTAAGTCAGAAAGAGAAAGACAAATACCATATGATATCACTTACTGTGGAATCTAAACTATGATACAAATGAATCTATCTATGAAACAGAAACAGAATCAGGAACATAGAGAATAGACTGGTGGTTGCCAAGGCAGAGAGGGTTGGGGGATCGGTAGAGTGGGAGGTTGGGGTTAGCAGATGTAAGCTTTTATAGAGAGAATGGGTAAACAACAAGGTCCTACTATATAGCACAGAGAACTATATTCAATATCCTGTGATAAACCATAATGGAAAAGAATATTGAAAAAAAGAGAATGTATATATGTATAACTGAATCACTTTGCCGTACAGCAGAAATTAACACAACATTGTAAATCAACTATACTTCAATTTAAAAAATATTGATTGATTTTTTTTTAAAGATGCATTGTTAAGTAAAAAAACAATGTTCAAAAAAGTGTGTATAATATGCTACCTATTACTTAGAGTGGTCAGATAGATACAAAGTGTAATGGTGTTTGCCAGAGGCTGGAGGGAGGGGACAATGGGGAGTTATTGTTTAATAGGTATAGAGCTTCAGTTTTACCGATGAAAAGAGTTACAGGGATGAATGGTAGTGATGGTTATAAAACAATGCAAATGTATTTAATGCTACTAAACTATATACACTTAAAAATGGTTAAGATGGTAATTGTTATGTGTATTTTACCACAATACAAAAGAATCTATTTTAATAAATAAATATACTACCTATTATGTAAAAAAGAGGAAAGTCAGAATTTATACTGGTGATTAACCAATAATATGAGTGATACAGAAGAAACAAAGGACAGTGGTTTCCTATGGGAGAAAGATGAGAATTGCGCAAATGGGGGAACAAAGGGAGAACTTTTGCTGCACTTTTTAAAATAGAGTCTGCCTTTATAACTCCTTAAATTTTTTTACTAACTCAAAAATTAAATTTAAAAACAAAGCACAGGGCTTCCCTGGTGGCGCAGTGGTTGAGAGTCCGCCTGCCGATGCAGGGGACACGGGTTCACGCCCCGGTCCGGGAAGATCCCACATGCCGCAGAGCGGCTGGGCCCATGAGCCATGGCCGCTGAGCTTGTGCGTCCGGAGCCTGTGCTCCGCAACGGGAGAGGCCACAACAGTGAGAGGCCCGCGTAATGCAAAAAAAAAAAAAAAAAAAAAAAACAACAAAGCATAAAAACTCTTTTTAAATTTTATAATTTATTCATTCAACAAATACTTATTTTGCATATCAGACAAAACACCGAGCCTGCCCTCATGGAACTTACATTCTACTAAGAGCTAACTGCCTCCTGACTGAGTGTATATTAGACACTCTACATGTATAGAGTGTCTAATATACACTCAGCCGTTAAACTGCCACAGTGGTTAAACTGACACTAGCCCTGTGGGGTAGGTACTGGTATTAGTTCAATCCACCTTACAGATGAGGAGATTGGGACTCGGAAAGGCATTTGACTTGTCTGATTTCACACAAATAACAGACAGAGCCAGACTCCAAGAGCCTTGCCTTAGACCCTATCCTGGACTAGTGGCACACCTCAGAGCCCCATGAGCACATCATGAAAGACATAAAAAGACCCTTGGTTTGCTTCGTCCATGGGAAAGAGAGCCCAGGCTATAAATCTGATCTGGTTCAACCTTTTTAAAAAAATCTAATACCAAGCTGTATTAATCATGCCTTTTTATTTTCAATATTTTGATGTTTTGATATCTGGGGCTTTGCTCACTTTGGAGGGGCTGCCTCTCCCAGGGCTAGCCGATTCCTAGAGATATAAAGGACTCACCTGCAACTGCACCTTTCATATGCAAACCAACCAATCCAGAGCCCACACCCCCACCACCTTCTCTATTGAGCACTCACACTCAGCCAACATTCCCCTGCACTGAAAACCCCAGGGCCCGGTACCACATGACTTCACATAGCCCCTGCCCTCCAGAGCCTGCTGAAATTATTCAAACTAGCCAATCCTAAACCCGCTTACCCTGCCTTGCCTGCTCTTTTCTGAGGAAACCACAGTAAAGGCTCTTGCCCATGCTTTCCCATCCCTCCCCCTGCCTCCTGACTGACCCTGGTGCTTCCCCATGTGGCCCCCATGGTACAGCATGCCCCCTCCTCTGAGGAACTGCAACAAACTATCCTCTCAATGGCAATCATCTCCTGATTTGTTGGCTTTCCATACCTGAATAATAATAAAACCTACATTTTAAAACACAAGCCTGCTAGTTCTTTGTTGGGGAGATCAGGGGTGAATGGTCATTTTAAAGAGCTCAGTAATTGTACTCTGTAGATGGGTTACACTCTCCTATGAAGGGGAGGTTGGGAGGTCTAGTAGTCTACACTATGCATTTGGAGCTTTCAGAGGGTGGCCTTGAAGTCTGGGCCCTGAGGAGAAGAAGGAAGGGAAGGGTCGAGTGTGCGGAACAGGTCTGGCAACAGGGCAGCTGGCTGAGACCTTAGGAGAAACCAGCTAGTCAGAGAGAGGCAGCCATGCCTGTGGCAGGGATAGCTGAAGGACCTAAGAGAGACGCTCCATTGAAAGTGGCCTCCACACCTGCAGGGGGTGGCAGACCCTCCATCGGTTACCCCAGGCCTTCCCATATGCCATGGTGCCATGAGCTGAAGAATGAAAGGGTGAGGCAGCCGAGGTGCAGCAGACCAGAGAAGACAACATCCCCAGGTGCTAGGAGCTGTGTTAGGGAGAAGTTAGGTGGGAGAAGTGGGTGCAGCTCACACTGACACTGACCAATAAGTGAATGTAAAACAAGCCCTCTCTCCAAACACCCGGAAGGAAGGTGGCCCAGGAAGGCTGGCAGGACACATTTCTTGCTCTGTTTGGTTCATGGGACACCCCAGGTGGCAGACTCTGAGTGTCACACACACCAACCATGGTCTTCACATGTTGAGTCACTGCCAACATTTTTAAACTATACCTTTCAACCTATAGCAACACTTTGAAAACACTCTTCCTCTCAACTATCTTCCAAAAATAAATTTTATCATAGAATGATGAAGAATAAGAGCTCTCAAGTCATCCTACCTGGGCTGGAACCTCAGCTCTGCCACGCGACAGCTCTGTGGCTGAGCACAAGTTACATAACGTTTCTGAGACCTGTTTTCTCATCTGTAAAGGTCATTTATTCATTTGACAAATATGTAGTGAGCACCTAATTACTGTAGGCATTGGGGATACTGGTTACGCAAAATGGACAACCACCCCTGCACTGTTGGAGCTTCACAGGAATAGTGCACACTTCAGAGGGTTCTTGTAAAATCCAAGTTCACATACCTAACACCCCCAACTGTGTCTGGGACATAGACAGTGCTTGGTAAATGTCACCCCACTCACCACCTTCCCGTCCTCTGCACATACTACCCCACCAGATTGAAGTGAGGGACACATTAGATCATGACTGTCATAATATATGTAAGAGGTAAGATTTATTTTTGGTCACTCCTGATGGTAGAATAGAAATGAGACCCTCAAAATCTCAGGGAGAGAGACTGTGGCTCAACAGAGGGAAGGACTTTCTAACATTGTAATCCAGGCCCTGAATAGGCTTCTTCCTGACTCTAGCTCTGTCCTTGAAGGATGGAGGAGACTCCCACAGGTCTTTCAACTCTGGATGACATACCTGCCAAGGGGGGAGGCTCCAGTGAGAGTGTGGGTGGCCGATGACCAGTGCAGGCACAGGGTAGGGTCCAGGCATGACAGCAGTGGGATTAAACAAGCACCATCACTAGGGCCTCCAGCAGGAAAGGCTTACACAGCCCAGACTGGTAAATGTGAAAGGAGTGCTGGCAATGGAAAACCAGTTCACAACCTTCATGGTAAAGACTGAATCAGTCAAGCAAGAGTCACCTGTGGATGCGAAATCTAGGGGGACATTTTGATGAGGAGCAGGATATTTGCAGGGTCTTAAAGTGTCTCTTTACACACTTCAAGGAGGAAAAAAAGAACAGTAAAGACACAATGGAAAAATCAGACAACACTTTGACAGGTGATTGAAATGAATGTCACCAACAAGGGACACCATGCACCTCCAGATCCTGAGATAAACACAACACACCTATGATGGATTCCAGCCAGGAGTCAGTAACGGAATCTGATCATGAATATAATCATGAGAAAGACATCAGACAAACCCAAAATGAGGAATATTCTATTTTTTTAATTGGGGTATTGTATTATTCAAAAATGTAAATTGTCATAACTGTGGAAATGCCCCAAAGTAAAGGAGGCTATGGAAATATGATGATGAAGTTCAATATGGGTATTCATACTGAGGATCCTGTACTGGGGGAAAGGGAAGGGGAAATGTTACAAAAGACATAACTTGGTCAACTGATAGGATCAAAATACAAACAGTAGATTAAAGTAGGCAACCATGTTAAATTTACTGAAGTTGGTAACTTACTGTGATTATGTAAAAAAATATCCCTGCTCTTAGGAAATATACACAGAAATATTTAAGGATAAAGGGCCATGATGAGTATAACTTACCCTCAAATGGGAGAGAGAGAAAAAGGGAGGACGGAGGGAGAGGAGAGAGTGAAAGAGAGAGAGAATATTATAAACCAAATGGAATAGAACATTGCCAATAAATGAATCTAAGTAAAGTGTGTGGATGTTCTTCTTTTTTGAAACTTTTCTATGAGTTTGAAATTATTTCCCAAAAAAGGCTCTAGAAAGGTGTCCATGTGTCAGTTTCTCATTCTTTATCTTTTAAACTAAGAAAAAGACATGTCAACTAAAAATATATGTATTACAGCTCAAACCCATTCATCACTGACTCAGCCGCACCTTCCTCATTAGATTCAGTGAGTCAGCACAACAGGAAAATCAGATAGCCCCTGACCTGGCAGGACACACACACACACACACACACACACACAGAGGCACACACACTCAGGGGAAGTTTAAGGACACCGGTGAGGAGACACCATGAGCTGTGGCCCCTTCAGCCATGCGTGCCTGGCCGTGAGGGGCAGGAAATGAGAACAGCCGGACATAACACACACACACACACAAACCCCAGCCCGCCTGGCCTCTGGCAGACTTCCTGCCAGTATCTGATCCTCCAGGGGCTGCCCAAGGGTAACTCTAAATAGTTTTCCACTTCAATCCAGAGAAAGACAAAAGAAAAACTATTCCGAAACCCAGGGATGTCCTGGATAGAATCCAGGACAAAATATAGTTATAAAAATCCTTGGAAAATAAGGATACGGTCAATGCTTCCGAGGATGCTGAGAACAATGGGATGGTGAACTATAAGTATTCCTGCCTCAAAACTGCCTCCCAAGGATTCCGGAGGCTTGCCAACTGGCTTGCTGAAACCTGGAGGCTGAACACAGGGCTACTTTCCCCAACTTCTAACAACAGCAACATGCCTTTCTGCCTTTTTAGATGTCTATGTGCACGGGCATATTTGGGTGAACATCCATTCCTGTGTAAGAATGACACCAGGACAAAGCAACCAATAGACGACAAGCAGAGAGAAAATACCATCCACACTTAAAACAGACCGAGGGTCAATATTCCTAACAAGATCCCAAACGTACAAACTACCATGAATTAGTTAGAATAAAACAAGCACCTCAAAGTATTAAGATAGGCAACTGACAGAAGAAGAAATACAAATGGGCAATAAACACATGGAAAGATGCTCAACTTTACAAGCAATTAAGGAAACACAAATTATAAGATACCTTTTTTCCCCATGGCACTAGCAAAAATAAAACATTGACAGGCACTTTTTTTACACTGTCGGTAGACGTAAATCAGGACACCTTTTCTGAAAAGTAATTTGCCAGAATTGATGAAAATGTTATCCCATTTCTAAGGACCTATCCTAAAGGAAAAATAGTATAAGAACATAAAAACGTTTGGATAAAGATATTCAGTGGAAGGCCGGGAAAGAAACTGGAAAGAAACTAAATACCAGTCAATAAAGTTACAGTGGGATAAATTATGGTGCACTCACACCGTGGAATACAACACAACTACTGAAAATGGGGTTGATCAATATCCACTGACCTGGGAAAACAGTTCATGATAAAATGACGAAAAGCCAGATGGGGACCAATATACATGGCGTGACTCATTTTTGTGTAAGTAAATGAATACACTTGTATATAAACAGATGCTTGCAGATACTTAGGGAAAGTTGAGGAAGCTATATGCGGTCAACAGTGGACACCACTGGAGGGAAGGGAAGGAGCGGATTGGGGAACATGCATTTTTTCCTTTATAAACTTTTAAAAATGGAGCTTACTTACGCTTATTATTTTATTTTTTTTGGCTGTGCCACTTGGCATGCGGGATCTTAGTTCCCCAACCAGGGATCGAACCCGTGGCCCCTGCAGTGGAAGCACAGAGTCTTAACCAATGGACCACCAGGGAAATCCTGGAGCTTACTTCTGCTTATAAAAGTATTTATAATTTTTATACTCTTGTGGGGTTTTTTTTTCAAATAAAAAAGAATGTGTTCATATTCAGGTACAGCACGTGTCCAGACGGGGCATGCGCTTGCTGTAATGTTCACATACTGGTGTGGTTTCTGTATGTGCACCTATATGGATCCTGCCACAACCAACAGTCCCCATGTACTGGACACCTTCAATGTGCCAAGCACAGGGTAAGCATTTGACACGTACGCATTATACAACAACTCTGCATTGTAGGTACTGTGATTGCCTTTGTCTTGATGAGGAAACAGGTTCAGAAAGGTCCAGGTCAAGGCAGTGCCAGGATGAGACCCACTGCTGAAAGTGGGGCTCCCAAGAGTAGCCTTTGACCCTCACTCTCATGCCAGCCACCACCACTGCCCTGCTCAGCTATGTAGACAACCTGGGGGACCAAGACCACCTGCCCCTGCCAGGATGGAACCCCTTGACCACATCAACTCATTCCAGGTGTGAGTCAAAGGCACCCACTGGCCAGATGTGCTCCCTGACCTTCCTTACATTCTTGCACGTGACAGACTCACGTTCAGCTCCTTTCTAGCAACCCCCGCTTTCCCTCAATAGATTAAGCCCGTTGTCCCCGGAGACACCAGGAGAACCCCTACCTCCACCCTGGGGGCACCAAGACCTACTCCAGGGTCAGCAACAGCCCTACAGGAGATGGTCACCTATGTCAGGAAGACCCTCCGTTCTCAAAACATCTCCTCACAGCCTATCATAGTGCCGAAAGGCCCACCGTTAGCACTTTCATTTTTGGCCTAAGAGGAGTCTGGGAAATAAATCACCATCGCCTAAGCACCTAAAGCACCATCCTTCCTAAGAAGGAGCAAAACGTTAAGCCACAGGCTGCCACCAACACTTCAGTATGAATGAGTGAGTCCGTTTTCAAACCACAGCTGGCTGAGAGCAGCCTTTGATGGGAAAGGGCTGGGGTCAGTGGGACTCAAGCAACTGGGGCAGCTGGAGGGCAGCGCAGGGGAGCTATGGAAAAGGGGATGTGCTGAAAGGAACTGTCATTTAGGGAGCAGCCCTCTGTGGCAGGTCCCTGAGATGTGCTTTTGCACTTGATTTAATACTCCCTAAGGGGGAGGAAACAGGCTCAGGGAGCTGAGCTGAGGACCTGCCCAAGGCCACAGGGCTGTTGAGTCTGGACCCTAGCTCTTCCCAAAGTCCATATTCATTCCAGCTCATTCCGTGACCAGCTCACGGGGCCGACGTCGGGGTGAGAGGAGGAGCAGCTGAGGAGGAAGGACAGGGAGCAGCGGTGCCCAGGGAGGTACCCGAGCCCCCGTCAGTGGCAGACACCATAACAACCCAGATCGCAGGGCAGATGAAGGTAGGCAAGGCTCTGTGTGTGGCTAAGAGAGCCCTCAAGGCCCCACTTTATAGAGTCACCAGGTCACTGAAAGGTTGGGAGTGAATCACACTCTTCTAAAGAAAATGTTATTGTGAGAGCCTAAGGGAACGCTTCTTTAAAGGCAGTAATGTGCCTTCTAGCTGATTCTTGGTGTAAATCTGGGTCTCCTTCTGTGCTGCTTGATTGAAGGGGGGGCGGGGGGACAGCCACCCTGGAATAGAGTTGCCAGATCAAGTACAGGATTCCCTGTTAAGTTTACCTTTCAGATAAATAATGGGTAGTCTCTTAATATAAGTATGTCTCATGCAACATTTGGGACATTCAAATTTAACTGAGTGTCCTGTATGTTTCTCTGTTGAACCTGGTCACCCTACCCTGGGCCTGGCTAGGCCTGGGGCCAGTGAATTATGGTGGTCAAGGTGAGTATCATTTTAACCCTGGTGGTTTTTTTGCTTCATTTTGGGGGGTTTTTTTTTGGCTGGGCCGTTAGGCTTGTAGGATCTTAGTTCCCCGGCCTGGGACCAAACCGGACCCTCGGCAGTGAAAGCACAGAATCCTAACCACTGGATGGCCAGGGAATTTCGTAACCCTGGTGTGTTTTTGTTTTGTTTTGGTTTGGTTTTTTGAGGTACGCGGGCCTCTCACTCTTGTGGTCTCTCCCGTTGCGGAGCACAGGCTCCGGACACGCAGGCTCAACGGCCATGGCTCACGGGCCCAGCCGCTCCACGGTATGTGGGATCTTCCCGGACCAGGGCATGAACCCGTGTCCCCTGCATCGGCAGGAGGACTCTTAACCGCTGCGCCACCAGGGAAGCCCACTTCTGGGATTTTTGATGTTTCTGTGTTTCCCTGACGACCGTTGGCAGTTTTGGGTGACCTCATTATGCCAGCCTGGTCTGCTGGCCTGGAGTGGAGTCTAGGAGTCTCTCAGGAGGGGAAACTCAGGCTGGATACTGTCTCTGGGCCATTCTGCACCCCACCCATCCTGAAGCAACTGCAGGGGTGGATCAACTCCGTGTCGATAAGATCAGGTTTCAAATGCACATAAAAGGAAACTTCACTCCTCTGGATGGGGGACACTCGTGTAAACCCAGCTAGGCTGGGTCCTGGACTCAGTTGAGTGTCCCAGGCTGCACTCAGCAACTTCCTGTTTACTCTGGGCTTCTCAGAAGGACGCTGGAGGGGAAGCTGACCCTGGTCCCTGACCAGCTGTTTGACCCCTGGGATGTTCAGCTGAGAAGTTCCCAATCCAGGCTATGAGACGCAAGAGCATCTTTGGCAGCTTTGACATAACATGCCAGTGCCTGGCCCTGCCTGCAAGTTCTCACTTAATTGATTGGGAGCGGGGTCTGTGCATCACTACGAATTCCCAGGTGTTAGGGAGCGAGAACCAGTCGTCTGCACTCCAGACCAGTGCTGCCCGGTAGAACTTTCTGAGATGATGGAACCATTCCATGTTGGCTAGTGTAACTGAGGAACTGAATCTTAAATTTTATTTAATTTTAATTAATTTAAATTTGAATAGCTCATGTGCGTGCATAGTGGCGGCTTACTATGTTGGACAGCGCAGCTCTAGATTTTTAGAACAGTGCTCCAACCCTGGGTGCATCTTAGAATGGCCTGGGAGCTTTACAATAGATCAGTGTTTAGGCACAAACTGATTAAAGGAGAAGGAGGAGTCGGGTGCAGGCAGCAGCACTTCCTGAAACTGCCCAGGGGAGACATGTGTGCCCAGGGCATGAGAGCAATGCTGGCATTTCTGCAAGGAATGGCTCTCAATTTTTTCATGGATTAACTAAGAAATAAATATAATTCTTGCCATAGTTTCTGGATGTGGTTATTGGTAGAAATGATTACCATGCAATAATTATGGGCAAAAACGGCACATGGTAAAATTGTTAAGGAAATGAAAAACTGACTGAAGAATCCTGTTGGTAACTGTAAACATTGACCTGAGAGAATCAGACTTAATAGAACTAATTCCACAAAAGAAAACTCAAGAATGGAAGAGAGCTATATTTGATAAAGCTTGATATGAACCAAAAAATGAAAAAACAAACAAACAAAAAAACCCCAAGAAAACTTTGCACCAAACCTGTGTTGGGAAATTTAAACAGAAAATAATTGTTACCAATGACAATAATTTCGGTAAAATAAAAATGAAGATTAAAAAAAGAAAGGAGTTTAATTACACTGTATAGAAAATATCTCGACAAATTAAATGGGGTTAATTTGTTCTGAAAAATGCCTTTCCAGTAGAAATTAATTAATGTAGGTGTATTTTTTTTATTTAAATGTTTGGTAAATGTAAATATGGGAGCAAAAGTCTCCATGGGGTCAAAATGTCCATCTGTCAAAACACCAGGGATGGGGCTTCCTTGGTGGCTCAGTGGTTGAGAGTCACATTCATGAATGTGATCATGAAAGTGAAACATGCGTTTCCTCTGCATGCCTTTGCCTTGCTATGCTCTCTCCAGAAGGGCCCAGCACCTGCCTGAGGCTTCCGGGAGCCTCTGAGAGGCGTAGGGGCTCCGTGATTCTGACCATGGTGCAGACCTGCCCTTCAATCACAGCTCTGCCATCAGTAGGCTTCGAGGAAATTAATCTCCTGGAGCCTCAGTTTCCCTACGTAATAATGACAAGTCTAACAGTAACACCTAACGATTAAAAACGATCTTTTATATAAAGACTCAGCACAGGGCCAGACACTTGGCTAAGCTCTTGGTAAACATCAGCTGTTGTGGGTTTGCTATTATTATCTTCAGCCTGGTGTCAGAGGCCCCCTCCCAACCTGGCCCCATTGCTCCCTTCTCACTGGGCTGCACAAGTCATGTGACTGAAACCCACGTGTAAGGCCTTAGCCTGCTGCCCTCCATGCCCGAACAGTGGAAGGCCCTGCCTTCCTCTCCTCTCTAAAGCCAACCCTGGCCTCTGAGTCAGTCTATGTGGCCCTCCTCCAGGAAGCCTTCCAGGACCACCCAGAGTCCAGCATTGTTCCTCCCTCACCTGTAGGTCCACCGTTCATGCTTGTCAGAAGCTGCCTTTTTTCCATGAAATACCTGTGCTGGGGTAACAGTGTGAACGAGTTCCAACCCCTGCCCCTGTGCAGGTAGGGGCTGCTGAGGTCCAGGCTGGACAAGATGGACCCAAGATGCCCTGGACCCACACCTTTTAGCCCTACCTTGGGAGGGCCCAGTGGAAGCGCCCCCACCCTCCCCACACGTATCACGTGCTGCACCCACGGCCACCAGAGACACAGAGAGACCGTGGTGGTTGCGTTTTTCTTCCAAGCTTTTTAAGATTTCAAACTTTCCAGATGTCTGGGAGGCTGAGACCCCTGTCGGCCTTCCCCGGGTCTCTGAATCCTCCCTCCTTCCCTCTCCCACTCTCGCCCCGCCAGGGAAACACAGCCGGGCCCCAGACACCAGCTGACCCAGTTCCCAAACAAAGGCTCTACTGTCAGCAGGTCACAAAACAGCAAGCCCATGCCCGATCCTCGGGCCCAGACCTCAGCGAATGGCACCAAGAGCATGAAGCCAGCCCTGCCGGCCCCTCACACAACTGCACCCTGTCAGGCCTAGCAGGGACCGCTGAAGCCCCGCCCTGACATTCAAGGGTCGGCTCGGAGCGCTCTCAGGCTGTGTCTCCCGGGTCACCCTACCCACAGTCACAGGGCCATCAGTCTGCAAGCTGGCTGGCCCTGCCCCCACCGCCACCAGCACACACAAGGCCCAGGAGCTCCATACATGAGGAAGGACCCATCGCCCACCTAGAGAGCCTACTTTTGCCACCACAAAACTTTGAACTCCTACTATTCCCCCTGCCTGGAAACCACCCCTACTACATACAGGAAATATCCCCAGAAGACACTGGCACAGGACGGTGGGCAGTCAGTGTGGGTCGTTATTACTGTTCCGACTTCTAAACTGCCACCTCGAGTCCCACCTCTTCCATGAAGCCATCGCTCGGCCCGCCTCGCGCCATGTGTCACTGCCCTCCCTAGCCTGTGCTGGGCAGGGAGAGAGGGCCGTGCCAGGCACCTCAGGGCTGCAGCAGGACCCAGAGAGCCTTTTCTTCCCTGCTCCCTGCGGCGCAGGCTGTCCGGGGAAACACAGGCACATCTGATTCTAGCCCATCTTCCTTCCCTGTCACTTGGGAAGCTCTCAGATTTACCCACGGCTGAGCTCCTGAGACTGCAGCCAGCTGTCTCCCCCAGATCTACCACCGGGCCAGGCCCACTAGTGGCAGGTCTTCACGAAACACCAGCTCTCCAGAGCCCACATTCTGTAGTCTACATCCGCCACGACCCTACCCATACACACCCACAGACCAGAGTCCCCCTCACCACCTCACCTGTTCCTCCCCATCGTCTCATGGTCTTTGACCACCACATGAAGCTCGGAGCCCTGGTCCAGGGGGATACCCTTGAGGTCCCACTCAAAGCCCTGGAAGAAAAAGAGAAAAGATGTCTTAACCTATGGACCCCTAGAAGAGACTGTGTCTGGTTCCCACAGGTCCCCCTCGGGCACTGAGCAGGCATCTGTGACCACTACTGGTGAAGGGAAGGATGCATGAGTGAAGGAATGAACACATGAGTAGCAGGGTCTCAGAGCTTCAGAAGGGACAGCGAGAGCTGAAGGCAGTGGAAGAGAATAGGAGACAAGACCCCCATGACCCCCTCCCCAACTCAATTCCACCAGTCACCAGCAGCACAGCTGGGAAAAATTCCAGGTGACCCTGCAGGGCCCTCAGGGACCAAGATCAGTGTGCTCATGGAGCAGCCAGGCGCCTGGTGACAGCATGCATTAGTGCCACATTGGTCTCCAGAGACCCCAGGACCCTCCTCAGAGCAAAGGCACCCCATGCATCCCAACCCCATCCACACAAGGATAGGGCTTCCAAAGACCACCAGGGTGCCATATAAAGAAAGCTGGTTGACTGAGTCTCGAACAAGAGCAAGTTATGTAGCAGATGGGAGCCAATTCTTTTGGCAATTAGAGAATGACAAATCTCTGTGCAGATAATACCCTGACCAGCAAGAGCTGGAGTTGGTAAGCAAATAAATGAGCATCTGCCAACATAGATTTACTGATTAAAATTGCTAAAGGCTATTGCAACATGCCTTAAGTAAATCATTTGCACAGACGATTTACTGCAAATACGCAATTGTTTCCTATAGTTTAAATTACCTAAACATGGTCAGTTTTTCTGAAACAGTGTATTAAATTTAACCCAAAGGAAAGAAAGAAAGAAAGAAAGCTGGATGAGAGGGCAGGAACCAGAGGAGGACCTGATGAATCAGGGAGGGCTGTGGGTAGGAGGTAGTTCTGGGCAAGGACAACGGCCTGTGTAAGGGAGAAAAAGCAGGTAAGAGACCCCTAAACACCCTCCTCCTGGCTGGCCAGAGCTGAAAGAAGTGGAGACAAGGGACCCTTCACTCATCTCCACACTGTACCCACAGTACCGGCGAGACCGCAGGCCAGGCCACCACCCCTCCTCCCAGGTGCCAGGAGGATTTTGTTGGCACACCGGACCAGAGCCCCTCCTCTCCATGACAACACCACTGAGAAAGCCGCCTCTGCCTGAGCCCCCTGACTCGTCCCTGCAGAGACAGTGGCAGCAGAGGGAGGAGAGGAGGGAAGGTGGGAAGCTCACGTACCTCATTCCACACGGGGTTCACGTTGTTCTTGATGACCTTGGTTCTCTTCTTCACGCCTACGAGAGACACAGAGGGGGAGTGAAGAGACGTACCCCAACCTGCGCCTTCCCCAAGTGAGGGCCAGTTCCAAGACCTGCACTGCAGCTCACCCGCCAAAGGAAACCTTACAAAACCCACGTGTCCTTGAGGATCCCACCAGTCTGCAATGAAAGCCCAATGCCAATCACACACATCTCTCAGCTCTGGGATGGACAAACAGCAGCCCCATCGGAAGGACTGTTTAAAGGAAAATACCCAGCCTGACTCTTCTTAATGAGTTTGTTATTGTTACTTCTGACTTTCTAAATAAAGTTTTTAAATTGTAAAGTTTCTGATTCTCAGAATGAATGATCTTCATAGAAAAGATTCCATTTTTCTTTAAAAAAATCTATCTCCACATATTGTATGATTCCATTTATATGAAATGTCCAGAATAGGCAAATCCACAGAGACAGAAAACAGACTAGTAGTTTCCAGGGCCCTAGAGGGAGATGGGAATGGCAAGTGAATGCTTAATGGAGATTTCTTTTGGGGGTGATGAACTGTTATGGAATTAGATAGGATGATGGTTGTACAACATTGTGAGTATACTAAAAACCATTTATACTGTACACTTTTTTTTTTTTTTTTTGCGGTACGCGGGCCTCTCACTGTTGTGGCCTCTCCCATTGCGGAGCACAGGCTCTGGACACGCAGGCTCAGCGGCCATGGCTCACGGGTCCAGCCACTCCGCGGCATGTGGGATCTTCCCGGACCGAGGCACGAACCCGTGTCCCCTGCATCAGCAGGCGGACTTCCAACCACTGCGCCACCAGGAAAGCCCTACTGTACACTTTTAAATGGTTAAAATGGTGACTTTTAGGGTCTGTGAATTTTACCTCAATTTAAAAAAAATCCACTTCACTCTCACCTTGAAGGTATCTATCTGAAGCAGGCTGTTCTACCTGCTCGTGAGGGCTGGGCCGAGGGAATGCAGAAGGGCTTTGAGATAGACAACAAGAAGAACTAACACTGTGATGGCTGAGAAGAGCCACAGTACCCCAGGCGGCAGACTGCTGAGCGCTCCCCTCTGGAGTTTGGGCCTAAGGGGTGAACGAGGGGCACAGAAAGGGCTAAACACGTCTGGCTCTTCCATTAAGCATCAGAACAGAAATGATTCTGTGTTCAATGGACGATTAAAAGTGCTCAGCCAGGGCTTCCCTGGCGGCACAGTGGTTAAGAATCTGCCTGCCAATGCAGGGGACACGGGTTCAAGCCCTGGTCCAGGAAGATCCCACATGCTGGAGCAACTAAGCCCGTGCGCCACAGCTACTGAGCCTGTGCTCTAGAGCTTGCGAGCCACAACTACTGAAGACCGTGCACCTAGAGCCCGTGCTCCGCAACAAGAGAAGCCACTGTGATGAGAAGCCCACGCACTGTAATGAAGAGTAGCCACCACTCATTGCAGCTAGAGCAATTCTGCATGCAGCAATGAAGACCCAATGCAGCCAAAATTAAATAAATAAAAATAATTTTTTTTTTTTTTTTTTTTTGCGGTACGCGGGCCTCTCACTGTTGTGGCCTCTCCCTTTGCGGAGCACAGGCTCCGGATGCGCAGGCTCAGTGGCCATGGCTCATGGGCCCAGCCGCTCCGCGGCATGTGGGATCCTCCCGGACCGGGACACGAACCCGTGTCCCGTGCGTCGGCAGGCAGACTCTCAACCACTGCGCCACCAGGGAAGCCCAAAATAAATAAATTTTAAAAACAATTTTTTTAAGAAGTGCTCAGCCAGACACAGAACTTATATTTGGGTTGGATCTGAAAGATCACCAGTTCAACCCCGCCTGTGCAAGACCCTGCAGTAAGAAGCCTTTAGTCTCACCTGGACTGCTCAGTGTTTACAGAGTCCTGTCTGGACCATGAACGCCCCTCAAGCCTCTGGAAACATCTCCCAGGACCCCCGAGTCTTCCTCTGAAGCTGAGCATTGTCCGTTTCCCTTCTGTAGGGTCGGCCCCCGTGGCCCGGTTCAGAGCATGGAGAGAAGGAGGGAGCAGAGGTGGGTCAAGGACGCAAGCCAGGTAGGGGGAAGGATTTGGAGGAAAGAAACAACAGAGAAAGGAGCAAAGGAAAATCCAGGAGAAAGAAACATCTGAGGGAGGATCGGTAGACTTAAGGCAAAGATTCAGCCCTACGAGCCCCCTCAGAGATCCTGAGAAACCTCCACCAGTTGTAGAGGGGGAGCCCCCAACCCCTCTCACCGCCTGCTGCAAATCACTGTTGTGGGAAAAGCACGTGGACTTTGGAATGACACAGACCACCATAGAACACTTATTTTCTGGGAGACCCTAGGGGCAGCAGTTCTCAAATTTTTGGTCACAAGATGTCATTCTTAAAAATTATTGAGGCGGGACTTCCTTGGTGGTGCAGTGGTTAAGAATCTGCCTGCCAGTGCAGGGGACACAGGTTACAGCCCTGGCCCAGGAAGATCCCACATGCTGCGGAGCAACTAAGCCCGTGCGCCACAACTACTGAGCCTGTGCTCTAGAGCTCATGTGCCACAACTACTGAAGCCCGAGTTCCTAGAGCCCGTGCTCCGCAACAAAGAGAAGCCACAGCAATGAAAAGCCCGCACACCACAATGAAGAGTAGCCCCTGCTTGCTGCAACTAGAGAAAGCCCGTGCGCAGCAACGAAGACCCAACGCAGACAAAAACAAATAAATAAATAAAATAAAGTTTTTTAAAAATTATTGAGAGGACTTCGCTGGTGGCGCAGTGGTTAAGAATCCGCCTGTCAATGTGGGGGACATGGGTTCGATCCCTGGTCTGGGAAGATCCCACATGCCGCAGAGCAGCTAAGCCCGTGAGCCACAATAACTGAAGCCCATGAGCCTAGAGTCCGTGCTCCACAACAAGAGAAGTCACCGCAATGAGAAGCCTGTGCACCGCAACAAAGAGTAGCCACCGCTTGCCACAAAGACCCAACACAGCCATAAATAAATAAATAAATTTATTTATTTATTTATTTATTTATTTATTTATTTTTAAAAAAGAAAAACTTCCATAGAAAAAAAATTATTGAGAACTCTAAGGAACTTTTACTAAGGTAACTTGTATCTATCAACTTCTACTGTATTCAAGGTTAAAACTGAGGCATTTAAAAATATTTATTTAGTAATTAATATTACATTAACAATAATAAGCCCAGTACATGTTAACATAAGTGACATATTTTTATGAAAAGTAACTAACTTCCAAAACAAAGGTAACAGAAGAGTGACACTGTTTACATTTTGCAAACCTCTTTAATGCCTCACTGGATTCTCATTATCCTGTCTACATTCAGTCCATTGAGAGGTCTTGTTTTAGTTGACATCTGTGAAAAAAGCCCAACCAGACACATAGTTGGAGATGCATTTTAATAAATTTTCAGATAATTGTGGATCTCCTTCTTTGATACTGCACCAAAACTCAATAAGGTCTTCGTAGCTGCGTGCGGGCTTTCTCAAGTTGCGGCAAGCCGGGGCTACTCTTCATTGTGGTGCGCGGTCTTCTCATTGGCGGGGCTTCTCTTGTTGTGGAGCACAGGCTCTAGGCGCATGGGCTTCAGTAGTTGTAGCACATAGGCTCAGTAGTTGTGGCTCGCGGACTCTAGAGCGCAGGCTCAGTAGTTGGGACACAGGAGCTTAGTTGCTCCGTGGCATGTGGGAGCTTCCTGACCCAGGGCTTGAACCCGTGTCCCCTGCATTGGCAGGTGGATTCTTAACCACTGTGCCACTAGGAAAGCCCTCAATAAGTAGTATTTCTTAAACCTAAAGGTTAGCTGCAGTGTGAAATCTGAAAGCACAGTGATGAACATTTTGTACTCTGTTACATTAAAATCCATTGTCCTATCTTGCATTTTGAATAAATCTTCTATCCACACGATTCTGTAACATCTTGCATTGCTCATTTGGGAAGTTTTTGCTCACTGAGTTATGCAGACCTTCCAATGTTGACACATTTCACTATATAATACTGAAAAATCACATTCATTAATATCACCATCAGTCTCATCAGAAAAGTCATTAAATACTGGGAAACTGGAAGACAGAAGCTTTCTAAAATTCCAATTTTTGTTTGAAAGCTCAAATTTTATGATGGGCAACAAATGATAAACGTCAGCTTTTAAAGTGTCAGGCTCACTCACTCATTTTCAAGAAAATGTCTATCAGATGCCCAAGTCTGAACGATCATAGTTTGTCAGTCATTCTTTCAAGTAAAAACAGTATTCCATTAAAAAAAAAAAAAAAAAAAAAAAAAAAAAAGCCTAGTTCAGCATGCCACTCAAGCGGTCACACAGTGCTTTTTCTTGCAACAATCTTCATTTTCCAGGGTGCAGCAGAATGCTCTGTGCATACTTCCAATCTCAACACAGAAAATATTACAAACATGTGTAACTCCAGATCAAGATTAATAAACTTAATATTTGCACTGCTTTATCAAGATCATTCTTCAGTAAAACTGGCTTTTTTTCCCCCCAAACTGTGAGTACTGGCTTTTTTTTTTTCAGGTTACATGAGGGTGAAAAATACAACAACTAGTACAATTTGGTGCCAAAGCCCTCGTTAGTCTTAAGGCACCAACAGTTTTACCTTCCAGTGCTATTGTACCAGTTGTACAAATATGGACTCAGCAAAAATGGCAAATAGCATCTTAGTGTTATTGTGGAAATAGCTTTAACATTGCTGACCTGCTCAAAGGCCTGGGGATTCCCCCAGAGGTCCACGTACCACACTTGAAGAACCTCTTAGGAAATTCATTGAACATCTCAATTTCCTCATCTGTAAGGTCATAATAATACCTCCCTACGGGACTGTAGTGAAAATTAAACAAGATAGGATGACTGAGCTGCCTGGCACGCAGCACGCTCATTAAATGTGAGTTCACTTCCCCTCCCCTCCCCTCCGTGCCCCACTCTGATGCATCTAGTGAATTCCTACTGATCCTTCAGTGGGCAGCTCAGTTGTCTCTGCTCAGATAAGCCTTCCCTGACTCCCAGACAGAGACGGTTGCAAGCTGTGACCACATGTATCGAACAGCAGGACAGCTGTTCTGTGTGTGCTTCTATGTCTGTCTCCCCAACTAGAGTGTGAGCTTCAGAGAGCAGACACCATGCCTTCCTCATGTTAGGAACCCTAGAATATAGCAAGGTGCCCAGTAATCGGGTGCCAAATGAATGGGTCCTTTTCTTTCCCAAGCTGACTGCAAGTTCAATTCCTCACTAGAGGACAGAACAGCTCTTCTCAGAGAACGCCAGAGACTGCATTCACAGAATGGCTACATGTCAACAGACAGAGGGGATGAAAGAAAGTACAATGGGGGGCAGGTGTCCTTGGGGGGGCCCAGTTATCTTCTTAAAGGTTGCCCAGGCCTGCCCTGGCTGAATCATTCTGAATCCCCTTGGGGGCCGTGTTGGCGTGGCTCCAGCAGAGGTTAAACACATGGCTTTGGAGTCATTCAAAGAGCAGGCACTACTAAGTGAACTTGTCACCTCTCTAAGGTATGGATTGTCACCTCTCTAAGGCCTTATCTCCCTTGGCAGTAAAATGACAATAATAAAGAGTGTCTACTTTATCAGTTTTGAGGGGATATGAGATGCTATCTAAGTGTTCACTTCCCATCCCCTATCAACTTTCCATGACCTACAGGAGTAACATGGAAAATTCCATCTGCAGCCTCTCTTGAATTGTCCACTTGGAAACATATCCAGGTGCTCCTGGCTAAGAGCAACTAAGAAGTGTCTGTGTGTGTGCCAAGCCCTGTGCAAAGTGTCTTTTAAACATTTTCTACTTCCTGCCTTCCCTGAAGATGAGGAGAACAAACGCCCTCTAAGGGATTTCACTAAGTCCCGGTTAGAAGGGCCAACTCTGGGACCCTCTGGATGACATGAAGCGAGTTGTCACTGATAGGCTCTACAGCCCCAAACAAGAGCCAGAAAGAAATGAAACATGAACCCGGCACAATCACATGACTTACAGACGCCAAGAAAGAGGAAGGCAGGCTGCTAACTAGGAAACAGTTCCTTCCTCATCATGGATTTAGACCTGTCCTGTCCTTGATCATCAATTCTGGCCTTGAGAGATGTGGCGTTATGTCTGTAAATAAACAGACTCAAAAGTTAAAGATACAGGAGAGCTCACAGCTCATGCTGGGGTTGGGGGAGGGAATTACCTCCTCTCCCCAGATTACTCTGCAGAACTGGGGGCCAGCAGGCATCCGTGAGAATCATGCCGGAGCCCTAGGGTGTGCCTCCAGACTGAATGACTCAGTGAAGGGGCGTGAACCCGCCATGGGAGGACTCTTCTGGGCCCCATGCAAATTACTCACCTGTTTCCCCAGCCTACCCACCCCAACTCAACCCACACTCCGAGACCAGAGTCCCCTATGGCTGTAGGGTAGTGTTTTTCTTTTTCTTTCTCTTTTTTGTTTTTTGACCGCACTGCACAGCATGCAGTATCTTAGTTCCCTGAGCAGGGATCGAACCCGTGCCCCCTGCAGTGGAAGCGCAGAGTCCTAACCACTGGACGGCCAGGCAAGTCCCTAGGGTGGTGTTTTTCAAACTGCAAATTGGGACCCATTAGCAGGCCATGACAGCAATTGAGTGAGTTGACCAATATGTCTTTTTTGTGTGTGTGTGTGTGGTACGCGGGCCTCTCACTGTTGTGGCCTCTCCCGTTGCGGAGCACAGGCTCCGGACGCGCAGGCTCAGAGGCCACGGCTCACAGGCCTAGCCGCTCCGCGGCATGTGGGATCTTCCCGGACCGGGGCACGAACCCGTGTCCCCTGCATCAGCAGGTGGACTCTCAACCACTGCGCCACCAGGGAAGCCCGAATATGTCTTTTTAATGACAGAATAGAGAAGAAAATTTCATAGCACATCTTTGGTGTAAAAGTACTACTACTCGAAAATTTTGGTTATATTTTCACATGCATACTTACTCATGTGTGTACTAAGTCTTGATGTAAAATATATTTCTTGTTGTGGATAACAGTCCCAAAAGTTTGAAAATAGTGCCTTAAAGGAAGATTGTCAGAGGAGAACTGGTGAATAGAGAAATCTTGGCCCTTGCGTGCCGAGAGCCCAGGTGTGTGACAGAAAATGATGTAGCACACCGTCCTGGTCCCCCACTGGAGCCAGTTTTGATAAAGACCATGGGCTGTGGGAGGGGATGTGAGAAGGAGCCTCAGAGATAGGAGCAAAGTGAGGGTAAGAGGACAGTCTACCCTGCCCAGCCAGCGCCTGGGCTCACCTGGCTGAGCAGTCTCCACCGGTGGGAGTTTCACAAATCTGACACCTGAGCATCAGACGTGGCTGTGGCTTCACTCGAGAAGCCACATCACTGCCCTCTGCTACCCACCTGGTGAGGTCTACCTGTCAGCCAGGTTGCTGTCTCCCCTGCGGTCTGGGTCTCAGGCCTCACTCATACCTTCAGGCCCATCTAGTGGGGACAGACCCCTTTCAATGGCCCAGGATGCTTGTGAGCCCTGCCCTGCCCTCGTCACCAAGTC
The DNA here is from genome assembly GCF_964165515.1 of Mesoplodon bidens. Lineage (NCBI taxonomy): Eukaryota > Metazoa > Chordata > Mammalia > Artiodactyla > Ziphiidae > Mesoplodon > Mesoplodon bidens. Next base: position 28,768,047 of record NC_138170.1, read on the forward strand.
CTGGACAGGCACAGGGGTTACAGCGTAGAAGGGAGCACCCCGATCTCTGGCAGAGTGAGCGGGCGATCTCCCTATAGCAGAGAGAAGGCAGACTCCCTCCCCCAACACGATGATAAGGTCACGGTACATTTTGGAAGCAGACAAAATGCTTGTCTTCGTAACACTGATTCAATGGACTCTTTGGGGCTGGAGGGATCACAGAGAAGACAAATGCCAAAGTAGGGACTTCCACTGAGGGTGCACATCACGGTCTGTAACCTGCTCCCATGTTTCTAATGCCTGTGCAAAGAGGATTTACAAAAAGGCTGAGAAATACGGGTCCATTTCCCATTGCATCTCAAAGGCACCAAGGCCCAGATATCCACTGACAGATGAATGGATAAACAGAATGTGGGATAAACACGCAACGGAATATTGTTCAGCCTTAAAAAGGAAGGAATTTCTGATACATGCTACCACATGGATGAACCTTGGAGACATCATGCTAAATGAAATAAGCCAGTTACCAGGGACTTGGGGAGGGGGAAATGGGGAGTTATTATTTAACAGGTATAGATTTTAGCTGGGGAAGATGAAAGGGCTCTGGACATGGATGGTGGTGACGGCTGCACAACAATATGAATGTAATTCATACCACTGAACTGTACACTTAAAAATGGTTAGGGCTTCCCTGGTGGCGCAGTGTTTGAGAGTCCGCCTGCCGATGCAGGGGACACGGGTTCGTGCCCCGGTCCGGGAAGATCCCGCATGCCGCGGAGTGGCTGGGCCCGTGAGCCATGGCCGCTGGGCCTGCGCGTCCGGAGCCTGTGCTCCGCAACGGGAGAGGCCACAACAGTGAGAGGCCTGCATACCGCAAAAAAAAAAAAAAAAAAAATGGTTAGGATGGTAAATTTTATATTATGTGTTTTTTTGTTTTTTTGTTTTTTTGCGGTACGCGGACCTCTCACTGCTGTGGCCTCTCCCGTTGTGGAGCACAGGCTCCGGACGCGCAGGCTCAGAGGCCATGGCTCACGGGCCCAGCCACTCCACAGCATGTGGGATCTTCCCGGACCGGGGCACGAACCCGTGTCCCCTGCATCGGCAGATGGACTCTCAACCACTGCGCCACCAGGGAAGCCCTAAATTATGTGTATTTTAACACAATGTTTTTTTTAAGTCCAGGTGGAAGATGGTGAGGACACAGGTAGCAGGCCTGGGGTCTACTGACAGGCCTCTGGGTGGGGAAGGCAGAAGTGGTGGCGGGAGCAGAACGCATCTCAGATTCTGACAGGGATGCACGAGTGCTGCTGGGGCCGTTCACCTAGAGAGGGAGCAGAGAGGAGAAGAGATGGGGCATCTGGGAATCCCAAAGAGAGAGAGACGGGCTGTTTCTGCCCACCAGTCAGGTAACAGGACCCGCTGTCAGAGAGGCAGGGCACCTTCAGATCCTGCAGGCAACCTCAATGCAGTCTCCCATTTAGTCCACAAATATTTACTGAGGACTTGCTCTGTGCTGGGCACTCTCTTGACACCTCATTAGAATACCCATCAGAGGGACTTCCCTGGTGGTGCAGCAGTTAAGAATCCGCCTGCCAGTGCAAGGGACATAGGTTCGAGCCCTGATCCAGAAAGATCCCACATGCAGCAGAGCAACTAAGTCCAAGCGCCACAGCCACTGAGCCCGCGCTCTAGAGCCCTTGCTCTGCAACAAGAGAAACCACAGCAATGAGAAGCCCGTGCACCACAATGAAGAGTAGCTCCCGCTCGCTGCAACTAGAGAAAGCCCACACGCAGCAACGAAGACCCAATGCAGCCAAGAATAAATAAATAAATAAATTAATTAAATAAAAAAGAATACCCGTCAGATAAACAAAGCGATAGAAATTCAAAGTTACCAGCAGAAAACCAAAAACTGGTGGACAAGAGAGATGGTGGTAAACAGAGAAAAGGTAGCCCTGGCTTCTGCTGAGGGGAGGCCTGCTTTACTTCTTGGCACAGATACCCCCTAACAAAAAGGGTAGGCAGACTCTGATAACTCTGATACTTGCCCCACCATCTGTGCCCTGACTTAAGACTGCACACCCCAAGACTGGGCAGCAGTCACTCCCTGCCTTCCCTAGCAGAGCCCTACTCTTCTCACCTCAAGAACTCCCACCTCGATCTCAATCTTTCTAAATCTTAACTGAAAACATACTTTCCAGAAAATGAGTAGTCAGGAAGGGGTGGTGGCAGGTGGATATACTGGCTGTGATGGAATGCTCTCTAAGAGGGGTAGTCTTTAAACTCAAAAGGCCAATTAGAACTGGGGAAGATATTTTAAACATCTATGACAACATCTTAATGTCCTTAATGTGTAAAGAGGACTCACAACTAATGAAGAAAAAGACAAACATCTCTTCCCTCCCAAACTGGGCAAATTAAAAAGCAATTCAGTAAGAAATAAATGCAAATAGGCAATAACATTGAAAGGTCACAAATACTATCTGAACCTAAGAAATTGTTAAAATTTTGCATGATGATGCTTTGTGTTAGCAGAATTATAAGAAAATAAGCCCCCAAACTCAGCTAATGGGAAGATAAAGTTGGTACAGACTGTCAGGATAGCAATTTGGGAAATGTGGCAAAGCCTTAAATATGTCTATAACCTCTGACATAGCAACGCCACTTCCAGTATTTACCAAAAGGAAATAGTTAAATAAGTGGGCAAAGATTTAGTCACCAGGATATTTCTCATAGTGACAGTATAATTTAAGCTTTGGATATAAATATTAAAAAATTGATACAACCTAAATATTCCTTAATAGGGTGTTGATTAACTGAATTATGTTGTATCCATGTAATAAAATAAAACTTAGAAGGTGTGTAGAAGAATATTTACTGATACAAAAATGCCTCTGGCTTCTTACTGAGTGAAAATGTAAATATGCAAACATCTGGAAAAAAGATATCTGGATGGGATTATCTCTAGGGAGGAAGGCAAGGGGTCTAGGGACTTCTGGTGGAGGGGTAGAACCGGTAAGGTTCAATTCCTTGACCTGAGTGACAGACATGGGTGTTCCCTTCATAATTTATCCATTAAAGCAGGGTTCCTCAACCTTGGCCATATTAGCTTCTGGCGTTGGATAAGTCTTTGTTGTGGGTGTCATGGAGCTGTCTTGTGCACTGCAGGATGTTTAGCAGCATCCCTGGCCTCTACCCACCGTAGATGCCAATAGCACCTCATCCTCCCGCCCAGTGGTGACAACCCAAAAGTTCTCCAGACATTGCTAAATGTCCCCTGAGGAACAAAATTGCCAACTGAGAACAACTGCATTAAAGCGTACATTTATATTTTATGTACTTACTTAGGTGTTAAATTTCACACTAAAATTGCTCTTAAAAAAAAAGAGAAAAAAGAATCTTGGAGGAAATACGTCAAATTGTTGACAAGTTAATTTGAAGTATAAGGATGGGGGGCTACTTTTTACTTTTGTCTCATCCTTTTTTACATTGAGTACATGTTACGTTCACCTAAAGAAAACAGGCTATTTTCCATGCTTTAAAGTAACTTTTTTTTTTTTTTCCCTGCGGTATGCGGGCCTCTCACTGCTGCGGCCTCTCCCGTTGCGGAGCACAGGCTCCGGACGTGCAGGCTCAGCGGCGATGGCTCACGGGCCCAGCCACTCTGCAGCATGTGGGATCTTCCCGGACTGGGGCCCGAACCCGTGTCCCCTGCGTCGGCAGGCGAACTCTCAACCACTGCACCACCAGGGAAGCCCTAAAGTAACTTTTAATATTCAAAAAGCTAGATTCAGAGAGTCCAGCGTCCTTGCAGCTCACCTTCCCTATACAGGTAAGTCACGTGGGCCCACCTACAGATGGTTTTATAAGATCCCCAGGAGATAGATGAGAGGGGAGGGGGGAAGGGAGAGAGAGCGACTGATGGGAGGAAGGAAAGGGAAGGGGCAGTAATGACTCGGGTTCTGGCTGGTGAGCCTGGAGGAAGCAGGGTAGAAAGTCACTAAGTGGGGGCACAGGAGACCCAAACTTCAAGGAAATAAGATGTTTGAGCTCCAAGGGAACAGGGATCTGGTTTTGTTCTTGGATGCATCCCCAGCCCCTCAAACAGCACCCAGCATGTAGTAGGTGCTCAATAAATATTTGTTCAATGAAATAAATGCATGAATGAATGGATGTAAATCATGGCATTAGAGGGTGGGAAATGGGCAGGGCAGAAGAGAAGTACAGCTCATTAAATGTTATAGGAAATGAAGCTGTTCATTCACGCAAATGGTCAGTCAAAAATCTCCACCATGGCCCAGGTACTCATGGTAGTTAGTCATGCTAACTAATTAATTAATACAAGAACAAAGGGATGATAATTATTCATTAAAAGCCTCTATCCTAAAGCCCTGAGAGAGGGAACACATAAAAGGGCCCTCAGAGTCCAGCCTCCCAGAGCTCATAGTCTATTTTGGGAGGCAGGTCCTGAAATTACATCTGAGCCTGGAATGCCCGGAACAACTGTGAGACAAGTGGGCCCGGCCAGGCCCATGCTCCTCGGGCTCCGCTCCGAGTGGGAGCCCAGCACACAGTGCAGAGACATCTCTGCAAGCAGTCCAGTCCCCTCTGTGCCATGATGTGTTCTGACAAGGCTTCTCACCCCTGATTGTGCTTCCTGTACATTTGGAGATTTTTTAGAAACACCTATATCTGGGCCCCTCCCCCCAGAAGTTTCGCTTCAAGAGAGGAGGGACAGGGAGTTTGGCAGTGGTTTTTCTGAAAGCTCCCCCATGCAATTCTGATATGCAGCCGGGGTTGAATACCCCAAGCTAGATGATCTGTAAATTCTGGGTCTCATTCTAACAGCCCCCTTTCCCTAAGCATCATCTCAGCCCCAGAGTCCAGCATGAATACCCCTGTAGGGTGGGGGAGGTCACATTAATTTCACCTTTCACCACATCTCACATCAGTTTCTCTCAAGATGTGGTTCCAAAATGGCCTGCATCAGGTATGGAAATGCTAATTCTTAGGTCACTTAAACCTGCTGCATCAGAACATCTATGGATAGGACCCAGGAATCTGTCTTTCAACCACAATCCCCAGAAGATTCTCAGGCACAGTAAAACATGGGAACCATTGCCCCAGACTGTTGAGACTCCCAGGCACATCTGGAAGATGGTGAGTTACTGGGTCAGAAAGGGCACACACTAGAGAGTACCACCTGTTTGCTCTCAGCACCAGGCATCCTGATGAATAGGACAAGATGTCGCCCTCAAGGAGTCCTGCGATCCTAATTATGGAGCGAAGTACTGAGCACAGCCCGGCTGGGGCGAGTGCACTAGCAGACCTAACAAGGTGCTGTGCATCCAGAGAGGAGAGACTAATGATAGCCAGGGGAATCCTGGGTGCCTTCCTGGAGAAGGTGGCATTGTAGCTGGGCTTTGAAAGATAAATAGACTTTGAACAGCTGGAGATGGTACATTCCATTATATTTCAGTTTTGCTAGGAGCTTGTCAGTGCAAATAAATAGTGAGGCATTATAAAGGGAGGGGAATGCAGAGATGGGGAGAGGACAGCAGGTGCATGTGCTCGGGGTACCTGGGCTGGGGCAACAGCCAAGAAGGACCTCGACTGATTTGGACTCAAGGGCACTGCCCACTCCAAGCATTCCCTGCCATGACCAGGACACTTCCCCAGGTTTCCATTTTCTTGTCTGCAGAATGGGGAGATTAGTAGCTACCACAAAACCGTTAGAGAACCAGGGAAAGAGAGTGGTGAACAGATGCAAAAGAAGTCCAAAGCATCTAAGAGACCTAGGCTGAGGAAGGGCCCTGGGCTCAGGGTCCCTGGGGAACTTCTTTCCCTGCCAGTGTTGGCCCCATAATTTCCACACAAGAATGGCTTAGGAAGAATCTGAACCTAAGGGAGAACTAGGGACCTTGCTTGATGCTGCATTTCATAGTAGGCACCCAGGAATATCACCAATTAATGAAAACAGAAGAGTTTTCTAAACTGTTTCGACTCACACTTTTCAAACAAGGAATAAAATGTAAATGGTCACACAACAAAGAATAAAAGCTACAGTTAGTTCTCACTTTGCCAAATCGTGTCTTTCATCTACGGTTATCATCATTTTGGGGTGCTTGGGGAGCAGACGGCGATCGTGGGTCAGAGCTAAAGAGCCCCCTTGGTGTTCCCACCTTTTTCTAACCTCCTGAAAACACCAGCCACTTGTCCCTCTCCGTTTGACCACCTTTTGCGCCGCACACGTTTTTTAATTCCACAAAACCACAGGATACACCTCGTGGTAAGAGGAAAACCGTCTCCCTTTCCTTAATTATCTCTCTTTGCAGAACCGGGGTCCTGACTCACGGCCATTGTTCCTTCTCTTAATTTTGACAGATCCTTCCTCTTCCCTTTCCCCTCCTGAGATACCTCTTCCCGTGGGAATGTCTGCCTTGAGGCGGGAGTTAAGGGTGCCTGGTGAGAAGGGGGCGGGGTTTGAGTCCTTTGGGGTGTTTGCCCCAAACAGAGAGAGACCCTCACTTGTCTAAGTACCACAGGCAGGCATTTAGGCTCTTTACATTTAAAAAGCTTCCTTGAACTCTCAAAATTTTTTGTATCAAGGCTACATCCGCCTTATTCTATCCCTTTTCTTCCCAACTGAGACACGGCTGATTCAATATGGCCAGTGCTGAAAAGATGGACGAATGAATGAATGAAATCAAGACACAACTTTCACGGTCTCCACACCCAGTTTTTAAGCGATCCTATTCCTCTCTCTTCCGCACCCATCCTCCAACCCCGCCCTCATCACTGCCCGCTAAGGGCTCGCACATTATTCCCTCTGGGCTTCGGTCTTAGAAAAGTGGTAACTGTTGACCTATTATGGCACTTCCGGTTTTCCAAAATTTCTGAACACAGTGGCATTTATCGTGCTCGGTTGCATCCTCCTCGTCCCCTCGGCAGAAGATAGGACCGAAATTTCTCTGAGATTTCTGTTCTTGCTGACGGGGAGGAAACTATGGCTTGGGCCAGAGTTAGCGCCGGAGCCGGGGCGGCAGACCCGGCGGTGCGCGCGCAGAGTCGGTGGCGCGGGCGCACGGGCGCCACGGCCACGGGGCTCTCACCTCGGAAAGTCAAGCTGGCGACCGGGTCGCTGCGCCGGTCCTTCTTCACACTGGGGAGGTTGCTGGCCCTCACCAGCTGGCAGCTCAGCATGGTTCGGCCGGCCCCCACCGAGCAAGCGCTCGGCTCCGCGGCAGCCGCACCAGAGAGGAGCGAGCTGTCGCCTCCGCGGGAGAAGTCCCGGCGCCTGGAAGAGGCCGCGGCGAGGACACCGGACACCTACTGTGTGGACCCTCCCCTCCGGCCCGGGTCCGGATCCGCCCTGCCCGCGGAGGGCGGGGCGGGCCAGGGGTCAGCCTGGCGCCGGCGGGGGCGCGGGTCCCCGCCCCCGCCAGGAATGGAAGCGCAGCTGACGCGGGGCGCACGGCTCGGCTGCGCAGCTGGGAAGCGTCGCCCGCCCGCCTGCTAGCGGGAGCCCGCACCTTCCCGGCTACCCGCCCAGCCAGCGCGCCCGGCCCCGAGCGCACCAAGGCCGACTTCGCTTCCGCTGCTCTCCTGCCCGAAGGGCCCAGGGGCAACTAGGTGCGAAGGCGGGAGGTGGGGGAAACCCGGCTTCAGAGACCAGAGTATGTCCGCGGGAAACTGCAAGCGCTGCGAGCACTGGAGGAGGAGAGGGCCGAGCGGCCGAACGCGCGCTGCGCCCTGAGCCCCGGGCGCCCACGCCTCTCGCCTCGGCCCACCTTCCCCTTCGACCGCCCTCGCGGAGGCCCGAGAGACTCCGACGCTCGGACTCTCGCGAAGGGCCTCTGAGCCTTCTCCAGAGCAGTCCGGGGTCACTCGTCTTCGGAGGCGGAGGGCTGCATCCTACCCACTCGGTACCCTGCCACATCCCCAGCAGCAAGCTCTAGGTCCCCTCGCCCGCACCGTGAGGGGAATTGCCTAGAGCGTGAGCCTCGAGTGGTGACAGCCTTTAGCGCGCGTTCCCGTGTTACGTCTGGTTCCTTTCCAGCTGATGAACTTCTTGGCCACAGGTGGCTTCTCACCTCTATACCCCTACATTGCAGCACCGAGCACCCGACAGGCACTGTCCCTCCTCCCACCTCCCAGGTCCTCACTAGCTTCCTCACTCAGCCCCAATTCAGTGACTAGTTATCGTCATTCTGCTGCACAAGATCACAGCTCTCTTTCTCTTCTCTCGTTTTGAAGATCCAGCATTTTCAGGTGGCTAAACAACAACGTGGTGAAAGCCAGCCCTGCCTACTCCACCCCAGCCCGCTAAGCACTAAAGGTGCTGGAGAATAACACAGCTAACCTGCTGGCCTCCACCTGTTATTTCCACCCCTGACTGGTGGTCCTGAGTGCCGATAGGCAACCACACTACATCTCCACAGCCTCTTCAATCTCCCTCTCTCCTAGACAACTATTTCATACTTTTCTCTCCCCAAACCTACAACATCCCATCACCATCCTCCCTCTCAGTTTGCTTTTTATATGCAAAGTAGAGAACTTCCTCAGGCTCCCCGCCTCCTAACTCCCGTCAGCTTCTGCGCCCAAATCTTTTGCTCTTTCTCCTGCTGTTCTAAACGAATCATTCGTATTCCTAAGCCCCGCTGGGCACTTGGGCACTAGATCCTACCGCCCCTCACCCACTCGATGACAAGTCTGAGGCTGTCCTCTCCCCAACCTTAAAGGCTGCACTTTCTCTAGCTGGCTTGTGCCCTCTTCCTCCTGACTCTACCACTCTCCCTGGGTGACCCCACTAACCCTCATGATGAGCTGGACATTTACTTCCTCTCCAACATCCAAACTTCCTCCCTCTCAGCAGAACCTGACTATTCGGGTACTACCCCTAGCCCCAGCTCCAGATCCTGACCTATCTGAGATCATCTCCTGGCAATAGCTATTGGTCCAGCGATGGCATATGTCCCGAGTTGTTCTCCTGGAGGGATAACTTGTCCTCCGTGAATGGACAAGCCCAACTCCCTCTCCTGCTTCGTGAGAATAAGGAAGCATGTAGATCCAGTTGCCGGCCAGTTCTAAGATGTAGCAGACACCAAGGACGGCAGACCAGAGAGAAAAATGGAGTCAGCCTGGGTCCAGGGTGACTGTGGAGCTGTCCACTGTATATGCCCAGAGCCCACCAGGTCTCTGGATCATACTGTGGCCTGGTACTAACAGGGCTTCCTCCCAAGAGGACTTGTATCGGGAATAAAAATCACTTTAAGGGCTTCCCTGGTGGCGCAGTGGTTGAGAGTCCACCTGCCGATGCAGGGGACACGGGTTCGTGCCCCGGTCTGGGAAGATCCCACATGCTGCGGAGCGGCTGCGCCCGTGAGCCATGGCCGCTGAGCCTGTGCTCCGCAACGGGAGAGGCCACAACAGTGAGAAGCCCACGTACCACATAAAAATAAAATAAAAATCACTTTACGACTGTTTATTATTAAAGCCTTTTTGAGGTAGGATTTCACTTACTTGCAGCCTAAGTCATCCTTACTGACTTTGGTACCATCTATATGTGCCCACAGCATCCAAATACCTCCACCAAGGCATTTCCACCACCACCCTCTCCTGCCTGGGCTGCCTCTTAGCTGGTCACCTCTGGTCCATTATCCTCACAGGAGCCAAGTGATCTTAAATATAATCAGGTCCCTCCCCTCGTAAAATCCCTCCAAGGCCTGCCATGCTCTTGGAATAAAGCCTGGCCCCCTTTCCTCTGCACACAAGGTAAGACCCGCCAGCCGCTCGCTCTCCAGCTCCAGCTGCAGCGGCTTCTCAGTTTCTGGAACATGCTGAGCTCCCCCCAGACTCCCTCCAAGCTCTGCTGTCACCTCCACCTGCACCTGCCTTCCCCCCCCTCTTAAAGGGCCACCCCCACTCACTCTTCAGGCCTCATCACTTCCGTGGGAAGCCTCTGACCTCCTGGTGTAGGCTGGGTCCTCTGGCAAACAACTGCACAGCAGCACTTTTCCTTCTTAGCGCTTGTCCCAACTGTAAGCAGTAACTATTTGTTTACGTGCTGGTTTGATGTCTAGCTAGATGGTGGAGTCGGCCGATGAGGGGAGAGCCCAAGTCTGTCTCAGGCAGCCAGGTGTTCCCAGTGGATAGGAAGGGCTGGCCTGGGGTTGGTGTGATGGACATTGTACTTGGCTCCCCAGTGTCCCTTCCACCCCGTGATGTGAAGTGTGCTGTTCTCAAAGAGGATAGTACTGCCCCCTAGGGGGAATTTTGGATCTGATGATTGAGGATATTTTTTACCATCACAATGATTCCTGACTTTGCTGCTTTCCCCAGCACACCACACCCTGCCCCCTAGCCCTGCTCTAATCGGTCAGAGGTGGCACAGGAAATCTGTAGGGGCATATCTAATATTTCCAGAGGAATATTCCAAGGGACTTTTGCAAACACTTGGCTTATGTCCAAGGAACAGGGTCTCCACACCCCTTCTCAGTCCACCAGAAAAGCAGCAGCTGGTGGCCTGAGCCCTGGACACTTCCTGAGGCCTCTTTTCCCATCCCAACTTCCAGCTTCCCAGCCTGGCTACCCTTCACTTCTCCCTGATAGCATGGCTGACTCTTCCCTTGGAGGTGTCATCCTGGGTGGTGCTCAAGGGGGCTTCCTCCCAAGGGGACTTGCATCAGGAATGCAGCTCTTGCGGACAGTGTGCTGAGACCTCAACTTGTCCCCCTCAAAGATGTTCTCCCGGGGCTTCCCAGGTGGCGCAGTGGTTGAGAGTCCACCTGCCGATGCAGGGGACACACGTTTGTGCCCCGGTCTGGGAATATCCCACGTGCTGAGGAGCGGCTGGGCCCGTGAGCCATGGCCGCTGAGCTTGCGCGTCCAGAGCCTGTGCTCCACGACGGGAGAGGCCACAGCAGTGAGAGGCCTGCGTACCATAAAAAAAAAAAAAAAAAAAAGATGTTCTCCCCTCCTGCCATAGAAATGTTCCAAGGAGCTAGACCTGGAAGAATGGTCACCCACATAAATAGACTACATTTCCCAGAACTCCCTCAGAGCTACATGTGGCCAGGAAACCAGGTGATGACCGATGCGATATGAGCAGGAAGGCTATGTGTGTCCTGCCCAGGCTGCAGTGAAAACATATCCCAGATCATCATATCCAAAATTCCCCCAAGGGGACAGTACTATCCTCTTTGAGAAACACTGGCTTAGCCTCATCATGGTGTGGAAGGGACACTGGAGAGCCAAGTACAATATCCACCACGCCAACCATGTTGTCAAAGTGACCATGGGGGATAGCAGGGAAACAAGACAGAAAGGATCCGGGGGCTTGGAGAGCCCTGTGGGTCAGAACTTTACCAGCCTGGGCTGCCTACACATCAACCATTATGTGAGTGAGACCATCGTGCCCCCCACCATCAGTTAGGGCTCGCTAACCAACAGCCAGGTCTGCATCCTACCTAAGGCCTCAGGTAAGGGCGGCTCCTCGGCGTCCTGGAAAACTCCAGCCCCACTGCAAAGGTGACAGGGCCAGCTTAAGAGCCACTGTTGGGTAGCAAGGGGGTTAGGGTTGTCTCGGGTGTCCTCGGTCTGCAGTGGCTTGAAGCAGGATTTCAGTTCCTGGCCAGAGATTGAAGTCAGGCCACAGCAGTGAGAGCACTGAATCCTAGCCACTAGACCAGTGGCCAGTGACAAGAAAATGAATTTCCACAAAGAAACGGAAAGTAGTGAAACAAAGTGTTTATTAGGAGGAAAAAGAGTACGTGTGGGTAGACACACGGGCGGGCTCAGAGAGAGAGAGTCGCGCCGTTGTATTAGTTTGAATGACTTTTATGGGGCATTTCTTCTGGGTTTCCTTTGGCCAGTCATCTTGCTTTGCTGATTCTGAGTCCATATTTGGTATATCTCAGCGTCCTCCTCTGTGTGTGTGCGCATCTCTTAGCCAAGATGGATTCTAGAGAATAGGCCTATGGGTAGGTTGAAGTCACTTACTATGGGGTGGCGCCCCCTCCCTTTTTGACCTCCAAGGAGCTTTTCTGTGTATGTGTAGTTGGGAAGGTCTCCTTGACCTGAATGAGGAATATGTGTTCTTTTATCTCTTATCTGGGCAGGGCTTAGCTTCTCCTCCCTCCTGCTATTTTGGAGTATCTGTCCACAGGGGACGAACTCCAGCTGTTTAGCCTGGGGCTCATCTATCTCCTGCCCCAAGGGGACCTGCTTTGAAGCTGAATTTGCATAGCAAGCCCAGTTTTTACTTACAATTTCATGTTAAGCGCAACAGACATTTCAGAGCTAAAAGAGGTAAGGGGGGGGAGGGGACTAAAGCTCTCCCCTGTTACCCCATCCGCGGTGTCATGGTTAGGTGCTGAGTGATAATCCCAAGTGAGAGGAGACTGGCTGCCTGTTCCCTGGAGAGTCCAAGAACCAAGGTCTCCCAGATTAAACAAAACACCATCAGATGCTGCCACTGGTGTCCCCTGGGACACATCCAGCACATAGACCTGCTGTCTTTGATCAACACAATGTTTTATAACAAAATTGTACTTTAAACATTAGGAGATCTGGATTTGTAGCATCCCTTGAAAAATCAGAGAAGCTGGCGCACGGTCCTAATTTTCTGCCTAACACTGACTCTCTGGCACCTGCAGCCGGGAGTATGCATCTCGGCTCACCCTACTCACTATCACTCACCCAATATGCATACGCTTCTCCCTCTGGCCTTAGTTACGCCACCTGCCGTGCTCCCATGGGCATGTGGGTTTGTGACCCTCTTCTGTCACCTAGATGGGGTCCTTCCTCCCTGCCAGTCAAGGAGGAGATACTTCAAGGAGAGCCCCTTCTTGCTCTTGGAGTTGGCCTCCTCTGGCTCAGTTCTCCTAATGTCTGGGGCCTTGTTTTTTCCCAAGGCCTGACATGGGGTATCCAGGAAGCAAATAAACCTTGCCCTCTGCTTCCAATAACACCAACCTGGAGATGAACACTCTGCACGTGAGCTTACAGGATTCCTCAGGGCACATTTGCCAAAGTCCAAAAACTTACAGGAATACGGATGGTCCAATGCAAGCTTCTGCCCTCCCCCCTCATATTCATTGAAGAATTTGTGTCCCAAGGATATCCCAGTCCGACCAGCTGGGATTAGAGAGGCAGTCACATGTCTACCAGGGGTGTCGGGGTATAGACTGCACATATAGCTGTCATTCTGGTTATGGCCATGGTCATGTGACCGACTGCCTGGGAAGAACTCTCCCATAGCAGGAACAATCAGACGGCCCTGCGTCCATCCCAGTGCACCCTTTTCTAGCCATATGTCCCAAGACGTGAGATTTGACCTTTCAGAGTCTGTTTCCACTTCTGTGAAATCGAGAGAATGCTACTTCACAGAGCTGTTGGGAGGATTAAAGCAAACACTAAGGTTTCCAGCCCAGTGCCTGCCTGGCGCACAGTAGGTGCACGATAGATGTTAGTGCTCTTCTTGCTAACATTTTAGCCTAATGAACCAATCTGGAAAGAGACCAGCATGCAGGAAGTAAAGAAACAGATTTTGGCCTGGGGAGAGGGACTGAGAAGGTTTGTGGGCTCAGGGAGTCACTAGAGGGATACTTTTTCCAAGAAAGATCCAGCCCGATGGTGAGGGTCACAGCCAGCCGTCAGGCAAGTGGACATATGTCTTGGCCTCAGAAGAGACTGCTCCGGGGGGTGCGGGGGGAGCAGCCAGAGGAGACAGGACCAGGGTCCCTTGGGGCCGAGGGGATGGCCACTCACTTCTCAGCACATTGTGCCCAGTCTGGTAGGACAGTAGATGAACCAACAGAGCTGGTGATAGGCCGGACCAGGCAAAAAAGATAGTGAAATGGATGTGTGCAGTGATTTGGATGTGTGCAGTGATTTCTTAGTACACGTACAATACATGTTAACCATAATAATAATTATAATAAATATATATATAAACATATATAATAATAGTAAAATAGTTAACATGTATTTAAGTGTCAGGCACTCTTCAAAGTGTATTATGTGGATCAACACATAAACTCTTCAGAACCATCCCTCCAAAGCAGGTACTATTATTAGCAACACTTTATAGATGAGGAAACTGAGACACAGAGGTTAAGTAACTTGCCCAAAGACACACAGCTGGAAAATGACAGTGCTGGGGTTCCAAATCCAAGGTCCCAGGCAGTCTGGGTCCACAGCCAACACTCTCAGCTACTGTCCTTCTTTCATTCTTGTTCCATGCTCTCATCCCACTGGAATGTGACCAAGGCTGCCAGCTATCTGCACTCCTGAGCCCCTCCACCCCACTGGATTGGCTAAGCTTGGGGCCTATGCTTACAGTGCCCCCCTTTCCAGAGGCCCCCAAGTGCCTGCCACACCCACTGCAGGCTGCCCATCTCAGTGCTCCATAATGCATGCCCCTAGCCTTAGCTTATCAGTCCCTGAACAGCCATCCCAGGCCTAACAGAGGCCTTGAGATGGTCTAGCACAAGAGTACTGCCCAGACGGAGCATCCTGGGCCCACTGGTGACCGGTCCTATGAGATGCAGAGAGGGTGATGCAGAGGGCCAGAGACCCCTCTGAGATAAGAAAGCATCCTCCAGACCAGAGAACGAGAGTGGGGATGTCAGGGCCTGAGGGAGAACGAGTGTGGGTGGCAGCAGGGACAATGTGTGAGATAAGGCAGGTGTGAGGGGGCCACGTACAGACAGAGACTGGGCTCTGGGGTGTGAGCCGGACCTGGGTCCACTCCTGCCCCTCCACCTTTTACTGCTTGTCTCTTAGAAATCAGAACTAAGACCAGAGGGAAATGGTAGAGCAGTTAAAGATGGGGTTCTGGAGCCAGATTGCGTGGGCCTGAATCCTGATTCCACTAATTACTAGTGTATGACTTAACCTCTTTTTGGTGTAGAATGGGGGTGATAATGGTTGCTACCATATATGGTTGATAGGAGGATTAAGCGTCTACATGGTACAAATTACAACTCGAACATGATAGAACTCATAGTAAGTGAGCTCTATTTAGAACAGTGCTTACACTTAGTAAGCACAGTATCTGTTAAATATATCTCACAGGATCGTTGTGGGGTTTTGAAGAAACGGCATCTGAAAATGGTACATTGTGCTTAATGAATGACCATTCTCTCTGCTTGCGATGAATACACTTTTCAAAATTGGAATCCTGCATCTCTGGGTCATTCGTCATACACTGCCCTCCCTGCAGCCTTGCACTCCCCCCGACTCTGACTCAGTCCATGCTGGGTACCCCACGCACAGCCCTCCCCTGTTCTGGCTCAGGCCCAGAGTGTCTCATGTGTGGGCAGTGCATGGTATGCTTTCCAAAGCACTTTCTTATTCATGAGCATGGACGTTGAGAACAACAGAGGGCGTGATGATGGGGGTGGGAGGGGAGCTTTGGTCACTGTGTGACCTTGGTCAGGCCCCTGCACTTCTCTGGGCTTATCTGCTCATCTGTAAAAGGGGATGATATCCCTGCCCACTGGCCTCACAAAGCTACTGTGAGCAGGAAATGAATTTATGCATGCGGGGAGGCACCTGTGAAATTATGAGATATTACAAATAGGTAGCCAAAGGAGGGGGTCTATGGGCCCTAAAACCAGCAGGTCTGGGAAAGCCAGATCCAGGCCAGCTGGTGCGGGAGGCCTTCCCAGAAGGGTGTTCTGCTCTGAGGAGTGTGTCCCTGAGACCAGAGCCTTCTGTGTAATCATTCACCAACCTGGCCCTGGTCGGGAGAAGGAGGGTGAGCAGGCCTGAATGCTGCAGGGAGGCCAAATTTGGACATGAGTGAAGAGCTCGGCCAACACGCAGGAGGTGGACTGTGGCCAGGGGTGGGGGAGGGAGGGCCTGCACTCCCCATGACGGCTTGGCAGTGACTGTGATGGCTGGGAGTGGGGGGGATCCAGAAGGCCCCCCACCGAAGCCTGGGGACCCTCCCGGTCAGCATAGACAGTGTACCTCGTTCATCGCCAGGGAAGGGGAAGCCCACCCAGAGGAGCCAGGCTGCAGGCAAAAGGGAGGACTGCAGACTGACAGCAGACAGACAAATGGGGGGAAGGGCTCAGTCAGGGCGAGGATGCAGGATGGGGCGATTGCTCCACAGGCGGCCCTGGGAGCAGAAATGACGACAGGAGAGGAGCCAAGCCACTAGGATTTCCTCTAGGTAAAGCACTTCTGGGGTGAGAAAGGGCTTCCCCTTTCATTATTCATTATTCATTCTTTCCTTTCTCTTACTAGGGTTCTGAGCTTGGTCTGGGTAGGGGCGCCATGAAGGCTGGTCAACTGTGTGGTCCCGCAGGGAGGTGTTGGGAGCTGGGGGTGTGGACAGAGAAGGTGGAGGAAAACCTGGTTCAGGCTGAGTGGACGCCAGAGGAGACAAGACCCCTGAGAACAGAGGCAGGGGCTCCAAGGTGACCTTTCTTGCATTTCATTGTGCACTGGACAGCTCCAGAGGGTGCTCAGCCCTCAGGGGGCCCTGTGCCAGGCAAGGGGTGCTGGGGCGGGCGTGGCTGCCTAAAGCACAGGGTTCCTGTTTTCCCTCTGGCAGCAATGTATCCTCCCTCCCCTCAGCCAAGGGGCTATTTACAGAGTGAATGGTGCTCCCTGGAGGTCTGCAGCCTCAGCCCAGGGCCCTCAGCCAGGCTGCTAGTCCGAGCCATGCAGATGAACCACTGGCCTGGCCTGCCCAGAGCCAAGGTTTCAGAGGAAGCGTGGAGGCCCCCGATTGGTGCCCTCGTTCTCCTCCTGGAAGCACCTTGATAAAGCTCATTGCTGAAGGCAACTGTGGGAAGCTGGTCAGAACAGGTCAAAGCAACGCGTTAGGAAAAGAGCACAGCTCGAGTGTCACCTCCCACTCCTGCTACCCGCTTCGGGGCACACTTCTTTCCAGGCCAAGGGCCCATTCAGCGATTCCTCCTCGAGAAACCCAAAATCTCACACACCCAGGAGACACACCCAGGAATGTGTCTGTGTGTGTGTGCACATTGCTATGGACACATGCCTGTGTTCTGTGAGTTTCTACTCCTTGGAACTTGCAGGTGTCGCATGCACTTCCGGTGTGCATGTGTCCAGGAGCACATGGGCACACGGGCGTCTGGGAACAGGTAGATCCAGGAGCTTGTGAAACTGAAAGGGAATTCCTGCTGGATGGCCAGGGACCAGCTGATGCTATGATTGCCGGAGGCCTGGGATGCAGCCAGATCTCCGGGGGAGAAAGGGAATGACAGGTAACAGAGGCTGAGAGTGAACCCACAGGGTGGGTGGGGAGGTGGGCTCCCACACTCCTGCCCTCTGGTCCTTCTCCCTCCGTATGGCTCCAAACACACACACCCAGCTGACCCCAGCTCTGGCTCCACCCAGAGGGGCGTCGCAGAGAAGCAGGCAGGGCACAGTCATCACCTCCTGGAGTAGTCCATTCATCACCATGAAAAGACCTTCCTGTGGGAGGTCTCAATCTGATAGGGGAGCAGGCTCCCCTGCTCAAGGTAGCCTCAATCTGGTGATGGAGGTACCATCCCCAACATGCTAAATTTCCCGCATCCTGTGCCCAAAGCAAGGGTAGGATCCCTGGACCGATGGGCGATGCCTCTGCCCCCAGTGGCCGCCTGCCTGCCGGCCCAGGCTGTAATAGAGAGCGAAGGCCGAGGAGAGACGCCAGGCCCGGGCCGGGGCGCGGGGAGGGGGTGGGGGGCGGGGGGCGGGAAGAGCTGGATTACAAATAGTCTGGGCACCAGTCTTCCGGGGAGAGGCGGGGTGCCCTGCAGTAAAACGCTTTGCAGCACACAACCCGGAAAGGCCTCTTTTAAGGGATCCTGAGAGTGCGAGGAAAGATGCTGGCCCCGTCTTCCAGGCCCCTATTAGCCCCAACCCGGGCTCAGCTTCCAGGCCTCTCAGCCACCTCTCCCTCTTGCCTCAATTTCCCTCTGAGTCGCCTGTCTCCGAGGGTGTGTGTTTTTGCAACACTCAAAGTCAATCTGGTCTGGGCGAGGAGTCTGGCCTCTCACGTCCCGGTGCTCTCCGGGATGGAGAGCCGCGGCGTCTCCTCTCCGACCCCATCCTCCCCTCCCGGGAGGGCTCGCGGGCCCCTCCTACCTGCAAACACCGCAGAGCAGTAGGCATCGCTGATGTCGGAGTCCGGGGTGCGGACGTTCTCGGCGTAGAGGATGAAGACCCTCAGCATGACTGGCGGGGAGTCAGGGCCCAGTGCGCCCAGGGCGCGGAGAGGGCTGGGGAAGGTCGGGGACGGTCGAGGCGCAGCTCGTGGGTTCCCTCACTGGAGAGAGCTGGCGGAGGGAGAACCGCTTGGATCACTGGCTCCCGGCTCAGAGCAGCGGCTCTTAAAGAGGAACAGGCCAGTCCCGGGCTGCTTCAGTGGGCTCCACTCGGTCCGCGCCCCGGCTGCGCTCAGCCCGCTTGTCAGCGGGTGCTCCGAGGAGAACAGGGGCTTCTGCTCACCTTCCACCCCCGCCGCCCTACCCGGGCTCGGCTAAGCTGTAATTCAATGCTCCGGCCGCAGACTCTCCCAATGACACGGCATTTTGCACCTGGCGGTGGAACAGCGGACTGGGCGGCGGCCGCGAGGGCTGAGGGCTGGACCAGGGCTCCGGGCGCCCAGCGCAGTTCCGATCTCGCTCCTGCATAGGAGAAAGGCTTGGTCCCTCCCCTGACCTTCCACCTCCGGCAGTGCGCGACGCCTAGCCCGTCGCCTCCTCCTGCCGCGGGGATTCCAGCACTCCCCCTCGGAGCCAGACGGCCGGACCGCCCCGGGGACGCGCTGGGGAGCAGGCGCGGGGCCGGCGCTTTCGCGAGAGAAGACCAGAGCTGAGGAATTTCATTGACTGGCAGCGCCGGCTGTCTTAAAAACTTTGTACCCCTCTTCTCTGGTTGTAAAAACAACACATGCCACTTTTAACACAAAATCATAAAAGAAAGAAATCACTGAGTCTGAAAAATACAGTATTAACATTTGTTTATTTACCAGCCCAGACTTTTTCCTGTGAATTGCATGCATATACGCATGTAAATTAGTCTTTATTGTACACCTGAGCTCAGAGTGTCTGTGCAGTTCTGTGTCCTGCTTTTTCATGTACCATTTTCTTGCATCATTAAAAATTCTTTATAAACAATTTTTTTCAATAGCTACCTTATTTTCTATCATATGAATGTCTTAAATTCTCAAAGCTTTCTCCCATTGCTGCACATTTAGGCTCTTCCCAGTTTCTTATCAACAGAGTAGTGAGAAATCGTTTTTTATATAAAAACTGGGATATAAACCCATCTTGAGCCCCCCTCTGCTTGTTCCTCAGATGGGATTCCTAGCTTTGGAATTATAAGGGCACAGGACATGCCTTTTTTTAGGCCCTAGTACCTGTTGCTAAACTGCTTTCCGGGAGCTGTGTGGACCCACTCCCAGCAGACGGCTGACTCACCTTCTAAAGTGGGCCACTTGGATGGGTGTGGGTGTGCAGCTGTCAGCAAAACTTCTCCCCCAGCAGCCCATGGGGGTAGCACACACTCCCAGGGCAGGAAGGGTCAGCTGCTGACAGGGGCCTGGCTTTGCCTTATATGAAGGTACCAGGAGGTAGCAACACTCCCCCGAAGGTCTGTGATTTTAAGATCAGAATAGCAGACACTGTGGTCACTTATAGTCCTCCTGCTGCAATCTGTGCCTCTTCTTTGCCTCTAGCACAATACGTGGTTGGGGGAAAAGTAAAATGAGGGGGCTTAAATTTAATCATTCATTTAACAGGTATGTATGGAGCCCTACAACATGCCAAGCACTGTCCTGGGTGACAGGAACACAATGGTGAACATAAGTGACATGGTCCCTGTTATGGGCTGAATTGTGTTCTCCCAAAATCTGTACATTGAAGCACTAACCCCAGTTAAGAAGGTGATTAAGTTAAAATGGGACTGTTAGAGTAGACTCTAATCTAATACAACCTGACAGGTTCTTGTAAGAAGAGGAAATTTGGATACATGAAGAGACACCAGGGAGGCACGCACACAGAGGAAAGACCACGCAAGGACACCACAGGGAGGGGGCCGTCAGCAAGCCCAGGAGAGAGGTCTCAACAGAAACCAGACCTGCTGACTGACAGGTTGATCTTGGACTTCTAGCCTCCAGAACTGTGAGAAAACAAATTTCTGTCATTTAAGTCACCCAGTTTGTGGTATTTTGTTACGGCAGCCTGAGAAAATTAATATAGTCCATGACCTCACAGAGTTTCCACTTCAGTGGGGGAAACTGACGCTTATCGAGTAATCAAGCTAATCTTACACCATTACAATAAGTGCAATAAAGGATAGAAAAGGGTGGTGTGTGAGAGCAGATAGTAGGAAGCCCTCATCTCATCCCCAGACAGTGAGAGGTATTTGAGATGAGATCTGAAGGCCAGTTAGGAGTTTACTGGGCAAGACTGAGGTTGGGGCAGAAGACAAGAGGATTCTCAAGAGAAGGAAGGAAATGCTCTGGGTCACGGTCCTGGGAAGAGTCCAGGAAGAAAGAACATCCTGACTGGAGTGCAGATTCGGGGGAGGGAGTGTTGGAGGAGGTGAGGCTGAAGAGAACCACACAGGGCCTGTGGGAAGCTGCCTAGGGCCCGCCAGGTCCAGAGGGATGAGAGGATCTGGCTTACTTTTCAGCATCTCTGGCTGCTTGAGGGGAATGGGGTGCAAGGCGCCAGAGTGGAGGTGAAGAGGCCAGTTAGAAGCTATAGCAGAGGGTCAAAGTGAGACACGGTGGTGACTTGGCCCAAGGTGGTGAAAGTGGAGATGGAATGAAGGAAAGCTGGGAGGAATTGGGAGGGACGTTCTGTAAGCAGGTGGAGTAGATCGAGCTTCTTGCTGCTGAACTTGGCCTTTATGTGTTGCTGGAGAAAAAACCTTTGGATGAAGTAATTGGCTGATTCATTCATTCATTCATTCATTCAACCAACGTTTATAGGGTGCCTCGTCTGTGGCAGGAGTTTGCCAGATTCCAGTTTTAGAGAAGGGTACCAAATAGGGAGTAAAACTTAATTTCATTGAGAAGAAGGGCAAGAGGCCCTGTTGATCTAGGGAAAGTCCAAATTATGTTCTATTTTTAAAGAAGTACAGTTCGGCTCTATTCAAATGCATAAAGTAACATGAACCTGCTGTAAGGCAGAGCTAAAATTGGATCCAAGAAGCACTTAGCTGCTTGCAAATACAATGTGACTAAAGTGATTTGACAAGAACCAGTTTTCTTTAAAGGTTAAACATCCCCTTTGCAACTTCTCTACACTGTTTATTCATGCAGCAAGTCCTCTTCAAACTTTTTATGCATAGCCACATCTGTACAGATATGAACCCCTAGTGGGAATGTCCCCCAACTTTATTCCTCAATATATAGGACATGTTTGGGGTGTCTTCTCTATTTAAAAGAACCATGTTCTTGGGCTTCCCTGGTGGCGCAGTGGTTGAGAGTCTGCCTGCCGATTCAGGG
This sequence comes from Mesoplodon bidens, assembly GCF_964165515.1. Taxonomy (NCBI): domain Eukaryota; kingdom Metazoa; phylum Chordata; class Mammalia; order Artiodactyla; family Ziphiidae; genus Mesoplodon; species Mesoplodon bidens. The sequence goes on from NC_138170.1 coordinate 28,789,510, forward strand.
GACATAGGTTCATGCCCCGGTCCAGGAAGATCCCACATGCTGCGGAGCGGCTGGGCCCGTGAGCCATGGCCGCTGGGCCTGCGTGTCCGGAGCCTGTGCTCCGCAACGGGAGAGGCCACAACAGTGAGAGGCCTGCGTACAGCAAAAAAAAAAAAAAAGAACCATGTTCTCTGAGACCAATGCCCTGGAGACAGGGAAAGACACCGGATTCGAGCTGAAGCAATTCGATGATCTTTCCCAAGAATTTGGAACTGGAACTGAGATGCTAGTTTCTGTGTGTGGCTGGAGCTCAGATGCATAAAACAGAGCCTCAGAAAGAGCTCCATGCAGGGAGAAGTGGAGAAAGTTCTGCAGTCAGAGAAAAAGAGATGATGGGGCAGAGGGGAGGGAACAGAGAGAAAGAGACCCTTCTAGTTGTTTCTGGATCCCATCCCTCATGAGTCTTTCTGCCCATGAATTCTGAGATGGGCTTGGAGGTGAATATTCGTCGTTTTTGGCTCCCAGCTTCCAACCTCTCCTTCCTAAAACACCCTCTCACCACTCCTCGTAAGTGGTCCCAGGGAGCAGAAGTGCCTTCCTCTCTAGAAACTTCAGAGCCAGGGCCTCTCGCTCCCCGTCACTGTGCAGTGTGACCCAGGCTCAGCCAGATGGACACTCTCTCCCAGGACTAGACGTAAGTCCTTAGGAGCTTCAGGAGTCAGACATGGCAGCTGCAGTGACAGCAAATGACCAGCCTTTTCCTGCTGTAGGAGTTCCTGCTGCCCTGAGCTCTATTTCTTTCCCAAGCCAAGACTGCCAGCTTCCCTCCATTCTGTGAGCCCCCAAAGCTCCCCTGTAACTCCCTTGATTCGGATGCCCAGGTTTCGTTGCTATTTCTAGTAGCCAAGAATCCAACTGTATCCAGTGTCTTTATAGTGAATCCCTCCACATCTTTTTTTTTTTTTTTTTTTTTGTGGTACGCGGGCCTCTCACTGTTGTGGCCTCTCCCGTTGCGGAGCACAGGCTCCGGACGCGCAGGCTCAGCGGCCATGGCTCATGGGCCCAGCCGCTCCGCAGCATGTGGGATCTTCCCAGACCGAGGCACGAACCCGTGTCCCCTGCATTGGCAGGCAGACTCTCAACCACTGCGCCACCAGGGAAGCCCCCCTCCACATCTTGATTAGGGTAATTTGAAGCATAATTCTTTTTTTTTTCTTTTTTTAAGATTTAATTTTTATTTATTTTTGGCTGTGTTGGGTCTTCGTTGCTGCACGCCAGTTTTCTCTAGTTGTGGCGAGCGGGGACTACTCTTCATTGTGGTGCGCGGGCTTCTCGTTATGGTGGCTTCTCTTGTTGCAGAGCACGGGCTCTAGGCGCGCGGGCTCAGTAGTTGTGGCGCATGGGCTTAGTTTCTCCGTGGCATGTGGGATCTTCCTGGACCAGTGATCGAACCCATGTCCCCCATGTTGGCAGGAGGACTCCTACCCACTGTGCCACAAGGGAAGTCCCTGAAGCATAATTCTGTTTCTTGCTATAAAAGATCCTTGGCTATGATTTTCAAGGTATATTAAGCACCACTAGTGTCTTATATTTCTGCCTATCTTCTCTGCTTTGGAATTATGGTTGGAATCAGACCAGGAAAGAAGCAAAGCAGTGGAGGAGTGGAGAATGTGAGGACTTAGATTTTTTTTTTTTTTTTTTGGCCACACAGGGTGGCATGTGGGATCTTAGTTCCCTGACCAGGGATCCAACCCATGCCCTCCTGAAGTGGAAGCACGGAGTCTTAACAGTACTTAGAGCTTTGATGTAACCCAGAAAAAGTCCTCAGAGGGTAAAGTAAGGTCTATGGGTGTGTGTTATTGTCAGGGGAATTTTTGTGGGTTGGGGTCCATCCCTTACTTGGGATGAGAGAATAACCAACTGGGCTGCCATGTACAGTTGCACGGTAGTGCCCTGAACAATGATACATGATGACCCTCATAGACCACAACCATGTCAAAGTCAGGATCTCTAGCTGAAGGTACTAAATAGGCAGTCAGTCAGCTTCAGCTCAGGAAGTCTCTAAAGATGAATTCTACTCCGTAGATAGCCTGGCTGACATGCAGAATTTATACATCTTCTTGTATTGGGTTGGCCAAAAATTTCGTTTGGGTTTTTCGTAAGATGTTACAGTTTGGTTTCTCCTCTGGGATAGAAAGTAAATAAGTAGAAACCTTCCCAACTTAGGCAATTTACGGAAAAATTATTTGAATCTTCAAGGTCAACCTATTTTTGCTTCTATAAGCTCAGGTCTTCTGGGACCACATGCTCTGTGTTCTGGGCAGAGGAAGCCAGTGGGTCCGGTGTACCGGGAACAGAAAATGGGGATGGTAACAGTGTTAGCTCCCAGTTACCATATGACTATTGACAGATTTATTATCTCTGAGCCTTAGTTTCCTCATCTGTAAGATGAGGAAATCACAGTTTGCAGTGAGGATAAAATGAGAATAAAATGCATGTAATGTAAAACCCTATTTTATTTGGAAAACACTATTTTAAGGTTTTCCAAAATCAAGGGTGCCTCCCCTTTCTGGCCTGGATAGGGATTTTTTTTTTTTTTAATCACAGCAGGTTAAGCAATTACAACATATCAGGATACAGAGGCTGCTCAAAATATTTTATTTATCTTTTATTTCCTATCAAATGCAGAGATGTCCACTCTGTTCCTGCCCTCTGCTGAAGGTGAGATTCATCAATTGTCTGGATTGTCCAGGGCCAAGGGGTGGCCTCGCCTTGCTCGATCTTTGGGGGCTAACAACAGAGGGTGCCTACTTTCCACAGCCAAGTCAGAAAAGTGCCTCCACAAAGATATATTCATTTCCCAATCTCCAGGACCTGTGAATATTACTTTCCATGGCAAAACATGTGATTAAGTTAAGGATCTTGAGAGGGGGAGTTTATCCTGGATTATCCCAGTGGGCTCTAAATGCAATCACGTGTATCCTTATAAGAAAGAGGCAGCGGGAGAAAGGCAGGTGCACACAGAGAAGGTGATGTGAAGATGAAGGCAGAGATTGGAGTGATGGGGCCACAAGTCAAGGAATGCCAGGCAGTCACCAGAAGCTACAAGAGATAAGAACAGATTTTCCCCCAAAGCCTCCGGAAGGAGCACGGCCCTGCTGACACCTTGAGCCTAGACTTCTGGCCTCCACAACTGTGAAAGAATACATTTTGTTGTTTTAACCACCACAATTGTTAACAATTGGTTAGAGCAGCCATAGGAAACTAATGCACCAAGCCTCTGACAACGCAGCCAGACCATTATTGAAAAACGCTGGTGTTCAGACCACTTTTACTGCTTGTTATTTCAGGGTAGAAAAGGAGAGTCAGCTCTCCGGCCTCACTGAGACACCAAGCGACAAGTTTGATATCATTTTCCGATAGAAAACAGAAAGAAAGAAGAAAAGCAGCAACAGATTTTAACAGAAGAGAGAATCTGTAAACACTGCATGATTTCCACCTTCTCAGCCACACAGATCTCCGCCACGCTTGCTAAGAACCACAGATCCTGTTCACGCTCTGGTCATCTCATCGGCTTACACTGAGGAGAAAAACATGGTAATGTCAGAAGGTTTCAATTTTCCATGAAAGGGACCTTCCTGTGAATCTACCATAATAAACACTTAGTAAACACCCAATAAATAGAGACTATTTTTATCCATTCAGGCATGGCTGATATACAGAAAAGGAGTGTGTTCAGAATGGAGGGGTGGGGTTCTTGTGGTCTGAAATGCCCCCTGAAAGCCCCATCCTGAGCAGGGGGTGGGAGCAGCCCATCTGCTGAAGTGCAGGGAGCACGGCCTTGGGACTAATGCGAGCAGGTCAGTCTGTAAGCACGGTCCCCCTTTCACATCAATTCCAAAGGATGAAGAGTCTCTAGAGAGGATGAGAGAAACACACACACACACACACACACACACACACACACGGATGGGGCGGGGCGTTGGAGGAGGGGAGAGAGCGCGAGTGCACTTCTGAGGAGATCCAAACCAAGGTGATGGAGGAAAAGAACAGGAATTATACTTTTTCTAAAGTGAGGCTATCTCATCTTCTGGAAGAGGCTACAACATCCCAGGATGCAGCAATCTTAGCAAATGTGAGGAAACCTGTTCCAGGCCCCAGCAGGGGGAAGAGGCAGATGGTGGTGCTAGATGGCTCCCTGCTGAGGCACAGAATAAGGGCCTAGGCTGAGTTGATGCCCGTGAGGAGGAACAGGCATGACGGGCTCCTGTGCACCTCTGGGCGGAGCTGAGCCAGGGAGCTTTCTGAAGCTTACATACCAAAGGACTCCTGTGGCTATCTGGCGAGACACCACCAGGAAAGGCCTAAAGAATAGTTCCAGAACTTAAGAGGGCAACAAACTGTTGTCATTTTCAGTGTGTCTTCCTTGCCTGAAGGCTGAGACTTTGGAAAAGAAAGGACACCAAGAGAAGTGAATATTTGACTAATCAGCATTTCTTAAAGTGTGCTCCATCTGAAGGTTTCCTGCATTGGAAGCTTCTTGTAAAAAATGGAGACACCTGGGTTCCTCTGTACTCCTAGGCCTACTGAATCAAAATCTCTGCAAAAGGCCCAGGAATCTGGCTTTTAAATCTCCCCAGTTGGGCTTCCTTGGTGGTGCAGTGGTTGAGAGTCCGTCTGCTGATGCAGGGGACACGGGTTCATGCCCCGGTCCAGGAAGATCCCACGTGCCGTGGAGTGGCTGGGCCCGTGAGCCATGGCCGCTGAGCCTGCGCGTCCGGAGCCTGTGCTCCGCAACGGGAGAGGGCACAACAGTGAGAGGCCCGCATACCGCAAACAAAACAAAACAAAAAACAAAAAAACACTCCCCAGTTATTCTTATATGGACCAAAGACCAGGAAACACTGACCTAGGTAGTGTCAAAGCACAGGCTTTGGCTCTTTGGATCATAACCTTAAATGCCAGGTGAATGCACTCTTGAATCCAGAGGGTGTACATTTCACAAGGACTGAGAAGACTATGTTTGTCTGGAGATTGGCTTGAAGTGGCAAAAGAGAGCATTTGGGGGAGGGAGAGAAGGTGAGGGAGATAATATTCAGCTTAAAACTGTAAAACCAGTAGGACAAGAAAAGGACAATGGCACCAGTGTAAAAGGATGTCTCTGGAGTCAGACTACCTGGATTCAAACCTTCACTCTTCACCTTCTAGCTGTATAGCCTTGGTCATGATAGCCTACTTTCCTGAGACCTTGGTTTCCTTGTCTGTAAAATGGATACTACAGGAATATCTACCTCATGGGACAAGTGCTTGTGATGATTAACTGTTATGTGTCAACTTGACTGGGCTAAGAGATGCCCAGATAGCTGGTAAAACATTATTTCTGGGTGTCTGTGAGGGTGTTTCTGGAAGAGATTAGCTTTTGAATCGGTAGGCTAAGTAAAGATAACCCTCACCAATGCAAGTGGGTATCATCCAACCCACTGAGGGACTGAGCAGACTGATTAGAACAGTAAGGCAGAGGAAGGGCAGATATGTTCTCTGCTTGAGCTGGGACACGCATCTCCTCCTGCCCTCAGACACTGGCACTCCTGGCTCTTGGGCCTTCTCCGATCAGGACTTACACCATCAGCAACCTCCACTCCCACCCCGCCCCACTCCTTCCTGGTTCTTGGGCCTTAGGGTTAGGACTGGAACTGCACCACTGGCTTTTCTGGGCCGCCAGCTTGCAGACGGCAGGTCATGGGACTTCTCAGCCTCCATTAAGTGCAAGTGTCAATCTTTCATAATAAATTTCTTTCTATGTATTTATATTTATATCCTACTGGTTCTGTTTCTCCAGAGAACTCTAATACAGTGCTTTACAAACATTATATCTGCCTGGTGTATAATGAGCATTCAGTAAATATTAGCTAGTTATTATTATTGTTTTATTATTATTACTATTGGAATGTGTAGCTATTATTTAATTTCATAAAATTAAAACTTTAGAAATGAAACCACAAATAATATTTATGGTCTCTAACACCTGTAAAAATGTTATAAGCTGTCTTAGTTCATTCAGGCTGCTATAACAAAATAACATAGACTGGGTGGTTCATAAACAGAAATTTTTACTCACAGTCTGGAGGCTGGAAGTCTCACATCAGGGCGCCCGCATGGTTGAGTAAGGTCTCTTCTCCGGGTCACAGACTTCTCATTGTGTCCTCACGTGATAGAAGGAGGCTAGGAATATCTCTGGAGCCTCTTTAAAAAGCACTAATCCTATTCATGAGGACTCCACTCTCATGATTTAAACACCTCCCAAAGGTCCCACCTACTAATAGCATCACCTTTAGGGGTTAGGATTTCAGCATATGAATTTTGGGGGCCACAAACATTCAGACCATAGCAGAAGCATTTATGGTTTTAACAGTAGAAGTATTTACATAAACCCAACAAAGTGGTGAAAGATAGTCCTTGATCAAAGCAGCATAACTACCAGAAGGCAGGAGAGAGAGTCCTGCAGATCAAGAAGATGTACCTCTGCATGGAAATCCTCACCAAGACTCATGCAAGAGAGGCTCTAGGTGAGGATTATAGGAGAAGGGAAACTGGAACATATGATTACTGGAGATGATGATTCTAGTGCAAGGGCTAGCCCAGGTGGTGAGGAGAGACTTCCACTCTCTGGACATTTGGGGGAAGTTACAGTAGCTCAGCGATATGCATCTAGTAATATCTCGATTTACCTTAGGGACCATTCCATTGCTTAGAAGATGAGCTGAAAAAGAAGGAACCCACTACATGGAACATAATCCTGGCCAACGAGAAAGAACTGGTTGGAAAAGCAGGCACAGAAGGAAGCCTGGGGAGAATCAGCTTTGGGATGAATGCTATCCAGGGCGATGACTGGTTTTCAAGGCTCATACCCTGTGATTTCAGTAGGACTCTGTCTTTCCACAACACTCTCTATTAACCAGGCTCCCTCAAACCCAGGGAACCCACTTAACGCCTTGATCCTGGCAAATCCCCACCCTTCCCAAGAGCTTTCTTTTTATAGAGTCAGCTTAGGAATATAGTTGGCTTGAGAAAAACAACTGAGCCAAAGGTCCTACTGAGACAACAGAACAAACCACGCTGCAGTACTTCCCATCCAGTCACAGTACTTCACAGTTGCTCTTCTCTCTTGCCCAATCATTGTCCAATATCTTATCCAGAGATCATGTTCTATTAGCACCCCTAACATTTGAGGACACTTTATCCTCCAAGATGGATAAGCCTAGGCTCTGAGATCAATCTTTACTAATATTCAAGTCCCTTAGTGGTTTTAGAATTGGGTACTTATCAGAGCATCTTTAGTTTGTTACATACAGCATATAAAATAATAGGAGAAATAGAGATTTAAAAAAAGAATCATCTGCTATAATCTCCACCTCTGTATCTGGTAACAAGGCCTATGTTGATAATCAAGTTTAATTTTCCCATTACTCATTCCATCTTCTGCATAACCCTCTGCCAGCAGGAACGCTGGGCAGATTTGAGTCCTTGCTGGTCCTGTCTTTATCAGATTGCCACAGTTTTCCATTGACCAGGGCTTTGGGCAAGTGAGTCGTAAGAGGCACACTCCCATGGAACTCAGTAAACAGGACCAATTACCCCATCAGGTACAATGATCTCCTTCCCTTCCTGTTCGTCCAGTGGTGAAAAGGGCAAAAGGTGAAAGGGCAGTCTCAGCTTCCAATTCATTCTGGTGTATGCATTCTTCTCTTAGGTACTTCCAAAAAGACTGAGGCCAAAGTCACAAAGATGGGAAATAAAAATCCTTCAAGTGGGTTAGTGGATATAATAGTGAGAGGGAACACACACACCTCCACTCCTTAGTTCCCAAACCTATGCATTCTGGCCATGGGGGAGATGGTACCACATATTGGCCTCTGTCTAAAGTATATAAAGTGGGCTTCCCTGGTGACACAGTGGTTAAGAATCCACCTGCTAATGCAGGGGACATGGGTTTGAGCCCTGGACTGGGAAGATCCCACATGCTGTGGAGCAACTAAGCCTGTGCACCACAACTACTGGGCCCGTGCTCTAGAGCCCGTGAGCCACAACTACTGAAGCCCGCGCGCCTAGATCCCGTGCTTCACAACAAGAGAAGCCACTGCAATGAGACGCCTGAGCACTGCAATGAAGAGTAGCCCTGCTCACTGCAACTAGAGAAAGCCCGCGTGCAGCAAAAAAGACCCAATGCAGCCAAAAGTAAAAAATAAATAAAAGGCTACAAACTGCAAAAAAAAAAAGAAAAAAAAATAAAGTATATAAAGCATCTGCAGGACAACACCCATACTTTCCAAGATGTTGTCTCCAATTTGTGCCATAACTACTCTAGCAGGTCATTCCACCTATCAGCTACCTGCTTCTGGGTTATGGAGCACACAGTAAAACTTGTGAAGTCTGTGGGCATGAGCCCATGGCCCACATGTCCATTTACCAAAAAATGTATCTCCTTGTCAAAATGAGGTTGAATGCTATTCCATGGTGATGGATAAATCCATCCGTAAGTCCACAAATGTGGTACTATCAGAAGCCCTGAGTTCAGACAAATCCAGACCCTGGTGAGGACAAAGCAATGTACCCTCCATGATGCGAGGGGCTGAATATAGTCAACCAGCTACCAAGTGGCTGGCAGGATCTGAGGGGAATGTGTCATATCGAGGTTCCTCACCCTTACCTTCTCTATGACACCAGATGAGGAACTACTTCAAAGCTGCCATAGAGGTCTTCTGGCTCTCCATGCCTGTTTTTTTTTTTGTTGTTGTTGCTGTTTGGTTTTTTTTTTGGCCATGCCCCATGGCATGTGGGATCTTAGTTCCCCGACCAGGGATCAAATTCGTGCCCCCTGCAGTGAAAGCCCGGAATCTTTACTACTGGACAGCCAGGGAAGTCCCTCCATGCTTGTTTTAATTGTATGCTTATAACTTTTCTCTTTTTCTCTAAATATGCTAACTGGGGTCATAGGAAACCAGGTAAATCTAGAATCTTTATAAGCACTATTGTTGTCACAGTGACTTAAGTGCCACAGATACTTCGTCTTCCAAAGCCTGCCCTTAAACTTCATTCCTTGATACCATTGGTGATAACTGGAATAATTGTGATGATAATGCATACCAGATTACCATGTTCTATTCACCCCTGGCAAAGAGGTTACGTATTACTTGAATATATGACCAATGCAAGCCCAGAATCCAATTTAAAAAAATTTTCACTTTGAAATAATTATGGATTCACAGGAAGTTGCAAAGAAATGTACAGGGAAGTTCTGTGCACCCTTCCACCAACTCCCCCAATGTTAATATTTTAAGCGACCACAGAACTATATGAAAATCAACAAGTGGTATTAGTACAACCCATAAAACTTTTTCAATTTCACGTTATATATGCACTCACTTGTATGTGCATATAGCACTATACAATTTTGTTATGTGTAGCCTTGCATAACCACCACCATGATCAAGATGATCAATTGTACTATCAAAGACTATTTCATGTTACCCCTTTATAGTTACACCCATCCTCTCTCCCATTCTTTTTTTTTTTTTTGCGTTACGCGGGCCTCTCACTGTTGTGGTCTCTCCCGTTGCGGAGCACAGGCTCCGGACGCGCAGGCTCAGCGGCCATGGCTCACAGGCCCAGCCGCTCCGCGGCATGTGGGATCCTCCCGGACCGGGGCACGAACCCACGTTCCCTGCATCGGCAGGCGGACTCTCAACCACTGCGCCACCAGGGAAGCCCTTCTCTCCCATTCTTAATCCCTGTCAATAACTAATCTGTTCTCCATCTTTATTAACTGCTATTTATGAATGCTATGTAACTGTAACCATGTGGTATGTATCCTTTTGAGACTGGCTTTTTTCACTAAGCATAATTTCCTTGAGGTTCATCCAAGTCGTTCTGAGTATCAATGGCTTGTCTTTAGTTGTTAAAGAGTATTTCAGGGCTTCCCTGGTGGCGCAGTGGTTGGGAATCTGCCTGCCAATGCAAGGGATGAGAGTTCGTGTCCTGGTCCAGGAAGATCCCACATGCCGCAGAGCGGCTGGGCCCGTGAGCCATGGCCGCTGGGCCTGCGCGTCTGGAGCCTGTGCCGCGCAACGGGAGGGGCCACAGCAGTGAGAGGCCCGCGTAGTGCAAAAAAAAAAAAAAAAAAAAAAAAAGAGTATTTCATAGTATGGATCGACCACAGTTTGTTTAACTATTCACCCACTGAAGGGTATTTCAGCAGCTTCCCTTTTGGGACTATTACAAATAAAGCTACTATGAATATTTGTGTGCCAGTTCTTGTGTAAAAAATAAATCTTCGTTTCTCTGGGATAAATGCCCAAGAGTACAAATGCTGGGCCATACGGTAAGTTCATTTTTGGTTTCAAAAGAATCTACTATTTTCCAGAGTGGTTGTGCTGGTGGGCAATGTATGAGTAACCAAGTTTGTCCGATTCCTTGCCAGCATTTGGTATTATCACTGTTTTTCATTTTAACCATTCGGATACTTGTGTAGTGATACCTTGTGATTTTAATTTGCATTGCACTAACAGCTAATGATGTTGAATATCTTTTCATGTTTATTTGTGATCTGTATATCCTCTTTGGTGAAATGTCCTTTTGCTGATTTTCGATTGGATTTTTTTTAATTTTAAGTTTTGAGACTTTATTTTTTTAAATTTTTTGGCCACACCGTGCGGCATGTAGGATCTTAGTTCCCTGACCAGGGATCGAACCTGTCCCCTGCAGTGGAAGAGCACAGAGTCTTAAACTCTGGACAGCCAGGCAAGTCCAAGACTTTATATATTTTAGGTATAAGGCCTTTGTTGGATATGTGATTTGTAAATATTTTCTGCTAGTCTATAATTTGTCTTTAACATCCTTTTAGGTCTTTTGCAAAACAAAAGTTTTCACTTTGATGAAATCCAATTTATCCATTTTTCCTATTTTGGATTTTACTTTTGGTGTCAAGTCTAAGAACTCTGGCCAAATACTAGATCTTTAAGACTTTCCTTACACTCTTCTCTGAAAGTTTCATAGTTTTGTGTTTTACATTTAAATCCATAATCCTTTTTGTGTTTTTCATATAACGTGTGAAGTTTAGGTTGAGGTTCAATTTTTTGCTGATGGATGTCCAATTGCTCCAACACCATTTAATGTAAAGTCTACTCCTATTCCATTGAATTGCCTTTGCTTCTTTGTAAATAATTAATTGGGTATATTTGTGTGGATCTATTTCCAGGTTTTCTATTCTGTTCCATTGATCTATGTGTATTTCCTTCTGCTAGTACCATGCTCTCTTGAATACTGCATCTGAATGGTAAGAATTAACATTAGAAAGTGAGTTCTTTCCCTTTATTCTTCTTTTTCAAAATTGTCTTGGCTATTCTAGGGCTCTTCCCTTCCCATATAAACTTTATTTATTTATTGAGATATAGTTGATGTACAATATTATATAAGTTTCAGGTACACAGTGTAGTGATTCACAATATTTAAAGGTTATATTCCATTTATAGTTATGATACAAATATTGGCTATATTCCCTGTGATGTACAGTACATCGTTGTAGCTTATTTATTCTATACATAGTAGTTTGTACCTCTGAATCCCCTACCCCTACTTTACCCCTCCTCACTTCCCTCTCCCCACTGGTAACCACTAGTTTGCTTTCTCTGTGAGTCTGTTTCTTTTTTTGTTACATTCACTCGTTTACTTTATAGATTCTACATAGAAGTGACATCATACAGTATTTGTCTCTGTGTCTGACTTACTTCGCTCAGCATCGTGCCCTCCAGGTCCATCCCTGCTGTGGCAAATGGTAAAATTGCAATCTTTTTTTATGGATGAGTAATATTCCATTCCTATATATATTACATACATGGCATAATATATATACACCACATCATCTTTATCCATTCATCGGTTGATGGGCATTACGTTGCTTCCATATCTTGGCTATTGTTAATGATTTTGCTATGAACATTGGGGTGCATGTATCTTTTCGAATCAGTGTTTTCATTTTTTTTTTCTAATATATACCCAGGAGTGGAATCGCTGGATCATATGGTAGTTCCAATTTTTAGTTTTTTTGAGAAACCTCCCTACTGTTTCCCACAGTGGCTGCACGAATTTATATTCCCACCAACAGTGTAAGAGGGTTCCCTTTTCTCCACATCCTCTCCAACATTTGCTATTTGTAGACTTTTTAATGATAGCTATTCTGACAGATGTGATGTGCTCTCTCATTGTGGTTTTGATTTGCATTTCTCTAATAAGTAGCGAAGTTGAGGATATTTTCATATGCCTTTTGGCCATCTGTATGTCTTCTTTGGGAAAATGTCTATTCAGGTCTTCTGTCCATTTTTTAATCAGGTTGTTCGTTTTTCTTTTGATATTGAGCTGTATGAGTTGTTATATATATTGGATATTAACCGCTTATTGGTCATATCATTTGCAAAAATTTTCTCCTGTTCAGGTTGCCTTTTTGTTGATGGTTTCCTTTGCTATGCAAAGGCTTTTAAGTTTAATTAGGTCCCATTTGTTTAATTTACTGTTTTTCCCTTTGCCTTAGGAGATAGATCCAAAAAAATATTTCTATGACTAATGTCAAAGAGTGTTCTGCCTATGTTTTCTTCTAGTTTTATGGTTGCAGTCTTACATTTAGGTCTTTAATCAATTTTGAGTTTTATTTTGTATATGGTGCTAGAGAATGTTGATTTCATTTTTTTACATGTAGGTGTCCAGATTTCCCAGTACCACTTACTGAAGAGACTGTCTTTTCTCCATTGTATATTGTCCCCTCTGTCATAGATTGACCATAACCCAGTGTGTGGATTTATTTCTGGGCTCTCTATTCTGTTCCATTGATCTATGTGTCTGTTTTTTTTTTTCTCCCAATACCATACTTTTTTTCTTTTTAAGATTTTTGTAAATTATTTATTTATTTATTTATATTTTGGCTGCATTGGGTCTTTGTTGCAGTGCGCGGGCTTTCTCTAGTTGCAGCAAGCGGGGGCTATTCTTCATTGTGGTGTGTGGGCTTCTCATTGCAGTGGCTTCTCTTGTTGCAGAGCATGGGCTCTAGGCATGCGGGCTTCAGTAGTTGTGGCTCGCGGGCTCAGTAGTTGTAGCTTGTGGGCTTGAGCATAGGCTTAGTAGTTGTGGCGCATAGGCTTAGTTGCTCCGTGGCATGTGGGATCTTCCTGGACCAGGGCTTGAACCCGTGTCCCCTGCATTGGCAGGCAGATTCTTAACCACTGGGCCAGCAGGGAAGCCCCTATCCACTCTTTTTTAGACTCCTTTCCCATAGAATCCATTACAGTGTATTGAGTTCCCTGTGCTACACAGTAGGCCTTTATTAGTTATCTATTTTACATACAGTAGTGTATACGTCAATCCCAATCTCCCAATTTATCTCTCCTCCCCCTTATTTCCTGTTAACCGTTTTTCTATATCTGTAACTGTTTTGTAGGTAAGTTCATTTGTACCTTTTTGGATTCCACATATAAGCAATATCTTGTGTCTTTTTTGTGTCTGACTTACTTCACTCAGTATGACAATCTCTAGGTCCATCCATGTTGCTGCAAATGACATTATTTCATTCTTTTTCTTTTACAGCTGAGTAATATTCCATTGTATACATATATACCACATCTTCTTTATCCATTCCTCTGTTGATGGACATTTATGTTGTTTCCATGTCCTGGCTATTGTAAATAGTGCTGCAATGAACACTGGGGTACACATATCCCTTCGAATTATAGTTTTCTCTGGATATATGCCCAGGAGTGGGACTACTGGATCGTATGATAGCTCTATTTTTAGTTTTTTAAGGAACCTCCATACTGTTCTCCATAGTGGCTACACCAATTTACATTCCCACCAACAGTGTAGGAGGGTTCCCTTTTCTCCACACCCTCTCCAGCATTTATTGTTTGTAGATTCTTTGATGATGACCATTCTGACGGGTGTGAGGTGATATACCTCATTATAGTTTTGATTTGCATTTCCCCAATAATTAGTGATGTTGAGCATCTTTTCGGCCATCTGTATGTCTTCCTTGGAGAAACGTCTATTTAGGTCTTCTGCCCATTTTTGGATTGGGTTGCTTGTTTTTTTGATATTGAGCTGCATGAGCTGTTTGTGTATTTTGGAGATTAATCCCTTGTCGGTTCCTTTGTTTGCAAATATTTTCTCCCATTCTGAGGGTTGTCTTTTCGTTTTGTTTATGGTTTCCTTTGGCGTGCAAAAGCTTTCAAGTTTAAAATTTTCTGTTTTTAATAATCACATTGTTGGTTGTGGTCTTGGTATTGTTATTCTGACTGATGTCCTTGAGAATGAGAATTCCTGACATAGGACAAAGAAGATCTAGAGTTAAGATAAAAGAGCCAAATAAAAACTTGTAAGTCCTGAATTTGAACCAGAAGAATCAGTATGATCATGATGCATTTTACCTTAAAAACAAAACATATACTTCCAAGTTCCAGCCACTGAAGAGCAATAACCAAACAGAAGCAATGAACACTCTAAGTAGACACTGTTCCTTAAGGACATGGCTGACTTCAAATTTGGGGAAGGAGGTATACAAGGTGAGCCTGCAACATCTTCATATACAGATAGGAAGGAACCTATTAAAATTAGTTGTGTCATGTTAAAAGGAATGAGTAGTCAAATCAAAAAGGCCAAAAATGGAACAATTTGAGTATCAACAGGCTGATACTGCAAAGGTTTGTAACATCAAATATGTTAAAATTCATGAATTCAAATCAATATTTAAATAAAAAGAATTTATCACGATCAGTGAATGCCAACAAAACAACTTATTTTTGGGGGGAAAAAGGTAAATAAAGGAAAAGCATCAAATATGTACCATGTCTTTTTTTTTTTTTTTTTTTTTGTGGTACGCGGGCCTCTCACTGTTGTGGCCTCTCCCGTTGCGGAGCACAGGCTCCAGACGCGCAGGCTCAGCGGCCATGGCTCACAGCCCCAGCTGCTCCGCGGCATGTGGGATCTTCCCGGACCAGGGCACGAACCCGTGTCCCCTGCATCGGCAGGCGGACTCTCAACCACTGCGCCACCAGGGAAGCCCCATATCATGTCTTTTTTACACAAACCATACCCACTGAGTAACCAAACAGCAGATGAGGGGAAGTTCTCTTTTCAGACAAGTATCCTAGTTTATACAAGAAGAAATACGGAATTATAATGTTAATGTTTCACAATCCCTAATGACCAAGTGCATCAAAGCTCTAAGCATCAACGGCTACCAAAATCCCAAAGAAAACAGGTATTTTGTGCCTCCTGATCAGGAAGACCACAACACGTTCTGAAGCAGTCTTGCCAAAAAGAAAGAAAATTCTGATCAATGTTCTGTACTCAACTATCAATTTATAAGAGGAATGTTAGAATTCCACTGTACAGCTGCAATCAACAAAATCCAGGTTGTGTGAAACCCTTCACCAGTGCTTCTCAAACTATGTGATAGATCAGTTTATTTTTCACCCCCTAATTTCCAGTCTATCACAGACTAATACTTGTAAACATTTTTTTAAAAATAAAAAATGCAAAAACATGCAAGCCCAATTTTTAAAATGATTAGATTCAACAAACAAAGTCTCTGTCAAACAGCGATAAGGTTTCTAAACACTTTCAACTTCTATACTAGTACCAGACAGTTCGTGGACTGGCACTAGATCCAAAGACCACATTTTGAGTAGCATGGCTTTGCAGAACTGAATATCTCGTCTCTTCATTAAATAAATTACCAGGGGACGGAGGAAGATGGCGGAAGAGTAAGACGCGGAGATCACCTTCCTCCCCACGGATACATCAGAAATTCATCTACACGTGGAACAACTCCTACAGAACACCTACTGAACGCTGACAGAAGACCTCAGACCCCCCAAAAGGCAAGAAGCTCCCCACATACCTGGGTAGGGCAAAAGAAAAAAGAATAAACAGAGACAAAAGGATAGGGACGGGACCTGCACCAGTGGGAGGGAGCCGTGAAGGAGGAAAAGTTTCCACACACTAGAAGCCCCATCATGGGCGGAGACTGTGGGTGGCGGAGGGGGAAAGCTTCGGAGTAGCGGAGGAGAGCACAGCAACAGGGGTGTGGAGGGCAAAGCGGAGAAATTCCCGCACAGAGGATCTGTGCCCTCAGGCACACACCAGCCCGAGAGGCTTCTCTGCTCGGACGACGGGGCGCGCGGGGCTGGGAGCTGAGGCTTGGGTATCGGGTTTCAGTCGAAGCGCAGGGAGAGGACTGGGGCTGGCGGCAGGAAGAGAGCCTGAAGGGGTTAGAGCACCACGGCTAGCCCGGAGGGAGTCTGGGGAAAAAGTCTGGAGCTGCCGAAGAGGCAAGAGACTTTTTCTTCCCTTTTGTTTCCTGGTGCGCGAGGAGAGGGCATTAAGAGCGCTGCTTAAAGAAGCTCCAGAGACGGGCGCGAGCCGCGGCTAAAGGCGCAGACCCCGGAGACGGGCGTGGGACGCTGGGGCTGCTGCTGCTGCCGCCGCCACAAAACCTGTGTGCGAGCGCAGGTCACTGTCCACCCCCCCTCCCGGGGAGCCTGTGCAGCCCGCCACTGCCGGGGTCCCAGGACCCAGGGACGGGTTCCCCGGGAAAGCACACGGAGCGCCTCGGGCTGGTGCAACGTCACACCGGCCTCTGCCGCCGCAGGCCCGCCCCGCACTGCGCGCCCCTCCCTCCCCTCGGCCTGAGTGAGCCAGAGCCCCCGAATCAGCGGCTCCTTTAAACCCGTCCTGTCAGAGCGAAGAACGGACGCCCTCCGGCGACCTACGCGCAGAGGCGGGGCCAGGTCCAAGGCTGAGACCCGGGAGCTGTGAGAGCAGAGACAGGGAAATCTCTCTGTGCACCCTCGGAGGCAGCGGATTAAAGCTCCACGGTCCGCTTGATGTGCCCTGCGTCTGTGGAGTGCATGAATGGACAGCGAATCATCCCAAATTGAGGAAGTGGACTTTGAGGACAAGATTTAAGATTTTTCCCCTTTTCCTCTTTTTACAACGAATTATCCCAAATTAAGGAGGTGGACTTTGAGAGCAAGATTTCAGACTTTTTCCCCTTTTCCTCTTTTTACAACGAATTATCCCAAATTGAGGAGGTGGACTTTGAGAGCAAGATTTTTGATTTTTTTCCCCGTTCTCTTTTTGTGAATGTGTATGTGTATGCTTTTGTGTGAGATTTTCTCTGTATAGCTTTGCTTCCACCATAGGTCCCAGGGTTCTATCCGACCGTTTTTTTTTTTTCAATAATTATTTTATTTTTAATAACGCTACTATATTTTATACTTTATTCTACTTTATCTTCTCTTTTTTTCCTACCTTCCCTTCCTTCCTCCCTCCCTCCGCCCTTCTCTTTCTTTCCTTCCTCCCTCCCTCCCTCCCGTCTTTCTTTCCTTCCTCCCTCCCTCCCTTCCTTTCACTTTTTCTTTCCTTCCTCCCTCCCTCTTTCCTTCCTTTCTTTCATTCCTTCCTCCCTCCCTCTCTTCCTTTCACTTTCTTCTTTCCTTCCTCCCTCCCTCCCTCCACCCCTTTCTTTCCTTCCTCCCTCCCTCCTTTCCTTCCTCCCGCCCTCCCTTCATCCTTTCACTTTTTCTTTCCTTCCTCCCTCCCTCCCTTCTTTCTTTCCTTGCTCCCTCCCTTTCTTTCCTTCCTCCCTCCCTCCCGTTTCTTCTTTTCACATTTTCTTTCCTTCCTCCCTCCCTTTCTTTCCTTCCTTCCTCCCCCCTCCCTCCTTTCTTCCTTCCTTCCTTTCTTTCCTTCTTCCTTTCTTTCTCTCTCTTTCTTCTACTAATTCTTTCTTTCTACTTTTTCCCCCTTTTATTCTGAGCCGGGTAGATGAAAGGCTCTTGGTGCTGCAGCCAGGAGTCAGTGCTGTGCCTCTGAAGTGGGAGAGCCAACTTCAGGACACAAGAGACTTCCCAGCTCCACATAATATCAAGCGGCGAAAATCTCCCAGAGATCTCCATCTCAACACCAGCACCCAGCTTCAGTCAACGACCAGCAAGCTACAGTGCTGGTCACCCTACACCAAGCAACTAGCAACACAGGAACACAACCCCCACCCATTAGCAGAGAGGCTGCCTAAAAACATAATAAGGCCACAGGCACCCCAAAACACACCACCAGACGTGGACCTGTCCACCAGAAAGACAAGATCGAGCCTCAACCACCAGAACACAGGCACTAGTCCCCACCCACCAGGAAGCCTACACAACCTACTGAAACAACGTTAGCCACTGGGGACAGACACCAAAAACAACGGGAACTACGAATCTGCAGCCTGCAAAAAGGAGACTCCAAACACAGTAAGATAAGCAAAATGAGAAGACAGAAAAACACACAGCAGGTGAAGGAGCAAGATAAAAACCTACCAGACCTAACAAATGAAGAGGTAATAGGCAGTCTACCTGAAAAAGAATTCAGAATAATGATAGTAAAGATGATCCAAGATTCTATTTCCAAGATCCAAAATCTTGGAAATAGAATAGACAAAATGCAAGAAACAGTCAACAAGGACCTAGAAGAACTAAAGAAGAATCAAGCATCAATTAAAAACACAATAAATGAAATGAAAAATACTCTAGATGGGATCAACAGCAGAATAACTGAGGCAGAAGAACGGATAAGTGAGGTGGAAGATAAAATAGTGGAAATAACTGATGCAGAGCAAAATAAAGAAAAAAGAATGAAAAGAACAGAGGACAGCCTCAGAGACCTCTGGGACAACATTAAACGCACCAACATTCGAATTATAGGGGTTCCAGAAGAAGAAGAGAAAAAGAAAGGGACTGAGAAGAGATTATAGTTGAAAACTTCCCTGATATAGGAAAGGAAATAGTTAATCAAGTCCAGGAGGCACAGAGAGTCCCATATAGAATAAATCCAATGAGAAATACGCCAAGACACATATTAATCAAACTGTCTAAAATTAAACACAAAGAAATCATATTAAAAGCAGCAAGGGAAAAGCAACAAATAACACACAAGGGAATCCCCATCAGGTTAACAGCTGATCTCTCAGCAGAAACTCTACAAGCCAGAAGGGAGTGGCAGGACATAATTAAAGTGATGAAGGAGAAAAACCTGCAACCAAGATTACTCTACCCAGCAAGGATCTCATTCAGATTTGATGGAGAAATTAAAACCTTTACAGACAAGCAAAAGCTGAGAGAGTTCAGCACCACCAAACCAGCTTTACAACAAATGCTAAAGGAACTTCTCTAGGCAAGAAACACAACAGAAGGAAAATACCTACAATAACGAACCCAAAACAATTAAGGAAATGGGAATAGGAACATACATATCGATAATTACCTTAAATGTAAATGGGCTAAATGCTCCCACCAAAAGACACAGATTGGCTGAATGGATACAAAAACAAGACCCATATATATGCTGTCTACAAGAGACCCACTTCAGACCTAGAGACACATACAGATTGAAAGTAAGGGGATGGAAAAAGATATTCCATGCAAATGGAAATCAAAAGAAAGCTGGAGTAGCAATTCTTATATCAGACAAAATAGACTTTAAAATAAAGACTATTAGAAGAGACAAAGAAGGACACTACATAATGATCAAGGGATCGATCCAAGAAGAAGATATAACAATTGTAAATATTTATGCACCCAACATAGGAGCACCTCAATACATAAGGCAAATACTAACAGCCATAAAAGGGGAAATCGACAGTAACACACTCATAGTGGGGGACTTTAACACCCCACTTTCACCAATGGACAGATCATCCAAAATGAAAATAAATAAGGAAACACAAGCTTTAAATGATACATTAAACAAGATGGACTTAATTGATATTTATAGGACATTCCATCCAAAAACAACAGAATACACATTTTTCTCAAGTGCTCATGGAACATTCTCCAGGATAGATCATATCTTGGGTCACAAATCAAGCCTTGGTAAATTTAAGAAAATTGAAATTGTATCAAGTATCTTTTCCGACCACAATGCTATGAGACTAGACGTCAATTACAGGAAAAGATCTGTAAAAAATACAAACACATGGAGGCTAAACAATACACTACTCAATAACGAAGTGATCACTGAAGAAATCAAAGAGGAAATAAAAAAATACCTAGAAACAAATGACAATGGAAACACGACGACCCAAAACCTATGGGACGCAGCAAAAGCAGTTCTAAGGGGGAAGTTTATAGCAATACAATCCCACCTTAAGAAACAGGAAACATCTCGAGTAAACAACCTGACCCTGCACCTAAAGCAATTAGAGAAAGAAGAACAAAAGACCTCCAAAGTTAGCAGAAGGAAAGAAATCATCAAGATCAGATCAGAAATAAATGAAAAAGAAATGAAGGAAATGATAGCAAAGATCAATAAAATTAAAAGCTGGTTCTTTGAGAAGATAAACAAAATTGATAAACCATTAGCCAGACTCATCAAGAAAAAAAGGGAGAAGACTCAAATCAATAGAATTAGAAATGAAAAAGGAGAAGTAACAACTGACACTGCAGAAATACAAAAGATCATGAGAGATTACTACAAGCAACTCTATGCCAATAAAATGGACAACCTGGAAGAAATGGACAAATTCTTAGAAATGCACAACCTGCCAAGACTGAATCAGGAAGAAATAGAAAATATGAACAGACCAATAACAAGCACTGAAATTGAAACTGTGATTAAAAATCTTCCAACAAACAAAAGCCCAGGACCAGATGGCTTCACAGGCGAATTCTATCAAACATTTAGAGAAGAGCTAACACCTATCCTTCTCAAACTCTTCCAAAATATAGCAGAGGGAGGAGCACTCCCAAACTCATTCTACGAGGCTACCATCACCTTGTCACCAAAACCAGGCAAGGATGTCACAAAGAAAGAAAACTACAGGCCAATACCACTGATGAACATAGATGCAAAAATCCTCAACAAAATACTAGCAAACAGAATCCAACAGCACATTAAAAGGATCATACACCATGATCAAGTGGGGTTTATTCCAGGAATGCAAGGATTCTTCAATATATGCAAATCACAGAACTAGAACAAAAAATTTCAAAATTTGTTTGGAAAAACAGAGGACCCCGAATAGCCAAAGCAATCTTGAGAACGAAAAACGGAGCTGGAGGAATCAGGCTCCCTGACTTCAGACTATACTACAAAGCTACAGTAATCAAGACAGTGTGGTACTGGCACAAAAACAGAAAGATAGATCAATGGAACAGGATAGAAAGCCCAGAGATAAACCCACACGCATATGGTCAACTTATCTTTGATAAAGGAGGCAGGAATGTACAGTGGAGAAAGGACAGTCTCTTCAATAAGTGGTGCTGGTAAAACTGGACAGGGAAATGTAAAAGTATGAGATTAGATCATTCCCTAACACCATACACAAAAATAAGCTCAAAATGGATTAAAGACCTAAATGTAAGGCCAGAAACTATCAAACTCTTAGAGGAAAACATAGGCAGAACACTCTATGACATAAATCACAGCAAGATCCTTCTGGACCCACCCCCTAGAGAAATGGAAATAAAAACAAAGATAAACAAATGGGACCTAATGAAACTTCAAATCTTTTGCACAGCAAAGGAAACCATAAACAAGACCAAAAGACAACCCTCAGAATGGGAGAAAATATTTGCAAATGAAGCAACTGACAAAGGATTAATCTCCAAAATTTATAAGCAGCCCATGCAGCTCAATAGCAAAAAAACAAACAACCCAATCCAAAAATGGGCAGAAGACCTAAATAGACATTTCTCCAAAGAAGATATACAGACTGCCAACAAACACATGAAAGAATGCTCAACATCATTAATCATTAGAGAAATGCAAATCAAAACTACAATGAGATATCATCTCACACCAGTCAGAATGGCCATCATCAAGAAATCTAGAAACAATAAATGCTGGAGAGGGTGTGGAGAAAAGGGAACACTCTTGCACTGCTGGTGGGAATGTGAATTGGTACAGCCACTATGGAGAACAGTATGGAGGTTCCTTAAAAAACTAAAAATAGAACTACCATATGACCCAGCAATCCCACTACTAGGCATATACCCTGAGAAAACCATAATTCAAAAAGAGACATGTACCAAAATGTTCATTGCAGCTCTATTCACAATAGCCTGGAGCTGGAAACAACCTAAGTGTCCATCGTCGGATGAATGGATAAAGAAGATGTGCCACATATATACAATGGAATATTACTCAGCCATAAAAAGAAACGAAACTGAGCTATTTGTAATGAGGTGGATAGACCTAGTGTCTGTCATACAGAGTGAAGTAAGTCAGAAAGAGAAAGACAAATACCGTATGCTAACACATATATATGGAATTTAAGAAAAAAAAATGTCATGAAGAACCTAGGGGTAAAACAGGAGTAAAGACACAGACCTACTTGAGAATGGACTTGAGGATATGGGGAGGGGGAAGGGTAAGCTGTGACAAAGCGAGAGAGGGGCATGGACATATATACAGTACCAAACGTAAGACAGATAGATAGTGGGAAGCAGCCACATAGCACAGGGAGATCAGTTCGGTGCTTTGTGACCGCCTGGAGGGGTGGGAGGGAGGGAGATGCAAGAGGGAAGGGATGTGGGAACAGATGTATATGTATGACTGATTCACTTTGTTATAAAGCAGAAACTAATAAAGAAAATGTAAAAAAAAAAAAAACTGAAAAAAAAAATAAATTACCAGAAGAGAGTCTATATATTAAAAATAATTCAAAAGACCTACCAAGCCAGCAACAATGTATGGATCTTATTTTGATCTTGATGCAAACATAGTAAAAGAAAACAAAAATCATTTATGAGAGAGTAGAAAATCTGAATTGGATTTTTATTTTTTATTTATTTTGGCTGCACTGGGTCTTCATTCCTGTGTGCGGGCTTTCTCTAGTTGTGGTGTGACGAGCAGGGGCTACTCTTTGTTGCGGTGCACGGGCTTCTCATTGTGGTGGCTTCTCTTGTTGCAGAGCACGGGCTCTAGGTGCGCAGGCATCAGTAGTTGTGGCACACGGGCTCAGCAGTTGTGGCTTGTGGGCTCTAGAGTGCAGGCTCAGTAGTTGTAGCGCATGGGCTTAGTTGCTCCACAGCATGTGGGATCTTCCTAGACCACTGCTTGAACCCGTGTACCCTGCATTGGCAGGCGGATTCTTAACAACTGCACCACCAGGAAAATCCCTGGATTTTTATTTAAATAAGGAATATTTTTAATGATATTACTGGTTATTTTAAGAATCCTTATCTTTTAGAAATACATAATGAAACATTTATGGGTAAAATGACATGCTGAGATTTACTTTAAAATAATATGAGGAGTGATGGGCCTTCCCTGCTGGCACAGTGGTTGAGAGTCCGCCTGCCGATGAAGGGGACACGGGTTCGTGCCCTGGTCTGGGAAGATCCCACATGCCGCAGAGCGGCTGGGCCCATGAGCCATGGCCACTGAGCCTGCGCATCCGGAGCCTGTGCTCCGCAAAGGGAGAGGCCACAACAGTGAGAGGCCCGCGTACCACACACACACAAAAAAATAATAATAATAATAAAAGTGAAAAAAGTAAACATATAAATTAATAATTACTCAAACTAGATAATTTATATAAATTATCCTATTCTTTTTCAAATGCTTCATATTTTCTACAAACAATAAAATATTAAAATAAAAATTTAAAGTTTTAAAATCTCTCAACACATTTTTTTTTCTTTTTAAAGAATTCAGAAGGAGCAGTTTTAGAGAGGCATACTTCCACAGCATTCTATGCCAGAAAGGGTAAAAGAATCTAAATACCTTTATGGAGGTGTTGAACACAACCTTTTCTTGCTTTGGTGTCTAGATAATGATAAAAGTATGCTGAAATGATAAAAGTAAGCTGTGATTCAATTATATACCCAAACCAACTAGTAAGCAGAAACTGTTATGTAAATGACATTCCATATTTGTAGTGTGAATAAAGGGAGGGAGGTATTTCAAGGTTTTCTGGAAAAGTCTAGAACACTTCTAAGATTATATGCAAAAAAGGTATGTTTATTAAAAAAAACAAAACAGGGCTTCCCTGGTGGCGCAGTGGTTGAGAGTCCGCCTGCCGATGCAGGGGACACAGGTTCGTGCCCCGGTCCAGGAAGATCCCACATGCCGCAGAGCGGCTGGGCTCGTGAGCCACAGCCGCTGAGCCTGCGCATCCAGAGCCTGTGCTCTGCAACGGGAGAGGCCACAACAGTGAGAGACCCGCATACCGCCAAAAAAAAATAAATAAATAAAAATAATAATAATAAAACAAAACAAAACAAACCTAAAAATCTTTTGTATTTGGAGTCCTAAGATAAAAATTCCCAGTCTTAAGTGCAAGCAGCAGCAGAGAGGAACATTATTTACTACGTATAGTGAACCACCAACATCTGTCACTAGGATAAAACACACAAATCACCTCTACTATACTTTTATGCTTTAGCAGTTCCTTTTATTTTAATTTAGAATCCCAATGTCCAGATAACTAATTTGAAGGAAACAAGAGTTTCACATTTAAATTCTTAAGATTAGGGAGTTCCCAGGTGGTCTAGTGGTTAGGATTCGGTGCTTTCACTGCCGTGGTTTGGGTTCAATCCCTGGTTGGGGAACTGAGATCCCACAAGCCACACGGTGTGGCCAAAAAGAAAAAAATAAATAAAAATAAATTCTTAAGATTAAATACCAAGGTTGATCCAGGCAAGATTAAAGAAGTTCCTAATTTCTCTGGTTTTAAAAGCTTCAGAAGCAGCCCCAGGAAAAGATTCTTTAAGAGTCTTATTTACTCTACTGGTGTTTTGTTTTTTTTGGGAGGGGGCGGGCTGCACTGCACAGCTTGCAGGATCTCAGTTCCCAGATGAGGGACTGAACCCAGGCCTTGGCAGTGAAAGAGCCAAATCCTAACCACCAGACCATCATGGAACTCCCCTACTTTGCCACCTCAACTTGCCAGCACCTTATACTCCAACCTTTTAATAGCTCTTCTCCCTCTTAGTACCTCATTCACCTATATGGTTTTAATTACAACAGACTCTTGGCATTCACAAGCCATCCCTCTCCCCACCCTGTTCCTTACTCTGTGGCGCGTAGTATTTTATCATTTTGCTCAGGCTGTGGCTAAGTGTGAACTGAGTGTGCAGTGAGTTTAGTGAGCAACAACAAAAAGATGTTGTGTTCTTCACTCCACTCTTGCTGACTGTGAGCTAACTCTTGTGCTGTGATGGGAGTAAGAGATCTAAAAAAGTAGTTGTTTTTTGTTTCCCTCCATTCACCCTCTATTGTTAATTGGTGCATTCTAATCTAAAGAGATAAAGAATCAGATACTAAAAATTCTCAGTCAGTAGGCTTATGTCTGAAGCATGGCCTCATCTAAAACTTTACAGTACAGGGCTATGTCCAGCACCTAACAATCCAGTGAATTATTTTTTTGTACCTTTACAACTCCCCACAAACATATTAAATAATAATTCAAGTGGTTTAAAAAGCAATTCTTGTGGTCTACAGAAAGTAAAGGCTACTTTGTCTTTGTAGTTTCAAGTTAATATTAAATGACTTGCTAGGAGCTACCTTAAATGGGTCCTGGCAAAAATAGCAGATGTTACCAGACGCAGAAAAAATATCTTTCTAACCCATTAAAAAAGTCAAGCAAGGTTTTACTCAAACCTACCTGAGCCAAACATGCTGTACTTGAATTTTATCCAGAAAAATTGAGAGTTTTAAGAAATCTTTGACCTGTACCAGTTGAAGCAAAGCCAAACACTGTCATGCCTATGACTTCCAGTAACACAAGAAGAATCCCCAAACTTCCCAAGTCTCAGTGGTTGTAGAGAAGCCTGTCCGCAGAGGCCAGCAAGTCTTTAATAAATCAGCCACAAACACATGGTATTTTAAATATACAGTAGGAACATTTATTTTAACACTTCTAAAAGATATTTCTCCATGCCTGATGATTTGATATAAAAATCAAACCCATCATACTTTCCCCTTCAGTCTCTCTACATCAAGGGCAATCAGAACTTTGTACAACATGAATATTTGCTTCTGAAACAAAAATTACAAATTAAGTGATAACAAAAATACACAAATCAACTGGACCCTAAACGAATTTCTAATGACTATTTTTCCCTTTCCCCCAATCACCTAGAGCTTCTTTCTTCAGCCTCATTCTGCTCCTTTTCCTTTCTTTGCTTGGCCATGAACTTCTGTTAAAAGCAATTCATAATATATTTATTAGATGTTGCTTTGCTGTGTTACAAATGTATCTAATATATTTCATTGTATTTACAATTTAAAGAGCTTGATCCTACAGAATAAAGATTAGAAACACAGTGCCTTACATTAACATTCCTTCCTTCCATTTGTGAATCATCTGATATTTATGATATACTTATGCACTATCTTGATGCTTGGGGACTCAGTGGTCAACAAGATAGATAAGGCCCCTTACCTAATGGGGCTGACATTCTAGTGGGGGAAGAGAAACAATAAAAGAATAAACAAGATAATTTAGGGGGTGGTGGTAAGTATTATAAAGGAAAGAAAGACCGTAAAGCAAATGAGATTGACTGCTTTTTGGGGTGGGAGGAGCGTTCTACTTTAGCTAGGTCTTTCTTTGTCAAAGGCCTTTCAGGGAAGCTGTTATTTGAGTCGAGACCTAAAAGATGAGGAAGAACCAGCTATACAAGGGGGGTTGGGAGAGGGCAAAGGAACAGCAATATAAAGGTGCAAAGGCAGCAAAGGGGCCTTTCATGTATGAACAAAAAGAGAGCCAAAAAAGCTGAAACACAGTGAGCAATAACAGTGAGGTCAGAGAAGCAGGAAAAAAAAATGAGATCATGTAGGGCCTTACAGACCCACAATAAGTTTGGATATTATTCCAAGTGTAATATGAAACCAGTGGAAGATTTCAAGTGGAAAAGTGACATGTTAAGAGCACAGGTAGCACAGCACGATGTTTCAGGGCATAAGCTTAGAATAAAACAAAGGTAGGTTCAAGTCCTAAATCTGCCACTAACTAGCTATATGTGCTCTTGGGGATTAGGTACTCTTTCATCCTGTTTCCTCATCTTCAAAATTGCAACTGATAGCATCTACCTCATAAAACTGATTGGGGGATTGAATAAGCTTCCAGCAAATAACAGCTCAATGAATGTTAGATGAGTGTCTGTGCCACGAATTCAATACAGAGGATATACAAAGCGACTCTCAAATATTCAGGAGGAATCAGAACCACTGTTTCAACTATGGCTAATGATGATTCTCTAGAGTTCTAATCTAAATGTGTCCCAAAGACATGTACAACTAAAAAAAGGGGTGGTAGTAGTGAGGAAATGGATTAAATAAAGTTAAGTGGATTCTATGGCTAGACAAGCCTGAAACTTTAACATGTTATGTGTCCATGACTCTGCAAGAGGGCATCAGAATATACAGTTTCCCACACTTTAATGGAGTGTCACATGGGACTAGTGATATGCAAAATCTACTCTGGCAAACGCTGCCAGAGGAAAAGGAATAAAAACTAGGAGTAACTGGCGAGATACAGTGAAGGACATGAATAGTACTTTGAACTTGAGAGGAATAAACTTAAGAGGAATAAACAAACCTTAAAAAGTTCTTCCAAAAGGAAAGAATGTACATTTTGTGTGGACACTTTTTGATGAGTTAAAAATAAAAAATATCTACCTCTGTATTTTGCTTATGACGTGTACTCCTGCAGTGATTTGTCATTGCTTTTTCACCTGAGTAGAAGAGGGAACAAATTGGACAGAAGAATCCAGCCTTCGGTACAAGAAAGTCTAAATCTACAGGACAGGAAGAGAGAGGGGGAAGAGGAAGGAAAAAAATTAACGATAATTTCTCTAGAGCTGTGTTAACTTATCTAAACATGATAAACATACTAAGCACAGTATACACTTACGTACAAACATAACACACACTGTTATATATCTAGGGATTAAGAGCAATTAAGCCTGTAATCACAAAACAGAAGTCTTTATTTTTAAACAAATTCTGTAATATTCCAGAGCCTCCAGGAATGGCAGGGAATTCCTTCAGAATAGCAGTTCACTGGAAAAGAATCTGGTAGTCTTTGAAATAAACCTCTTAGGAATCCACTGTTAAAATAAAACAGGGAGAAGAGGCAAAATGATAGTCAACTGTCTGCTTGAGGAATACAATGGGTAAACAAATAAGGTGCCCCTTTGCTCATCTGAGCTGGCCATGAACAAAGTTTGCTAGCTAAGCTTTTCCAGCATGTCGTACTCAACTGGAATTTCTGCCTGGGCAAGTATAACTCAGTTCTTACCAGAGCAACAAAGAGAGTACATATCCCAGACTTCAAGAGTGCAATAAAAATATCTTTGCCAGATAAAAACACAGCTTAATAAACTGTTCTCAGAAATGCCAGTGTGCAAAGCTTGCTGATTTCCACTCTAATCATCTAAGCAAGGTCATCGCATTGCTTATCTAAACAACAGAACACTTATTATGGTTCTGAATTTTTATTTCACATGGATAAGGAAAAAATGTCATTTTTACTTTACCTTCAGGGAGATCAGGTGCCACTGATTTCCCCAAAGAAAAGTCCTCAATCTTCTGGCGTTTTCGTTCTGGTTCTGAATCCATTAATCCAGATTCTTCATCAACTAAAGTCATTAAATTTTTCAAGGAAAAAAAAAGTTATTCAAAATAGATTTATAGATTTTATACTAAGTGATGTTATCTGAAGCTAACATCAGATAACTTCTGCCTTCAAAGATTAATCTATGAAAAAAAAGATTAATCTGTGGATCATCTCTCTAAGTAAACCATTCTTGGTTAATCCCACCCGACTATTCTTCCAAGAGTCTTTATATAAGGAATAAATGGGTAAATCTGTTCAACCTTATTAAATAGATTCAAGGATATGAGACTAAAGCTTAGCAGCATATTTTATTTTCACATTGTTCAGGAAAAAATTTAAAAGGTAATGCAAGAAGTTCAAGTTCTATATTACTGGCACGAGTTAACGTGTGTATGCAAAAGTGCTGGGGTGGGAGAAGGGTGCGGATTGAGGGGAAAAGGACACGAGCAGAGAATAATTCTGCTGTCCTGTATTGAAACCCTTCCAACCAAGAAAAACACAGCCTAAACTGATGGACTAAGACCCTTGTTACACTGAATCACAAGTGAAACTATAAACATTCAAACCCAGCAAAGTGAATTAACATGTAAGAAGCACTCAATGTTATCAGCAAAATGCCTAACAGGATCTTGGGGGAAGACAAAAACAAAAACTGGTTCCAAGCAATTCTGGTTACCCTCAGTAGCTGAAATACCTAACTGTTGTAAAGCACTGGACAAATCTCTCTCACATATATATCATTCATTTAGCTTTTATCTCATGTGAGACAGGCAGGTCAAATCATTATTATCCCTATTTCTTCACAGATGGAGAAAGCAAAACCAAAAGAGGTAAGAAACTGATTATGTCCAAGGATACACAGCCAGTAAGTGACAGAGACTTGTGACTTCAAGTTCAGTGCTCTCCCCATGTAACTGGGCTACTCTTTCCCAAATCTGAGGGGATGGTTAGAAACTATGAAATCGTTATTTACTGTTCTCTTACTCCTTGCATTTTACCAGTCATCAAGTCCCAAAGAGTCGATTAAAAAGGCTGTCTCGCTTTTCTTGACTTGATGCTTAAAACAGCCTCCAGTGTCTTGCTACAACCCTCAACAGAGTAATACTTTCTCAAACACATTTGCTGCCAGCACTCCAAAGGCACCTTTATCTAATAATAACAACAATAATAATACATATTATATATAATTACATAATCATTTAAGAGATTAAAACAAATATTTTAAGTTTAAAATTATTTAAAAAATGATTTTCTTAAGCTAGGTTCTTTCATCAAATATATTGTCTATTAATGAAAATAAATGGTTACAAAAGCAGTAAAGAAATGATTCTTTTTCTATTCTTCTGTTGAGATGAGGCAGTTCTAAGCAAGCTGGTAGCTGAAGTTGCCCTATCACAACAGAAATCCTGAGGGGGGAAAGCCCTCATGAAATTATGCTAGAAGCATTTGTCAGTTAGTGAAACCACTGACTATGGCTTGGTATCAAGGAGAGGTTAATGCAGAAGAATAAACAAAGGAGGAGCACCCACTTAGCCAAGGGAGAGATCATCAAGGAAGAGGACATAACCAACAGTAACAAATGATGCAGAGAAGTCAAATAAGACTGAATTAAGAAGAAAAAAACTTAATCTAGTATGACAACAAGCAGAAGGGTTTTAGGTTTTTATTACACCTGGTTAGGAAATGGGAAAGGAAGGAGGCCCAAATAAATTGTGGAGCAGCACTGAGGACCCAGCTGAGAGCTAGGTCAATGAGATTCGACTGAATCACAGTTGGTAGTTTTTCCTTAGAGAACATAGGATACAAAAGCAGGAGGGCAATGAGGGTGCCGTTTTCAAAGAGAATGGTACAAGGGATTTAGGATTTTGCTATGAATATGTGGACACAATGACAAATACTTGTTAACTGGAGTATTCTAGACACTGTTCCCTATTTGTCTCAACATAAATTGTATTAATGTTATTAAGACATCTTATTTAATTCACTGGCTGCCTGCTTGGCAGCACCCACAAAGCAAGGGACCTGGTACACAAATAAAAGCTAGTTAATAAATAATTTTTACTCGATGCTGCAACATGGTCAGAATAACCTTTCGTGGATCATTTCCACGAAAATTTTCCCATTCTATTATAATAGGACCACATATTATTCTCTATTATCCCATTCCATTATGTTCCATTATCTCTATAATTGCAAAGATAAAAATCTTTATCCAGATCTAATCCTTAATGGGCTGCCTTCCCTCACTCCCTCAACTCCCATCCCTGCTCTGTTACAGACTCTTTTTCTACTTTTCTTCTTAGACAGTAGATCTTTGGAACTTTAACCACCTCCTCATATTGTGTTACTCTCTCCCCCACTTCTATCAATCCTGCTTTACCTTCACTAATTTGGAAGGCCTCTTCATCTTTTGCTGGTTCTGCCGTAACAGCTTTTTCTGATGGTGGCGTTTTCCCAATTCTAACTCTCTTGGCTGGCACTTTAGCTTTAAAGAGAAAGTCTAATTTATTGCTACAGTAACAGTGTTTAAATTGCTTTTAACTCTGAATAACAACTTTAACCTTTTTTGCAAACAAGACAGATATTACTCAAATTTGGGAAGGAAACCTATTTCTAATATAAAATAGGAGAACTCTGTTTTTAAAAATTCAGCACTAGTCTAAGCATTCTCCTTTTATTTTCCCATTTATCCTGATCAAAACTCCACCTTCCCACCTCTGCTTTTCTCAAGGAGCCTACACACATTTTTCTATTTTGTTCAAGACTGTGGGACCTTGCTAGTATTTTTTATTCTTAGTTTGGTTAAATCTTTCCAGATTTTTGTATTTGAAATTATTTTGATCTCCCTAAAGTACTGAAAGTGAGCTGACCTATTATTCTATACCATCAAAATATTACTTAAAAGTGAAATGGTACCTTCACAAATTTTCCCAAACCCTAAGTCTAAGCAAAAACTAGGAGGCAGGCTGGTATAAACAGCCTTCTACTTATCAAAAGCTGTATTTTCTCAATAATGCAAATATATCATTTTCATTCCAATTCTAATCTGGGTATTCTAGTTTGCTTTCTGGTTTTGTTATCTTTTCTTGAGATATAGTAACTTGGGGTAGGGTCTGAACTAAGAGAAATTTGAGAAACTTGAACATATTTCTTTGGAAAATATCACTTGGCCCTAACTATCTGTTGGCTTATGTCAATACACGGTGAAATTATTGGCATTGTTGTAACATATATTTTAAAAAATTTTAAATGTAGTCCCCTCGTAAAACAAAAGCTACCACTTCTGAGTATCTACCTGCTAAGTGTCTTTCAATCATGGTTTTCAGATCTTCTTCCATAACATTCTCATTTTCTGGACCCACTTGGGACAAAGCTTCAAGTTTTGTCTTCTTTGTGTCCACAGCTCTCTTTTTTCTATCCCCTCTTTTATCGGTGGGATGGTCATGTTTGCTTTGTGTTAATTCAACTTTTAAATCATTGTCTCCATCTTCCTCCTCTCCAACTTCATCAACAGTAACAAAATTAAGCTCTTCTTTAAGGTTGTTAAAATCTGCCAGAGAGTCTTCATCCTCTTCAGTTACTTCATCTAATGTCACTAAATGCAGATCACTGCTGTCATCCTGTATTTCATCTACAGTAACTAAAGCAGAAGGGTCTTCGGGCATGTGAGAAGAAATGAACCCAATGGAATCCCTTCCAGTATTTTCCTCATCTCCTTTAGTATTTAAAGCAGCAAACCTTATGTCTGCCGACTCATTTAAAGGTAGCTCTTCTACTTCTCCAATTTCATCCACAGTTACCAAGCGCTCCTGTTTGAGAAGATCTTGTTCTTCAGCCACGGACAGTACAGTAACATCTTTAGGTTCACTGTGGGAAATGCAATCATCTTGATCGATTAACTCATCTAATGTAAGAAGTGAATTTGAATTTTTTACCATTTCTTCCATATTTATTTCTTCTTCATCAATTACTTCATCCACAGTGACTAGAGCTTGTGCTATATGTGCAGCTGCATCTTCTTCTTCCCCAATCTCATCCAATGTTACAAAAGATAATTCTCCCTCAACAACACGAGGAGCAGAGATTTTCCCCTTCTTCTTCTTCAAGTTAAGTTCAGAGGAAGGGGTATTTTTGAGAGCTTCTTTCCTTTTTCCCTTCAGTGGATTCTGCTTGGCTTGAAAAGGATTCACTTCTTCTATAACTTCATCCACAGTAACAAATTCATCCAAATTAAATGTAAATAAGGGTTCCTGTTGGAAAGGTGAAAAAACTCACAGAATTGTGAACAACTACTGATAACTGGCTAGGTTCCATACAGTCTCAATAAATGTGCATGACATATCTATCATTTGTGAGAATTTCAGTATAGAGATGTTTCCTAAAGCTGAAATTAGTTATTTTTCAAAGCCCCACAAACAAATCCAAAGAGTAAACAATGCCAATGGTAAAATCCTAACAATATCAATCTAATTCCACCTTTACTTAATTTCAGTAAGATTACAATTATTTCCTAAATGATGTGCGAATTGGAAATATGATGTACAAAAATACTACATTAAGAGCATTTGTCAAACAATTAATATAATATAAAGAATTTACCATTCCATATGTTAAATGATATCTAGCAAGTGTTTTGGAGACTTCAAGGACTACTAAAAACACCTCAAATGCAACTAGAAAGTTAATAGCTAACTAGATTGTTCCATCAATCAATTGTATATACATATTTTAAGCTATGTAATACTAAGATACAGGCACACTTTGCTTTATTGCACTTTGCTTTATTGTACTTTGCAGATACTACTTTTTACAAATTGAAGATTTGTGGAAACCCTGTGATAAACAAGTCTATTGGCTCCATTTTTCCAACAGCACTTGCTAACTTCATGTCTCTGTGTCACATTTCAGCAATTCTCACAATATGCAAACTTCTTCATTAGTATTATATTTGTTATGGTGATCTCTGGTCAGTGACCTTTGATGTTACTACTGCATTAAGATTACGATTCACTGAAGACTCAGATGACGGTTAGCATTTTTTAGCAATAAGGTACTTAATTAAGGTATGCACATTTTTTTAAAGACACAGTGCTACTGTACACTTAATAGAGTACAGTATAGTATAAACACAACTTTTACATGTACGGGGAAACCAAAAAATATGTGTGACTCACTTTTATGAGATATTTACTTTACTATTCTGGTCTGGAGGTATGCCTATATAAGATTTATATTTTGAGAAAGTTATATGGAAAATTTATTACTAAGACTTAATGACAAATGTAACTGCACTTGAAAAAAAATAGTATTTGTAATTTGAAAAATGGTGCTAATTACTAAAGAAAATAAATTCCTGGCAGGCCTCCTACACATTTAGTACACTATCAATGGTCAATTACTAGTAAATATAATAATGGCATTACAATACATACCCAGTAAAGTTAGGGCAGGAGGGGGAATCTGTAAGCAACTGTACTATCAATTTATTAAGCCATGGAAGAACCATAATCCTTACTTCTGCTTCTTAAACTACTAACATTTCTCCTTGCCCTAATAAAACAGACCCAAATTTATGCTCTACCAGGGGAAAAAAGTAAAATAACTGAAATAATATTCTATGAATAACAGAAATCTAAAATACCAAACAGCCAAATATAAATTGTAACATGTTTATTTGGCAGTAGAAGTCAGTACCAAGAAAGTAAATCTTAAAGCCCGTCTAGTTAGGTTAAATTGAGCCATACCAAAAGGAAAACAAAAGGGAGAGGACTCCAGTCAAATGTCAACCTCCTTTACATAGATGATTTTATTCTGTGTTACAACCCATTCCTACTGATGTGAGACTGGACGTGTCTTCCTACTCTAATCCCCTTTCCATCCCTGTGTAACTTTTTGTCCCACACCAAGAACAAACTATTTAGCCTAGCTCAAGGTCAGAAACCAAACTGGTGGTGGGGTCAAAAATATACTCTCTCATTCCTGTCCCTTGCTCTATATCAAACTAATTATTACAGGAGAGACACAAGTTACAAGGTGGACGAACTCTTTTATGGAATGATGGAACAGATGGGTCTGTGTTAGTAGATTGTTTCTTACCTCTTTGGGTTTGGAACTTCTACCAGTGGTGCTTTTAGAAGTCTTAGTGTTTTGCCCAGTCAAAGTCTGAAATATTAAATAAGAAATACAGAAAAACAGAATTTACAACTAGGTTATTAATGCTCTTTAAAACACAAAAAGAATTCAAAAAGCAAGTATTACCCAAACACATTCAATTATATAAATATTTAACAGGTATACCAAGCTAGGTCAACAATCATTTAACAGTATAGGCATCATCTCCATAAGCTGCAGTTAAATTCAGTTTTACTGTCTAAGTTGGGCCATCAGTAAGCTGATAAAGGGAGCTTCCATTTAGAAGAGAAAACGGTTTCCCATTTCAGGAGCAGAGTGCTAAATCACCTCAGGAGATTCAATGCAGATTTTTTTTTAATGCAAGTTTTATTTCCGACCACACTTTATCCAAATAATGCTTTCACATCTATTAATAAATTACAGACTTGAGCTTATTATTCTAAGTGTCTACTGGCTTAAATCAATGGAGTCATTTAAGAAAGGGAAAAGGGAGCTTGGGGGTGAAGGGAGTGAGGAGATGAAAGCATAAAACAAGATTACATCTCCTACTCCTTAGCTACAACAGAGAGCTGATCACTTCAAAGATTCTCTGAACATTCTTCCTACCCTCCTCACCTTATTGTTGCTGTCATCCCGTTTCATGACGGAAGGTTTAGCCTCTGTTTCCTGAGACTGTTTTGTAATATCCCTGTAATCCAGTTTAGAATCTTTGCCTTGCAGGGCTGAGATCCTTCCACTGCCTCCTCTGGTAACACTGCTCTGAGTGGGCTTCAATTTACTGCTGTTTTCAGCCAAGCCTGATCTGGCACTTGGAGGTTTAAGGAGACCCAATTCCTTGGCTGAAAGTTTCTTTTCAGCATTTATTTGATCTCTGAGTACAGATTTTAGAAAACTTTTCTGGTTTTCAGATTTTGAAGCTGTAGCTTTTGCCTTTAGAGAAGAGACCATACCAGCCTTGATGCTTGATTTACTACTAGATGCATTTGATGCAGGCAGCATACTAATTTTACTAGTCTCATCAGACTTATTGGCCTGAACCACTCCTTTATTTGGGCATGCCTTGGTCACTGAGTTTTCTGCAGGCTTTTCTTTCACTGCAGCCACAATCTTTTCCAACTTCTCTGCAACCATCTTATCATCATTCTTTTCAGCCTTCTCTATTCGTATTTGCAGATCCATTCTGGTTTCCTTGGTATTTAATTCATTCTCCTCCTTTTCATCCATATTACTTTTTGCAGAAATTCCCTTTGTGCTCACTGCCTGCTCATCCCCAGTGGAAATTCCAGGTACTAAGGCCACAACACAAGTAGATGGTACTATTTCTGAAACAGTTTCATGTTTGTCTACTTCAGCTACAGCTTCTATCATAGACTGTGTAATCGTAGAAAAGAAATCTTCTGCTTCAGATGGAGAGTCTTCTAGAATTCCTTTGATGTTCCTTTCTTCTATAAATGCACTATCAGATGATGATAATTCTGTTTCAGGGTTAATAATTTCTGCCTCTTCCTTCTCAAAGTCACTGGTATACACCTGCTGATTTAAAACAGACTGCTCTCCATTTTCAGTGAATAAGTCAATACTGGCTGGAGTGGATGCTACAAGAGGAATTTCCACTTTGACCTCCTCTCCTTGAGTTTCAACTTCAAATGTTTCAATGGCAAAGTCAGAGACACATAGTGCTTTTTCTGGTTCTTCCTCACAAGGCTCTTCCTGTTGTATAAAAGTTTCTATTTGAATGCTGGGAATAGATTCTTCTTCAACTTCACTAGGTTTAACAGAGGGACTATCAGCTGCTCTTTGCATCTCACTTTCAACAACTGGACGGTTTTTCAAGTCAGGGCTAAAAGTATTTAAAAACAAAAAGAACACAAACAAAAACACAAACAAAAATCAAACTACGATGAGAATTCAATCATCATAAATAATCCTGTTGATGCTAATTGTTAAGACTTCCTGATACAAGAGCAATAAGCATTGGGAAATCCAGCCAATCAGCATTATAATGGTTAAGAAGTTTTGATGTAAATATACAAATAACATAAAATTTTAAAAAGATCCTCCATTGCACTAAAGATTTCTTTTTAGTTCAAAGGAAATTATGGCAATATTATGACCACTGATACGATCATTTTACTCCTATGAGTAATAACCATATCTTTTTCCTTCTGTGTCAAGTTTGCCTCTGAGACCAGAAGGCTGAATGTGAATTTGAGACATCTCAAATTATTATTAGGTCCTATCTCCCCAACAGTGGTAACTGAAATAATAAAATATGTTTATGGTTCGTGAAACTAATGATCCATGCTTCAAAATTTACAATTTTATAAGTGAGCCTTACCTAAAAGGAACAGAAACAGAAACTGATAGGCCACACTTATCTTAACCACGTCACCTCTTTCTTTTGGATGTGTAACAGATTTGTTTTCAATTTCCCAAGAACTGTATTTATTAGTAATACTTAAAAGAAAACTTTCTTTGGAAATATCTTTTAAATACTCTGTTGGAGATTTAAAGTTAGAGGCAAAGCTGATACAATCACCTTAACATAAACATGTATTCTTATTATAAAGTATGTGCCTTTGGCTATATCACAAGAAGAAATTTGTTAAAAGAAATCCTTCCAGTTACAGAGACTAATTTAAGATTCTAATACATAGCTTAAAATTTTAAGTAAAATTATTTAGAAGAAATGGAGGAAATACATGGCAAATATATGCAACTGATCTAATTCATCAAGGTCCTCCCAAATCCAACATAAAAATAAAAGTGGGCGATACAACTATTTTCACTGAGACAGAGACAGAATTGTTTTAATTTTTATATTAATGCTCCATAGATAAGAGATTATCCTGAATAGTAATAAGGAAAATCTTAGCTTCTGAAGACAACATCCAGCACGCCGTCAACACAATAACGTTTAACAAATACATCTGCTTAATTACATGAGAAGGTACAGGTTGGAAAAAGACTCCAGAAAGTGATCCTGCCATCTCAATATCTCAGTGTTGACTTTCTCCTCCTACTCTTCAAGGAAGGAGGGGATGAGACATCCCTTTTGATACGCTTCTCAAAGGGTGGCTATATACTCTTTAGTTACTGCAAGATGGTGTCCGTGTCCTGAGACATTAATAATATTTCAGAAGTTTGGGAGAAGTAAGTGCTGCCACATCAGGGTCTAATCATATGAGCCAATAAACTATTCCTCGCTCCTCCAATGATGGTCAGTTTAAACTTTCAGAGGAGGAAACTTTTCTAAGAGATCAGAGAAACACCTCTTAAAGAAAAGCCATTAAGGCAAAGAGTTTGAGGAATTTATTTAAGTTAAAAAGTCAGTAACCATAGACCTTTATCAAATAATATTCTATTCAACTGTATAAGCTATCCTTTGTATGCTGAAAGGGTTTAAAGGTTTGTACTTGAAATGGTTCACATCCCTTATATTAAAAAATACCAATGGCTGATTTTTGGTGTTCCAAATTCTTAGGAAAAGTAAAAAAAAAAAAAAAAAAACTTGCTGCCAAGCACAAGTATAACCAAGAAAAAGTTGTGATATTCAGTTAAAGCAGTTATGTAAATATTATTTCTCAAGAAATAAGCTTTCATTTTTAAGTTACAAGACTCATTTCCAATAATGAACATTAAATTCAAACTCCTGCCTCATTACAGAACTGCATATTAACCCTAAAGGCTTCACAAACTAGAGCTATACAAAAACACCAATTTACTGGGCTTTAGAAGGAGAACAATGGAGATTTTGATTTCTGGCTCTAGGATATAGCAAGTCCTCCCCCTTCACCACATTTAAAGTTTGTCAGTAAATTTAAAAAGCTGTTATCTTTTATACAAAATGAATCACTATGCAGTTTCACACTTGAAACAGACAGCATGAACCTACTCAGGAAAATGGCTTAATTCCATATTTGGTCTTGTGTGCCAGTCTTTTAAAATTATAGTGCTTTCTTCATAGGATTTATTTTCCAAAAATTAGTATCTAGTTTTCTGGCTGATATGGTAAAAACCTTCAGTGTTCATCAAGTTAGCTTGGAAAGTCAGTTTGAAATATCAAATAAATGAAATTATTAACACCAGAGTATAAAAAACAGTCTTTTAAAAGAACAAAGAAAACAAAATCATATTCTGGAAACTGGACCAAAAAAGGATTCCAGGAAGGCTGGGTTCAGGATAGGGGTATCTAATTTCCCACTCCCCTGTCCTACCGCATCCCTCCATAAAACCAGGGTTTCAAAATCTTCAGAGAAGGTATACAATAAAAGCTGGCCATGAGAACAAAGGTTAACACACCATACACTTTCTGAGAAACTTTAGACCGAGACATAACACTGAAGATCAGTATTTATTTCAGAGGGCCACTGAGTACTGCCCAACATTATTAATGAACTGGTGAACATTTCCTCTTGCACCCTTATTTGGAGCCTTAATCATATGATAAATAAATAATGTTCACATGGGGATTGGTTAAAACAGGGAAAATGTAGAATTTTATTAAATTATTAATATATCCATGTGAGATTTCTTTTAAAAAGGAAACAAATACTTTACATTAACTATAAACAAGAGGATCATATTAACGAATTAGCATCCACAAGTGCTTAAAAAAAATTACAAGGACCAGTATTTTCTCAGGATCAGCTTACTCCAATAATGAAATGTGAAGAATTCAGCCACATCCCATGTCTTTTTTCTCTAATGTCATACAAGTCAGAAAAAAATAACTGCAAAGTGGGAATTAAGAAATTATTAGTGCTAG
The DNA here is from genome assembly GCF_964165515.1 of Mesoplodon bidens. Classification (NCBI taxonomy): domain Eukaryota; kingdom Metazoa; phylum Chordata; class Mammalia; order Artiodactyla; family Ziphiidae; genus Mesoplodon; species Mesoplodon bidens. Next base: position 28,829,037 of record NC_138170.1, read on the forward strand.
AACTTTAAAAATTAGTAAGATTAGACAACTATTTGTAAATTCATTAAGACATATCTGATTTTAAAAGATAAGTGAAAACAATGAAAGAGAAAATGACCAAATGCATACAATAACTATTCTTTTGGACGTGAAAGAAACTGTCAAATGAAATATATAAAATGGATTTTTGGAAGAGCCTACTTACTTACCAGCCAGAGTTACTACAGCCAAACTGCAGGTCTATCTATACTACTACATGCAACATTGTTACTTATTCAGCCCTTTGCGGGCTTTTGTAGCAAACACTGCTTGCTGTTGGTTATTACTTCTTAGGCATGTAAATATAATTGGTATGCTGATGTGCAACTTAAAAAAGTCTGTGTGGATACGTATAGCCAACCTATTGCTTAAAGTTGCCAATACATTTTAATGTACTCATAATCATCTTATCATTTAAAAGTCTCATTTTATAAAAATTAATTACTGAGAAGAAAAATCTATAAGACATCCTGTTTTTCAGGCATCTTATAATTAGGCAGTGTATCAAATAAAATAAACTTTCCATATTTAAACACTCAAACTCCTCTTTCAAACTGATAAGCTCTTACTACACTGACTAAGAAATAAGGGTAAATCACTTAGTATGAAAGAGAGAAAGAATTCTCTATCAGTGATTCCCAATGAAGAGCAGTAAATTCATTGGTGGGACAAGGGTGTGATGAGTGTGGTATTCATCAGGATGAGGAAGTCACTACGAAGAGGATATACTATATGTGGTCAAAAAAAGTTGTGAGTTTCCAGTTTGTATAGACTCTGAAGAACAACCTTTCAACCTCTGAAAATATAAAGCAGCGTACAGAGTATTTTGTTTTATACCAAAATACACACTAAATATTATCTTTCTGGTTTTAAAAACTCAATGAAAATTTAAAAGAATTATACAAACTTAAAATTTACTATTGTGCCTAACTATTTTGGAATAGAAAAATCTAACAAGAATATAATACTGATGACAGAGTTGAGCTGTTCAAGAGTCTTAGCAAAACATTTCATAAAGAAGGCAAATTTATATATTTAATTCAAACTGTGTGTACACATTCACTTCTCCTAAAAAAAAAAATCAGTAAATATCTGAAAGAGACCAAAAATAGTAACAAAAAAAGCCCCTAGGTCAAACAGAGCTCTCCAAAAACCCCAAAACAAAAAACACCCTCATAACACTCATAAAAGATACAAACTTTTTGTTACTAGTGAACAATTACCATAAAATACAGAAATAATATTCAGTAATTAACTACGTACTATAAAAACTGTTAGCAAACTTAAAGCAACATACCTTTTTTTCCCTAGTTCTGGGTTTTTCTCAGCTTCAGCCTGTAATATAATTCCACATTTTATTAGGGGCTATTCTACTGGATTTAAAATATTTAACTCATCAATGCAGTGTTTTCAGTTCTTAAAATCTAAGCTAAAAAAAAAACCCCATACCTTAAAAATATATCAAAACAGATAGTTTTCAGTGTCCACATAACCATCAGGTTCTAGAACTTTTTCCCCATTTTCAGATAAAGATCTCTAAATAAGATTATACAGAATAAATGACACACAGAAATTAATGAGAAAAATAAGTGTCCATAATGTTTATAATAAATAAGAAAATTTTAACTTTAAAAGCCTGGAAATACCACCTTTTACTAAGAATAAAAACAATCAACCTGAAATATCAACATATTTTTGTGCAATTATTATTTTAAAAGACTTCTATTTATGAGAGACTAGTTGACTTAGAAAGCTTTCTACTCAAAACACATAGAAGTGCTGGACAAAATTTAACAATAATCCTTTTAAACATGTATCTGAACCACCAAGAAAGCAATGTCCTGGGGCCCAAAATGAAAGGAGGAATTAAAATTCAGTGCTTATGTACCAAGCACTGATCCAGGCACTTAGGATACATCACTGAACAAAACAGCAAAAATATCTGCCCTTTAGAACTTACATATACTAGCTGAAGGCTTTTTCTGTGGGGAATTGTGTGCTGAGTTGAGAATTATCTTTCTCTAGATTTTCTCAGATTAAAAGCCGAGAATTATATTGTATAGAAACTGAATAATATTTCTAAAGAGGTTCCCGGTGTGGGTGTTGGAGTCCCAGAGTAAAGGCCTTCTTTACTAGGGTATCTGGTAAGGTATCCAGTCTACATTGTAATGGTATATAAAGAAAATTAAAGATGGCAGTTGATAAGTCCCATCCACAGTGCTTACAAGCCGTCTTCTCATTCATGGGAGAAACTTGTTAGAGGAAACGGAAACCAAAACCAAAACCAAAACCAAAACCAACCTATATGATAGTAGAGAAAATCTATACCAGATACCTGTATTAGCTAACTTGCTTCGTTATTCATAAATTAATAGAAAAGAAAAACAAATGCACAAGAGAGAACAAATTAAGCATACAAAACTGACTGAAGATATTTCAGAGAACTGCTTTAAAAACAACTCTAAAGAATACTCTCTAAAAAATTTTTCTAAAAAAAAATTCAATAGGATATAGCATCCATAATATCAGTACAGGTGCTACTTCCAGAAAGACAGAACATTAAAATTTGAAGAGAAGAAATATTCGAAGACATAAGAGGGAAATTTTCCTCAGGTGAAGGAACACACTAATTTTTAGATTTCATAAATTCAATGAACGATCTAAGCAGGATATAGAAAATAAGTCCCAAACCAAGTAAAAATCTTGCTCACTGCACTAGCCATACTGATCCTCCTTGGAATTCCTGATTCACCAAATATGTCCCTTAAGGCCTAGGCTCTTGTTCTCTCTAAAAACCCTCTTCTCTTTGATATGTCAGTAGAGTTCGCTCTCTTACTTCTTTCTTTCAGGTCTCTCAAATAACTCTTTCTCAGAAGGGCCTGACCACTCTAAAATACACATATCCCCCTGCACACCCCACCATCCAGCACACTCTATCATTTTTTCTTGATTTTTCTCCACGGCACTTCATAGCACTTTTTACCACCTCACACTATGTGTATATATACGTGTGTGTGTGTGTGTGTGTGTATATATATAAAATAAGCTCCTTGAAGACTGAGCCATTATCTCCCCTGTTTACCAATGTATTCCAAAGTCTAAAACAGTGCTGGCATAGAGAAGGAAATAGATAACTATTTGCTAAATGAATTAGGAATAAATGCTAAAAAGTTTCAAAGAGGAAAAAAAATTACATAGAGGTAGGATTGGAATCAGCCTTCTCCTTAACAACACTGGTTAAGAAAAACAAAACAATAAAAGCAAGAACAATCTGAGCACAGAATTCTCCACCTGGACACACCATCAATGAAACATGTAAGAGAAAAATAAAGTCATTTCCAAATATGCAGGGATTTAGAAAGTTTACTGGCCATACATACTTTCTGGGAAAATTAATTGACAATATAGTCTGGCAAACAGAAAGTAATCCAAGAGAGTAGGAGATACAGAGTCCAAGAAATAACAGAAATAATTCAGAAGAGCAATAAAAAGAAAATCAAAGGTATATAGATGCTTTACAAAGCAAATGGCCATAAATTTAGAACAGGGTGTCAGAAGGATAGCTCTAAGAAGAGAACATATTCTATTCAACAAATAGTAACTGAGTTATGTGACCCGAGTAACATGAAGACAGTCTTCTTTTTTCCTTTCAACAACAAAAAACAACCCCTAAACTGTACAGGAAAGCCATAACCCAAATACTGAACAAAAACACATCATCATTTTGAGAAAAGACTGGGAGTATAAGAGAGTCACTTCCAAGTGTGCAAATTACACGTATTTCTTTCTTTATAGAACTACTCTCATTACTAAATTCTGCAGTAAATATTTCATAATCAAGATATCAAAAATGCAGGTACTGGGTTTCAGTACTTAGAATTAAGCCTTCATACTCTGTATGCAAGGTAACTATAGTTATAGAATTAAAGGTTGTAACGGATTACATGTGGAAGTAACATTACAGGTAACAAAAATGGGGGGAGAATATTGAACACAGGGTAACATAGGATACTAATTAACTCATTATAAACATGGTAAATTAAAAACTGTTATTAAAAAAATCTGGGGGCGGGATTTATTTCCACCTCATAGTCTAGCTTAGGTTTTCATTACCTCTCATATAGACTATTACAACACCTTGAAATTAGTCCACCTGATCCAATTTATGATTTGTTAAATGGATATAATGGACACTATGTGACATGCTCAAGATTACAAGGCTAGCTTATCAGTGGTTGAGCTAATAAGTCTTTTACAGTAAGTTAAATGTGCTCTTCAATTTAATAAGCTGTAAGAATGAGGTTGAGTTAGGCTGTGGGAAATAAAGCATTAATTTTAGGCAGAAGTTTCATATAATTTCCACTTGTTTCATTTTCTTTAAGTCTAAGAATTTGGGACCACAATTCTGGAAGAAAAATTTCTGTGTAGTCTGTGTTTACTGTAATTCTGAACACAGTTGAAAGCAGTAACTTGAAACATACCACAACACAAAGTTTTAAAAATACAATGCTCTGTTGAGAAAAAAAAAAAGTTAAAAACTTAAAAAACTTTTGTTCTGAAATCAGGTTAAACAAGCCACACAAATTTGTGCTTAAGGACTTCCCTGGTGGCCCAGCGGTTACGAATCCGCCTGCCAATGCATGGGACACGGGTTCGAGCCCTGGTCTGGGAAGATCCCACATGCCACAGAGCAACTAAGCCTGTGCATCACAACTACTGAGCCTGCGCTCTAGAGCCTGCGAGCCACAACTACGGAGCCCGTGTGCCACAACTACTGAAGCCTGTGTGCCTAGAGCCTGTGCTCCACAACAAGAGAAGCCACCACAATGAGAAGCCTGCATACCACAATGAAGAGTAGCCCCCGCTCGCTGCAACTAGAGAAAGCCTGCACGCAGCAACGAAGACCCAATGCAGCCCAAAATAAATAAATTAATTTTTTTTTTTAAAAATTGCACTTAAATCAGTATCATGATGCATTCATTTACTTATAGGTGCTCTATTTAATTTGGATTTAGATGGTGGAATTTTCTCTTTCTTGAGCTAGCACAAGAGTTTGGCAGATTAACAAAAACCTGTAGATACCAAATATAAGGCCCTATTTACCTCTTGCTATTGAGATACAATGAAACTATTAGGAAGAGAAAACATCTGAGTTTCAATTTAATTCTTTCAAAGGTAAACTATTCATAGTTTTCAAAGATTATTACTGTGCAAGCCAAGAACCTGTAAAATCTTCTTTCTTATAAAAGAAGAGAGTATAATAATTTAAACAAGTAAAAGAAAAAAACAAACTTCTATCAGGAGGAAGTAAAAATGGACTCAATGTAGACTGCATTCTGGAGATAATCATGCTATGTATATGGCATCACTCTGCACATATGTCCATAGTAAGCATCAGAATGAATATGCTACATTTTCTAAAATTACCTCAATTTATTCTCATTTATACAAATTTATACTGTTCCATAAACCATGAAAATTGGAATAATGATTGCAAAATAAAATTTTAAAAGAAACAGTATCTAAACTCAGAATGAGTTTGACTACTGTCCAAGAATAATTCTCGAATCAGCTTCAGAGTGTATCTTCTAGCTTTGGGAGAATGACCTTTATGCTTTCCTCATTTTCTAAAAGCACAAAAGTTGATACAAAATAATCTTACCTCTGATGAGTCTATCTTTGGAGATAATGTGCAGATCAATACATGGTTACCTATGCTCTGTGGATTTTGTTTCAGAAAGCTGTACATTGACTGAGCAGATTCAGGACTATCTAACTGAAGAATTGCCTTTGGAAAAGACAGAAAAGTATTAATTACTAGTTTCTAAAAAAATTAAAAGTAGAATTACCATAAGATCCGGCAATTTCATTTTTTAGTAAATACCTAAAAGAATTGAAAGCCAGAACTGGAACAAGTATTTCTACACCCATATTCATACCAGTATTATTCACACAGTCAAAAGGTGGAAGCAACCCAAGTGTCGATCAACAGACGAGTAGATAAACACATGTGGTACATGCATACAATGGAATATTATTCAGCCTCAAGAAGGAAAATTCTGACATATGCTGCAACACATGCTGGAAGACATGCTAAGTGAAATAAGCCAGACACAAAAGGACAAAAATTGTATGATTCCACTTATATGAGGTACCTAAAGTAGTTAAATTCAGAGACAGAAATTTAAATTGTAGAATGGTGGTTGCCAGGGGCTAGGAAAAGGGGGGATGGAGAGTTGTTGTTCAATGGACAGGGAGTTTTAGTTTGTGAAAATGAAAAAGTTCTGGAGATGGATAGTGGTGATGGCTGCACAACAACGTGAATATACTTAAATGCCACTGAACTGACACTTAAACATGGTTAAAGAAATTTCTTAAACATGTCAAAGAAATTAGTATCTACTACTTGGTCAATTAGGTATTTTTTATGAAGCAAATACTGTCAACTTTGCTATAAAACCCTTTCTACCTTTCTAGGTAATACATGGTTGACCAAAATCTAATTTTTATGGACTCGTCTGAATTAAATAGAGAAGACAGAGGGCACAGAAAATGTAAAGGGACTTTAGAAATACCTGGTTGACACCCTTTCATTTTATAAATAAGAACTAAAAGTGTAAACCAACTTAGCTAAGGTCACAGAGGTAGTTAAGGCTAGATGAACGAAAGTCTGCACTTCCCCCAAAGATAATGCTCTTTGCACGTATTACCTTTCTCCCTTGTGCAAGTTTTTATTTCCCCTTCAAACTAAGAGTTCTTCCTCCTTCCTGCCACAGCCCAGGAGAAAATATGATGGTATATCATAATTCTGCTAAGAGGCTGAATAATGTTTATAGGTGCTTCAGTTCAGAAGCTGAATTAAAAGTTACAGACCATAAGAATATAGGGTTCAATTATATATTCTCTACAGAACATACAGTGAAAATAGAAGGGATCTTGTTACCTTGTTTTTATTACTCATGTATACGTGGTGATCCACTTTTCCAAACTGAAGTCCAACACAAAGTACACACTGAAGTCCATCTTCTGGTAAGTTGTCAAGATGTACAAATCGATCATAAATTTTATCTACATTTGCCTGTAGTTTTTTTTGTTTTTGTTTTTTAAGAGATAGCATAGAAAAAGAGAAAAACAGCTGAAGTATCAAAGTGTAAAACACAGATTAACAATTTATTTTTCAGACGTCAGGTGATGTCCTCTCCCAAGAGTAAGAAAATGACCATATGGGTAAAGATAGTGAGGTCTTAGTACTATATGTGAATATCAGTGAAACAATATACTAAAGAAGGAAGTATAATCTTTCTTCTATCAACATAATACATACCCGAAACACTTAATATACCGAATATTTACCCAAGTCAGTTAATATGGCTCGAGAATCTAAAAACTATTGCACATTAGGACTCCTTTACCCTCTATTTCTTATTTTTACCAAGAGAAGACTCATCTGACATCTCCATCACCTCAATATTTTAAAACTAGTGCTAAGATTTTCTTTAATTCTTGACAGGTGAACAATAAAACAACCAATGTTTCTATCAACTAAACAAGTGTACAAAAGCACTTAAATGCAAAACTCACCTCTGGGTCATTTTCTCTAATCAAGGTTGTAAATAGAGCTTCCTAGAAAGGCAAACAGAGGAAGATTGAAGGTGTAAGCTCTTTCTTATTTGTGTATTTAATTAGTCAAGATTTACTGATATAATAATCTATATGAATACGCATTAAGAACTATTTCATAAAATGAGTAAGCAAAATTTCTGTTCCTTCCAAAAATCCTTCCCTCTTTCTAAAACAAGTTATCTAAGTCCCACCCTACCCACAGACTTTAATTCTTCCTAATCCCCTAAGTACATTAAAGACTAATAAGGTGGTACCATTTAGGGGAAGACACTCAAATTCATATACAAGGAATAAGAGATTTAATTTAGCAGAAAGAGAATTCAAATTACGCAACAAAAAGTCAGCTAAGCAAAATAGGGGATGAGGAAGAACAGAGATGTAGGCTAGTAAAAAAAATATCACAGGGTATTAAGTGTGTAGTGATTTGGTGCTGCTGAATTATATAAAGAGGCCAAGACTGGCACAAGACAGGGATGTCAAAGCTGGGAGAAGCTAGCTGATAAAAGGCTTAAGTGTATAGAAAAGGAACTTTATCTTATGAGACTATGGTTCTTCAATTTTTTTTTCTCTTCGACACTACTGATATATATAAAACCACCTCAGCGATTACATCACATTAGAATGATTCTCAATGAAAGGCTTTTACAAAATACATGCATTTTCAATGTTCATTGCAGCACTATTTACAATAGCCAGGAAATGGAAGCAACCTAAATTGTCCATCGACAGAGGAATGGATAAAGAAGATGTGGTATATGTATACAATGAAATATTACTCAGCCATAAAAAGGAACGAAATAGTGACATTTGCAGAGATGAGGATGACCTAAGATTGTTATACAGAGTGAAAATCAAAAAGAGAAAAACAAATATCGTATAATATCACTTGTATGTGGAATCTAGAAAAATTGTACAGATCAACTTATTTGCAAAGCAGGAACAGAGTCACAGAGGTAGAGAACATAGTTACCAAGCAGGGGTGGGGGGATGGGACGAACTGGGAGACTGGGATTGACATGTATACACTACTATGTATAAAAGAGATAACTAATGAGAACCTACTGTATAGCACAGTGAACTCTACTCAATGATTTGTGGTGACTTAAATGGGAAGGAAATCTTAAAAAGAGTGGATATATGTATACGTATACCTAATTCACTTTGCTGTACAGCAGAAACTAACATAATATTGTAAAGCAACTATACTCCAATAAGTATTAATTTTAAAACATACATGCATTTCCACCTTCCTCTAGAGATTCTAGTATCTCTGTTTCATGCCTCTTAGCAGTAAATTTTTGTAGGCCACACAGAAACAATGAAGGGTTTCTAAATCAGTTGAATTTGAAGAGATTGAATTGTACGCCAGTCTCATGACTTTGGGAAAAAGGTTTTGAGGGAGATAAGACTGAAGGTAGAGGATATAAAGAATAACTATTTTAGCCGGCGTTTTAAAGAGGTGAAGCAATGGTGAATGGGATGAAGAGGGAACAAATTCCAGAAATATGCAGGAGTTAAAACAGACCAGACCTAGTGACCAGCTGGTTATGAGAAATGAGAGGAAAAAATGATAAAGGTAACCTCTGGAATTCCAGTTTGGATGACAGATAATGGCAGTGAGATAAGAATAGGGTTCTTTACAGACTTTTTTTTTCCATTCCAACATACATGAGGGATTAGATTCCCTCAATATGGAGGTAACTCTCAAACAATGAGATGGGCAACTATGGAGAAATAAGAAGATGCTTTCTCAGTGTTTGAGAGAAAATATGTGACCCAAAGAAGAAAACTAGAAAACATAATGGACTATAATAAATATGATTTAAAAATTTAGTAATATTCTAGTAAATATGATGGTAAGTCTATTATTTACCTCGTCTTTTAAATTCATGTTGTCAGGAGCCATACTTATTGAGAGTTGATTCCCATCCAGTGATATTGGGAAGCAGGTATAAAATTTTACCATAGAATCTGCAGATTTTCTATTTATTTCTATAAATGCCTTTTAAAATACAAATTACAAGAATGAAAAAATAAATCTTAAGTTACTTTTTCTTAAAAAAAAATTTAATATTTAAGAGTCAAATGAATTGAATAACTTAGTAAATGTTTTTAAGATAAAAAAAGCATTCCTTAGAACATTACTACCATAACCAAGAAATAATGAAAGACTGAACTCATAGGCAATACTAAAGAGAAATAAGAAGGGACACTGTAGTAAATGACACTAGGGAAATCTTATTTATCTTATTCATCACTATACCCTTAGTACCTAGAGCAGTATCTAGCATGTAGCAAACATTTAATGAACATTTACTGAGTAAATAAATTTAATGATTGACAAAATATGAGAAATATGAGGAATGAAAGAATCAAAGAAACATGTAATGGTTACCAAGTTATTTTTTATTTTGTTGTTTTCCTAAGTGTAAAATTGTAACTCCATACATTTTGGTTTTAATTTTCATACCTGGGTAAGTAAAGAGATCGAACATTCTTCCATATGCCTAATCGTTAATGAGGTGGAAATAGTCCATATTTTTATTTATAGTTGTAATTTTTAAAAATAAATTCTCTTTATGTCATTTGCCAATTTATTTATTAAACTTTTAATATTTTACAGCATGTTTATATGAACCGTGTTTCTCATTTTACATAAATATTTAAAATTTTTTATTTCCATTTTGCTTTATGTTAATTTTGGTTTCACAAATGTTTAAAATGTTTATATGACTGAATCTGATATTTTTCCATATAACATCTAGAAAAATATTAAATCTCCAAATAATTAAATTAAATTAAATCTCCAAATAATTCTACTCAACTCTAATCAAAACTGGGCATAAATAATCTAGATTTTCTGTATTTGGATTCTATATTTATCTACATACACATCCACTTTGGTATATGATGCAAAGTATGAACTTGAATTATTCATTTCCAGGTTCCCACAATTTCCCCCTATTTTAATGTATCATCACATAAAATTCTTACATTAAAAAATGTATTCTTTCTTATTCTTGTCCATCTCTAAACATTACAAATAATGTGCTTTTTAGAAAACAGCTTTACTGAAATACAGTTTACATATCATAAAATTCACCTGTTTAAGTGTACAATTTAATGGCTTTTAATACATTTATAGAGTTGTGCAACCATTCAAATAATCTACTTTTAACATAAGGTAAAACTGCATATGACTACTTACACTTACTCTCCCCTCCTACTTTGTTTTCTTAAGCACACTTGCTTGACTCTCAAAAATTTCTAGTGATCATTAACTCCTTCCTATAGTAAGAACACTACTTCCCACCACTCTAACGGTGTTGTTTCCGTTATTTAAACTTCCCTGAAATTCACTTCCTATAAAATACCTTCCACAAGTTGTTCATTATTAACAGTATTTTGTTTTGTTTTTAAATTACAAAAGCAATATATACTCATTATAGAAAACTGAAGACATACAGATAAATCTAGGTTGCTCTAAATGCTGATGACTTCACTAGTCTGAGTCTGAAAATGGTTATTTCCCATTTGAGTATAACTGGTAAAAAAAAAAACAAACAGAAATACTAGTAAAGAGTGCTCAACAAAATTTTATAAGTTGTTAAAAAAAACTTTGTATTAACATATTACAGATGTAAAGTATTTTCTGTTAAACTAAACGTTTGAGCAAAACTTCAATGGGGAAATCCATCCTTCCTATCGTAAAACTACATCTGATTAGAATAATATATTTTTAAAATAAAGGATTATCTGTGTTTTATATTTTAAACATGCCTTAACTTGAGACAGCTTATTCTGAGGTGCTGCTCTTAAACCCTTTCGTCCTAGTTTTGTGAAGTTAATGTTTTTCAAAATGTGCTTGCAGACAACATGAATTCACAACTATTTTCAACTCTTACCTTTTTATGAGATGATAAAATCAAAATATCCTTTAAACCACCAAATGGTTTTACTAGGTTGTAAACTTCTTCAATAGAATATCCTTTATTAGGCAAATCAGAAATAAGTACCACACACATTTCTTCTGTTTCCTTCAAAACCAATTTAAGAATTGACATTAAAACTTAACTGCCGTTATATTTACTTAAATTTACACTGCAGATCATATGTTATGTTAGTATTTAAATTGTATTTAATACTAAATCTGATTAATTCAGAAGGCTGGTCTAAACCACAAATTAAAAACAAAACAAAATGCACTTTTCCACTCTTCAAGTACACAGAATAATTCAGTCATACCATCTGTCATCTAGTCAAGGTCTTCAGTTCTCTTCTGCAACCACTGCTTAAAAATAAATTTAAAAACACAGGTTTGCCTGTCTCTGACTACAGGTGTTTCCTTTCGTGTACTGTTGCCATTCCTATGCCTTGTGATGCTAAGATCCCCATGCTCTAAATCAGTGCATACTCTTTTATCTTACTGAGTAAAATAATCCTTTGTTGGCAATATAAAAAAGCTTACCTAGTCTCTTAGGATCCTTACCCCATAACCCAATCCCCACTACAAAGTAAATACTTTCATTTCTGCCTTCTCTTCTCTCAGATCTATTTTATTCTTCAAGATCACTCTCATAAATGCCAACTTTTCCTTTACTGGATGTTGGCGAAATCCCCAAAGGCATAAATTTAGCAACTTGTGACTTCTTTTGGTGGGGGAAGGTGGGAAATTATAATTTTCATAAGCTAGTTGAGAATGATTTTTAACTAGCAAGTAAATTATGTTCAAAAATGATTCCTGGGCTTCACTGGTGGCACAATGGTTAAGAATCCGCCTGCCAATGCAGGGTACATGGGTTCGAGCCCTGGTCCGGGAAGATCCCATATGCCACGGAGCAACTAAGCCCGTGTGCCACAACTACTGAGGTTGTGTGCCACAACTACTGAAGCCTGCGTGCCTAGAGCCCGTGCTCTGCAACAAGAGAAGCCACCGCAATGAGAAGCCTGCACACTGCGACAAAGAGTAGCCCCCACTCGCCACAGCTAAAGAAAGCCCGCATGCAACAACGAAGACCCAACGCAGCCAAAAATAAAATAATAAATAAGATGAATAAGTTTATATATATATATATATATATATATATATATATATATATATGGTGGCGCAGTGTTTGAGAGTCCGCCTGCTGATGCAGGGGACGCGGGTTCATGCCCTGGTCCGGGAGGATCCCACATGCCGCGGAGCGGCTGGGCCCGTGAGCCACGGCCGCTGAGCCTGTGCGTCCGGAGCCTGTGCTCCGCAATGGGAGAGGCCACAACAGTGAGAGGCCCGCGTACCGCAAAAAAAAAAAAAAAAAAAGATTCCTTCTAAAGTGCAGTAAGTAAATCTAAGATACCCTACTGGTGTTTTACAATATTCTTCTTAAAACAAAACAGTAAGTTAACACATACTACTTACTTAGTTACTACTCGAAGAATGGAGCAACCAGTCTAAAATAAACTTATCCTGAGCACCTGAAGGATCTCAAGATCTTAACCAGTAAAGTCTAAATTAATGAAATCTTCATATATTCATAATAACAGATATAAGCACATGAAAACAATAAAGTAAACTTTATGCCCTTCAAATAGAACCACAAACCCCACTTGCTCCTCTAAAAACACAAAAAATAAATGGTATTCTAAATACTAACATATCTAAATACTAACATATCTCCAATCTGCTTCTAAGAAAAAAGAAATTTCACAAAATTCCATTGGTTCTAATTTGACAACCTGTTATCTATTCAAAAACCCAACTGGCCTATCATTTTCTTCTCAGTGAAAAGTAATCCTCAATAACATGTACATTTATTGATAATCGGCACCTAAATTTTTGTAACTCAAGATTTTTTTTAACTCAAACCATATTTTAAAAGTCTCCAATGACCAGGATTTTTCACCATACCAAATCTGTGTATTTTTTACCTAGGTTTATAGTAAGAAAAATACATTGTGTCAAAATTTCTTAAGCTTTAAAAAAATAAGTAAAATATAAAAGCTGACCTTGTTAACTGGTTCATTTTCTGTGGCCTCCAAAGCAGCTTCTTAAGATACAAAATAAAATAAGAATTCATGCAGATATACTTTATTTATCAAGATCCCACTTTATTCCACAATGGATTAAACAGTAGCTACATGAAAATGTATATAGTGGGCAAAAGACTAGAGAATTTAAGTAGGATATAGCTACATAAGTAACACTGGCTTTTCAATAATACATTGTTTTATTCTTTCTGAGAGCAAAATTTCAGACTAATCAAGAGACAAGGTGAAGATCTGAATCATAATATTCTTAATTTCACTTAGGTATGACTCTGGTATTGAAAAAATATATATATATATGAGACACAAAATTATTTTCCTAAAATTTAATTTTCTATCTTTAAACATAAGAGAACAAAATAAAATTTCTATTGACCTACCTGAAATAGTTTCTTTAGCACCATTTTCAGTGGCTTTGACTTCCACACTCGTCTTTATTTCAGAGTTTTCTGCATGAAATAGTCTGCTTTAATAGTCTAGAAAAACACACTAATATAATTAAACTAATGAATCTAAACAGGAACTTAAGCCAGTTTATTTTGTTACTTCACTTCAAGTCTCCTTAGGCTGACCTGATTTAAGCCAAAGCTAATACATGTTTTCCTTTGAAACACCAAATAATCCTTTTGAAGATTTTTAAGCAACGTTTTCAAAATATACCTAGAATGTATACCAATAGGATTTAATGAAAAGAAAGCACTGCATGACAGCATTTCAAGCTTACCTGGTACAATCACAGGTTTACCGGCGTCTTTGTTTCTGACAATTCCAGCCTTTTTGACTTCTAGAGACTTCTTTCCACTAGATTTTGCTTTTAAAAGTAGAGTTGAACCATTATTCTAAGGGTCTATTCAGTCATTTAGCATGTTTCATACTAATATATTAGTAAATAAGTAGTTCAACTTTATTATAAAAGCAGCTCTTTTCCACATATTTATTTCCATTTATTTTCAGTATCTGTTTACCAATAAGATTAAAAGCAAATTTAAACTGAGATACAACTTTTGTTGAGGGCTATTAATGATTCACAAATTATTAAATCCTCATGTGGCAAAAGCAAATCATAATCACACACACAAAAATCATTATTTTATAACTTCCACAAAGATTCTTTAAAATTACATTAGTCAATTGGAAAAATATATAAATAAACGGTTCATGTTATTTTCAACATGTTACAATTTAGTGTTCCATTTCTTTATGGAGGATACATCCTTGTAACATGGCAAGAAAATCTTTAAAGTACCAAGTATCAGAGGAAATTTACAAGCTGGGGAAGGTAATATCAAGTGACAGCTCTAAAAAAATGAGTAAAAAAAAGATGAAACGGGGGGGAAGTGGCAGAGCAACCTATGATTATACGGCTGTCAGAAATGTTTCCTAAACAAAAATGTAATTGCAATGGCAGATACTGTCAAAGACCAAAGCATCAAAAAACAAAAGTCCTATGTGTGTCAGGTTCTAAATATCAAAGAATTATTTACTAAACTTTTCAAGATGTTATTACATACTACAAATTAAAACTTGCTTTTGATATCATATTTATTACATTCTTTAATGCAGAATCAAGAATAAACTTAATATAACCTCTCTTTTCCAACAGTCTTACCTGTTTTGATTGAAGCTTTATTACCTTTAGCAGCTACTGTTACGACAGATTTTACAGAACCCGCTGATTTCCCTAAATCACAAAAGCTTAGTCAAAACTGATTTATTTAACTAGTATCAACAATTCCCAAAGAACCTCACAAAGAATATAAGAGTAACAAACTATATTTTATTCAAAATAAAATGCTATCATCTTTAGGGACACAGGTCATTTGCTAAATTAGAAATGATAATTTCTTTAGGAAGAAAAATATCATTGAAATAAGAATTCACCTCCCCTTTGGGGTACTTAAAAACAGCATTCAGCCAAGTTACACAGATCTCTAAATGTGTGAATCAACTTAGTAATTAGAAGCAAAATTACTAACCTCAAGGATATAAACACAATCCCATGATGCCTTTAATGGCTCCAAAAGCAGTTATATTGAGGACCTCCCAGCTCATGCTTCCTTGGCTCCCAGTTGATTAAAAAGCACTTAAGAATAACTACATCATGGTCAGGCTACATAAAGACTATTTTGACTCATTCCTAATGGGCCCTATCTGAACAGGATTATTTAAACTGTCTGACCCTTCTTTGTACATATGTATATTACTGTTGCTTATATTCCAAAATGATGTTGTTTATAAAGACTGTGATCATCTAAGTGTCACTAAAAAGATTACCAGAGTCAAAAACCTTTTCATTCAGAGAGCAACAGGAGCTTTAGCTCTGAAAATTAGGATGCCCAACGAGCAAGGTAGTATAAGGAAAAAGCCCAGGATCACAAGTCAGTGAATTCAAGTTGAATTCCAAGTCAAGGTGTGAAGTCTGGGGGAATTTACTGATTTCTGTGCACGTTTCCCCATTTATAAACCAGGGTGGTAACTGCCTTAACTACCTAACAGGACATTCTGTGAGAATATGATCATGCTTTTGAAGTTATTAAACAAACAAAAAGAATTACTGACATCTGCAAAATTTAATCAGAATAGTTTACAAATCCACACTTTATATCCAAAGACAGACCTAAATTTTTGCTCAAAAAGAGAAATACCAATCTTTATAGATTGTCACTCAACCAGTCATTTCTTAGTCATTCCCAAGTTTTGTCACACTGCAGTAACCTTAGCCCCAGTGAGCTCTTAAGGTGTTTCTCTCACTATCCTATGTTACTACCACAAGTCAATTCACTTTACTACTTCTAGTTGGGTACCAGAACTTAAGGAAGAAATATCCAGAATTAATTTCCAACACTCAAGGGGGAAGCTACTGGTTTTAGCACCCACTCCCCCAGATTTCCACCAATGACTCCTATAAACTTACTATTAAAGTAGTATCAAACTGTTTGCTAAATAAGTGCATCTTCAAAACATGTTTTCTAGCCACACCTGACTCCCTCAGGTCACTGTTTCTAAGAAACTACTATATGATAATTATGGATCTGCCACCAACAGTGGTTCAAGACCGCTTCCTTTCCTTCCTACCATTATAAAGACAATTTAATACGTTGATCTCTATCCTCTTAAAAAGATGACTCTGAATTAACCAGCATTTAGCAGAAATGGGAGGAAAAACAGAAATGGGGATAATGCTAGTGGAAGGAGAAAAAAATTAATAATTACTTTAAAATCCACTATAGCCCATAAAAAATGCAAAGAGAACATAATTTGCTATTAGTTTGTTTATAAAAGAAAGTAAACAGAGAAGACCTCAATAAAAGAGAAAGACGGAAATATCGTCAATATTCATCATGAGAAACAGTTTGCCAGTTAAATTATTTTATTTTGATAATCACTGCAAGGAAAGAGCATTATCTACTAAACCTGCTTTCTCAAAACTTCTAGATGACTACAAATTTCACAGATTGGTATATACTCAGCACACACTGTGTCACATGAGATTCAAGACTACTGATAAAAACTGCTTAAATAATTTAAAGTTAACATGTCTAGGATCCTAATACAGAAAACATACCTGAAGATTTATTTACTTTGGCTGCAGATGTCTTGGTTTGTCCAGGTTTGGCTAAAATAACAAGAAAAATATATCAGTAACACATTACAAAAAACATCACTTAGATTTAGGAAAGAGTTAACTTAGCATAATTTTGGTAAAAACACTGCAAGAAACATCCTTATACTCATCTTTGTATGCCCATGGAACTATAACTATAGGCAAATTCTTAGCCATGGACTTGCTGAGACAAAGGGATAGATTTAAATTTTAACAAACATGAAATTGTCCTCCAGAAAGGCTGTACCAATTAATATTGCCATCAATAGTATACAAGAGTGGGGCTTCCCATTTCCACACAAACACAGTATGTAAAAGAAGTTATTAATCACTCCAATCTGAGCTAGAAACTAGTATGATTTAATCTTTGTTTCTTAAATTTTAAGGAAAGCTGTGTCAATTTTCATATGTGTAAATTTATCTCTATTTCTTCGTGATCTGTCTATTCTTAATATTTGCCAATTTATCTTTTGGGTTTTGAGGATTTTCTTATTAGAGTTCTTTTTACATTAAAATTAATCTGTATCATATAGGTAACAACTTTTTAAAAAGTTATGAGAAATACTTATACAAAAATATTTTCGTGTAATCAATGTCTTCCTGATAGGGGAGGACTTTCTCATTCTGAAATTAAAAACAAACCAAAAAACCCTCCAAATTTTCTTTCAATACTTTTAACTGCTGTCTGTGTATCATGTTAAATCTCTGATCCAGCTGTAATTTATTTGTTTGTTTGTTTATTTATTTATTTGGCTGCGTTGGGTCTTTGTTGCTGTGCGCGGGCTTTCTCTAGTCGTGGCGAGTGGGGGCTACTCTTCATTGAGGTGCGCAGGCTTCTCATTACGGTGGCTTCTCTTGTTGCAGAGCACAGGCTCTAAGCGTGCGGGCTTCAGTAGTTGTGGCATGTGGGCCGCAGAGCGCAGGCTCAGCAGTTGTGGCGCACGGGCCGCAGAGCGCAGGCTCAGCAGTTGTGGCGCACAGGCTTAGCTGCTCTGCGGCAATGTGGCATCTTCCCAGAGCAGGGCTCGAACCCGTGTACCCTGCAGTGGCAGGCGGATTCTTAACCACTGCGCCACCAGGGAAGTCCCTGTAATTTATTTTGATACTATAAACTATATACTTTACAAAGAGGCTACAGTCAATTTAATGAATAATTGATCTTTTCCCTGCTAATGTGAAATATTACCATAATGATTTACTGATATTCCATATGTTTGGGGGAGTATTCATGGAATCTATTCTGTCCTACTGATCTTTTGTCTATTTATGCAATTATATGAAACTATATAAATCTTTTAACTTTGTAATATATTTTAATATCTGTTAGTGCTGGTCTGTCCTAATTACTCTTCCTTTGCAGAATTTTCTTGTCTATTCTATGTATAAACTTTATTATCAGCTTATATAGATTCAAAAAATCTTTACTGGTATTAGGTGCCTAATATTTATCTTTTAATATAAGAAAAAAAGGCATATTATAATGGTGAGAGGCTTTCTATCCAAAAATGAGCTGTTTTCTCATTTAAGCCTTATTTTATGCCTCTTAGTATTTAAAAGTTTTCTTTTCATAGCTTCTACCTTTTTATTATAAATGGAATATTTTATTAGTATATTAATATTTTATTAGTATATTAGTATGAATGGTTCTTTTTTATGTAATAAAGCAATTAAAATGTTATAGTAATTTAGAGAATTAAGATGGCTAATTATTTAATAGCATTTCAATAGATTCTATTGGGTTTTCCATCATATATATATATTTGCAAACAATAATGTTTTATCATACGTTCCAATTTTTATGCCTTGACTTATAGTAGTGCACCAGCTAATGGCTATTAGTTTTAGAACAATATTTATTTTAACTCACAGAAGTGATGATGAGTATCCTTTGTTTTGGTCCCAACTTTAATGGGAATGCTTCTACTGTTTAACTTAAGCATATGCTGGCTTTTGACCTGATATATGCATATTTGTTATGTATATAAATAAAGTACGTATACACAAACACCCTATCATATTAAGGAAGTAGTCACCTACTTTAAGAATTTCTCAGCATTTATCTCCCTCTATTTAATATAGTAAATGGAATTGACAGATTTCCTAATTTTGAACCATCTTTATACTTTTGACATAACCCCCCTCCCCATCTTGGGCATACTATGTTATTCATTTAATATACTTCCAGACACTAAAATTTTACTTAAAAACTTTACATCAAATATTCAGAAGTGAAATTGTTCTATAATTCTCATTTACTATGATAGCTTTATCAGCATTTTACAACATTTCTCTAACTTTTAATTTTGAGATTACTGTATATTCACATGGAGTTGTAAGAAATAATAGGGAGAGATCCCATATACCCTTCACGGAGTTTCCTCTAATGGTAATATTTTGCATAACTAAGTACTATATCATAAACAGGGAACTGACATTGATGTAATTTACAAACATTCCAATTTCCCCAGATTGCATGCGCGTAATGTATATTTAGTTCTATGAAATTCTATCATATATGTGTAGATTACGGTGACCATCAGTCAAGACAAAGAGGAGTTCCACCACAAGGATCTTTCCTACTACCCATTATAGAAAGCACCATCTCATTCCTCCCCCAGAATCCCTGACAACCACTGATCTCTATCTCTTTAATTTTATCATTTCAGGAATGTTATGTAAATAGAAGCTTACAATACATAATTTTTTTAGATTTAGTTTTTAAAATCACCACAATTCCTCTCTAATCCATCCAAGTTGTTGCATGTATCAATAATTCATTCCTTTTTATTGCTAAGTGGTAGGTATTCCATGCTACAGACATAACACGGTTTGTTTAGCCATTCACCTACTGAAGGACATTAGGGTTGTTCCCAGCTTTTGGCTATTAATACAGAGGCTATAAGTATTTGTGTACTGGTTTTGTGTGAACAGGTTTTGTGTGAAATGTAATTCACTTGCCTGAAATAAATGCCCAAGAGTGTAACTGCTGGGTCCTATGGTGAGCACATGTTTAGCTTTGTTAAAAAACTACAGTACTTTTTTCGAGAATGGCCATACTATTTTACATTCCCACCAGCAATGTACAAGTTTCTCCACATCTTCAATAGCATTTGGTATTACTATTTTCTTATTTTAGCCACTGTGCTAAGTGTGCAGTGTCTTTGTCAGTATTCGATGTTGGTATTAGCCTGTTTTTTCCTTCCTGTTTCCCCTCCCTCCATACTCCCTTTTAAAGAATGTCTTCCTTTCCTCTGCATGCTATAGAATTGTTGCAATCAGAACTAGAGTTATTACTTCCTTTAAGGTTTGCTGGAACTCACATGTGGGAACTATTTGGGCAGAGTGCTTTTATTGGGGAAATAACTGACTTAAACAAAAAAAGTCATTTTCACCTGGGAATTGAAAAGAAAAAGACATGCACTTAAAAAAAAAAGGAAACCAATAAAATCTTACAGAAGAAAAAATCATTAAATCAAGAATGACTAATCAGAAAATTTTGGTTCACTATGTGTTTTTCCATGGGTTGTTATTTTTTTTATTGAAGTATAGCTGATTTACAATGTTGTGTTAATTACCACTATATAGCAAAGTGACTCAGTTATACAAATATATACATTTTTTTTCATATTCTTTTCCATTATGGTTTATCACAGGATACTGAATAGAGTTTCCTGTGCCATACAGTAGGACCTTGTTGTTTATCCATTCTATGTATACCAGCTTGCATCTGCTAATCCCAAACTCCCAATCCATCCCTCTCCTGCCCCCCTCCCCCTTGGCAACCACATATTCTCTATGTCCGTGATTCTGTTTCTGTTTCATAAATAGGTTCATTTGTGTCATTTTTTTGACTCCACATAAGTGATATCATATGGTATTTATTTTTCTATTTCTGACTTACTTCACTTAGTATGATAATCTCTAGTTGCCTTCCATGGGTTCAGTTATGACACTAATACAAATGTAATTTGAGTATCCCTATACTCTTCCTCCAGCAAATATTTATTCACTAACCCTTACACCACATTAGATATTAAGGTACAGAAAAATAAAACTACAATATTCCCTTACCCAGCCAAGTGAAAGAGACAGACTTATTAACAACCTGTTAATACCAAGTGATTTAATGTACACAATACAGTATTTCTAGGAGGGAGTTGGGAGCATTTAACTGCCTAAGAGTCAGGGAAGGTATCACAAAGAAGCTTCATCCGAGATGGGCCTTAAAAAATAAATTAGAATTTGCCCCACCTCGACCCTCCAAAAGGAGTCTTAATTGACTTTGTATTTTCAATACCTTGCACAAGGCCTGGCACCTACTAAATAGCTACTTCATAAGTGCTTACTAAGGAAGTTAACTGGAATTTAGACAATGATTCCACACAAATGGATAGCATAAAGACCCGAGAAATGAAATACCACAGCTGGAAAATAAACTATTCTGAGTAGCTTAAACATAATATACAGTTGCGTGACAAGAGATTGAAAAAGTCATCTGGGCCAAAGGGGAAGGGGTCGTTATGAAGAATTTGGGCTTTCCTCTGTGGGTCACTAGGAGTGGAATGATCAGATCTGCTTTAAAGTGACCTCAGGACAAGGGTGTTAATACCGGAGCAGAGTAGAATAAAAATCGCCAGTCGGGAGGCTATCTTCAAAAATTCAAATGTGAGTCTAAACTAAAACATTTACAGCTGTGATGGAGTAAAGGTGAGATAATTTGAGGTATATTCAAGAGAGAACTAATTTGAATCAGCCACCTATTGGATGAAAAGAGGAAGGATGTTATTTGTTTGAACTGGGTGGGACAAAAAAGAAGACAAGACAGGGTAAAGGATTACTAATAGATTCCTACACTGGATAACTAGTGGTGTTGTTAGATAATATAAGAAAATGAGGCATAAACTTGAGGGGGCAGAAGAGGTTTATGTCTGTATGGGAGATGTCATTGGTCCTTAAAGATATGGAAAGGAAAGAAATCAACCAGCAAGAAAAGTAGGACATGAGAAGAGGAACAGACATTTAGGGAAACAATGAAGGGAAGATAAAAGAAGAGCATTCAAAGGAGATATAGAACCAAGTTTTTATTCTCAGAGAGGTACTTTAGTATAGGTGAAAAGCTTGGGAAGCATACAGTTTTGGGGTTTGAATCCTAACTCTTCCATGTGACCTTGAGTAAGTCATTTAAGCTCTCTGAACCTGTCTCCTCATCTATCAAACGAGAACAGTATGAACTATACTCATAGGGTGGTCTGAAATATTAAGTGAAATAACAAATTGCCTACTATAAATAGTGTAACCATGACAGGTTTCTTTCCCTTGTTTTCTGTCTTCTGGCACAAGTTAAACTATAAGCTACTTAGAAATAACTCTCTGATGTATCCTAACTACTTTATAAAACGTATCTAATTATGGGCATATAGCCGAGTGCTCAGTAAGTAATTAGCACTGGGTAAAAGTTCTAAAGTTTCCCTTTCTGATAAAATTAGGCTTTTGCTCCCTCCCTGTACTTTCCTACATCCTTTTAGATTTGTGCTTATAACCAAAGTTCTTTTTTTTTAAATAAATTTATTTATTTATTCATTTATTTAATTTTTGGCTGCATTGGGTCTTCGCTGGTGCACGCAGGCCCTCTCTAGTTGCAGCGAGCGGGAGCCACTCCCCGCTGCGGGACGCAGGCCCCTCACCGTGGCGGCCTCTCCCGCTGCAGAGCACAGGCTCCAGGCACACGGGCCTCAGCAGCCACAGCACACGGGCTTCAGCAGCTGTGGCTTGCGGGCCCCAGAGCGCAGGCTCAGCAGCCGTGGCGCACGGGCCTAGCTGCTCCGCGGCATGTGCGATCCTCCCGGACCAGGGCTTGAACCCGTGTCCCCCGCACCGGCAGGCGGATCCCCAACCACTGCGCTACCAGGGAAGCCCCCCACCAAAGTTCTCTTTAAAACTACCCTGACTTCCTATCCCTCTTCAATTTGACATTGCTGATCTCAAAAAGCTATCTTATCTTTCTCACCTGACACTTTCTCAGCCTTGGGCTCCTCTCTTTCTTTCTACATTTATATTAGAAGGGAGGAAGTACTTAACTTGAAGCACTTCTCCCCCTACGCATTACTTTTATTATGTTAGGGCCAGTCCCAAAATTCAGACCTTAAACTTAACAAAAAATTTTCCTAAGTATCCCACTTTCAATGCCATGTGATTGACTAAATGATATCTCCCATAGATATTCCTTGATACCTGATATTTAGCAATGTTCTCCCCCAGTTCAAAGAAATCACTACAGCTAAATTTTATTATAATCAACATTACCACATTCATCTAGAAAACTCCATCCGGCCTGAAACCTTGAAATTTTTTAATTATTTTTTTTATTTTATCCACTAAAAAATTCTGTATAATAAAAATTAAGATTTTAACATCCCAGATCATTTTAATTAACCTTTTAATATCAGGTCCTAATTACCTGAAAGTGAATCCCAAATGTTTTCTCAATAGGATTTTTCAATCACTCCATGTATCCAATCTACATGAGAATCCTAAACAACTAGTGGTTCTTTATTCTCTAAGGAAATTTCCCAGAGTTTGTACCAATTATTACTAGGTCTTACACAGAAAAAATGGGGTGCACTTATCCAAGCTTTGGAAACAGTGGGTTAAACAAAGTTAAACGGGTTTCTTTCCTGCAGGATTTCATAAAGTGAATGTGTTTGTGGATTATTTTTTAAAGGAAAAAAAAAAGGTATAATACATACCCTAAACTTTACCTGATCCAAAACATGTTCTATGAATAAGTCTTTCAAGCAACACATTTTGAGAAATGCTGTTAATGGGGTCAAATTAAAAAACACCCCAGCACTACTCTTCAAGGCCTTTCTGTTACCTTTTTTACGTCATCTCCCTAACTGAAGTAATCTTCTGCCTCTAAATATTATCCATTTACAGGTTCACATTTAAAACTTTAGTAAAAATTTATTGCGTTCCAGAAGCCACTCATAGTCACCTGCACTAACTTCCAATAACTTCAGGACACTATCCAACTAAACGTTATGGAAAATTGAGATATTCTACACAATCCCATTTTCCAGTCACTTGAATATTAGTTCTAATACCAAAAACTCTTTATCTATTCTGAATATAAATCCATAAACTACCTACCTTTCGAAAAGATAACATACAAAACACAATTTAAGTTTCCTAATATATTGTTTATTTCAGCCTTTCTGTCTTGTCCTTCACTATCACACTGTTTACTAGATTCAAGAGTGTATGTTTTGGCAATAACTTTTTTCTCTCGACATTTCCAATCCTAAATGGACTGAGAAAAAAAATAATAAACTGGGTTTAAAATTGTATGCAAAATTCATTTAGCTAGATTCATAATAAAGACCTGAAGTATTTGCCTGTGTGTAAAGAAATAACACATGAGTGTAATATCATCTATTTCTGTTTAGTCTTTTTTGTTTACTTTTTGGTTCTTAGCAGACTTTCAAAATCAAAGGGGACCACCCAAGCAATCTTAACATACCTTTATGTTTTGTCTTGTCAGTTTACTGGGAGGGAATGGAGACAGATACTGCAAAATTAACCTAAATAGCTATTTACTATGGAACTATGATAGGTACTTTGCATACATTATCTCATTGAGTCCTTATATTTACTCCACAAGAGATTTCACAATTAAACACTTAATATTAACCATTAGCTTAATACAGGAGCCAGTGTGGGTCCCCCTTCTCCTAAAGCACAATGAATAATGTTTTCCTAGCATCATCTTACAAGAAGTTTCCAATCATCTGACAAAACATACTCATTTGGAGGAGTACTGAAAGTAACAACTTACTAGCAGAAGCTGAAGTCACAGTTTCAACAGCCTTGGAAGCATCTGTATCTTTTCTGTTAAAAGGAGAAAAAAATTTAGCAAAGAATAAAATTCTAACTTCTAAAACTTCTAAAGATGCAAAGCTTAAATCTAAAAAAGTTTAAAATAATTCAGTTTGAATGATGTCCCATTTAACTGGAGTCAGGATGATAAAATATATTAAAAATGTCACTGTAAAAATTAAAAAATTTTAATTCATATGCATAGTCATTCTCACATAGGAGATGATGGAATTACTTACTTTAAAGTAGATGCAGATGTTTTCTTTGAATCTGATATCTTTTTCTTCACCTCTTTGTTCTATGAAAGAAAAATATTTTGAAAAATTTAGTTTCTTCCCCAATTATAAAAAACCATTTAGAAAACACACAAAAGCATAAGAAACACACACACACATGTACATCAATCTAAAATATTCCTACCCTAAAGTATAAATGCTAATCACCGTTTTCTATTTATAGATATTCTTCAATTTGTGATCATACAGTGTAATTTTACATCCTGCCTTTTATCACTTATCTACATTTTCTTATCACTACCTTTCAAAAACATTATTTCAAATAGTGCTATAATATTTCTGATGTCTAACTGCTATCACTCTGGTCCAATCTACCACCATCTTTTCCTTTAATTACCATAATAGACTCATAATGGTCTCTGCTTCTGTCTTTGCCTTTTCACCCATCCTCACTCCATTTTAAACACAGAACCAGATTGATCTTGCCATTCCTAAACTCAAAACCTTTCATCACACTCAGAGAAAAAGCTAATACTTAAGCGTTTACACCACACATTCCATGCACTCTTTACCCCCAGACTACCATATACTTCTCCCCATCCTTCTCTACTTCCAATCCTAAGCATCCTTTATACTTCTCAAACAAAACAAACTACATAGGCATGGACCTGAGAAGCCTTTTGCAGTTGCTGTTCCTTCTCTCTGGAATGCTCTCAATCCAAGGAACAGTTTGCTCCTTCACCTCCTTTAGGTGTCTGTTCAAATATCACCTATTCAATGAGAGCTTCTATAACTACCTTATTGAAAGTTGCACGGCTCCTCTTTCCCCAAAAAGAGCACTTCTATTTCCCTTTTCTGTTACTTTCCTCCACAGCACTTGTTGTTAATAGACATAGTATATATATATATATATATATATATATATTTAATTTCCTTGTGGTCTTTCTCCTCTTCACTATCACTGGTGTCTAAAATCATGCTTGGCAATTAGTGAACATTCAATAAATGTGTTAAACTGATCTGAACTTAACAAAAATTGTTGTCATGTTATTTTATGTTTTCTGTTCTTTTGGGGCAACCTTGCCATTTCCTTTTGTTCTATATGGGATTTTATCCCAAACATCTTCCTCACCCCAATGGTTTAGAAGATAATCATCATCCTACTTTTATTCTACTAATGGGTATCTTCAGTTTTAAAAGAAATGTGAATCCACTGATTTCTTCTGTATAAATTTAAAAGCCCTTACACCTTGGCTTACATGGCACTTTAAAAAAATTTTTTAATTTATTTATTTTAGGCTGCGTGGGGTCTTTGTTGCTGCACGCGGGCCTTCTCTAGTTGTGACGAGCACGGGCTACTCATTGTTGCGGTGTGTAGGCTTCTCATTGCAGTGGCTTTTTTTGTTGTGAAGCACAGGCTCTAGGCGTGAGGGCTTCAGTAGTTGTGGCTTGCGGGCTCTAGAGTGCAGGCTCAGTAGTTGTGGCGCACGGGCTTAGTTGCTCCGCAGCACGTGGGATCTTCCTGGACCAGGGCTTGAACCCGTGTCCCCTGCATTGGTAGGTGGATTCTTAACCAATGCACCACCAGGGAAGTCCCCATGCCAATTTCTGATGACATATTTTAGACCAAAATTATTATTGTTTTTAATTTTAAGTAATTTTTTTTTTACAATTTATGTTATTTTATAAAGATACGAACGACTATTTGGATCTTACTCTGCTTAAATGGTTTCATTACTCATCACCAATCATTTTATATCATAACTTCTCCATTTCTTAAGTTGTTCATTTTGATAGTAATATTTTCGGAAAGATAGACAGATGAAATGTTCTTCGAGCCCATACATGTCTGAGAATACCGCCCTAGCATACAACTTGGGATTTGACCTGAAATGCATGTACTGCATTACAATCAATCTTTTTTTCCACTCAACCTTGAGAATGTGTTGCTTGGCTATCTAAGGCTAGTCTACTTTTTACATTTATACTGTTTCTGCCTGGATCACTATAGCTTGCACCTTTATAACTATGAAAATTAACATCTTCACCAGTTTTTAAGTGATGTTCTCTTTCTGGAATTCCAGTTATATGCAGATTGGGTCTCCTAGATGTATCCACCATGCCTTTGCTCTTAATCATTTTAGACTTTTTAACCTTCCTTAATAGACAATAAGTTCTAAGAAGAATGGGAGCACATCTGCCTCGTTCATCACTGCATCTTTTGCATGTACCATAATGCCAGACACATAACAGATGTTCAAGAAATAGTTTCTGAATTAAAGTAAAACTAAACTCTCTTCTGAATTGCTTGTATCTCTGCAGTTTTATCTCTTTGTTATTCATTAGATTTTCCATAAAACTCAAACCACTGTTCACTGCTTCCCAGCACTGCTTTTGTTTCCATTCAGTCTTCTTAAATATAAGCTGGCTGCTTGCTCTAGGTTTTAGATGTAATGTCCCCGTGAATCTTGCTGAAAACAGTAAATTAAAAATTTTTAAGTCTTGTTTGTTTTGTTTTTGCAAAGGGTTAACCTGCAGCACTATTTTACAATTACAAGGGTTCTGTTTGTTGGAAAATCTGATTCTACTTTTTTATCAAGGGCTCCTGCTCCTTTAAGGAAAATTTTCAGTATCAACATGTGTCCATTTCTCTGGAAAAGAATGCTTGCTTTCAGGAGATGAGTTAAGAATCATTGTTAAGGATTGAGGTCTATGCTGGCTTATGATTAAAAACAAGGTTACTGAGCTTGGCAGAGTTGTGCAGACCCATATTTTAATCTTTCAGGCTTAAATACAGGGATGTAGAAAATTTTAACCTTTTCTCTAACATTTCATTATTGACTCCAAGAAGTAGCAAAATGAAGAGAATGTTCTATGAATCCACAACCAGAGTCCAAGGCTATCCTAACATGAAATATCAAACGTGGGCAGAAAAGTTTCATCGTAGTTTTGACTATTCATGCCAAAATTAAGACGTGGATCAAGAAACCTTTAGGGCTGCCCTTTCTTTTCTAGTTTGAGTTTCAAGCCTATTTGGGGCTCGCTCTATTAGGAAAACTTAATGTCTTCCCCTGTGATAACAGGTCAGAAAGATTGTCCCATATACTTCTAATCTGAAGAAGCCATAACCAGAGTTCTGTTGGGGATCCCCTCTGGTGAGTCACAACAGAGAAGTCAGGAGTTAGCGTTCTAAGGCTTCATTTCAGCACCATCCAAACCATATTTAATTGAAGAACATCAACGTTTTTGACAGGTAGATGGCATGTTTTCTAGTTTCTAGTGCTGATACTTAGCCCATTCATTACTATGAAAATCAAAACAGTAAAATATGGGGACTTCCCTGATGGCGCAGTGGTTAAGAATCCGCCTACCAATGCAGGGGACACCAGTTTGAGCCCTGTTCGGGGAAGATTCCACATGCCACAGAGCAAGTAAGCCTGTGCACTGCAACTACCGAGCCTGTGCTCTACAGCCCGTGAGCCACAACTACTGAGCCCGCAAGCCACAACTACTAAAGCCTGCACGCCTAGAGCCCGTACTCTGCAACAAAGAGAAGCCACCACAATGAGAAATCCACGCATTGCGAGTAAGAGTAGCCCCTGCTCTCCACAACTAGAGAAAGCACATGCACAACAACAGACCCAAAGCAGTCAAAAATAAATAAATAAATAAATAAATATGATTGGGCTATCTGACTTACACTGCTGCCTTACCAAACTTATCAATAAGTCATCCAAGAGAATTTTTAAAATACTGTTTGAAATACTCTAATACCCTAAATGTATCCTTAGTCACCCATTTTCCCAGATTAAACGTTTTAGAATTAAAGAAGACTGATCTCCCCAGTTCTCCAAATTTAATGATCAGCCAGTCTTGCTTGAGAGTCACTGGTATAAGCTATTTCTCCTTTCTATTCTCAAGGTTACTAATCTACCCCAAACCGTTACTATTATTATAACAGTCTGGTTGGCTAGATGAGCACTCTAACTGGATCAGTGATCTTTTCTGTTCTTTCCTTTAATCAATTTGCTAAGCTTTCTTTGCCTTCAGAGTCATTTGCCCAACTAATTCATTCTGCATATCACTTCCTGATGAGTCTTTCTAATCCATCCATTTCACTATGTCATAGTGAAATGATGGTTAAGAATCCGCCTGCCAATGCAGGGGACAAGGGTTCAAGCCCTGGTCTGGGAAGATCCCACATGCCACGGAGCAACTAAGTCCGTGTGCCACAACTACTGAAGCCTGCGCGCCTAGAGCCCGTTGCTCTGCAACAAGAGAAGCCACCGCAATGAGAAGCCCGTGTACTACAACGAAGAGTAGCCCCTGCTCGCCGCTACTAGAGAAAGCCCACACGCAGCAACGGAGACCCAATGCAGCCATAAATAAATAAACAAACAAACAAACAAACAAATAAAAATTAAAAAAGAAAGAAAGAAAGGAAATCAGGACAGGACCTGTGCCTCTGGGAGGGAGCTGTGAAAGAGAAAAGGTTTCCACACACTGCGAAGTCCCCTCACTGGCGAGTAGATCAGCCAAGCCAGAGCGTAGGCTTCAGAGGAGAGCACAGCAACAGGTGTGTGGAGCGCAAAGTGCGGAGACACCTGCACAGAGGCTCATGCCGACTGGCACTCCCCAGCCTGAGACGCCTGTCTGCTCACCTGCTGGGATGGGTGGGGGCTAGGTACTGAGGCTTGGGCTTCAGAGGTCAGACTCTGGGGAGAGTACTGGGGTTGGCTGAGTGAAGACAGCCCTGAGGGGGCTACGGTGTAAGGCACCACAACTGAGGAAGTCCAGGAAGAAGCCTGGGCCCACCAGAGAGGCAAGGCACCACTGTTGTTGGGGGGTACGCAAGGAGGAGGCTGGCCCACCATAGGAGCTTCTTTCTCTGTGCACTCACAGGTGGCAGGACACTGCCTACACAAGCTCCAGCGGCAGGTGCGAGCCACTGCTGATGCCAAGGGCCCTGTGAGTGGGTGCAGGTCACTGCCCCCACCTTCCCAGAAGCCTGCACAGCCCACCACTGTCAAGGGTCCCACGATTGGGGCCAACTGCCCTGGGAGCGTGCATGGCCCACCGTTGCTGCTGAGGGTCTCACGACCCAGTGCCAACCACTGCCCCCACCTCCCCGGGGGTGTGCAAACCACCACCACCACTGTGGAGTGACCCACAACCAGGAGCCAACTGCTGTCCCTGCCTTCCTGGGAGCTTGCAGGAGCTGTGCACCTGCACAACCCCTATCAAGGGGATAACAGCCAGCACATGCTAAGGAAAGAGACAGCAAGCATCCAAAACAAAAACAGCCCTCATGCCAAAAAAATATTAAACCCGCACCAGCTACACAGGGACACTCCCACTTATAGATAGCCCTCCAAGACTACAGTAGATAATTGTTTCCCCTAAACTCACAAACTAAGAGATACATAAGCAAAATGAAGAAGCAGAGGAAACACTCTCAGTTAAAAGACCAAGAAAATTCCCCTGAAGGAACCAACAACGAAACAGACCACTTTAGTCTAATAGATACCAAGTTCAAAAAGGAGGTAATGAAAATACTGAAAGAGTTAAGAAAGGCTATTGACAGAAATGCATCTTACTGTGAAAACGAATGAAACTATAAGGAGGAGCCAAGAAAAATTAAAAACTTCATTTGCCAAGACAAAAGCTGAGCTCAAGGCAATGATCAGCAGAATGAATAATGCAGAAGAAAGAATAAGTGACCTGGAAAAAAGACTAACAGAAATTACACAACCAAAACAGCAGACAGAAAGCCAAATGAAAAAGAATGAAAGCAATATACGAGACCTAAGGGATAACATAAAGCGGGCCAATGTACACACAATAGGGATTCCAGAAGGAGAAGAAAGAGAGAGGGAATT
Source organism: Mesoplodon bidens (assembly GCF_964165515.1). Classification (NCBI taxonomy): domain Eukaryota; kingdom Metazoa; phylum Chordata; class Mammalia; order Artiodactyla; family Ziphiidae; genus Mesoplodon; species Mesoplodon bidens. Next base: position 28,860,299 of record NC_138170.1, read on the forward strand.
CCAAATGTATTTGAAGAAATTATGGCTGAAAATTTCCCAAACTTGAAGAAGGAAACAGATATCCAGATACAGGAAACACAGAGGGTCCCAAACAATATGAACCCACAGAGACCTACTCCAAGACATCATAAAAGTGGCAAAAGTTAAAGAGAGGATTCTAAAGGCAGCAAGAGAAAAACAAACAGTTCATTTCAAGGGAACCCCCATAAGGCTATGAGCTGATTTCTCTCAAAAACACTGCAGGCCAGAAGGGAGTGGCAAAATATATTCGAAGTCTTGAAAGAGAAAAATCTGCAACCTAAAAGACTCTACCCAGCAAGACTATCATTTAGAATAGGAGGAGAAATAAAGAATTTCTCAGACAAGCAAAAACTAAAAGAATACAGCAATACTAAACCTATGCTAAAAGAATATTGAAAGGTCATCTCTAAATGGAAAAGAGGCAAGAAGAAATAGGAGGGAGGAAATCACAATTGGAAGGTAAATCACTTAAATTAGCCAGTATACACATCAAAAAGAAAAAACCAAACCAAACCAAAACAAAACACCTTATTTGTGAAAGCAATGATAAACACAAGGAACAGCAAAAGGATAAACATGAAGATGTAAAAAGGGACATCAAAATCATAAAATGTGGGGAAGGAGAGTAAGAAAATGCAGATTTCTTTTCTTTTTTTTTACAATGTGTTGGAGCCTATCTGACTATCAGTCTAAAGCAAGCAGACATAGGAGGGGGTTAACATACTTGAAAAACAGGGCAACCACAAATTTAAAACATACAATAGATTCACAAAAACCTAAAAGAAGAGAACACAAGCATAAAATAAAAGGAAATCATCAAACCACAAAAAGAAAAAGAAAGGAACAGAGTAGAAACAAAGAATCAACTGAAAAACAGTTTGTAATGGCAATACATACGTATGTATCAATAATTACCTTAAATGTCAGTGGACTGAATGCTCTGATCAAAAGACATAGAGTGGCAGACTGGATAAAAAAACAAGAGCCTACAATATGATGCCTTCAAGAGACCCACCTTAGGGCAAAAGACACACATAGACTGAAAGTGAGGGGATGAAAAAAGATATTTCATGCAAACGGAAATGACGAGAAAGCGGGAGTTGCGGTACTCATATCAGACAAAATAGATTTTAAAGCAAAGGCTAGAGAGAAGGCTAAAGGAACTTATATAATGATAAAAGGATCAATACAGGAAGAGGATTTTACACTTATCAACATATATGGACCTAATATAGAAGCACCCAAATACACAAAACAAATACTAACAGACATAAAGGGAGAAGTCAATAGGAATACAATAATACTAGGAGACTTCAACACCCACTTGCATCAATGGACAGATCTTCAAGACAGGATCAATAAGGCAACAAAGGCGCTAAATGACACAATAGAAGTTAGACTTAATTGATATTTTCAGGACACTACATCCAAAAAACCAGAATATATATTCCTTTCAAGTGCACACGGAACATTCTCTAGGATTGACCACATCCTAGGTCACAAAACTAACCTCAACGAATTTAAGAGTATGGAAATTATTTTGAGCATCTTCTCTGACCACAGTGGCATGAAACTAGAAATCAACCACAGGAAAACAAACGAGAAAAAAACTATTACGTGGAGACTAAATAACATGCTAGCAAAAAACCAATCAGTTAACAAGGAAATCAAAATGGAAATTTAAAAATGCCTTGAGACAAACAACAATGGACAGAAAACACAACCATACAAAATCTATGGGACACAGCAAAAGCAGTTCTTAGAGGGAAGTTCATAGCGATACAGGCCTTCATCAAAAACAAGAAAAATCTGAAGTAAACAACCTAACCTACCACCTGACAGCATTAGAAAAAGAAGAAGAAACAAAACCTAAAGTCAACTGAAGGAAGGAAATAATAAAGATCAGGGAGTAAATAAATAAAATAGAGATTTTAAAAAAAATCAACAAAAACAAGAGCTGGTTCTCTGAAAGGGTAAACAAAATTGACAAACCTCTGGCCAGGCTCACCAAAAAGAAAAGAGTGAGAACCCAAATAAACAAAAAAAGAAATGAAAAAGGGGACATCTCAACTGATACTGCATAAATACAAAAAACAATAAGAGAATACTATGAACAATTATATGCCAACACATCTGACAACCTAGGAAGAAATGGACAACTTTCTAGAAACATACAGCCCATCAAAACTGAATCAAGAAGAAATAGATAATTTGAACAGACCGATCACTATAACTGAAATAGAATCTGTAACAAAGAAACTGCCTACAAACAAAAGTCCAGGACGAGATGGCTTCACAGCTAAATTCTACCAAACATGTAAGGAACTTATACCAACTCTTCTCAAACTCTTCCAAAAGACTGAAGAGGAGGGAACACTCCCAAAGACATTCTAAGAAGCCACCATCACCCTGATACCAAAACCAGACAAAGACACCACGAAAAAAGAAAATTACAGGCCAATATCTTTGATGAATATAGATGTAAAAATGCTCAACAAAATATTAGGAAACCAAATTCAACAACACATAAAAAAGATCATACACAACAACCAAGTGGGATTCATCTCAGGTTCACAAGGATGGTTCAACATATGCAAATCAATCAATGTAATACACCACATTAACAAAAGAAAAGTCAAAAACCACATGATCATCTCAATAGATGCAGAAAAAGCATTTGACAAAATTCAACATCCATTCATGATAAAAGCTCTTACTGAAGTGGGACTACAGGGAACATATCTCAACATAATAAAAGCCATTTATGACAAACCCACAGCCAATATAATGCTCAGCAGTGAAAAGCTGAAAGCCTTCCTGCTAAATCTGGAACAAGACAAAGATGCCCACTCTCACTCGCTCTTCAACATTGTATTAGAAGTCCTAGCCACAGCAATCGGACTAGAAAAAGAAATAAAACATATCTGAATTGGAAGGGAAGAGGTAAAACTGTCACTACATGCAGATGACATGATACTATACATAGAAAACCCTAAGGACTCTACACAAAAACTACTAGATCTAATAAGTGAATTCAGCAAAGTAGCAAGATACAAGATTAACATTCAGAAATCAGTTGCATTCCTTTACACCAACAATGAAATATCAGAAAAGGAATGTTAAAAAACAATACCTTTTTAAAATCGCACACAAAAAATAAAATACCTAGGAATAAACCTGACCAAGGAGGTGAAACACTTATATGCTGAGAACCATAAAACATTAATAAAGGAAATAAAAGAGGATTCAAAGAAATGGAAAGATATACCATGCTCTTGGAATGGAAGAATTAATACTGTTAAAATGGCAATACTACCCAAAGCAATCTACAGGTTTAATGCAATCCCTATCAAACTACCCATAACATTTTCCACAGAACTAGAACAAATAATCCAAAAATTTATATGGAACCATAAAAGAGCCAGAATTGCCAGAGCAATCCTGAGGGAAAAAAAAAGAAAGCAGGAGGCATAACTCTCCCAGACTCAGACAATACTACAAAGCTATAGTAATCAAAACAGTGTGGTACTGGTACAAAAACAGGCATATGGATCAATGGAACAGAACAGAGAGCCCAGAAATAAACCCACACACCTACAGTCAATTAATCTTCAACAAAGGAGGCAAGAATATACAATGGGAATAAGACAGTCTCTTCAGCAAGTGGTGTTGGGGAAGTTGGACAGCTGCATGTAAATCAATGAAGTTAGAATACACCCTCACACCGTGGACAAAAATAAACTCAAATGGCTTAAAGACTTAAGCATAAGACATGACACCATAAAACTAGAAGAGAGCACAAGCAAAACATTCTCTGACATAAGTCATACCAATGTTTTCTTAGGTCAGTCTCCAAAGGCAACAGAATAAAAACAAAAAGAAACAAATGGGACTTAATTAAACTTACAAGCTTTTCCACAGCAAAGGAAACCAGAAGCAAAATAAAAAGACAACCTACAGAATACAAGAAAATATTTGCAAATGATTCGACCAACAAGGGCTTCATTTCCAAAATATACAAACAGGTCATACATCTCAACAACAAAAAAACTAACTGAAAAATGGGCAGAAGACCTAAATAGACATTTCTCCAAAGATGATATACAAATGGCCAATAGGCATTTGAAAAGATACTCAACACTGCTAATTATTAGAGAAATGCAAATCAAAACTACAATGAGGTACCACCTCACACCGGTCAGAATGGCCATCATTAAAAAGTCTACAAATAACAAATGCTGGAGAGGGTGTGGAGAAAAGGGAACCTTCCTATACTGTTGGTGGGAATGTAATTTGGTGCAACCACTGTGGAAAACAGTATGGAGGTTCCTCAGAAAACTAAAAATAGAATTACCATATGATCCAGCAATCCCACTCCTGGGCATATATCCAGATAAAACTGTAATTCAAAAAGATACACGCACCACTTCGTTCATAGCTAACTGCTGGACAACGATCGTCAAAAAAATGCTGGAACCTACCAAAAAAGATACCCGACATCCAGAGACTGAGAAGAAGCCACAACGAGGGGGCAGGATGGGTCCAATCGCGATAAAATCAAATCCCATACCCACTGGGAGGGAGACCCACAAACTGGAATCTGAGCCCCATGTCAGGCTTCCCAGCCTGGGGGTCCAGCAACAGGTGGAGTAGTCCCCAGAGAAACTGGCTTTGAAGGCCAGCAGGGTTTGATAACAGGAATTCCACAGGGCTGGGGGAAGCAGAAACTCCACTCTTGGAGGGTGCACACAAAGTCATGTGTACACCAGGACTCAGGGGAAAAAAGCAGTGACTATAAAAGACTGGGTCAGACCTACCTGCCTAGTATTAGAGGATCTCCTGCGGAGGCAGGGGGCAGCTGTGGCTCATTGCGGGGACAAAGACTCTGGCAGCAGCAATTCTGGGAAGTACACACTGGCATGAGCCCTCCCAGAGGCCGCCATTAGCTCCACCAAACATCCTGTAGGCTCCAGTGCTGGGTCGCCTCAGGCCAAACAACCAACAGTGCGAAAACACAGCCCCACCCATCAGCAGACAAGTCTCCCTGAGCATGGCCCTGCCCAACAGAGAGACAAGACCCAGCTCTACCCACCACTAGGCAGGAACCAACCCCTCCCATCAGAAAGCCTGCACAAACCTCTTAGATAGCCTCATCCACCAGAGGACAGCAGAAGCAAGAACTACAATCCTGTAGCCTGCAGAATGGAAACCGCAATCACAGAAAGTTAGAAAACATGAGATGGAAGAGGAATATGTCCCAGATGAAGGAACAAGATGAAACCCCAGAAGAACAACTAGATGAAGTGGAGATAGCCAACCTACTAGAAAAAGAATTCAGAATAATGACAGTGAAGATGATCCAAGATCTCGGAAAAAGAATGGAGGCAAGGATCAAGAAGATGCAAGAAATGTTTAACAAAGACCTAGAAGAACTAACAAAGACCTAAAGAACAAACAAACAGAGATGAACAACACAATAACTGAAATTAAAAATACACCAGAAGAAATCAGTGGCAGAAGAATGCACAAATGACCTGAAAGAAAGAATGGTGGAAATCGCTGCCGCAGAACAGAATAAAGAATAAAAAGAAATGAAGACAGTCTAAGAGACCTCTGGGACAACATTAAATGCACCAACATTCACATTATAGGGGTCCCAGTAGGAGAAGAGAGAGAGAAAGGACCTGAGAAAATGTTTGTAGAGATAATAGCTGAAAAATTCCCTAACGTGGGAAAGGAAACAGTCACCCAAGTCCAGGAAGCGCAGATAGTCCCAGGCAGGATAAACCCAAGGAGGAAAGCTGAGACAAATAGTAATCAAATGGACAAAAATTAAAGACAAAGGAAAAATATTAAAACAACAAGGGAACACCCATATGATTATCAGATGATTTCTCTGCATAAACTCTGCAGGCCAGAAGGGAGTGGCATGATATATTTAAAGTGATGAAAAGGAAGAACCTATAACCAAGAACACTCTACCCAGCAAGGCTCTCATTCAGATTTGATGGAGAAATCAAAAGCTTAACAGACAAACAAAAGCTAAGAGAATTCGGCACCACCAGACCAGCTTTGCAACAAATGCTAAAGGAACTTCTCAAGCGGGAAAGAGACCAGCAACTTAAAACAACCTTGTACATATACAGACTGCTATATCAAAACCTCATGGGAACAGCAAACCAAAAAACTACCATAGATACACACACAAAAAAAGAAAAAACAACCCAAATCAAAACTAAAGATGATCCTCAAAACTAGATACCATTTTTTACATACTGGATTTTAAAACTGCAAATATTAAGATATCATTGATAATAGAGAAACACCAGTACTCACATAAATTATTAGACTATAAATTATTAGTCATTTAACAGGCAATCTAATATTATTTATTACTGTATACCCTATAACCCAGCAATTCCACTGTAGATATCACCTTAAAAAACACTATCATAAGTGCATTAAGAAAGGCCTGTGAAAGCCATATACAAGGAAGTTAACTGAAGTCCTATTTATAGCAATTTATAGTAAACTAGAAATAACCTAAATAGCAATCCATAAGGAACTGGTGAAATAGCTGTGGTATATTCACAGGAAGTAACACCACATATAAGCTTAAAAGGATAAGGAAAATCTATAAGGTACTAACATGGTTTGATCTCCAAATCAAAGTAGTAATTGAAAAATGCATGCTCCAACGCAGGCATTCTTCAATAAATAAGAAAATAAAATAAAAGCAACACATATACACAAAGCAAAACTTACTGGATATTTTTAAGTACTTCTATAGACATTATCTATGGATATATAAACTAAAGCAAAGAAAATGATCTACAAAGACTAAACTCATAAACGTTGATACTTCTAAGGAAGCGCAAGGCCCAGAAGAATATATACACTATGATTCTGTTTATAGAAACTTCAAAACAGGCAAAACTCAAGTACGGTATTAGAAACCAAGGTGGGGTTACACACTCCCTTCTGCCCCGAAGTAAGTATTCAAAAGAAGTACGCAAGGGGCTTCCAGGATGTTGTCAGTGTTGTAGTTTGTGACTTAGGTAGAGGTTTCACAGACTTTTGCTAATTCTGTTAAGTATTTTCCCCTAGTCTATTGCTTATCATTCAATACTGTTTACAGTGTGATATATATATGTATGCATAAAGAAGTTGCTAAGTTCAATGTATTTGAATTTATACCTAATCTGTGGAGTGAACATTTTTGTTTTATGCCTTTTTCTGTATGTGCCATACTTAAACAAAAAATTAATCAACAATGAAGCACATAAGAACTAAATTCAGTTTACCTGTGACTTTTTCTTTCCTGGAACACATACTTTCACACTTTTCCCATTTATCAGAAGTGGTGTTGTTTCAATGTACTTCATGACTGCAGTAATTGCCTCTTTAAATTCCATTTCCAAGTAAGCCTAAAATGAAATGTATTCCACTTTTAGTCAAAAAAATCTTCCTTAAATTTCTCTGTATGACCTAATATAATACTTCTTTGTGGAATATAAAACTGAAATTACCCCAAGTCCTGGTTGCTTTCACCACTTTTTGTTTTGCTAAAGTGTAATTTGATGTTTAGGATGTTTTCACACATGAAATGGACACTTAACCTTATAGAAAGAATTTCTACACCATTACCAAGGTAAGAAGGAAGCATGGGTCCATGGCAGAATCATGGAACAATAAGAAATGGGAAGGAGGGCTCACTGAAAAATCGAAGAGAAGGCAGGATCTTGTCTAGCTGCTGTTAAGTCTGACCTTTTTAAGGGTTCTTGCAACAAAGAAAACAATACCAACTATGTTCCTTTGTCTTACCTCACAATTTTTTTACGTTCTGCTTAACCTAGGGTTTGTAGTTCTGGTGAACTCTACTATGTGAGTTATAGGAATACGACTCATATGTAAAAAAATACTGTACAGATAAAATCATTTTTTTTAATATGACCTTACTGGTGTACTAAAGCAATGAATGGCTAACTATGGCCTGCCACTTGTTTTTATAAATAGTTTTTTTGAACACAGCCATACTCATTCATTTATATATTGAAGAAGCCACAACGAGGGGGCAGGATGGGTGCAATCATGATAAAATCAAATCCCATACCCACTGGGAGGGAGACCTGTACAACAACAGAGTTGTATAACAGAGGTGAATAGCTGAAATCCTATAACATGCAACGCCTAAAATATTACCTGGCCCTTCACAGAAAAAGTGTGCTCTTCTAAAAAAACAGTGTGCTGTTTGAAACGATATAAAGCAGCATTTAGGAACATTGTTCATTCGAATCCAAACATTTACATAACTCAATTAACAATTGTGTATGCAGGAAAAGCAGCTAAAAGATCCAACAACAGTCTTTATAAAATAATGACTTTATATGGATTTTAGAACAGACTAAATGACTCACTTCCTTTCTATATGGAACAATCAGGACATCATTAACTTTTCCAAATGGTTGAAATATTTTTCTAATATCTTCTTCAGTACAGCCATCCTCTGGTAATTCAGATATAAGAAGAACGGGACCATAATGTGAAGACTGATCTTTCCGAAGCTTTTTTTGGGATGAAAGAAAATTAAACCAAATTAAGTGACAAAGTACAGTAACAATAATACCCAATATAATTTCCTCTACCACTAATCTTAGTCCTTTAAGCAGTCTTTTCAACATATTTTTAGCATATTTGAAAAAATTTTAAAGGCCAAAGAAAAGTAGTAAGAAATATGTTTTACATTTTACCACTCAAACCCAACAGTGGTCAGAGTTTATGGGTAACCAATCACAGATGCTCTTTTCTGTTTAGAAGCATTTTGTAACAAACAAGACCTATGAAATGAAATGGTCCAGAACTATTAAACAGTATTTTTCTGTATGAATCTGCATGGCACATCACTAGTGAAGCTGAAATTATAGCTTTATTTACTCTGTGTTCTAGTAATTAAAAATGTTATCTAGATAGGCATAATATTTTTAAAGATTTATACTACATACAATTTGAATATATTTTATCAAATTTGCCACCTATGTTAAAAACTGACTCAAAAAAAAAACTTTTTAAAAGTTCCACTGCCACCATCTAGAAGTCTAGAAACAAAATGAAAGAACGTTACAGAATAATTAAGCCTCTTCGAGATTAATTCCCTGTACTCAACATTTCTTCCTAATTAATGCTCTTCAAAATCCTGTAATTGCAGGTTGATTATTTTAAGTTTATCCTTCTAAATATAAGCTCTCTGGGGCAGGGAACTGTAGTTGTTCAAAGTTAAGACAATGTTAAAAGCAATGTATACCTAAATACTTGAAGACTTGTTATTATTACAATATAATAAACATTTGAAAGTCTGGCCTATCGGGAGTTACTCTGATAGTCTCAGGATGCTTTATATATTATCTGCTATAATAGTAATTTCATTAACATATACAATAAAGCAATACCATCAAAATACACCAATAAGTTAGTACTCAGAAAAGAGACTAGTATTCTACACTGGACAATGAAGTATTTAACTTATGAACTGTACTGCAAAAAGTACAAAACAGATTAAAAATGACCAATTCTCAGCAGAGACTCACTAATAACTTACTAACAAAGATTATAAAACCTCATTAATGCTGCTGATTACATCCATTTCCCCAATCAGGGAGCAAAACTTATCACAAGGATCTGTTTTTGTGTGGTTAGCCAAAAACACCAAACCGTCAAAATGTTCTCACTTTTGACGTATCAAATGCCAAACCTCTAGGATTTGTAATCTACAGGACTTTAATTATTGGACTTTTATTATATTCAGAAGAGAAACCAATAAATATTCCATATCAATACAACAAGTCACAATTTCAAACTTTTGGAAATATGAAAATTTAAAATTCTGAAAACTTTGTTTTCTCTTTGTCATATTAACAAATGTATGCACACACTTCCAGTAACAAAGAACCACTGACCTTACGTTGTAGAGAAACAGCTTTATCAGACACCTGTTTACTTTCTGGTGAGGTGTCATCTTCAAGATTCTTTGATTTGTAACGAGTACAATGTCCTATATTTGAATCACTCTTTGTAGAGCCCGTAGATTTAACTGACAGCCTTGCTCCACTGACAGTTTTAAGTTTTTGTGCTGGTGAGTGTCCTTTATCAACTGCTTCGAGATGTTTCTGTTTACTGAATTCTGACCCATGCCCAGACCGTTGTACTACATCTTCTAATGCTTTTTTTCTGTCTAGTAAAAAGGACATAAATACTACTTCAACTGAAAAGAACTTAAGGTAGGAAACATCTCATCACATTATAAAAAAAAAAAAAAAGAATCATCTCTCAACTGTCCAAATATTTATCACATTGAGCTACTGTTAGGCCAAACAGGTGGCAAACACACACACACACAAAATTATTATTCTTTAATTCTTCACTCAAAAGTGAAGATGTAAAAACATGAAGATCCCTTATTCAGTGAGCTTCTCTTATACCAGTGGTACTCAAACTTTTGGTTTCAGTACCCCTTTACACTATTAAAAATAGAGGACTCCAAAGAGCTTTTGTTTGTGTTCAATTTATCACTGTTTACCATATAAGAAACTAAAATAGAATTTTTAAAATATTAATTCATTTAATAATAATAAACTCCTATGTTAATATAATAATATATTTTTATAAAAAACTTTAACTTCAAAAAAAAATTAGTTAGATGAGTAGCACCACTGTATATTTTCCAAACACTTTAATGTTGGGCTTAAAAAAAGTCTGAATTCTCGTATCTGCTTCTGCATCCAATCTGCTGGATACATTATTTCAGCTGAAATATTTGAAGAAAAATCCAGCTTCACAAAGACATGTAGTTGGAAAAGGAAAGACCTCACAGACCTCTGCAAAGATCTCAGAAAAGAATTATGTAAGAGCTATTTTCAGAAAGGTCACTAAACCAATACAAAGACACAGGTTGAAAATATGAATAATTTTTGAAATGTTTTAAATTAATTCACCGAAGACAAGTCTATAATCAATTACTAAAGCAAACTAAGATGTTTGTATATCCTTGGTTTTTAAGTTTGATGTTGGGTGGATAGATACAGTCTCCCACACTTCTTCTGATACATAATAAAGGGAAGAAGAAGGAAATAGGTTGGGATGTCGGTTGGATTTCATATAGAAATTCTAAAATTTAATAAAGTAGAACATTCCATTTCTTAAAAACCTTGAAAGTTTTAAAAAGAGCTGAGCCAAATACCTCAAAATGTCAACATTTAAAAAAATCTTGACGGTAGTATATAAGTCACCATTTCAAGCTTAATAGAAATAAAAAATTCAAACAAACAAAAAAACTAAAAAAATTTGTCAAAATAAGTACTTATTATTCACAACCATAAGTGTACCTGATGATCTCACTGATCTCCTTGATGTCCTTTCGGGGCTAACTGATCGATAGCATTTTGGACTAGCTCTAAATGGATTTCTCATTCGATACGGTGAACGGGATCTGGATCTGTATCTAGGAACGAAACGATGGCAAATTCTTGGACTTCGACTTCTTGGTCTGTACATATAACGTATTGGGCTTCGGGATCGACGGAATCTGTGACTTGAGCTTGATCTCCTAGAATGTCTAGGACTGGGAGAATGAGATCGTCTTCTTGGAGTTTCGTTTTCTTTTCTATTGCCTTCATTTCTACAAAGTGCAGGAAAAAAAACACAAGATTCATCAATTTAACATAAATTTAAATCTATATTAAATGACAGATTTATCTTCTTAAAAACAGACTATTAACAATGCCAAATTCTGATACCATGTATTTACGTAAAGCAAAAACCTGTTTGACATGATGCAATTCAGCCTTGTAGATGAGTAAGAAACAATCAGAGCAGATGATCACCTCTCTCATTGCTTAGATTCCTCTGTTTTGTTAATTTACAAAAGAATATCATCATCCATTTCTTGCAGTTTTCCTATACCACTATTATATCCAATTATGTTTTGAAAGTATTATATTACATGAAGAATTTAGGAAATGACTTACATAAACAAATGTTTTTCAACAATTTTTCCTGAAACATGATGCCATCCACAAATATTTCTTTGACTGTTGTACTTGTGTACCTACACATTGAACCGGGAACCCCATTCCCAGCCTTCAAATCTAAGATCCCACAAACATAAAGTAATAATAAAAGTACAAAGTATTTTCAGAACAGACTTAAAAAAAAAAAAGTTCACAGATGGGAGCTATCACACTGAAACTGGGGTAATTAAAGAAAGATTCATTGAGATGGTTGCATTTGCCTATTGTTTAAAAGTAAAAATGGTCAAAACAGGACTCTATTCAAAACAGTACCTTAAAAAAAAAAAAGTACTTGTTTACTTTTAAAAGAAAATCAAATTTCAATAATACCACTATTAAAAAAAATAACTACCTTCTTGATGGGAGGATCTCAGGATTCCAATCGGGATACCTATTTTGAGAATAAACAATATTAATGAACAGTTAAAATAAGATTATAAGGCTCAATCTTTCCCTGCAATATATCAAGAGGACTGTTCAAAACCAAAGTTAAGGGAATTCCCTGGCGGACCAGTGGTTAGGACTCCGTGCTTCATTGCTAAGGGCACGGGTTCAGTCCCTCGCTAGGGAACTAAGATCCCACAAGCCATGTGGTGCAACAAATAAATAAATAAAAATTTAAAAAATTTTAAAAACAAAAAAATTTTAAAAAATTTTTTAAAATTTAAAAAGTATTTTTAAAAAGATTTTAAAAAGATAAAAAACCAAAGTTAACACAGTGATTTATTAGTATATTAAAATATGAATATTTTCTTCAAAGTAAAATATTTTGAGTGTCTAATTCAATAAATAAGGTATTAGGCAATTCAGGGAAAAGAAACACATTCCCTATACTTCAAAGGCCTCGACGTTTATTTAGGTAAAATAAGCAGTACACATAGAAGTGTTGAGAGGTATAGAAGAGGTATAAAACACAAGCTTAGGTAGGGGTTAAAGACAGTTCACCCACTTTGCAGAACTCCAGGGGACACCACTCTACAGAATAAGACATGAATAGTGCCCCTTACACTGTACCAAGTGCTCCTCAAGAGAGGATCTAGTGGGAGGATTCAGGGAAGAATTCAAAGAAAAAGGTTGCTTTTCAGGGGAACTAAGATCCCACAAGCCATGTGGCGAAAGGTCTGTTAATAGGCATGGATCAGGTTAGGTTTCATACAGTGGTGATACATAAAAGAAGCATTGGAGGCAAAACGTGTGTTCTATTCCAGGAACCGGTACGGCTGCAGGATGGAAGTGATGAAAAGCAATTATGAGGGGGAAAACCTGGAAAGGCAGCTCAGAGGCAAACTATGAATGTCCTTGAAATCAGGTTAAGGAGGCTGCACATAAGTAAAAGGCAACGGGGAACAATAAACATTTCTGAAATGAAGGGAACATAGAATGTTTTCAGAACAACTGGAAATAAATATCTGGGTTAAAAAAAAAGATGAGGGCTGGGACATTTAGAAATCAGGCATCAGCTATACTACTAAGGATGAGTGAGATAAACAGAGAATAGAGTTTGTGGGGAAAAAAGAGGACTGAGGACAGAATCTTATGCACACTAACACTTAAGAGTAAAGCAGACAAAGATACACCAATGAAAGAGATTAAGGGTTAATTACAGAAAGAAAAAGTAGGAGGAAGAGTAACATCATAGAAGCAAAAAAAAAAAAAGACATCTTTATCCTCATCTTTTCTAGATTTTCTGGACTCTTAAAAGTTAACTGGAAATGGTGATTAAATTAAATTATTGAATCACTGATGTTCAAAAATACAATTTCAGTAACCAAGAGGAGAGCCAGGCAAGGAAATGAAGGCAGCAGACTCAACAAGTCACCTGGCAAGAAAATAAAGTGAGGTCAAAACCTTACTAAAAGTAAAGTGGTTTTTATTTGTTGATATTTGTCTCAGACATCGTTAGCAGGTTAACTCAAAAGCAATTCTCAACTCTCTTTTCCCATGCCTGCCTCCACAACAAAGGCTTAAAAAAGCTAAATATTTGCTTTCCCAGCCTCCTTAGAAGATAGCCAGTGATAGGTTCAAACCAATGAGACAGACATAGGTGCAAAATCACTGGCAGACTTCTGAGAAAGCTTCTGCCCACTTCTTCCTGCTTTAAGAGCAGACACGATGCATCTTACAACTATAATGTGACAAACTATGAAGGCAAAAAAACTTAACTTCAATCCAATGTATCTATCACCCAGCATCAACAATTGTTAAAACATGAACAATTTTGTTTCATCTACTACTACATTTTAAAAAACTTTTGTTACTCTGTACCATGTAAGAAGATACATTTCTGGTCTCATGTTACTGTGTTGAAAAGCAAGACCTTTGGGAGTTCCCTGGTGGTCTCCTGGTTAAGATTTGGCACTTTCACTGCTGGGGCCTGGGTTCAATCCCTGGTAGGGGAACTGAGATCCCACAAGCCATGTGGTACGGCCAAAAGAAAAAAAAAAAAAAAAAAAAAACTAAAGCAAGACCTTTGGAATCAAACACAGCTGGGTGTAAGTGTAGGTATGCCACTTAATGGCCATGTATCTGAAAGCCAGTTACTTACTATGAGTAAGCCTTAGCTTTCTCTTATGTACAATGCTGGAAATATAGCTGGTTGTCGACACACAGAAGTCGTTAAATTTCCAGAGCTTTCCAGTTCAAGAGTGGGTAACGATGTTTCAGATGTGAAATGATGTTTCAGATCTAGGTTAACTGCTAGAATACATATTCTTGTCTCTGCTGCCCAGAGCAGAAAGATAAAGCATACATACTATTCTGCAAATAGAGTTTGGACTGCCTGTATATTGCCTAACTAGTTTTTGTGGGTTTTTTTAAACATCTTTATTGGAGTGTAATTGCTTTACAGCAGTGTTAGTTTCTGCTTTATAACTAAGTCCATCAGTTATACATATACATATATCCTCGTATCTCTTCCCTCTTGCGTCTCCCTCCCTCCCACCCTCCCTATCCCACCCCGCTAGGTGGTCACAAAGCACTGAGCTGATCTCCCTGTGCTATGCGGCTGCTTCCCACTAGCTATCTATTTTACGTTTGGTACTAACTAGTTTTTTAAAATGTGTTTCAGAAGCATGATACATAAGCGATATAAACATAATGGCTAAGAACAAGGACCTAAGTAAACATTATCTGTATCCCAATGTGATGCAATAAGTATACACATCACCTATAAAGTTTTTCTGACAAAAATGTTCAACCTGAATTTAATGAAGAGGAAAAAAACCCAGAAAGGTGCAGAATGTGGAATATTCTAAGACAACTTTTGTGGACATTTCAGCAGTCAACCATTGTGAAAATATCCTCCTCAAAAGGATATTGGGATTGACATACATACACTATTGATACCATGTATAAAATAGATAACTAGTGAGAAACTACTGTATAGCACAGGGAACTCTACTCAATGCTCTGTTGTGACCTAAATGAGAAGGAAATCCAAAAAAAGACGGGATATGTCTATACATACAGCTGATTCACTTTGCTGTACAGTGGAAACTAACACAATATTGTAAAGCAACTATACTCCAATAAAAAAAAATTAATGCTAAAATAAAGTGTTAGGGGCGGGGTAGGCAAAGATAGTTATAAAGGCATTTTGGAAACAAATGGGAAAATTTGAACTTCGTCTATGTATTGGAAGGCATTATGAAATCACTGTTAATCACTGTGCTATACTGTGGTAATAACAGATAACCACTGTAGAAAAATTTCCTTATCCTTAAGAGACAGAGGTTGAATTAAGGAGTAAAGTGTCATAATGTCTGTAATTTATTTTCAAGTAGTTTTCAAAAACTATAATATTAAAAATGTGCATATAAAGATATAATAGATATGTCGAATGTTAATAATTGGTTAATAAAGACAAAGACTATATGAATGTTTATTATCCCTTCAACTTTTTTGCGGCTTAGAAACTTTTCAAAATAAAATGTTGAGAGAAAAAAAGGAGCGAAGATCCATGAGTTAGACAGATTAGTTGTGCCAATTATTTGCTGTTTTATAGTAGGGAAGTTGCCTCTCAGTTTCCCCACTGGTAAAATCACAAATAATCATTATACATATATCTCATAAGGTTGCTCTGAAGATTAAAGACACTGTGTAAAGCACTTAGAAGAACGCCCAGCACACAAGCATACAGCTCTTATTATTTATTATTTTTAATACTAAAACTTTAATGCACTGTATCTTTTCTCAAGTTAACCAATTACTCTTATGTCATAATCCAGAAAGATCCAAGACAAAGAGAGAGAAGAGATAATCAGCCTTAAGAAAAGGAATAAGAACCTAAATATACATCAGCAGAGGAATGACTGAACAGATTAAGGTTTAGAAACACAACGCAGCTTAAAAAAAAAAAAAGAATGAAGTAGCATATATTTTGCCATGGAAAGATCCAAAGCACCTAATCAAATCTAACATATTTGTTAAATTTTTTTTTGCAATAGACAGAAAGCCATAAAGAAACTATTCAAGAGCACGTAACCTGAAAAAGATAAAAATGTAAAACAAGCAATGAAGTAGCAGGCATGGAAAGCACATGCTTTAAAAGCATCCTGGAGACTTCCCTGGTGGCACAGTGGTTAAGAATCCGCCTGCTAATGCAGGAGACATGGGTTCGAGTCATGGTCCGGGAAGATCCCACATGCCGCGGAGCAACTAAGCTCGTGTGCCACAACTACTGAGCCTGTGCTCTAGAGCCCATGGGCCACAACTACTGAGCCTGCGCTCTAGAGCCCATGAGCCACAACTACTGAAGCCCACATGCATAGAGCCCGTGCTCCGCAGCAAAAGAAGCCAGCACAATGAGAAGCCCACGTACCGCCATGAAGAGCAGCCCCCCGCTCGCCACAACTAGAGAGCGCCCACACACAACAAAGACCCAATGCAGCCAAAAATAAAAATATATATATAAAAAAAAAAATCGGGGTCCTGTGTGCATTAAAAAAAAAAAAAAGGCTTATCTACACAGAAGTCTTTAAATAGGTATAAATGCCATTTGATGTAGTAAATTAATGGCAGTGCATGTAGCTAGAATCCTCTTACTAGCATTAATGCCTACCTACAGCAACTAACTAACTCCCACCTAAATACCTTACCTTCATAAAAATGAGACATCCCATTGGGTATCTGTGGGAAAATTTGTGGCTTAGGAGAGATCTTCCACTTAAGTGGCAGTAAGGCCTATCCAATTCAAGTAACAAATTATCTCCGCATGATAACCGATGTTTGTGTGCACACATCTATACAGGTAAGCAACTCTATTATTAGTCTATACAATTAAGGTAGGGCTTATATCACACTCAACACATGACACCAACCGAGGTACAGTACCCTATTCCTGCAACCATTATAACTGGTTTAGAGATAGACAACCAACCCACAGTGAACCAAAAGAGTCAAACCAAGGACTTCTGCAGAATTTATGAGGAAAGAAGTGTTTTTATTTATTTTTTAACTCCTGGAATTGCTAACTATACATATCGCTTAAGTCTGGAACTAAGGGGGTCACTTTGCTTTGTGGAGAAAAGTGTGCCTTTCTCCTGAGGCTAAAGCAGAAGAGAACAGCCAAGAAATGAAAATATTTCTGACACTCTGATTTTTGTTTGAGCATCTAATTCAGCTGTTCCTGAAACTAGAAACACTCCTTAAGCTTCCCAGTTAAATGAGCTAATAAATTTCCTTACTTTAAAAAACTAGTCTGAGTTAGGTTTATCACATATGACTAGAAGAGTCCTGAATAATCTCAAAAAATTTTGTTGATATTTTCATAAAGAACAACAAAACACCAAAATAGCTGCCACAAATCCATTTGCTCAAGAACATGTTATTATCATCAGTGTAGTGACCAGGAATTTGACACACAACTATATCAGCATATTTAATGATGTTAAAAGGAGCACAATTTTATGTAACTCCAGGTGATATTAGAGAATACTGTTAATATCACACTTTTCACCTTCATAGGTGCCCTGTCTTAAAAAAGGAAAAGGTCAACGAATTGAAGAACCAATGTTGAGGAAGCACCATATCTAGCCTGTTCATCTCCTACTTAAGGTTTTTTCTGAATATAGGTTCTAAACCAGGAGAGGTTTAGACCTGAAATTAAAGACTAGTGTTTGGTTTGGGTGGTTTTTAGTTTTTTATCCTTTGGGAAAGGGGTGGGGATGAGGGGGAAGAAGTATAGGAGAAGGGTAGACTATGTGCTCTGAAAAAGATAAACCATCCCAAGGGAAGGCAAGCCAGCAGGAATGAACCAATGATACTAAAGTTACCTACTGGGATTAAATTAGGAAGGAGTCAGAAGAAAGGATCATATTTAATTCTCTCCTTTGGGAAAAAGATTAAATATATTTTTATATTAATATTTCAAATAGACAATAGCTTTCTAAAAAATTTTTTTCTCCAAAGTACCACACTAAAGGTATTAAGCAGTCATACCTGAAACATTATTTATTTTGTAAATTTGCTACTTATAAAAAAGGAAAAAATTGTTCTTACTGTTGACGTAACTGTCGGCAGCTCTCTATATGAGTAGATGTATTTTGATGCTGAATCCAATCCTATTGTAAAAGGAGAAAAGTGCACAAATTAGAACATCCCTTATTTGACTAATGAAATTAGGCTTTTTAACGTGACACAGCATACTTTGTTTTATCAAAAATTAACCAAATCTAGTTATAAATACCATTTGGCTACAATAAAATTTTCACAAACAAAAATAAAAGGCCTCCAAACAAAAGCACTTAATACCAACTCACTGATACCATTTTAAAACATTTTAGTATAGAAAACATTTTTAAAATCATACCCACGGATACTCGTTTTGAAGTCAAATATACATGTAAACTTGGAGAAAATAAAAGCATGGATCAGAAATAGCTCATCTCAAATATAAAACACTACTACAGACAACACCAAAAACTCTATAAATAGAATGGTATCATTCTATAAAATATAGTCTAAAACACAGTCTCTAAAATACAGTCTCAATGCCTTACAACTCTAAAATTGAAGCTAACAACATTAACAACAAAAAATCCTGCCTCTTAGGCTAATACTATTCCAAACAAGGTACTCACTATGTATTGGCAAAGGATAAGACTAGTAAAAATATGAAAAAATGCTGCTGATCAAATCTAATTTATTTTCAGGATATAATGCAAAGTAACATCATTTCAAAGACATAATATCCCTTACATATAGAGCTTTACAATGAACAAAATGCTTTCTTATACATAACTTCATGTGTCACAAAGCTGCCCTAAAGTTACATTCCGTATCCATAAAAAGCTCCTGGAAGATACATCTGATTTTTTTTTTTAAGGCAATACAGTTTTCAAAGATACAGTCTCCCAAATGAAACAGTTAGTTAAAAGCAATGTGTATATTACTCAATGTTTTATTGTTTCTCCAACATTTGGAAAGGCAGAAAACTTCCTGAACAGTTCCATATTTTAATGCTTTCCTTGAGGAAAATGTTATTCATTTCCATTTCAAAAACATTTTAGTTTGTCATTGCCAAAGACGAACTAGAAATATCCAGAGTTAAAAACAACAGTTGACACTAATTTTGGAATCTGCCTTGTCGAGAACTATTTGAAAATAAGTGCATGCTATTTGCAATGCTCAGCAGCAGGTTATGACAAACCCTAAATTATTTCATTAAGCCATGAAACTCATTGTAGATTGCAAAAAAGAAATGTCTGTATATCCTGCTCAGTGATACAAATATTTAGAAAGCTAGAAGAGATTGGCAGTTAAGAGTCTTTAGTACTGTTAAACCCATGTCTTGGACATTAACTGGATATTGTTTACATCAGACACACTGGCAGGTATCAAGTTGGGCATGATTTATTTGGACCAAAGTGTTTTATTTGAATAAGTTGCCGATATTTAAAAATCCAGAGATTTCCAGCTTTTCTTGAAAAAATATGAAGATGTAATTAATACTAGACATGTATTTGATATAGCAACCATCAGGTGATGCTGACAGCTAACTTACTTAAGGCATACTCTCTCCAGTTCTACACACACACACACACACACACACACACACACACCCTTTTAACAGGCCCGCTTTACTCACTGACATCACTCGCTTTTAAGCTCAATAAATATATGTACACCACCCCAATTTCTAGACTCTCCAGTAAGACAAGGGTCCAAGAGCAGTACTCCTCTCCAGAGAAAAAGTGATAATTATCTACTAAGCAGGAGATGCTACAAGGACTGGAGTGGGCCCAGAATCAAACTGTGAAAATGCCTACCCATATCAGAGCTCACTCTCTACCCACCAACTATTTCAAAAATCTTTTGTCAGTATTTTCTCAAACTGAATTATTTCAGTCAAAAAGACATGGCTTCTAAACCAACTGTGACAGTCAAAAAGACGTGACTTCTAAACTAAGGTCGGCTCCTCCTCTGTCTGAAACCCAATTTAGAAAAAAAATAATTTCACAGTTTCTTGTTGTCTTTTTCAGGCTATAGTTTTAAAGACTCAGAGATGGGGAACATACTGTCAGATATTACTTAGCAAGAAAAAATTTGCAGTTGGTAATTTATATTTATTGGTTACATATTTATAATGTCAAATACATGCACACTTACAAGGCAGCAAGATATATCACAGAAACAAGAGAGGTAGTTTGTACTACCTAAGTCCATGTTCGCAAATCCCTATCATTTGTCATCCAGTAGTGAAGAATTCATTAGTTAGGTCCATTGTGTTGTTCTGACTATTAAAAGGTATCTGTTCATTTAAAATGGCAATCAATCTCTGTGAATTCTAATAATCATTAAATGATTTCTTTTCCTCTCTAATTTTTACTTTTATCATAGTAATCCATACTTTCACCAACTTACACCTGAATAACCAGGGAACTCTCAAATTAGGTGCCCTACCTTATCTCTTCTCATTTCTATTCATCTTGTACCCATGTCAGATTTATCTCCCTGAAATACATTTTTAATGTGTTACTTCACGTATCAAGAACCTTAATTAGCTTCCTAATGCCTCTCACCTCAAGTCTAAACTCCTTAGGCTAGCTTTTCAAGGCCCCTCAAACTTACTGTTGTTGCTCCTATCTGAAATGTCATCCCTCCTTCCCTGGGTATATCTAAGCCTACTCATCATTCAAGACCCATCTTCAACCTACTCCATGAAGTTTTCCCTCCCAGACCACTCTAATCCAGACAGACTTAGTGCAGTAGTCACTCAATTAGTCTTCTTTAACTAGAATACAGAAGTCTTCTGATGTCAGAAAGTATATTATACTTTCTAATTATATACTGCTAAATATACAAGTGTCAGTAAATTGACAATGCTAGCCTCAACTGATATAAGTCTGCAATCAAGATAGAAATATTAAACATCTCTCCCCCTACAGCATATCTAAACAAGTTAATTATGAACCATTTGTTACCCTCCAATTTTTAAAAAATTCTTTAGGTATATAATTTTTCTCCTCAGCAAGACTGTAAAAACTGCTTAGGAACAACATGTAAACTTTATATAGTTCTTTATTTCCATCCCAGCACCTAATATAGTCATGTACAAAACTAGTAATCAGTAAATAGTTACTGAATAAATGTATACCTTTTCTATTCACCAGATAAAAAATTAAAACATTTAAGATATTCTTCTTGGATTTATCATGACTAACTGAAAGTTCAAAATAAATAGAATACAGGGGACCTAACACTCAATTCAGTACTTAGGCCAGGACTACTTACAGATTTTAACTAAGTGCTATGAATTATTCGGAGATTTTTCAAGACTTTGCTATTGCTATCCCCTGTGATAGGGCAAGGCAATTATTATTTTATTAGAACTCAGCAAATATGGCTAAAATGAGGTAGAATGCTGATTTCCTTTGTTGGCGTTAACCTTTATGACAAAAGCATCAGTTTTAGGTATCAGATTCTTGTTGGCTGAAACCTGGTGAGTGGGTAATAGAAAGACAATAAAAGGGCAGCACTGGAAGGAGAAAAAACAAGAGAATTAACACCGAAAGACTTTTAAGCCTATTCAAAGTATACAACCAATGCTATGGCCTTGAATCAAAGGCCAATCATGGGCCTTTTCCCCATGGGAAGTACATTCCTTCCTGACCACTTCCTGACCACTGAATAATATACATCTTCAAATCACATTAGTAAATAGAAGAAACAGTGGTTTCCAAACATATGTAAGTAAATAAAACATACTTGGAAATTTCTACTCAAATCCACCAATGATTACTATCAAACTGTAGAGTCTACATTACTCTTCGGCACCTCTGAAAAACACTTCATTCTAACTATACTAACCATGAAGACACCCAAGGCTTCTTTGTTTTTTAAAGACTCTTCTCTCTAAAGTTCTATCATTCTATAATCTATGCTCTGAGCCCACAGCTGGTCCGAATAATTCATCTTGACTCAACTTTGCTATGGACTAAGTTATTTTAGGAAGCTCCTTCTCATGAAATGCTAAAAATCCTATTTCAGACAGAATCAGAAAATATTTAAGTCAACATTAACTGTCTTTAGCTCAAGACCGATAGATACATGCAAGGCTACAATAGACTGTCTCTTAAAAGTGTGCAGTACAAGTGTTTTATTCCAAGTTTTTATTTTTATACTAACAGATTCTCTTATTTAGATAAAGGTAACTCATGTGACATTGTCTTATAAGTACGGTTTACGTCATATCAATTTTATGTTGCATTTTCTGGGATAACTTCTCAGAAGCTCAAAATAAATGGACAGACCCATGTGGTGTGCCCAGTCACAGGAATACAGAAAGCCTAACACCCAATTCAGTACTTAGGCCAGGCTATTAAGATTATAACTAAGTGTTGATGTTGCAATCAAAATTTCTGCCTTTTCCTTAATGACTAGTTAACACCAGCATACATGAGAATTTAGAGGAAACTTGGGCGCTGAGTATCATGATACAGTGATCTTTAAAAACACTCACCTTCAAATGACTACATTCTACGTTACACAGAGAACACAAATGTGGAAATATTCTTGGAGACGCTGCATAATAATCATTCATCATAGAAGGAGTTGGAAGTCTCTTCATCTTCTGGGCATCAGCATGTGAAAACTTTGGTAGCCATGATGCTTTCACAATCCCAAAGGGAGACTGAATGGGGATGTCAGCCTCTGACTGGTAATTCTTTTTACTTCCTCCCGATCCATGTACATTAGATGAGTTAATGACAGGTTCACGTGGGATCCGATCTTGTTGGCTTACAGCTGAAATTAATTCCGATGAAAACGGTTGCTGGTTCATAGGAGGAGGAATCAGAGACTGACTCATTGTCTGGTTAACTGGCTGGCTAATGGATTGGCTGACAGATTTTACAGGTTCAAGGACTGACTGTCCTGAAATGTGTAAGCCTGACATCTTGCTTCCACTCTCAACTGGGAAAAAGGACTGATTATTGGAGGACTCACTGGGGAAGTCCATCTGTCGAAACACATCTTCAACAGGAAACATAGAATTACATATCACATTTGGAGCAGGAACAGATGCAGAAATGCTTGGCTGTGACCGAAATTCATTCTTGACCTCATCAGTTGGAATTTCAGGATCGTAAATACGTACTTCAAGTGGATCTTCTGTGTAGCCATATTTGCTTGCATGCCCATAATCAATCACATTACTCGAGACTGCCTCACTACCAAGTGTTTCTTTATTTCTGCTCTGAGAAGGTAAATTAGGTAAGCGGCGCCCCATTTTTCGCATTCTTATATCCCTCAAAATTAATGGCATATTTTCAGGAGTTAGTTGTTCATCAGGATAGCGACTGAGCTCTTCTAAGTCTTCGTTAGATAATCCAAAACTTGCTAAGATACTTGAGGCACTCTCTTTTGTATAGCGGCTCTGTACTTTAGGACTCTGCTCTGTAACCTGCGTTACAGAACTCTGTTTCACTCCCACTGATGCAGACATATGTGGCTCATCATCCCACCGGCTACCATGAGGCTTCCCCTTCTTTTGTTGTGCTTCATGAAAATCCAATTTTTCTTTGGTCAATCTTGGATCAGTTCGGTGTTGAGTTACCTGAACATTCATTCTCTGTGGTCCCATGTTCTGGTAAGATTCATGGCCAGCAAATCTGTGTGGTATCCCACGGGCTCTCCCTGCTGGGTAAAATCTTGGAAGACCCATAGATCCAGGCCTCATAAATGGTCCTGGAGGCCTCATCCCAGAAGGGTTAGGTGCTCGTGGCCTCTGAAGTGGAAAGTTTCCTCGAGGATTAAACCTGGGTCTCGACATGGCTATTTTCAAGAAAGCCTGATTTAATAAAGTATAAGGTGGTGTTGAACTATGTGAGGCAACGGCATTCAGCTGCTGAAGCGCCAACTGAGTCTTAATCTGAGCAAAGTGCAAAGGAGATGGGCCCAACAGAAGTGGGTTTGCAATGCCCAGGTTCAAGGAATTCACAAGTGGTGCGAAATTTTCCAAGAATAACACAAAGCTGAAAGTTAAAACACAAATATTAGATCATTTTAACTCAAACTACTTCATGAAGTGGGTTCTACAGCCAGTGTAAAACATTTTGAAACAAAGCCATGAAACCATTCTGCATTTCATACACTTTTAGGGTGTTTACGAGGATATTAAACTTTCCCCAAAACTTTCTCTTCTTTTCTTTCCCGAATCCAGAACACAAACCCCAAACCTCAAGCCAGAGTTCATGTACACTGTGTTGCACTGGGTGCTGTCCTAGGTGCTGAGCGGCAATTACAACTCCTTTTAAAACTTCTTAGAAGTGTCCAAATCCTGCATGCCACTGGGGGATGGGGTGAGAATATACATTCAGTTGCTGTGATCAGTAAGTTCTCAGAAGTTGTTTCTTTATCATCATAGATTTTTCCCCCTTCTTTTTGATTTTAGTGGAAAGGAATGAGTTCAGAATCATTCAATTTATTAAACATTTTTTGTCTAATGTGACAGTCATTATGGAGTTTTCAAGCCAAATAAAACATGATTCCTGCCAAAGTGCAAGCAATCTAACAAGAAAAACAAAATAGAATTTTTCATTATTACAACAATGCTAAAAAGCATCATAAAAGGATTTATTTCTGGAAGAGGTCATGAATGTCTGAGTTGAGTTTTATGAGTATCTTCTAGAGTTTTGAGGGAACTGGGATAAGAAAGATTTCAGATAACAAGGTCTTACTAAACATGTGTTTATCAAATTTTTTAAAATGTAGAATAGCCTAGGTTAAGGCTTCTGAATAAAACACTGTAATAAGATGAAACAGCTTGCTAGGATGATTTAAAATTTTTAAACTGATTAAACTTATTAACTGCGTGTTTCTGACAAAGTTATAAAATTCTGGACCAAGACAAAATATAGTTTCAGTTAAGACATGTGATTCTTCATTAACCCCAGGACTATTTAATAAAATTATCTATGAAGACAGGAAAAAAAAAATGCCAGAACCTCTCTCCCTTATGCCAACTTTTAGCTACTGTTTTTACTGACTTTGGAACTTCCTCCCAAAACTATCCATTTTCAACCCTCTGTTCTCTACACCAATTCCTTTAGTTAATGAGGCTCAAAAACATTTTATTCTCCATTTCTAACTAATCATAAAATTCTGCGTATTCCTGTCAATGTCTCTAATATATACTTTCCTTTTTCCTTTCACCACCACCACCACCCTACTGCAAGCTCTCATCACTCTATACCACAGCTGGCCTCCACCCCAATTCATTCTGTCGTTACTGATTAATATCCCTAAAACACTTTTTTTTTTTTTTTTTTTTTTTTTTTGCGGTATGCGGGCCTCTCACTGTTGTGGCCTCTCCCGCTGCGGAGCACAGGCTCCGGACATGCAGGCTCAGCGGCCACGGCTCACAGGCCTAGCCACTCCGCGGCATGTGGGATCTTCCCAGACCGGGGCACGAACCCGTGTCCCCTGCATCGGCAGGCGGACTCTCAACCACTGCGCCACCAGAGAAGCCCCCTAAAACACTTTTTATTATCACTCCTCTACATAAAAATCTTCACCACTTTACTGCTTCTCGCAAGATAGTGTCCAAACTTGTCAACTTGGCACTTAGTATATAACCTAATCCAATCTACCTTTCACGCTTTCCTAGCCAATAATACTTAATGAAAAACTTTTGCTACAGCCAAATTGGTCTATTTGCAATCTCCTGACCACTTTCAACACATTCCATACTTCATTCATACCTCACTACCTAGAATACTCCTAGGTCTCTGAATCAAACTCAATCTTCAAGATTGTTTCCAAGTCCCACCCCACAAGAATCTCTTTGATCATCTCCTATGGCACACATTAAGCTATTAATCTAATAAATGCAGTAATACATGCAATGTTCAAATTCATTTCTAAGCTAGTAATGTATCTCTATATGTCAGATGAGAAGGGTTTGAATTCTACCAGATTCACCATTTACTATTAAGATTTTGGGCAAGCTACTTAATCTCCAGAGCATCAGTTTCCTCATCTGTAAAAAAGGAAAGTATCTTCCTCTATGGATTACTGTTAAGGACTAAGATGAAATACAAATATGTACAGTGTCTAACAAATGAGCTGCCCACTAAATGTTAGTTTCACTCTCCCTCCCCTCATTCCACTGAGCAGGGGTCTTTCAGGCAGACAAACCTCACTCCTAAGCATCAGTATCTTTTAATCTCTGCCTCTGCAAAGCAGAGGGTAGCTAAATTTAGGGGGGCAAAAAGGGTAAGAGATGAGTAAAAGCAGAAATCATAAAAATAATTTCTACCTCTATTCACATACAACCTCTTTCTATCTTAACAGATTCAGAAGAATAGAGTTAAACCTCTTGAACACAAAACCTATCCTGGAAGAACTACAATATAACAGGTGCTCTGTAAGCCCCAAAGTAAAAGCAATCCAAAAAGTCAGCTGTGCTTTATAAAAGTGTTTTGAAGCAATTAATTCCTGTTAATGTCAATGTCTCAAAAAAAAAAAAAAACTCAAAATGCAAAAAGATCAGAAAAAGGGAAGCTTCCCAGCTACACAATAGTATGCTCCAGTCTAAAGTTAACACTTTTTCCTTGGCTGTTATAAACTGAAAATCTACAGTTATCCACATAGATTTGCTGATGCACTGGCATTTAAAGCATCAAAAGTTGACTCAAGTATCTAGCAAGTGAAATGATGAATTTGGGATTTTCATTAAAATAATCTAGAAAACAAAGGGTGCATGTCGGCGGTAGTGAGGGGTGGGGTTTGGTGAGTGAGAAGTTAGATGAAGCACAACTGGCAAAAATATTTGTTGTGGAAGCTGAGTGACGGGTCCAAAAGGATTTATCACCTTTCCTCTCTACTTTTTTACATGTTTGAACATTACCAAAATAAAAAATTAAAGTGCTAAATATTAAGTATGACATTTTTAACAAAACAAAAAAGGAGGGTGGGAGAGTATAAAACCACCGTAACTTCATACTTCTCAATCTAATCTAATATTATCACACCAAAGTCTAACAAAAGCCAAAATCAGCTAATTTGCTATGATTAACAGGCAATGTATAAATAACATGCAGATTTAAAAATCTCATTTTAGTTCATTTTCCCCTACATCATTCCTTCCCACCTGACTCAAGTGACTTACTAGTTATTAAACAGTTTCATATTTCACTCTTTCTCTGTGTGGAAAAAAAACTATTTGTGAGATGAAAAAAGTAAAATTAAGCAAAACAAGCAAAGGACTCTTGATATGAAACCCCTGATTAAGAATTAGGTTATGCCACACCAAAGAAAATAAACCTTCAGTCTTTGGAGAATGAAACTGATATAACCTAAAAACAATGTGATAAGAAACAAGAACCAGGAAGACAAGGGTAAATTTGGCATTAACACCTGGAAAACAACTGAACAAATAAAGACAACAATTATAAAGCCTTCTTCACTTAACTCTAGGAGTTCTGGCCATAAAGAGGTTCATTCACCTAATGGAATTTACAGAGAGCCAACACATCAAATCATTAAACTAACTTAGAAAAATCTGAGTTGAGATCTGAGTTCTTAATTATTAACTCCTCTGAACACAACTGCAATTAAATAATACTTACCCTTTAAAATAAATTTTTATTCCTGATGATATAACAGATGTTTGTTAAAGAAAACAATAAAAAGTAGTAAATGAAATGCTTATCAGGAAAACCATTACCAACACTGAACTAATATTTTGATGTAATTTCTTCTAGTTTTGTGTGTGTGCATACATACATGGGTGGGACGGGGAAGAGGTACACCAAACGTTACTGTGTGAACTACGCTATTTGCTATTTTCAATCAACATTTTATTTTCTTAAATTTAATGGTTTTCAAAAACAGGATATTTAATGGTCACAAAACATTCTGAACTCCTGAAGGATTATTATTTTGACAAGTAGCAGTTAAAAACTCTTTTCTATGTCCTATCAAGAACTAAAATATGCCACTCTGAAAAGAAATGAAATATTCAATAAAATGTCAACCATAAAAATTCTTTTAGAAGCACCTAGTAGAAACTGAGTTCTTGAGGCAGACATGAAGAAATGGCTTAACAGATTTTTTTAAAATCACCGTGATATCCCATAACATATTTCTGAGATGTCCACTACCTGCTATTTTGATACAGTCTTTCAGATAGAAGGGAATCCTTAATTTTCTTTACAGATATTCATAAAGAAATCTGAAATCTAAAAATATAAAAGCATCATCAAAAATTAGTCAGCCAGATCATAATGGCTCCATTAGATTCATAATGAAAAGACTTATCAAACCCCATACTTGAACTTTATAGCACTTCACTGTTTAAAAAGCAATTTGATATCCATTATCTCATCTGAGCCTTGCAACAACCCAGTGAGCAAGTGAATCCAAGTTTACAGGTTAAGTAAAGCCTTAGAACTAAGTGGCAAGGTCACAAGCAGAACCTGTGACTCCTCTCGGTGTTCTTACCATGCTGTATTCTAGATATATAAAATTTAAATTTTATAGCTTTGTTTTTTCTAATTATTAAAAAAGGCAATACATGTTCATTAACACCCTCCTCCAAAAGAAAGAAAAGAAGAAAAATCATCCTCTTGACAAGCAGGAAAGAATTTAAAAAGTCTTCTATAAGAAATCTTACCATGAAGGGAAAACTACAATTAACATTATTTACTAGGTATATACCCACATACTTCATTTGATACCCTGTGTTAGAGCAACTGTTTGTCTCAAAATATATAAAATCTACTTTCACACCTAAGAATGCAAGTATTACACTGGCCAGTTAATACAACAGTACACGTCATTCCGTGCTTTTCTCAGTTTGACTGGTACTCAATCTTCTAATCTCCTCTAGTATATAGGTAGACCCACTCAGCCAACTCTTTTCTACCTTTAGTTTTGTCCCCTCATGTCTCACAAAAGGTACACAAGTCATAATTCTGAAGGTGCCACGAGTACCATGCTGGATGTTAAAAATGCCAAAACGTGGTACACCTCAACGAAACTGTCAAAGAAACAAAGAAAAAAGTAAGCAGAAAACTGCAACATTGTTTTTATCATGAAGGGCATCATCAAACTTCACTGCTACCTGGAAGGATTGGTAACCATCATGATTTCAGATCTGAAAGAAAACGGAAGATCAACTTGCTAATAAGGCACAATACCAGGAACAGATCACCATTAACAACCTTATACAGCAATGATTTAATAGTTATTATTTCCAGGAAAACAACTTTTTTGATAAACAGGATATGTGAGTATAATCAGATGCTTTTTTCTTTTTCAGGAATATGTATACTGCATACATAAATGGGTCTCTACAGACAACACTGTATTCCCACAGAAAATGATACCCCCCTGAGATGTTCATTGGTGGTCCTGCTTATTACTTTGCTACCCTCAACAAATACAACACATTAGTCCAAGAGAAACCACTAGATCCAACTTGGAATAAAGAAATCTTTTCTGGGATTTTTTTTTTTAAACTAGAAATGAGAAAAAATGGTGAATACTGATAAAATTCTGTTGTCAAAATGCTGTTGACGGCATACTCACTGCCTTAGTGAGAAAGCACGAACACTGAAAAAAGGAAAGCCAGTATAATAGGTAAGCAGGACCAAGAGGTAAATATAGTACTGAAGACATTCACTACCCAGTTCCAATTGTTCTTGAAGTCAAACTGCATTCCTACCCTTCCTGCCATTTGGTTGTTCACTTCTTTCATGAAGTGCATGAGCCAGAAAATGTTCCCATCTGCCTAAAATGGGTTTCCAAAATCTTCAATTAAGCGTACCAAAATTATCTGGCCAAATGCCTTAAAATGCCAAATGCCTTAAAGTCTTTACAAAGTACAAAAGAGCATATATAATGTTACTTTATATAAAAAATGGGAATGAGAAAACACATGTATCTGCTTATGGTTACAAAAAGAAATATAGGTAGGATAACACAGAAAACAGGACTGAAAGGAAATAAATGGGAACCTATTTCATGGAGTATGTCTTACTATATAATTTTGACTTTCAGAAGCATGTCAACAAACTAAATTTTTTTAAAAATTAAATCAAGGATGGGAAGAAGGAAAAAAGCTAAAACTGAAAGCAAACTAATTCATTTTTCAAATGAATACCATAACTCACTGAAGGGGAAAAAGAAAACTAAACTAAAAACAAGTAATTTATGAACCCACTATTTGATTTATACATCCTCAGTTTTGGTGGAGCTAGGAGAAAACTGAGAACTACAAACAAATTCTTACCCTTTTTAGTAGTTTGTTTTGTCTTTTGCTTTTTTTTGCAGTGGTATGGATGAAACAATTCTTAAATTACTTTAGATATATCAGGGGATTGAGCATATAAGTAAATGTTTTGATAGTGCTGGGAACCAGGGTTCTCACTGTGGAAAACAAGATCGATATATATATATATATATATATCTAATAAGATAAAGCAAGAAAGAACTGGACAGTAACCACTGTGAAAACCAGGAGTCCATAACACCATACCAATCAATCACTGTAAATGTAGAGGAAATGCTAAGTTGGAAAATCATTTTATAACCATCACAGTAATGTAAAGATTGGTTCAGGCAAGAATCATCCGTGCATGTTAAATCCTGAGTGAAATTTTGATGAGGAATAGGACATTTGCATGGTCTTAAAATATCTCTCCACAGATCAATTAGTTCAAGGCAGAAAAAACCTCAAACATTTTGACCAAACATGTTATCAAACATCATATTATCCATGAGGGGCAGATGGACTTCCTGCACCTCCAGATCTGATACCATGGGGGAACAAAGCAATTTGATTTTTCTCTCCAAGGATGCATAAGCTGAATCTATTCAAGAGGAAACATAAAAAAAATCCAAAATGAAGAAGTTCTATTAAAAAAAAAAAGAAAGCAAATAGTATTCTTCGAAAATGGCAATTTCACAAAAAGATTAAAAGACTATAGAAATATTCCAAAGCAAGGAAGACTAAACAAACCTGACAATTAAATGCAATTACTGATCCTGTACTGGAAGGGAGAAAAAACTGCTGTAAGAAACATTATTGGGCCAACTGACAAAATCAGAATATGGTAAAAAATTTTATCAATATTAAATTTACTGAGATTGATGACGGCACTATGACTACAAAAGAAAACATCCTATTCTTAGGAAATAAACTATTACACTAATTAATAAACTAATAAAGGGTAAAGGAACACAATACATGCAACTTACTCTCAAGATAGTTCAGGAAAAAAATAAGCGTGCCTGTGTGTGCATGCAAGCACGCAAAATGATGGATAAAGGGAAGGGAAATAGGGAATTCCCCTGTCAGCCAGCACTTTAATTCATTCAAATAGTAAATGACCCAATACCAGGCTATCTAACACCTTAGTACTAGGTCAAAAAGGGACTATAAGCAAGTATGGCAACAGGCAGAAAGCTGGCAATGATAAAGAGCATCAGTCCTAAGCACATTTTTGGATTTGGCTATTCTTCTTCTGCAACAGTTTACTCCCTAACTATTGACTTAGTCAGCCCATTATGCAATCCATAATAATCTCATCTTTGGGGAAATTTCCACTTATCTGAAGATATCCACCCTGCTACAAGGGGTGCCAGCAGGTGACTTCATGCAAAATCGGGTAACTCCCATAAGTAAAATTTAACACTAACACAGCATAGCGTTTTTTAAGAACTTAGACCCTGGACTCAGTGCTTTAATTCTGATCCTGTTGCTTGCTAAAAGTGTGAGCCTCAGCAAGCTGATTAACCCAAGACTCAGTATAACAGCACAGAATGTTGATGTGAAGAATGATTAAAATTATACCCCATGACATGCAACAGATGCTCAAAAAATGTTAAGACAGTAAACAAAATGCTTTACCTAAGAAGCAGATAGTTGTTTGTTCCTTTTATTAAGACGTGGGTAATTTCTGAAAATTTCAATATGGTAATAGAAATTAAATTAATACATGTACACAAAAACACGTGTGTGGTGTGTAAGAAACAATTAGGGAGATTTGAATACTGACTGAATTTCTGATATCAAGGAACTATTATTACTTTAGGTGTGATATGCATGTTTTTTCCTAAATATTTTGGAGAAAAATTCTCAACTATAAATTGATGAATGATATGTTATGGGATTTGCTTAAAAATAACAGCATAGAGGGTAGAGACAAGACTGACCATTAGCTTATCATTGTTGAAGCTGGGTGATAGGTGAATCATTATAAAATACTCTCTGCTTTTGTGTATCTTTAACATTTTCCCTAATAAAAAAAATTTTATTTAAAGAAGTGAAGAAATTCAAAAGAATAGAAAGTTGGCAACATTCACTCATTAGCAAGAACAACAGGGAAATCAGTTGCAAGATTAATAAAATGAAGACTGTGGAAATAAGGCAAGAAAAAAGTATGAAAACTTAAGAATGACTGTAACAATAAATATACTTTGTTATTTAAGGGGCTCAAAAGAGTAGAAAAATAATCCAAAATGTACGTACCCCAAGGTAAGCACTAAGAAAACATCAAAACATATGCACATTAAAACCTTCTCCTATACTCCCTGAACATTTCTCTTTTCAATACAAAGCCCGTTACTCTTGATCCTCACTGATCATAAGAGCTGTGTTTTATTTCTGTACCTCACCTTTTCCCTACCATTATTTCTTCCTTTCTATTATTCTCTTATTTTCCATATACCTATCTTCCTTCCATTTTCATTTCAATCACAAATTTCAGACTACAGTAAATAAAGCTGAAGCAATGAAAGAGTAAGTAAAGTTGGATACAAAGAGGGTTTATTAGCTTTAGCCACAAGTATAATTACTTTCAGTTTGGAGGATCTCTAAAACCACCACATTTCAACATTCAGTAACTTGTTTCCTTGCACAACAGCCCAAAATATATTACTGGGTACCCATACTGGAAGCACTGTTTCTCAGTATATAAAGCATTTTACTAATTATTTGGACAGATATTTTCCAAACCTTGACCAGTATACATTAAGTCACAGTAGAAAGAGCACGATTTGCACTCCCAAGGGCCTGTGTTCTTATCCAGACTCTGGCAACCACCACCTGAGTTCGTTCACTCAGTGTGTGAGCATCTAATACATACCAGGCACTGGGACAGATACAAAGACGAACATAACAATCATATAAATAAATGGATACAATATTATTTTGATAAGTTTATATCAATAGATGAACAAAATATTTTAATGAAAGATTATATGATCTTTCAGCTCCAAACTTCTATCAATTTAACCTAAATTCCTTTAAGCCTCTTCTTTTTAATTAAGAGGTAGTATCCACAGGTTGCAATTTTCTATTAAAAGATGCTGCCTAAGCACTTAAAAATTTGCAACAATAGTAACAGCTAACATTTATTAAGTACCTACTATGTGCCAAAGGATAGGGGCTTTTTATACCTTTTCTAACTTAATCCTCACAATAATCCCAAGCAGGAAGTAGTATTATCACCATTTTACAGATACGGAAACAAAAGTTCAGAAAGACTAAAATAACCTACCCCAAATCTCACTCATACAGTAAGAGGAAAACAGGGATTCGAAGCCAGATCTTCTGATTCCAAAGCCTATATTCTCTTTCCACTAAACTATTTGTCTCGCATTTTCTTTCACTACATAAAAAAAATTTCCAGAGATCACCTTCCTAAGAACACCCAAGAGAAAAATTTTAAGTCGGCCATGAAGTACAAAGTGATCGCTGATTGTAAGAAGTATTTTTTTTAAACCTGAGTATATGCTGTATACACCCTCCATAACAAAATACAAGAGATTACAAAACTAAAATACAACCACTACTCAAGGTAATAGATATGCGTGACATGAAAACTAGTTAATAAAAACGAACGAGATTCCGTGGTTTCTTCCAGCTGTTTTATCTTTACCCTCACTTGGTTCCAACACAATCAAGAAGGCCCAGCATTATTTCTGTGTATTAACATGTTAATTTCACATGATAATTTAAGTGTGTATTACCGAGTATGAGAATATAAAGTGTATATGAAATGCTGTCAAATGGAAAAAGAATGCAACATAAGCCCACTAAGTCTAGAACACCTAATCATCAACAATATTTAAAGCTATGTTGAAATAATGTAAATTATGCGTTCATTTTTCTGTATAAGCTTCATTAAACTCACTTTTTTTGTAAACTGTTTTTCAGGTTATCAATTTTAATTGCAAATCTGAGCCAGCAAACATCCTTGAAAAATGAGTTAACCCTTTACAACAAATAAAGAAGAAAAAATTTTTGTGCACAATTCCAAAGCTGGTTAGAAAAAGAATTTGAATCAACAGAAGTCGCCGGATCCTGCTAACAAATTTTTCTTCAGAACTCCTCCAGATTAAAATATTACTTTCCCCCCAAATTTTGCCTCAGAGCAAATTTTAAAATTAAGAGAAAATAGCTTGAGGCAGCCTTCGTTGTCTACTTCAACTAAAGATCTTGTAATAATATAAGTCTCCCTTATTCACAGTTATCCCAAACAACAAAAGATCTGTTTCAGTTGTCCTCCAGGATTCTTGTGTGTGGTACACATTCTCCCCCCACCTTGAACAGAACGGGGCCCAAGCTAGGAATCACGCAAAACTAACGATCCACATTCTGGATTCCTCTGAGTAATATGGATATAAGTATCAGAGCAGTTCACGAGCCCTCGGTATCCTGCACAGAGGTGACACTCTCTTTGCTTTCAGGCCCGCACAAGGCAGGCAGAGGAAACCCCGACCAGCAAAAGCCGCTAGATCGTAGATTTCCTCTTCACCCCAACTCCCCCTTCCCCAGCCCCAAACACAAACACGCTCTTCTCTCCACGCTTCTTGCACAATATTGCTCGCCAAAGGGCTCAGCTCGAGCTCCACCGCCTCTCTTCCAGGCCCGACGGGAATGGTTACTCCCTTCGCGATGCTCCCTCACCACCGCTTCCTCCGGCTGTCAGGCCTGGTGCGCTCTCGGCAGGCCCTGCGCGGATGGGGAAGGGGCCGCCACGGCCTTGTCAAAGGGCTGTTTTCGTTCCTCCGCCCAGTGCAAACGGCGTCAGGCGGCTCTTCCTGAAGTAGGGTCCTAGCACAGGCCCCGACCCGGCCCTCCGGGGGCAGTGCGGTGAAACGACGCGGTGGCGAGGCAGCCGAGCTCCCTTCCCATCCCGGGGGTCCCCCAACCTCCTCCCGCCCCCGCCGTCAGCCCGCCGCCATTTTGTGCGCAGCCGCTGCGACACAGATACAATAGTCGGCCCGGATTGCAAAGGAAAGGCTCAGGACCCCCACGCTACGGACTCCCGCCTTCCAGCCCCCTGCTCCCCACAAGGCAGCCGTCCTACCTATGCCTACCCGACTAACAGCCGGATCCCATTTGCGCCCCACACAGTTTAGACTCGGCCTCCAGTCTCGACGCCGAAAAAGCTACCTCCTCCAAAGAGCCGCACGCATGCGCGCCTGTCGAGCCTTTGCGAGCCCTCAGCTGCTTGCGGCGCCTGCGTACCGCCGGCACCGCGCTCGCCCGGAGGCACGAGAGAGGGGCAGGAGGAACTCGGTTCCGGAAGGGGGCGCTCTTTCGTGTGGCGTTCCAGGCCTCCCCGGCAAAATTCGAGCACCGGTATCAGTGCCTCTGCCTGTTCTGTGCCTGTCCTGTATTGTCCTGTTCAAATCATGCGCATATGTGAGACCTGCATTGTCTCACCTCCGTTAAGTCTTCCCTGTTTTGTTTTTTTTTTGCGGTACGCGGGCCTCTCACTGTCGTGGCCTCTCCCGCTGCGGAGCACAGGCTCCGGACGCGCAGGCTCAGCAGCCATGGCTCACGGGCCCAGCCGCTCCGCGGCACGCAGGATCCTCCCGGACCGGGGCACGAACCCGTGTCCCCTGAATTGGCAGGCGGACTCTCAACCACTGCGCCACCAGGGAAGCCCTTCCCTGATCATTTTTGCCTTCAATAATACATTAAAATACATACTATTCATCTGGCATTGGATATCGTAATGCTTTGTATGATTAAAATTTCACCTGCCTTTATCCTCTAAACATAGATATAGAAATACTTCATATTTCAATATCAAATCAATAGATATAAATTTGCAATGATGCGAGGTATATCATAGCCACTGAAAACGTCAGGAAATTTGAATTCAATTAAAGCTAACTGAGCTAAAAGCTTAACACCTGGAAAATCCTTTGGGTCGTTTCATAATAAAAATACCTACCTAATGTGGTAGATATTTTTTACCTTTATTTTACTGATTAAAAACCTTGAGTTGAGAGACTTTGAGTAACGTCTCAAAGTACCTCTACTACACCAACAAAAAAATTCAATCATTGGGCAAAATCTGGTAGAATTCACAAGTCCTACCCCTTGGATACCATGCAATTCACATCACCTACGAGCAACTGCTAGTACCTGAGTAGATGCATTTCTTTTATTCACATTAAGCATAGAAAAGGCTGAAAGAAAAGTCTTTTGTAAAATATATCTTACCGGATTTTCTTTTCAAACTTAAAGTGCTGATAGAGGCAACAAGCCAAAAACAACAAAGAAAAAGCCAAGAAGCTCTCCCCAAACTCCAAGTAACCAATGTTAAAGTGTGATTATTTCCTTCCATATATTTCTTTATATTCACACAAACATACCCAAACGTGTTAATTGCATGTAATGGGAAATGTTCTTCATTCTGTTTTTTCCAAAGATTTACACATTGGCCTGCTATTTACTTTCCTGATTACTGACATTTCTCCAAGTAAACCCTATAAATCCTCTTTTTTTAATAGTTGCGTAAGATTCACAGTATGACTCTATCATCAATTATTCAACCTGCTGAACACTAAAGTTGTTTTCAGTCTTTTTGATACTTACATTGTTTTATACAGCCTTACCAACTAATATTTTTATTTCCAAAGGCAAGTGAGACAGCTAGATTAAAGGACATGGATAGATAGATAGATATTTAATTTTACTAGATATTGACAGAATACTTTCCAAAAAGCTTATACAAATTCCCACTGTCACTAAATATGTAAAAGAATGACCATTTCTCCACAACCTCACTTCTTTTTCTAAAGTGACGTAGTTTAAAAATCAATGGACCTGTCTGCTTTCTAAGTTTGGTAGAATTCATCTTTGAAATATCTCTTCTGGTGCTTTTTCTAGGGGCTGCTCTTGAACAACTTTCTCTAGATATTTTATGATATATAATTTGATTACAATTTTTCTCTCTCCTCCATAATGATTCCTATAATTTACATTCTCCCAGAAAAGCATCCATTTCATCTAGGTTTTCTAATTCATTTCCCTAGAGTTGGGCAAACTAACTTCTTAGATTCATTTCCTTTATGTTGCCCCCTTACATGGCTTTATTTCTATAGCACATATCACCTTCTAACATACCATATAGTTTGTCTCATTATTTCTTATCTATCTCCCTCCACTAGAACATGAGCTCTATGTTAGGGATATTTGTCTGTTTTCTTCACTGCTTTATTTCTAATACCTAGAACGATACCTGGCACACAGTAGAAAATCAGTGTATATTTGATGAAAGGGTGAATGACCCTGATGGGTAAAAAAAAAAAACCTTTAATATTCTTTGCTGGTATTTCTAATGAGCTGATTGTCTCTTTTTTATCAGGAGATGGTGCTGGTAGATAAGGAATATAACCCTTTGTCAAATATGTTGCAATTGGTTTCTCCGCATTGATATTTTTTGTTTCTGAGTGTCCTTTGCCATTATAAAATTTAAATGCAATCAAATTTGTCATCTATTCCTTTATGACTTCTAAATGGTGTGGGTTTTTGTTTTGTTTGTTTCTGGTCTAAGAAGGCTCATCTCACCCCCTGCCCCCAGAAGCATATACACCCGGAAATTATACAAAAATTCTTCTAAAATTTCAATATTTTTGCTTACAATTTTATAACTTTAGTTTTTACAGTTAGATGTTCAATTAATTTAAGATGTATTCTTTTTGTGACATGAAGTAGCAACCTAACTTTGTTTTCTTCCAAATGTATTTGATCCATCATGAAGTTTCCAGATACTAAGTAAACCACCATTTTCCCCCTTCACTGAAATGCTCTTTCCCCTTAAAAAACAACAACCACAAATTATTAAATTCCCGTATATAAAAATGGATTTATGGACTCTCTAGTCTATCCTACCAATCTGTTTGTCTACCTATGGGCCAGTACCATTTGTTCATTCATTAACCGATCCAACAAATATTACTCGAGGGCCTACTCTATGCCAGGAACCCTTCTGGGTACCAAAGGGTCAGTGGCAAACCAGACAGCAATGCTAACTCCTGCCCTCATGACACCTACAGCCTTGATTGGGGTGACAGACAGTAAACAAGTAAGTATGTAGTGTGTCAGATGGTGTTAAGTGCTATGGATAAAAACAAGCATAGGGATCAGGACAGAGGGAACCAGGAGGTGACAGAAGCTATAATTTAAATAGGATGGTCAAGAAAGGCATCACTAAGAAGGCAGCATGTGAGCAGAAATCTGAATGAAGTGTGGGAATAAGCAGTCGAGATATCCAGGAGGAAGGGTATTACAGGCAGAGTAAATGTAAAACACAAAAGCACTGAGGTGAAAGCCAGTTTGGCATATTTGAGAAACAGCAAGAAAGCCAATAAGGCTGCAACAGCATGAGTAAGAGGAGACAGAGGAGATGAGTGGAGGGGAACAGGGAATGCTTACAGGCTGTATTAGTCAGCCTGAGCTGCCATAACAAAATACCACTGGCTGGGTGGCTTAAACCACAGGAACTTATTTTCTTACAGTTTTGGGGGCTGAAAGTCCAAATCAAGGTGTGGACAGGTTTAGGTTTCTCCTCAGCCTTCTCTCCTTGGCAGCTGGCCACCTTCTTGCCATGTCCTCATGTGGGCTTTTCGGTATGCCTACACATCCCAGGTGTCTGTCTCTCCCTCTTCTCATAAGGACACCAGTCATATTGGATTAGGGCCCACCCATATGATCTCATTTAACTGTAATCACTTCTTTAAAGGAAAATAAAGCAAGTAAGGGAAAATGATGAAGCAGGGGCTGGGTAATGCTTTCAATCAGGTAATCAGAGAAGTCCTCCCTGGTGAGGTGACAGCTGAGCAGAGATATAAAGGGAGGGAGGAGGAAAGTCACATAGAGAAGAAGAGCTTTCCAATAGAGGACACATCAAGTGCAAAAGCCCTGGGACCAGAGCATGCCGGGTGTGTTTGAGGAATAACATGAAAGCCAGCTCAGCTGAGGTGAAGTGATGTAAAGAAAGGGCAAGTTGAGGTAGCAAGGAACCAGCTAATGCAAAGCCTTATAAACCCCTCACGGCAATATAGAACACTGAATAAAACCCTAGATTAGGAATCAAAAGAGTTACCTTTCTAGTCCCTGCTCTGATACTAATCTCACTGGATTTCAATTTCTTATAAGGGAGGGGACTAGATTAGCTTGCCTATAAGATGTGAGCCTGGAAATCTCCTGTAAACTGAAAGATGCTCACCAATATTCATGGCATTCCAAAGCAAAATATATTTTTACCCTTGGAGTCCACTGTATTCATGCTTTTATGCCAGGCTTTTAGGTCATCTAGTCTTTTTGGACCACTTACAGAAATTCTCATTCCCATCTAAAAATGTCAATATTCTTAACAGAAAAAAAAGTATCCTACCCCACATCTTCTCACCATTACGCTATTTTACAATTCCCCATCCTCTACTTTTACCCACTCTCTTTTCTGATTGGCCAGACAAGTCCTGAGCAGCTCTATCCAAAGCTCAGCTTCTGCCTGTTCAGCATAGCCACAGCTCAATGCCTGAACGTATTAGAAAAAGAATAGTCATCACAAACTGTTTCCTGTGATTTGTTAACATAAATGGGGCTTTGTTTCAATGACATAAAGAATCTCATCACTATTTCATCTCAATTGCAACTGTCCTAATAAATAGGATTTGGGGACAACCATTGCCTTCCTTCTTGTCTTTAGAATCCAAATCTAATGACTGGGATAGACACAGGGCCATGATGAAAGTTTGAGAAATCCCACAATATTTCATGTCCTGCAATAGAACATAAACATCGAGAATACTTAGTTCTGATACTTGAATTTTGCAGCATTCATGCCAGACTATAAGGTGTGTACCCAGGTGTTAACATATATAGAATTTTAGAAACTAACTCAAGAAAACAAGCAGTTGGGACTTCCCTGGTGGCACATTGGATAAGACTCCGTGCTCCCAATGCAGGGGGCCTGGGTTCGATCCCTGGTCAGGGAACTAGATCCCACATGCATGCTGCAACAAAGGAGCTGGCAAGCCGCAACTAAGGAGCCCTCCTGCCACAACTAAGACCTGGTGCAACCAAATAAATACATAAATATTAAAAAAAAAAAACCAAGCAGTTATTTTTCTGAGTTTTTGTCAAAGCTAGTGCAATGGTGACCAGAAATCTGTTTGCCTCTTCTTGTTAAGGTGGTTTCTAAACCTGTCCACAAATTCTTTGATACATTTCACTTCACAAGGTGGAGCCTAATTCCACTTCCTCTGAATGTAGGTCAGACTTAGCAGATTGTTTCTAATGAATAGAATGTGGTGCAAGTGATGCTATGTGACTTCCAAGGCTAGGTCATGAAAAGGGTAGCCTCTGACTGACCCTCCCTTCTCTCCCTTGGATTACTCACACCAGGAAACGCCAGCTGCTATGTCATGAGGACATCCAAACAGCCTTTGAGAAGCCCATAAGGAGAGAAATTAAAGCCTCCAGCCAACAACTACCACCAAATTGGCAGCCATTTCATTGAGCCACTTGGGAGACAGAACCTCCAGCCTCAGTGAAGCATAAATGACTGCAGCTTAAATCAACATCCTGAAAGCGATCTCATGACGGACCCTAAGGAGGAACTACCCAGTTATGAATTCCTTATCCATGGAAATGGTAAGGATAAAAAAGTATAGTTTTGGGGACTTCCCTGGTGGTCCAGTGGGTAAGACTAAAAGCTCCCTATGCAGGGATCTCTGGTTTGATCCCTGGTCAGAGAACTGGATCCCATATGCATGCCACAACTAAGAGTTCGCATGCTGCAACTAAGAAGGCCGCATGTTGCAACACATGCCACAATTAAGCCTGCATGCTGCAACTAAGATCCTGTGTGCTGCAACGAAGATCCATGCAGCCAAAAATAAATAAATAAATAAATAAAATATGTTTTAAAAAGTATATTTTTGTTTTGCACCATTAGGTTTTAGGGTCATTTTTTATGTAGCCGTATGTAACTAATGCATTTGTTATCTGAAGATTAGGGTCTCAATTCATTAAAAATACAAATCAAAAGCACGATATATCAATCAGTGAACAAAGACCTGGGATTTAGAAACAATAGAATTTTGACTTGAATCTAATTTAAGCAATAATAATAGTTTCCACAAGCATAAAATGAGAATAATCCTTTACCTTCAGGAATTTCATCTTATGAATTCCTTACCCCTATACATTCTGTGTAGAGTCTACATATCAGCTACAAAAGCAATTCAAGAAAAAGATCCACTTCAAGAGTGGAAGCATGAAGAGTTCTATAGACATACTCCCCAGTGAACCAAACATACTGGTGAAAATTATTTTTAAAAAACGACCATTTAGGGCCTCCCTGGTGGCGCAGTGATTGAGAGTCCGCCTGCCGATGCAGGGGACACGGGTTCGTGCCCCGGTCCGGGAGGATCCCACATGCCGCGGAGCAGCTGGGCCCGTGAGCCATGGCCGCCGGGCCTGCGCGTCCGGAGCCTGTGCTCCGCGACGGGAGAGGCCACAACAGTGAGAGGCCCGCGTACCGCAAAAAAAAAAAAAAAACCCATCATTTAATGTGTCTGTAAATTGTCCTAAGTTTAGATGGCAAATGAAGAAATATTTATTTAAGAAAATCTACTGAATCTTGATGAGACGTGAGCGTTTGTGGCAGTTTGCCCATGGCCCACGCACTTGCCGCTCCCACCAACCTCAGTGTGATGGAAGCTCTACTCCAGTTGCTACTGATAAGAGGATGGGGCTCCCTCTTCCCCTAACTCCCAAGGGATATGGCATCCCCCACCCCCCATCAAGAAGGATGGGCCACCAACATTTCTGTTCCTTCCCAGCTCTGTGTTATAGACGCTAAATTTCAGGCAAGTGCAGCACAGAGGTTTAGGGCTCCCTTCTTAAGCCCAGACCACACTCATAAATTGGAGGCTCAATCCCAGATGAAGCAGGCCAAAAATACTGTGGCCCTAATTGCCCTTGTCCCAATCTGTTGGTAGGACAGAGATTTTACTCCAGGAGAGGCAAGCCAAGAAGACCAGAGGCTACTGCCCCCACCCAAAGTCCTGTTCATAAGCAGAGTTGTCATTCCAAGAGAAGTGGGCCACTGTCCCCAACACCTGCTCTGGAGCAGTGGCTCAGAGATTTTGCCTAGGGAGGAAGGCAGTCATAACAACAGAGAGCTCTTAAGCTCTCCTCAGAGGAAATGACTTTATTTAAAACAGTGTAGGGAAGTTCAAACCTATACTGGCAATCTCAGAAATAATGGAGAAATTGGGTAGGAAATTAAGAGGAAGGCTGATAGCTTCATAATATCAGCAAGCTAAACTGTTAGATCAGCAAGTTTAACAGAGAGAATCAGGGAAAGAAAAAGTTAAAATAGCCTCCTGGGGACAGAAG
This sequence comes from Mesoplodon bidens, assembly GCF_964165515.1. NCBI lineage: Eukaryota > Metazoa > Chordata > Mammalia > Artiodactyla > Ziphiidae > Mesoplodon > Mesoplodon bidens. Next base: position 28,903,544 of record NC_138170.1, read on the forward strand.
ACATGTCAGAGACTAGTCTCAAAAAGTACACCAGCCAAGGAGCCCAAATTGAATTGGACAAGATTATAAAGAAATTTATGTCCGAAACAATAGAGAAATCAGCCTAAAAGCTGGATGTGATACCAACAGAAGCAGACAGCTTAACAGAGAGATCAGGGAAAGAGACAGTCAAAGAGAGCACTGCTAAAACACTGTCATCCCAGAGCAACTTGTGCACATTGAAGGCTATAATCTCTAAGGAGCAAGTACAGAGTCTGCACACTGCAGGGGCAACAGACTTCACTAAAATAGTTAAGTCACTAAACACATAAATAAACAACAACAAACAAGTCCCAGGGGAGAGGGATAATCAGTATCAGATTTGCTACAATATATTACCTTAAGTGTCCAGTTTTCAACAACAAAAAATTACAAGGCATACAAAGAAACAGGATGTGTGACTGACTCATACATAGGAAAATAGATTGGCAACAGAAACTGGCTGTGAGAGGGTCCAGATATTGGATTTAACAGACAAAGATTTCATAATAACCATTATAAATGTATTGAAAGAGCTAAAGAAAACCATGCTAGAAGAAGTAGACAAAGGTATGACAACATTGCAATAAATAGAGAATGTCTATAAAGAGAGAGAAGTAATTTTTAAAAAGAACTACATGAACATTGTGGAGATAAAAACGTACAATAACTAAAATGACAAGTTCACTAGAAGGGCTTAACAATAGGTTTGAACTAACAAAAGAAAGAATCAGCTCTCTTGAAGATAGACCAATGGTAATTATGCAACCCAAAGAACAGAGGGAAAAAAAGAATGAAGAAAAGTTAACAGAGCCTCAGAGAAATGTTGGATACCAGTAAGTGCACCAACATATGCATAATGTAAGTACCAGAAGAGGAAAGAGGAGACAGAGAAAAGAGCAGAAAAAAAAAATTGAAGACATAATGTCCAAGTGCTTTCAAAATTTGATGAAAAACATTATTCTACACGTACATGAAGCTCGACCAAGTCATGTAAACACAAATATATCCACACACAAACATATCATAGTAAAAATGTTGAAAGACAAAGACAAAAAGAATTTTGAAAGCAGCAGTACAAAAACAACTCATCGCATACTGATTTCTCATCAGAAACAATGGGGGCCAAAAGGCACTGGAATGACATATTCGAAGTATTAAAGGAAAAAAATTGTCAACCAAGAATCTTCTATCCAGCAAATCTTTCAAAAATGAAAGTGAAATAAAGACATTGCAAACAAACAAAAACTGAGAATTTGTTGCAAGGAGACCTATCTTACAAGAAATGCGAAAGGAAGTTATTAAGGTGGAAAACAAGAGACTGCAGACAGTAATTCAAATCCTTATGAAAAAGCAAAGATACCAGTAAAGGTAATTATGAAAGACAATATAAATGCCTATTTATTCTTCTTTCTTCTCTTAAGTGATTTAAAAATCAACTTTTAAAACAACAGGTATATAATTGTTTTGTTGGCCTACAACACATAGAAATGTAATCTATTTGACAATAATATAAGGAAGTGAATGGAAGCAAATTTGTATTTCAGTAAGGTAATGACACCAGGTGGTAACTTGAAAACACAGGAACAAATGAGGAGAACCAAAAATGGTAAATAAGAAGATTACTTTAACAAACTCTATAAATATACACTTGCTGTCCTTTCTTCTCTCAGCTTCCCTAAAAGACATAAAATTATATAAAGTAATACTTATAACAATATATTTTGGGGTTTGTAACATATATAAAGTAATGTTACTTTAAAAGCACCAAAAAGGGGAAGGGGTACTAGAGCTACACAAGAGTAATGCTTTTAAATATCACTACAAATAAGTCAGTATAAATCTGAATGGATTCTGAAAAGTTAAAATGTACATGGTAAACCCTAGAGCAACAACTAAGAAAATAATTCAAAAATATCTATATAATAAAAAAATTAATAAAAGAATTAAGATATTACAGTAGGAAAACATCCACATAATACAAAAGAAATAAAGGAGGGAAATAGTTATGAGACTAACAGAAAATTAAAAGTAAAACAGCAGACATAAATCCAATCACATAAATAATAACATTGTATGTGAATGGATTAAAGAATCCAATCAAAAGGCAGGGCTCATCAAAATAGATAAAAATATATCTCCAAATATATTTTGTCTATGGGACACACACTTTAGACTCAAAGATACAAATAGGTTGAAAGTAAAAGGATGGAAAAACATATACCAAGCAAATAGCAATAATAAAAAGCTGAAGTGGATATATTAGTATTAGATAAAATAGACTTTCTACCAATTCAGTGTTGATTATATTAAAGAACTCTGCTTGTTTACAGCTCCACCCTCCTTATGTTGCTACTGTCACCAACTATATCTTTATACAGTGTGTGCCCATTAATACAGATTTATTGTTATTGCTTTACACCACATATTTGCTTTTTAAATTATATAGGAAGAAATGTTACAAACCAAACTTGCAATAATGTTGACGTTTACATTCACCTATGTAGATACTTCTACTATTTTTCTTTATTTCTTCATATAGCGTTAAGTTACTGTCTAGTGCTCTTTCATTTCACCCTGAAGGACGTCCATTAGCATTTCTTATGGGGCAGGTATACTAATAACTAATTCCCTTGGTTTTTGTTTATCTGGGAATATCTTCATTTCTCCTTCATTTGTTTTTTTTTAACCTTTAATAAAATAACTTTGGAAATAACATACATTTCCATGACACCAACACTATAGTTTTCAGAGTCACAGTAAGATACACAGAATTCCATCTGTAATTAATACAAATGACACCTTTTTTTTTTTTTTTTTTTTTTTTTTTTTGGCGGTACGCGGACCTCTCACTGTTATGGCCTCTCCCGTTGCGGAGCACAGGCTCCGGACACGCAGGCTCAGCGGCCATGGCTCATGGGCCCAGCCGCTCCGCAGCATGTGGGATCTTCCCGGACTGGGGCACGAACCCATGTCCCCTGCATCAGCAAGCAGACTCTCAACCACTGAACCACCAGGGAAGCCCACAAATGACAACATTTTAAGCAGTAGTTTCTGTTACAAGGCAAACAAAATCAAGAAAGCAACCACCAAACAAAAGAGAACCAATGCTTCAGAGAAGGAAAATCCAAGAATAGCATATGAGAGCAGTTACTGTTTCATGAAGGGTTTCTGACATAACCAATGATAAGGTCACCAAGGACTGCAGTATCAATGTCTCTGCTTATTGTACTGGTCGGAAACTCCCACTGGATTAGTTGAGACACCATTCTGGGCCCCATTAAATACTGTAGAGCTCTCTCCAGTCAAAGAGAATATCGATGATGCAGAAATTCCTCTGGATGCAATCCTGGATCCAGCTTAGATCAGAGTTGGAGTGCAGACAAGCTTGGCATAGGTGAACTATATCTTTGGGGTGACACAGTTGGAGGACTTGGGTGACAGGTGACATGGGCTCCTCTCCCACTTTCCCTCTTCCTGGAGGTGGCAGCAGTGGCAGTTGAAGGAGTGAGGCTCCCTTTCATTTTTCAAGGAGTTTTACCAGATATAGAACTCTTGGTTGACAATTTTTTCTTTTAGCAGTTTAAGTCATCCCATTGCCTGCTAGCCAACATGGTTTCTGAAGAGAAACTGGTTGCCAGTGTTGCCGAGGCTTCCTTGTACAAGATAGGTCCTTTCTCTCATTCTGCTTTCAAGATTCTCCCTTTGTCTTTTCTAACAATTTGGCTATATTGTGTCTTCATGTGGATCTCTTTGAATTTATCCTGTTTGGAGTTCATTAAACTTTTTAGATATGTAATTTCATGTCTTTCACCAGATCGGGGAAGTCTTTGTATATTATTTCTTCAAAACGTCTTTCTGCCCTATTTTCTCTCTCCTCTCTCTCTAGGACTCCTATAATACATTGGTACGTGTGATGATGTCCCACACGCTTCTTAGGCTTTGTTCATTTTTTAAATTTTTATTTTTTCTTTCCTGCCCCTCCGACTGGAAAATCTCAATTAACTATTTTAAAGTGTGTTGACCAAATTAGCTATTGGGCACTTTGTTTTAATTTCCTCCTTAATCACCCATTAGTGAGGGTGGGACACCCATTCTAGGATTAAGGGCATGCCTGAACACATGACAACCAAAACGGGACACATGAGATTGAGAGCAGTTTGTTACACATATACTTACAGCCTGGGGGAGAAGGACATCACACACCACACAGGACCCCACGGGAGTTGTACTCAAGAACTCCCATGTGGGAGGTAGGCTTTGTAATTTCAAGAAGGTGGGTTGATACCTGGTTCCTGCAGTGAGTTGTGATTGTCTTGTTTGCATACTTTCACAGACTTGCAAGAAAAGGAAAACTGTTACTCAGGGATAAGCAGGAACTGTGCCTGGTCCCTATAATAAGAAAGGTGGTTTGGCTATGGGTATGGAGTTTCTTTTTGGAGTGATGAAAATGTTTCTAATGTTGATTGTGGTTATGGCTGTATAGCTCTACGAATATACTGAAACTCAGTGAATACTTTCAATGGAGGAATTTTATGGTATATTAATTATATCTCAATAAAGCTTTTATATTAAAGGTTCCTTTCATAACTAATGAGAGTTTATCTTAAGGCTACACAGAAAAGAAGAAAACAGTGTAAGTTTTCAGCTCAGCTACCGGAAGGCCAGTTTCCAAGGAACACTGGGCTGCGAACTTGTCATCATTCACGATCCGACAGCAGCCCTGCTGACTTCTCTCTTCATTCCCTCTGAAACAGGCAACTGTTGTCCCCTACGTTAGTAAGTCTACTTCAGAAGTGACTCAGTATTTCTGGACTTCTCCTTCACTTCTAGTCTTGGCTTTTGCCTCTCTTCCTTTTGAGAGTCTCCGATTCAATGTTGTCGGATATTCTTGTGCCCTTTTCTGCAGAGTTCTCATGCTAGTCCACTCGTAAGTCACTGGTCTGGCTAATGTAATACACCTTTTAGCTAAGGCAATTACCCCTAAGTCAATTAGCTGTGGCAAGGGCAGTAGGTGATATGATACGTCGCTGGTGGGAATGCAAAATGATACAGCCACTCTAGGAAATGGTTTACTCCTTTCTTGTAATGCTAAATGCATTTACTCTACAACCCAGTAATCCCACTCCTGAGTATCTACCCTAGAGAAATAAAATCTTGTGTTCACACAAAAACTGTACACAAATTGTCCATAGCAGATTTATTTGTAATGGTCCCAAACTGAAAACAACCCAAATGTCCTTCAAAGGGTGAATGGATAAAGAAATTGTGGTACATCTACACAGTTAACACTACTCAGCAGTAAAAAGGAACAAATTTACTGATACACGCAACAACTTGAAAGAATCTCAAAACATTATGCTGGGTGAAAGAATCCAGCCTTAAGAGGTTACATACTATACAATTTCATTTATTTGACATCCTCAAAACTACAACACTATAGTTATGGAGCTTAGATCAGTAGTTGTCAGAAGTTATGGGTCGAGGGAAAGTATGACTACAAAGGGTTAGCACAGGGGAGGTTTTTGGAATGATGAAACCATTCTTTATTCTGATTATGGTGGTAGTTACATAAATCTACACGTGTTAAAATGCAAAAAAAAAAAAAAGTACACCAAAAGAAAAAAATCATTTTTTTAATATAGTAAATCAAAAAAACTAAAAACTAATGGGCTTAGAATATTGTTATGGACTGAATGTTTATGCTTTCCTCCCACCAAAATTTCATAAACTTAAATCCTAATCCCAAATGTGATGGTACCAGGAGGTGGGGCTTCTGAGAGGTAATTAGGTCATGAGCATGGAGCCCTCATGAACGGGATTAGTGCCCGTAGAAAAGAAGCCCCAGAGAGCTCTATAGCTCTTTTTCTGCCATGTGAAGATACAACAAGAAGATACAACCTAGAAGATGGTTCTCACTAGACCCGACTATGCTGGCACCCTGATCTTGGACTTCCAGACTCCAGACTCCAGAACTGTGAGAAATAAATTTTTGTTGTTTATAAGCCACTCATTCTATGATATTCTGCCAAAGCCCAAACTAAGACAGGTATTAACAAGCAAGATATAGAAGAAATGCAAATAGCCAACAAAGAAAAGATGTTCAGGTGTATTAAAAGTCAAAGGAATGCAAATTAAAACAGCAACAAGATATTGTACATTTTTCAGACTGGCAAAAATGAGAAAGACTGATAGTGTCTATAGTGGTGATGAGCATGTGGGGAACTAAGCAGCCTCACATGCTGGTGAATATGTAAACTGGTAGAGCCGTTTTTAGAGGGCATTCTAATGGCATCTTTAAAAATATGCATATAGCCTTTAAACCAGGGAGTATAATCCATTTAAGCAATTCCAGTACTTACCATGGTACTTACCTGGTATATAAGGAAACCGTTCTTTATTCTGATTATGGTGGTAGTTACATAAATCTACACGTGTTAAAATGCAAAAAAAAAAAAAAAAGAGTACACCTTATATACCAGTACCTGGTATATAAGGAAGCATTAAGCATGTGAAAATTGAGATTATCAGGTAAGATTTCCTGGAAAAGATGAAAGTTTGAGCTGAACCTTCAAGGATGGCTAGGGTTTGAATCAGTGAAGAGAAAAAGAAGGATATTCTAGGAGAAAGAAAAGATGAGTCACAGTGGCTCAAAGAGGCAGGATAAATATGGTAAATTGGCATCAGCCAGGCTTCAGTGAAAAAGAAAAGTAGGAAGTTAGAGAGTACGAGATGGAAATTTCCTCACACATGAGGTTCACCTCCTACTTTAGGACCCAAATAGATTCCACCTCCCCTAAGAAATCCCCCCATACCCAAAATTAATTGCTAGCTCCATTGCACTTCCATAGCCCCTGAGGGAAACCTCTTTATCACTGGATCTCAAACTTTACCCTGTATCAGAATCACCTGGTGGGTTTATTAAACACAGATTGCTGAGTTTCTGATTCAGTAGGTCTGGAGACCACAATTTGAGAGCCACTGCTCTAGCCAAATTGACCTCCTTCGAATTGCTAAAATACCATTATAGTGAGCAGCTGTTATTTTTGCCTTCCCAGCATTCATCCTGCCTTCTTCCAGTAACCAAACCCTTTTCCAGAAGGGAGCCACTTCTAAGTAGTTTAGGTGTGGTTGATCTGCCTCCCCTGACCATAGTAGACACATGACCAGTCAGAATATTCCATTCCCATGGTCAGGAATGGGAATGATTGATTGATTCAGGAATGAGGACATAGCCAATCAGAATCTTCTCTGGGATTTTTCTGCCAGACTTATCAGAGCAGATGCTTTCTTTCTGCCAAGGTTGCTAAACTGATAACATGTGAGTCTTGAGCTTCTGGTGACCCTCATGACTACCAAATGTAGAAAACCTATTAGAGAAAAAAGGAGGACGTAGATGACATCACTTGAGCCCTTATATCCAGGCATGCCCAAATCCAGGCTATTCCACAGCCCTGTCAGTTCCATGTGTAAATAAATTCCCATTTTCTTTAAGCCAGTTTGAGATGGGTATTTGTCACTTGCAAACCAGAGTCCTAACTAATATGTAAATTGATATGGAAAAGGGGAGGGGTGGCAATGATAGACCTTACAGTATGGAATGCCATGAGGATTCTTCTATCTCTGGCTGGGAAGTAGCAAGTCTTATTCTGTGGTTACAAAGGAGCTCATTAAAACTGCTGTAACTTGGAACACTGACTTTGTGCCTATCACACCTAAAGCTTTAGAGGATTTTAGAAAATTTTAGATGTGAACACATGACTTAGGTTGTTCCAATCAGACTAAGGAAAAAGACTTATTTCATTTTAGTTGAAAGATCCTCCCTGCCTCTATTCCAAGAAATCACCAAGGAAGTCTCTGGTGCTCTCCACAGTTACTGGCAGCTTCCCTGCCACCACAAGAAGCCAGTCTTAGGATGACGCCTCTACTGTAGGATGAAGCCTCTACTGATAATAGCAGAGGAAGAGAGGAATAAACCTGGGTCTATAATGACATAAATGAGCCATTGCTGATGTTTAGCAGTTTGAAGCCCACCCTACTGCTGAACTTTTGGTTACATAAGACAATAAATTTCTTTGAATTGTTTTTTTCTGTATCTCAAAGTCAAAAACTATTCTAAGTCATATAATTGGCTACTTCTGGCATATAATTCTTGCAGGAAAGAACAAGCTTCAGTCAAACTGGTCCATCTGAAAGCAAACAGGAAATACGATAGATAACCTTGCAAAGAGGTACCTTTATTGCCTAGACAGAAATCCCAAAATGGTGTGAGTCAGATATAATAACCTTACTAGGGTGCAAAAGCCAAAACTTCTACGGCATGCTAAAGTAAAGAAGGAGACACAATGGGAGATCTGATCAGGATCCAGGAAGAGCCAAAGAACCAGGACAGCTGAAGGGCCAAGGTCCTTCCTGCCTCCTCCAGCCCACCCCAAATGGCTCTAGGTGGGACGAAGGTAAATAGCACATAGGTGAGCCAGTCTCTGGGATGCAGACTGGGGACAAGTGGAAGACAAGCTGTGCCTCCCCACCTCAAAGCTGCCCGAAGACAGAGGCCAAGACTGAAACAGTCAAATTGATGGAAGGAGCTTAACAGAGAAAGAGGCCTATTCCTAAGGAACAGAAATGAGCTTTCCCATTCAATATCGATGGGGATGCAGTCTTTCTAGAAGGCAATTTAGCATAACAAAAACCTTTTTAAAAGAAATATTGTGGCCATGCCTTGTGTCTTGAGGGATTTTAGTTCCCCAACCAGGGATGGAACCCGGGACCCCAAAGTAAAAGCACTGAGCTCTAACCACTGGACCACCAGGGAATTTCCAAAAACAAACCTTTTTAAAAAATGTATCCCACCCCTTGGACCTAGAGTCTGTCATACAGAGTGCAGTAAGTTAGAAAGAGATAAACAAATACCATATGCTAACACATATATATGGAATCTAAAAAAAAAAAAGAAAGGTTCTGAAGAACCTAGGAGCAGGACAGGAATAAAGATACAGACTTAGAGAATGGACTTGAGGACACGGGGAGGGGGAAGGGTAAGCTGGGATGAAGTGAGAGAGTGGCATGGACATATATACACTACGAAATGTAAAATAGATAGCTAGTGGGAAGCAGCCGCATAGCACAGGGAGATCAGCTCCGTGCTTTGTGACCACCTAGAGGGGTGGGATAGGGAGGGTGGGAGGGAAACGCAAGAGAGAGGAGATATGGGGATATATGTATATGTATAACTGATTCACTTTGTTATAAAGCAGAAACTAACACACCATTGCAAAGCAATTATACCCCAATAAAAATTTTTTAAAAATGTATCCACCCGGGATATGGCAATTTTATATATAGGAATTGATCCTAAAGAAATGAAGACTTACAAATAACAAATGCTGGAGAGGGTGTGGAGAAAAGGGAACCCTCCTACCCTGTTGGTGGGAATGTAAATTGGCGTAACCACTATGGAGAACAGTATGGAGGTTCCTTAAAAAACTGAAAATAGAGCTGCCATATGATCCAGCAATTCTAATCCTGTGCATATATCCAGAGAAAACCATAATTCGAAAAGATACATGCACCCCAATGTTCATTGCAGCACTATTTACAATAGCCAAACATGGAAGCAACCTAAGTGTCCATCGACAGATGAATGGATAAAGAAGATGTGGTACATATGTACAATGCAATATTAGTCATAAAAGAGAGTGAAATAATGCCATTTGCAGCAACATGGATGGACCTACAGATTGTCATACTGAGTGAGTAAGTCAGACACAGAAAGACAAATATCGTATGATATAGCTTATATGTGGAATCTAAAATATGGTACAAATGAACTTATTTACAAAACAGAAATAGTCACAGATGTAGAAAACAAACTTATAGTTGCCAGGGTTATTATTATTATTATTTTTAGTTTATTTATTTATTTGTTTGTTTATTTATTTATTTACTTTGGCTGTGCCGCGTGGCCTGAGGGATCGTAGTTCCCCACCAGGGATTGAACCCAGGCCCCCTGCAGTGGAAGCACGGAGTCCTAACCACTGGACAGCCAGGGAACACCCGTATTTTTTATTTTATTGTATTTTTATTGGAGTATAGTTGATTTACAATGTTGTGTTAGTTTCAGGGGTACAGCAAAGTGAATCAGTTATACATATACATATATCCACTCTTTTTTACATTCTTTTTCCATATAGGTCATTACAGAGAATTGAGTAGAGTTCCCTGTGCTATACAGTAGGTCCTGATTAGTTACCTATTTTATATACAGTAGTGTGTACAATATATGTCAATCCCAACCTCCCAATTTACCAAGTCAGAAGGAGAAATACAAATACCATATGATATCACTTATATGTGGAATCTAAAATATGACACAAATGAACTTATCTACGAAACAGAAACAGATTCACAGACACAGAACAGACCTGTGGTTGCCAAGGGGGAAGGGAGTCGGGGGAGAGTTGGATTGGGAGTTTGGGACTAGCAGATGCAAACTACTATATATAGAATGGGAAATATATTCAGTATCCTGTAATAAACCATAATGGAAAAGAATATGAACAAGAATATATATGTGTATATATATATATGTGTGTATATATATATATATATATATATATATATATATATATATATATGTATAACTGAATCACTTTGCTGTACACCAGAAACTAACACAACATTGTAAATCAACTATACTTCAATTTAAAAAAAAAGAAATGGAGATTTAACTATACTATGAGAACATTCTCATAGTATTCAAAATGGCCAATCACTGGAAACAACTTAAATGTCCCCAAATTGCCAAAGTTATATCTTTCGTTTCACAAACACTTATTAATTTATTTATTCTATATGTCTTCTATATGCCAGGCATTTTGCTAAGCACTGGGGATGCAACACATCAAGTTACGTGCAAACATCAAGAGTGTTCAGAAACTTTTATACCAATTTGACAGAGCAGTTTTATGTCTGTTAAATCTAATAAAATGTGAGGCTTGTACTTTATCTTTGTTAATTATTTCATTTTTTCCCGTAACTTATTTTTATTGTATCTTACAAAAAATACATGATTGGGTCCAGGAAACCAGCTGGTCTGGCCAAAGATCATAGCAGAGACTAAGACGCTGGCACTGAAAACACTAAGACAAGAAAAGACTTGAGATATTTAAGAGGAAAAATTGGTATGGTTTGGTAATACAGTAGATAGAGGGGAGAGGTGATATATGCAGCAATGGTGATTCCTAAGTTTATGGCTTATTCAGTGGGACAGATGATCTTGCTATTCACTTAGACAGGGAACACTGGAAGACTGCCAGGTTTGGGGGAGAGGGGATTCATTAGTTCTGTCTAGCTTGGATACGCAGAGTTTGAGGTGTCTTTGACACATTTAGAAGTGCTAAATAGGCAGTTAGATACCTAGGCTGGGGCTCAGAAGAGGCTTAGGAGATGTAAATTTGGAAGTCACTGGCTTGTATCTAATAATTGAAGCTGAAAACCATGGATGAGATTACCTGGGGAGATAATATTGAGTGAGAAGAGCAGATGGCCAAGGCCAAGTGTTGAGAATAGGCAATAATGAATAACTAGGAAGAAGAGGATGAGCATGAAGCGATAATTGAGGACAGACCACATAACTGTTTTATATTCATATAATAGAATATTATTAACCTATTACATTTTTTAGATTTGTACGATTAGCTGAAAAAGTTTAAGGTATCTATCGTATGTTCCATTTTTAAACAACAAAATATATATGCAATCATATATCCAAAAGTATATGTCATAAAAAGCCTGGTGTTAACAGTGGAAGAGATTGAGAGGGTTTTTTTCCTGCTTATTTTTATATCTACTTTTTTTCTTTTTTTTTTAAATGACCACAGTTTTTCCCTCGTGCCAAAGCAAACTTTGCAAAACTTATGTGTCCATCAAGATACAGTTCTCAGATTTAAAATTTTACCTGAAACACAGAATAAGAGCCCTCAAGTTTTGACTAAAGATTGCCAAAGTCACATAAGGATTCTCTGAAAATACAATCTCTCGGGCATGCTAAATTTCTATTTTTTTCTGGCTTGACACCTATCACAGCTACATACTAGCACCAAGGGAAAAAAACCAATTTACAAAAAAAAATTCACAAAATCAGAAAGTGTGGAAAACATTATTAAAGAGTAAATTATCAAGGAAAATATTTGTAAAGCATATTTCAAACAAAGGACTAGTTTCCCAACACAGCACCTATAGATCAAAAAGGAAAAAATAACTCATTGTTATTGTTATCAGATTAGCATAGATCAAAAAATATGACTTACATTGGTTAGAGTGTGGGTGATCAGCACTCCCACATATATATTTTTTTTCTTCAGCTAAGATAGCAAGAGAGAAAATCTATTGTACACATGTTACATTCAGTCACAACTGAGAACAGAACTAGTCCAGAATGTCCCAGGTCCAGGGCAAAGGACCAAAAGAGGCTGTTTTGATAAGAGCAAGGTGGGTCTCTCAAAGGTGGTCAAGGCCATCAGAATGGCCATATATGTTTCAGATCCATTGAGACAAGTTCTAGGCAGTAGGCATGCAGTCCAACAATTTGCACCAGCGTCCCTGGCCTCTGGCTTCCCTTGTTTCTGCCCCTGTGGATTCCATGGGTGTAAGAGTTTACTGTGACATCCGCTTCATCTTTCTTTTGCGCTTCGGCATGCGCATTCGCATCTTCCTCCACTCCGGTCCTATGGCGCGGAGGTTTATCAGAAGATGGCGCTAAGGCCGAGAGCAGCGCCCCCATATATTTCTATTTGGAGTGTAAACTGTTGTGATCTCTATGGAGGACAATTTGGCGATATCTATCAAAATTACAAAAGCACATGCTCTTTGAAACAGCAATTCCTAGGAATTACTAGGAATTCTACTACTAGGAATTTATCCTGGTGATGTACTCATAGTTGTACAAACATATAAGATTATTCACTGAGCAATATTTGTAATTGCAAAAAAATTGAGAACATCCTAAATATCCACCAGTAAGGAATTAGTTTAAAAACTATGGTACATTCAACAAATAAAAATACTGTGAAATTGAGGAAATGACCAAGGAATCTGTAGAATAATCAAGAATAATCACTGAGCTATATTTAGTGACAAGCAAAAAATAAGAGGCAGAACAGTGCGTGCGGTGGGTGGCTGGAGTATAGCCTTTTATACCTTTTAAATTGGAACCATTTAAATACATTGCCTATTCAAAATAATTTTTTAAAAGAATGTAATTTTTAAAATTTCTCTCAGATTTAAAACTAACGCACACACGCGCGCACGCGCACACACACACACACACACACACACACACACAGAAATTAAATAAATAAATACAGTAGTAATGCCAGAAAAAAGATAAAGATGCCCATTGCACTAGTTTCCTGAGCTGTATTAATAAATCACAAAATGGGTGGCTTAAAACACAGAAATGGGGCTTCCCAGGTGGCGCAGTGGTTGACAGTCCGCCTGCCGATGCAGGGGACACGGGTTCGTGCCCAGGTCCGGGAAGATCCCACATGCCGTGGAGCGGCTGGGCCCGTGAGCCATGGCTGCTGAGCCTGCGCGTCCGTAGCCTGTGCTCCGCAACGGGAGAGGCCACAACAGTGAGGGGCCCGCATACCGCAAAAAAAAAAACCCCAAAAAACACAGAAATGTATTCTCACATTTCAGGAGACCAGAAATCGAAAAGCAAGGTATTGGCAGGGTTGGTTTCTCCTGAAAGCTCTGAGGGAGAAACAGGGACATGACCCTCTTTCCTAACTTCCAGTGGTCGCTGGCAATCCTTGACTTGTAAATACATCACTACAACCTCTGCCTTCATCTTCACATCACCTTCTTTTCTTTGTGGCTGTGTGTGTCCTTTCTGCCCTTATCAGAATGCTTTCATTGGAATTTGGGCCCACCCTAATCCAGTATTATCTCATCTGGATCCTTGGTTACAGCTGCAAAGACTCAATTTCCAAATGAGTTCACATTCTAAGTTTCCAGGCAGACGTGAATTTTGAGGAATGCCGTTCAATCATTATAACCATTTTCCCTGCTTTTTTTGGCATTACATTGCAGGTCCTAGCTAGTGAGGTAAGACAAGAAAAAAAACAACAACACTATAAATCGTAGCAATTTTTTTTTTTTGGATCTCTCTCCTAAGGCAAAGAAAACAAAAGTGAAAATAAACAAATGGGACCTATTTAAACTTGAAAGCTTTTGCACAGCAAAAGAACCACTGACAAAATGAAAAGACAACCTACTGAATGGGAGAAGATATTTGCAAATGATATGACTGATAAAGGGTTTGTATCCAAAACATATAAACAGCTCATACAACTCAATATTTAAAAAAAAAAAAAAAACCAAACAACTTGATTTAAAAATGGGCAGAAGAACTGAATAGACATTTTTCCAAAGAACACAAACAGACAACCAACAGGCACATGAAAAGATGCTCAACATCACTAATCATCAGAAAATGCAAATCAAAACCACAATGAGATAGCACCTCACACCTGTCACAAAGGCTGTCCTCAAAAAGACCACAATAACAAATGTTGGTGAGGATTTGGAGAAAAGGGAACCCTTGTATACTGTTGGTGGGAATGTAAATTGGTGCAGCTACTGTGGGAAACAGTATGGAGGTTCTTCAAAAAACTAAAAATAGAACTACCATATGATCCAGCAATTCCACTCCAGGGTATATATCTGAAGAAAACAAAAACATTAATTTGAAAAGATACATGCACCCCAATGTTCACAGCAGCATTATTTTTTTTTAACATCTTTATTGGAGTATAACTGCTTTACAATGGTGTGTTAGTTTCTACTGTATAACGAAGTGACTCAGCTATACATAAACATATATCCCCATATCTCCTCCCTCTTGCGTCTCCCTCCCACCCTCCCTATCCCACCCCTCTAGGTGGTCACAAAGCACCCAGCTGATCTCCCTGTGCTATGCGGCTGCTTCCCACTAGCTATCTATTTTACATTTGGTAGTGTATATATGTCCACGCCACTCTCTCAATTCATCCCAGCTTACACTTCTCCTTCCCTGTGTCCTCAAGTCCATTCTCTACATCTGCATCTTTATTCCTGTCCCACAGCGCATTATTAACAATAGCTAAGACAAGGAAGCAACCTAAGTGTCCATCAATAGCTGAATGGATAAAGAAGATATATATGTACACAATGGTATGCTACTCAGCCATAAAAAAGAATGAAATTTTGCCATTTGCAACAACATGGATGGACCTGGAAGGTATGTTTAGTAAAATGAGTCAGAGAAAGACAAATACTGGATGTTTTCACTTATATGTGGAATCTAAAAAAGAAAACAAACAAATGAATTTTTAACAAAAAAGAAACAGATTCACAGATATAGAAAACAAACTAGTGGTTACCAGAGGGGAGAGGGAAGGGGAAGGGGCAAGATAGGGGTATGGGATTAAGAGGTACAAACTACTCTGTATAAAATAAGGGGACTTCCCTGGTGGCACAGTGGTTAAGAATCCGGGTTTGAGCCCTGGTCCGGGAAGATCCCACAGGCCGCGGAGCAACTAAGCCCGTGCGCCACAACTAATGAGCCTGCGCTCTAGAGCCCGTGAGCCACAACTAGTGAGCCCGTGTGCCACAACTACTGAAGCCCACGCGCCTAGAGCCCGTGTTCTGCAACAAGAGAAGCCACCGCAATGAGAAGCCTGCTTACTGCAACGAAGAGTAGCCTCCACTCACTGCAACTAGAGAAAGCCTGCACACAGTAACAAAGACCCAACGCAGCCAAAAATAAATTTAAAAAAAAGTAAAATAAAATAAATAAGCTACAAGGATATATTGTACAGCATAGCGAATATAGCCAATATTTTATAACAACTGTAAGTGGAGTCTAATCTATAAAAATTTTAAATCACTATGTATTTCAATTTAAAAAAAACCTAAAAAAATATTCTCCTGAAATGGTTAAATAAGTAAGCATAGTATCCTTTAAAAAAAAAAAACCTTCTGGATTACTGAAAAGGTCTTTCTTCTATACAGATAGCAAATATCTATAAAATAAAAATCTATTCTGTTTTAATCTGTCTTTTTATTTTCTTGTTTCACTTTCTGGAATATAACAACCCTAAACCCTTTAATAAAAGACTTCCATATAAATAAACAAAATTCATGCCATCGTCTCTTCAGTGACTTATCTAAGAGTGGAAAATAGGGAAACATGACTGACAGAAAAAAAAAAAGCTATTAAATGCCACCTACACCAAAAGCAACTATTTGATTTAAAAGTTTGGTTTTTGGTTTGTTTTTGTTTTTGTTTTTGCCACACCACGTGACTTGGAGGATCTTAGTTCCCCGATCAGCAGGGATCCAACCGATGCCTCCTGAAGTGGAAGTGTAGAGTGCTAACCACTGGACCACCAGGGAATTCCCTAAAAGTTTTTTTGTTTTTTGTTTTTAATGAGAAAATCCTCAAACAGTTAACTCATCTGCTTAATAAATTAAAACAATGTAACTCTATAAATGAGTAGAAAAATTTGAAACCTTAATTCCATAAAGATTTAACATTTTTCTATGCCAGGCATTGTTTTAAGTACTTTTACACATACCAATTCATTTAATCCTGAGAATAAGCCAATGAAGTGGGCACTATTATTATCCCTATTTTACAGACAAAGGAACCAAGGCACAGAGTTAAGCAATTTGCTGAATGTCACACAGTTAATAACTGGTGGTCTCTAATTGAACTCAAGCAGTAGAGCTCCATAACCCATGCCCTTCACCACTTTGTTATATTGTTTTCCTCTGGTAACGTCTTGGTGGAAGCAGAGAAAGGGTCAGAGGTCAGAAAAGAGAGAAAAAGAGGGCAGAAAGCTAAGGAGGCAATACTGACACCTGTTAAAGTCTGAGAAACAAATATGTAACTCATTTAACAATATTGCTTTTTTTTTTCTCAGCTTTGTTGAGGTAACTTGACAAATAAAATTGTAAGACTTTTAAAGTGTACATCATGATGATTTGACATAGATATAATTGTGAGGCTTCCTCCACCTAGTTAATTAACACATCCATCACCATATAACATCCATCATGACATATGTGTGTGTATATATACATGTATATTGATATATTTAAATTAACACAACAAAGTTTATTTTTTGCTTGTGCTACCTGTCCAATGCAGTTTGGTAGAGGGTTCTGTTCCAAGTAGTCACACAGTGTCCATGTCCATGGAACCAAGAAATGGTTCCATCTTCTTGTGACACTGCCATCTCAACATGTGGCTTTACATATATATTTTTTACTAAGATCCTTATATATATATATATTTTTAATATATATTATACTCTATATAGTGATGGATATATTAATTAACTCTATATATTGTATATATCATATATAAATGATATATATACTAGATTCACACACATATATATTATGAAAATATTTGTTTCACTCTCTTGGTAAATTTCAATTATACAATACAGTGTTATCAACTATAGTTATGTTTTATATTAGATCCTTAGAACTTATTCCTCTTATAGCTAAAAGTTTGTACCCTTTTACCAACCTCTCCCTATTTCCCTCACCCCCCAGTCCCTGGAAACTACTTTTCTACTCTCTGTTTCTATGAGTTTGAGGTGTTTTTTTCGATTCATATATAAGTGATACCACAATATTGTTCTTTAACATGTATGAAATCCTTCGCCTAAACAATAAGCAAGCACTGCAAAAATTTACCACAGCAAGTATTTTGATCATTTCATAAGTTTTAAAATATGGACATTCTTTTTTTTCAACTTTATTTTATTTATTTTTTATACAGCAGGTTCTTATTCGTCATCAGTTTTATACACATCAGTGTATACATGTCAATCCCAATCGCCCAATTCATCACACCACCTAAAATATAGACATTCTTAAACTCTTTTTCTTGTTTTCATCAAGGAACATCTCATCTGATAATCGCCTCTACCAAATCTAGCTTTAAAAAAGAAAGAAAGAAAGAAAGAAAAGTGGTATGTTAGAGTTCTTTTGTTGCCATCTTGTGGTCTTTTATAGTATCGCTACTGAAAACTTTAAACCTTTGGGCTGGGCTCTGATCACCTTTCCACCGGCTCCTGAATTTATCTACATCATTTAAAAAGTGTAGAAACCAGGGCTTCCCTGGTGGTGCAGTGGTTGAGAGTCCACCTGCCGATGCAGGGGACACCGGTTCGTGCCCTGGTCCGGGAAGATCCCACATACAGCGGAGCGACTGGGCCCGTGAGCCGTGGCCGCTGAGCCTGCGCGTCCGGAGCCTGTGCTCCGCAACAGGAGAGACCACAACAGTGAGAGGCCCGCGTACTGCAAAAAAAAAAAAAAAAAAAAAGTGTAGAAACCAAAACTGGGCATTATCCAGTCTATCACTGAAGTGCTAGATGAAGGATGGCCATGCCCAAACCAGAAAGGAAAGTCCCACCAAGCCCCTTCTGAGGGGAACTCCGTGTGACTTTTCACAGTTATAACAGTCTCAAGACAGTTCTTTATGCAGAATTCATTCTGGGTTTCCTTAGTTAACTCCAGTAACACATTGTATCAAATTAGAAATCTTAAATTAGTCTCCCCCTCAAGGATATTTCCCCTTCCCTTCCTCTGGGAGGGAGGAGGGACCGGCTGGCACTGGGGAGACAAGGCAAGTGCAGGTCTCAGGGGAACACTTCTCAGTGAGGGTCAGAGGGGAAGACTGATGAGTCCCTTAGGCACAAGTCCATTTCCTGGCAGCTCCCTGGTGTTGGCAACTGAGAGCCCAACTTAAGCCCCAGAGAGAACTTGAATGAACCCACCTTACCTGCTTTTCTGCCTTGCTTATGATCGAAATAATCTTTGAAAATTGCTTATTCAAATACAGCATTCACAGTTTTGTGCAACCAATCCTAAAGACCAGGTGGTCAGTTCCTCTAATTCTTCTTCACTCAGCTTTCTTTCTCTATGACCTTATATTCTTTCTTCTTTTGTTCTCCTAGTGTTCTCAACCTGAGACAGTATGCTCCTAACCCCTGCCCCACCCACTAATGTTTGAAGATCTGTAAGGGTGGTTCTTTGACCCAATAACTCAGGAAGTACTGGCACTTAATGGTTGAGGGTCAGATGTACTAAAAATCCTGCAATGAAAGAATGTATATATATGTATAACTGAATCACTTTGCTGAACAGTAGAAATTAACACAACATTGTAAATCAACTATACTTCAATTAAAAAAATAAATTAAAATCCTGCAATGTGCGAGACACTCTCTTAAAATTAATAATCCAGCACGATAGTTAAGAAAAACACTACCGTTCATTTCTCTGGCCTCTCAAATCATGCATAACTCTTCTTTATAAATGGTTAGTAAAACCCTTAAAATTATTCACACACTATTTCCAGAGACTGTTATACAGTGGACTATATATTCAAAAAGTGGGAAAAAGGCAATGGCAGTCTCCTTGGCCCTCTCTAATAATATATTATTTCTCTTTCTTTCACCTCCATGAATTGGTTGATTTTGAGTAACTTAAATGAAGTTTGATGAAATTCCACTATATCAACACTTTTTTTTTTTTTGCGGTACGCGGGCCTCTCACTGTTGTGACCTCTCCCGTTGCGGAGCACAGGCTCCGGACGCACAGGCTCAGCGGCCATGGCCCACGGGCCCAGCCACTCTGCGGCACGTGGGATCCTCCCAGACCGAGGCACAAACCCGCGTCCCCTGCATTGGCAGGCGGACTCTCAACCACTGAGCCACCAGGGAAGCCCCTGACTTAATTCTTTGAAATTATTCTATATTAATACAAAGGGCCCTACCTCATCCTTTTTAATGACTGCAGAATATTTCATTTTATGGAGCTATCCTAGAATATACTTAACCAGTCTTCGTGGAAGGATTTTAAGCCAAAGAGCATAATCAGATGTCTATTTTGAAACGGTCATTATTCTGACTGATAAATGCCAGATATCATTCATTGTGGAGAATGGTTTGAAGGTTTGCAGTAGTTTATGTGATGATACCTGTGAGAGGATACTACCATCATATTCCTGGTGAGCAATGATTTCTTTTTATTGTTGCTCTCTAATATTTCCCCAGCAAGGCTAAACCTTGGAAGGAAGGAAGCAAGGAAGGGAGGGAGGGAGGGAGGAAAGGAGGGAAGGGGGCTCTTTGAGAAATATGACATATATACACGAAAAAAAGACAAAACAGAAATGTATAACTTAATAATTCATGACGAAGTAAATACCCATATAACTGTTACCAAGGTCAAGAAATTAAACATTGCAAAGATGGTCCTTGCCCCTTCTCAATAATATCCCTTCCCTCCCCTTCAGAGGCCCACTATTATGGGCCTGGCAATTATGATAATCACTTCCTTGCTTTTCGTTATAGTTTTACCACCTAATCTTGCATTCCTAAACATTTTAATTTCATTTCTTTATTTTTAAACTTTATATAATTAGAATCATGCAGCATGTATTCTCTTGTATATAGCTTCTTTCACTCAATGTTATGTTTGTGAATTTCACCTATATGGTTACATTTTCATTGTTCATTTTTATTGCTGCATAATATCTCATTATTTGAACATATTATTATTTAACTGTTCCACTGTTGGAGGGCATTTGGGTTTGTTAAAAACAAGACAACAGGCTCAAAATGGAGTTACTTACACTAAGCCCCACATCACCAAACCAATACTTGATTATACTTTCAGTTTTTCCGGAAACAGAATCTTAAACTGGTCAATCTGGAACTACCTGGTCAAGGCTAGTGAGGTAATCTGTCACATAGACCCTCACCATCCCCTAAAGGAAAGCAACCTTGACACAGTCAATCCACTCTTTGCTAGTAGAACTTCCTTGTCCTGCTCTCTTCTGCCTATAAAAATCTTTCATTTTGTACAGCTTCTTGGAGCTCATTTCTATCTGCTGGATGGGATGCTGCCCGATTCATGAATCATCGAATAAAATCAATAAGGTTTTAGAAATTTACTCATTTGAATTTTGTTTTTGAACAGTTTGTTTGCAGTTTGGAACTATTCTAAATAATGATACTATGAACATCCTTTGAACGTTTCCTGGTGCACATGTGTATGCATATCTCTTGATTATACACTAGGAGACCAAATGTCCCGGGGGGCCTAGAACTCTCACAGTTTTAGCACTGAAAGTCTTATGTCCAGGGAAGTCCCCTTCATCCCAGGCAAACTGGGATGGTTGATTACCCTAATATAAACCAAGGGAGTAAAAATTCTCAGTCAACTTTAGTAGATAATGCCAAATAGTTTTTCCAAAGTACTTTCTACCAATTTACACATGATGGGTTCAGGACATGCCACACAGAATGTGGATCTTAAGCTGAAGGAGTTTGAGAAGACGGCAGAAGCAAGATCACTCTGACCACCCCCTCAGCCCCCACCCCTGCCCTTTTTCCCTGAAAGCAAGAGATAAATCTTTTTATGTGAAAGGTATCCTCCCTGTACCAGGAGGAAGGGAGAAATCCCTATCAACCAGAGTCAAGGAATATAGGGACCAGAAGGCTGCAGAAACCTTACTTCACCATTTACTGTCCCTAGCCCAAAACTCTGCCTTGTCAATTCTTCACAAATGTATTGTTTCTTTGTCTAAAATGTATAAAAGCTTCCTCCTGCTCTGGTCACTTCTTTGAGACTCATATCTTTGAGTAGCATATTGCAGAATTTCCTTTCTTTTTAAGGCTAAATAATATTTCACTGTATGTACATATCACATTTTGTTTATCCCTTCATCCGTTGATGAACAATAGGGTGCTTCCACATTTTAGCTACTGTGCATAATTCTGCTATGAACATGTGTTTACAAATATATCTTTGAGGCCCTGCTTTTAAAAATTTATTTATTTTATTTTTGGCTGCGTGGGGTCTTTGTTGCTGCACGCAGGCTTTCTCTAGTTGCGGCGAGTGGGGGCTACTCTCATTGTGGTGGCTTTTCTTGTTGCAGAGCACAGGCTCTAGGGCACGTGGGCTTCAGTAGTTGTGGTGCAGGGGCTCAGAAGTTGTGGCTCGTGGGCTCTAGAGTGCAGGCTCAGTAGTTGTGGCGCACCGGCTTAGTTGCTCCCCGGCATGTGGGATCTTCCTGGACCAGGGCTCAAACCCATGTCCCCTGCATTGGCAGGCAGATTCTTAACCACTGCACCGCCAGGGAAGTCCTTTGCCCAGTTTTGAATTGGGCCTTTTTTTGTTGTTGAGTTTTAGTTCTGTATAGTTTCTGGATATTAATACCTTATCAAATATATAATCTGTAAATATTTTCTCACATTCTGTGGGTTGCATTTTTACTCTGCTGATAGTGTCTTTTGATGCACAGAATTCTTAAATTTTCATCAAGTCCATTTGTCTATTTTTTTCTTTTGTTACCTATGCTTTTGGTGTCATATTCAAGAAATCATCGCCAAATTCAATGTCGTGAAGATTTTGCCATATGTTTTCTTCTAAGAGCTTTATTGCTTTAGGTCTTACATTTAGATCCTTGAACGATTTTGAGTTATTTTTTTATATGGTGTTTGGTAAAGGTCAAACTTCATTCTTTTGCAATGTGGATATCCAGTTTTCCTAGCACCATTTGTTGAAAAAACTATCCTTCCTCCATTGAATGGTCGTGGCACCCTTAGCAAAAATCATTTGATCATATATGTAAGGGTTTATTTCTGAGTTGTCTATTCTATTCCATTGGTCTATATGTTTGGCTTTATGCCAATATCACACTTTTGATTACTGTAGCTTTGTACTAAATTTTGAAATCAGGAAGTCTGAATCCTCCAGTTTTGTTCTTCTTTTTCAAAATTATTTTGGCTATTTGGGGTTCCCTTGAGAGTCTATATGAATTTTAGAATGGGTTTATCTATTTCTGCAAAAAAAAAAAGTCATTGGCATTTTGATATGGATTGCATTGAATGTGTAGATCATTTTGGGTAGTATTGACATTTTTAAAATAGTAAGTCTTCCAACCCACGAACATGGAATATGTACTCATTTATTTGTATCTTCTTTAATTTCTTTCAGTAATGTTTTATAGTTTTCATTGTACAAGTCTTTTGCCTCCTTGGTTAAGTTAACTCCTAAGTATTTTATTCTTTTTGATGCTTTTGTAAATGGAATTGTTTTTGAAATTTCCTTTTCAGATTGTTTATTGTTTGTGTATAGAAATGCAACTGATTTTTGTGTGTTGACTTTGGAACCTACTACTTTGCTGAATTTGTCTACAGACAATTTTTAAATTAAACTTTTCATAATTGTAGATGCATATGCAGTTGTCAGAAATAATACTGAGAGGTGCTTTGTATCCTTTATTTCATTTTCCCTAAGGTAACACCTTGTAGAACTATAGTACAATATCACAGCCAGGATACTGACATTGATAGAGCCTAGATACAGAGCATGTCCATCATGAGGATCCCTCTCATTGCCCTTTTATACCCACATCTACTTCCCTCTCACAATCACCTTCTTCCATATCAGGAACAACCACTAATTTGTTTACCATTTTTGTATTTAAGAATGTTATATAGGGGCTTCTCTGGTGGCACAGTGGTTGGGAGTCCGCCTGGCAGGTTCGAGCCCTGGTCCAGGAGGATCCCACATGCTGCGGAGCAGCTGAGCCCGTGCGCCACAACTGCTGAGCCTGCGCTCTAGAGCCCGCGAGCCACAACTACTGAGCCTGTGTGCCACAACTACTGAAGCCTGTGTGCCTAGAGCCTGTGCTCTGCAACAAGAGAAGGCATTGCAATGAGAGGCCCGCACACTGCAGTGAGGAATAGCCCCCGCTCGCTGCAACTAGAGAAAGCCCGCACGCAGCAACGAAGACCCAATGCAGCCAAAAATAAATAAATTAATTAATTTAAAAATAAATAAAAATTTAAAAAAGAATGTTATATAAATGCAGTCATATGGTGTGTAACCTTTTGGGATTGAATTTTTCCATTTAGCATAATTGTCTGGAGATCTACCTAGGTTGTTGCACGTATCAATAATTCAGTCCTTTTTATTGCCCAATAGATTTCCATAGTATGGATGTACCATAATTTAAATATTTACCCTTCAAAGAACATCTAGGTTGATTCCAATCTTTGTTTATTATGAATACAGCTGCTAGGAACACTGGTGTACAGGATTTTGTGTAAACAAAAGTTTTCAGTTATCTAGGATAAATAAATGCCCAAGTGCTACTGCCGGGTTGTATGGTAATTGCATGGTTAGTTTTATAAGAAATTGCCAAATTGTTTTCCAGAATGAGTGTACCATTTTATATTCTCACCAGCAAAGCATGAGTGATCCAGTTTCTTGCCATCCTCGCTAGTATTTGGTGTTTTTACTATTTTTTATTTCAGCCATTCTAATAATTGTATAGTGATATCTCTCTGTGTTTTTTTTTGTGTGTGTGTGGTACGCGGGCCTCTCACTGTTGTGGCCTCTCCGGACGCGCAGGCTCAGCAGCCACGGCTCACGGGCCAGCCGCTCCGCGGCACGTGGAATCCTCCCGGACCGGGGCATGAACCCATGTCCCCTGCATCGGCAGGCGGACTCTCAACCACTGCGCCACCAGGGAAGCCCTCTCTGTGGTTTTAATTTGCACTTCCCTAATGGCTAATGATGTTGAACATCTTTTTCATGTTCTTACTTGCCATCTGCATATCCTCTTTGTTGAAATGTCTCCTCATGTCTTTTACCCATTTTCTAATTTGATTGATTTTTGTTTAACTATTGAGTTTTGAGAGTTCTTTACATATTCTAAATACTAGTCCTTTGTCAGACATGTGGTGTGCAAATGTTTTCTCCCACTCTGTAGCTCGTTTTCATCCCCTAACAAGGTCCTCTGTCGAGCAGAAGTTTTTAATTTTGATGGATTCCAATTTATCAGTGTTTCCTTTTCTAGACTGTGCTTTTGGTATTAATTCTAAGAACTTTTTGTCTAGCCCTGGATCTTGACATTTTCTACTATGTTTTTTTTTTCTAAAAGTTTCAGAGTTTTACATTTTACATTTAAGTCGGTAATCCATTTTGAGTTAATTTTCGTATAAGATGTGAAATTTGGGTCAAAGTCCGTATTTTTGCCTGTGGATATCTACTTGCAGTAGCACTATTTGCTGAAAAAGCTATCTCCCCCATTAAATTGCTTTTGCATCTTGTCAAAAATCAGTTGGACATATTTGTGTAGGTCTATGACTGGGTTCTCTATTCTGTGCCATTAATCTGTTTCTCCTTCCAGCAATACCAACAGTCTTGCTTACTGTAGCTAAAGATAGTAAGTCTTAAAGTCAGGTAGCCTGACTTCTTCCATTTTATTCTTATTCTTCAAAATTGTAGTTATTCTAGGTTCTTTGCCTTTCCATATAAACTTTAGAATAAACTTATCTAGATTTTCCAAAAAAAAAGCTGCTGATATTTTTATAGGAATTGCATTAAGCCTGTGTATCAATTTGGGGAGAATCAACATCTTCACTATGTAGAGTCTTCCAATGCACAGTATTTCTTTCCAACGAAGTATTTAGATCATTTTTGATTTCTTTCATCAGTGTTGTATAGTTTTTGGCAAACAAGTCTTGTACATTTTTTGGTAGATTTACACCTAAGTATTTCAGAATTTTGGAGCAATTGTAAATGGCACTATATTTTTAATTTTGGTGTCCATGTGTTCACTGCTGGCATTTAGAAATACAATCGAGTTTTGTATGTCTTTCTTGTATCCTGCAACCTTGCTGAACTCATGTATTCGTTCTAGTTTTTCTTTTGATTCCTTGGGGTTTTCTATGAAGACAATTATGTCATCTGCAAATAGAGATAGTTTTATTTCTTCCTCTCTGATCTGTATGTCTTTTATTCTCTGCTATAACTCCCAGACCATTCTTGTTCCCAATCTTAAAGAGAAAGCATTCAGTCTTTCGCCATTAAGTATTGATATGATTTTCGCTGTAGGCTTTTTGTAGATTATCTTTACCAAGTTGAGAAAGTTCTCCTCTCTTCCTATTTTTTGAGAGTGTTTATCATGAATGTATTTTACATTTTGTCAAATGCTTTTTCTACATCGATTAATATGACCATGTGATTTTTCTTCTTAACTTGTTAATATGATTGATTACATTGATTAATTTTCAGGTATTAAACTATCCTTGCATCCCCAGAATAAACTCTACTTGATCATGGTGTATAATTCTTTTTATATCTTGTTGAATTCTAATGCTAACATTTTGCTAAGAATTTTGCATCTTCAGTATCACGAGGGATGTTGGTCTGTACTTTTCTTTTTTTTAATTTGTTGTCTAGTTTTGATATCAGGGTAATACTAGCTTCATAAAATGAATTTGAGGGGGAAAAACCACACGATCATCTCAATCGACACAGAAAAAGCACTTGACAAAATTCAACATCCTTTCACGATAAAAATACTCAACAAGTAAATGTAGTGAAAGACTTAAAACTGTTAAAATCTCAATAATACCCAAAGGGATCTACACATTCAATGCACAGGTAATAAAAGATAAAAACATATAAACAGGACTTCATCAAAATTTAAATTTTGTGCATCAAAGGACAGCATAAAAAGTAAAAAGGCAACAGACAGGATGGAAGAAAATATTTGCAAAATGTATATCTGATAAAGTATTAATATCCAGAATATATAAAGAACTCCTACAACTCAAAAACAAATGAACAAAAAAAATAACCCAATTAAAATAATGGGCAAAAGACTTGAAGAAACATTTCTCCATAGAAGATATCCAGATGACCAATAAGCACATGAAATCAATATTACTAATCATTAGGGAAATACAATCCAAACCACAATAAGGTACCACTTCACACACATTAGGGGGGCCATTATAAAAAAAAGAAAAAAGAAAAAAGAAAATATTTGGAAAAACTGGAACCTTTGTGTCTTGCTGGTGGGAATGTAAAATAGTGCAGTCACTATGGAGTACAATGTGGCAGTCCCTCAAAAACTAAACATAGAATTACCATATGATCTAACAATTCCACTTCTATGTAAATACTCAAAAGAACCGAAAGCAGGGGCTTGAACAGGTATTTGTACACTAATTTTCATAGCAGCATTATTCACAAGAGCCAAAAGGTAGAAACAACCCAAATGTTTACCCACAGGTGAATGGATAAACACAATGTGGTATATACATACAGTGGAATTCAGCCTTTAAAAAGGATGAAATTCTGACATGCTACTGTACATGAAAGAACCTTGGAGACATTATGCTAAGTGAAATAAGCCAGACACAAAAGTACAAAAATTGTATGATTCCCCTTATATAAGGAACTTAGAATAGTGAAATTCATAGGAAAGAAAGTAGAATAGTGGTTACCTGGGACTCCAGGGAGGGAGGAATGGGTAGTTATTGCTTAATAGGTACTGAATTTCAGTTTGGGATGATGGAAAAGTCTTGGAGATGGATAGTGATGATAGGTGCACAACAATGTGAATGTGCTTAATGCCACTGAACTGTACACTTAAAAATGATTAAAATGGTAAATTTCATGTTATGTATATTTTACCACAATAAAAAGAAATTAAACACACGAGTTTGCACGCAAAGTCATATACTCAGACTTTCTTTTTTCTCTAGTGAATTACATACACTAACTAATCAAGATGAGAATAATTGCTCTTGGCCATGTCTCAAAACTAGGTTCCCTTCTGATCAATAGTTCCTGGGATGCCAGACCTAACTGACTTCTGGAAGTACCCATGGCATCTCTGTCTCATCCATTACCTCACCAATCAGTTTTATCATTCAAGGCAGTTCACTGAATGCAGGGACCACAAAGTCCCAGCCAGCTAGCATAAAGGTCCCCGGCTTACCACAATATATATACTTTATCTCAGACTCCCAAAGCAATGAAAGGAAAGCACAAAGACACTAAAGGAGTTTGTAAACTTTTCTAGGTTTCCATGTACAAAGCTAACAGAGGTATAATTCAAGTCATATAGCACGGTGGTTCTCAAACTTCAGTATAAGCCACAATCACCACACATTGCTGCCCACATACACCCCAACAGTTTTTCATTCTGTAGGTTTGGGATGGCCCCCAAGATTTTGCATTTTCAGTAAGTTCCCAGGTGGTACGGGGAACTATTCACACAGGGACCACACTTGAGAACCACTGAAGAACAGATTCAAAAACATAACTCCCGTTATTCCTATCTGACCCCAAAGAAGGATCAAAAGGGAGCGAGGAGAAATGTGAAGAGCGGAGAGTTGCCATTGTACCTCTTGATATTGTCATTTCTTTAAATAAATGTATTTTTTCTAATCAGTCAGCAAAGTTAAAACTTAAACACCCAAATAGACACTGAACTTTAGGGAAGAACAAAGGAAATATGCATAGTGACAATTCAGTGCCTGCAAATTACATAAGATTTAGAAAAACTTTTTCCATCGTCCTCTTTTTCTGTTTTCCTTGGACCAGTTTAGAAACTAGACAAAACCTTTTTCTTCTGTGGTCAAAAGTTTTACTACACTCTTTAAAGTCTATAATTCTATGAAAAGGCAACACACAGCAAGCAATTGAGAAGGCAGAGCCATAGCTGCATTGGAGCCAAGGCAAGGATAGTGCTACCAGGGAGACAGGAGTACCAGGCAGCTTCTCACAGACAGCATACGACTGATCCCATACCAAAGATTTTCAATGAGGCAACGACAGAAACTCGGGAGTTATTACAAAACGTAGCACAGCCTCTGGTTCCTCATCTGAACAGAATTACCCATCTAAACAGTCTGGGTGGAGTCTCTGATCCTATCACAGCTTATGGGTGTTATTTTTCAATGTTTTGCCCAGAAGTTTTCACAGGGAATTTTCATTGAAGATTCTACAGGGGGTGAGAGAAGGGTGAAGGGAAAAGCTCTTGCCCCATGATACTGAGTTGTCTAATATGTACTTACAATGTTGAAATAAATAAGCATAAACGCTCAATTTTCAGTTCCTAAAACTGCCACCATGAAACAAACCACCAGGAAAATACATTTAATGCCTAAGTTAAGGAAAAGTGGTAACAGTGTAAAATTAATTAGAATGATGTGATCACCATATTTTCATAGGCATCTTCCCCAAGGACACAGCTAAGATTTTACCTTTCAACTGTGACAAAGGTCACAAACTCAAATACCTACAGGGGACAAGCTAGTAACATAAATAATTGAAGTGATCAAGATAACAGAAAATTCAGTGCCAGAAATAGAATCAAACATTATTTTTAATGAACTATGATTTAGGCATGTAACATAATGCAAGCATTTATGATATAAGAGATCATAAATTTGAAACTCAAAAAATACAAAATTAAAAAATAGGAACTTAATTATTAAATTTTTCTTGTGGCTCATATATTTTTGATATAAAACTGTACCAAGATGTCAATGTAGTCAGCATGCAATGTATAATATAGAATTCAGCCCTGAATCCTTGAACTAAGAGCAGTATGTTTTTAAAAACTGAGTTTCATAAGAGAAAAAAACTCTTCTTAAACACAGGTACTTCCAAACAAAGATGAAGTTCTTGCATAGTTCTTTAAATTTAGGATAATTCAAAGCTATTTGCAGAGTTCTATGCTCCGATGTTATAATATTTAGTTTTTAATACTTTCATTTGTAGCTATCCATTCACCTTAGTGCTATTAATTGAAAAACATTCATTTTCATAAAGTGTAAAATCAAAAAGCCTGCTTGGAATTCAGTCTTAAATTCCATAATTTGGGGAATGAAGTTAAGGCCATAATTTTCATTTCTGGAAACCAACTTCAGCATATGAAAGTGATCCAGATTGTTCCTTAAAAAAATGTTTGCCAGGGACTTCCCTGGTGGTCCAATAGATAAGACTCTGCGCATCCACTGCAGGAGGTGCGGGTTCGACCCCTGGTGGGGGAACTAAGATCCCACGTGCTGTGCAGAGCAGCCAAAAAAAAAAAAGTTTGCCAAAAAGCATATTTATTTACTACAAACGGGAAAACTGAATCATATAAATGCTGCACTCCTTGTGAATGCCCTTGTATTTGCAGTAGTTAGATGAGCTGTAATGTCAACCAAACAAGCCAAATCATTGAGCCATTCATCACTGGTAAACTGAGGGCAAAGATTTTCCCTTGAATGACAAGTACAGATTGATTTCTTTGTTTTTTTTTCCTTTCTCATCCTTGCATTTTATTTTATTTTTTATTATTATTTGGCTGCACTGTGCTGCATGCGGGATGTGGGATCTTATTTCCCTGGCCAGGGATTGAACTGGTGCCCCCTGCATTGAGAGCACAGAGTGTTAATCACTGGACCACTGGGAAGTCCCCAGATTGATTTCTTATAACAGTTAAAAAAGCACTATGAGTTCTAAACTACATATTGGAAACTAGAGCTGTGCATACCATAAATCCTGCAAAGTCTTGAAATATCTTAAGTTCAGGAATCAGTATCTAATTTATGGTGATAATTACTATATTGGTTGCATTTTTAAGCTTTTGGTCTAAAATTATTCCTAGTAAAATCTGCAATAAACAAATGATTAAATCTATGACTTCTCTTTCCAACATGGTCCAGTATTAACCCCAACTATTCACTATTCCAGGAGCACTACCTGTAATCAAGTTAATATATTTTTACCCATTTACATTAAATTCTTTTTTAATGTGTGGGGTTTTTTTTCTTTTTTATAAATTTATTTATTTTATTTTATTTTTGGCTGCTTTGGGTCTTCATTGCTGCATGCAGGCTTTCTCTAGTTCGGGTGAGTGGGAGCTACTCTTTGTTGCAGAGCGTGGACTTCTCATTATGGTGGCTTCTCTTGTTGCGGAGCACAGGCTCTAGGCACACAGGCTTCAGTAGTTGTGGCACACAGGCTCAGTAGCTGCGGCTTGCCGGCTCTAGAGCACAGGCTGAGCAGTTGTGGCTCACGGGCTTAGTTGCTCCGTGGCATGTGGGATCTTCCCGGACCAGGGCTTGAACTTGTGTCCCCTGCATTAGCAGGCGGATTCTTAACCACTGTGCCACCAGGGAAGCCCAGTAAAAAAGATTTTTAAACTCATAAATATTTGGAAATTAACAAACATGCTACTAAATAATGTTTCGATCAAAGAAATCAGAAGTGAAATTTCAAACCACTTTGAAGGTGATGAAAAGGAGAAAAATTTAGACCCATGAGATACCACTCTAGGAACTAAAACAGTCCTCAGAGGAAATTTTAGAGCCTTAAATGCCTTCATTATTAAATAGGGTTTTTAAAAATATAAGGAAATTATTATGCAAAGTAAGGAAAAAGTATAAAAAGCAGAATACAGTAGGAAGCAAGAATTGATACAGATAAACCTAAGAGTAAATTTTAAAAAATAGCAAGGATATATAAATCCAAAAGCTTGTTCTTTGGAAGAACAAAAAACAAAAACCTGATTTCGGTACATAGTGGGGAAGAGGGAGAGGGCTGAACGAAAATGCATAGGATCAGAAAGAAGAAAGAAGACGTAAAAGAGCTTAAACAAACAGCAAGAGAATATCACGTGCAACTCCATGACAACAAATCTGAAAACCAAAAGAAAACAAATGACTTCTCAGCAAAATATAAATTATAAAAATTGACTCATGAAATAATAGAAAATTTGATTAGATGAATTACTTCAAAAGAGAAAAACTTGTGTTGTGTCTATGTATGATATATATATACGAGCATAAAGAAAAGTGTAGCTATATACAAAATATATACATTGCTGAAATAGACATATTATTTTGCTAATATAAGATTACATTGCTAAGATGTGGAATGTAAGCAGGGAAAGATTAACCAAAAAGTGACTATTAAAAAATATCCATATGATCTCGTATGTGTAAAATTAAACATATGCACATGTATATACATACAGAGATGCATGAAAGGATGATAACCAGAATGTTAATGGTGGCCACCTCAAGATGAAAGGATACCCTTGCTTGCACATCTCATTCCCGTCATCTGTGGCCCCTGGTGCCAACAAACACTGAGCATGGAGGGTGAGGGAAGGACAGTGGTGAACTGGCTTACTTTTCAAGGGAATCTCCATTCTCTGAAGGAAGTACTGCTCAAACTTGAACACACATGAGAATCACTTAGAGAGCTTGTTAAAACAGATTACTGGGCCCCATCCTTAGGATTTCTGATTTAGTAAGTCTGAGGTGAGGTCCAAGGATTTGCATTTCCAGTAAGTTCCCAGATGATACTGATGCTGCTGCCCCAGGGACCACACTTTGGGGATCACTGTCCTAAAAGATGCTTGAAATTATTGTGGTCTCCTGTTCCCCTCTCTTTTGCCTTTCTTATTCCCTTCTATTATCGTTTTATTGAAGTTTGGGGAATTAAATTCTCAAATACTATCCTTTCAAGTTTCTGAAATGTACCTTAAAATGTTCATGAAGATCCTGTAACATGCTCCACGTACACTCTACTGCTTCAAAACTAATGGTTAAAAAACCCCAGCAAAACAAAACTGCAGCCAATTAGTAATATATGCTGTGAGATAAAGCATGGTAACACCTTGGTTTAATGATTATGAACTATCACTTAGAGGGGCCCAAATTTTGAATAAAATAATGTTAATATGTATATAATTTGCAGCACTGGTAATCATAAGGTGCTTGCAAATGGCAGAAGGGTTAATCATGTTTCTGTATCATGGGTAAGCAGATCTGGGTGACATGGACTAATAGAAGAGACATTTTTTAAATTTCTAAAACAATTTTGAAAAACTGGGAGGCATTTTTGTTAGTATACAGACTAAGTTGCTGTAGTAAAATGGGTCAAATTAGATCAGGGTAGGTTTCTTTCTCAGTTAACTGTCTAGACATAGGCTAGCAGCTTTGTTCTGTGATGATGTCTAAGCATCCAGGTTCCTTCTATCTTGTTGCTTGCATTCTTTTTTTGTCTGCCTAGTTGAAGTTAGCTCACTGCACAATTCTGCCCATGAGAAGGAAGAAAGAGAAGAAGGGGAGAACAAACCCAGCCCATGAAAGCATGAATTCTCAGAAAGGACATATTGCCCCCAAGGGGCAAAATCTGGCTCACGGGCGGTGGAAGGGCAAAAAAACTTTAGTCTTTTTATGGTTAAAGCACAGATATTTACGTACAGTGCATAAATAGATAGACATCTGTGGTATTAAAATTTCATGGGGGTGGGGCTTCCCTGGTGGCTCAGCGGTTTAGAATCTGCCTGCTAATGCAGGGGACATGGGTTCGAGCCCTGGTCTGGGAGGATCCCACATGCCGCGGAGTAACTAGGCCTGTGAGCCACAACTACTGAGCCTGCGCGTCTGGAGCCTGTGCTCCGCAACAAGAAAGGCCGTGACAGTGAGAGGCCCGCGCACTGCGATGAAGAGTGGCCCCCGCTTGCCACAACTAGAGAAAGCCCTTGCACAGAAACGAAGACCCAACACAGCAAAAGTAAATAAATAAATTAATAAACTCCTACCCCCAACATCTTAAAAAAAAAAAATTTCATGGGGGCAATTAGGGGAAAAAAGTCTAAGAAGGCTACTTACGGAAGTGATAATGAAAAACAGATTGCAAAACTATGTTTTAAAGGCAAGTAAGAGAAGCTGCACACATCTCTTCTGCTCCCAAGAACTTAGTCACAAAGACAGGGAAGCTAGGAAATACTCTTTGGCTGGGTGGCTGTTGGCCGAGGGTAAACTTGGTTTCTTCCCATAGGAGCCTCTTCATAGGACTGCTTATGTGTTCCCACAACGTGACAGTTGGTTACGCTCAGAGCAAGAAAGCCAAGAGATACTCCAATAAAGATGTTAAAAAAAAAAAAAAAAAAAAGAGACCACGATGGAAGCAGCAATGGATTTTATGGTCTTGGAATCCATACACTGCCACTTCCACCACTATGTATGTAAGTATACAAAGCAATCTTGATACAATGCTGAAGGAGCCTACACAGGCTGTGACTACCCCGAGGCTAGGTCTGGGGATCATCTAGGAGATGGGCTTTTTACTTGGAAGTACAATTGGAAGTTCTCATATATGTATGAATGGTAAAATCATTCTGGTTAAATTCTAGTTGTCCTCCAAGGCCCTGACGAAATGTTAACTCCCTAGCCAGATTTCATTGCTTCCTTGTTCGTGATTCTATATCACACTATTCCCACTTCTGGTGCAGTACCTATCACACTGTACAATGATTTGCTATGTATACGGCTGTCTCTCCAATGAAAATATAGGACTGAGACTTACTAAGTTTGATGCCCCCCCAAGCTCCAGGCAGTGTTGAACTTAAAAAAACTGCTAGTCACTCTCAGTACTGTATCAGTAAGGAAACCTATCTGGGACCAAAGCAAGAAACCTTCTAAATTATCTGTTCAGCTCATCACTGATTTGCCTTAGAAACCTAAACAACTTGCTTAAAACAAGCAAGTAACCTAGCAAACAAAATGAACCCAGAACACAAATTTATTCAATTCAATGCTAGATGTAACTTTTCTGTTAACCAGAATTTTCATTTAGATAATTTTACATGGGCAGGCAAATTAAAATCCAAAATTTGCTGGATGAGTTTTGTAAGAGAAGATGTGTGCTTCAGTGGAAAACTATGCTGCATTTAGATCACGCCCTCCCAGGTTATCTGATTCTAGCCTCTGATTACCGTTGAGCTGTTTTACTTAGTTTCTACAGAAGAAAACTGATAGTGATGCAAAATAACTCTTGCCTTTAGGCATGTGAATTCTGTCTGGTGGAGGTTCAACTGACTTCCCTCCACAATGGAAGAGGCCAGTTCTGCCTTCGTGGGCACATTCATTTCAATAGTTCTGATCTATAAACATATCTGTTCTTTGGACTCTCCCTTTGAACTCTCCCTTTGAATTGGCTGTAACATATTACTGGTTCCCTCTTTTTTTTTTTTTTTTTTTTGCGGTACGCGGGCCTCTCACTGTTGTGGCCTCTCCCGTTGTGGAGCATAGGCTCCAGAAGCGCAGGCTCAGCGGTCATGGCTCACGGGCCTAGCCGCTCCGAGTCACGTGGGATCTTCCTGGACCGGGGCACGAACCCGTGTCCCCTGCATCGGCAGGCGGACTCTCAACCACTGCACCACCAGAGAAGCCCTGGTTCCCTCATTTAATCAGTGAGTTAAATAAAATGTTTAACACTTGTTCATTTTATATCTGTATAAAAACCATGATTTTACCCATTTTTGAAAGTTTTCCTCCAACAGCACATATATCTAGGACAAGAGGAGGGATTGATTGCGTGATCTTAACCAAAGTTTTTAAAAAGCACAGACTGTAGAATTACACAAACCTGGATTCAAATCCTGGCTCTTTGAGGCACTCAGGGCCCCTGCACTGTGTACCTCCAGTGGGAGCCATTCACATTGTAGTTTTTCTGAATGTGCTTCACTGCATAGTGCTTTGCACAGGTCTGCACTGCATATATGGCAACACCACCTCCACTTCACAAGCGTGCATGGGTGTGTGCACTAGGAAAGGCTGTCCTGTCCCTTTGCCTTGGTTGGTGGTGATGAAATGTTTTATGAACCAACAATATATGTATATGGGCTCAGCTATCGTAATGTAAGCAGAGCATGAGGGTAGAAAAGAATAAGGGGAAGAGATAAGAACAGCTTCTAAATGTTAACAGCTTTGATCAGCACTGTCCAACAGAACTTTTTGCAATGATGAAAATGGTCTAGATCGGTGCTGCCCAATACAGTAGCAACTACCTACATGTGGTTACTGAACACTTGAAATTTGGTTAGTATGACTGAGAAACTGAATTTTTTTATTTTATTTCATTTTAATTAACTTATATTTAAATAGCTACATGTGGCTAATGGCTACCATATTGGACACACAGGTATAGATAGACAACTAGTAAAAGGACAAATTGCTAGACTCAGAAGAATGGGAAATGTAGGTTTCTCAAGCTTTTTGGTCCAAGGACCCACGTATTTAAACAGCATTGAGACTCCAAAGAACTTTTGTTTATGTGGGTTATATCTATCTAGATTTATTATCTTAAGAAAAACTGAGAAATTCAAATTATTTTAAATTTTTACTCCATTTATTAGTCCAATTTAAAAATAATAAGCTCATGATTTTTATGAAAAAAACCCGTATTTTCCAAAACAAAAAATAAATTAGTGAGAAGAGTGGCATTGCTTATATTTCTGCATTCAGTCTATTGTAACACTATATAGCCTATAGAAAACTCCATTGTATGCTTATAAGAAAAAAGCAAACATCACGTAAGTATTATTATGAAAAGGGTCTCAGGAGCCCCCTGATACCACACTTTGAGAACCAGTCACCTAGTTATAGGACAAATAAACAGCAAAATGTTGGATATTCATTCACCCAGGGCCACTCTCTTACCCTGTTGCAAACAGGTGACTTTGTCACCTACAGCAGGTGAAAGGCTCCAGCCACCAGGTTACCAGTAGAGGGCAAGGATAGGGCACCAGGCAAAGATAAGGAGGTTAAGAGAAAGCCTATACAGTTGACCCTTGAACAATGTGGGGTTAGGGGCACCAACCTCCCTGATGCAGCAGAAAATCAACCTATAACTTTTGACTCCCCGAAAACTTAACTATCAATACTACTAGCCTACTGTTGACTAGAAGCCTTACCAATAACACAGTCGATTAACACAAATTTTGTATGTTATATGTATTATATACTGTATTTTTACAATAAAGTAGCTAGAGAAAAGAAAACGTTTTAAGAAAATTATAAGGGAGGGAAAATACATTTACAGTACTGGACTGTATTTACTGATACTGTAAGTTTACAACTGTTTATAAGTATCTACATCATATTGTCTTATAAGATACAAAACATTGTAGATATTATATGTATTACTAACACCAGACATCAAAAATGAAAGGATAATGTGAAAAAGAAATTTGTATTTATTTACAGGTATAACGATTCATGCATTGATAATGAAGAAGCAACATGATTGTTTTATGGTAGCCTAGTGTAATCAATGTGATTATTTTATGGTAAGCTTAGTCTATACATTAATAAATAAGTCATTATAAAATTTTTATGGCATACAGTAATACAGTCATATTCATCATACAGTACTGGAAACATTGTTACCTTTTTAAAGAAACCACTTACCTGTGATGATAGGCTGATACACAATTTCTCCAATTAGGAGGGAGGAAGAAAGAGAGGCATACTGTATGGTAATGTAATTCTTTGAAGTCAAAGTTATAAGACAGTAAGAAAACTAACACATTATTAATTTTATATTAAATATCAATCACCTTATGCCTAGTAGCTACATATATTTTATGCATTCATAACATACATTTTTCTTAATTTTTTCCATGTTTCTAGTCTACAGAGTTTGTCTGCAAGTTTTTCAAATTGTGATAAATCTCCAAAAATTTTTCCAATATATTTATTGAAAAAAACATGTGTACAAGTGGACCTGCGCAGTTCAAACACATATTGTTCAAGTGTCAACTGTATATTAAACTGTGGGGCCCTCACTTTCTATTCAGGAAAGAATTCACATAGCAGGCCTAAGACTGCTCTTCTTTGAAAGGCCTGTTTGCAAGGCTAGCCTTTGGCTGGTATCTGGAGACTCTGATTTCAAGAAGGTTCCCACCATTCCCTAACTGATAGAAGCGGTTTAATGTGCCTAAACACAAACAGTGTGGTTTGTGTCAAACACCTGCTTTCCTTCTGGGAGTCTAGGATTTTGGTGCATAAAATTCAGCACAGCCTGTGTGACTCCAGTGAGAGAGGACTCTGGAAGCTGGTGCCTGCTTTCCTCTGGACTTTGCCCCACCTACCTTTTTCCTTTGCTAATTTTGTGTTGTATCCCTTCACTGTATTAAATCATAGCTGTGAGTATGACTACATGCCAAGTCCTGTGGGTCCTCTTAGTGAATCACTGAACCTGGGGGTAGTTTTAGGTAATCTCGACATATTCCACTTCATTGGCCCTGCTCCCAGAATGTTGACACCTAGGATTATATCCCACACTACAGAGGACTGGAGGCTTCTCCCTGAAGAAACTGAAAAGCCAAACAAACAGGAAAAAGGACCACAAAGGGCAGAAACAATGAAAAAAGCAAAAAAAACCTCCAAAAATAAAACTACACTTTATATCTTTAAAAAGATAAGAAAATATATTGCACCTATAAAATGCAAAGAAGCAATCAGAGAACAAGAAATGTTAAAATTTTAAATATGATAATCAAAAATAAATACGGAATAGAAGTGGAAGTGATAGAAGATAGAGTTGAAAAAAAATTGCCTTGAGAAGTTGAAAAAAAAAGGAGAAGGATAAAAAACAGAAGAGAGAAGAAAACTAAAGGATCAATCCAGGAGGTCTAAAACACTTAAGTAAAGAAAAAGAACGGGAGTTCTCTGGTGGCCTACTGGTTATTTTTGGGCTTTCACTGCTGTGGCCCGCATTCAATCCCTGTTCCAGATCATGCAAGCCACATGGTGTGGCAAAACAAAAACAAAAACAAACAA
Source organism: Mesoplodon bidens (assembly GCF_964165515.1). Classification (NCBI taxonomy): domain Eukaryota; kingdom Metazoa; phylum Chordata; class Mammalia; order Artiodactyla; family Ziphiidae; genus Mesoplodon; species Mesoplodon bidens. The sequence continues at coordinate 28,942,075 of NC_138170.1, forward strand.
ACAAAAAGAACAGGAAAGAAAAAGAGGCTTCCCTGGTGGTGCAGTGGTTAAGAATCCTCCTGCCAATGCAGGGGACACAGGTTTGAGCCCTGGTCCGGGAAGATCCCACATGCCGCAGAGCAACTAAGCCTGTACGCCACAACTACTGAGCCTGCGCTCTAGAGCCCGCGAGCCACACTACTGAAGCCTGTGCACCTAGAGCTTGTGCTCCACAACAGAAGAAGCCACCGCAATGAGAAGCCCGCACACCACAACAAAGTAGCCCCCGCTCACTGCAACTAAAGAAAGCCCGCACACAGCAACAAAGACCCAATGCAGCCAAAAATAAAATAAATAAATTTATTTAAAAAAAAAAAAGAGGGCTTCCCTGGTGGCGCAGTGTTTGAGAGTCCACCTGCCGATGCAGGGGACACGGGTTTGTGCCCCAGTCCAGGAAGATCCCACATGCTGTGGAGCGGCTGGGCCTGTGAGCCGTGGCCACTGGGCCTGTGCATCCAGAGCCTGTGCTCCACAATGGGAGAGGCCACAACAGTGAGAGGCCCGAGTACCGCAAAAAAAAAAAAAAAAGAGAGAGAAAGAGAACATTTTAAATGGAAAGAAAAAAACTTATTGAAATAAATTTCACCAGACTAGGAAAAAAGAGGCCTCAGGTTGAAAGAGCCAAAACACAATAAATGGAAAAAAAGGACCACAGTAAGGTCACATAACCATAAAATTTCAGAATACCAGAGATGAGTGTACCAGAAGAAGCATGCCAGAGAAATCAAGTGTAAGGGTAGAATAAAGACATTTCTGAGACACACAAGGACTTCGAAAATTTATCCTTTCTTAGAAAGTAACTGGACTAAGTGCTTCACCAAAGTGATTGAGTAAACCAAACCAGGATCCAAATAAAGGATACAAACTAGGAGAGACGTGAAGGAAAGTCCCAGCTAAGCACCAAATTGAGAGAACTTTATCTTCTCCCTTCAGTTCAAAATTCCATCTTGGCTAACATATTTTTAATTTTATAGGGCACTTTCCCCTTCTCTGACTGTTTCTTTCCATAGTATCCAATTCTTATTTCATGGGTGCAATCTCCTTTCTTATCTCTTTAAAGATCCTAATCTTTAGGTTAGTGCAAACCTAGAACCAGACCAGATCAGAGTATGAAGAATGATATCTAACAAAAGGAAAGGCAAAAACCACATGATCATCTCAATAGACACAGAAAACACATTTGACAAAATTCAACATCCATTCATGATAAAAACTCTCATCAAAGTGGATATAGAGGGAACATATCTCAACATCATAAAGGTCATTTATGACAAACTCACAGCCAGCAAAATACTCAATGCTGAAGAGCTGAAAGCCTCCCTGCTGAATTCAGGAACAAAATAAAGATGCCCACTCTCACTGCTTTTATTTAACAAAGTATTGGAAGTCCCAGCTACAGCCATCAGACAAAAAAAAAAGAAAGAAAGAAAGAAAACGTATCCAAATTGTAAGAGAAGAGGTAAAACTCACTATCTGCAGATGACACGATACTCTATAGAGAACCCTAAAGTCTCCACACAAAAACTACTAGAACTAATAAATGATTTCAGCAAGGTAGCAGGATACAAGATTAATATACAGAAATCTGTTGCATTTCCATACACCAGTGATGAAATATCAGAAGGAGAAAGTAAAAAACAATCCCATTTAAAATCACATCAAGGGAAGAGATATGGGGATATATGTATATGTATAGCTGATTCACTTTGTTATAAAGCAGAAACTAACACACCATTGTAAAGCAATTATACTCCAATAAAGATGTTAAAAATAAATTAATTAATTAACTAAATAAAATCACATAAAAAAACAAACAAACAAACCTAGGAATAAACTTAGCCAAGGAGGTAAAAGACCTATACACTGAAAACTACAAAACACTGATAAAAGAAATTGAAGATGATTCAAAGAAATGGAAAAATATCTCATGCTTTTGAATTGAAAGAATTAATATTGTTAAAATGTCCATATAATCCAAAGAAATCTACAGATTTAATGCAATCCCTATAAAAATACCTATGACATTTTCCACAGAACTAGAATAAATAATCCTAAAATTTATATGGGGACTTCCCTGGTGGCACAGTGGTTAAGAATCTGCCTGCCAATGCAGGGGACACAGTTTTGAGCCCTGGTCCGGGAAGATCCCACATGCCGTGGAGCAACTAAGCCCATGAGCCACAACTACTGAGCCTGCACTCTAGAGCCTGTGAGCCACAACTACTGAGCCCACATGCCACAACTACTGAAGCCCGCACACCTAGAGCCATGCTTCTCAACAAGAGAAGCCACTGCAATGAGCAGCCCATGCACCTCAACGAAGAGTAGCCCCCCCACTCGCCGCAACTAGAGAAAGCCCGTGTGCCGCAACAGAGATCCAATGCAGCCAAAAATAAATAAATAAATTTATATTAAAAAATTTATATGGAATAACAAAATACCAAGAATTGCCAAAGCAAAGCTGAGAAAAAAGAAAAAAGCTGGAGGCATAACCCTTCCAGACCTCAGACTACACACAACAAAGCTACAGTAATCAAAACAGTATGGTACTGGTACAAAAACAGAAACATAGATCAGTGGAACAGAATAGAGAGCCAAGAAGTAAGCCCATGCTCAATTAATCTATGACAACTAAGGCAAGAATATACAACGGAGAAAAGAGAGTCTGTTTCACAAGTGGTGCTGGGAAAGCTGTACAGCTATACGTAAAACAATGAAATTAGAACATTTTCTCATATACAAAAATAAACTCAGAATGGTTTAAAGACCTAAATATAAGACATGACACCATAAAACTCCTAGAAAAGAACATAGGTGAAACATTTTTGACATAAATCACAGCAGTATTTTCATAGATCAGTCTCCCAAGGCAAAAGAAATAAAATAAAAAATTTAAAAATGGGACCTAATCAAACTTAAAAGCTTTTGCACAGTGAAAGAAACCATTAACAAAATGAAAAGATAAACTATGGAATGGGAGAAAATATTTGCAAATGATGCAACTAGCAAGGGGTTAATATCCAAAATACATAAACACCTCATATAGCTCAATATCAAAAAAAACCAAACAATCCAATAAAAAAATGGGCAGAAGACCTAAATAGACATTTTTCCAAAGAAGATATAGAGATGGCTGACAGGCACATGAAAAGATGCTCAACATTGCTAATTATTAGAGAAATGCAAATCAAAACCACAATGAGGTATCACCTCACATGGGTCAAAATGACTACCATCAAAAAGTCTACCAAGAAATGCCAAAGAGAATGTGGAGAAACGGAACACTTGTATACTGTTCATGGGAATGTAAATTAGTGTAGCCACTATGGAAAACGGTACAGAGGTCCTTTAAAACCTAAAAATAGAACTACCATAAGATCCAGCAGTTTCACTCCTGGGTATGTATCTGGAAAAAAACAGTGAACACTCTAACTAAAAAAGATACATGCACCCAATGTTCACCGTAGCATTATTTACAGTAGCCAAGATATGGAAGCAATCTAAGTGCCCATCAACAGCCTACTGGCTTAAGAAGATGTGATATACATATATTGGAATATTATTCAGCCATAAAACAGAATGAAATTTTGCCATTTGCAGCAACATGGATGGACCGAGAGAATATTATGCTTAGTGAAATAAGTCAGACAGAGAAACACAAATACTATATGTTATCACTTATATGTGGAAGTAATACAAATGAATCTATATACAAAACAGAAACAGACTCACAGACATAGAAAACAAATTTATGAGTATGGGATTAACAGATACAAACTACTATACATAAAATAGATAAAAACAAGGATTTACTGTATAGCACAGGGAATTATACCCAACAGTTTGTAATAAGCTATCATGTAATGTAATCTGCTAAATAAATAAAAAACAGGAAAAAAAGAATAAGGTCTAGAGAAAGGAAGTCTTAAGGAAAAAATGAAATTGACAGATTCCTGCATTTGTTTAACACATCTGAGTAACTGGAAAAAATCAACCACACATTAATAGAAAATTAAGTAAATGAAAGAAACAATCTTAGTTTATCTTTTGGCTGAAAGGCTAATCATATTTACCTAGTCATAATAATATAAAACCTCACTACTGATTTAACTAAATATTGAGATAAAAATCTCAGTTGAGAGGATGGAAGAAGTCAAAATAGAATACAGAGAAAAGGAGCTAAATCCTCATCTTCATTTATTAGTTCCCAATTTATCAAAAAAGCCATTAAATGATTTACATCAAGAAGTAGTTATAAAGTATACTTTTTAGAAAGACAGAGGTAAATACTATTAGGAAAAGTTGCAAGAGTTGAAAGTAGTTGCCTCCCAGGAAATAAACAAGCACTCAAGAGGAATGTGTCCCACATTTCTGTAGTAAAATGTTAAGAATCGATTTATTTTTTCAATGATATATATTATTACTTTGATGTTGAAGTAACATTTGAAAAATAATTTATTGGCTAACTAAACTGGAAGGTTTTACAATTCCTTACATCAGTACTCAGAGCGATTTCCTCTTCACTAAGCAAGAGAGTCTTGTACTCAATACCCCAACAACCATGAGGAAAACTATTCTTTTAATTGTCTTTTCAATTTTTTGATAGAGGTGGGACTTCCCTGGTGGTCCAGTGGGTAAGACTCATGTTCTCAATTCAGGGGGCCCAGGTTCAATTCCTGTTTGGGGAACTAGATCCCACATGCGTGCTGCAGCTAAGGAGTCTGCATGCCGCAACTAAGAAGTTCGCATGCCTCAACTAAGTACGCTGCATGCAGCAATTATGAGCCTGTGTGCTGCAATGAAGATCCCGCGTGCTGGAATTAAGACCCGGTGCAGCCTAAATAAATAAATTAATTAATTAAATGAACATTGTTAACAAAAAAACACAAAACAAAAAGAAGTTTTGATCAAGGTCCATTTTCTGTCTTTATTCTCTCTTACTGTTCTGATCATTTTTTAGAAAAACACTTTTAGGGTCCTGAACCAAGATGGCAGAGTAGAAGGATGTGCTCTCACTCCCTCTTGCGAGAACACCAGAATCACAACTAGCTGCTGGACAATCATCGACAGGAAGACATTGGAACTCACCAAAAAAGATACGCCACATCCAAAGACAAAGGAGAAGCCACATGAGATGGTAGAAGGTGCGCAATCACAGTAAAATCAAATCTCATAACTGCTAGGTGGGTGACTCACAGACTGGAGAACACTTATACCACAGAAGTCCACCCACTGGAGTGAAGGTTCTGAGCCCCATGTCAGGCTTCCAAACCTGGGGGTCCGGCAATGGGAGGAGGAATTCCTAGAGAATCAGACTTTGAAGGGTAGCACGATTTGATTTCAGGACTTCGACAGGACTGGGGGAAACAGAGACTCCACTCTTGGAGGGCACACACAAAGTAATATGCGCATCAGGACCCAGGGGAAGGAGCAGTGCCCCCAGGGGGAGACTGAATCAGACCTACCTGCTAGTGTTGGAGGGTCTCCTGCTGAGGCGGGGTGGTGGTGGCTGTGGCTCACTGTGAGAACAAGGACACTGGTAGCAGAGGTTGTGGGAAGTGCTCCTTGGCGTTAGACCTCCCAGAGTCCGCAATTACCCCCACCAAAGACTTCAGGTAGGCTCCAGTGTTGGGTTGCCTCAGGTCAAACAACCAACAGGGAGGGAACCCAGCCCCACCCATCAGCCGTCAAGCAGATTAAAGTTTTACTGAGCTCTGCCCACCAGAGCAACAGCCAGCTCTACCCAGCACCAGTCCCTCCCATCAGGAAACTGGCACAAGCCTCTTAGAGAGCCTCATCCACCAGAGGGCAGACAGCAGAAGCAAGAAGAATTACAATCCTGCAGCCTGTGTAACAAAAACCACATTCACAGAAAGATAGATGAAAAGGCAGAAGGCTATGTACCAGATGAAGGAACAAGATAAAATCCCAGAAAAACAACTAAATGAAGGGGAGATAGGCAACCTTCCAGAAAAAGAATTCAGAATAATGATAGTGAAGATGATCCAGGACCTCGGAAAAAGAATGGAGGCAAAGATCGAGAAGATGCAAGAAACATTTAACAGGTATCTAGAAGAATTAAAGAACAAACAAACAGAGATAAACAATACAATAACTGAAATGAAAACTACACTAGAAGGAATCAATAGCAGAATAACTGCGGCAGAAAAATGGATCAGTGATCTGGAAGACAGAATGGTGGAATTCACTGCTGTGGAACAGAATAAAGAAAAAAGAATGAAAAGAAATGAAAACAGGCTAAGAGCCCTCTGGGACAACATTAAACGCAACAACATTCTCATTACAGGGGTCCCAGAAGGAGAAAAGAGAGAGAAAGGACCTGAGAAAATATTTGAAGAGATTATAGTCGAAAAACTTCCCTAACATGGGAAAGGACTTAAGTAGCCACCCAAGTCCAGGAAGCGCAGCAAGTCCCATACAGGATAAACCCAAGGAGAAACATGCCAAGACACGTAGTAATCAAACTGGCAAAAATTAAACACAAAGAAAAATTATTGAAAGCAGCAAGGGAAAAACAACAAATAACATACAAGGGAACTCCCATAAGGTTACCAGCTGAGTTCTCAGCAGAAACTCTACAAGCCAGAAGGGAGTGGCATGATATACTTAAAGTGATGAAAAGGAAGAAACTACAACCAAGATTACTCTACCCAGCAAGGATCTCATTCAGATTCAATGGAGAAATCAAAAACTTTACAGACAAGCAAAAGCTAAGAGAATTCATCACCACCAAACCAGCTCTACAACAAATGCTAAAGGATCTTCTCTAAGTGGGAAACACAAGAGAAGAAAAGGACCTACAAAAACAAACCCAAAACAATTAAGAAAATGGTTATAGGAACATAAATATCGATAATTACCTTAAACGTGAATGGATTAAATGCTCCAACCAAAAGACACAGGCTTGCTGTGAATGGATACAAAAACAAGACCCATATATATATGCTGTCTACAAGAGACCCTTCAGACCTAGGGACACATACAGACTGAAAGTGAGGGGATGGAAGAAGATATTCCATGCAAATGGAAATCAAAAGAAAGCTGGAGGAGCAATATTCATATCAGATAAAATAGACTTTAAAATAAAGAATGTTACAAGAGACAAGGAAGGACACTACATAATGATCAAGGGATCAATCCAAGAAGAAGATATAACAATTATAAATATATATGCACCCAACCTAAGGGCACCTCAATACATAAGGCAACTGCTAACAGCTATAAAAGAGGAAATCGACAATAATACAATAATAGTGGGGGACTTTAACACCTCACTTACACCAATGGACAGAGCATCCAAAATGAAAATAAATAAGGAAATAGAAGCTTTAAATGACACAAAAGACCAGATAGATTTAATTGATATTTATAGGACATTCCATCCAAAAACAGCAGATTACACTTTCTTCTCAAGGGTGCATGGAACACTCTCCAGGATAGGTCACATCTTGTGTCACAAATCAAGCCTCAGTAAATTTAAGAAAGTTGAAATCATATCAAGCATCTTTTCTGACCACAACGCTATGAGATTAGCAATCAATTACAGGGAAGAAAACGTAAAAAACACAAACACATGGAGGCTAAACAATACATTACTAAAAAACGAAGAGATCACTGAAGAAATCAAAGAGGAAATCAAAAAATACCTAGAGACAAATGACAATGAAAACATGATGATCCAAAACCTATGGGATGCAGCAAAAGCAGTTCTAAGAGGGAATTTTATAGCTATACAAGTCTACCTCAAGCAACAACAAAAATCTCAAGTAAACAATCTAAATTTACACCAAAAGGAACTAGAGAAAGAAGAACAAACAAAACCCAAAGTTAGCAGAAGGAAAGCAATCATAAAGAGCAGAACAGAAATAAATGAAATAGAAACAAAGAAAACAGTAGCAAACATCAATAAAACTAAAAGCTGGTTCTTTGAGAAGATAAGCAAAATTGATAAACCATTAGCCAGACTCATCAAGAAAAAGAGGGAGAGGACTCAAATCAGTAAAATTAGAAATGAAAAAGAAGTTACAACAGACACTGCAGAAATACGAAGCATCCTAAGAGACTACGACAAGCAACTCTATGCCAATAAAATGGAAAACCTGGAAGAAATGGACACATTCTTAGAAAGGTTTAACCTTCCAAGACTGAACCAGGAAGAAATAGAAAATATGAACAGACCAATCACAAGTAATGAAATTGAAACTGTGATTAAAAATCTTCCAACAAACAAAAGTCCAGGACCAGATGGCTTCACAGGTGAATTCTATCAAACATTTAGAGAAGAGCTAACATCCATCCTTCTCAAACTCTTCCAAAAAATTGCAGATGAAGGAACACTCCCAAACTCATGCTATGAGGCAACCATCAGCCTGATACCAAAACCAGAAAAAGATACTACAAAAAAAGAAAATCACAGACCAATATCACTGATGAATATAGATGCAAAAATCCTCAACAAAATACTAGCAAACAGAATCCAACAACACATTAAAAGGATCATACACCATGATCAAGTGGGATTTATCCCAGGGATGCAAGCATTCTTCAATATATGCAAATCAATCAATGTGATACACCACATTAACAAACCGAAGAAAAACCCTATGATCATCTCAGTAGATGCAGAAAAAGCTTTTGACAAAATTCAACACCGATTTATGATAAAAACTCTCCAGAAAGTGGGCATAGAGGGAACCTACCTCAACATAATAAAGGCCATATATGACAGACCCACAGCAAACATCATTCTCAATGGTGAAAAACTGAAAGCATTTTCTCTAAGATCAGGAACAAGACAAGGATGTCCACTCTCACCACTATTATTCAACATAGTTTTGGAAGTCCTAGCCACTGCAATCAGAGAAGAAAAATAAATAAAAGGAATCCGAATTGGAAAAGAAGAAGTGAAACTGTCACTGTTTGCAGATGACATGATACTATACATAGAGAATCCTAAAGATGCCACCAGGAAACTACTAGAGCTAATCAATGAATTTGGTAAAGTTGCAGGATACAAAATTAATGCACAGAAATCTCTTGCATTCCTATACACTAATGATGAAATATCTGAAAGATATTTCAGAGAAATTAAGGAAACACTCCCATTTACCACTGCAACAAAAAGAATAAAATACCTAGGAATAAACCTACCTAGGGAGACAAAAGACCTGTATGCAGAAAACTATAAGACACTGATGAAAGAAATTAAAGATGACAGAAATAGATGGAGAGATATACCATGTTCTTGGATTGGAAAAATCAGTATTGTGAAAATGACTATACTACCTAAAGCAATCTACAGATTCAATGCAATCCCTATCAAATTACCAATGGCATTTTTTACAGAATTAGAACAAAAAATCTTAAAATTTGCATGGAGACACAAAAGAGCCCAGATAGCCAAAGCAGTCTTGAGGGAAAAAAAACGGAGCTGGAGGAATCAGACTCCCTGACTTCAGACTATACTACAAAGCTACAGTAATCAAGACGGTATGGTACTAGCACAAAAACAGAAACATACATCAATGGAACAAGATAGAAAGCCCAGAGATAAACCCACACACCTATGGTCAACTCATCTATGACAAAGGAGGCAAGGATATACAATGGAGAAAACACAGTCTCTTTAATAAGCAGTGCTGGGAAAACTGGACAGCTACATGTAAAAGAATGAAATTAGAACACTCCTTAACACCATACACAAAAATAAACTCAAAATGGATTAGAGATCTAAATTTAAGACTGGAAACTATAAAACTCTTAGAGGAAAACATAGGAAGAACACTCTTTGACATAAATCACAGCAAGATCTTTTTTGATCCACCTCCTAGAGTAATGGAAATAAAAACAAAAATAAACAAATGGGACTAATGAAACTTCAAAGCTTTTGCACAGCAAAGGAAACCATAAACAAGATGAAAAGACAAACCTCAGAATGGGAGAAAATATTTGCAAACGAATCAACAGACAAAGGATTAATCTCCAAAATATATAAACAGCTCATGCAGCTCAATATTAAAGAAACAAACAACCCAATCCAAAAATGGGCAGAAGACCTAAATAGACATTTCTCCAAAGAAGACATACAGATGGCCAAGAAGCACATGAAAAGCTGCTCACCATCACTAATTATTAGAGAAATGCAAATCAAAACTACAATGAGGTATCACCTAACACCAGTTAGAATGGGCATCATCAAAAAATCTACAAACAACAGGTGCTGGAGAGAGTGTGGAGAAAAGGGAACCCTATTACACTATTGGTGGGAATGTAAATTGATACAGTCCCTATAGACAACAGTATGGAGGTTCCTTAAAAAACTAAAAATAGAATTACCATATGATCCAGCAATCCCACTACTGGGCATATACCCAGAGAAAACCATAATTCAAAAAGACACATGCACCCCAATGTTCATTGCAGCACTATTTACAATAGCCAGGTCATGGAAGCAACCTAAATGCCCATCGACAGACGAATGGATAAAGAAGGTGTGGTACATATATACAATGGAATATTACTCAGCCATAAAAAGGAATGAAATTGAGTCATCTGTTGAGACGTGGATGGATTTAGAGACTGTCATACAGAGTGAAGTATGTCAGAAAGAGAAAAACAAATATTGTATATTAACGCATATATGTGGGACCTAGAAAGATGGTACAGATGAACCGGTTTGCAGGGCAGAAATTGAGACAGAGATGTAGAGAACAAATGTATGGACACCAAGGGGGAAAGAGGCAGGGGGGTGGGGATGAATTGGGAGATTGGGATTGACAGGTATACACTGATGTGTATAAAATTGATGACTAATAAGAACCTGCTGTATAAAAATAAAATAAAATTCAAAAATTCAAAAAAAAAGAAAAACACTTTTATTGAGGATGCTCTGTATGTACTGATACAAAAAGTTCTCTATGATACACTGTCAAGTGGAAAAAGCAATGGAAGAAAAGTGCAAATATATCTAAGAAGGAGAAAATGTAAATCTATTTTGATATGGAAATGCATTAAATATCTCTGGAGGACAAGCAATAAACTGGTAATAATGACTACCCAGGGCAGGCAAATTGAAGGAATAGGAATTGAGGAGATGAAGAACAGGGGAAAGAGGGAGCCTTTCCATTGTATACTGTTTTTTAACCTTTTGATTTTTAGCCCTGTGAAATGATTGCCTACCTGAAAAAAATTTTAAAAATTTTAAGTTATACCTCTTTATCTTGGTGTAAAATTAAAATATAATAATTTTCAATATTTGGGGAAATAATGAAAATACAGAAAACAATACCCCCAAATCTCATCTCTCCAGAGATAAAACATTTTGATGTACATACAGTGTGATCTTATCACATATTTTGAACTTGCACACTTACATGCCAACCTGAGAGCCTACTTGCCAGTCTTTTAATCCTCACAACAGTAAATCTACTAACCTATAATAAGATTATAGAGGCTCAAATAAAATAAAAAGGAGTAAACCTTGTGGATAAGCAGGGACACTTGAAAACTCCCCATTCATCTCTAGGTAGTCAATGATTATTTCAGAGAGAGAATGGTTTCAGTGCCTAGATATGTGAATATAGCCTTTCCTTTTTCCTTCTTGCAGTCTAGCACTATACTATGCAGAAGAATTTCTCTCAAAGTGGCAAGCCTGAATCAAGTATATCTCTACTACAATTCAATCTTTTTATACTTCTTTTACCCCAAATGGGATAATATTCATAAATTTAAAGAAGTTGTTCTTTTTTACACTGATATTATGACCATTTTCTCATTTTGTCAAATTTTTTCCACAACATGATTTGTAATGGTTGTATAGATTTACAACATGATTTGTAATGGTTGCATAGATTTACAACATGATTTGTAATGGTTGTATAGATTTACATTGTATTAATATATAGTATGAATTATTATATTCTATGATTTAAATTATTTTACCATTTCCCTTTTTAGGGACAATTAGTTTTTTCAAAGTTCCATCATCATAAACATCATTGCAACAAACATCCAGTAACTAGTCCTGTGTACATATCCATTCCTTAGAATAAATTCCCAGAAGTGGAATTGCTGGGTCAGATGTATCTAAAATATTAAAGAATTTTCATAAGTATGAGTGATATGCCTTCCAAAAACCTAATTAACTCTTAATGGGAAAGAAATTAAAAGGTACTTAGGGGAAATGACGAAGGATGGTTTACTAATTCGATCTGTGTAAATCCCCAAATCTAAAACTGCAAAATTTTGCTCATGTAACATGTCAAAAATTCAAAAAGAAGTTGACAAGCCTTGACATCAAATCACAGCTCTTACATGAATGCTGCAAAGAAAATCTTGAGGCCTCAAAGAGAGATCTCTATGATAAACTCTTCTAGGAATGACACATCACTGAGAGATGACAGAAAGACTTAAGTTCTCAAAATCTTCCAACTTACTGCCATTAAAGAACTCCAGCACTGGGCTTCCCTGGTGGTGCAGTGGTTGAGAGTCCACCTGCCGATGCAGGGGACATGGGTTCGTGCCCCGGTCTGGGAAGATCCCACATGCTGTGGAGTGGCTAGGCCCATGAGCCATGGCCGCTGAGCTGTGCGTCCAGAGCCTGTGTTCTGCAGCGGGAGAGGCCGCAACAGTGAGAGGCCCACGTACCGCAAAAAAAAAAAAAAAAAAAAAACTTCCAGCATTTAATGTTTGTTATTGTAATATTCAAAATTATTATAGCATTTTATCATCACATCCCCTTTTTTTTAATAAATTTATTTATTTTATTTTTCACTGCATTAGGTCTTCATTGCTGCACGCCAGCTTTCTCTAGTTGCAGCAAGCGGGGGCTCCTCTTTGTTGCGGTGTGCGGGCTTCTCATTGCAGTGGCTTCTCTTGTTGCAGAGCACGGGCTCTAGGCATGTGGGCTTCAGAAGTTGTGGCTCGCGGGCTCTAGAGCCCAGGCTCAGTAGTTGTGGTGCATGGCCTTAGTTGCTCCAGCATGTGGGATCCTCCCAGACCAGGGATGGAACCCGTGTCCCCTGCATTGGCAGGCGGATTCTTAACCACTGCACCACCAAGGACGTCCCAACAATCCTTTCTTTAAGGAGAAAATGCTGTAATAGTTTCTGCTGATGCTGACGTTTCAATGGAGAAAAATAACATTTTTTAATAAGCCCTCAGTCTCCCAAATTGCATATTCAACACTATTAACACCATTCCCAATTTGGAACCTGGGTATTTAGCTGTGGGTGCAACAGGCCTAAGTAAATTTAGGAGAAAAGTAATCTTTCAAAATTGATGATTCAAACAATATACATTATTTTTTCTGTATTTGGCAAAATTTCTTTATCGAAAGATAGTGGTATTACCATAAAATAATAAAGCTTAAAACTTATTATTTAAGAAACAAGTGTCACTGCTGCATTCCGATGACTACAACTGACATTAAAAACTATTTTTGGGTGAGATACAGCATAGTATACAATTCTAGAAATCATAATGTACATAATGTAACTTTTTTCAAAAAGAGCAATCCCCAACAAATTCTTTAAACCATTCTATTCTCATAGATCAGTACTAAATAAGTTTTCCTGGTCACCACAAAATGTCCCCAGAAGCCAAAGGTAAAGGTTCACTACACTTATAGCTCCCTCAACTCCCCTCCCTAAAATACACTTGAAGTTCAGATAAGAAGTCACTCAGAATCCGGACAACTATGGGCGGCCAAACACAATCCAAGTACTTTAAGCATATGCAAAAAAAAAGATTTACAGAAAAGATAAGTTAAGGGTTCTTTTTGATTTTACAAGAGAATCCACAGAAGCTTTCACAATTTTAAAGGGTGTTTAAAGGGCTTACACTTTTCCTAATTACTGAATAAAAGAGAGAGGCATTTCTATTTTCCAACTCCCTAATAAGAACAAAAATTTCAGTATTCGACAATCTCCAACATGCCCTCATTTTTAAAAATCCACAATCTGAAGCTCGGAAGGAGGCAGTCTAAATTCCAGCACCTTTTTCTCAAGCCAGCAATCCCTTTTCCTCATCCTTACGGGCTAAGAAATAAGCATTCTTTTTTTATTCAAACTAACCCACGGGGGCTTGAAAAAGGGCAAAGTCGACTGAAACAATGCCACCAGAACTTGGACCCGGAAACCAGCGCCAAGAAGCATGAGACAATACCACAGCGTTGCGCTCTGCAAAATGTGTTTCATTCTCTTCACTCCCGGCCCCCATCAACTCGCAACAAAAGCCACAGAGATTGGGAGAGGGCAGTACAGTACTGGTATTGGATTGTCAGAGCAATTAACTTAATTGCTCTAAGGACCGGAGACAGGCTCAGGCCACAAAAGTGAAAAGAAAGAGCCGATGCTGCTACGAAGTGGCCCCCAGACTGAGACTTGAGCAGTGCCGTACAACAGGTGTGCAGCTCGGCTTCCTGGGGACTCTTGGAACACGCAGACCGCTGCGATCAACAGCCGGGCGGCCGTCCGCTCCTGGGGGACAGACCCGAGTCCGCAGCCGAGGGGGGCTGCGGGGCGTGGCCGATTTCCCTCCGCTATCCAGTGGGAGCCGGGAGGGGGCGCACTCTCTTTTTACCCCATTCCAAAATCTGGAGCCTGGGTATGCGGTTGCGGGTGAAAACAAGCCTAAGCAAACTGGGGGGAAAATCCCTCCAAAATGATGGCTCCAAAAAAAAAAAAAAAAAATTGATGACTCAGAACGGTACGTATGGTTTCTTTCTTTTATTTTTCTGTACTTTGAGACGCATGGTTTCTTTCCTTTATTTTTTTGTACTTTGAGAAATTCCTTTAATGAAAGAAAAGTATTACTCTAAAAAAAGAAAGCTCAAAACGTATTACTTAGAAAACAAAAGTGTCAGTGTTGCCTTCAAACGACTACCTTGATATCAAACACTATTTTTGGCTGAAATACAGCATATTATGCAATTCTACGGTGTAATTTTTTAAAAGAGAAATCTTTAGAAAGAGCTTGAATTCATCCGAGCTATTTCATTGACTTCAAGCGAAACTTAGGCTCTCTGGCGACTCCTCCTCACCCCACCCCGACTCCAATACCCCGCAGGGCAACGATCATTTACATAATCAGGGATCTCCTAAGACCCGCCAGGGCAGCGCCGCGCCCACGGAGCTTGTCCAGATCCGAGAAGAGTTACTGGGACAGCGAAGTCGAGTGACAAGTGCCCGTGAGGCGTTCCACTGCTAGCCGACCGGCTGGGCCCCTCCGCAAACACAACTTACTTAGCGCTGAAGACGAGACGACTGGAGAGTGACAGTCACCGGGTGGAGTGGGGTGCGGGGTCCAAACCCCGTGACGCGACGATGGCTCGGACCCTGCCGGCCCGCCCGCCCCTGCCTACCCACCCACTGCCAATTGCCCCTGAGCACAGAAAGGGGCGGGGAGCCCAGGAAGCGCTCACCGCTTCAGCGAGTCCGCAACCGGCGGCACCTCGGCAGTCGCGGAGACGTAGTTCGGCACCGCGACCCCAGCTGCCGCCCGGGTCGTAGCCCCGGCAGGAACGCGGTGCCCGGGCATCGTCGGAGACGCTCCTGAAGTGTCCGCGCAGCTCTCCGCGCTCCGCGCACGCCGCCGCTTCGGCCCCAGGGCGAAAGGAACCGCGCGGTGGAGCCGCTCACCCCCGAGGGCGGCCAATGGGCGCACAGCTCAGGAAGCCAGGGGCGGGGCGGAGCGGACCAGGCTTCCCAGCGACGCCGCGGGCTCCGAGGTCCAACCCCGCCGACCATGAGGCGTCCAGGTCTCCACTTGACCCGGCTTGGAATAGTGGGTTTCAGCTGTGAATGTCTAAGAAGTGCGGGACACGTTTCTGATTTTGCGGGGTCTCTTTCTTTCCCTTTTTAGACAAACATTTCTTCGTGTGCTGTTTATAGAACACCTATCGGGCCCAGCCCCAGTGATTGCGGACGCATGACAATGGGAAACAGCCCCTACTTTAGAGGGTCTCCCAAGCAGTCGGGTGCAAAAGGAAACAGGTAACTAGGGGAGCCCGCATGGGGTGCATTCCAATATCAAAAGTCATGTTTTGCAATGGAGGAGAGGAGAGCATGGGGGAGATTTAGGCCAGGTGAGAGCTGAAGGGCATGATACCCTGGACTTCTAGTGGCCATGATTCATAGTGGAGAACAGCCCACGCACCATTTTCTTTTCCTTTATTCCTTAAAGACGACTAGATGGTATATGTGACAGTTAATTTTTCAATAGCGTCAAAAATATATGATATGCAATGAAAGGAAAGTTTCCATCATCCACTGCCCCTAGTTTGCTTTCCTCTGAGGCTACCACTGTTAACAAATTTCCTGCGTATCTTTTCAGAGACACTCTGTGCTATATATATATATATATATATATATATATATATATATATATATATATATATATATACTCATTACTCTTCCCTCAGTCTCTCTCCCTCTCTGTCTCTCTCACACACACATACACACACACACTGTACTCTCTCTCTCTCTCTCTCTCTCTCTCTATATATATATATATATACTCTCTCTCGCTCTCTCTCTATATATACTCATTACTCTTCCCTCAGTCTCTCTCCCTCTCTCTCTCTCTCTCTCACATACACACATACACACACACACTGTACTCTACACAGTTTTGCCACCTTGCTTTTTCTTCACTTACCACTATATCTTGGACAACTTTCATTGTTTTTAATGATTGCACAGTATTCCATCAAATTGTTGTTTCAATTATGCTCCTACAGCAATTTATCAGGGCACCTGTTTCACCACATCTCTTTGTACAGTATTTATCAAACTTAATTTTTTGAAATTTCCTTTCTGTAAACATTCTGTTTGTATCCTTTGCCCATTTTTCTATTCAATAATGTTAGTCTTTTTTCTTAATTGTTGGAAATATATATATTTGGAGATAGGGCCTTTAGAGAGGTAACTAAGGTGACATGAGGTCATGAGGGTGGGGACCTAACCTACTATGCCTGGTGTCCTTGTAACAAGAGGAGGAGACACCAGGGATATGCATGTACACAGAAAGGGTCATGTGAGGACACAGCAAGAATGTGACCATTTCCAAGCCAAAGAGAGAGACTACAGGATAAACCAAAGCTGCTGATACCTTGTTCTGGGACTTCCAGCCTCCAGAACTGTGAGAAAGTAAGTGTCTGTTGTTTCAGCCACCCTGTCTGTGATATTTTGTTTTGGCAGCCCTAGTAAACTAATACAGCAAGAATGCGGAGAAACTAGAACCCTTTTATTTATTTATTTTTAAGTTTATTATTTTTTTTACACATACTGGATTTGATTTTTTTTTTTTTTTTTTTTTGGCTGCATTGGGTCTTCGTTGCTGTGTGCGGGCTTTCTCTAGTCGTGGTGAGTGGGGGCTACTCTTCGCTGCGGTGCACAGGCTTCTCACTGTGGTGGCTTCTCTTGTTGTGGAGCATGGGCTCTATGCGCACGGGCTACAGTAGTTGTGGTACATGGGCTCAGTAGTTGTGGCTCACGGGTTCTAGAGCACAGGCTCAGTAGTTGTGGCACACGGGCTTAATTGCTCCACAGCATGTGGGATCGTCCCGGACCAGGGCTCGAACCCGTGTCCCCTGCATTGGCAGGTGGATTCTTAACCACTGCACCACCAGGGAAGTTCCCTAGAACCTTTTTACACTGCTGGTGGGAATGTAAAATGGTGCATCCACTTTGGAAAACAGTCAAAGAGTTAAACATAGAGTTACCAGCAATTGCACCCCCACATATATACTCCCAAATAAAGTACGCACAAAAACTTGTACATGAATGCTTATAGCAACATTATTCATAGTAGACAAAAAGTAGAGACAACCCACATACCTGTCAATTGGTGAATGGATAAAGAAATATGATATATTCATGTAATGGAATATTATTCTTCAATAAATGAAGGACTACAACATGGAAACACCTTGAGAATATTATGTTAAGTGAAAGAAGCCAGTCACTAAGGACCACGTATTATATGATTCCATTTATATGAAATATCCAAAAATAGGCAAATCTATAGAAATAGAAAGATTAGTGGTTGCCCAGGGCTGGAGGTGGATGAAGGGATTGGGGGTAATGGCCAGAGGTACAGGGTTTCGTTGTGGGGTAATGAAATGTTCTAAAATTTAGGGCTTTCCTGGTGGCGCAGTGGTTGAGAATCTGCCTGCTAATGCAGGGGACACGGGTTTGAGCCCTGGTCTGGGAGGATCCCACATGCCGCGGAGCAACTAGGCCCGTGAGCCACAACTACTGAGCCTGCGCGTCTGGAGCCTGTGCTCCGCAACAAGAAAGGCCGCGACAGTGAGAGGCCCGCGCACCGCGATGAAGAGTGGCCCCCGCTTGCCACAACTAGAGAAAGCCCTCGCGCGGAGGCAAAGGCCCAACACAGCAAAAATAAATAAATTAATTAATGGACTCCTACCCCCAACATCTTAAAAAAAATTAAAAAAATTAAAAAATAAAATAAAATTATTGTGGTGATGGTTTCATAGCTCTATTTGAATATACTAAAATTCATTGAATTATATACTTTGAATGGATGAATTATACGGTATGTGAATTATATCTCAAAAAAAGTGTTAAAAACAGAACCAATACACAGACTTCACTAAACATGAGGTCACAGTATGTGACCAAATATTTCATACATGAAGAAACTCAGAGAAGTTAATCTTGGGGAAATGATTAGCCTTACTGCAAGGCTAATTGAAAATACAAAGGAGAATATTGGCAGAGCTAAGAAAAATGGCTAAACTCCTAAAATGATAAAATTATTTACTAGGACAACTGTTTCTGAAAGTACTGAGGCAAAACACAAGACCTATGAAATTATTCATATTTGTTCCATAATCCACATTTGGGGATACCTCAAAATAATCCAAGTGAGAAAAATCAATTTTCACTAAATGTTTATAGCAATACTATTCATGATGCAAAACAAAATGAAACTGGAAATAACTCAAATACATGGTAATTGGAAGGGTGTTTAGTAAAGTGGCAAACATGGACTGCATTAATAAAAATAATAAAAGTACATGCAAAATAATGAGAAAGTAGAATACAAATTAGTTTCTAAACTCTAATGACTGTACATAAATACATGTACACTGTTGAATATAAAGAGGAGGAAATTAAGTAATAAATGGGACCAGAATTCTTCTTAGGAAAAAAAAATAACTGTGTTTGGGAAAATATCCTGATAAGCTGTTTCTGGTATAAGGTGGGACTCTGAAAACATGGGTATGAGCAGAAGCCCTAGCAACACAAGAAAAACTGCTCTGTATGGAAACACGGGGGGAATTTATTTTTGCTCCTGTGAGAGAGTGAGAGAGGAAGGAGAAGAGATGGGCCAAGCAAGGGAGGGATGGGAGAGAGGATTTGAGAGGAGGAAAAGTCTGGGTTGCTGCATTGACTAAAGGTTGGTGGGAAGTCTCTGGTGACTGGGTGGGAAATGGGACTTTTAAAGGAATAGGAGTGTCTCATATATAAATTTTAAGTTGTTTTCTCAAATCTGAAAACCTCACTAAAGCTCTGTGTGAATGGAGTTTTGTAGAAACTGAGGAAGAGATTGAAGTTGAGGCAGTTGGAATAGTGAAAGGACAGCGCCGTTGGATACAGGGCCTCGGGGCCAGGGAAGATAGAAGAAAGTGAGTCTCTCAGAAATTATCAGTAATCTTGGGAATGACTCTACATGCCCAGATTGGATGTTTGGGAAGACCTTATTTACATTACAGAGGGAAGGGAAGCTCTACCTGACATGTGCCTTCCGTAAGGATGAGAAGATAACATGAAGTAAATGTAGGTGTTTTACGTTTAGGAGAGGCTTAAATGTATGAATTTAAAAAGAAAAACTTCTCGTCTGTTCTAACAATATTGATCCTCGTCCACTGACTAAAACAGAATGAATGGCTAAGCCCCTGCCACAGCAAAATCCAGTGGAAGTGATGTTCAGGTACACTGTGGATAATGGCTGGGGGGAATGGAAAAGAATAGGTAAGATGGAAAAATTAACATCCATTCTCTCTTGGCAGCAGGACTGGAAGGAATGTAGCTGGGCTGTCCAATTTTAGAAAAATTGTTCTGTGTGTTTGTTGAAGTGTTATTAGAGCAAAAACATGATCAAATGTTCAAGAACTGGTCTGTGAGAAAAGTTCACAGAGAAAAGAATTAATATTGTAAATGACTCTCAGTAAGCACATTGAAGTTCTTAATTGCCCAACTCCAGAATTCATCGTTTCCACTGACTTAGCCAGAGGAAGGTTACTAACCAGCCCAAATTGACAGATAGACGGCAGGTCTGTGGCACAAGGCCTAGAAGTGATTTTGCCAAGGTTATAGAGCAAGCCAGAGGGTGAGCTGAAAATAGAAAAGTACCTCACGCTCCCATGCGGGCTATATGATAACTTGTGTACTGTCAGCAAAGAGTTAAGGAATGAATGTCCTGGAGGGGTTAGCATAGTTTTATGGCTAAAGGAGTCTTGCTCAACAATCGCAAATGTAACTTGACAATGGTGAATGACCTACCTAATCCTATAAACAGTAACAACCTGAGCACTTAAGCAGAAGTTTCAGAAAAAAAAAATTTTCTCTCTGACGATTGCAAAATTTTTTAAATGCACAGCTCCATTATCAGGAAGCCGCTACTGGTACAATGCTTAAACTGCAGAGACCATCACCTTTGATCTTCCTCCTCTCAAGACTAAACTTCCAAATAACGACTCTCAGCACTGTAATACCAGCAAGCTTACAGGATCTCGCGAAAGTGTGTAAATGTTTTCATAAGCGTAGGATTTTCTGGAGGCAGATAACTTTCTGTAAGTTTCCTTACTGAATTAACAGAACTGGAAATTAGAATGGGACAGTCAGATAGTTAGAGCTCCAGGGCTTAGCCATTAAATTTACATCTCTAGGTACTCAGGCCATGGAGGAATTGCTCAGCTAGCTGCTATGCTCATATTTTTAGGCAAACAACAAAAGCCAGTACCACTGGTTAGGTGACTGTTCTCTAGGGTAGATTCTTGTATTGCCCTGATCTAGTCAACAGAAAACTTCAAAAATTTATGTTTCAGGAGTGTTGTTAATCCCACTCCCACTTTCCAGAAAGAGTTCTTTGTGATGATTGCTGTGTGAAGTGGGTTAATACTTTCGGTCCAGCTCTAAGTGCAAATGTCACAAACAGTCCCAGACTATGGATTTCTTGACTGTTAGTTTCTTCCCTTTCATGTAAGAGGCTGCACTATTACTGCTTCTGCTCAGTTCTTCAGTTGTGCCTTCTACAAGACCCTGACCAGAAGAAACATAAAATCAAAGTGTACAGTAGAAGAAAGGAAGTGATAGGTCCAGCATCTATTTCTCAGAGAGCTCTCACTTAACTGGTAAGCGTGGCGGAAGCCAATCCCCTTTCAATAGCATAGCATCATATTTGAAAGCATCTTACAGAGGCTTCATAAAAAGCAGAAACAATGGAACTACATGGATAAAATATATATCAAAATATCCACCAATAAAATCAGGGTTATTAGAAATGTTACCTTTTGCAGGCAATATTTTATTAATATGTTAATAACTCACTTATTGTGAGGTGAAGAAATAATCCAAACATTCAGATTTGCATGAAGTTTTTTGCTCCTTCAGCCTCTTTTAGCATAAATGTTTTGGCTGCTACCATTTTTTCCCCTTTTAAGCAGCACAGTGACATAGATTAGGACATTTCTGAGTTAAATACATATAAATACACAGGTTAACTACATTTGGGGTGGGAAGTAGATCTAGCTTAATTCAGAATGCCTTTTGAGCATTCTTAGCCATTCTGTCTAAATTCTGGCAATATTCAGGATTTGCCTCTGTTCACCAAAACATAGGCTACGTTTCCCAAAGAAGGTAAAAAACGTGAGAAACTCCAAGGGGTCGACAGTGTGTCTGGGTTGCTCCACTGCTCCCTTCCACTCCTCCCTTCCCACTGTGACCCATGCTCTGTTTTACAGTCCTGTTTTATTTTGAACCCTGGTTCAGCAATTTCTGTCTGCACAGTTCCAACATATGGACTATTTTCATTGATTTCATGTATTCATCCATCCATCTATTCACCAACAGTTTGTCACTTTAAGGAACATAAGCATTCCCTGCCCTTAATAAGGCTTCAGTTGAATAAGGGAGATAGCCAAGTGACAAGGTAAGAATATATGAAATGGACTGAGCAACCAAGGGAAACTGTTGTTTGTTCTCGCTCCCCACTGCTGCAGCAGGGGCCCCAATAAAGCCTTGCCTGAATTTCTTGTCTGGCCTCCGGTCAATTTCTATTGATTGGGGAAGGCCAAGAACCCTGGTCGGTATCAGATTTATGGCGCCTAATGTGGGGCTGTTGTCCCCTTTTGGGGGAGAGGATCTGGGCATCTCCAGGACCACTGAATGCAGCTTCCCCAAGGGTGACAAGTGGCAACCCTGAACCTCTTGTTTCAGCATCACCGCGTTTGGTAAGTCTGCCTTCCTGGCCCCTGGGGGCCTCAGTACCCTCATTCAGGCATTGCTTTTCCCCTCCCCTTTGTCCTTTTCCCTCTCCTGATATGTCTCTGCTTCTCCTTTCTCTATCCTCTCCTACTTCTGTCCTCTCCTTCCGGGAGAGTGGACATCGGGCAGCTACAGCATCACTCCTCTCAGCTTGTGAGACCATGCTCCCTCTGGCCAGCAATGGCTCACCTTGACGTGTGACAAGGTGACATACCGCGCAGACCCTGGTCCAGCAGGCTCTCCCTGATAGGAGATTTATGAGAGTGATAGAGGTTTAAACCTCATATCTTGTAGTGACTGGAAGTCCTATCGTCCCAGTAGCCTCACCTTTATTTTCCTGCTGCCTCTTTCTCTTTTTCAGCCTTATCTGTCCCTCCTCCCTTTACCTCTCCCTTGATCCTTTCTTTTAAATTTTTTATTTATTTTTTATTTTTATTTTTGGCTGTGTTGGGTCTTCGTTGCTGTGTGCGGGCTTTCTCTGGTTGCAGTGAGCGGGGCTACTCTTCATTGCGGTGCGTGGGCTTCTCATTGAAGTGGCTTCTCTTGTTGCAGAGCATGGGCTCTAGGCACATGGGCTTCAGTAGTTATGGCATGTGGGGTCAGTAGTTGTGGCTCGCGGACTCTAGAGCGCAGGCTCAGTAGTTGTGGCACATGGGCTTAGTTGCTCCACAGCATGTGGGATCTTCCAGGACCAGGGCTCAAACCCGTGTCCCCTGCATTGGCAGGCGGATTCTTAACCACTGAGCCACCAGGGAAGCCCTCCCCTGATCCTTATACCTGCACTGCCGTCCCCTTTATCCTGAAAACATCTTGTTTGTGTCTTTAAGTTTTTGTGATTGGTATCTTTGTTTTACGTAGTTTTGTCTGTCCAACTGCTCCTGCGAGTCTCTGCCAAAATTGTGGGCGTGGTGGAGTATTTAAACCTTGAAATATAAATGCAGCCCACACTGCCTGAAACTCCAACCTTGAGTTACTTGATGGGATTTTAAAGAACAAACAAAAAAAGACAGAAACTTGAATCTTTCCCTCCTCTGCTTTTGCAATGTAACTATGCTACCTGGGTTCAAGGAGCTTGCATCTCTCTCCTCTGCTTCTGCAATGTAACTATTGTGCCTGGGTTGGAAGAGCTTGCATCTCTCTCCTCTACCTTTGCAGTGTAACTATTCTGCCTGGGCTCTCAGGAACTACCTGATTCATCTGTAGCCCCCAGACTGAAGAAAAAAAAAAAAGAGCCATTTTAAATTCAAGCAGGAAAACTATGAGGTCTCTGGTTCTGTCTGTCTTAATATAAAAATTAACTTGTAGGGCTTCCCTGGTGGCGCAGTGATTGAGAGTCCGCCTGCCGATGCAGGGGACACGGGTTCGTGCCCTGGTCCGGGAAGATCCTACATGCTGCGGAGCGGCTGGGCCCGTGAGCCAAGGCGGCTGAGCCTGTGCGTCCAGAGCCTGTGCTCCGCAACGGGAGAGGCCACAGCAGTGAGAGGCCCGCGTACCGCAAAAAAAAAAAAAAAAAAAAAAAAAAAAATTAACTTGTAAATGAGCTGTATTTAATTTGCTTAAAGGAAATCAAGCACTTATATACATTCTCAGAAATATAAAAGAGGCTCACCAGAATACATTTTGGGTTCATGTGACCTGGGAAATACTCAATATTGAATTAATACCTGGTATTAAAGCTAACTTAAGCTTGTGGGTTTAATTAATACAGACCTGTCTTTAGATTCGTCAACATTAAGTATAATGCTTTTATTGTACCTAGGGTTACTGAGGTCAGTAAGTGCGTATTGTTTTTGTTATGAAATTTGTCAACAGGGAAAATTACCTGATATGATTAACTTATTAAGTAAATGTAACTGGGATAAGAACTTTTTGGTAAATTCTATAGGAATAATTATGTTTTGGAAACGTTCATCTAAAACAGTCCCTCCAAATTTTTGTAACTTCAAATTACGTTAAATGATAGGAAGTCATTGAATATCCAGACCATTTCAAATTAAGATAAAATGTTGAGAACATTAATTGCTAAACAGGTCTAAATTTACCTACTTTTGTCTTCTTGTGAGAGGGAAACTAAAGCTCTTTGGTGCCACCTTGAGATGTTCTCTACCAATCTATAGAATGCTAATGAAAAAGACAGTTCATGGTTGCTTAAGGAAAGTAGGATGTGTCAGAAAAGAAGGTATGAGGAATGGAAATATGTTTTGTTGAAGGAAAAAAAAGGTGATTTTGTCCTAAAGCTGGCTGTTTCTCAATGGAAAGAATGAGGGATAAAGTATGGCTACAGAAAGTTGCAGAAAGTTCCCAGAAAAGGAACATTGAGAAAAGAATTTTGTGTGTGGTCAGGATTTTCTAAGGTTGGATTAAATTTAATTAGGTAAATGGATTTTATTAAGAGTAGGCTGATGCAAGACTGGATTTGGTTTCTCTCTCTCATAAGAGAACAAAGTTTTCCTGGAATGCCGCTTTTGATATCAGATTGTGTGAGTTTCTGTGCCTTTAAGTGATCTGTTTTTATTTTTGAAATCTTTTTTTATTTTCACCTTAGCTCAAGGAGTAATTGCTTCACAGCGACTTATGATTCTATCTGACCAGGTGTTTAAAAACTTTTTGAGATTTTTGACAGACTTCCCAAATATCAAATTCTAATTGAAATTCTTTTGACTTCCAGTTAAATTTGGGGTGCTTCAAGGGGCCCCTGGAATATCCCAAAGAGAGAGCCTAACCTAATTGGGTTCATTTGGTACATTAAATTATATGGGAAACATTGTCCAAACTCAGGCTCTCCCCAATTTTATCACAGCCACCAAAAAGATAAGGGAAAGGGTTTTGGGTTCTTCTTCTGTCTAGTCTCTCAACTTGCTCTATGTCCAAAAGATCCCCTGTGGGAATACTCCCACCTCTAGGCCCTCAGGTCCTGACCCCCATGGCATTTTCCATTGCACCCAACTCCGATTCCTCCAGGAGTTCCTTTTTGCACCTCTAGGACCCTCTTCACTCCAGGCCTTGGCAGCCTATACCTTGTTACAGACTACCTATTGGGCTGGCCACTTCCAAGCAGCCCATATCCAAGCAGCCCACATCCTAGGCTTTGTAGATGTTCAGTCTCGAGTAATACACCCCAACACAGGGAAAATTGTTACAAGACATAAGTTTTATAGACAACAGATCCCCCTCAAGGAGAGCCCTGGCAATGCACTAGCACTGGTTCAAATGCCCCCTATCAGGGATCCCTTGCACGAGGGCCTGATGACAAGAGACATCTGATTAGGCAATGGGAGAGTAGAGGATGCTCAAAATCCCATTAGTTAAGAAGGGAATTCGGGGGACACTCTGACCCCCTTCCAACAAAAGCCTCCTGGTAAAATGTCTCTGAGATGCCAGGCTTCACTTCTAGGAGCGTTCTTGGTTGCAGGTTGCTCAACATGGGAGGATTCTCTTCTAAGCTGGAAGAAACACCTCTGGAATGTATCCTTAAAAATTGGAAATTTTAGAAATAGATGGGCTGAAAAGGGGACAACTTAAACTCTACCGTCACACTGCCTGGCCTGTATATAAGTTGGGGGATGGAGAAAAATGGCCTGAAAAAGGGCCTCTAAATTACAATACCATCTTGCAATTGGATCTTTACTGTCACAGATGGGAAAATGGACTGAAGTTCATTATGTCTAAGCCTTCATGGTCCTTTACCAAAACCCCGCTCTAAGCAGCTCCTGTAATCAAAAGCCTGGGGAATCAGAAAGCACTCTTGACATTTTAGATGATCTCCTTCTAACCTTCCCCAATTCTCAGGGGGGCAAACCAAGTTTCCCCTGCTTCTCTAGAGCCACCTGCTTCTCCGGAGCCTCCTACTTCCCCGAGGCACCTACTTCTCCAGATCCCTCTGATGGCTCCCAAACTCCGCCTCCCTGTGTCCCTTTATACCCTCTGTTACCCCAGGGAGGAGAGACTAGTCCCTCCAGGGTAACTTGTAATGGAACTTCCTATCACCCAGGATCAGGAAAATTATGCCCTCTTAGGGCAGTGGCAAATGGTGAAGAGACAATCGGAGTACATGTGCCCTTCTCTTTAACTGACTTAGCCCAATGCAAAAAGAGAGTGGGCAGGTTTTCCGAAGAGCCCAGTAAGTTTGTTGAAGAGTTTGAGGCCCTAACTCTGGCCTTTGATATAACATGGAAGGATGTCCAAATAGTCCTACTACTTGCTGTACCCCTGAGGAAAAACAGAGAATTTGGGCAGCAGCCCAGGGGCACGGTGACCAGCTTGCCAGGGACCAATCCCAACATTTTGTTATGCGTGGGGATGCAGTCCCAAATCAGAAACCCTGTTGGAATTATAATTCCTGAGAGGGAACAGAAGTCAGGAAACACATGATCTAATGTGTATTAGAAGGGATGAGAAAGTGTATCAAAAAACCAGTTAACTATGAAAAGGTTAAAGGAGTGACCCAAGAAGAAAAAGAAAATCCAACCCTCTTTCAGGGGCAGCTTGTGAAGGCTTTTAGAAAATTTACTAACATTGATCCATCCACTCCCAAGGATCAATCCCGGCTGGGACAACATTTTTTTTTTTTTTTTTGCGGTATGCGGGCCTCTCACGGTTGTGGCCTCTCCTGTTGTGAGCACAGGCTCCAGGCGCGCAGGCTCAGCAGCCATGGCTCACGGGCCCAGCCGCTCTGCGGCATGTGGGATCTTCCCGTACCGGGGCACGAACCCATGTCCCCTGCATCGGCAGGCAGACTCTCAACCACTGTGCCACCAGGGAAGCCCTGGGACAACATTTTATCAGCCAGTCCACCCTTAATATTAGGCGGAAACTCCAAAAGTTACAATTAGACTTACAAACCCCAATGCACCAAGTCCTAGAGGGCCTTTGGGGTATTTAATAATCGAGATCAAGCTGAGGAGGAAGAGAGAACACGACGTAAAAACAGGCAGGCCAGCGCTCAAGCTAAACTGATGGCCATAGCTGTCAGCCATGTCTTGCAACCTCAGGACAACCCAAGGGGGCCAAGGAAGTTTAACCATCCGCCTGGAGGTAAAACAGCAAGGGGGAATGCTTCAAATGTAAGTCAACTGGCCACTGGGCCCAAAAGTGCCAAAAGGAACCCCCTGGTCCATGCCCAGTCTGCAAACAAAAGGTCATTGGAAGTGGAATTATCCTCAGTCCTGAAGAGGAAGGGGGGTTCCCACTCCCGAGACAGCCATGCTGGACGACTGAGGCAGCCCGGGGATTCTGACGGCTCCCCACAACGAGATGTCTATCTCCATCAAGGAGCCCCGGGTGGTCCTTGAGAAAGGTGGCAGGTAAGAAAACCAGTTTTTTAATTGATATGGGAGCCACTTACTCTGTCCTGATCTCTCACACTGGGCCTGTTTCCTCCAAAAGTTGTACTGTGACTGGTGTTGATGGAAAGCCTTCCACCCATTTCTTCACTGGCTCACTTGTCAATTTGAACATGGCTTTTTTGTTGTGCCTGAGTGTCATACCCCACTACTGGGAGAGATCTTCTGGGCTGCCTCGGAGCCATATTATAGTTAGGAGGTCCTGAGCAGCCCTTTTTCTTGATTCTGACTAAGACAAATCAGCTGGAAGAACAAGGTCCTATGAACAGCCATATTCTACACGCAGTAAACCCTGCAGTTTGGGACAAAAGAATCCCTAGGAAGGTTAGAAACGTCCAACCTGTAAAAATTAGCCTTAAGCCAGAAGTCGCTTATCCTAACA
Source organism: Mesoplodon bidens (assembly GCF_964165515.1). Lineage (NCBI taxonomy): Eukaryota > Metazoa > Chordata > Mammalia > Artiodactyla > Ziphiidae > Mesoplodon > Mesoplodon bidens. The sequence continues at coordinate 28,970,373 of NC_138170.1, forward strand.
AGAGACTGTACCCCATAAAGTTGGAAGCAAAAAAAAAGTTTGCAACTCCTCATAGATAAATTCTTAAAACATGGCCTCCCAGTGCCCTGTCCGTCTCAATGCAATACCCCTATTCTGCCCGTTGTTAAGCCAAATGGGGAATATCGAATGGTACAAGACCTTAGAGCAAATGAAGCAGTGGTCCCTATACAACCCCTTGTGGCCAATCCTTATAATATATTAGTCCAGATCCCTGGAGATGCCAAATGGTTTACTGTGCTTGATCTCAAGGATGCCTTCTTTTGCATCCCAGTTCATCCCTCATCTCAGTATCTATTTGCCTTGGAGTGGACTAACGCCCACACAGGCCAAATGCAACAACATACCTGGACAGTATTGCCTCAGAGGTTTCGAGATAGTCCACACTTGTTCGCCCAGGCCCTAGGAAAAGAACTAAGGGAAATACACCTAAAGGAAGGGGCCATTCTGTAGTATGTAGATGATATATTAACATGTAGCCCTTCCATGGAGCCTCAGATCAAAATACCACTGAAGTCCTTAATTTCCTTGAGACCCGGCGTTACAGGGTCTCCCAAATAAAGACACAAATCTCAAAACAACAGGTTAGGGCTTCCCTGGTGGTGCAGTGGTTGAGAGTCCGCCTGCCGATGCAGGGGACACGGGTTCGTACCCCGGTCTGTGAGGATCCCACATGCCGCGGAGCGGCTGGGCCCGCGAGCCATGGCCACTGAGCCTGCGTGTCCGGAGCCTGTGCTCCGCAGCAGGAGAGGCCACAGCAGTGAGAAGCCCGCGTACCAAAAAAACCAAACAAACAAACAAAAAAAACAACAGGTTAAATATCTGGGATATATTATAAGCCCTGGAAGTCGACAGTTATCTCCAGAGAGAAAACAAGCTATATTAGGCCTAAGCACCCCAAAGACAAAAAACATCTTCGTGCTTTCTTAGGTGTGGCAGGATTTTGCAGAATTTGGATTCCAGAATTCGGACTAATGGCTAAGCCTCTATATGAAGCCAGTAAAGACCCAGATATAAAACCATTACTTTGGACTGGGGAACAAGAAAAGACTTTTAATAATATCAAACAGGCCCTCACCAGAGCTCCTGCTCTGGGTGTTCCCAGTTTAAAAAAAGCCATTTATCTTGTACGTAGCTGAAAAACAGGAGACAGCCTGAGGGGTCCTTATACAACAGCTAGGAGAAGCTCCTCAACATATAGGCTATTTTGCCAAACAACTAGATTCTGTGGCCCGAGGTTGGCCTGGCCGCCTCCATGTGGGAACTGCCACCGTTTTATTAGCGGAAGAAGCTAACAAGCTTACCTTTGGACAGCCACTGGAAGTCCAGACCCCTCATCAAGTACAAGGGATTCTGGAGATTAAAGTCCACCAATGGCTAACTGGAGGCTGCCCTACTAGGTGCCACGCTTCACTCCTTGACTCCCCAGAACTAACATTCAAAACTTGCCACACCTTCAACCCAGCTATGCTAATGCCAGCGGAAAAGCCCAGAACTAACACATTCCTGCCTTGAAACCCTTGACCATGTTTATGCCGTAGGCCTGATCTAACAGACCAGGCCATAGAAAACCCTGAGGAAGAATGGTTTACTGATGGCATACTGTTACAGAAGCAAAACCTTTGCCACCTAACACTTCAGCCCAGAAGGCTGAGCTAATAGCCCTAACTCGAGCCTTAACCTTAGGGAAAGGAAAATTATAAACATACATACAGACTGGAAATATGCCTTCCTTGTTTTACATGCCCATGCAGCTATCTGGAAAGAAAGAGGACTTTTAAATCCAAAAAAGTCCCCTGTAAAATATAGGGCTAAGAGTTTACATCCCATAGAAGCGGCTCAAAAACCAAAACTAGTAGCAGTCATTTACTACCACGGGCATCAAAAGGAAAATTCTCAAATTACCCAAGGGAACAACAGGGCAGATTGGGAGGTAAAGAAAGCAGCCCTTATGCCCATACCAAGTAGAAACCAACATTGAGAAAATTCGACAGCAAGCCACTTGGCTTCAGCAGACAAGTAACTACCAATTCTTGCTATTCAATATGGGCGGGGAAATTGAAAACTCGTTCTCTAGTTTGTTCTCTTGGATACCACAAGGTATAAAAAACTTTCTGGCAGGAGGTTTTCATTTTCTTCTAACCCTTTTCTTTTCAGTCATACTGGTTTATGCCATCTTTCACCTAGTACTCCGCTGTCTTTCATACTTTTGTAAACCTGTGAGTAAGACTTTTCAGTCCAAGAAGGAGACCTGGGACCAACAGGTCCAGACCGTCCATTCTAAAAATTGAGAAACATGTGAAACTTTAGCCCCGAGGTTAACAAAAATATACACCCAAGCAGAATGGCTTTTTGGCAGGGGCAACATCGCCCCCTGTCTGGTCAACAGTTACGGAAGCCCTCCCAAAGTTAACCTGGTTGCTTCCCTTTCTAGGCCCTTTAATAGCTATTGTTGTTGTTCTCCTTTTTAGCCCCTGTTTGTTTAACCTTTTGATTAAGTTCGTGTCTTTTAGACTCCAACAGTTCGAAGTAAGGCTCATGATGGCTCAAGGAGTTCAACCCAGGTCCCTACAGGTCCTTGGAACAGTCAGCAAGGGACTTCTACACCTCCAGGGTAGGCTAGGATCTGTGGCCCCTGTCCAGCAGGAAGAAGTTTCAGAAGAGACCTTCAGCCTTTACCCCTTAAGAATAAGTGTGACGGGAATAAAGACACAGACCTACTAGAGAATGGACTTGAGGATACGGGGAGGGGGAAGGGTAAACTGTGACAAAGTGAGAGAGTGGCATGGACATATATACACTACCAAACATAAAATAGATAGCTAGTGGGAAGCAGCTGCATAGCATAGGGAGATCAGCTCGTTGCTTTGTGACCACCTAGAGGGGTGGGATAGGGAGGGTGGAAGGGAGGGAGATGCAAGAGGGAAGAGACATGGGGACATATGTATATGTATAACTGATTCACTTTGTTATAAAGCAGAAACTAACACACCATTGTAAAACATACTCCAATAAAGATGTTAAAAAAAAAAGAAAGAAAGAATAAGTGTATAGGGACTTCCCTGGTGGTCCAGTGGTTAAGACTCCATGCCCCCAATGCAGGGGGCCCGGGTTCGATCCCTGGTCAGGGAGCTAGATCCCTCATGCCGCAACTAAGACCCGGTGCAGCCAAATAATAAATAGATAAATAAATATTTTTTTTAAAAAAGAAGAAGCGTGTAGAGCCTCTCAGCAGGGAGTGAGACAGGCTGGGACCCGGGACCCTTTGCTGCAGTGCTGCAATGCTTGCAATGTGCTGTCCTCAAGCAACAGAATACAAAGAAACTGTATGGGACTAAAAACAACTGCATGCATGTGCAGTTGGAGCAAATTCCGGACGAAAGATACAAAGAGATCAAAAACCCAACTACCACTTTTGAAGAGCCGGGAGAAAAGGCAGGGTACTCGGTGTGCCCCCTGCACACAACACCACCTAAGAGGTGGGCAAAACACCTAAGCCACCCCTCCGGCCTGACCCCTGGACACACCCCTACCCTCACCCCATGTAAGGAATAAGCTCACCCCCACCCCCCACCCCCGCCTCAGGGAGCAAGCAAGCAAGGGAACCTGTTGTTTGTTCTCGCTCCCCGCTGCTGCAGCAGGGGCTGCCTGAAAAGAAGAAGAAGAAAAAACAAGAATATATGAAATAAGTGCTAGAGGTAAGCTGTGGGGTCAGAAAGACTTAAGTTCACATCCAGCTCTGCCATTTACTAACTGAGTGGCCTTGATTATTGTTATTGAACCTCATTGGGTTTCAGTTGCATTATCTGGGAAAATGAGTGAGGCAGCTATCTTTGAAGATGGCGCTCAGTGATCCTGCTATATCATGCCCTTGTGTATCTGCTTCTCTTGAATGAAGGCTGGACCTAGTGACTTGCTTCTAACAAATAGAATACTGCAAATTTTTTTTCCATGATGGGGATTCAAAAAACAGACTTTCATCTCACTGGATTTTTCTCTATTGCCTCCTTAGCTTGCATGCTTTAATGAAGCCAAGCTTCCATGTCAGAGAGCCCCACGTGGCAGAGAACTAAGGAAGGCCTCCAGCCAAAAGCCAGTGAGGAACTAAATCCAGCCAACAACCATGTGAGTCAGCCTGGAAGCAAATCATTTCCCTCTTGAGGCTTGTGATGACGGTAGCCCCATTCGATACCTTGACTGCAGCCTGTGAAGCAGGGGACTCAGCTAAGCCAGCCCTGACTCCTAACCCACAGAAACTATGAGACAATAAATGTTGTTTAAAGTCATTAAGTTTTGGGGGTAATTTGTTACCACAAATCGTGATGATGATGATGATGATGACAAGAGGGGATCCAAGCTGAGCTGAAATGAAGATTCACAACCTGGCGGGAATGCTACTAATGTGAAAAAGATATTTTTAGTGCTTGAGCCCCTGAGGAGTACAAGAGAGATGAAAGGTATGGAGATCAGGGTATCATGTTTCTCATTCAGACCCAGACTATGTCTGACTCTGAGAGAAAGGCGCTTGTGAAAAAACTAAAATGGCAGGTTTGTGGGAGTGGGCAAACAAGAAATGGTGCTTGGGGGCCCAGGTGACACAGTTTAGCGAAGAATTGGGGAGAGGGTCATTCTCCCGCTTCTGCTTAGGTTGGACTGCGGCTCCAGTTGTAAAGTGAGAACTGAAGGGATAGTGCAGTTTTTTGTTTTTTTTTTGCGGTACGCGGGCCTCTCACTGCTGTGGCCTCTCCCGTTGCGGAGCACAGGCTCCAGACGCGCAGGCTCAGCGGCCATGGCTCACGGGCCCAGCCGCTGCGCGGCATGTGGGATCTTCCTGGACCAGGGCATGAACCCATGTCCCCTGCATCGGCAGGCGGTCTCTAAACCACTGCGCCACCAGGGAAGCCCTAGTGCAGTTTTTTGACTCAAGGATTTCCTGCCTTGGAAGCATGGGGGAGCAGCACCCTTGGCAGGCAGGAAGGGTTCTCATGGAGGACACTGGCCACAGTGGAGGTGACAAGGCCCTCCAACCTCTGCTGAGATTGGTGCATAGCTATTTCTGTGTTTGTGAACAATAAGAAAGAGACTGGGGAGCTTCCCTGGTGGTGCAGTGGTTGAGAATCTGCCTGCTAATGCAGGGGACACGGGTTCGGGCCCTGGTCTGGGAGGATCCCACATGCTGCGGAGCAACTAGGCCTGTGAGCCACAACTACTGAGCCTGCGCGTCGGGAGCCTGTGCTCTGCAACAAGAAGGGCTACGATAGTGAGGGGCCCGCGCACCGCGATGAAGAGTGGCCCCCACTTGCCACAACTAGAGAAAGCCCTTGCACAGAAACGAAGACCCAACACAGCAAAAATAAATAAATAAAAATTAATAAACTCCTACCCCCAACATCTTCTTAAAAAAAAAAGAGAGAGAGACTGGGGAAGGAGCATAAGCACGCTTGATTTTGGGCAGCTTCTGAGAAGGGCAGCTGAGGACCTAGATCACCTTAAGCCAGTGAAATTTGGGTTATAGATGTCTTAAAGGACGAGCAGAGTTCTGACAGGCAAAGAAAAGTAAACAGACATTCTAAACTGAGAGAACAGCACAAGGAACAATTCAGAGCTCTGAACATAAATCATTTCTTTAGGGGAAAGCAAGTAGTCTTGTGTGACAGGACAGGAGTACAAACTAGTTAATATTTCCTACTCTGATTCTGATGTAGTCCCTAGAGCAATGATTCTCAAACTTTTTGTGTCAGTTCCCCTTTACACTCAAAAATTATTGGTGATCTTGGGGACTTCCCCAGCGGTCCAGTGGTTAAGACTCTGGCTTCCACTGCAGGGGGTGTGGGTTCGATCCCTGGTCAGGGAACTAAGATCCTGCATGCTGCATGGCGTGGCTAAAAAAAAAAAAAAAAAAAAAAAAAAAAATTATTGGTGACCTCAGAGCTTTTGTCTATGTGGATAGCATCTTTTGAATATTTACTGTATTAGAAATTTAAATGGATAAATTTTTAAGTGTTTAGTTTGAAATTATCTAAAATAACAATAAAAATATGTTAACATAAGTAGCATATTTTTATGAAAATTAACTATATTTTCCACAACACAACAAAAATAAGTGAGAAGAGTGGCATTCTTTTTTATTTTTGAATATCTTTTTAATGTCTGGCTTAATAGATGACAGCTGGGTTTTCATATTTGTTTCTGCATCAACCTGTTACAATATCACACATCACATTGCCTCTGGAAAACTGTGAGAGAATGAGAGTGAAAAAGGCAAATCATGTTTTTGTATTATGAAAATAGTTTTGATCTCCCAGTCTCTTTGAAAGAGTTTGAGGGACTCACAGAGGTCCCTGGACCACACTTTGAAAATCACTACCCTAGAGCTGTTCCTGAGAGAAAAAGCCAGAATTTACAAATATAGGAATGATGATGATAATAGTAATATTACTGATAGCTAACATTTATTGGGTGCTTACTACGTGCTATTCTAAGCACTCACAAAAACCTAAGAAGTGGGTACAATGATACTTTCCAGATATGGAAACTATGGGCAAAGAAGTTAGGTAACTTGCCCAAGTTTATATAGCTAGTAAATGGTGGTGAAGCTGGGATACAAATGCAGGCAGCCCTGGCTCCAAAGCCTACCCTAACCACTGCACAATCCTGCCTCTGTAATGGACAAAGGCCTGCAGTGAAATGACAAAGGGTTGAGTCATCCCGCTCATCCACCCCTTCTCCCTCCTCCCCCTGCCATTTTCGATTTCAATGCTCTTTTCTCTTTCCCTGCCTGCTTAGGGAACTCTTGTTTCTTTTCATTCTGCAGTAAGTCCTTACCCATTGCCTGTTGTTCATTATTCCCATGACTCCGCAGAAACTGCTCTCTCTTGAGGTACCACCGACCTTATAATTACCAGATTCAGTGGCCAATTTTCAGTCTTCATCCTCCTTGCTCTTTAAGATATGGGATATTATTGACCATTTTCTTTTATATTAAAATGTTCCCCTCTATTGGTTATTCTGACACCAGACACTTTTATTTCTTTTACCACCTATCCAATAAAGAATTTTTAAAAATATTCTTGGGCTTCCCTGGTGGCGCAGTGGTTGAGAGTCCACCTGCCGATGCAGGGGACGCGGGTTCGTGCCCTGGTCTGGGAAGATCCCACATGCCGCGGAGCGGCTGGGCCCGTGAGCCATGGCCGCTGAGCCTGCACGTCCAGAGCCTGTGCTCCGCAACGGGAGAGGCCACAACAGTGAGAGGCCTGCGTACTGCAAAAAAAAAACTCTTTACAAGGTCCTCTTTCTTGGCCTGAACTGTAAATATCTTCATTCCTCAGTGTTCGGTCCTAGGCCCTTCTTTCTTCTCATTGTATAACTTCTCCAGCTACCACATCATTCACCTCCATGGCTTTAATTACTAAATATATACTGTTGACACCCAAAGACATTATTTACAGCCCAGCCCTCTGTCATATGTCCAAATGATGCCTAGACATTCCTCAGACATCTCAAACTTAACCCATCCAAATCCTAACCATTATCTCTCCCTTCGAACTGGCTGCTTCTCCTGTGGTCTCTGACCTGGGGAATTGCACCACCATCTGTGAGCCAAATGATCTACAATGACAATAAAAGTATATTAACATAAGTAGCATATTTTTATGAAAATTAACTATATTTTCCACAACACAACAAAAATAAGTGAGAAGAGTGGCATTCTTTTTTATTTTTGAAATCTTCTTTTACCTCGCCCTTAGGATCTGCCTCAGGGTCCAGTAGGTCCTGAAACATTTCTGAAACGTTCTAGCCCAGGCCCTCCTCTTCTCCCTCCTGGATAATTATACTGACCTCATTAGTCGTTCACTTTCTTCTAGTTCTGCTGTGGGCAGTTCATCCACAGCAGCCAGAGTTGCTGCTCCACGTGGCTCTAGGTACCATCACTCCATTGCAAGCTCTATTATTGGGGCTGGCTGGAGTTGTGCAGCACTGAGGCTTTGTATGCGATACTGTTGGAATGTGCCTTCTAAATCCCAGGTGTGACCATGTTACTCAATAGCCTGAAACCACTTCCATGATTCCCTGTTGCCTTCAGATTAAAGCCCAAACGCCGACAGTGTCCAGTTATTAAACTTACTGGTGTAAAACAATAACCATTTTATTAGACTTGTGGATTCTGTGGGTCGGAGATTTTGGAAAGGAGGAACAGTTTGTCTCCGCTCCTTGATGTCTAGGACCTTACCTGGGGGCGACGTTTGAACACCTAGATCCAGCCATGCTGGTTCTAATAATAATCCTGAGGCTTTTCAGTTAAATGAACCAATAAATTCCCTTTTTGCTTAAGGGAATTTCGAACTGGGTTTCTCTCAGTTGCATCTAAAGAGTCTTGACTAGCAAAGGGCACTACCCTTGATCCTTCCCTGATGTCTATATCTTGAATTCTGTGAAAGGGAGAATGCTAATTATTCACCCTTATCCAGACAAAATATAATCATTCTTCAGAGCCCTTGATCATCAATTTTAGGAGGGGGTAAAGAGGGTGGAGCAATTCTCTTAATATTTCATATGGAGTATCTGAGAGTTAGAAAGAGAGATGAGGGGCCTTCTGATAATTCAGTAACCAGTCAATTCAAAATACATATTGAGTAGCTATTATATAATTAGTTTTATGCTTGTCATTATGTGAGAGTACAAGATAATCACCACCATCAAGTAAGGGATCTCAGGGTGACAAGATTTATACACATGTAATACCTAAATAGCCATCCCAGCCTTAACACAATTTACAGGCCAAAATAAAATACACCTGGTAGCATGTACTGTAAAAATTTGAGGAATTTCAGGATTTCCTGTTCAGATGATGGAAAACCTCAAAGAAGAGTCTTGGAAAGCATTAGCTTTTTTTTTTTTTTTTTTTTCAGCATTAGCATTAGCTGAAACAGGAAATTTTGCTCCTTTGGGCAAAGGGGCAGGTGGAAATTGTGGAAACCACAGTTTATTCCATTCCTATTTGTATGTCCTCTCTATGCCCCATAGCGTCTGAAACCTGTTGTTGTTCTTATTTATATTTTGGTCTTTTCCACTCACTGTGTGCTCTTCAAAGACAAGAACCAGGTCACATTCACCAGTGAGTCCCCAGCACCAAGTTTGTTGCTGCTATAGAATAAATGGTCAGTAGGTAGATGTTGAATGGAGGGATGAATGGATGAGGCAGCGTCACCTAGATCTGAGCTCTTGGAGACCCACAGACCATTCCTGTTCTTACCTCCTTCCTACACTTCCTGTCTAACTTTCCTCTCTACCATATAAGTATGCTTAATATATATGTTGTTTGCCAGGATACAAGACGTAAATAAGTGCTGGGGAAGTAACAAATTAGAGTCACTAGTCCTACCTATTTCCCTGGGCCCTGAAGTCCTGGCTCTGCCAAGGGCTCCCTGCCCAGGGCCAGAAGCTGCTCTCTCTCTTGCCAGCTTGCCGTGCTGACAGGTCTAATTGCTAAATGAACAGTCTGTGTTTCTATGTAGGCGAGAGGTTCTCAAAAGAGTATTTGGGCTCCTGCAACCCCAGGAAGGGAACACGATATTGTGTAATCAGAAACTACCACCTCAGCAGAAGAGGTCAGCCCTGGATTTTCTATTACAGGATTTTCTATTTCTATTTGGAACCTGGAGGCATTCTTGGAATTTTGGTTCACAAAGTATAGTGGAACCCTTCTGATCATTGGGAATGTGGACGAGATTTGCTTTCAGAATGCAAGTTTCTATATAAACATAAAGGCTTGTGAAAGATAAATTGGGTAGTGGTGGTGTTTATGGGCTCATATTCACAACATGAATCTTTAAAGTTCATCCATAAATAGATACTTGTTGGACATGTGCATGTGAGGTAGAGAAATCAAGAATTCTAAAACATGACCATTAAAGAGGTGGCAATTTTATTGAGGAATAAATCAGGCAGTCACAACATGTAATTAAAAATGCTAGGCAAAAAATAAGGATCACATAATAGATGCAAGCACTCAGGAGAAGAAAAAAATCATTACTCCCAATGTCCTTAAAATAGATGAATTTGCAAATGAATATTTAGATCACTGAAATCAGGATAGACCTCAGAAACTTCTGGAGAAATTCAGAAACTATCAATATTTTATCAGCCAGCTCTCACCTCAAGTTTATTCTGCAAAGTCTCTTTATGTTAAAGACCTTTGGCCAAAAGTTTCTGGTCAACACTAGTAATTGATAACATGTTCACCCACATAGTCTTGATTTCTCATTAGTATAATCATTTATTACATAGTTGTATTTTAGTTTCTGATTGATTCATTTATAAAAGCTAATGTTTTAGCCTTCTTCTTTTTTTTTTTTTTTTCCTTTTTTTGCGGTACGCGGGCATCTCACTGTTGTGGCCTCTCCGGTTGCGGAGCACAGTCTCCGGACGCGCAGGCTAAGCAGCCATGGCTCACGGGCCCAGCTGCTCCGCGGCATGCGGGATCCTCCCGAACCGGGGCACGAACCCATGTCCCCTGCATCGTCAGGCGGACTCTCAACCGCTGCGCCACCAGGGAAGCCCTAGCCTTCTCATTTTTAACTTTTATTAAGAAAAATGTTTAAACAGAAAAGTAGAAAGACTGGTACACCGAACAGTCATATTCTCATTACTTGAGTCCAAAACTAGTTAACATTCTGTCGTATTGACTTTACCAATATGTATATATGTGTGTATTGCTAAACCATTTCAAAGTTAATTTCAGTTATCACGATAGTTTATCCTTAAATATTTCATCTTATAGCTCTAAAAAATTAAGAATATTCTCCCTATTAACCACAATACCACCATTACACCAACAAAATGAACAATAATTCCCTAATGCTAACATCTAGTACACATTCATATGTTCCCAACTATTCCAAATGTATTCTACAGCTGTTTTAACTTGTTTTTTAAATGCTCATTGAGATCATCATTACCATTAAATTACTACTGTTAGTATCACTTGTATTCTTAATTTATGTTAGTTTGATTAATATGTGTCTCAGCCTGTTCCTCCTTGGGCTTATCCTGTACCTCTTTGTTAAACATTTCTTGTATCTTCTTGGTTTGTGCCTCCATTCTCTTTTTTTTTTTTTTTTTTTTTGCGGTACGCAGGCCTTTCGCTGTTGTGGCCTCTCCCGTTGCGGAGCACAGGCTCCGGACATGCAGGCTCAGCAGCCATGGCTCACGGGCCTAGCCGCTACGCAGCATGTGGGATCTTCCCAGACCGGGGCATGAACCCGTGTCCCCTGCATCGGCAGGCGGACTCTCAACCACTGCGCCACCAGGGAAGCCCTGTGCCTCCATTCTTTTTCCGAGATTTTGGATCATCTTTCCTATCATTACTCTGAATTCTTTTTCAGGTAGATTGCCTATCTCCTCTTCGTTTAGTTGTTCTTGTAGGTTTTTATCTTGCTCCTTCATCTGCAACATATTTCTCTGTCATCTCATTTTGTCTCACTTACTGTGTTTGTGTTCTCCTTTCCACAGGCTGCAGGATCATAGTTCCTCTTGTTTCTGGTGTCTGTCCCCTGGTGGGTCCAGGGGCTTGTGTAGGCTTCCTGGTGGGAGGGGCTGCTGCCTGCCCTCTGGTGGGTGGAGCTGAGTCTTGTCCCTCTGGTGGGCAGGGCAATGTCAAGAGGTGTGTTTCAGGGTGGCTGTGAGCTTAGTACAACTTTAGGCAACCTTTTTCTTTGCCTTTGCAGTTAGTCTTGTTTCACTTGCTCAGAGGGTGCTGCATAGAGGCCTTGCACCTGGCCTGTTCAGAAATAACACATATTGCTTCTGTTTACATTTCATTGGCCAAAGCAAATCACATGTCCATGCCTAACTTTAAAAGGGAAGGAAAAGTACAATCTGCCATGAGTCTAGAAAAAAATACTGGAGTATTTGTTAATGATCTTAACAAGAGGCCCAGGACCTATTTGCTATGGCCCATTTGGTTGTCACCCCTAGTCAAGGTCCATCCAGTGCCCCAGGCCCCTCTGTCTCTCTTTGTTCTTGGAAGAAATTTCCATTCTTTCACCCCTATTCACTCATCCTACATTGGCTCTACAACCTGGCTCCTGCTCTCTGTGTTTCCCCTAAGATGAGCTCCCAGGTATAGGATCCCTACTTTTGCCTCTCATTCTGGTCTCTACCTTTTGGCTTCAGCCCACATAAAAATCAGAAAGACTTGCTCTGCCCACATGTCATGCCTGGAACCCACCAAAGCTAGATTAGTCCTTGTCTGTCCCCCTTCTGACAGTGGAGGTTTAGATACTCAGAGGCCCAGACTTGCAGCTAGAGGACAAATACCAAAGCTGTGTCCAAGGAAGGGTGCCAGGGCTGAGGAACTTGGCCAACTCTAGCCATCATGCAGGGAGCCAGAGCCAAGAAACAGGATCCTGAGACAAGGTCAGGGAGCCGGGGAACATGAGAGCAAAAACCAGCAGGGTGAACACTGCAAATAGAAGCTCCGTAAACAGGGTCCCATATTCACACCTTATGGTTTTCTAATTAAATCTCTTTAATCAAACTAATGCCTATGCATGTTTTACAAAATCAGTTGGTTTTCCAAGGCTTCCAATGAAAATCACCAGTCCCCTCCTCCATCCCTGAGGCAACTTTTTCAACCTTTTTACCTTTTCATTTTTTTTTTTTTCCTGCGGTACGCGGGCCTCCCACTGCCGTGGCCCTTCCCGCTGTGGAGCACAGGCTCCGGACGTGCAGGCTCAGCGGCCATGGCTCACGGGCCCAGCCGCTCCGCGGCACGTGGGATCCTCCCGGACCAGGGCACGAACCCGCACCCCCTGCATCGGCAGGCGGACTCCCAACCACTGCACCACCAGGGAAGCCCTTACCTTTTCTTTTGATGTACCCTCGTGTATTAATAATTTGGTTATATATTTATTCTTGGATTTTTTTTTTAGTTTTAGACTATCTATTTAGTCTATCTAATGCCTTTCCACTGTGAAATAAGGGGAATTAGCTCTCTTATGCCACTCACTACATACTTTCCCTCTCCCTGTCTTCCCAGTGTGAATCCATATTCAGTGCCAACATGATTCTGACTATGTAATTATTGTCATAGAGTCAACAGGGCATAATAAGAGTAAGAACTCTGGAGATAACAGTATCTGGATTTGAATCCTGTCTCTACCTCTAACTGTGTGTGATAGGCTAAATAATGTCTCCTCAAAGATGCTGATGCTCTAATTTCCAGAACCTGTGAATATTTTACTTTACATGGTAAAAGGGACTTTGCAGTTGTGATTAAGTTAAGGATTTTGAGATGGAGCAATTATCCTGGATTACCAGGTGGGCCCAGTGTAATCACCAGGGTCTTATTAAGAGGAAGGCAGAAGAATCAGAGTCAGAGAGAGAAGAGGTGAGGATGGAGGCAGAAGTCAGTGGGAGAGACAGTGCTACATTGCTGGCTTTGAAGATGGAGGAAGGGGCCACGAGCCAAGGAATGTAGGCGGCCTCCAGAAGATGGCAAAAGCAAGGAAATGGGCTCTCCCTTAGAGCCTCCAGATAGAACGCAGGCCTGCAGACACCTTGATTTTAGCTCATTGAAACTTATTTTGCACTTCTAGACTCCAGAACTGTAAGATAATAAATGTGTATTGTTTTAAACAATTAAGTTTGTGGTAATTTGTTACAGCAACAAGAGGAAATGAACACACTGTGTGACAAGGTATTTAACCTCTTAGTCAAAGATTTCTTATTGGCAAAATTAGCTACTGTGAGGGTTAAATGAGTTAATAAATGTAAAATATTTAGAATAGTGCCTGGCACATAGTAAGCGCTATGTGTGTATTTGCTATTATCGTTTGTAGCTAAGCCACCAAGAGTAGTATAATTATGTGCCTTTTCTTTTGTCTTTTTCTCACACTTATAATTCCCTCTTAGTCTTCTATGAATTTATCACTAACTAATCTGCAGCTATAAAATTGCCTGTTGATATGGCCATACATATAGCTGACATATCCATTCCATTTTTTTTCTGGGAGACATCACTCCTGGAGTCCCAAGTTCTCTTCTCCACTGCAAGCAGGTTGCTCTCTAGGCCTGTTGCACAGCTGCTGCCCCTTCATTGTCCTTCTGGGGATTCCCTTCATTTTTCTCTTCTGTAAGATCTCCCGCTTTCCTTAATTCTGTGTCTTCCTCTTTCTTCTTATTATGTTTTTAATTAATTAATTTATTTATGGCTGTGTTGGGTCTTCGTTGCTGTGCGCGGGCTTTCTCTAGTTGTGGTAAGTAGGGGCTACTCTTCGTTGCGGTGCGTGGGTTTCTCATTGTCGTGGCTTGTCTTGTTGCGGAGCACAGGCTCTAGGCGCGCAGGCTTCAGAGTAGTTTAAACCACTCTGGTTTAAAGCTTTGTCTGATTAAGTAATTTAAACAGAGCCTACAAGGAATGCTTAGCTCCTTCAGAAACAAAATTACATGTCTGCATACTAGCCTCCACCATACCCTCCAGAAACACACTTTCAAGCATTGAAAGAACACTATCAACAGAGAAAAGGCAACCCACAGAATGGAAGAAAATATTTGCAGATCATATATCTGATAAGAGATTACTGTCCAGATACATACAGAACTCGTACAATTCAAAAGCAAACAACAAAAAACCAACCTAACTTTAAAATGTGCAAAGAACTTGTACAGATATTTCTCCAAAGATATACAAATGTCCAAAAAGCACATGAAAAGATGCTCAACATCACTAATAATTAGGGCAGTGCAAGCCAAAACCACAATGAGATACCACTTCACATTCATTAGGATAACTATTATATTTTTTAAAAAAACAGAAAATAGAAAGTGCTGGCAAGGATGTGGAGAAATTGGAACACTTATGCACGGCTGGTGGGAATGTAAAATGGAGTAACCTCTGTGGAAAACAGCATTTCCTCCAAAAATTAAACATAGAATTATCACATGATCCAACAATCCTGCTTCTGAGTATATACCCAAAAGAATTGAAAGAATGAAAGGACTTGAACAGATATTTGCACAATCATATTAGCATTACTCACAATACTCAAATTCTATTGGCAGATGAATGGATCAACAAAAGGTTGCATATCTCTATATGCAATCAGATACTATTTAGTTTTAAAAAGGAATGAAATTCTGATGCATGCTATAATGCTATACAACATGGGTGAACCTTGAAGACATTATGCCTACTGAAGTAAGCCAGACACAAAAGGACAGATATTAGATGATTCCACTTACATGAGGTATCCATAGTAGTCAAATTCATAGAGCAGAAAATAGAATGGTGATTTCCAGGAAATGAGGGAAGGGGAGGATGGGAAGTTATTGGTCAATGGGTACAGAATTTCAGTTTGGGATGATGAAATCATTCTGAAGATAGACAGTGGCGATGGTTTCACAACAATGTGAATATACTTAATGCCACTGAACTGTATACTTTTTAAATTTTTATTTATTTTATTTTTGGCTGCATTGGGTCTTCGTTGCTGCACGCGGGCTTTCTTTAGTTGTGGCAAGCAGGGGATACTCTTTGTTGCGGTGCATGGGCTTTTCATTGCGGTGGCTTCTCTTGTTGTGGAGCAGGGGCTCTAGGTACGAGGGTTTCAGTAGTTGCAGCACGTGGGCTCAGTAGTTGTGGTTCGTGGGCTCTAGAGTGCAGGCTCAGTAGTTGTGGTGCATGGGCTTAGTTGCTCTGCAGCATGAGGGATCTTCCTGGACTAGGGATCGAACCCATGTCCCCTCCGTTGGCAGGCGGATTCTTAACCACTGCGCCACCAGGGAAGTCTTAAAATGGTTAAAATAGTAAAAAAAAAAAAAATTGTTATGTGTATTTTACCACAGTAAAAATAAAAGAAATACCCTTAAAGAATAAAGATTTATCACTAGGACAGCAGTGGGATATGGGGAAGGGTTGGTGGACTCCTCTTGTCTCCCTCTCTCCAGCTGACACCATCCCCTATAACTACATGACTGGTTATTGTCTCATTTCTGTCCCTATGGACTCCTATCTAGTCTGTATACTACCACCAAATATCCACAAAGCTACCTCCCCCTTGTCTTTTGGCTTCCATAGTTTCTGATAAGAAGTCTGATGTAGTTCTTGTCTCCCCCTCCCCACCTCCACCATGTGATGTACCTTTTTTCTCTAACTGCTTTTAAGACTTTCTCTCTTTTTTTTTTTTTTGCATTACGCGGGCCTCTCACTGTTGTGGCCTCTCCCATTGCGGAGCACGGGCTCTGGACGCGCAGGCTCAACGGCCATGGCTCACGGGCCCAGCCGCTCCGTGGCATGTGGGATCTTCCCGGACCGGGGCACGAACCCGTGTCCCCTGCATCGGCAGGCAGACTCGCAACCACTGCGCCACCAGGGAAGCCCCAAGACTTTCTCTTTATCATTAGTGATATCCAGTCACGAAGTTATAAGAGACAGTGTCAATAGTATGGAGGGAAGCAACAAGAGCCCACCAACTCTTCCCCACCTCCCATTGCTATCCTGGCAATAAATCTTCATCCTTGAAGAGTATTTCTGATTGTGCAAGGACACCATACTGACCTGAAGACTCTGTTTTTCAAAGCTGTGGATCATGTAAGTCCCTCACTCACTATACACCTGAAGCCACCTTAGGAAAATAAGCAGTGGAGGGTATGGGGAAGTCATCTTGGAGACAGATTTTTTTTTTCTAAAAGAGATGTGTTTCTTGTAAGATCTATTTATTTAATCAGATAAAGCTTAAAACCAGAGTAGACAATCCTAAAAGGATATATACCTAATAACCCAAGTTGGAAATGCAAGAAGCAATGTGACTAGTGATTCTACAGTTGTGCAGCATAATGGCCCTGGGGATGGTACCCTCTTCCCATTCTTCACATTATTCATGTCTCTGTTCAATGCTCCTTCCTCAAACAGCTCTTAAACTATTAAACCTAAAACAGGCATTCCCTTAACCATTTCTTAACCCTGCTTTATTTTTCTTTGTAGTGCTTAGTCAAAGCATATTTTATTGTTTAAAAAATTTTTTTTAATTTTATATTGGAGTATAATTGATTTACAATGTCGTGTTAGTTTCAGGTGTACAGCAAAGTGATTCAGTTATATATCATATACATATATCTATTCTTTTTCAAATTCTTTTCCCATTTAGGTTATTACAGAATATTGAGTAGAATTCTCTGTACTATACAGTAGGTCCTTTTTGATCATATATTTTATATATAGTAGTGTGTACATGTTAATCCCAAACTCCTAATTTATCCCCCCCCCACCTTTCCCCTTTGGTAACCATAAGTTTGTTTTCTTAATCTGTGAGTCTGTTTTGTAAATAAGTTCATTTGTACCCTTTTTTTAGATTCCACATATAGTGATATCATATGATATTTGTCTTTGTCTGACTTACTTCACTCAGTATGATAATCTCTAGGTCTACCCATGTTGCTGCAAATGGCATTATTGCACTCTTTTTTATGGCTGAGTAACATTCCATTGTATATATGTACCACATCTTCTTTATCCTTTCCTCTGTCGTTGAACATTTAGGTTGCTTCCATGTCTTGGCTATTGTAAATAGTGCTGCAATGAACATTCAGGTGCATGTATCTTTTTTTAAATTTTTAAATTTATTTTTATTTTTTATTTTTTTTGGCTGTGCTGGGTCTTCGTTTCTCTGCGAGGGCTTTCTCTAGTTGCGGCAAGCGGGGGGTCACTCTTCATCGCGGTGCGTGGGCCTCTCACTATCGCGGCCTCTCCTGTTGCGGAGCACAGGCTCCAGACGCGCAGGCTCAGTTGTTGTGGCCTACGGGCCTAGTTGCTCCGCGGCTTGTGGGATCCTCCCAGGCCAGGGCTCGAACCCGTGTCCCCTGCATTGGTAGGCAGATTCTCAACCACTGCGCCACCAGGTAAGCCCCCTGGCAGGAGTTCCTTAGACCCAACCAAGTTGTCAATTACTTGCCGCGCAGTCTTAATTTGGATGTTTGGTGGTCGTCTGGGTGGATCTTTTCAAGCCAAAGAGATAGAGCAATAGGAGAATGAGAAAGACTGAGGGGGAAAAGCCTTGGCCTCAGTGCGCTTCTTCACGGCCAGAGAACTGGTCTCTGCCAGATCCTGCAGGCGACGTCAGCTGCCACTTAACGGGCTACTTGAATCTACATGGCTCAGGATAAGTCCCAGTCACCCTTCAGAGGGGAGCCATAGCCCAATAGGCGGATCGAGATTATGGCCTTTGAGGCCCCGCATTGGGTGACAGAAAAGATGTTGCAGGAAAGAAAGTGGGGTGCGAGAGGATGGTCACATCCCAAGTCATGTCTGAGTCCCTGGGATGGCCGCCAAGTGTGGGTTCTTGGCTTTGTGCAGGCAAGAATTCAAGAGCAAGACATAGTAAAGTGAAAGAAGGTTTATTCAGGGAGATACACACTCCATAGACAGAGTGTGGGCCATCTTGGAAGGCAAGAGGCCACATGTATCTTTTTGAATTATGTTTTTCTCAGGGTATATGCCCAGGAGTGGGATTGCTGGTTCATATGGTAGCTCTATTTTCATTTTTTAAAGGAACCTCCATACTGTTCTCCATAGTGGCTGTACCAATTTACATTCCCACCAAGAGTGTAGGAGGGTTCCCTTTTCTCCACACCCTCTCCAGCATGTATTGTTTGTAGACCTTTTGATGATGGTCATTCTGACTGGGACATCTTATTATTTATTGGTTACTTGTTAATTGTCAGTTTCCTCAGCTAGAGAATAAGCACCCTGGGTTCATCTTCATTGTCTTGTTCATATCATATACCCAGAGCTTAGATCAGAGCCTGGAACATCATAGAATATGCTCAATAATGTTTGTTAAATGAATGAATTTATTTATTTATGTATTTACTTAATTATTATATTTAATATATTACATATATATTTATCTAATTACTGTATTATTTAATGAGCTTACTTATCTGTTCTTGTCATTTTTATCATGTATCCACTCATTTTGCAATCACTTACTAAGCCTCTACTTTGTGTTATGTACACAGTTAACATGAGAGGTGGGGAGAGACAAAGATGTGTAAGGATTTCCATAAAGAAATCCCCACTTCCTGAAGGATAAAATTCAAAGTCCTTCGCAAGCAAAGATTGGACGCCGTAAATCCAAGGGGATAGTAAGGTTTTATATATTTTTTAACATTCAGGAAACTAGACTTGTCTCTAGGAAAGTGAAGAGTGCCTCTGCTTCCGTCCAGCCCCTCCAAGGAGTCCAACTCCCCAAATTTCCTCAATGGAGGGCCGCACCATGTCCTACTCAGCCTTGCTCAAAGCTCCTCCCTTGGTAATTGACAGCTGGGGGGAAACCCACTGAGGCCCGCCTCCACGCCCCTCCGTGCTAGACTGAGTGGCGCAACCCAGTGGGAGTGGCTGTTGGCTCAGCCAATGGAAGGAAACGGGAGCAAGGGCCTGTGTAAACAAACCCAGAGGTGCTGCGCCTCGGGCTCCTCCCCCACGTGGGGGCCCGAAGGATCCTTGGCCCAATGCCTATACTGGACTAACGTAGCGTCCTTTCAGCCAATCAGAGCTGGTGTCTCTCTCAAGGAGGTGCTCCGCCCCGAGGGAAAGAACTCAGGGAGCGAAAAGACGGGCATTAACACCAATCAGAAGCTGGAACTTCAGAGGGAGTGGGCGGGAACTGCTTCACATTTAGACCAATAAGCAGCACAAGTGCCCTTCTAGGTGACTGAGCGGCATCCTCTTTGGCCCAATAGACGAATGGGGCGGTGCCCAACAACCAATGGCTTGGGTTCGGGGGCGGGGTGAGGACCAGTGTGCAGTAAGAGGTAAGCTAGCGAGTGATAGCGGCGCTCCTTGGGTGCTGTGGCTCACGCTTTGGTACTACAGGCCGAGACTGTTCTGGCGACGGCGACCTCTGCGGCGACGGCTCACGTTCTCGGAGTAGCAGAGTACGGTCTGGAGGAGGGGCTTCTGGTCAGCCCAGGTGGGCTCGGGCGCCCGGGCTGCCGGGGAGGGACCTGCGGGAAGCGCCGCTCTCCCGGCTCTGGGGGCACACTGCGCCTCCCTTTCCGCTGCCGTCGGGGCTGTGAGGGGCGGGGCGCGCCTCCCCGAGCTCCTGTGAGGAGGGTGAGCCGGCGGGTCCCACATCGTGGCCCTCGGCGAGAAGGGGCATCGGCCGGCGTCAGTCCCTGCCCCTCGCGGGCGCTAGGCGGTCTTTAGTCCCTTTCTCCCCGCACCAGCGCGCTATTCTTTCCCCGCTCCCAACTTCCCTGACCCCCCCACTCAGCCCCCTGCTAATACTCGGACTGAAGTCTCTGGCTTGCGAGTCCCTTTACTGCCCGGGTGCAACACTGCCAGGCAAATTGACCCGTGCTGCCTCCTGCCGTCCTCCTCCCGGAGATGGGAAGGGGGAGGAGTTGTGCATTTTCGTCCCTCCCCCATTCGAGGGTCCCCCTGCATTATTTGCGTTTCTTAAACTCCCTGCGTTCCCGCGTTACTCTAACCTTAATTCTTTTTTTTTTTTTTTTGCTGTCTTTTTTTAAACATCTTTATTGGAGTATAATTGCTTTACAATGGTGTGTTAGTTTCTGCTTTATAACAAAGTGAATCAGTTATACATATACATATGTTCCCATATCTCTTCCCTCTTGCGTCTCCCTCCCTCCCACCCTCCCTATCCCACCCCTCTAGGTGGTCACAAAGCACCGAGCTGATCTCCCTGTGCTATGCGGCTGCTTCCCACTAGCTGTCTATTTTACGTTTGGTAGTGTATATATGTCCATGCCACTCTCACTTTGTCACAGCTTACCCTTCCCCCTCGCCATATCCTCAAGTCCATGCTCTAGTAGGTCTGTGTCTTTATTCCCGTCTTACCCCTAGGTTCTTCATGACTTTTTTTCCCTTAGATTCCATATATATGTGTTAGCATACAGTATTTGTTTTTCTCTTTCTGACTTACTTCACTCTGTATGACAGACTCTAGGTCCATCCACCTCACTAGAAATAACTCAATTTCGTTTCTTTTTATGACTGAGTAATATTCCATTGTATGTATGTGCCACATCTTCTTTATCCATTCATCTGTTGATGGACACTTAGGTTGCTTCCATGTCCTGGCTATTGTAAATAGAGCTGCAGTGAACATATTGTTACATGACTCGTTTTGAATTATGGTTTGCTCAGGGTATATGCCCAGTAGTGGGATTGCTGGGTCGTATGGTAGTTCTATTTGTAGTTTTTTAAGGAACCTCCATACTGTTCTCCATAGTGGCTGTATCAGTTTACATTCCCACCAACACCTGATTTGAGTTAGGGACCTTGACCACTTGTCTTCATCCTTCCCTTAAGCGAGTGAGCCCTTTACTCCCTCCCATCCCCTACATTTCATCTTCATCTCTCATGGAAAGTAACATTTTCTACTTGCCCCTTCCAGGCTGCTGGAAGGTGAATGCAAGAGAGGCAGAATACACCGTACAGGGAGCTTTTCAAGGTTGGGAACTTTAATCGGTTTTGTTAATGGTAACCCATTCTTCCTTTCCTGAAAATGGCATTGATCATTATATCCTTTCTAGAATCTGTCCCATTTAGTTGTTTTGGTGATAATTTTTTTAAAATGCAAATGAGAAGGGTTTACTGGAAGCAAGAAATTTTAAAGTGTATCATTATTATTTTTTTAAGTAGATAGACTTGGATTATACTTTAAACAACTTAACTGGGGTGTCCGAGAGTTTGCAGTGTAGGTAAGGGCTTGACCACCCTACTTTGTCATGAAATATAGGACATGCTTTAGCTGTATGGCGCTATGTGATTTGATTACATCCAGCCTGTGGATAATATAGCATTAAATCTGTTTAAAAACAGCACTCTCCAGCACTCTCTGTTCCCCTTCCACAGAGAATTTGTATTCACCTTCATAGTATATCAGTTTGGGTTACAGTAGTGTTGGTTGTAGCCATATGTTTCTAGATAAAAGTATAAATTATGTTGTGCCTAAATAAAATATGCCAAGAATTTTAAGGGGAAAAAGTAACATCATATTCAGTTTTGATTGAGACTTAGAGTTTTGAAAATATTAATTTAGATGTTGGACAGTGAGGATTTTGTTTGAGGGGATGGAGGAAATGGAAGTACTGGGATAAGCCTGATAGGTCCTTTGCCCTGTGTGCAGGGGGGGGGAAGAGGGAAGAAAGAAAACACACGTGTACAAAGCCTAGTAGATTCTAACTGTGCTTAGTTCCATGACGTTACATAAATCGCAGTTGTTTTTCCTACTTCTTAGTGGGGAAATGTAAGCAGTGAGCTTAACATCACGTCCACTGTGTTTTGGCCAGAATTTTGCAAGCTTTTGTGAAAAATTCTTATTGTTTTCCTTATCCTGTTTGTGACATATATATCAATATGCCTCCTTGTATTTTACTATGTTAAGACCGTATCTTGTATATAAAGAAATAAGTCTAATAGAGTGAATTAAAAGGAGTCTTTACTCTGAAGAGGCAGCATTGTCTAAAGGACCATATGTTTGAGCCCTGTTAATACAGAAAATCACACTGAAAAGAGGAAGATCTTAAAACTAACAAATGGCCAAATGTCTAGAACAACAACAAAAAAATTATGGCAGAATTATTAGCAGTCGTCAACTAAAAGTCCTATGAGTTGGTCACTATTGTGAGTTGGTATAAGGCTGCAGTTGAAAACCAAAGTTCAATCTTTTCAGGTGTGTTTGTGCTTAGTAATTACTCGTTTGCAAATTTGGAGCACTGTAGTTATGATTTCTTCTAGAGACCTTGTCTTTAAGGAGCTCATAGTTTGATGGAAGAGAGACCTGTAAGCCAAGAATTAAATGCAGAGGGAGAGCTTCTGCAGTATAAGGTGTGTACAGGGCAAAGAGAAGCACTGTGGTCTCGTGTTCTGTCCTCATCTGCTACTGCTCTAGACTTTCTAAAGTGCCATTTCCCAAACTACCTGTTTATTTCACATACCTGGGCCTTTCTCTGTAGGTACTGTTCTCTCTTCTTGAAAGCCTCTTCCACGTCTTATGTGCCTGGTGAGGTTCTATTTCAAAATCTTCTTGAAGCCTCCCACTGCCTACCCTCCATCCAAATAATTATTTTCTGTACTTTTTTGTTACCTTGTTATAAGTAATTACAGCTGATTCTCATTATTCATGGTGATTATGACCTATAAAATCACGCAGAACACTAAATTAGTGAATATTGAACCATTGCTCCTAGGGAAAATATGTTCATTTCTCACATAGATTTAATCTTAAATCCTAAATACAACTCATCCTGGTAGATTCTATTTCTTTATTTTACAAAAGAGAAAATGAGGTGCAGAAGTGTTAAGTGGCTTGCCTGAGGCCAACCCCTAATAGGTGCCACAGTTAGGATTCAGACCCTACTGGCCCATGAGCCAGAGCTTCCTGCACTACACTGCACTGCCCCCTACTGTCTGTGTCCTTAGTCATCCCCATGAGAGCTGAAGCTAAAAAGCACAGCACTGCCTAGTTCGACCTTAGCTGGGAACGTGCTCCGGAGTGACTCAAAATGTTTGACACTCTGTGCATGTCCATGAGTGACTGCAAAAGCATCATCAGTACTGATTTGGGGGTTACAAATAAATTTTAGCAAGTAGGCAAATTTGCAAATACAGGATCCACAAATAAGGAGTATCAGCTGTACTTGTAAATAAGCCCTGGAATCTATTTCATGGTAACTTTCCCTGCAATCCACTGTAGAATGTGCCTTTAGCTTCTTTGAGAGTTCATTCTCTTATTCATTTGTTCAACAAATATTTATTAAGCATTTACTATAAGCCAGGCTCTGTTTTAGGCTGTGGTGAACAAACTAGAGATTAAGCTGCTGCCCGGGACTTCTCTGCTGGTCCAGTGGCTAAGACTTCACACTCCCAATGCAGGGGACCTGGGTTGGATCCCTGTTCAGGGAACTAGATCCCACATGCTACAACTAAAGATGCCACATGCCGCAAGTAAAGATCCCACGTGCCGCAACTAAAGATTCCATGTGCCGCAACTAAAGATCCTGCACCGGCAACAAAGATCCCGCGTGCTGCAACTAAGACCTGACACAGCCAAATAAATAAATAAATATATATATTTTTTAAAAAGCTGCTGCCCTTACAGATGTTAAATTTGAATAAGAAAGACAGACAGCTAACAGTCTGGAGCTCAGGAGAGAGATCTAGTTTGGAATTAGAGATTAACTTGACCAAGGTGAAACCCTTTGTGGTCCCTCCCGTTTCACATCCCCTAGCATACTGATTTCCAGAACATTTCTGTTCTACTCTGTGCATACACTCTTTTGAGCCTCGCTACTTGTTATTAGTTGATTTTGAGGCCATTTACCCACGTAACTGGCAGCATGTTCTGGAAGAATCATACTGATCTGGTCTTTAATTTCTGCCTTTGCCACCTACCAACTGAGTGACTTCAGTCAAGCTGTTGAACTTTTAAAGCCTGTTTCCTAATTTCAAAAGTGGTGATCTGATGTGCTAGGCCCTTGTGGGTTGCAAGGAAGAGACATATTACTTTTGATGATGAGAGTTTAATGTAAACTAGAATGGGATAGCATCTTAGCCACCATATTGTCCCTTGGCCCTAGTGCTTTTACAACCTTATAGAACAATAACTTAGCAGTATTTAGGATAGGATTTAAGCTCTGGAGACCTACCTTCTTTTACTTTGTTCACCCAACATTTGTGTTTCCTAAGAGAGAGTATCTGATTGGATTGGTTTGTCACCTTCTAAAATGGAGAACCCCTGTTGAGAAGAATTTTGAACCAGGCCATATCCTAGGTGATCTCCCTCAATTTCAACCTGTAGATTGTTCTTAGTTAGAGCTTTGAGTCTGGTCCAGGAGTTTGTGGCCAAAGAAGTAGGATTAGTTTCATGTATTATCTATGACACAGACCATAGCATATACAAAAAGAACCCATTGGAGACAGTTTCTTCAGAAAACGACTGAATATAGAGTGGTCCTTAGAGTTTTTTGTGGACTTCTGTCCAATTCAGATACCTATCTAACATGGTCATAGACAGTGTCTAATAAAGCACCTAACAAAGTACCTGACACATGTCAACTATTGCATAGATATTCCTTTTGGTATTGCATTTAACATTATTGTAGTGTGGTTATTTGTTCACATGGCTGTCTTCCTTACTAGACTGTGCTCCATGAGGGAGGGTTAACATCTTCATCCCCTATCTTTGGCACTTAGTTCAGTGCCTGATACATGGTAATAAATGTACAAATGTCTAACTTGAGGAATTCCCTCACTCTTCCTAAAAGAATGGAAGGATAGGAAAGCTTTCCAGAGAAGGTATTGTTTAAGCTCATTCTTAAAGAATGAGTAGGAACGTTTTCCAGGTGGATAAAACCTTGAGGCAGCAATCCAAGTAGGGACTAGCAGGTGCAAAGGCAGAGATATAAAAAGATAATGAAGTTTACTGTATGCTCCTGGTAGATTAAGACAACAAACAAAAAGTAAACAAACAAAAATCACCTCAGGAAAAAACTATCAGTGAGCTTGGCCAGAAGACCTGTCACACCTGAATTAACTATGACCACAGCTGCTCAGTAATGGATGCAAATTTTAGGGAGAAAGTGTAATATTCTCAAGTTGTTGGCAGGGTATCAGTAACAGTTTAAAAATACAAATATTGACTTTTGGGAACTATTACACTGTAGTGAAATTGTTTACTTCATCATGAAGTTCATATGTGTCCTGCACTGTTCAAGGTGCTGAAAATGTAATCAAACTTATTCTCAAGTGGCTCACAAGCTAACAAGGAGACAGATGGATGAACTGATTTATTATGTAAGTGAAGTAATAGAGATATGAATAAAATGCTATCTAAACCAGGAGAAAGGAGTATTTCGTGATATGGAACACTGGGGGAAGATTTCCCAAATGAGGTGGTATTTTTTTTTAAGTCTTTATTGAATTTGTTACAATTTTGCTTCTGTTTTATGTTTTGGTTTTTTGGCCACGAGGCACGTGGGATCTTAGTTCCCCGACCAGGGATCGAACCCGCATCCCCTGCATTGGAAGGCGAAGTCTTAACCACTGGCCCGCCAGGGAAGTCCCAAATGAGGTGGTATTTGAGCTGGGCCTTGGTAGGTAAAGAAGTAGGGGTGCACTGTACTGAAAATAGGGACTTTATGAAGATAATTCGTGGTAGGAAAGATTTAAGAATTATTCATATTTACCATATCTGTTTTGGGCATTCAGGTAATAGTTACATTTATTCAAGCAGTTTCTCTGAGCATAAGATGTGAATAGTTATGCCATAGTAGAATTTTGTGTCAAAATAAACTGGGTTAAACAAAGGTTTCTGAAATGCAGGACATCTCTAGAGCCTTTATTATATTAATGTCTTTTGTGAAGCATGGCTCTCCAAAAGGGCTACGTTGTATTTAACCATGGCTTCTCTCCCCATCCCCACCCCTGCAGCATACCCAAACATCTTTTGGAACAGGATTACATGAAACATAATTTGAGGAATGATGAATTAAAATATATATTTACCAAACCAAGATTTACCGGTAGTCTCCACGTCCACTGTAAAATAATGTATAATTCTATCATCTTTTTTTTTTTCTTTTTTTTTTTTTTTTGCGGTACGCGGGCCTCTCACTGCTGTGGCCTCTCCCGTTGCGGAGCACAGGCTCCGGACACGCAGGCTCAGCGGCCATGGCTCACGGGCCCAGCCGCTCTGCGGCATGTGGGATCTTCCAGGACCGGGACACGAACCCGTGTCCCCTGCATCGGCAGGCGGACTCTCAACCACTGTGCCACCAGGGAAGCCCATTCTATAATCTTATAGAAAAGAAGGAGAGACATTTGGAGAGAAAGAATACATTCTAGCCAAAATATCATCATCTTGGTCAATAAGTCCCAAACTAAAAGAAAAAAAATTGTTATATGATCACACCCTCCTGGCTTATTCATATTTTGAAATTCTCTAAGGTGATCGGAGACACCCTGAGGCGTTGCAGAACTAGAGCAGGAGTCCATGGTGGTGGCAGAGGCAGAGGTCATTTTGGAAGTGGTACTCTTCCACCTTGAGAGAATGCTTCTTTTATTATGCATTCATTTTAGGCCATGTTAGACATATTTTGCCAGATGGGTAATTTATTTAAGAGGATACTGAAAATCCACACCCTCTTCTGACTCTGGAATTTTTGGGGTTGTATGCCAATGTTCTCTTTTCAATAAGATTTGGTTATATGAGCATTAATTGATGACCTTGCTGTATAATTTTAATTCATCTGTCAAATTCTGATTATGTGATTAACTCCCAAGGTATTGTTAAAATTAAGGAAACAATGATCATGTTTTTGATAGTGCACTGAATTTGAAGTCAGAAGATCTATGTTTGAGATTTGTCACTGCCAACTTTCTATTTGAATGACCTTGGGCACAGCTGTCTAAGCATCTGTGGCCTCCGTTTACATTTTTCTTCCTTTCCCATTTTGACAGAATGAAAGTACATAGGGTTAGTATAAGAATTAAATGATGCATATAAACATACCATATGAACTCTGAGGCACTATGCAAATAAAAGACAGACTGAAGGAATGGAATGTATCCAACTTAATTTTCATTAACATTTATTTTTAGTTTTTAATTTTGTATTATGGAAATAATACATATTTACCATTGTAAAATTAGAAAGCATTAATAGGCAAATGGAGGGAAAAGCTACAAAGCACTTCATAGATCCACCATACTGAGATGATTAACATTTCGATGGATATATTTGATGGATGTGTGTGTCTGCATTATTTAAAAGAAATGGGTTCATCTTGGGTGTTTTGTTTAGTCACTTTACTTTTATAAGTCCCCTAAGAGTACATTTGCTTGGTTCAAGGAATTGTTAAGTCTTTTGCTACATATTGCTGTATATAATGAGAACTATAATAAGAAAAGGAGCTGACTTCTCAGGCTGGTGAACGTAGGACCTTGTGGTAATCTAATATCCTGCACTACTTCAGAAGCTTCATGCAAGGCACATTCAGAAATGAACTTGATGTACGTACATAGTTATGCTTGGCATTGTTTGTAATAGCATGAAAAGGAAGACTCCAGTGTGTCAGCAGGAGCTGGTTAAATAAACCTTGAAACATCCAAATCATGGAATATTGTATAGTTGTGAAAAGAATGAGGAAGAGAGAAAGAAGGGTAGAATAAGAATATACATTGCTTATAATTGCAAAAGAAATTCTGAAATGATGTATAAGAAACCAATGAAAGAAATAGGAGTGGGAATGGGATTTTGCCATATGCCTTCATATATATTTTATATATTAAAATTTTTTTTGAGTCATGTTTTTGTATTACCTTCTCAAAAAATGAGTGAATGAATGAATGAAATGGAGTTAAGAAAAGGAAGAAAAAGGGATCTGAGGTGCTGCCCATCTCTTTGGTACCAGGTGAATACATAGCAACAGTAGAAAAGATTGGAAGAGAGGCCCCAGGAAGGAGTGGCAGCCTTGTTTTTCTTCTTTTACTCAGTTTTGTATATTTAAAAAATATTTTGAGAACAATGAAACGATTTGAAACTGTCAAATGGCAGTACCCATTGCTTCAGTAGCTGCATTGCTTTCTTTTTCATGTTCACTTATAGTATTTTTTCATATGCATACATATTATTTTTAATTGTATTTATACTTTTAATATTTCTAAACTTATCTAATTGTATTTTTTCCATGTTGCTATAGGAGGACCTTTAAAAAAAAATGAAGGTAGGGCAGTTTTATCTAGTGCACATCCCCAGAGTGGTCTAATCTACCTCAAGGGGCAGGAAATTCAAGCTCTCTAGTTTATATGTGACATACATACATGAGGAAAAATAAGGAAAGGAAAAGATTTGAATATGTATCAATGAAAATAGCATTTCTCCTTGATTATAAAAGAAAGCACACTTTTTTTATAATAATTCAGAAAACAAAATATAAAGAAAAATATCTTAAATTTTCCACCCAAAACATTCTATTTTTTGCTTTTTTGGACCTTTTTTATGCATATAAACTTTAAAAAAATAGAATTATATATATATATTTCTCCCAACTATTGAGATGCTCATGTAGTTTTTTTTTCCTTTGCCTGTTAATATGGTAAAATACATTTTCATATTTCTTAATTTTAGACCATCCTTGCATTTCTGGGCTGAACCCTATTTAATCAGAACTTTTTAAATTTTAAATAAATTTTTAAATAAATTGCTTGACTTTGATCCTGTTTTATTTGAAATTATATGTTTGTAACATGGAAATTGGCCTGTGATTTTCTTTTGTCTTATTTTTGTTCTGTTTAATGTGTTGAGCTACCTGTATACTAATCATTAGAAGGTTCTCTTCATTTGTCTGTGTTCTGAAACAGTTGCATGGGGATTACCTGCTTTTTGAAAGTAGGTACTTTGTGGACTATAGACTGGTCTTGCCCACCCTTTAAAATGCATTACGGCAATTCTCTAGCTGTCCACTGGTTAGGACTCCGTGCTTCCACTGCAGGGGGCACAGGTTCTATCCCTGGTCAGGGAACTAAGATATCCCGGAAGCCGCGTGGCGCAGTCAAAAATAAATACGTAAAATAAAATGCATTAAAATCAGGGGGAGGGCTTCCCTGGTGGCGCAGTGGTTGAGAGTCCGCCTGCCGATGCAGGGGACATGGGTTCGTGCCCCGGTCCGGGAAGATCCCACATGCTGCGGAGCGGCTGGGCCCGTGAGCCATGGCCGCTGAGCCTGTGTGTCCGGAGCCTGTGCTCCGCAACGGGAGAGGCCACAGCAGTGAGAGGCCCGCGTACCAAAAAAAAATAATAAATAAAATAAAATCAGGGGGAGTGAAGTTTTAACATAGTGATTGCAGTGTAAACAGAAGCAAAACAGTGTAATTATCTAATGAGAACTTTTGTTTGATAGTGGTGTTCTCAGTGTCTTTTTGCTACCAAGGCTAGTGCTGAGGTTACACTCATCATCTGAGGGTGTACCAGATGTAACTGTCTAGTTCTGAGGTGTTGCACATATACTAAATGTGCCTACCAGGGCTCTGCTTTATCCCCACAGAAAGCAAGAAGTAATGCAGTAAAAATCTACGGAGCTAGAAGATTTTGAAGAATGGCGTGTTCTGGTTTAATTCTATTAACTTTGGAAATATAAAGGTGAAAAAAATCCTGAAGTTTAACTCCCTGTTGAATGCAGTTCTAATACGTAGAAAATAATTCCACTTTTCTTCTTTAGTAAGTTTGGTATCTTCAGACCTAGTTGATGTTTTATTATAGAATCACTAAAGTGTATTAGGCACATATTTGAAGATCCTTTTTTAGAACTTTAGGTGTAAGAGGATGTAAATGGTATTGCATGAAGTCAGGCTGGGTGGGAACTGATGCCTGGTTAGTATCTATTTCAGACTAAATCTCTGATTGCTGCTTGTGTTGTTATCTAACTCATTTAAAATAAAACACATTGGGTTGAGGGTGGGAGCTGTGAGGAGAGTATGTCTTTTAATCGGATGTCTTTATTTCATATCAAGATAGGATATACAGTACCCCTGGCTTTGGACCTGTAGAAGGAAACACGTTTTTCTACTTGCTGTAGACCAGTGGTGCTTCACAATCACATTGCTGGGCCCCACCCAGAGTTTCTGATTCCACAGGTCTGGGCTGGGGCCTGATAATTTGCATTTCTAACAAGTTGCTAGGTGATAATTGATGCTGCTAGGCCAGGGACTAAATTTTGTGACCAGTTGCTTATACTAACTGTAAATTCTAGAAATCTGGTTCTAAAAGAAAGCAAATTTGGTCTGGGAGTATAAGAAGTGCATAGGTTATGGGGCAGATCATGAAAGATTCAACTCTCTGCTGCTGCTCAGCATAGTGTTTGAGTTCAGGTAATGAGCAGTATACAGGGATATGACACAATTCTTGTTTCATGATTGGAAGTCCTAGCCAAATATCAAGTGAGAAATTTTGTTTCATTTGCACAGCTTAGAGACCAGGGGATTCTGGTCAAATAAGATTAAGTGATTAATCCCATGAGAATGGGGGTTATTTATATGTCCCTTTTGTCTTTCCCACTTAACATTTAGCCTTGCTTTAGAAGGGCCTGATTTTTTTTAAACTGGGAAAGAACTTTGAGTGCCTATTAAATTGAAAGCTTTTGTGTTTTTAAAGATATTAGCTATATTAGCCTTAACATTTTTTAAACAGTAATTTAAGAGAATAAGAGGAACTTTTTAAGAAAGAGAGAACTCACTGAAATTATTTTATATGTTGGAGAATATCGTCTGCTTCATAAAACATCAAGCATACTATGGATTTTATTTTATTTTTTTTAGTCATTTTCATTACATCGTTTGAGGTAATACTAGTAATTCTTTTTTTTTTCTTTTTTTTTTTCTTTTTTTTTGCGGTACGCGGGCCTCTCACTGCTGTGGCCTCTCCCGTCGTGGAGCACAGGCTCCGGACGCGCAGGCTCAGCGGCCATGGCTCACTGGCCCAGCCGCCCCGCGGCATGTGGGATCCTCCCGGACCGGGGCATGAACCCGCATCCCCTGCATCGGCAGGCGGACTCTCAACCACTGCGCCACCAGGGAAGCCCTCTAGTAATTCTTATAATCCCTCTGAAGATGAAAAATGAAGGCCAAAATCATAGACTTGGCACAGAAGCTGGATACAGGAGACAGCTATGAAGGAATAGATAGATATACACACACATTTACACACACACACACACACACATAACATACACATACATACACATACATATTTTTTAAATGGTTATTATTGTTACTATTTTAACTAAGACAAAGATACCTGTGCTGAACTTAGGCCTCAGCTCTGGAAGCCACACCTTTTCATGAAGGAGTTTTGCTTCAACAAGTTTCTCTCACTTGTCTGCTACCTAATTTCTTTTGTTCCACTGCTGACACCCTTGGTTTTAAAGTTGACTAGCTGGTTCAACATCGACCGTTGGAGGAATAACTGGTGTCATACACAGCAGGTTGGGCAGACTCCCTACTTGGAAACATTCCTGTTTTGCTCCCACCCCCACAGAGGAGAACTAGGAGGAGAAAAAGGAGAGTAGAACTAGGTCCTACAGACCAGGCCAGTGGTTCTGAAGCTTGTTGCACAGCAGAAACAAGACACTAACGTTCTAATGCACGATATAGATTTGGGGGTCCCACCCTGAGACCTTCTGAATCATGATCTGCTAGAACGGAGCCTGGGGGCTGCATTTTTAACAACTGCCTGAAGTAATTTTATGTAGCCAGCTGGGCTCTATGCCTCAGACCAGACCAGTGCTGGTCCTAGGTGAATTTTCACCAGCCATGGTAAAAGTAAAAAAATTAGGACCACATAGTGTTTTTCATAAAATTGCATTTATTAATACAAAGAATTGTTTTTTGCATTGAATTAAGGCCTTCCTATGTTTTTGGATGTTAAAATATCCCTTTGTAAAATTATGTTGATAAGGATGTTTTCTATTACCCTTATTTAGTTAAAACAAATTGCAATCTTATGTTCTCCTCAAAATACTCGTGAAAATTTCCTAGTCTGTGAAATCCTAAAGATTGAGTATCTCTGATCTACTCATTTTTGGAAATTGTTTTTTTTTTTTTTTTTTTTTTTTCTTTTTGCGGTATGCGGGCCTCTCACTGCTGTGGCCTCTCCCGTTGCGGAGCACAGGCTCCGGACGCGCAGGCCCAGAGGCCATGGCTCACGGGCCCAGCCGCTCCGCGGCACATGGGATCCTCCCAGACCGGGGCACGAACCCGTATCCCCTGCATCGGCAGGCGGACTCTCAACCACTGCGCCACCAGGGAGGCCCTGGAAATTGTTTTTTAAAATACTTTGGAATACAGGTCCATAGAGGGTCCAAAATCTTTGGCTAGATAAGGTTATTTTTTTAATGCTTTTTAAAAAATTTTAATTTAATATTTTATTTATTTTTGGCTGCGTTGGGTCTTTGCTGCCGTGCTCAGGCTTTCTCTAGTTGCGGCGAGCGGGGACTACTTTTTGTTGTGGTACGCTGCCTTCTCTTGTTGCGCAGTGTGGGCTTCAGTAGTTGTGGCTCGCGGGCTCTAGAGCGCAGGCTCAGTAGTTGTAGCGCACAGGCTTAGTTGCTCTGTGGCATGTGGGATCTTCCCGGACCAGGACTCGAACCTGTGTCCCCTGCATTGGCAGGGGATTCTTAACCACTGCGCCACCAGGGAGGCACTAGATAAGTTTTAGAATTCAGAAATTTTCAGATTTTAGAGAGATCCTTTCTCTGTATGTTATGTAATGCCTGAGGGGGTCTGGTGCAGAACCCTTAGTCTCATACATTAATATTTCTGAGCAAAACAAGAGTATCACACTAAGTAAGGTAAATTAAGGCTATATATAGCTTCACATCAGTTCAGGCCAAGTTTTACTGTCAATTGAGTTTTGACATGAAGTGTTTGGAAAATTTTTAGTTTTTAGAGCTTTTTGGATTTTGGAATTGTACGTAAGGGATAGGATAGACCTATCTGAGGTCTGCTTTCTCATCCTAAAAGTGCCAGCAAGCTTCAAATTAAATGGAGCTTTGTATGTTTATGGTAAGGAATAATTTATTTTGATTTAACACACTAGTGTGTGATGTATCCTTATTTGTATTTTCCTTCCAAAGACCTAGTTCTTTTGTTGAATAACGTTTTTCTTCAGCCTCCTTCCCCTACTCCCATTTGTAGTATTTGAGAAAAATCAGAGTTTTATATCAGATCCATTCTAGAACTAAAGTGGAAAGAGGGAGAGTAGGGTAGTGGCTAAGAACGTGGGCTTTGGAGACAGAAAGACCTAACCTTAAGCCCCAATTCTGGCACTCAACTAGATTGTACCTTGCTTTACAAATATCTGAATGTCAGAGAATTCATCTGAAAAACCAGGATAATAATAGCATCTATATCAACCCGATTGCTGTGAAGGTTAAGAGAGAATGTCAGTGAAGTACTTGGAAGAGCTGTTATTCTATTCTCATCTTTTTCCCCTGGTATTTGGGTAGATCACTTGCTTCCTCTGTGTAACTTAATTGTCCCATGGTAGCCTCTCTTTCCCTTAGAGCAGGGGTCCCCAACCCCCGGGCGGCAGACTGGTACCGGTCCGCGGCCTGTTGGGAAGCCAGCCGCACAGCAGGAGGTGAGCAGAGAGTGAGTGAGCGAAGCTTCATCTGCCGCTCCCCATTTGCTCGCATCACCGCCTGACTATCCCCCCCCACCACATGCCCCAGTCCGTGAAAAAATTGTCTTCCGCGAAACCCTGGTGCCAAAAAGGTTGGGGACCACTGCCTTAGAGGTTCTGGATAAGCTTGCTTCAAACATTTTCCCAATTCATGATCTGTTTCTGTTCCATTCTTTTTTTTTTTTTGCAGTACGCGGGCCTCTCACCGTTGTGGCCTCTCCCATTGCGGAGCACAGGCTCCGGACGCGCAGGCTCAGCGGCCATGGCTCACGGGCCCAGCCGCTCCGCGGCATGTGGGATCCTCCCAGACCGGGGCACGAACCCGTGTCCCCTGCATCGGCAGGTGGACTCTCAACCACTGCGCCACCAGGGAAGCCCCAAATTAATTTTCAAGGAGTTTCTGCCACCCTGAATGGTACCTTTCCTAAAAAGACTTCCAGTGAATACAGTTTTCTCTACCTCATTACACATGTATTTGGACTACTTAGCTCCTTTTTCCCCACTTTTCTGTGGAAGACAATTCTTTTCTCTAGAAATATATCAAATAAAATGAGCATGTGGTCCTTTTTGGTGACTTTTGTTGAGATCCATGGTATGGATTTCTTCCAGTTTACATAATCCTCTATGGCAAGATTTTATACCTAGCCTGCAGCTCGTGAAGAGAATGTTGTAGCCACCTGGTGTTATTAAACACTCAAATTGTAAATAAGAACATGTAAAGTATTTTTGAAGAATAGAATTAGGATTTTTTTCCCCCTCAAAAGTAATTTAACCTGTCAAAAACAGATTCCTGAGTGATATTTTCACTGGCTGTGGGGAATAATTGTTGATACTCAGTGAAGAATGCTCAGCCCAAATCCAGGCCCCTGAAGGCATGGACTTCCCTTCCTAGCAAATGAGATTTAGCATACAGCATTCTAGAAATGGCAGTTTGTCAACAAATTATTTATTGAAGACCTAGTGGGCACATAAAAGCATACTAGAAAGTGTAAAAGACTTGATTCTTGCCCTCGAGAAACGTCTAAGGTTATAAATAGACTGTTCCCAAAACAAATAACAAGTAATACTCACTCGAATGTAGGTATAATCAAATGTGAAATGGTGATGGAGGTGGGGTAGACCTTAGGCAGAGATTTTATTTAGGTTTCTATAGTGGCATTTCTTTTTTTTTTAATTAAAAATTTTTTTAAAATATTTATTTATTTGGTTGCATTGGGTCTTAGTTGCAGCAGGCGAGCTCCTTAGTTGTGGCTCAAGGGGTCCTTAATTGTGGCTCGCTGGCTCCTTTGTTGCAGCATGCATGTAGGATCTAGTTCCCGGACCAGGGATCGAACCCGGGCCCCCTGCATTGGGAGTGCGGAGTCTTAACCACTGTGCCACCAGGGAAGTCCCATGGCATTTCTAATACTATTACGCATTTAAAAAACAACCTAAACTGTCCTCAGATCAGTCTAAGACATTTAAAAGCCTTTCCTTTGTTATTCAGGAAAGTTACACATATTTCATATGTAATAATTTGCACATAGGAATGTTTTGATTAATGTTATCTGCTAAAGATTCAGTTTGCAATATTTTCTCTGTTAATAGTACATAATATCTTGTTGGAGCTGTATATAGAGAAGTCAAGGTCCCTATGATAACCACCACTTGATGTTATCCTGGGAGGACAATTGATGGACTTTACCTGGGGAAGTAGAACTTGCCACTGACTGTAGTCAAGTGTTGATTCTACCTTTGAAAGTCCCTTTAAATGCTTTATGGAGAGCATTTTATGTCTGTTTTGTACATTTCCAGTAGGATAATAGTAATATCACAGAATATTCTAGGCATTGTTTCTAAAAGTTTGTGAGTTAGAATAAAAATGTAATGAATAGATAAATAAGGCAATTAATTAATTAGGGAAATGCTTGGTAGTTAAGACTTCTCAGAGCAGTTAATTTACTTGGCCATGGATTCTTTTTTTGGCCATGCCCATGCGGCATGTGGGATCTTAGTTCCCTGACCAGGGATCAAACCTGTGCCCGCTGCAGTGGAAGCACAGAGCCCTAACCACTGGAAACCACCGTTGTTTTTTTTTTCAATTTTTTGCAAAGGGCATTCACAAGACTGATGTTTTGTAAAAAAACCAATTTGCGAACAACTGTACTGATGTAAGAATTAGGGAAATTGGGATTTGTACTATTCCACGTAGTGTTTGCCACTGTATTAGAGGAATTGTTCTTAGTCTTTAGTCTTTCTGTATATCAGAATCACCTATAGCAGTTAATAGGCAAAAATACAGATTTGGGGCCCTGGCTCAGGCCTAACAAGTCATATTGCTTAACAAGCATGTTAACATTCTATTTGCAAGCACTTTTCTTGCATCCAGTGAAAGGATGGAACATTTGTGTATTGAGGTCAATATAGGAACGCTTAGCAGAGTGATTACTTCCTTGTTTTCTGTTAAAGGCAATGCAGCTTCTCCGAGAACAAATGAAGTGGAAACAGAGGGGATAAGGTCATTCTAATTGGAGACTGACCCAGAACTTGTTTTTAAAATCTCCATATGCATATCCTACCTGTTCTCCAGATACTTTCCCCACCCCCCAAAAAAGTTGAGCTTCTCATTCTGCCTCCTTTGCACCTTGATCTTCCACCAAATGATGGAGAAAATTTGTTGGGTTTATTTACTCAGTAAAAGAAGACTTTGTAAAACAAGGAGACAGATAAATTACTTTAGTGCAAAATATAACATGGCATATGAAACTATGTTCTACACTGTGGGAAGAATCAAAATGGAGTCGGTATTGCTAAGAGAGCTCTTTAAAATGGAGCTGGGGCCTTCCCTGGTGGCGCAGTGGTTGAGAGTCCGCCTGCCGATGCAGGGGACGTGGGTTCGTGCCCCGGTCCGGGAGGATCCCACATGCCGCGGGGCAGCTGGGCCCGTGAGCCATGGCCGCTGAGCCTGTGCGTCCGGAGCCTGTGCTCCACAATGGGAGAGGCCACAACAGTGAGAGGCCCGTGTACCACAGGAAAAAAAAAAAAAAAAATGGAGCTGGGAGGCGATTAGTGAAGTGTTGTCTCAGCCTGGATGGAATCTGACCTTTTGACCTGATGAAGTCATCCAGAACATCTGCCAGAAACTCAGGATACTTATGGGACCCTTGCCCTAAAATAACTGTAACAGTCTGTCTACTTACCGGACCTCTACCCTGAAACAACTTGTGCCTTAAGGACAAATATTTTCTGATTCGTGTGAGAGTCAGTCACAGTTCTCACCAGGCAACTTTTTTTCCAAAGTGAAGCCTATAATATGCTTTTATTAATCTACAGGTAACAAATGTAATGCAGACATCGATCTTATTGGAATAGTAGAGAAATCTCTGGAGCCAATAGAAGAGAACTGGGCGCTCCATTAAGTAGCAGTAACAGGGTAATTTAGCAACAATCACCATTAAAGGCAAATGTGTGCATAATTATGGAGGTGAGCTGTTAAATAGTAAAATCGGGACTTATTAATTACAATCAAATAAAAGTTAACACTGATTACTTACGATATACAAGGCACTGTTCTGAACACTTAATTTTTTTAAATTGAGGTGTAGTTGACTTACAATATTATATTAGTTTCAGGTATACAACATAGTGAATCAAAATTTTAATAGATTATACTCTATTTAAAGTTATTATAAAAGAGATGCTATATTCCCTGTGTTGCAAAATATATTTTTGTAGCTTATTTATTTTATACAATTTTATACATAGTGGTTTGTACCTCTTAATCCTCTACCCCTATCTTGCCCCTCCATCCTTCCCTCTCCCCAGTGGTAACCACTAGTTTCTTCTCTATATCTGTGAGTCTATTTCTATTTTGTTGTAGTCATTTGCTTTATTTTTTAGATTCCACATATATAAATAATAACATACAGTATTCATCTTTCTCTGTCTGATTTATTTCACCAAGCATAATGCCCTCCAGCTCCATCCATGTTGTTGCAAATGGCAAAATTTCATTCTTTTTTATGGCTGAATAGTATTCCACTATATATATCCATTATATACAGATCCAAAAGAATATTTCTACAATTTATGTTAAAGAGTGTTCTGGGGCCTCCCTGGTGGCGCAGTGGTTGAGAGTCCGCCTGCCGATGCAGGGGATACGGGTTCGTGCCCCGGTCTGGGAGGATCCCATATGCCGCGGAGCGGCTGGGCCCGTGAGCCATGGCCGCTGAGCCTGCGCGTCCGGAGCCTGTGCTCCGCAACGGGAGAGGCCACAACAGTGAGAGGCCCGCATACCGCAAAAAGAAAAAAAAAAAAAAAAAAAGAGTGTTCTGCCAGGACTTCCCTGGAGGTCCAGTTGTTAAGACTCCGCGTTTCCATCGCAGGAGGCATGGGTTCGATCCCTGGTCGGGGAACTAATGCCACAGCCATGTGGCGCGGCCAAAAAAACAAAACAAAAAACAAAAACAGCAACAAAGACTGTTCTGCGTATGTTTTCTCCTAGTAGTCTTATGGTTTCTCGTCTTACATTTAGGTCTTTAATCCATTTTGAGTTTATTTTTGTATATGGTATGAGAAAATGTCCTAATTTCATTCTTTTACATGTAGCTGTACAGTTTTCCCAGCACCACTTATTGAAGAGACTGTCTTTTCCCCATTGTATATTCACGTCTCCTTTGTCATAGATTAATCGACTGTAAGTGTGTGGGTTTATTTTGGGGCTCTCCATTCTGTTCCATTGATCTATGTGTCTGTTTTTGTGCCTGTATCATACTGTTTTGATTACTGTGGCTTTGTAGTATAGTCTGAAGTTACAGAGCATGATACCTCTTGTTCTCTTCTTCTTTCTCAAGATTGTTTTGGCTAGTCGGGGTTTCTTGTGTTTCCATACAAATTTTATAATTATTTATTCTAGTTCTGTAAAAAATGATCTTGGTATTTTCATAGGGATTGCATTGAATCTATAGATTGCCTTGGGTGGTATGGTCATTTTAACAATATTCTTCCGATCTATGAACATGGAATGTGTTTCCATCTGTGTCATCTTTTTTTTTTTTTTTTTTTTTTTTTTTGCGGTACGCGGGCCTCTCACTGTTGTGGCCTCTCCCGTTGCGGGGCACAGGCTCTGGACGCGCAGGCTCAGCGGCCATGGCTCACGGGCCCAGCCGCTCCGCGGCATGTGGGATCTTCCCAGACCGGGGCACGAACCCGTGTCCCCTGCATCGGCAGGCGGACTCTCAACCACTGCGCCACCAGGGAAGCCCCATCTGTGTCATCTTTAACTTTTTTCACTGGTGTCTTATAGTTTTCCAAGTACAAGCCTTTTACCTCTTTAGTTAGATTGATTCATAGGTACTTTATTCTTTTGGAAGCAATTGTAAATGAGATTGCTTCCTTAATTTCTCTTTCTGTTAGTTTGTTGTTAGTGTATGGAAATGGACCAGATTTCTGTATATTAATTTTGTATTCTCCAACTTTACCAAATTCATTGATGAGCTCTGGTAGTTTTTTGGTGACAACTTTAGGATTTTTTTTATGTATAGTATCATGTCATCTGCAAATAGTGACAGTTTTACTTCTTCCTTTTCAGTTTGGATTCTTTTTATCTAATTGCTATGGCTAGAACTTCCAATACTATGTTGAATAAAAGTGGCAAGAGTGGGCATCCCTGTCTTGTTCCTGATCTTAGAGGAAATGCTTTCAGCTTTTCACCATTGAATATGACGTTAACTGTGGGCTTAGTATATATGGCCTTTATTATGTTGAGGTATGTTCCCTCTATACCCACTTTGTGGAGAGTTTTTATTGAACATGTATGTTGAATTTTGTCAGAAGCTTTTTCTGCATCTAGTGAGATATCAGATGAGTTTTATTTTCAATTTATTAATGTGGTGTACCACATTGATTGATTTGCAGATATTGAACCATCCTTGTATCTGTGGGATAGATCCCACTTGATCATGGTGTATGATCCCTTTAATGTTTTGTTGGATTCAGTTTGCTGATATTTTATTGAGGATTTTTGCCTCTATGTTTATCAGTGATATTGGCCTGTAATTTTATTTTTTTGTGGTATCTTTATTGGTTTCTTGGTATTAGGGTGATGCTGGTTCGTAGAATGAGTTTGGAAGCATTTCTTCCTCTGCAATTTTTTGGAATAGTTTGAGAAGGAAAGGTGTTAACTCTTCTCTAAATGTGTGGTAGAATTCACCTCTGAAGTCGTCTAGTCCTGGACTTCTGTTGCTTGGGAGTTTTTTTGTTACTGATTTAATTTCAGTACTGGTAATTAGTCTGTTCATGTTTTCCATTTCTTCCTTGTTCAGTCTTGGGAGATTGTATATCTCTAGGAATTTGTCCATTTCTTCTAGGTTGACCATTTTATTTGCATACAGTTGCTTGTGGTAATCTCTTATGATCCTTTATATTTCTGTGGTGTTGGTAGTAACTTCTCCTTTTCCATTTCTGATTTTATTTATTTGGGCCCTCTTTTTTTTTCTTGATGAGTCTGGCTAAATGTTTATCGATTTTATTTATCTTTTCAAAGAACCAGTTCTTAGTTTCCTTGATCTTTTCTCTTTTTTTTTTGTCTCTATTTCATTTATTTCTACTCTGATCTTTATGATGTCTTTCCTTCTACTAACTTTGGATTTTGTTCTTCTTTTTCTAGTTCCTCTAGTGTAAGTTTAGGTTGTTTATTTGAGATTTTTTTCTGATTTCCTGAGGTTGGCTTATATCACTATAAACTTACCTGTTCATGCTGCATCCCATAGATTTTGGATCATTGTGTTCTTGTTTTCATTTATCTCCAGGTATTTTTAAAATTTCTCCTTTGATTTCTTCAGTGATCCATTGGTTGTTTAGTAGCATATTATTTATCCTCCACATGCTTGTGTTTTTTGCAGTTTTTTTCTTGTGGTTGACTTACTGGTCTCATAGCGTTGTGGTTGGAAAAATGCTTGATAGAATTTCAATTTTCTTGATTTTACTGAGGCTTGTTTCGTGGCTTAGCATGTGATCTGTCCTGCAGGATGTTCCCTGTGCACTTGAAAAGAATGTGTATTCTGCTGCTTTTGGATGGAATGTTCTATGTATATCTGTTAATAAGTCCATTTGATCTAATGTGTCATTTATGGCCAATGTTTCCTTATTGGTTTTCTCTCTGGGTGATCTGTCCATTGATGTAAGTGGGGTGGTAAAGTACCCTACTCTTATTGCATTACTGTTGATTTCTCCCTTTATGTCTGTTAATATTTGCTGTATGTATTTAGGTGCTCCTATGTTGGGTGCATATATATTTATATTTGTTATATCTTCTTCTTGGATTGATCCCTTGATCACTGTGTAATATCCTTCTTTGTCTCTTGTTACAGTCTTTGTTTTAAAGTCTGTTTTGTCTGATATAAGTATTACTACCCCAGCTTTCTTATTTCCATTTGCATGGAATACCTTTTTCCATCCCTTTCCTTTCAGTCTGTGTGTTTCTTTAGATGTGAAGTGAGTCTCTTGTAGGCAG
This sequence comes from Mesoplodon bidens, assembly GCF_964165515.1. NCBI lineage: Eukaryota > Metazoa > Chordata > Mammalia > Artiodactyla > Ziphiidae > Mesoplodon > Mesoplodon bidens. Next base: position 29,012,088 of record NC_138170.1, read on the forward strand.
CATAAATATAGGTCTTATTTTTGTATCCATTCAGCCACTCTGTGTCTTTTGATTGGCGCCTATAGTCTCTTTACATTTAAAGTAATTATTGAAAAGTATGTGTTCATTGTCATTTTGTTAATTGCTTTTGTAGTTCTTTTTTATTCCTGTATTCTTTTGTTCTCTTCCCTTGTGATTTGATGACAATCTTTAGTGTTATATTTGGAGTCTTTCTCTTTCTTGTGTGTGTATCTATTATAGGTTTTTTGGGTTTTTTTGCGGTACTCGGGCCTCTCACTGTTGTGGCCTCTCCCATTGCAGAGCACAGGCTCCGGACACGCAGGCTCAGTGGCCATGGCTCACGGGCCCAGCCGCTCTGCGACATGTGGGATCCTCCTGAACCGGGGCATGAACCCATGTCCCCTGCATCGGCAGGCAGACTCTCAACCACTGCGCCAACAGGGAAGCCCTATTATAGGTTTTTGGGTTGTGGTTACAATGAGGTTTATCTATATAGCAATATATATTTATTTTAAGTTATTGATATCTTAATTTCAAATGCATTTTAACAACTCTGCATTTTTACTCCCTTCCCCTCACGATTACTGTTTTTGTCATCATATTTTACATCTTTTTGTTTTGTGAATCCTTTACCTGCTTATTGCAGATATAGATACTTTTACTACTTTTGTTTTTTAATCTTCCTACTAGCTCTGTGTGTGGTTAATTTACTACCTTTACTGTATTTTTAACTTTACCAATGAGCTTTTTCCTTTCATAATTTTTATGCTTCTAGTTGTGGTCTTTTCTTTTTTGCTTAGAGAAGTCCCTTTAACATTTCTTGTGAAGCTGGTTTGGTGGTGCTGAAATCTTTTAGCTTTTGCTTCTCTGTGAAACTTTTGATCTCTCCATCAAATGAAAGCCTTGCCAGGTGGCGTATTCTTTGTTGTAGGTTTTTCCCTTTCATCACTTTAAATATATTGTGCCACTCCTTTCTGGCCTGTAGAGTTTCTGCTGAAAAGTCAGTTGACATCCTTATGGGAGTTCCCTTGTGTGTAACTCATTGCTTTTCCCTTGCTGCTTTTTTTTTTTTTTTTTAATTTTATTTATTTATTTATTTATTTATTTATTTATTTATGGCTGCCTTGGGTCTTTGTTGCTGCGCACAGGCTTTTCTCTGGTTGCAGCAAGTGGGGACTTCTCTTCATTGCGGTGCATGGGCTTCTCATTGTGGTGGCTTCTCTTGTTGCAGAGCACAGGCTCTAGGCACATGGGCTTCAGTAGTTGTGGCATGTGGGCTCAGTAGTTGTGTCTCATGGGCTCTAGAGCACAGGCTCAGTAGTTGTGACGCATGGGCTTAGTTGCTCCATGGCATGCGGGACCTTCCCAGACCAGGGCTTGAACCGGTGTCCCCCGCATTGGCAGGCGGATTCTTAACCACTGTGCCACCAGGGAAGCCCTCCCTTGCTGCTTTTAATATTCTCTCTTTATCTTTAATTTTTGCCATTTTAATTACAATGTGTCTTGGTGTGGCCATCTTTGGATTGATCCAGTTTGGAACTGTCTGTTTCCTGGAGCTGGATGTCTGTTTCTTTTTCCAGGTTAGGGAAGTTTTCAGCTATTATAACTTCAAATATGTTTTCTGCGCCTCTCACAAGGCAACTTTTAACAATCTCATGCCTTTTTGTGTTCATGAGCCCTTGACTCTTTCTTTTCCTTGGAATACTCTTTCAGGGTTTCCCAAATCTGTGACTTGTGAATTGCAATTCTTAAGTCCCAAATGAACGCTTTTCTTATTTGCAGCCTCCTGCATTATTTCTTTGTTGACAACATGTATTTAAAAGGCTTTACAAAATTATTTCCTATTTTGCTTATGTAGCTTTAAAATGTGTGTGTATGTTTGTATGTATACACACACACACATATACATGACTGTGAAAAATTAGAAGAGGAAACAAAAACAAAGTCCCAAAGTTAGAGTTTGGTAGGTTTATCCAGCAACTGTTTGGACAGGGAAACTTATATTCCTGGCACCAGGGAAGTGAAAATCTCCTGCCATGGAGTTAGAATGTTTCGTGGAGTAAGGCTTTGTAATGGATAAACTCTCTCTCCCAATGCTCTTCCTTCAGCTCTGACTTTATGCTCACCATGCAACTGTCTATTACTAATTAAGAATCCCAGGCATTTAGATTTTGACTCATGGGAATGAATTAGCTATTCAAAAGAATAAACAAGTAAAGTTGAAATAACAACAAATCAAATAACAAAAAACATTTTTATAGATTTTTAAAGCTTACAAACATTTTCATGTTCATTATCTAATTTAATCCTGAAATCAACTCCATGAGATAGCTATTATTTTCCCATTAGAAATTACCACGTATTAAATCCTTAGTGGTTGTTCAAGAAAAGCTGAAATCTTGAGTGTTACATCTATTAATGCCAAGGTTGGGGTTTTTTCCATGGGAACATTGGATGCTAAAATCAACAGGGATTTTCAGCTCAAGATGGCAGACTAGGAAACATTTACTTTCTGTTCCTCCTGAAACCATATTTAAATAAAAGTGTAGAAATACTAAAATTAATAAACCAATAAAAGCCAAGAGATTGTGGAAGTCATCAACCACAGAAAGATTTCAACACGTTTCGAGAAGGCAAACAATGAAATGGGGAGCAATGAATAAAATAATAAAGAAAAGACTACCCTAAGTAGGATCTGCGCAAAGCCAGTCAGCTTTTGCTGAGCTCTGGTTATAGTAAAGGGCAGAGGAAAGAAGAGGGGCTGAAAACAAGGAGACAAAAGTCATTTTAGGAAAAAAAGTTCATTTAATGAGCTCCAGGGAACACTCAGCCTGCTGCCATACTAACTCATGAATTACAATGGATTGTTGGTAAGCAAGACAAGAAAACAGGGAACAAACAAAACAAAAATCAAGAGATTGTTTCTTACTGAACTCTTCTCAAACGAGATCAAAGAATTATGGTTAAATGCCACAGCTGTAAATCATTTCTGCTCCTGGAGAGGCTGGAAAGGGCTTATAATATTTACCCCTTTTTTTTCAGACAGAATTTAGGTCTGAGCAAAACCTTTTGTGTCCTCCAACCTCAAAGATTATTGGGGATGGAAGTCCAGATTTGCTTTGACATACCATAAAAAGAATCTCATGAGCAGAGGGTCAAACTAATTTTGTAATATATGAGTTATACCCAGTGTTAAATAGATTTTAAACTAAAATATATAAATAAATTTTTACTGATCTGTATGATTCTGGGTTCTAAAACTTCTACATGTCACATGCCTGATACATAACACACAATGTCAGCCCCAGGAGAGAGAAAACACTCCAATGAAGCAAGCCAAAGAAACAAGATTCAAACACGGTAAAGTGATGTGTAGACCAGGATTTTTCAAATCTTTCCTGTCATGCTGAAGCTTCCAGCTCCTGAATAACAACACATGTTTCCCTTGTCCTAGACACCCAAGAGTATGTCTCCTCTCTTGGGCATAAGAATCTCTAGAGTTACATATGTGTAGTAAAGAGTGGACCCAGCTGGCATACTCACAATGACCAAATTGTGTTGATCATATTTTTAAACCAATACATCACTCTACGATGAAGTTGCAATAAATGATATATTTGCTTTCTAGACATGAATGAGATGCCTTACTGGATGTACTCCAGGAAGGCCAGAGAAACTGGCTTCTAATCCATATGGAATAATTCACTGGTGAATTTCTTTCAGGATAGCCCATGATTTATCTAGAATATAATCTTTACATATCTGGATCCTTCAAACTAGACCAAAGGAAAAATCTGGGCTGCAGGCCTCAATTAGAAATGTGGGATGTTGCTTCTTTCTAGACAAAACCAATGAATATTCTTTTCATACCACCATTTTCAAATATACCTTGGAAAAGCCTTGTCATTTAAAGTATTTTACAGTTGTCATACACTTAGATTGGTAAGAAAGGACTCATAAAACAGTATAAGTAAAGCAAATGACTATACTAAACCCAGAAAATTGTTGAAAGAAAAGTGGTTAGCATGTTCTAATTGGGATTCTAAATATAACTCATATTTCCTGCTGGCTTTGAGTATTTGTTGCAAAGAATGAAGTGCAGTGATAATGATTATCCTACTGGTCATACTGGGCCAGCCTCATTCTCTTCACAGATTCATATATGACTCAAGCATCTGCCTATTAACTTACCCCAGTTGCCAATATTTTAAATTGCCATGAGCCAAATATCTCTTCTGTACAGTTGATCCATTTATTTTAATGGCTGCCTTTTAATTTCCATCTTTCTTTTCTTGCTGCTACCCATCTTTCTATATAGTCATTAGAAAACAAAATGTGGCCACACTTTTTGGTGGAAACATTTCATGTTAAAAGTGAACACTTTGTCCAGGTCCTTTCTAATCTGGTACCAAATCTCTTAGGCATCCTTTTCTGCTAAGACTATTCCAGTCTACTTATGTTTTTAAATCCTTCCAGTTTCTCCACTGTCTCTCCATTGTTCTTGTTCTATAGAAAAGCTTGGGACCATTTGCAAAGCCAATGCCTTCTGTGCCATTAAACTTTCTTGACCAATCACCCTCAAACTACAGCAGAAATATAGGACTCTCAACAACTGCTTCCCTGGGTGTCTTATCCACTCCTAGCTTCCCCACCGACTGACCTTGGCCTCTTTTGAAAGGCAAGAAGAAACAGACAGAGAGAAGGGATGCCTAGTAGAACATCCTGATGCTTTCAGCCAGTGTGTGATGGCCACGGGTATGTTATAAGGAGCTTGATAGACATAAATTTTTTTGGTGATAAATCTTTCTAGATGTTTTCTACATCCATTCAGATTTTACGGTAGTTAATATTATATTTGAAAACAATGGCTCCCTCTATAACTGTTCTGTTTCAGTAACAATTATTTTGTGCCTAAGACTAGCGAGCATCACAGCTAGAGAGAGGCTGCTCCCCTGTCTTCCCCACTGGATCTTCTCGGTGTGATTGTTACTTTAGTCCAAGTTTGTTTATCATCAGTGAAGTTTTTTTGGTTTGTGAGACTCTAAAATATTTAGTTTTTTTCTTTTGATTTAATTCACTGTAATGTTCATATTTTTCTACTAACACCAATGGAATGCATGATTGTTATCTGTTTATTAGGTTAGTAATCATCGTAATCAGCATTATCCACAAAATCTGGCACTAGGTATTCCTAAAGAGGACAAAACTGATTTTCTTAATTTTCTGAATTATTCAATTTATCCCTTCCTTCCTACCATCCTTTCTTCCTACCTTCCTTCTTTCTTTTTTCTAATGCCTGTAAATATTAACAATTAGCCAATCTAATTCTAGATGGAGTTTTCATAATGTATTATTGTTTGTCTTTGTAAATTAAAAATATTTCTTTCAAAAAAAAAAAGTGAACACTTTGAAAGCTTTTTTGATTGGTGAAAGAAATGAGCTTGGAATAATGCCACCAGAGACTGAGTGGGAGTTGCCCCTTTCAGAGGTGCCACTCTTAGGAGCTAAAAATTAGGTGTTTAAAAGTTTATCTTGAGGGAATAACATGTAATATAGTTTGAAATAAAGGTATAATAACCTTATGAAGAAGAGCATTATAACTGATACCGTTGTGAAGGGGGTGAAATTGTTAAATGAATGACTTCGATAAAGCTTCCATGCACAAAATGTATTCATTAGCTTTCTACATAGTGATCTGCTTTTACTTTGTAATTTGTAGTCCCTAAAAGGCTTTTTAAAAAAAATAAAGTCCGTCCTTACACTTAGGTTTATATAGGTCAATCTTCTTTTTTAATTTTTAATTTTTTTGTAATTTCCATGTTACTGCCTACTGGTAACTGTATGTTATGCATTCAGACATCTCTACTATGTAAGCATTAAATAATTGCTCTTTTCATCAAAAAAAAAAAAAAAAAAGAAATGTGGGATGGTGCTATGCTGACAACTGGTGGTCCCTGACCTGTATCTTCTGAGACTAGAACCCAGTGTGGTGGATGACCAATTCATGAGTTGAACAAAAGAAGACCTCCTACAGGGCAGTAGTGTATGTGTTCATTACAGGTATGGCACTTAGGGCTAAGTACCATAAGGACTACAAGAAAAAAAAATGTAGCACGTGAAGCATATATGATAAGGAGGCACCACAGTCCAGAGCATGAGCTCTGGAATCACACAGGCTTGGTTCAAATCCCGGCTAAGCCACTACCATCTGTATACGCTGAAGAACAGTCGAAGGTTTAAATGTTTTACCAAATTTCGAAAAAGAAGTGAAGAAAGAACCTATCTGCCAGGAAGGGACATCGTGGGGTGCAGCATCCAGTCGGGTCAGGGCTCTGTATCCCCTGCTCAGAAACCTTCGCTGCCTGGCTCATGGTGATGCTGGAAGCTGAGCAGCCCTGGAGAAGGCGCTCCTGTCTCCAGGCCTCGCAGAGAAGCTGAGGAGGTCCCCGGAGGAGGCTGGCCACAGCCTGGCAAGCTCTGGGTGCCTCCTGCCCTCAGCTCTGAGCAGGCTCTGGCCTCTGGGCCCCATTGGGGGGAAGGGCTGGCTGATACATACCCAGGGCTGAGGGGCCTGCAGAGCAGGTGCCCAGGCAGGGTGAGCTCTGGAGGAGAAGGCTTCCACAGTCCCAACAGTCTCCGCATGGTGGCCCATCCGGTGCCAAACACCCGCCACCCACAGGGAGAAGACCCAGCCACTAGAAAGTCCAGAAGGGGCCCCGCCCTTTGCCTTTGGGCCGGGGTTTCTCCACCAGCTGGGCTTGCATATGCCCCCTGCCTCAGCCCCTGCCCCGCCTGCCCTCTCTCTGTGGCAGGTAAAATGGACATGTCACAGTGTCAGGCTGAGCCATCCAGCATCCAGTGCGTGCTAGACCTCGAGAGGAGTTAGAAGCTAGGAAGAAGCTCTCCCAGTTTCACACTCTATTCTCGGATTGCTTGGTGCACAACCGCTTCTACATGGGCAATTTACTTTGTAAATTTCGTACCTGGCTCCACCGCTGCGGGCCCCGGTGGGCTGTCACCTGCTGGTTTTGCCCTCCCACGAGGCTGCCATATCTGACCGGGACCACCCTGCTGCTCCAGCACCTGCCTTCTGCCCTGGTCGCAGGCTGTCCCACCAGGACCGAGTGCCTTTATCGCGTGCCTTTATCGCCTGGCTTTTACATTAGGCCAAAATGGCAGTATCCCATCCAGCAGGCCAGGTACTCCCGTCTGAGGATTCTTGGTGAACTGGAGGGACTCGCCAAAGAAGCCTGTGCTGTCTGCTCGTAATTCCATCAGGTTCGGCCACTCAGCCATCAAGATTCCTCCACTGGGGCACAAATTTACCCTCCTGCATTCACCACCTGAGCAGGTAGTCAAGGTTAGGAAGCCATCCAGATGGCTAGGTACCATCCAGTCACCTCCCACTTCCTTGCCCAAAGGAGAGTAAGGTGAAAGTCCAAGAAGAACCCCGAAGAGGCATGGCAAAGATGGAGGATCACACAGAGACCAAAGGAGAGGACGATCGGAAGAGGGGCCACCGTAACAATGGGGATATACCATTGACATCTAGGCCCCAGGAGACCAGCGGAGACCTCACTTCCCTCAAGTGCGATCTTGAGCCTCTGGACCTCCTTCCCGAGCACCGAGAAGACAATTTGAGTGAGAACGCCCAGATGTCTCCAGTGAGCTCCTCCTCAGAAAGCCATGTCATCAGCTCAGATGGAGATACTGGAGATGTCCTGCCTCCTTGGAAGCCTGAATCCCATGCCATGGTGTTCTCTGCCCCAACCACATGCTGCTCCCTGCTGCTGGAGAGGCCAACAAAAGAAGTGCTGGGTGAAGACCACCGGCCCAACTCACCAGGCTCACTGATGTCTGGGAAGGAGCTGCAGCGTGAAAAATCTTCAGACATCCCATCAAGAAGCTCCCCTTCCCTGGTATCTACCAGCAGTAGGCCCTGCAAGCAGAAGATTCCCCTGCCACTTTTTCTGCTGCTGCTGGGGTTGAGGTCGCCCCCGCCAGGGCTGAGGTCGCCCCTGCCACTGACAAGGGATCGAGGTGAGTGACCCCGTCCTCCTAAGCTTCTGTGCTTAGCTCTTGCCGAAAACCCAGGCACCTTGGAGAAGAACACTGAGTGTCAGTGGAACAAGATCCTGAATAATATAAGGAAGGTCCAGCCACCGTCCCATGAAAAGGAACCCCCAACACCCATTTTTTGTAGATTCTACCCCTCCTTTACTGCTAAGCTACTCCTCTTCCAGTCCCTACCATCAATCCCCCTGTCTTAACTGGGCAGCCCATGACTTCTATGGCAGTCCCTTCTACCAGCATGGTCACGGCATCTGGAAGTTTGACCTTCCAGCCTACCGTAGATCCTAATGTCACTGACATGGACACTCCTGCCCCTTCCCAAGCTGTCATTTTTAGGTCTCCCCCAGGTTTCAGGGTGGAGCAGAGGCGCCCTGCAGGGGTACCAGTGTCCATCACCCGACCTGTGCCGATGGTCCCCTGCGCCACCTCAATTTTTAACCATCCCTTTGGCCCCCAAACCAACCCTCAGCCCATATTTGGGACCTCTTATGGGCAGCAGAGAGCCTCTCTCCCTGGTGCTCCTGTTTTCCCCAGCCCCCCATTTATGGCTTCAGCCGTTATTGGTGCTTCAGCAGGCAGCACGTCTGACACCAAAGCTATGGACAGCACACCTCCTTCTTAGGCTATCATTTTCCAGTCTGCGCCTGTCTCCAGGTAGAACCAATACCCATTTCACACGGCTGTTCCTATTGCAGAGAACACACCACCCAGTGGTAGCAATGCCTCAGCCCATGCCTTGACTCATTTACCTGCAGCATCGGCCAACAGACAGACCAACACTTCAAGCTTCTCTTGGACCCAGGTCTCCCGTCTCAGGCCACATTTGGGGCCAACGATGGGCAGAGGCCTAATGATTATTTTCTCTTGGGAAACCCAGTAGACCCAGCACAAGATAAAGTCCTAACCTCTCCTGCAGCCCAGCCACTGCGAGTCAGCATCATGCAGTCAGCTTTGCCAGCTCCCCTATTGGTCACCACCAGCAACACGCAGCCGGCCTTTGGCGACAACCCAGGCATTCTCCCCAGGGCTGTATCCATTACTACTGGCTTTGGAGTTGCCACCAGGGTGCCCAGTACTGGGGACAGTAACTCGCTCTTTGCCGATACCACACCGGGCCTACTGTTCATGGGACCTGCGGCCCCTACAGCTGGTGGGAGCCTTGGAGTCAGTGTGTCAGCCCTAGGCCTCACCCATTCAGAGGCATCCAGACCACTTAACTTTGGGGCAGGACTAAGTGGGGCACCCAGCACCGCTTCTGTTCCTACTTTGGGCCAGATAACCTGCGATCTACCTGACCACAGCAAGGCTGCTGCAGTAGGAGGGGCAGGCACCATCCCAGCATTTGGGAGTGTACCTGATTCCACCTTAAATCCAAATACCTGGGGCCTACCTGGGCTGAATACAGGTGGTATGGTGATGGCAGGGGATAACACCATCCCCATGACTGGAGGCCACTTTCCATCACTGAACCCAGGGCCCATCTGGATGTAGAAAATCTACATTTAAAAGTTCCATCACCAAGGAGAAGAAATCTGTGTCAAGGGACCTGTCAGTTTCCGCCTTCCATCAGAGCACACCACATCTGTTGGAGTTGCAAGTGTGGGTACCACCCGTGGGTTTCAACACACTTCTAGTTCTACCTTATTTTCAAACACAAGGGGCCCACCTGCCCACAATCCAGGTGGTGGTCGTATGGGAGGGAACAACATCATGCCCATGATTGGAGGACCTGGTATTCCCGCTTACAACTGGGGCCCACCTGGCCAATACACAGGTGGTGCGGATGGAGGGAACAACATCTCACGGGTGCTCGGAGGCCCTGTGTCAATAACTGCCATCAGACTTGGAACCCATCTGTGCAGAGAATGGGGTGGGCGATGGGGGACAATACCACACCTGCTGTGACTGGATACACTTCTGGTGCCACATTCATACAAAGCCCCTGGGCCCCCCTCCAGCCAAAACCCAGGTGGTGCCATGGGGGATAGCACCATCCATATTTAGAGAGGAACCTCTACTCTCAGAGCACTGGGGTCCCCAAGTCAGGACTCCCCTCTGACTTAGACGAGCCAGCATTGTGTTTAGAGGCTCCTGGTCAGGGCAGCTGTGCCTGTGCTCATAGGAGTCTGGCAGCCTCATAACCTGCCCAGGGCTTCATAGGAGCCATCAGCTAATTCCTTTCTTCTATGAAGAAACTCAAACAAATGAAGAGCAGATCTTATCCTTCAGACTGTGTGTAACCATGAATGGACTTTGCCTCACTGGAAAGCGGCTCAGCCCCTTTAAGTGAAACTTACCCTCCTCCCTTCCTACAGCAAGCCAGAGGACCACACCTCGGGTGTGCGTGTGTGTGCGTGTGCATGTGCGTGCGCGTGTGCGTGTGTGTGTGTTGAGGGTGAGGAGTATATGAGCCCACTTCAGAACTACACCAGACTTGAGAAGTTCCAGTTAGGAGAATGGAAGGGAGCTGCCTGTATCATCCACTGTGCCATCCCTGGCTGGACTGTTAACTTGGCGGACCCAAGCCGCCTGCCAGTTTTCCCTAGATTTGGAACTGGCAGGATGCCCACTGCTGTTTCCAGATGCTTCGTCTCCCCCTATGCATTTGCCCCAATGGGCCCTTCTCTTTCCCAGCTTTATGTACATATATATATGTCAATAAAAGCTTGTTCATGTTAATCTCCTTCTGTTTATGTGTCTTTACTCACTGACTCAGCTGTAGAGGAAGAACTGACATATGTGAGTGTTGATGTGTGAGCCAGACTTAAGGCCCCCCAATTTTTTGTCCCAGTGACTGGGATGTGGAATTAGGCACATGTTATGGCTGCATGTGCTGACTCCTGAAATCTGTTTTCAGTGTAACGAGTGACAATCAGGAGGAACTAAGGTCCAGAGGAGTGAGAGATGGGGTGACTCACCCTGTCTTCTCTACATGTCTCTCTGTCCCCTCACCACTCAGACCACACTGGAGGCTAGATAATCCCTGATGTGTGATAAGGAACCACACCTTAAGATTTTAGTTTTTGAAAATGTTTAAATGTCTTTCAGGGCATCTTTTTACTCAACTGAGACTTAGGCCAGTCATCTTCATACATTCCCACTCCACCCAGAGAGGATGGATTTGGCATCCAGGTTCATGTGTCTGGAGAAACAAAGGAAGAGTTCATACCTGCTCTGTAATTATTGGAAATTTAAGTTTACCTCAAATGTACCATGCTGCTTAAAATAGCAGAAAAGATCCTCTTTAATAACTGGCTTGGCTCTGAGCTAAACCGCTGAAATATCAAATCACAAGAGTTATAATTGTGTCCAGTTCTGGCTGACCCTAGAGTTCTGCTGGACCTCCACTAGGTTTAATAATGGCAAAATTCCTGAGTCTATGCAGCCTATCTTCCAGTTGGAGGGGAGAACAGAAACCCATGTGCATTATCTGGTAGGTTCGCCAGTAATAAATGCTATGGAGATTAAGCAGTATATGGTGAGTTGAGATTGTGGGCAGAGAGAAGCAAGTCTTTCAATGTAAATGGTAGACAGGATAAGTCTTACTGGGAAGGTGGAATTTGAACAGTCTAGAGGGAGGCAGATGAGTCAGACATCTGAGGGAAAAGCACTCCAGATCATGGGCATAACCTCTGCAAGCCCCAGAGGCAGGATGCCAGTGTCCTCAAGGAAGAGTTAGTAAATAATGTGGCTGGAATAGAGTCAGCAAGTGGGAGGGAGGGAAGGAGGAAAGGAGGACAGGAAAGATGTGTGTTGAATTTGCTGCATCACCATTTATTGATTGTGTGATCACAGTTAATTCAGCCTTCAAGTGTTTCAGTGAACTCAGTGCTTTTGCTGCGGCCTATTTACCTCTCGAGTTTTGGAAGGATAAAATAATGTAGGGAAGTATCCCTTCCTACCTTCCGATGGCCTACACTATCAGTTATTCCTTCTTTCTCCTTTATTTGTAGCCTCTCTGTCTCTACTAGACTCTTTCTGTGAACATTTAAACATGTTCTAGACTGCCGAGTCTTTAAAGTTTCCAGGGATCCCTCACCCCTCCAGTTCCTGTTCATTCCTATTCCTTTCCTTGGCAGCTGGCCTCCTTGAGAGAAAGTATCTAATACTTCCTGTCACTGCAATTCATACCTCATCCATTTGACTTTCTCCCTCATTTCTCTTTATGGACACTGCTTTCATTAAGGTCATCAGAGACCTCCATGGTCCTAAATGCTGCGGACACTCTTCAGCCTTCCTTTTGACCTTGCATCAGCCTTCGACACACCTGCCTTACTGGGTGTGTCAGTCCCCTGTGTAACAGATTACCACACACTGGTGGCTTAAAACAACATAAATTTATTCTCTTGCAGTTCTGGAGGCCAGAAGTCAAAAACCAAGGTGTTGGGAGGGCTGGCCTCTCTCTCTGGAGGCTGTTGGGGAGAATCTGTTCTTTGCCTCTTCAACTTCTGGTGCCTATAGGCATTCCTTGGCTTGTGGCCACATCACTCCAATCTCTGCCTCCCTGGTCACACTGCCACCTTCTCTCTGTCTCAAATCTCCCTCTGCTTTTCTCTTATAAGGACACATCATTGGATTTAGGGCCTACTGGGATAATCCAGAATGATCTACTTATCTCAAGGTCCTTAATTTAGTTGCATCTGCAAAGACCCCTATTCTAAACAATGTAGCCTTCACAGGTTCTAGGGATTAGGGTCTGAACATATCTTTTGGGGAGCTACCATTCAACTCACTACACTGGGGTTCTGTCCTTGATTTCTGTGATGGCACACTCTTCTGGTTTCCTTCTCTGTCTCCTTTTCTATACTATCTCCTCCTATAACTGACTTTTTAAAATGTTCACACTTGTCAGGTCTGGGTCTTGGACCCTCTTCTCATCTCACTTTGCCCTTTTCCCCTAGGCAATATCTTCTAGTCCCATGACTTCTGTTACCATTTATGTAAACAACTAGTCCAAGTTTCTGTATTTAGCCATACCTCACCTACTGATGCATATAAACAACCTACCTATGTCACCATTTGAGTGTTTCAGAGACATTACACGTTTAATGTGTCCAAAATAGAACTCCTCACCCTTTATACCCCGACTCCCCATCACCACCCAAGAAAAATTTGCCCTTCCCACAGAGTTCCTTAGCTCAGTGAGTAACGTTACCACCCACCCAGTTGCTTGTGCCAAAGTTATCCTTGATATGTCCCTCACCCTGTCTCCCCGCATCCGGTTCCTCACCAGAACAACCTGAAATAGTTTGGGGATCTACCTACTCTCTTCTTACTGCCATTAGTTTAGTCCAAGTAGCTACCTCTTTTTTTTTTTTTTTTTTTTTCATCTGGATTAGTGCATTAGCTGCCTTACTGGTCTCCCATTATCCACTCTCAGTCTCTCCAATCCATTTTCCATGTGGCAGCCTGAGTGATCTCAGAATATGAATTGAGGGCTTCCCTGGTGGCGCAGTGGTTGAGAGTCCGCCTGCCGATGCAGGGGACATGGGTTCGTGCCCCGGTCCGGGAGGATCCCACATGCCGCGGAGCGGCTGGGCCCGTGAGCCATGGCCGCTGAGCCTGCGCATCCGGAGCCTGTACTCCACAACGGGAGAGGCCACAACAGTGAGAGGCCCGCGTACCACACACACAAAAAAATATGAATTGAGTCATCACTATGCTACTGAGAACACTCTTTAATGTCTTTCATTGCTTTTAGGATGATATCCAAAATCCTTCATGTAGCCTCTGATGTCCTGCATGATCTGGCCCCATCTGCCTCTGCAACCTCATCTCTCTTCCTTGGCAATTCTCCCCCCTGGTTCTCCTTTGACCTTCCAACTATATACATACCTACCTACTTGTAGTTCCTGAAAGTTCCCTCCTGCCTCTGAGTCTGCACATGCTTTACCCTCTCCTCCCTATTGCTAGCTAACTTAAGTTCTTCAGGTATCAGTCTAAGTGTTGCTCGTTCAGGGAAACCTTTCCTAACCATCCCCCACTCCTGGACTAGATTGGGTCTTCCTGTTGTCTTCTCATATTCCCTTTTACTTCTCCTTTTAATTTAATAGTAATTATTCTTAATTATTTTCTTGTCTCTCTCCTGAGCGAATGTAAATACCACCAGGGAAAGGACTGTGTACCCTGTCAAAGCAGCAGTCAAGCACAGTGCCAAGGGTAGACAGGCACACAGATATTAGTGAGTGAGTGTATCTAATTAACTGAGTTGCTAAGATGTAACTGGGAAAAGACAAAACCTGAATCTAGTGGCAGCATGTCTGAAGTAAAATAAAATGTAAAATTGTTGTCCATAATGTTTAATTTTTATTAACCAGTATTAACCAGACTGAATGAAATTAACAAAACTGTAGGAAACAGAATAGTAGAGACTAGTTTTTATATCAGCTACTCAACTGACTTTTTCCCAGTAATCGAGTCAAAAGTTCCAAGTGTTCTTGACAGTCAGACTGTTATCCTGGGCACGATCTAGGTTTATAGCTTCTGAAAAAATCTCATTTAGGTTAAAAAATATAGTCAGTTTTTGGTGTGAGCATGTTGTATCTGAAATTTGTGGTTTTTCAAAGTGTTGAGCTGATGAAGTATGTGTTCTAGAAATATCCTAGATATATTAAAAGCCCTGACATTCTTTGTGGCTGAGAACCAAGGCCTCTGTTTCAAGCCAAATATCTTAAACACAAACCCTTAACCATGGTAAAGTGCTAAACCAAATGCTTGGCAGGAGCTTAGCACTCCTGTTTTGACTGTGAACAGGGCTACATGCTTTCCCATCTTCAGCCAAATGACAATCGTTATTTTCCATTTTCAGCATGTCCTCCGTGTCTATAAGAGGGAAAGTGAGATAGAGGGGGAAGAAGTTTCAAATAGTTCTTAGATTTCATAATGCAGTATAGACACAGACCAGACACCAACTCCTTTATGTACTGCCGAGGTCTAATTCTTGAAGAACTTCTCAAGTAATGACCTACTTCAGACTGCACATTTGACTTCTTGGTTTTTTTTTGTTTTTTGTTTTTTGTTTTTTGCGGTACGCGGGCCTCTCACTGTTGTGGCCTCTCCCGTTGCGGAGCACAGGCTCCGGACGCGCAGGCTCGGCGGCCATGGCTCATGGGCCCAGCCGCTCCGCGGCATGTGGGATCCTCCCAGACCGGGGCACGAACCCCTGTCCCCTGCATTGGCAGGCGGACTCTCAACCACTGCACCACCAGGGAAGCCCCTGACTTCTTGATAGATAATTGGAAAGATGTGGCAACTGGTGGTCAATGTGACAGAGATAGTTGTCAGTGTTTATTGAATACCTGTGTTAGTTATTTATTATTATATAACAACTTACCCCAAAGATTAGCAGGTTAAAACAACAAACATTTATTATCTCACAGTTCCTGTGGGTCAGGAATCTGGGAACAGCTTAGCTGGGTGCCTCCATCTCCGAGTCTCTCATGAAGTTACAGTCAAGCTGTCAACTGGAATGGCCATCTCATCTGAGGGCTTGACTGGGGGAAGATGAACTTCTAAATTCAATCACATGGTTGTTAATAAGATCGAATTCCTTTTCACATGCGCCTCTCCGTAGTGTAGCTGACAACGTAGCAGCTATTCTGATTTGTGATCTTCTTATGTAACCAAGCATTGCCCCCCATCTCTGGAAGCTTTGTGGGTATTTTCTTTGTCTCCGCTACACTAGAGTTTCACAATGATATGCTTTGGTGTGGGAGGATCAAGTGAAATAATGAACGTAAAAAGTCAAAATAAGATGATTAGAGAAACACTGTGCTGTTGGAGGGCATGCATGATGGACGGTGAGCTGGAGAGGGGCTGGAAACAGAAAGAGAATGTTAACATGCAACTTCGGAAGCAGGAAGGTCAGGGAAGTCACAGGCAATGGTGGTATCTTACCTGGTGTCTTCCTCAAGTTGGAAGGCATTCCCCAAGTGTCTTACCTAGGAGTTACCATTCTCCAGCAAAATCTCCCCATTCCCACCCCACTTCTAAAGTTGAGGGGCACATTAAGCACCAATTCACTGTCACCCAGAAGGCCCACAAACCAGTGTTGTTATTGAAGTAACCCAGCAACCCAGTTTGCTTAACCCCTGAACCAGTACCTTCTTTGGTCTTACTTTAGCACTGTGTGGGTGGTTTTTTAAAAGTGAGGTTGGACAGATTATGTGCCTTAAGTTAACAGCATAGATATGAAAGTACTTTATAAATTGTTAAACGCTGCACAAATTAAGTTGTTGGACTGATGCTATTTAGAGAAACCAAACTTCCCAATTGTGTGGAAAACACGGGTGGAATGGTATAAAATACGAATCAATACTGTATAACCTACTGTGGAGAGAACCACTTTCCTAGTATTAACAGTCTCATATCTCAGTGTTTTCAACTTCTCTAAAGTGTTTGTGTTAAATTGGATAATCCCCATGTTGAGTTTGTGGTAATTTTCCATTCCTTTTCTCATGAAGGTGTATCCTGCAGTTTGTTCTCTGTGCTCTGCCTTGCTCTTGAATTAGCAGGGTTATTCTGTTCTTTCTTCCTCTGTCTTCCCTTTTTCCTTATGGTCATGTGCACTCAGGATTTATTTTTTGGGCAAAGGCAGATGTTTTAGAAAACTGAACTCTGGTTCTCTCTGGGTGATTTCCATAATGTGGGGAGAAATCAGTGTTGGTGGTAAACAACTGGCAAATGAATCTTTGGAAATACTATATACTGAATGTAATCTGCTACCCAGCAAGGTTCAAGACCTTTAAGAGTCTCTTATTTGGGACTTCCCTGGTGGCGCAGTGGTTAAGAATCCACCTGCCAATGCAGGGTACACAGGTTTGATCCCTGGTCTGGGCAGATCCCACATGCTGCAGAGCAACTAAGCCCATGCGCCACAACTACTGAGCCCGCACGCCACAACTACTGAAGCCTGCGTGCCCTAGAGCCCACACGCTGTAACTACTGAGCCCACGCACCACAACTACTGAAGCCCATGCTCTCTAGGGCCTGCGTGCCACAACTACTGAGCCTGCATGCTTCAACTACTGAAGCTGGTGTGCCTAGAGCCCGTGCTCTGCAACAAGAGAAGCCACTGCAATGAGAAGCCCACGCACCGTAAAGAAGAGCAAGCCCCCCTGCGGCAACTAGAGAAAGCCCATGCACGGCAACGAAGACCCAACGCAGTGAAAAAGAAAAAAAAGGTCTTTGACTAGGAATACTTACTTATGCAGTTGCCCTGGCATTTAGAGCAGACTTAATTCTGTCACTGTTATGCTGCAAATGGAGGTGGTGAAAGTCAAGAGCTGGTTTCCTCCCTTTTATAGCCTTATGGAATTATTATTCTGGGGCAGTATTTGGAATAATCATTGATTTCTTTTGTCTCCATCTGAAATATGTTAAACTGATATTTTTCATACTAGGTGCCCTATTTAAACCAACAGTGAATTAAATGGGTTCTGTCTTAAATTGTTTTTGAGCTGTCACTGAGTTGCTTTTCCATCTATTCCTATTACTCCTCACAATTCTACTTTGTCTTTTAAGAAGATGAGATTTTCTAATGTTCATAACAGGTTAGAAAATGCAAAAATTTTAAAGAGGAGTAAGCAATAATTTTTTTAGTGTACCCAGAGCAGAGAAGGGCTTTTTTATGAGTGTTGCCAAGATAGAAATGAGTGAGGAAATAATTTGTTAGAACTTAAAAATGCCCCAGGGATGGTTGGGAGGGAATTGAGTTGAGACTGGAAGGAGACAGGCTAGAAAGGGAAAGTTGCCGAAACACAGTAGATATGGAGTTCCTAATACTGAGGTAGGTTACAAAATATAGAAACCTACATCTTGTGTTTCAGGAGTTTATAATTGGAAAGAGAAAAATTAAACATATGAAACAGAGCAATTAAGTAGTATTAACACCATGCTCATTACATACAAGAGCTTAGGGGAGGTGGTATAGAGTGAGTAAAGACTGCAGTGATTTTTAAAGAATCATTAAGATTTAAATAAAGTACAGAAAAAAGATATATTTCAGATGATAGCGAACACATCAAAATGGATTTGAAAGCCAAAGTAAACAATTTTTTAAAATATGTACGTATTTGAAGAGCCATAGACAGACACTCACACAAACTGCAGACAAAAATTAAAGCCAGTAAAAACTGCCACCAAAAAATTAAGCGAAAAATAATTTTTATTTATAAATCTGTTTATGAAAAATAAAAATTATGACAAATGTAATAAAAATTCTTACAAAAGGTAAGGAAATGATATATATACCCTGAGAGAAAAATGGGTGAAGTACTTTAGCAGAAAAATTACAATATAAGAAATATAAATGGCTAGTAAGCTTATCTCAAAATACTTAGCCTCAGTAAAAATCAAAGAAATGTAAATGTAAACAATAACTTGCAAGTTTTCTTGTATGAAATTGGCAATGGTTTAAAAAATAATAATACTCACGAGTGCAGAGAAACAGGCATTTACCTAATACCAGCGGGAATTTAAATTCTTATGGCAGCATGACAATAGATCAAGAGCCTTAAAAAAAACAAACATTCTTTCCTATACAGCAGTTCTATTTCTAGGAGTTATCCTAAGGAAATCATTAGAACAAATGAACACAAGAAGTTCATCCAACCTTTATAATACAGAAATGCAGGATATACACCAAATGACAGTGTGGCTGTATTAACATAGAAATGAGAAAAAGCAAATGATGGTGCATCATGTTGTTACTGTATGAATGGATCCTTGGAGAATGGTTGTGTGTATATGTACACACGTAGGGGAAGTCAAGAAGCTTATATCCACCACATTGTTAATCATTTTTAACTCTGGATGGTTAGACGACTGGTGAGCTTAACTTTTCTCCTTTTTGCTTTTCAATACAATTAACATGTATTATTTTTGAAATATGTTTTAAAGAAAAACACATCTTAAGAGTCAGAATAAGGGGCAATTGTTTACAGTGTTTATTAAGAATGCATTTTCTCTACCTAGTTAAATGTTAATAAGGAAGCTGTGTGATCTTGGTTACATTCTAGAACCTACAGAAATTTGGCTTGAAAAAATACTCCCCACCCCTAGCCCCCAACCCACTTGCCTAGAAAGGCTAACTGAGCCTAGATGTTTTTTTTTCTTTTAACTCTTAAAGCATCATACATCTGTATAGTTGGTAAGAGGATATGGCTAGTTTTGTAACAGTTATAGACTAGCAGTTTCTATTCATCTATAGTTAATAACTTTGATCTAGAACTTCAAAAGCATCTGGAAGAATCTTTTCATTTCCTTGATCCTTGTATCATTTTATCCTTTCTTTTGCTCCTGTTTAGGTTCTGTCATAATGAATGGATCCAGTGTGGCAAATACTTCACCCAATATAAAATCCAAAGAGGACCAGGGGTTAAATGGGCATGATGAGAAGGAAAACCCATTTGCAGAGTACATGTGGATGGAGAATGAAGAGGATTTCAACAGACAGGTAAAGAAGTGAAAGGCTAATGAGATGTGTAATTCAACAGCTATAGTATTTTACCGTCAGTCTGTTACAAGAGAAATGGGTTCACTGGCTTTAGAACAACTTGAAAATATGTAAAAGCCTGGTGTGGGCTGACCAAGAAGCAACCTCAGCTGCTGAGACCAGGTTGAAGATACCTTGGTGGATGATACTGAAATTTTTCTACAATGCTAATTAAAAGAGGATCGAGGGCCTCCCTGGTGGCGCAGTGGTTGAGAGTCCGCCTGCCGATGCAGGGGATACGGGTTCGTGCCCCGGTCTGGGAGGATCCCATATGCCGCGGAGCGGCTGGGCCCGTGAGCCATGGCCGCTGGGCCTGCGCATCCGGAGCCTGTGCTCCGCAACGGGAGAGGCCACAACAGTGAGAGGCCCGCATACCGCAAAAAAAAGAAAAAAAAAAAAAAAAAAAAAGAGGATCGAATACCATGGTGTTCTGGTGTAGACTTCTGGGAAACAGCAGCTGTGTGCAGACAGGCCAGCTTGGCATGCCCCACATAGGAACTCAGAGACTGGCAGAATGCAAGTCTGAGATAGAGAGTGTATTAGGTGGGGGAAGGCTAGACTGCTTCCACAAAGATCCAGCAATAATTCATTGTCTTATATCTCTGTGGCGTTAACAGCCCAAGGTAAGCATTCCAGGTAGACAGGTGACTCTGCAACTACACGGTGCCCTCCATGATGTTGCTCTGCCACGCCCAGGGCATTTTATCAGATGCAGGATCACTGGAAGTCAAGCCACAAGGAAAGGCCGAGAGCCAAATGTCAAGGCAAAGATCTCTTTTTAACCAAGTGATGCCAAAATGCTCACATCCCTTCTGGGGACATTACATGATTAATAGCTACATGGCCATATCCAGCATGAGAGACAGGAAATGTGATTTTAACTGAACAGCCTGGTGCTTTGGGGAGAAGGAAACAAGTTTAGGGGGGCAGCCAGGAGTTACCACCCCATGTGGCCCATTGTGGCATGATCTGTGTGAATAGTACATAGACCGTGCTTCCTGTCACACCCCTGGGCCCAGGTGACAATTTTCGTGGGTTATGCCTGTGAATAAGGGTAGATTTAATACCAGGGAGCATGTTGTTATGCTCTTGGGAAGAGGAAGGGCACATCTTGAGCAGTCATGTTAAATCTTGTAGCTTGGAAATATTTTCTAGTTGTTATTTTAAGTACTTGATATTTAAAAAAGAAAAGTGTGGCTAGGGGCTTCCCTGGTGGCTCAGTGGTTGAGAGTCCGCCTGCCGATGCAGGGGACACGGGTTCGTGCCCCGGTCCAGGAGGATCCCACATGCCGTGGAGCTGCTGGGCCCGTGAGCCATGGCCGCTGAGCCTGCGCGTCTGGAGCCTGTGCTCCGCAACGAGAGAGGCCACAACAGTGAGAGGCCCGCGTACCGCAAAAAAAAAAAAAAGTGTGGCTAATTGTAATGTTGAAATAGTATGTTTAAGTCTTGCTACCAGTGACTTTTCCTTTGAATTCATGAGGTTAACTATATTGGCTGGCTTGGGTGATTATTTTTGCTTGACCAGCCCTCTGGTGGTGGCTCAAGTGAACTGTGAATCTGTCACCAGGCTTCCTGCAGGAAAGTGATGGCCAAACAAGAAGGGGGAAGCCTGTTAAAATCACACTTAATCTCCAGAGTGAAGCATACTCTTTATTAAGAGTTAACAGTGTCTGCAAAAAAGTGTAAAATATCCTAGCTATATATTACTTTAGATTAAGACAGTCTTTAAGAAACATGCAGTTGGGGACTTCCCTGGTGGCACAGTGGTTACTAATCCGCCTGCCAGTGCAGGGGACACAGGTTTGAGCCCCGGTCTGGGAAGATCCCTCACGCTACAGAGCAACTAAGCCCGTGTGCCACAACTACTGAACCTGCGCTCTAGAGCCCGTGAGCCACAACTACTGAGCCCCCATGCCACAACTTCTGAAGCCAGCGTACCTAGAGTCCATGCTCCACAACAAGAGCTACCACAATGAGAAGCCTGCACTTCACAATGAAGAGTAGCCCCGCTCACCTCAACTAGAGAAAGCCCGCGTGCAACAACGAAGACCCAACTCAGCCAAAACCAAAAAATATATAAATTAATTAATTAATTTTAAAAAAGGAATATGCAGTTGTGTAAATACGCATATTATTTCTTCTTGTTTTGAAAGTATACTACATTGATGACATCATTTTCTATTGGTATGCAAAAAAGTGTTCTTTATATCTTTCTAAGGTTATGAAAGTATTTTTTCTCATGTAGGGGCCTCAATACCAGAAAAGTGGGCCAGAAACTGGGAGTTAGTTTTGATTTAATCTCCACTATCCAGGTAGTGTTCTAGTTACATAGTTCCTGTACCCTTTTCATATCTGAGAGATGGGAAATTTAAGAAGAATCGCTTCTCAACAAGACTGAGAAAAGAATTTCAAGCTTTCAAATGATTTTCTGTAAGTGCCATATGAGTGGAAAATATCTGTATCACATATTAGAAGATCTGTGAATACCTGGAATTTCTGCTATTTTGACTATTTCCTCAGTCTTATTTTTGATGGAAGTTGGTTGAAAAATTAAAAATTATATTTTCTCTAGCCTGTCATTAGAAGCATCATAATTCTTAGTAGATCTCATACAAGATCATTCTTTTTTTTAAAATTAATTAATTAATTAATATTTATTTTTGGCTGCGTTGGGTCTTCGTTGCTGTGTGCGGGCTTTCTCTAGTTGTGGCGAGCGGGGGCTACTCTTCGTTGCAGTGTGCTGGCTTCTCATTGCGGTGGCTTCTCTTGTTGCGGAGCACGGGCTCTAGAGTACGCAGGCTTCAGTAATGGCGGCCCACAGGCTTAGTAGTTGTGGCGCACGGGCTTAGTTGCTCCGTGGCATGTGGGATCTTCCCGGACCAGGGCTCGAACCCGTGACCCCTGAATTGGCAGGTGGATTCTTAACCACTGTGCCACCAGGGAAGTCCACAAGATCATTTTTTGTGTGTGTGTGCTGTACGCGGGCCTCTCACTGCTGTGGCCTCTCCCGTTGCGGACCACAGGCTCCGGACGCGCAGGCTCAGCGGCCATGGCTCACGGGCCCAGCAGCTCCGCGGCATGTGGGATCCTCCTGGACCGGGGCACGAACCCGTGTCCCCTGCATCGGCAGGCGGACTCTCAACCACTGCGCCACTAGGGAAGCCCCCCCACCACGAGATCATTCTTAACTGCAGAGTAACAACCTCTGAAAGAAAGAGGTAGAGAAAAAACTGGAAGGTGTGAGTCCCACTGGGACAGTACGTCTGAGCTCTTCCCCTTTGCTTGCTAGGTGGAAGAGGAGCTACAGGAGCAAGAATTCTTGGACCGCTGCTTCCAGGAGATGCTGGATGAGGAAGACCAGGACTGGTTTATTCCATCGCGAGACCTGCCTCAGGCCATGGGACAGTTGCAACAACAGTTAAATGGACTGTCAGTCAGTGATGGTCATGATTCTGAAGATATTTTGGTAAGAGCATATGTAGTTCCACATGTGACATAGTGAAAAGAATGTAGGATTTAGAGTCACAGACTCTCTTTTTGGCCCTACAACCTTGGGCAAGCTCTGGAGCCCTCTGAACCGCTGATTCTTCACTCATCACCTGGGCATTAATAAGGGGGTGCATTGCAGATGCACTGCACCTCTTCACGCACTGTGCAAACGTGATGGTTGCAGCATCACCAACTTTCATTTCCTCCCACGTGGGCTTTTCAAAGCAGAACTGGGGCTAAGGGTAAAAATTTGAACGTGGAAGAGGTTTGGTTTCAAATTATCATTTGCTGCTGTCCTTTTCTTTTGCTATCCCTCAAATCTGTATTTATAGTTTTGAATGATGCTGTTATAAAAATTGCCTGTTCACTTTGGAAGGAATATACTCTTAAGGGACCCTCTTCCACTTATAATTAGAAGCCCAGATACATTAATTCCTTGCATTTCATGTTGACCTAATGTCAGAATTCTGTAAGTGATATTGTTCTCACACAACTCCCTTTCTGAATGATTGTGCCCTGCAGTTTGATGAGGTTTTAGATATTCACAGGAGAGTAGATAACCAGAGAGTACAGAAAGACGAAAAAAAAAAAAAATAGGGATTGTGGTAACCACACTAGTTTGATGGAGTACTCTGATTTTCATCAAGTTAAGGTACTAATAAATTGAAAAATTATTTTTGGAGTCACATTTAAATGAAATTTAAATGAAAGCATCATGAGGGGAACAGGAGTCTAAAGCAGGAAGGAGAAAATGAGGTTAGCAGGGCTTAGTACATCAGAACATTGAGAACAGCCCAGCAAGGAACAACCCAACAACAGCTTGAGTTGCAAGGAATTCTATTTTTTCTCTCCTTGAGGCTGAGAGGAAGGTACTGGTAATAACGGAAGCAAGGAGAAAATACGTTTTAAAGTGCGGCTCGCCTTGGGATTTATTATCTCTTGGTTCTTATTTCAGAGCAAAAGTAACCTGAACCCGGATGCCAAGGAATTTATTCCAGGAGTGAAGTACTGAGCTGACAGAAAGCTTTGAGGAGAACTTGTACGTCCCCACATCTGGGGACAGCGCTGCACAAAAAGGCGGAGCTGAAGAAGGGGGGCGGGACGGGCAAGGGGTGCACAGCGGGGAAAGGGGACAGTGGTTTAATTCGACACTGTGATTGGAGTAACTGTTGTGCTCAGTCTTTCTCTACAAGCCTCTGAGCATTTCTCTTTTGTTCTACTGACTTTCATTTGGAGCAATTTCTTATTATTATTAGCTTTTTGATTTAGGGAAATTGCAATTCCCGCCCCCCCCCAGCTTTGTCAGGAATGTTCTGCTGTATGTGTTTAAACAAAATAAGCTGACCAAGAAAATCTGCGTGTTTAAGAATGCCCTTCCCGCTCTGCTGTATACTTACCAAGGGCAATGAACACCCGGAGCACTACTTACTCAGTCTGTTAAGCTGGATGGGAAGAGGGACGAGTGGAAGAAGCAGGTGTTGTAAACCAGGATGCACAGCTCCGTGATCCCTGGGAGTTTCCTGTGATGAGCTGGGATTACCAGTGGCCTGCTGAGCCCATGTCTCCCTGCCTGAACCCCATTCAAGAAAACACAGGCTTAAAGTACTGGAAACCAATAGAAGCAACTTTCATCAACCATCTGGTTGATGAAAGTTGTAAAGCAGAAGGAGAGGACTGGGATGGTGATTGTCACCTGAGTCGTTCAGTTACTGTTGGCCTACTCTTAAGCCTCTGTTTACAGCTACCATCAGACTCAAAATTTACAAGGTAAAAGAGCACTAGAGTGGATTTGCCATTTCGTCTCATGGTGTCTGGTCCCCTGTCTCCCCTCCACCCCAAACCTACTCTGTTTTTGAGAAAAGATATTGTTACCAAAGGTGTATGAGAGGCATGCGGTGCTGGCCATCAGCGTCAGCCTGGAGAAGTCATCCTTGAATCCTCTTAGTTATGTCTTAAATTTATTTTGACAGTTTTTTTCCAGCCGCATGAGGACTTGGTCCACCTGGTACCTAACTTTCCTTAGAAAGGTTTGTGCACTTTCACAAGTCAATGTGTTTTTCAGGACACTAGCAAGAAGCTCCGTTCACAATTTGGATGCTTCTTCCCACCTTACAGAATTATGCAGAAGAACTCCAAGAAAGCCTAGGAGAGCGAGTCCCGTTTGACCCTGTGACTGTGTGACCCACCAGGACAGTTGCGGCAGTTATAAAATTTTGCTGTTCCCACATACCCAGGTTTTTGAGTTTTCTAGGTTGGACTTTCTGGGTATGTTCCTTTCCTGCCCACAAGTCACAGGGGTTTTTGCTGTCGTTGTTGATACTCATAAGGAACTAAACTTGGCCCAGGAGCTGCCTTTGTGTGCTAGAGAAGTCGGTGGGAGAGTCAGGTCTAAAAGAGAGCATGTCCAGTCCTGGCCGTTCTCCCAGGACGGGCAAGGACTTGCAGGGGCCTGAGGAGGACAGTGGCTTCTGTATGACTGCCACTGTCTTGTGTGATAGGCCTGTCAGGAAAAGATCATGTAACTTGAAATAAAGTCTGTGTAAATTCAGTATGTGGATGTGGGACAGAGGTTGGAAGGAACGGACTAGGGTTTGGAAAATTTAAGAATTTCTCCTTTTTCTTATGAGGTCCCTTGTTGACTTTTTGAACAGCCGCAGGTTTATGTCAGATTGAAAATATGGACCCACATCTTTTCCTTGTTTGAGTTTCTAAGATGGCATCATTTGAAAAATGCCCTTCCTTGTTAGGTCCCATGTCAGAGGAGAGTAGTTTAGGGAGCTCGTATTGTCAGATACGCTCATGAATTCCCAAAGTCTCTACCTCGAGAGAATGGAACTCTTAACTCGTTTTCAGGGAGGGCTACGAATAAAGAAATGTCTCGATTCCAGCTTCAGCTTTCAGCTGGAATTGTTGCCTCTAATAAGGAGAGGACCTAGGAAGTGCGGAAACAGAGGTCTCTTTCTTCCAGGGCCGCTTTTCCTCCTTCAATCTGCATTAACTTGTCCAAGCTCAGAATCCTGAAGGCTGCTGGAAATGTGTTGGGATTGCAGAAAGAGCCATTGTCTAGACCGTGGTGTCTCCATCACAGAGAGCACCATGGATTCTTGTGTGGCTCCTGGTCTGGGAAGTCCTACAGGGATCCAGATTGAGGCGTTTCTTCATCCTGAAGCAGGCTTGCCCTTCTGACACCAGGATAGGCTAAGGTATTAGGTGTAGTTCAAAGGGCTTGTTTTCCCATCTGCTGTGGGGTTTTCATCTAGGATGTCAGCGTGGTTGCACAAGGCATATTTGGTCAGGACTAAGAAAGCTTCCTTCCAGCCAAGCAGTGGAACCTGAGGGCTGGCCATTCCAGCCCCACTCAGACACAGTGCGCTGACTCAAGATCAGGAAGCAGCTAGCAGTGTGACCCCCTTCGTAGTGTGTAGGTTTGTGCTTCCAGCGGTTCCTCTTGCAGCGTGACCTTTTTCTCCATCTGTTCTATGTGGTGAGAGGTGGCAGCACAATTGTCACCCAGACCACAGGCCCAGCTGTAGTCAGAGTTCGCCAGCTCCGCAACAGGAAGTGCGTGTGGGTCTTACTGGATCTTCACTGGGGAGAGGCTGGGAACCTCCATCTCGGACCTTTCCTCATAGGAGAGGTTCTGGGTGCGAGCCAAACTAGACACCTTTGCCTGTTAAGGATGAGGCTGGTATTATAAGTGATGATTTTGATATTGAATTGAAGCCACTACTCTAAGTTTTTTTAATTGGCAGCTAGAAGTTTAAGTATAGAAACAGAATATGTATTTTCAACAATTGCCAATTCTGGCTGGTCCCAGTGTTAGTTTATTAGTGACTGATTTTGTGATTATTGGACTCTCAAACTCCAAAATGAAAATGATTTTCTCTCTTGCTCTTCAAGGGGTAAAAAACACAAGAAATGCCTTTTATTTTCTCCTGCCCTTTGATCTGCAGCAGCAAACTTGATACATACAGCCTAGGCCTGAGCACCTGCACCTTTGGGTCTTTGGAGCAGTTTCTGACGGCAGCAGTTGACTTTTGGGGATTACATAAGGTCAAACCCAAAAAAGATGGCAAGGAAAAGGCTGGACCTTTGCAGCACCTTTAGTTTCCAAAGTCAAAAAACAGCTGGGGTCCCTTTAATTAGGGTTACAATGCTAATTATAACTTTAAAATGTTTTTAGAGGTAATCAGCATTTTTCAAATTGTGTATTGCTATAATGTCAAAGTTCTGTCTTGATTTTGAAGATGCTGGGAAGTAAGGAGGTGAGTCAAACGCTCTGACTTCAGAGTAGAAATTAATATACATCGGGAAAGTTGTGTGAAGAGGTAGCCAAAGGAAACAGCTTGACTGAATCTTCTTGCATTGGTGCTGCTGCAAAGCCCACGTATAAACATCAGGAGCCCAGGAATCTACACTCCTGAGATGGGAGGGGCAAGTGTTCTTCAGTAAGGGTCCTGGCATCACGGGTTAGTAATGTTGCTTGGTTAGGTTATGTTGATGTATAGGTTCAGGCAGAGACCTGACAAATTTGACCAAGATTTGGAGACGTGCACCTGTTGGGAAAGACTGTGTATTCCTAGCCACTCTCCTCCGGGATGAATGTAGACCTCATTAGTTTGGGAAGTTGTTGGAGAGAACAGGAGGGTTGACTGGGATCTGGTGAGCATCAGGAACCTTGGTCTCCTCCCACCTCTGCCCACGGTTACCCATGTGGATCGTTTCCCCTCTCAGGTCATTAGCTCTCCTGGCCCCTGTGTAGTTCGCAGAGTACTTTTCTGCAGCCAGTGCTCCGCTGCCTTGTGAATTGCTTCACAGTTTTGTAAGTTTTTTTTTTTCCCTTTGTTTTTAATCTTCTGCCTTTATTTCTCCCATCTTGAATCTGCAATTAGTGCCAAAGGACAGGGGAATAGGAGGCTGACCCAAGGAAACACTCAAGTTTCCTGCTTGTTACTTGGCCTCTGCCCTCCCTGCCCAGCCCCCCACTGCTGTCTCCAGTCGAGATTTTAGGAGGGGTCATACAGATAGGACAGCTGAGTACACTGATCTCTGTGGGGCGTTAGCCAAGTGATTCACCACCCTACCCCGGGGGGACAGAAGAGAACTCTACAAACGGACAGATGCACCATCTTTATTTTAAAAGAAAAGCCCCTTTAGATTTTGTTACTAGGAGTCTCATTTGTGAGGTCTGCTGAGTTTTCTTCCCCAATCCTCCCTTCTTACTGGCTACGTTTTAATATTATAAATAGTGAGGAAACATTCTAGGCTACGTACTATAAAAGACTACAATGTTTTCACTCTGTAACTCAACACTAATTGATAATCCTGTCCTGTTGACTGTGAGCCTTCAGAAATGTTTAATGCTTGACGGGTGGTTTGCGAGACAGGGACTTTTTTAAAAAACAACTTTATTGAGGCATATTTTACATAACATAAAATTCACCCATTTCAAGTGTACAATTCAGTGATTTTAGTAACTTTTCTGAGTGGCACAGCCATACAGTTCTCAGTTTTAGAACATTTCCATCCCCCTCAATAAGATCCTTCATGCCTATTTACATGATAATACCTGTTCGTAGCTCTAGGGAATCACTAATCTTTCTGTTGCTATAAATTTGCCTTTTCTGGACATCATCTCAATGAAATCACACAAAATGTGGTCTCTTGTATCTGGCTTTTTTCATTTACATATATTTTCGAGGTTCACCCATGACAACTTGTGTTAGTAGTTTGTTCCTTTTTTATTGCTAAATAATATTCCATCGATGGATATATGTTTCATCAGCAGGGGGTCGTTTAAACTTGGATTTCAACCTCCTGTGGTCTAAATGGAGCCCTGGGAACATAGGGCTCCTGGCGGGGCTGCTGCGCATGTCAAAGGGACTGCCTATCAGAACCAGCTTCCTCATCAGAAGCTCCGCGGGGAGCCTGACCTGCTGCAGAAACTTTTATAATTTTGCAACTTCCTTTTTACATGAAACTTCTGTGCTGTCTACACATCGGGCTTCTGAAGCATCTGATAATTAGCTCAATAACTTAATGAGCATGTGTTTGAGTGGACAAGAAAGTGAAACCATCAGTACTGTGTTGAATATTTTTTCCTCCCCGACAAAATGGAGGAATCTCTGAACTTGCTCAATAGCGTCGTCTCCATTACAAAGCGGAACATGTGTTAAAGATCGTGCTGCCTTTGTTAGACCGATTTGGAAGGAAAGAGGCCAGCCAGCCGAGGCGGTCAGGAGGAGAAAGGGAGTGGACTTTGCGGTACATCCCAGCGGGTCTGTGCACGGCCCACGCATCTGCTGTTGTGGACGGTGAAGCACCGAGCGTGCCAGGGCAGCTAAGCACCTCCAGCAGGCCCAGGCCTGGACTTTGGACCTTTATCCCTATTTCTCAAGTGTTTTAAAAGCTGTTTTTGTTCCTTTTTTCCCCTAAATACACATCACATTGTAGTTATTAATACTTTGGGGGAGGGGCAGGGCTTTAAAATTGAAGAAAATACTTTTCATAAAAATATCAAAAATGGAAAAAAAGTTACTTTTTAAAAAATTTGCTATACAAACCAAATGGCAGCTGTTGAAAATCTCATTACAATGAGAATAAATTGCATTTGCTGGCAGTGGTACCTTTTTTCCTACAGTTGGGTCATTATATCATATTACAAGGGGGGCGTATGCGTGGTGCACGTTTGATTTTGTCTCGGTATGGATCACAGTTTTAGTGGCATAATTTTCCATTCTAAATGGTGTTACAAAGTAGTACAAGTATTGTGTTGGAAGTCACAGACCTGAGTGAATCCCACCTCCACCACTTTGTGCCTTTGGCCTGAACCTGTTTATTCGTAAAGGTGTGACACCTTCCTCCCGGGGGGCTATTGTGAAAATTAGACCTAATTTAATTTCAAAATACTGCCTGGCATATGATAGGCACTTAATACATGGTAGTGATAGTGGCAGTAATGTGTGTGGCTTTGAACAGAGGCGGTAACAGGAAATCCTTGGGTTTGAAGGGCAATTGGATAGCTGATATTTTCCTGTTCCTGGGGAAAACTGACTCATCTAGAAAACAAGTAAAGGGCTTCTGTAACTGCCTTTCAACTACTGAACCAGTTTGAGAACCTGCTAGGTACCAAGCATCGTCCTAGGTACCAGGGCTGCTGGAGTTAACGAGCAGACATCATCCTTGCTCTTGTGGAGGTTAGTTTGGTAACTCTTACTCGGTTTACACCTAGCTTGAATCTCCCAATGATTCTCTGAGGGGCTTTATTTTATGGTAAAGAGATCATGGGACCAGACCATAGCCAATGGGTTTTGTTTAGAGTGCTGTCTTTTCTTTGCCTCCTTCCTACAATCAGGTTTAAAAGAATCTGAGCTGACTTGCCTAGTTACAGCTTTTTGAAATAGTTATGTCTATACAGGGCCTAACTGTTCACAGCCTTACAGACGTGAATGGTGTATTCATTCATTTAAAATTTTCATTAAACTAAGTACATTAAAGAGAAGTGCAGATGTTGTAAACAGTATAGTCCATAAATTTTTACCAACTTTCTGTTGGTATAGGATGTAACGGTATACTCATTTTTAATCCTTACATTAAAAATCCTTAGAGCACTCATCACAGCTAGAAGACATTCAGTGAACATTTGCTGAATGGATGGCGCAGGCGAGGCCATGCTGTCCACGAGACCACACAGGTAGATTAGGCAGTGCCGGCCTTTTCAAGTCCAGTTCTTGTTCCCAGCTCTCTTGTTTGGCTGTTATAAGCTCAGATGAGATGAATACATACATATTCAATGCCTTGGCGGTGCGGAATTCCATTATTTGCTCCTGATATTTTATTAGTGAAGGAGATTATAAGTTTAAAATTAAAGGGGGAGAATCTCATCAAAAATCACTTATGACCTTCTGCACTGCCACCTCTGTGTAACTAACTGGAGAATAAGCTACCCCATCCCATCTCCTTTGACCAAAGGAAAAAGGAACACAAAGTGACCTTGTGCAGTTGAACAGTGCCTTCATTTTTTCAACTAATATTTAGTGAATACTTATGAGCTGGCAACTAGAAAGTCTTGCTGTGCTCTAAGCCCTCCACTGTCCATCTGGAATAGTAGAGCCTGGACAATGGTAAGGAAGTGATGGCTGTACCCTGAGGAACATAAATATCTTTTTAAACTCTTCACCAGTAGTTTTAGATTATAAATCCGAAATACTGTTTGATCCTGGTCCTGAGATCATGTGAAAAGACTTCTCCAAAGTTCACCACTCATCAGTAAGCGTTATTAGGACTGTGAGATGGAGCAAAGGCACGCTGCTGTGTCTCTGACTCCTTGCAAGCTTTATTAGATGATGATGTACTGGTGACTTGCGGAGAGCTGACCCCAGTGGTCTGGGCCATACCTAGATGTGAAGAGGGCTGGCTGTCCCTTCAGAAGGGACTTGTCTTGAGTTCTTATTGTTGTGTTGAGCTAGAGTTGATGGGACAAGAGCCGCTACCATTGTGTTCTAGACAGTGAAATAAGTGTCATCTGACTTGGGAAACAAGTATTCAAGACCCCGTTGAGAGGCTAATCAGAGCTCCAGAATTCGTGGGTAGAGCTCCCTCAAGCGCAGATCCCGGACCTCTGCAGCAGAAATTACCCAAGGTATTTGGTAGAAATGAAAATTCCCCATCTCACCTCATCCTTGAGCTAATGAATCAGACACCTTATGGAAGGGGGAAAAAATAGAAACCTGAGTTTAAAACAAGCTCGTGAATAACTGATGCACAGTTTGAGAAATGACGTTTAGGACGTGATCCATGCCTCTTACAGCTTGCACTCCAGACACCTGGAGAGGCAGCCACTGTGGATCAAGACTCTGGCTTCAGTCTTCGCCAAGCAGCACGGGCAGAACAGGAAGCTCTGGGCTTGTCTTGGCCAATCAAACTGCAGTATCCAGAGGACAGGAAATCATGTCTGCTCCCCTCTGAGGTTCATCATTCCCGCTGCCACACAACAGTGTCATCCTGTAACCAGAGCCAGGCCAGCAGTCCCCAGGAACAGGCAGGCCACCTCGTTGTGTCTAGTTGGCCTTCTTGGATCTCAGCCATCCTCACAACTTCTTAAGAACTCATTCATGCAGAAAAACTGCAAAGTGTGCTGTTTACCTGTAAGTACCAAATCCAGTGAGGTAAAAATTCTCCCAGATTAGAATTGGTCCCTGTCCCCTAAATCCTACTGGGACTATCAAGAGAGGGTGTGAAATAGCTAAGGTTATTATTGCTGGTGATGTTTTCCATGGACAACACTTAGTTCCACTAAAAATGGTCAGGCAGCCATCTTGACCCTTACCTTTGACGAGAAAACTGAGATCACAGGTGAACGGGCAGCCACGTGGCGTAAGGATCTAACGTGGTGGGCAGGGGCGGCACACAGGTTATCTGCCTAACCGTGTGGCGAGCAGACTGCAGACCACAGGCCAAGCATCTGGGGGTGGGGCTTTAAACCCTGGGCTAAAACCATCTCTGAGCCCTCTGGGATACCTGCTGGCAGGTGAGCTGAGGATGTACACAGCAAACGTGCTTGATAACACAATCCAACTGGGGAGTGGGTAAAGTGCGTTTATTTTCTTCTATATGTTTCTTTTTCAAAAAAAAAAGAAAAGGAAAAGGAGAAAAAGCCTCCTGCCTTCCAGCACCCAATGTCCACTGGGCTTGGAGGGGGTGGAGCCAGGGCCAGCCCCTAGGAGAAGGTGTAGGAGTAGAAGGCAATGGCGTTGACGCTGTAGTCCATGGGGAGGAGGTGCCCGATGTGCCTGGCCCCTAGGCTGGCCCCGCCCAGGGCAGAGGAGTGCCGTAGCTTCAACAGGGTGAAGCTGGAGAAGGAGTTCTGAGCCTGGATCTCTCTGCCCTGGGTCAGCGCCAAAAGGAACCCTGGAGGAAAGAACGTAGAGGATGGAGGTGAGAGACCAGGGAGGAGGTGGGGACAGAGGGAGGGAAGGAAGAGGCCCGGGCCCTGAGGCATCCTGTGGAGGCCCCACACGCCAAATCCCTAACAGATGGTTGCACCAGGGTGCGTGAGTCCAGTAACGGTGCGGGGCACTGGAGCCCGAGGCCCCCAGCCCCCGATGCCTCCCAGGGGTTCCTAGGTAGCATCAGGGATCCTGGAGCTACTTCAGAGTATCTAATGGAAACCACACAGCCACCTGAAACAAGCTGCAAGGTTGCAGAAGGCACATTTCTTTCCTTCTAGCTAGGAGTATGGTGACTGGGATGTCACCACATGCTGGTCAGAAGCTCCAATTTCAAGTTAGATTTGTCTTTAATTTTTAAAAGGTGGTGCCTATTTAAGAAATCCTTTGGAAGAGAATGTCTTTCTAAGAGTTCAAGGAAGCTGGACGGGACATTGTAAAAGGGCTCCCTGGAAGAGTGAAGGTTGAGCATCTTGGTCTGAGACATCAGTGGCCTGTCCAGGCCTCAGGGCCCAGGTCCCAAGTCCTCCCCAGGGCAGGCTGTTTTCCCAGGCCACCCCCTTTCCAGCCCCATCTCTTGCCCTTGCCTGTCTCAACCTGCCCCCACCCTATACTCACCTTCCTTCAGCAGCTCCCAGCTCTTCCACACAGAGCCCACACACAGGATGGGGAGGCCAATCTCCCCTTGGAACAAGACCTGGAGGAGAGCAGAAATGGATACTGGGGGCAACCAAGCCTCCCCAGTGCCAGAGGGGGCAGTTTCTTAAGACTAGCCCAACCTATCCCAGTCACTCTCCCTCTAGCCGAGAACCAGACGGTGGACTCAAAAGAAAAAAAAAGGGAGAAAAATAGAGAGATTCATAAAGGCAAGGTAGAGAACGGAAAGGAAAAAAGAATTAAGCAGCAACACAGGAAGAAAAGAGAAGGGAGGGAAATGGACAGATGCAGGACTGAAAGAAAGGGGACAGCACATATACCACAGTAAACCAATCTGCTGTATATAAACACAGATGAGGGGAGGCACCGACCCAAAGAACTTTTCTGTGTTACAGACTTCCTGCAGAGTTTTTCTCATACCCTAAGTTCCTTTAGAATCGTATCCAGTTTACACAGTTTGGTGGGACAGTCTCATTCTAATGGGAAAGGGCCGAGTCTGGCCCAGCAGCCCCCCAGCCTCCATTTCCCCCCTTCAACTCACCGGGTCAATCTCAGGCAACACTGCCACAACGTGTCTGCCCAGCATCTCCCCAGCCTTCCTGAAGATGTAACGGGAAAGGGGATCTCCCTGCTGAGCACCTGGGGTAGGGAGGAAGGAATGGAGCGGGTGAATACCCAGGGAGGCTCCGGTCCTCAGTTACTCTCCTTCTCTCTCTGTCGCAGGGCAGCAACAGTGCGAGTACGATGGCTGGCAGAGGTCTCAAGCAGGAACAGACGCTCACCTCACGGCGTGTGGGTAAGCCAGCCTCCAGAGCTACCTCTCGTCCTTACCCACCGGCCCCCACCAGCTACTTTCACCCTAGGAAGGGTGTGCTGGACAGAGGTGGCTCACTCCAGGCACTCAAGAAGGGCAGCCCCGCTGGGGAAAACACTGGCACCTGGTCTGTACTCCAACTCACACTGAGTTATTCAGTGTGTCCCCGAAGGTCTCTCTGCTCTGGGGACCCAGGACCCTACTTGAACAGCTGGCTGGTACTCCTCTCGGGGCTGCCCACCCCCCTCCAACAGTCTGCTGTTAGTCAGCACAGCCCCTTCCTAGCTCTGCTCTGAAAGGGCCTCAGACCAGCAGGATCTAAGAGGGCCCTACAATGCCCTGAGGCTTCAGAAAACCAAATTAAGGGAGCACGGACCGCACACTGGAGCAAGAGCAACGTGCAGACAAACAAGCCCTGTGGTTCAGCTTCTCCTGATACCCAACCAAATATGCCTAACCTCTCCGTGATTCCCTAGGCCTCTGGGTAGCACTCATTCAAAAAGAAAGTTATAGATCTGCCCAAAGGATAACTGCTTCATACATTTCTCAGAAATAGACATACAGCCTGCACAAGCCGTGACAGCTGTCACGAAGAGAAACAGGCCATATAAAACGACCGGCAGTACAACCTGCGTGTCCTTCTATCTCCACCTCAAGGCCCACCAGTGCCAAGGCCCACGGTGGCAGAAAACTGACGGCACTTGGTCAAAGGGAAATTGGCTTCCAATCCCCATCTGAACCCTACTCCACCCTCCAATTAGGGAGGTCTTCGCAGAACAAAGTCAGAGAAAACCCTACCCCATCTCCAGTACCTTCTGCAACTTTCCGGCAAAACCCAGCAAACCTGCATTTATCAAAGTCCCTATACAGGTGGGTGAGGATTCCTAGCCGATCTGGCACCTGGGAGACAGAGAAAAGGCACAAGATAGTCATCAGAAGCAAAGGAAAATTCCCAGTCTGCCCACCCAGTTAGCCTTCCTGATGTCTCTACTGTTTGAAAAGCTGGAATAATATTTGTTTAAGCTCTAGAGTACAAGGATTTGAGATTTCTCATTTGAGAAAAGTTATTTGTTTTCCCCAGCATGGCCTCTACTGCTCTTTAGAGTTTAGCCTGGACACGACACAGAGCACAGACCTGCATTCACCAAAGAGTCTTCTGCAGTTCCTTGAGATGCTCTTGAAAAGATTTCTTCGGTCGAAGGAATCTAACCACTACTGCTCATTGCACCTCTCCCTTAAGAGTCACAATGCAGGTCAAAGGCTCTGAGAAGTCAAAATTGATTTGTTTCTCCCACACTTATTTCACCACATAAAGTGCATCTTCTACCTCAAGTACCTTACACACCTGTAACACCTTCGAAGGTCCCAAGAACCAGAGATTCCCTAGAATACGTTACTAAAATGGAAGAGGGGGTGGGGGGCTAAAATTTGAGCATCTGTGGCAACGTACTAAGCATGTCATACATACTGTGTCATTTCATCTTTCTAATGTCTTAATAATAATGACTAAACAATAAGAGAGGGAGTAGTAGACATATTAGTGGTGTTCAGAACCAGTCTGCTGAGTCAGCTCGCCTAAGTGGCCCTCAGCCAGAGAGATGTCTCTCAAATAAACTTACTTGCCCTCTCCTCTCCCAGCCTCCACCTCTGGTGCAGCTAAAGGTAGCTGTTTCCTAACCCACTGCAAGTGAGCACAGCCCAGACAAGGAGGGCAGTCCATCCCTGATGCCCTCCCTGGGTGGGAAGCTGCACCCTCCCAAGAATTCTCCCTGCCCCTCTTTAACAGGCTCTCCTCCCTGACCAA
Organism: Mesoplodon bidens; assembly: GCF_964165515.1. Taxonomy (NCBI): domain Eukaryota; kingdom Metazoa; phylum Chordata; class Mammalia; order Artiodactyla; family Ziphiidae; genus Mesoplodon; species Mesoplodon bidens. The sequence continues at coordinate 29,048,366 of NC_138170.1, forward strand.
TACAGCCAGAGGCAGCTCACTGGCTAACATACCTGTTCAGACTTCACCTGCTGTCCCTATGTCCGTGTGCACTGTCTCCTGATCTCACCCTGCAACTCTCACTTCAGCCTAAATGGCATCTGCCTTCACCTCGCCACAGAGTCTAGCTGCCCAAGGATGAAGTCTAGCCTGTCCCCAACCTACCCTCTCCTCATGCGGGGAATGCATGCCCACCTCATTCTGAATCCGGTCCTCACAGACGACTTCTCCATCCTCCAGCTCTGACAAACAACTCACCCTGACCTCCCCGGGCCCACCCAGTCCCTCTCCTGAATTCACTCCTGCTCGGCCTCCCACTGCCCTACCCCAGGTGTGCATGTTTACCAGGGGCAGGGGAAGTACCTGGAAATAGTTGAACATGGCCTGTTTGACATAGCCAATGTCATGAGGAGCCGCCTCTAGGTTGTCGATGGAGTCAAACACTATTTTCACTGCTTGGTGTGCAATCCAATAGGCTGCAGAGAGCAGAAAGGGCTAAGAAGATGGGGCAATCTCCCCGAGTTCACAGGGAAGGAAACTCACACCTAGACAGGGTTGAGTATTACAGAGAATTAGGTGCCCCAATTCCCAGCCTGGGGTCCTCTTATTAGACCATATCTGACTGATCCACGTAAGGGAAAGCTGGAGGGGGAAGACCGAACAGGTGAAGCTGCGTCACAACGGCTCCCATCCCCACGTAAAGACCAGGTCAGTCAGCTGCCACCCAAACCACGAGAGTCACTGCCAGGAGCTGGACCCTAAGGGCCCTTATGAAAATGTCCACCTGCTACCTATGAAGAGGTGATGGTGGGAGGAGCTTCTAGACCCCCTGCCCACTAGCAGACTGGTACGGCATTTCCTGACATCTACGGCCTTAACCTTCACAGTGTCAATTCCCTCCTAAGGACTCCAAAAGTCAACACAGGTAGGCAACGGCTATTATGCTGAGGCATGAATCTGAGTCCTGGGTGCAAATCACTGCTGAAGAGCATGGCCAGCCACTAGTCCAGCATTTGCATCTCTAGATGTCTTAGTCATTATCTTGGACTCAGATTCAGGCGCTCTCCCCAGAGAGCCCCAGGGGGTCAGCAGGCTGAGGGGAGGGGAGAGGAAGATGGGGAGCTGCAGGAAGTGAACGGTCCAGGACCCTGAGCCAGGCCCAGTCGGCGTGAGCTCACCTGAGCCCTCATCTCCCATCATGTGGCCCCAGCCACCGCAGCCGCTATCAGAGCCATCGGGGTTGATGAGCCTGCAGTTGGAACCTGTCCCAGAGATGAGCACGATCCCACCTGGGGAAAGGGCACAGGAGGCTCAGTGTGGCCGAGGCCCTGCACAGAGCACACAGCTTCTGACTGAGGAAAGAAAGGACAGAAACCAGCCCCAAGCAAAGGGATCACCACCCAGTTTTGTAGAGAAAACCGAGCCCAGCTAGTTTCCTGCCTGAAGGTGGAGAGCCTGGGTCTCAGAGAAACTCCAATCCCATAGTGCCCTTCTCTAGGGAACAGAGAGGCACACGAGTCTGTGTCTCCTTGCCCAGCCAGCCTTCAAGTGACTACCTGCTTTACTGAGTCCCTACCATGTGCCAGGGATTGTGTCAGACCCTATTCACACAGTGACACTCATTCAGTACCCTAAACCACCTTATGAATACAATTACCCCCATTTTATAGATAAGGACATTGAAACTCAGAACTTTCCAAAACTTCTCCAAGATGGTATAGCTGGCAAAACAGGAGCTGAGATTCAAATGCCAATCTCACGATACCATCACTTTTTATACTCCCGTCACAGAGTTCCTCCCATTGTCTTTTCAGCACGTGCTGCTTTCTCCAGCCAGCTTCATCGCTGCACTGCCCAGGGGCTCCCTCCTCTGCAACGGAGTCTCACGTCGGACTCCTTTCTTGCTTCCCATCAAGACACCCTTCCTGCCCTCCCTCCTTCTATCCAGTCCCTGCTCTGGCGAACCTCAGCTAATGAAGGGAGTAGGGGCCGTGATGAAGGCTGCCTCCCAGGTATTTACTAGTCAAGTTCTGCCAGCGAAATCTAAGGGGCTTCCCCAGGAAAACCGGCTCTCAACCTCACCCCTCCCTCCACCTCCTCACCATCCGGCGTAGCTGTGGCGATGGAGCCGGCGGCGTCAGTGGTGATTAAGTAGCTTTCACTCAGGTAGGGAAATCGGTCCCTCAGCTCCTCCATCAGGATCCTCACCGCGTCCTCCTGATCCCCACCGCTCAGGGATAGGCCCTAGGCCACGCGGGAGGTGAACGAGCAAGCAGGGCCCCAGACCCAGCTCCTTCCTCGACCCCCTCCCCTCCTATATCTGCTCCCTGCTTGCTACCGCTGGGCATACCCTGTTCATGCAGCCCCAGTCCTCCCTCCGCCACACACAGTGCCTCATCCATCGAAGGCTGCGGCTGCAAGAAGAACCTGGACTGAGCCCTGCCAAGACGAAGGATTCAACAGTGCCAGGTCAGGAGCTGGGGAGGACAACAGTGCCCTTAACAGAAAAATCAGGCAGAGGAGCAAGTCGAGGAGAGGTAAGCTTGGTTCGGAATGCGTGGGGTTTGGCTGTGCCTGCAGGACATGTCCCTGAGGATACGTCCAGGAAGTAGCCAGAGCTACAGCAACTTGGGAGAAAGCTCTGAGCCAGGAATAACAGGTAACATTTAATCAGCCCTTATGGGTCAGGGTCTGTGCAAACCAATTTGGGATGTATCATGCCATTTTACCATCCCAGTAACTCTGAGGTAGCTACTGTTATCCGCATTTCCCAAACGAGGAAACTGAGGCTTCGAGCAGGTAAGTAACCTGCTTAGGGTCACACTGCACAGATGCTGAGTGACAAAGATGGGATTCAAACCGAGGTCTCATGGCTCTCCAAAGCCCTGTGCTCTTCCAATCCTTGTGGCTTGTAGGTGACAATGCAGCCACAAGAGTGGATGTGATTAGATGAGTTTCTAGACCAGAGACTAAGCCCTCAAGGCCCTTCCCTTTGCAGTCATCGGACTCATCTAGTTCAAACTCGCTGTCTCAGTGTTGCTGTGACCTAATTCCCAAACTCTACCCAGACTCACCAGGCTTCGTAGAGGAACAAGAGGATCCACCCCTGCTTTCCGTTTGGCCCTGTTCACCATCTCGTTGATCCTCTCCACACACTTGTCTGTCCCGATCAGCTGGCCCCAGTCAAGGGAAGGAGGAGTTACAAAGGCCTGCATGACCTCTGTCGCCCCTACAGGCTGCCAAGTGAGCCCCCAGCCCCCACCTTAACAGGAGTTACAGAGAATAAAACCACAGTCAAGCACACTGGTCCCCTCAGTGTGGCCTTTACCCAGTGGTTTGTGCTGAGTCCATCCGCTTCTGCCAGGATCTGCCCATCCTCTGAGAGTAAAAGGACCTTGGATCGTGTGCCTCCCCTACAGAACACAAGGGGGCACTCAGTCTTGCTCAGAAAAACCTGCAGATACAGCTAAACTTGTGCAGTCCTTGTCATAGGCAGAGCCCAGAGTGAGAGGGACAGCTTCAGCAAGCCCAATCACCATTCCCAAACCCTCCTCTGTGGCTGGGCGTTTGCTGGGCTCTTGGACTTCCAAAACATAGTTCCTGCTCAGCTTCCCTTGGGGGTATCCTACGGATCCTGCAAGACCCTACTCATATATCACCTCGGTCTTGAAACCTCCGATGTGTGGCCCACCACTATAGCTCCATTAGTTCAGCCATGTCAGTGCCCCCATGGACTCCTCCGTATTAGAAGTGCGTTAAGCTGTTTTCCTGTCTGCCTCTCAGTAGACTACAAGCTCCACTGGGTCAAGCTCTGGATCATTTATTTACCCTCATGCCTGGCACAGGTAACACTCAGTAAACGTGACTAAAAAGAATGGCACGTCTCTCTGCTTCTCTCACAATAGCGAAAGGCTGCCTTTAGCAGCTCCAGCTGCCAAGGTTTTCAGGACACCCTTGTGAGAAATGCTGGCCAGATGACAGGAAGAGTTAATACCTGCTTAAGCAACTGAAGGGTCAAATGCTTATTACTGGGAGAAATGGTAGTTTGGAGGGAGGTCTGTGGTGGTGCGATGTATGTTTCTTTATTGATCAGTACTTTTAGGAATATCAGAAAAGGACACTGAAGACCTGCTGATCAGACTCAAAGATGACAAGAAGCTTCAAGGGGTAGTTAATGCATGAGGTGGCAGATTATCGTCCCAAAGAACCTCTTGACAAAGTGGAAAAATGGGTCATATGTTACACATGAATATAACAGGGATAAACGCAAATTTCTGTAGTTTTTTTTAAAAAACTGCAATAAATACAGGGCAGGGGAGATCAATCATAACAATGCATGTGGAAAAAAAAGACTTTGGGGTCCATGAGTCAGCAGTGAAATGTGACTGCCACTGAAGTAATGCAATCTCAGATTCAAAAGTAAGTGCCCTAGCTCAGACCCTCTATTGTGCCCTGATTTGACACACCCAGATTCACAGAATGTTGACTGGCAGGGGACTTGGCGATCATTCGGTTCATCCCTCTTATCACTTCACACACGTGGTAACTGAAGCCCAGACAGGGCAAAACTCTTGCCCATAGTCACACCGAGGGGAAGAGCTATTACAAAAAGTCCTGCAGACAAGCTTCCGAACAGGAAATAAGCAAGAATAACAGAGGGTTGGACCTAGAGTGAGTAGCCTGGAGTGCCGACAAGAATGGAGGGGTTTCAGCCTCTCCCAGCTTTAGGTCCCAGATACCTTCCGGCAAAGATCACTGTCCCGGATTCCACCACGCTCCCGCTCCCCACCCCCAGTCCAGCAACTTCACACCTGACACCTGTTCTGCAAAACTCTCTCCGGAGTGGGAATGGAAAAAAGAAGCTTCTCCAGCGGAGCACTGTGGAGTGGGTCTTTCGTGGGAGAAAGGGCTGTGGTTCCGCCGCTAAACACAAAGGACCCCCCCCCACCGGGGTGTGGCCGTGAGTGGCACAAAGTGCCTACAAAGCACACGACCGCGCGCGCAAGGGCACCGTCGCGCGGGCACACACTCCTCCTCCACAAGACCCCGCAGCCCAAAAGCCCAAAGTGGCCGGACCCTGACTGAGGTGGGACGTCACCAGCCTGCCGACCTGGCCACGGCCTTCCTTCCGCCCCGCCCTCGGACCAGAGAGGGGCCCAGGCCGCCCCTTCCGAACTCCCTCCTCCGGACCGCACTCACCCCTCTACACCCCCATAGAGCGCGGCCATGCTGCTGCCACCGCCACCGCGGATCCCGCCGTTTGCTTCCCTCCTGTCGGCGATCCCTGCACTCCAGCCCGCTGGGCACCGCCCCGCGTCACGTGAACGTCCGTGCGGTCCAGCCGACTCCCAGTGCGCGTGCGCGGGGCGTGGCACCGTGGCCCGCCCCAAACCTCAGGGCTGCTGGTCGGGCTATGGCGCCGGGCTGAATAAGTGCGGTCCTCAGCGGCTCCTCCAGATCGCCTCCCCGCCTCCTGAGCCCTGCTTCTGGAGATGGATACGGGATCCCAAGCGGCGGAGCCAGGAAGGGGTGTCTGGGCCGGACCACCTAGACCCGTTGCCCTGCTCTCCCCTCAGTGCCCGGAAGTTGCTGGCAGCTCCGCCTCGCGCGTGCGCAATGCGTCTGAGCCACGTAGACTGGGGGTGAAACAGGACAGTGAGGTACACCTGGCCAGACCCCCACTGGGGTGTGGGATCGGGGAGCTGCACGAAGCCAGGGGAACACTGGGAGTCTTAAAAAATAGCACTGTTCAACCCAACACCTGCCTGGCGATGGCAGAGACACACCGTGAGCACACGAGCACCCACGCAGACTTTACACTGGACTTGTGTGAATATGTGTAACCAGGAGTAACCAGAAGCAGGATGGGAAAGGAGAAAGCTCCCCAGGCTGTCCTTGTAAGCCTAGAGATGAAAGAGTTCAGCTTTCACTACTTTCCAAAGAAAGTTGGGTTCTTTGTGGAGGGTATTTGGGGGCTGTAGACTGCCAGGCAAACTAGCAGATACAGTTTGTCAAATAAAATTCATATTTTATGGCAAGACAAAAATTTAAACATAAAAAGTTTTATGTGCCCTTTGGCCTCCTCTCTCCCCCCTGTTGTGCATTGTGTATCTGCATTATGGATCGACCAAGCCTCCCCAAACTCTTGCAGGAAGGGGGACCCCTTCCGGGGCCGGAGAGTGGGCTCTTGTCTAACGCTCAGAAATGCATTGTTCGAGGAGACACACGTGCTGACAAAGCAAGAGACTTTATTGGGAAGGGGCACCCAGGTGGAGAGCAGGAGGGTAAGGGAACCCAGGAGGACTGCTCTGCCACGTGGCTTGTGGTCTCAGGTTTTATGGTGATGGGACTGGTTTTCAGGTTGTCTCTGGCCCATCATTCTGACAGGGTCCTTCCTGGTGGTGCACGCATCGCTCATCCAAGATGGATTCCAGTGAGGAGGATTCTGGGAGGTTGGTAGGACATATGGACTGGAGTCTCTTTTTGACCTTTACCAAATTCTTTGGTTTGGTGGTGGCTTGTTAGTTCCATGTTTCTTACCAGGACCTCCTACCATAAAACTACTTGTGCAAATGGTTACTGTGGAGCCTGGCCAGGGTGGGTGGTTTCTGTCAGTGGTTCCCCAACAAAACCTCCATCGGCAGAATTACCTGCTTAATCATAAAGAGCAACGTTCTCCTAACATCGATAAGACAACTCCTTAAAGATAAGATTCCTTCTTGATACGGGGTCACATGGCATGTAGATCTGGATTATGTAAACTATCAATAATACATCATTTAATGTACAGCCATCTTTCTCAAAAAACTTGTATTACTGTGCTTTGACTTCTAACAGGTGGAACAGTGCTGAGAGCTTTCTGAGATACTCTTCTTGGGTTATAATCCTCAAATTTGGCTAGAATAAAACTTTCCATTTCTTTCCTAGATCAACTGATTACTTTTTTTTTTTTTTTTTTTGTGGTACGCGGGCCTTTCACTGTTGTGGCCTCTCCCATTGCGGAGCACAGGCTCCGGACGCGCAGGCTCAGCAGCCAAGGCTCACGGGTCTAGCCGCTCTGCGGCATGTGGGATCTTCCCAGACCGGGGCACGAACCCGTGTCCCCTGCATCGGCAGGCGGACTCTCAACCACTGCGCCACCAGGGAAGCCCCTGATTACTTTTTTGTTGACAGGTTTTACAAGCCTTTTGTTGCCCTCCAGCCACCACTGCACTCTCCTTCCTTACACGGGGTCGTGACAGGGAAAGGGAGGACGAAGGGGGAAGATGCCAGGTCTGGGAGTCAAGCTGGGGCTCCTGCGTGCCTCTGTGAGCTCCTCTAGGCGGTTCTGGACCCGTAAAGGGCAGCAACCCGTGCTAGGACAGTCAGCTGCCCTTGGTGTCTCTTCGGGAACATCAGTCTAGGGAGGGGTCCTTCGCAGGGCCATTCTCAAGCTGGCCTGTCCCCACTCCCCACCCCCATATACCTGCCCAATAAAAATTAGTTAAGATTGGGCTTCCCTGGTGGCGCAGTGGTTGAGAGTCTGCCTGCCGATGCAGGGGACACGGGTTCATGCCCCGGTCCGGGAAGATTCCACATGCCGTGGAGAGGTTAGGCCCGTGAGCCATGGCCGCTGAGCCTGCGCGTCCGGAGCCTGTGCTTCACAACGGGAGAGACCACAACAGTGAGAGGCCCGCATACCGCAAAAAAAAAAAAAAAAAAAAAAAAAATTAGTTAAGATCTATGTAGTACTTTACGGTTTTCAAAACTCTTTTGATAGTTAAATCCTGTGTTAGCCTGAGTAGGTGGCTGTTTATCATCTCCATTTTGTAGAGGAGAAGCAGCAGCAATTATGTGTAATTCACCCAAGGTCATTCACTAGTAAATGGTGAAAATTCTTATCTTCACACCTTTCTCTTTTGCTTCCTTTTCTAACAAGAAATACAAAGGGAAACTTTAATATTATCATACACATAGGTCCCAAGGCTCATTGCACTAGTGCATGGAAAGGTACAGTCTTTTCAAAATCCACCTATATCTCCTTTCCTTCAAAAATCCTGCCAGTTTGGGGACTTCCCTGGTGGCGCAGTGGATGGGACTCCCATCTTCTTAAACAGAAGCCCTGCACTAGGAGCCTCTTTCCCTGATAGCCAGCTGGGTCTGGTGTGAACATTTGGTGTATGTGTACTTTTTAAACTAGAAGGGAGGAGTCTTTTCAGTTCTTACATATTTGGGACACTGAAACACTTCATTTTAAGCCCCAAGAATAATTAAAAAGTAAAGCACTGCATCATAGAGAGTATTGGAGAGAGGAGTAGGATTTTTTTTTTAATGCCCACCTATATCATTTACATCCATAGCACATCAGACCTGGAAGGTGCTTAATCCAACAAACACATATTTTTAGAATAATGGGAGTAATAGATTCTGGTGAAATTAAACTGGCAGGATTTTAAAAAAATATTTATTTACTTATTTTTATTTATTTATTTGGTTGCACCGGGTCTTAGTAGCGGCAGGTGGACTCCTTAGTTGCAGCTTGCCGGCTCCTTAGTTGAGGCACGTGGGCTCCCTAGCTGCGGCTCGCAGCCTCCTTAGTTGTGGCATGTGAACTGTCAGCCACAGCAGCATGTGGGATCTAGTTCCCTGACCAGGGATCGAACCTGGGCCCCCTGCACTGGGAGCACGGAGTCCCATCCACTGCGCCACCAGGGAAGTCCCCACACTGGCAGGATTTTTGAAGGAAAGGAGATATAGGTGGATTTTGAAAAGACTGTACCTTTCCATGCACTAGTGCCATGAGTCTTGGGACCTATGTGTATGATAATATTAAAGTTTCCCTTTGTATTTCTTGTTAGAAAAGGAAGCAAAAGAGAAAGGTGTGAAGATAAGAATTTTCACCATTTACTAGTGGATGACCTTGGGTGAACTACACATAATTGCTGCTGCTTCTCCTCTACAAAATGGAGATGATAAACAGCCACCTACTCAGGCTAACACAGGATTTAACTATCAAAAGAGTTTTGAAAACTGTACTACATAGATCTTAACTAGTTTTTATTGGCATTACCAATCAGTGTCTGCTGTCCAACACAGTAGCCACATGTAACTATCAAGCACTTGAAATGTGGCTGGTCCAAAATGAGATGCACTGTGAGTGTAAAATACAGGATGGCAAAGATTTCATACCAAGACAGAATGTAAAATATCTCCAATAACTTTTATACGAGTTACATGTTGAAATGATATTATTTTGGAGATAGTGGGTTAAAATTATATATTATTAAAATCAATTTTGCCAGTCTGTTTTATCTTTTTTAATATAGTTACTAGAAATTTTAAAATTATAATGTGGCTCACACATTTCTATTGCACAGTGCTATTTTATATCCTGTCTCCTAGACATCTGGGCCAGAATATTTCAGTCATTAAGTGCCTGTTTATGAACTATGATTGATTTAAAGAAAACTGCATTGAATAAATTACTGTACATTTGTGCTGTACATTAAAGTTCTATATAAAGCTCTTTTAGGTACATTTATCTCATTTGATCATTCTAACAACCCCATGAAAATATCAGATTTCTAACCATATATTACAAGTGAGGAAACTCTGAAATCAAAATTGTTAGCCTAGGTTCACACAAATAAGAGATGTTGCTTAAAATGGGTGTGGGTAGTTCCCGTAAGGGGAAGGAAATAAAGATGTTGCAAGGCAGACAAGTGTTAACCACTGTATAGTTTGTAAAAGTTTAATGCCCCTTTGTACTGGACTTGCAGCATCCTGACAGCTGCTCCTGTGAAGCTCGCGAGGTTGGTAAAGTCCTCTAAGAATCTGCAAGCCACAGTTTCATTTTCTGTCTTCTCTAGTTTGTCCCCATGACTCCAGAGTTGCCCTATTTCCTGGGGGGTGGAGGGGTCAGGTTAGGGGGACAGGAGGGAAAAATATCTCCCCTCCCAAATCCACTTAACGATTTTGGGATGGAGGATTTGGTGACCCAAGATCCTCAACAGGTTGTGTTGACTTGGTTCATGAAAGCACAACCACATCTGTTTTCACTCAGCACTGTATTTCCAGGGCTAACCTCACTATCGGGCACAAGATAGGAGGTCCATGAATGGTTTTGAGAGTACTTATAAACTATAAAGCACTGTACCACAAACATGAGAGCTAGTAAATGCTACTGTGAACTAAAGAAGGAAGCAAGCAGATTCTACGGCAGAGACAATTTGCAGAACAGACTGGGGAAGAGAAACATTTGGAGAAAATAGAAATAAAACTGTGAATTGGGGAAGTGTGAGCTGTTCAAGTGGTCAGGGGGCCTCAAAGGGATCTAGCCCTAATCTGTCCTGCATTGGGAGATTGCCAGTACATGTGTGACCTCAGCACTGTACTTTAGTATAATTAATCTGGCAGGTTCCTTGTAGCAGGACAAATGGGAGGGAAGAGCCTGGAGCAGGGAGACACTTAGAAGGCTGGGGTAATGGCCCAGGCAAGAGATGAACAAGGAAGTGATAAGGGACAGGGCAGAGGTCATGGGAAGGGATTGAAGTTGGGGTGCGGATCATACTGACCTCATTCTCTGTTGATCTAGGATGAGGGCAGGGACAGAGGCTGGAGTTGGCTTTCTTACAGTGAAAGAGAGAGGGGTGAGGGGCTGCCTTGCTAAGGGTGGAGGTGGGACTCTGAGGCTGGTTGATGTTCCAGACCTGCAGGTCCCCCAGGAACAATCCAGAAGGGGCAGGGTGTACACAGAAGCAGGTGTGGATACCTGGCTATACACAGTCTGCCCTTCAAGTCTCCTCTGCCTTGATCTGAAGTGATTCTAAAAGGGGGGCTTTGGGCCAAGGCAGCTACCCCAGAAAATCATGTTGGTTTTCTCCCTCTTACTGGGCATGTGGGTGTTTATGTATGTGTTTATATGCATGTTTTGGCTTGTGTCATCTATATGTAGATGTGTGTACATTTATTTATATATTTGAACTTGTCTTTGTATATGTTTCTAAGTGACTAAATGTGTCTACAAGTGCATGATTTGAGATAATATCTTTTTTTTTTTTTTTTTTGCCACCACTAGAGGCATGTGTGATCTTAGTTCCCCAACCAGGGATGGAACCCGTGCCCCTGCAGTGGAAGCGTGGAGTCTTAACAACTGGATCGCCAGGGAGGACCCTGAGATAATATCTTTATGCACTTTTGTACTAGTGTATGTACAGAATTAGAATTAGCATTTCAATTCTTTTTTTATATAAATTTATTTATTTTTGGCTGCACTGGGTCTTCGTTGCCATTCACGGGCTCTCTCTGGTCGCTGCGAGCAGGGGCCACTTGGCTACTCTTCATTGTGGTGCTCCGACTTCTCACTGCTGTGGTTTCTCTTGCAGCAGAGCACAGGCTCTAGGTACGCTGGCTTCAGTAGTTGTGGCACGCAGGCTCAGTAGTTGTGGCGCACGGGCTTAGTTGCTCCGTGGCAGGTGGGATCCTCCCGGACCGGGGCTCAAACCCGTGTCCCCTGCATTGGGAGGCGGATTCCCAACCACTGAGCCACCAGGGAAGTACCAGCATTTCAATTCTTTTTTTTTTTTTTTTTGGCGGTACGCGGGCCTCTCACTGTTGTGGCCTCTCCCGTTGCAGAGCACAGGCTCCGGACGCGCAACTCAGTGGCCATGGCTCACGGGCCCAGCCGCTCCGCGGCATGTGGGACCTTCCCAGACCGCGGCACAAACCCGTGTCCCCTGCATCGGCAGGTGGACTCTCAACCACTGCGCCACCAGGGAAGCCCCAGCATTTCAATTCTTAAAGGAACCTAAGGAACCTGCATATCTAGGCACCGTTGAGCAGATGCACAGATGTACAAGCGTAACTTTGCAGGTTGTGCTGGAGCTGGCCTGCACTAGCTCACAGAGAGCTAATTGTGAACATCTTTCTAACTTCTGTTCAGTGGTATGGTATCGGTAGCTCTAAATTACCACGGTGTGTGTATTTATACCACAGAAATCAGCAACTGGTACCAATCACATTGTTGTTATTTTTGTTTCCCAGAAAGCTGTTAAACATTTACCAGCACACACTGGATAGGTGTTTGTTGTGTGTGAGAATGTCGGTGGTCTGTGTATATCAGTGCAGAAGTACGTATACGAAAGCGTGTCTTGTGTAATGGGTCCAATTTTTTTATAGACCACAGACTCAGGGGTGCAAAAATGCAACTAAGTATTTTCCCACAACTAAAAGTAATTTCTGTCTCAAACTTCCAGCTCTTAATCTAGTCACTTACAGGGGAACTCGGGCATTTCAGATTCAATTTAGATTGAACACTCGTCCGCCTCTTGGTTCCCCGTGTTTGTGTCTAAGGGCCAGGTGTAAAGGGCACTGCAGCAGCAGTAAGGAGGGGCGGCTCCAGGCATCTGCTGAGACGGTGCGGTTTTCCCATCCGGGCCTTTGCTTATTCGCATCCAGGCTCCTGACATCTCTTGAGATTTCCTCGGCCCTGTGAAGCATCCAGTTTCCCAGTGCACACTGCCATTTTTTAAAATGTATGTATTTATTTATTTATTTATTTATTTTTGGCTGTGTTGGGTCCTGGTTTCTGCGCGAGGGCTTTCTCCAGTTGCGGCGAGTGGGGGCCACTCCTCATCGCGGTGCGCGGGCCTCTTACTGCTGTGGCTTCTCTTGTTGTGGAGCACAGGCTCCAGATGCACAGGCTCAGTAGTTGTGGCTCACGGGCCCAGCCACTCCGCGGCATATGGGATCTTCCCGGACTGGGGCACGAACCCGTGTCCCCTGCATTGGCAGGTGGACTCCCAACCACTGTGCCACCAGGGAAGCCCAACACACTGCCATTTTTTAAACCTGTAGTCTTGGCAGGTGTCAGGGCAGATTATGTTTCCCTCTTCCTGGACTCCCTCCAGTCTGCCGCCTCCAGGAGTCACAAAAGAAGAGAAACAGTGTCACTTCCCCTCACAGCACAGTACCCTATAAGATAAATCTTTTTTTTTTTTTCTTGCGGTACGCGGGCCTCTCACTTTTGCGGCCTCTCCCGTTGCGGAGCACAGGCTCTGGACGCACAGGCTCAGCAGCCACGGCTCACGGGCCCAGCCGCTCCGCAGCATGTGGGATCTTCCCGGACCGGGGCACGAACCTGTGTCCCCTGCATCGGCAGGCGGACTCTCAACCACTGCGCCACCAGGGAAGCCCTAAGATAGATCTTATAGAGGCTGAAATTCCCAGAGGTCAGGGCCCAAGCTGGGATTTGAACTCAGTTCTCTCTGACTCCAAAGCTTTTTCCACTCTACCAGACTTCCCCAGTTCTCCATGGATTAGGGGCACTTGGTACAAGCTTTTGATCATGATGGGTTAGGCCACTGGTACTTAAATAATCATAGAATTCCCAATTCCATCGTTTGACCCTGTAGCAGCTGGTACCACTCCCGACACTGCGGTGCAACGGGAACGCCAGAAATAAGTGTGTGTGGAGGGAGGGCTGTGAGCTCCTCTAGGAAGTCTGTCACGTGTAAACCCAGTGGTGTAAGTTTCACCAACTTCTACTCCCCAGCCTGTCCCACTCCTTTATCAGGATTTGTTTTTGGTGCCTAGCTGGAGCCCTGGACACAGAACTTTCTGAGCTACTAACAGTCTATGTCCTAAGAAAGAGGGGCCAAAGACTCAAGGTGGGGTGGGTTATGTGGCCCAGAACGGAGGCCGGATTCTCCCAGAATCCTCCTCTGGAAGTGGTCCCCCTGCAAGGGAGGATGGACAGACATGTAGAGGAGGAGCCTCATCTCTCCCAGGCTCCTGTCTTGCCCCTTAGCAAGTGTGAGGAAACCAGAGCTCTCCTTTTATAAAATGTATTCTTTTTTAAAAAATAAATAATTGTTTTTATTGAGATAATTGTAGATTCACATGTTGTAAGGAATACTGCAGAGAGGTCCCATTTTCCCTCAAAGGTAACATCTGGCACAACTATAGTACAATATCACAACCCACATGTTGACAGATGCCATCCATCCGTCTTTCCAATTTCTCCTATTTCACCTGTACCCGTTTTCACAAGTATGTGTGTGTGTGTTTAGTTCTGCAGTTTTATCACATGTATAGGTTCGTGTATCTACCACCTCAGTCATGAGACAGAACAGTTCCATCTGCAAAGGCTGCCTCAAGTCACCCTTTGATACCTGCCCTCCCTCCCCCCACCCCCGCCCCTGACTCCTGGCAACCAATAATTTGTTCTCCATTTTCAAAATGTTGTCATTTCAAGAAGGGGATGTAAATGGAACCAGACAGTGTGCAACCTTTTCTCACGCAGCATAATTCCCTGGAGGTTCATCCAAGCTGTGGCATGTCTCATAGTTCCTTTTCATTGCTGAGTAGTATTCCATGCTGTGGATATTGTAAATTTCTTTTGTTGTTGTTGTTATATATATATATTTGTTAATTTATTATTTTATTCATTGATTTTGGCTGCATTGGGTCTTCATTGCTGCACACGGGCTTTCCCTATTTGTGGCGAACAGGGGCTACTCTTTGTTTAGGTGCACAGGCTCCTCATTGTGGTGGCTTCTCTTGTTGCAGAGCATGGGCTCTAGGCACGTGGGCTTCAGTAGTTGTGGCATGTGGGCTCAGTGGTTGTGGCTCGTGGGCTCTAGAGCACAGGCTCAGTATTTGTGGCGCACAGGCTTGGTTGCTTTGCATCATGTGGGATCTTCCCAGACCAGGGCACGAACCCGTGTCCCCTGCATTGGTAGGTGGATTCTTAACCACTGTGCCACCAGGGAAGCCCTGTTATATATTTTTTAATTGAAGTATAGTTGATTTACAATGTCGTGTTGGTTTCAGGTGATTCTACAGCAAAGTGACTCAGTTATATATATATATATATACATATATATATATACATACTCACATATATATATATTTTCAGATTCTTCTCCATTATAGGTTATTACAAGGTATTAAATATAGTTCCTTGTGCTATACAGTAGGTCCTTGCTGTTTATCTATTTTATATATAGTGGTGTGTATCTGTTGATCCCAAACTCCTAATTTATCTCCCCTCCTTTCCCTTTTGGTAACCATAAATTTGTTTTCAATGTCTGTGAGTCAATTTCTGTTGTGTAAATAAGTGCATTTGTATCATTTTTTAAGATTCCACATATAAGTGATATCATATGATATTTGTCTTTGTCTGACTTACTTCACTTTGTATGATATTATCTATGTCCATTCATGTTGCTGCAAATGGCATTATTTATTTTTTATGGTTGAGTAATATTCCATTGTATATATACACCACATCTTCTTTATCCATTCATCTTTGATGGACACTTAGGTTGCTTCCATGTCTTGGCTATTGTAAATAGTGCTGCTGTATTTCCTTTAAGTTAAATATTTCACTAGTACAAAAATCTATGCTATGTACATAAAGGTTATAAAGTCATGGATCCTTATCTGCAAGCTCTTGAGCCTCACGGAAGAACCTGGGAAATGAGGAGAAACTCTGTTTTGGTACCAGCCCTTGAGCCCTTGCATGTGAGAATCCCTCCTTGGGTCTGGAGGGACTGTCTGCAGGGAGAGGGGGCTGATGAGAGCCTCAGGATGAAAAGAGGAGGCAAACTGGGCCTGTGGCCAGACAAGTGCCTGTCTAGAGTAGGGCCTCCCTTTATGCTCAGACCTGTTGTGGGAAGAGGCTGGAGCAGACAGCTGCTGGTGGGGGCTGGGCAGAGACTCTTCTCAGTGCAAGTCACCACCTGTTCCAGCACCATCTGTTACCAGGGGCAAGGTAAGCACAGAGGCAGTGCCAGGATCAGACAGACCTCTGCCAGGAGGGTTCCCTGGAGGAGGTGGGAAATCAGGAAAGACACCTCTGAAGCTTTATCCTCAGCTCCTGGAGCTGATCCTGGCTAGGACTTCCTTAGCAAGCACTAAGTCTCTGCTTTGGGTATATGCAGGCAGCTGGAGTCTTGGACTGGTCAGGGCCCCAGGGAGATCCCAGCTGAGAGAAGGGACCTGGAGCCTGCGGGAGACAAAGTGTGTGAGAAAATCAGAGGCTGGGAGACTTGCTCAGGACACCGCTGTCCCGACTGGCTTGGCCACTCCCTACCACATGCCCCAAAGACTCTCCTTCCAGGCTGAGTGCCTTCCTCCCAGAATCCTCAGGGCTTGCAAAACCACTTCCCAACTTATCCATCCCAGTGGCACAATTCTGTCTTTGTGTGCTCCCATCCAACCTGACTCTCTCTGGATCCTTCTAAGGGTGGACCCTCACTGAAACTCAGGAGTGGGGAGGTGAGAGGGAGGGGCTGGGAGGGGCAATCAGGGCACTGGCTTCTGAGCCTTTCCAGGTGCCTCATTCAAGGTTTGGCCAGGCCTGGGGGAGGACAGACATGGGTCTCCCAGACGGGCTGGGGAGGCAAGGAGTCAACCCCTGGAGAGTTCAATAAGCCAGTGATACCGAAAATCGGCCTCTGTACACCAGCACGGAATTGAATCTCGGAGACAGAGTTTGGGTGAAGTAGAAAAGAACAGCTTTATTGCTTTGTCAGGCAAAGGGGGCCACAGTGGGCTAATGCCCACAAAACTATGTGTCCCGAGACTTCCCTGGTGGTCCAGTGGTTAAGACTCCATGCTCCCAATGCAGGGGGCCCGGATTTGATCCCTGGTCAGGGAACTAGATCCCCCATGCTGTAACTAAGGGCTCGCATGCCTCAACTGAAGATCCTGCATGCCTCAACGAAGACCCGGTGCAGCCAAATAAATAAATAAATATTAACAAAACAAAACTGTGTGTCCTGACGGGGGGATATGGGGAGGTGTTGTGAGGAGTTTTGTTTTGCTTTTTGGCCATGCTGTGTGGCATGGGGGGGGTCTTAGTTCCCCCACCAGGGATTGAACCCTCAGCCCCTGCAGTGGAAGCGCAAAGCCCCAACACTGGACCATCAGGGAATTCCTGGTGTTGTGAAGAGTTTTATAGTCAAGGGAATGGTTTGCTGATAAGGATCAAGGTACCTGCAGGGCCTGCATTTCTTCAATCCAGAGATCATCCAGAGTCAGGTGGTTTTAAAGATACTGTCATATATATCCCTTGAGGGGGAACCAGGACCCTTCCCCAAGGCTGCACTATTGTTTGTTGACTGCCCGTCCCTTGTCTCTGCATCCCCTCCCTTCCCTGATTAGCAACCATTTAAAATTGCCCTTTGGAACTCAGGGAAGGTCATGGAGGCTGAACGAAGCCTACTTCCTACAAACAAGAAACGGGAGACACAGAAAGACTTTTGTGCCCAGGAGCCCCACATGGTCCTGCTCGGTTTCACCAGGAAGTCACAGGGAGGTCGTCAGCGAGTCCAGTGAGTATCGTGGACTCCGGGTGCAAACAGGAGGCCAGAGAAAACAGGGGTTAGAATGGGCTGGAGCACCCAGGAAGGCTTCCTGGAGGAGGGATGTTAAGTAGGTCTTGGAAGCCTGGGCAGAGAGAAAGGGCAGGAAGAGCACTGTGAGTCGGGGGAGGAGGGTCTGTGCAGGGCAGGGAGCCAGGAGGAGCAAGGTCCTTTGGGGTTCCAGAGCCATGGCTCAGAGTGTCACGTGCGGGGGCAAGGGACAGAGCCAGGCAGCTTTCCTTTTCTTCTCCACCTGCCCAGGAGACCCGGCCAGTGTGACCGGTAGGGTGGGAGACTGGACAGATGGAAGAGGAAGGGCCGGCTGGTAGCTTTGAGACAGGAAGAAGGCAGGGCACAACCTTTAAAAGAATGACATAGCTGTTGAGGACATGACATAAATGGGTTAGAACCAACTAAGTCCAAGATGGTGGACAAGTCGACTTCCGCTAGATCTTGAACCTTAGTATTCGCTCATTGTAATACATCAGCACGCTAAATGACACATCCACAGGCACTATGACAGTTCCGAGGCCGACCATAAAAGGCCAAAAAGTGGGCGGTGACCCAATTCCTGGAAATCTCCACCCCTTCCCCAAAATAGTTGGAATAATCCTCCCACTCATTAGCCTATGAAATTACCCAGCCTATAAAAACTAACCACTTCAGCTCTGGGGGACCTCTCTCGCCTTCTGAGATGGCTCATACTCTGTCTGTGGAGTGTGTATCTCCCTGAATAAAACTTCTTGTACTTTATGGCTCACCCTTGAATTCTTTTCTGCAAGAAGCCAAGAACTCACACGTGGCGGCCGTCCCAGGGACTCGCCTGAGACCTGGGACACCACAGTCTTCTCTCCCCTGACACTCTTTCCTGCAACAGCTTAATCAGTTAAAACAGTCCCTTTCATGGTGCCCTGCAGGTCTCCAAGGGCTCCTTGGAGCCAATCCCCCCTATTTCAATACCTGCTAAGAAATAGGGAGACCAATGGTCTGGTTTGCTCAGGACTGACAGAGTTCCTGTGATGGGACTTTCAGCTTTAAAAATGGGATGAATTAGTTGCTCTATCAAAAAATCACTTCTGGAGAGGAGTCCTAGGGCAACTCTGTCAGTCGCCCCAATGACCCATGACAGGTTATATGGCTCAAGTGTCTTTAGAAGGAGAAGTGTTTGGTTTTCAGTTCTATAAAATTGTCCTCCAATAATTTCGGAGCAGGATTTACCTGTCACTGCTGATAACAGAATGAGGTATTGTTCCACAGATCAATTCTGCATTGTTTCCCAAATGGTGTTGCCTGGAGAGATGTTAATTGGTGCCTCCAGAACAAAGAGTTCCTGTGGTCCCTGGGCTGAGTCCTCTTCAGTCTTCCTGCTCCACACTTCTTGGAGAGTCCGGCTGCCCATCAGTACATTAAGGCTCAGAAAAGCCTCAAAGGAGGGAAACCCGTTTTGTCCTGTTTAATGGCTCAATAAACAAGATGGCGCCAGGGGAGTCTTTTCTCACAAGAGGTATTAAGCCCCTAATACATCTGCCCCCGCCAACACACGCGCACGTGCACACACACACACACGCACACAGATTCTCTCTTTTTAAAAAAAATTTATTTATTTTATTTTTGGCTGCATTGGGTCTTCGTTGCTGCACATGGGCTTTCTCTATTTACGGCGAGTGGAGGCTACCCTTCACTTGCTGTAGGGCCTCTCACTGCAGTGGCTTCTCTTGTTGCAGAGCACGGGCTCTAGATGTACGGGCTTCGGTAGCTGTGGCTCGCGGGTCTAGAGCACAGGCTCAGTAGTATGGCACCCAGGCTGTTTCCCCACGGCATATGGGATCTTCGTGGACCAGGACTCGAACCTGTGTCCCCTGCATTGGCAGGCAGATTCTTAACCACTGAGCCACCAGGGAAGTCTCCAGATTTTCTCTTAATTCCAGCTTGAAAAACTCTGGAAGAGGGACTTCCCTTGAAGTCCTATAACAGGTCACTGTTAACAGGTCATCCTACATAGATATTTGGGCTCGGGGCTTTCCTCATACCCTTGTCATCACACCTCACCCCTTGGGCAAATGCCCCCCTCCCCAGGGCAGTCCTGTGTGCTGAGCCATCTCTGCTCTCTCCCAAGCGTGAGAGGGGCAGGGGCCACCATCAGAGGGGCTCGCTGGCCCAGCCGGTCCCACGTGGGCGGGCATGTGCGGTTCAGTGACTGTCTGAGGCCTAAGCAGAGGGGACAGCAGCGCCTTTCCTGAGACAAGTGGGAAGAAGGTATCAGCCATGGCTGACCGAGCGGTGACCCAGGGCCCAACACAGAGCCAATTAGCAGCCACCACAGTGGTAGTGGGCTTGCCTCGGCTTCCACGAGAAGCCCCACGTGCAACTGGTATGTCAGGCCGAGTTAGCACCAGGAGGGCTGAGTGGAATCTGGCTGGAGGCTGCCTGCATGGGGGAACGTGGGTGATAACACTTTCTCCTGGGCTTGGGGGAGCTGGGCCAAGTGAGATGAATGAGCGTGTGTGCCTCTGCCTGTGTATGTACACGTGCGTGGTGCGTGTGACACATTCGTCATCCAGGACTCATGTGTCAGTGTGCGTGTGTACACCTGCTCATGTTCCTTCAGCATGTTTAGTGCGTGCTTTGTGTGCCTACCTGGCAAAAGCTGGGAATTCTAGGACTGAGCCAGCCAAAGTCCCTGCCCTCACGGGGCTTACATTTTAGTGGGAGAGACAGAAAAGAACCAAGTAAACATCTATTATATGGACGTGTAGTGGAAAGTGCTACGAGGAAAGGCAAAACACGAAATGGGATGGGGGTTCCTATTTTACACTGCCATCAGGGAGGCCCCCTCTGTGGAGGCGACCTTGACCTATGTGAGGAGGAGGCATCTTGTGACTATCTGGAGGAGGGCCTTAGACAGAGGGCAGAGAGCGGGGCCAGAGTGAGGGAGCTGGAATTCCACCACGTGGCCAGTGGGCGTGGTGTGGATGGGAGGAAAAGGGAGATGGCTCGGCTGGGATGACATCTGACGGACCAGGCGTAGGGACCTCCCTCAGCGAGAACCTACCTGCCCGACTCGGCTCTGAGGGGCAGCTCTGACCCCCTCCCTAAGTCCGATCCCACTGTCCAGCATAGCGAGGCACCATCCCCAGGTAGGCCCTTCAGCTCTGCCTATGTGTCTGCATGGTGACCAGCAACAAGAGAAGCCACTGCCCAGGGAAAGAGAACAGGGCTCTCACAGCCAGGCTCGAAACTGGCCTTGAAGCTGCATCCTAGTGACCAGAGGCAAGGCTGCTTGTGGGTGTCCTGATGTGTGGAACCCACTGGCAGATGGCGTGATGGGACTGCTAAGAGGCTGCTGGGGACACTGGAGACCCTGGACCAGGCTCTCTCAGCCCAGACTTTCCCTTGGGAGGCCTGGCAGGGTGCAGCAACCAGGGCTGGGCCTTGGGAAAGCTGGAGGCCTCACTGCCCCTCACCCCGCCTCTCTGTGGGAAGGGCAGGCTCTAGACCCCAGCAAAGGTGCCAGAAGCTGCTTTCAGACCTTGTCCTCCATTTCCCAAGCCCCGCAGCCCTGGCCAGAGAGCCTCGCAGGCCCAGGAGGGGAAGCTTAGCGGGCCCCGCTGCAGAAGGCCTCCGGCAGAGGTTGGGTGGATGAAAGGAAAGGGAGGTGGTTGGGTGGGAAAACTGTGGTCACCCCATCAAACCAGCCAAAGGCTTCCTTCCAGAGGGGCAGATGGATTGGGGTGTCTCGGGATGAAGGCAGGCGTGGGGCTTGTGTCCGTGTGTCTTGCTGGGAAGCTGCATCTGCGGGTCTGTTTGTATGTGTGTGTGCGGGTGCGCATTGGGTATCTGGGTCAGTCTGGGTCCTTCCTGGTTGTTTGTGTGTCTGTGGGCGAGTCCCCGTGCCTCTGTGCCCGTGAGCACCTCCGTGGCCCCCGCACATGCTGGCTGTGTGGGGGCCTCTCTGGGTACGTACCTTTCTGGGTGTGAGTGTGTGAGGGGTCTTGCGGTGCGTCGCCTGTCAGCCTCTGAAGCTGTAACACCCTGCTTCCTAGCATGACCCCGAAGGTCTCGGGGAGAAGCCGCCTCCTGCGTTCTCGTCCAGGCGGTGGCCTGGGCGGTGGGAGACGAGCAGCTCTTGGGGGATGCGGCAGTGCTGGGCTGGTGGGCAAAGACCCGCATCTAGCTCTGCCTTTTCTGTCACTGTCACTGTCACCCGCCGTTGCATGGCTGGCCAGACCGGTGGCCCCCAAACCAGTCCTGCACTGATCGTGGCCTCTTACTGACCTCTGGCTGTGGTTTCAGACTCTCGTCACTGCCACCGCCGACTCTGAAGTGGCACGGAGTGTGGCGGCGAGGAGAGGAGGTGGTTGGTTGGACGACAGCTGGTGGGCGGGGCTCAGAGATTTCAGATTTGGGAGGCAATTCAGAGGGAATCTAGCCCCCCTCCCCAGTGTATCCACGCAGCGGCACAGTTCCATCTTTGTGTGCTCCCCTCCAACCTGACTCTCTCTGGACCCTTCTAAGGGTGGACCCTCACTGAAACTCAGGAGTGAGGAGGCGAGAGGGAGGGGCTGGGGGCGGCACCCAGGGCCCTGGCTTCTGAGCCTGTCCAGGTGCCTTGCCCGGGGTTTGGCCAGACTGGGGGAGGGCAGGCGTGGGTCTCACACGCTGGCTGCGGAGGCAAAGTGTCAGCTCCTGGAAAAGTCACCAGGAGGCAGTAAATGAGCCCCGTGAGGACCGTGGACTCTGGATGCAAACAGGAGGCCAGAGAAGATGGGGGCTAGATTAGGCTGGAACACTCAGGAAGACTTCCTGGAGGAGGAATATTAGGTGGGTCTTGAAAAACTGGTAGGGACTGGATGGGCAGAGAGAAAGGGCAGGAAGAGCACTGTGAGTTGGGGGAGGAGGGTCTGTACAGGGCTGGCAGCCAGGAGGAGCAAGGTCCTTCAGGGCTCCAGGGCCATGACTCAGTGTCGTGTAGGGCTGGGGGATAGGGCTGGGAAAGCTTCAGGGATTGCCCTTTGCTGAGTAGGGGCTGGAAGGAAGGGGAGGGAGAAGGGCAGGCCAGGCACAGCTGGCCGCACAGGCAGGCCCCTCCACAGCCAACGTCACTGCTGTTTTACCTGAGTGGGAGGGGATACTCCAGACTCTAGTGGCCTGTGTACTTCTCTCCCCAGGGCAGTGGTTCCCATCCTGGCTGCCCTGTGGAAGCCCTGTGCAAACAGTGGGGTGTCCGGTGCAAAGGGGGCATTTGAAAAACTGCTGCAGCCGGGGCCCCAGCCCAGAGTCTGATTCCACTTGGTCTGAAGTCATTACGCTGTGCAGCTGGACTAAGAACCCCCTGACTCAGGGTTAAACAACGAGGGGGGAGTTGATGCAGCTGACATCGGAGAAGGAGGGGGGGGTGCCCAAACTTCGCATCAGCATCTTTTGAGCCCTGGTAACCTCTTCCCCTGGGGCAGTTAGGACTCTTGAGTTGCAAGAAACAGAAACTTGGATAAGAGGAAGCTGGGATGGGAAGGGCTTGGAACTGGGATCCAGAAAGACTAAGCCACACCCCACTGACCATATCTTCTCACACATCAGCCCGGGGCCTTCTCACCACAGCCTAGCTTCCTTTGTTGTCACCCACATAGTGGGCTCTCAGGTTGACGTCTTATTGGCTAAGTGCCACGGGCTACACACAGGCTGGCCCAGCTTTCTGTCAGGCCGCCTTTCCACTTCTGGGAAAGAGAATCTGGCTGTCCTTAAGAATCCACCCCTAGTGTGATCTGTAGTGTGATCTGGCTAAATATTGCTGCAGGGGCCAGCCCTGTAGGCAGGATGGTTCTTGCGTGCCAGGCCCTGCGCTGGGCACTGGGGACAAGGAAATGAGCACACGCTCATCGCCGTCTCAGGAAACCTTTGAGCTGGGTCTTGAAGAATGAGTAGGAGTTTGCCAGGTGGAAAGGTGGGACAGGGTGTAACGGGTGAGGCTGGGGAGTCTGCGTCTCAGGCAAGAACACCACAGAAAGAGAAGGAACCTCCAACTCTCTTAACTCTGTGTGAACAGAGAGAGAAAACGCCTGCGCGAGGAGGGACTCTTAATGGGGCACCACGCTAAGGTGCAGTTTGGGTTTGACATGCATCATATTTCCCCTGCCTATTGCTACCACCCAATCCCCCAGTGGTTGGGCTGAAGTTGATAGCAGAGAGTTCTGTTTTGTTTGTTTGAAAAGCAGGACACATCGCTGCCCTAAGCAAAATAGATGTTCTGTTAGGAAGGAAAAAGGAAAAGAGGGCGATCCAGCAGCAGCCCTTCAGCCTACACATCCTTGTTCCCTTGTATGGCAAGCACCTGGCTCTGCCCATCACAGGAGGTGATACGAGAAGCCTGCAGAAGTGGAGGAGGCTGGCATAGGAGGCGAAAGTGTTCCATATGAGAACGACTGGAAGGAGAGGGCGGGGGGAGTGTGTGTGTGTGTGTGTGTGTGTGTGTGTGTGTGTGTGTGTGTGAAATATCTGAAGAGTGGTTATTCGTAGGCAGTGTATCTGTTGGGAAAGGCATTCTCCTGTGTGCAGTCTTTCTACCCTAACTGGGCCTAAGGACAGGCCTTGGGCCTGGAATATTTCCTCCGCAAGAGATAATGAGCCCACTAATGAGCCCACTCAGCCTGTGCCGGGCTTATCACCTCATGTGGGAATATCTTTCCCCGTTTCAAGCTCAGCGTGTGCTCCTTTGTCCCGCTCATACGTGTACATCAGTGCCCCTCCGGCACGACCCCAGCTTTCAGTATTCCAAACTCCAGGAAGGAGGGGTGGGATGATTCTGCTTCAGCACAAGACGGGTGCACAGAGGCCAGCTGCCCTGCGATGGCTGCACCTGCCATCAGGGCCACCTGCTGGCCATGAGGAGCCAAGGCCCACGGCAGAAGCTGCTCTTGCTCTGTCTTCACATGAGTAAAGAAAGCATTGGGCCGTTCAGTGCTTGACTGCGCTGTGTTTTCCTTGGCGACTCCAGCACCCAGATGCAGTGGGCAGAAGTGTTTGGACGTTTGTTCCAGTGGCTGACGCTGTGATGATCTTTGTGATGACCCCCATCGTTGGAGTCCTCCTCTGGCACTGGTTACGGGTACAAGATGTTCTGGGGTTAAGCATGCGGGTACCGGTGCCAGGAAGACGAGGGACTGGGGGTGACCAACTCAGTCCAGTTAGCCCGTGACTTTCCTGGTTGTGACCCAGAAAGTCCTGTATCCTGGGCAGAGCAGCATGGTTGGCCACCCAATCTGGGGCTTCCTAGCTGTGTGACCTTGATCAAGTTACCTAACCTCTCTGTGCCCTGGCTTCCTCCTCCGTAAAATGGGTATAAAAATAATACCTACTTTAAAGACTTTTTGTGAGGATTAAACAAGAGAGTTTGTATAAAGGACCTAGCTCAATGCCTGGCACGAAGACGTGTTCAACAAATCTTAGCCATTAATAACAATATCATAGCAGGTGTATAGACTTTTTCTGGGGAGTCCCAAAGGGGAAAACTGGACCACTCTCTTCAGTACAAAGAAATATTTCCTCACAGATCATGGGGTAGTGAATTTTCAAGGTGTTCAAATAAAGGCAGATGTTGGGCCTGCTTTGTGAAGTGGAAGGTAGAACTTCCTCCTGGCCCTGACCCTTCTTAGTCCTTTGATATATTCATCTCAGCCTCCTCTTCTTTCCCCCCAGGAGGGGAGTTAGCTCTTCAGAGAGAGCTGTCCCTCTTCTTCTAATCAGGATTTCCTGTCACGGGGGACCACTCAGAGCTGCTTGAATCAAGACAGGGAGACACTCCAGCGATCTGTGTGGGTAAAGGTGGAGTGAATGTGAATGGCTGGCTGCTGTCTGGGCTCCTGGGGCCACCTCCTCTCCTTGGAGAGGAGCTCCCAGCTCTGGCTGGACCTCCATCAGAGGAGGTCCCACAACCTGCTCAGGGGCTCTTCTGTGTGTGTGTGTGTGTGTGTGTGTGTGTGTGTGTGTGTTTGTATGAGAGGGAGAGGGAGAGGGAGAGGGAGAGGGAGATATCTGCAAGGGTCTCAGTTGATATGTGCCGAATCCCAGAGTGCTTGCCTTCCCCTGCCTTGTTCTTCCCTGTCATTCTCCAGCCACACACACACACACACACACACACACACACACACACACACACACACCTTCCCCACCCCCAATCCGGGTCCTCTCAGCTCGCAGGCCCGGCAGCTTAGCTGAAGACAATGCTGAGGCAATTAATAGAGCCTTTTGAGGACTTGTCACTAGAAAGCTCTTTAACTCAGCCACCTGAATTGGGGCCCCAGGCATGTGACAGGGATGGGGGAGGGGTGCCAGGAACACCAGGGCAGCTGCCTGGGTGGGGGCAGAGGCATAGCAGAGAAACAGGGTCAGGAGGCCTGTGGATTATGGGGACATAGGAGTGGCCATTGTTTTTCACTGTTTCTGGTTCGTCTTTTCCTAGAATTTTCCTCTGGCTGACCTGCTGCAGAACCAAGGCCTGAGAGGTGAGCTTCCAAACGAGAAACCTGCTGACTACATGGACCGTCACAGGAAAGGTGTTCCTCTACGGTGTGGGCACCTTAGAGAGGGGACATTGTACGTGTTAGGGATAGAGTGGGAGGGGGGCGGCAGGTACCTACCCCAACACTGTGCTTCCGTTGGCGCTGGGGAGCTGGCCAGGAAAGGGGCAAGAGCTACACAGCGGGAGGAGAGGAAGAGGAGGGAAGAGGGGCCTGGATCTCCAGGCCTGTCCCTGCCTGTCTCTGACTCCATGGTGTCTCTCACACAACAATCATTGTCTGTAGCCAATCCAGGCAGGGGCAGCAGAGGCCCGGATGCTGAGGTAGACCCTGTCTCCAACTGTGTGTAGTGTAAGTGTGCACGTGTGCACTCGCTCTCTCTTGAACCGGCCCTGGCTTTGGTCCTCTTCAGGTCCTCTGGCCGCCACTAGAGGGCGGCAGCGAACATAGCCAGGTGAGGGGAACTGGAGTTGCAGGGTCCCGCTCTGCCCAGCCTCTTGATTCCACGCTTCCCCGCCCTTCTGAGCACCTAGGGATGCTCAGGTCCCAGCCAGATAACCACTGGGACCACAGAACCAACTAAAGCCAGTCCCCAGCCTTGGGTGCAGTGAAGGTGTAAGTGTGTGAGAATGTGAGAAGGTTAGCTAGTGAAGTTGCTGAAGGGGACCAGAGGTGAACAGAGGTGGCCAAAGCCAGAACCCTGATGTGTATTCATTAGCTCCTATAAGGATAAAGGTAGAGGGGTACAAGGAAGAGCCAGGGGACCAGGCAGCCTGCAGGGAGATAAAGCGGGGCCCAGCCCACGACCAGGCAGGCAGAATCACCCTGACAGCAGGTTAGTTAAAGAGACCAGAGAAAACCACGTGGGTCTGGAGCCAGACTGTCCAGATTCAAACCCCAGATCCTCCAAGTACTAGCTGTGTGACCTTAGATAAGGTATTGAACCTCTCCGAGCCTCGGTTTCTCATCTGTGAAATGGAGACAGTAATAGTCCTATGCTAGATGTGAGTGTTAAACGGGTTAAAACATACAAATCACTCAGAACAGTGTCTGGCACAGAGTAAGAACACTATACGTGCACTACAGTACACTTATAGAAACTATAAAAAGAAACAAAAGGAAATGATTGTTTTATGAGGAAGACATCCACATGATGCTGAAAGAGCTAGTTTCCCTAGAACATCATCATGAGATGTATGGGAACTGATCCCCACACACGTGGAAATCAAATGGTAACATATGAGCTTGTGAATCAGTAAAAGTTAAAGGAGTATGTGTAACATTGGTATAAGTGTATGTAGTTACTAAGGTCTGTCAATATGTAAATCAACAAACCTTTGAATCTACAAATCTTTTCTCTCTTGAGTTCCTTGCAGTGAACATGGGAGCCCTTCTGCTTCACCCCATCCCTCCTTCAAGAGAGGTTGTTTTTTTTCATCCTGGTGACCTCCTGCCTAAGCACAGGTCCCAGAGAGCCTTCATGATCCCTGCCCCACCTTCTTGGGAAATCATGGTTTCTTCCTGCTGTCCAGAGGAAACATGAATCCTCAGCTTTGGTCCCTGGGGCCAGTTTTGGCTCTGAGACTGTGGGGAAGTAAAAATGCCCAGCTCTGGAATAACAGTCCTGGGTCAGCCATCTGAATGCCCTTAACATTTTCCAGCCTCAAATTTACCTTATCTACAATTCTGGGGAGGAGTGGGAGAATACTTTTATATTTTTATATTTTTCTTCCTCCTTGGGAGGATAATGTTTAGGAAAAACTAAGACGAATCGAGATTTTATTGTGCTTCTACTCACTGATGCTTCTGTGTCTCAAATCCAAACTCCCCAACAGAAAAGACCTAACCATGAAGCTCCCCTATTCGGCCAATCAGGGGTGGCCAGGTCACGTGATCCAAGGTTAGCTGACTTACCTGTAAGGCGCCATATGCTTTTCTCACAAAGGGACTGATTAACACGACAGACAATCTGAGACATCCTAGCAGGTCCAGCATACTACATTTAAATTTTAAACTTAATTCATGAATAGGTAATACATTTACATATATTTACATAGTTCAATGCTTTAAGGATATAAAAAGGAACATGGAGGAAATGCCCTCTTACTCTTGAACCCCACTCTTTCTCTTCCTAGGAGGCAAGCAAAGTTACCATTTTTTAATGGACTCTTCCAGAGATATTCCATATAAAGAAATATCTATGCAGATTCTTTTGCTTTTTTCAAAAGAGGATCCTCCTCTATGGGTACCTAAAGAACATCCTCAGTTGTTTTTATGGCTCTGCTTTATAATGTACCAAAACATACTTGTCCAGTTTCTTAATAATGAACATTTAGGTTGTTTTCAGTCTCTCCTGGTGCTGTAATGAAGAGCCTTGTAAATAAGCACACAGTCTTTTTCTTTTTTTGGCCGCATCACATGGCGGCACAAGGAACTTCCCCTTCTCTCACCAGGGATTGAACCCTCACCCACTGCACCCCCTGCAGTGGAAGTGTGGAGTCTTAACCACTGGACCACTAGGGAAGTCCAAGCACACAGTCATTTAAGGTACCACTTCTCCTTATACACAGCCCTCAGAAATTCTTAACCAGGGGTGTGGGGACCTCTAAGAAGTCAGCAGATATAAAATTCAGGGAGACAAACTGAAGGACTCTAGAAAGTTGGAAGGGAAAAAGTTTCCCTCTTTATTTACACTAAGGTCTAACTGAAATTTAACATTTCCTTCCATTATGAATGCAGGCAACAAACTCACAGTAGTTGGCAGTATCTGTGACTCTCTCTGACTTGGCTACAAAATTGGGGGTTCCCACATACCTCCCCTCAGGTTCGATAATTTGCTACAATGGCTCAGCAAACTCGGAAATATTTACTTAGTTTACCAGTTTATCATAAAGGATATGATAAAGGACATAGATGAACAGCCAGAGAAGAGGTGAGGTCTGGAAGGGTTGAGCTCAGGAACTTCTGTCCTTGTGGAGTTGGGGTGCACCACCCTCCCAGCATGTGGACGTATTCACCATTCCGAACCCTATGGTTTCGAGATTTTCATGGAGGCTTCCTCATGATTATTAACTCAATCCCCAGTGCCTCTCCCCTACCTGGAGGATGAAGGGTAGGATTGAAAGTTCCAAGCTTCTAGGGCAGTCCCTGGCAGTCCAGTGATTAGGAATCCTCGCTCTCACTGCTGATGGCCTGGAGTTCGATCCCTGGTCGGGGAACTAAAACCCCACGAGTCACGCAGTGGGGCCAAAAAAGAAAAAGTTCCAAGCTTCCAATCTGGTGACCAGCCCCCTTACTGAAGCTAACCAGGAGCTCACCAAGAGTCACCTCATTAGAACAGAAGATGCTCCTATCACCCAGGAAATTCCGAGGAATTTAGGAGTTCTGTGTCAGGAACTGGGGGCAGAGACCAAATATATGTTTCTTATTATGTCACTGGGAGGTAGTTATTAGACTTTCTGTTAGATTGAATTATGTTACACTTTAATAAAGAAACATATATATTATTATATCACACAGTTTTCTAAAAATTTTTTTGATATCTGTATTTCTGTGTAATTTCTTTGCTTTGTAATCTTATGTGTTTTTTTTTTTTTTTTTTTTTTTGCGGTACGTGGCCCTCTCACTGTTGTGGCCTCTCCCGTTGCGGAGCACAGGCTCCGGACGCGCAGGCTCAGTGGCCATGGCCCACAGGCCCAGCCGCTCCGCGGCATGTGGGATCTTCCCGGACCGGGGCACGAATCTGTGTCCCCTGCATCGGCAGGCGGACTCTCAACCACTGCACCACCAGGGAAGCCCAATCTTATGTATTTTTTAATGGTGGTAAACTATACATAACATAAAATTTACCATTTGAACCATTTAAAATGTACAGATCAGTGGCATTAGGTACATTCACAATGTCGTGCAATCATCACCACCAGCCATCTCCAGAACTTTTCCATCTTCCCAAACTGAAACGGGGTATCCATCAAACAGTAACTCCCTATTGCCCTCTCTCCCACCGTCCCCCAACCAACCACCATTCTACTTTCTGCCTTTATGCATTTGACTATTCTAGATACCTCAGATGAGTGGACTCGTACAATATTTGTCCTTTTGCGTCTGGCCTCTTTCACTTAGCATCATGTCCTCAAGGTTCACCCATGTTGTAGCGTGCGTCAGAATTTCATGTCTTTCAAG
Source organism: Mesoplodon bidens (assembly GCF_964165515.1). Taxonomy (NCBI): domain Eukaryota; kingdom Metazoa; phylum Chordata; class Mammalia; order Artiodactyla; family Ziphiidae; genus Mesoplodon; species Mesoplodon bidens. The sequence continues at coordinate 29,078,427 of NC_138170.1, forward strand.
GCTGAATAATATTCCATGGCATGCACGTACCATTTTGTTTATCCATTCATCTGTTGTTTTGAGTTGTTTCTGCCTTTTGACTATTGTGAATAATGCTGCTATGAACATGTGTGTGCAAATATTTCTTTGAATCCCTGCTTTCAGTACTTTTGGGTGTATACCCAGGAGTGGAATTTCTTGATAGCATGGTAATCCTATGTTTAAGTTTTTTGAGGAATATGTATTTATTTTTATACATGAAAAGTATTCTGAGATAAGAAACATACCAGGGGCCCGTTATACATTATTTTGGCATGCCTGTCTCGGCCACCAGATGGGGGACTTCTTGACAAGGGCTGCCCTGCTCCTTGGGGCCCCTCAGTTAGCTCTTCCAGAGGTGTAGTAAATGCATTCAGCGCCTAATGGGCGAAGTCAACAGAGAGGGAGAGTTAGGCTTGAGGATGACTAATCAAAGGTGCCCCAATTCCTACCTGTGCCTCTTCCTAGATGTACAATAACCTGAGGCAAAGTAACCTTCCTAGGCCCTGGCTTCCCATCCATAAAATGATCTACATCATCGGATTAATTTCCATCGTGAACCTTCAGCCTAGCTTTTAGCATAGTGCCTGGCACGCGTTAGGCACTCAACAATTTTGTTCCTGTTACCTGCGGGAGCAAAAGAAAGCCCTGGGCAACCTGCCTGGAGGCTTCTGGCCCGAGGTTGCTGGGGAGGGGTCGGGCGGCCTTCCCCTACCCTGGACCACCCTCCAGGCTGGCGCAGGAGTGTACAGGGAGGGGCCGGTGGCTACGTTCCAATCTCCGGTACTAGCGCCGCGTCCCCGCGCCTCAGGACCGTCCCGCCTCCCCGGGGTTGCATCGCCGACCGTCCCCTCCTTGTATCCTCGGGAGCCCGGCGGTCCGCGGGTGCGCGCCGGTCTGGGCAGCAGCGGTTGGCCCTCCGCGCCGGCGGGCGGCGCTAGTCCGGACCCGGCTGGGGGAGGTGCTCGGGCCGGGCTGCTCTCGGCGGCGGCGCACGACCGTCCGCGGGGCGGGGACGCGGCGGCGGTAGCGGTGGCTTCGTGTTGCCGGAGCCCGAGCGCGCAGGCCCGTCCCGGCGGGCGGGTGGCCGGGGCGGGGGCGCCATGTGGTTCATGTATGTGCTGAGCTGGCTGTCGCTCTTCATCCAGGTGGCCTTCATCACGCTGGCCGTCGGTGAGAGTGCGCGACCCCGGCCCGCGCGGGCTCCAGCTCCGGCATCTGTGCTCGCCGGGGGTCGCATCACGAGGGCGCCGGAGAGAGCCGGGAGACCCCCCGCCCGGTCCTTCCGGCCTTCGCATCCCCCTTCCTGCCCCGCCTGGTCCTGCCCCTCCTCCTGACCCCAGTAGCCTAGCCTGACCTCGGGTCCTTCCAGGAGTCACAGAGTCCGCCCCAGCGGTGCCCGGGGGAGGCTGACTCAAGTGCCCCTTGCCCGCGCGCGGCCGACCGCTGCCGCGCCCTCCGTCGCGGGGCCGGCAGCACCGAACTTTTCCCAGACACCTACCCCCGCCCTTTCGCCTCGGGCCCTTGGTGCTTCCCACTCACTCTGACTTTGACGGGCTTTCCCTTTTTGGCTAGTTCCTACTCTTGATCTCAGCTGAGACTTCACCTCCTCCAGGAAGCCCTCCTTATGGGGTTTGACCTGTCCTACTGGGATCGTCTGACACCCCTTCCCACTCAACGCCCGCCACCCCCGCAGAGCTGGTCAGGGAAGGGAGCTCGTCTGCCTCGTACTGTACTCAGCTCTCAGCCCAGCACCTGGCGCATACTAAATGCCAACGGATATTTATTGAATGAGTGAAAGAAATTCCCTTTTATGGGCCAGAGGTTAGGTTTGTGCTGAGGCATCAAATACAGGTTTCCATTCACTTTTATGAAATCTCTCCTTAGTTGCCCTGACAGAGTTTTACTTCCGACTTGGGAGGGTTACACACGGATTGTGTGGTTTGTTCCTTACCTAATGGAGTCATGAAAGGTTGAGTGGAATCCAGCTGCAGAGAGAGGGGTGATCAGCATGGTGGGAGTGACCCTGGCTAATGTTCTCCCTGCTTGCTTCCCCCCACCAGCGGCCGGACTCTATTACCTGGCAGAACTGATAGAAGAATACACAGTGGCCACCAGCAGGATCATAAAATACATGATCTGGGTAAGTGGCAGTTTTCCCCAGGATCCCCCTCACTCTTGCCGTGCCTCAAAAGGAGGAAGTGGGGAGAGTTTGGCCTGGGTGATGAGACCTGTGTCCTCGCTGTATCCTGAGGGTACCACCCACTACCTCCCTGCCCTGTACCTTGTCCCCTGGGTCTGCTCTCCTGGGCCTAGGTCTTCCCTGGCCTCCTTCCCCGAGTGGCATCGCTTCACTGCGGGCCTCGTTCTTGGTTCCTTAAGGCGAGAGCTGAGTGCCCATTCTCTGTTGACAGGACTGTGGCTTTGCCTTTGCCTTTGACCGCCTTCAGTGGTCTTAGCCCCTTGCTCTGCTTAACAGCATTTAGAACTGAGAGGAACCTTAAGGGCAGTTTTGAGTACTTGTTCTTTGCCCTCTTTCTAACTGGATCAAGTGACTTGTTCTAAGAGGGAGACACCTTCCCTTCCCCAGGCCCTGCCCTGCTCAGGGCTCGTGGAAGGCTTCTCTTCCTGAAGACACAATCCTTGCCATTGATGTCCAAGCCACAGGAGTGACTGCTGGTGGATAGATTTCTGCAGCTGCAGGAAAGGCTGGGGAGGGGCTGGGGGCACGTTTGGACAGGACGAGCCCAGTGCCTCTCAAGTCACCTGCTGTCGGCAGCCACTTCCACTTTGGGCATGGCCTCGGGTAGGGAGTTAGTGGTGGAGACAAGACCGTAGCTCTCAGCTCTGGGTTCAGAGGCCCAGCTCATGGGTGTTGGTACAGGAATTAGACCTTCATTCAACCAACTGCCTGCCTTTTGTTGAGCACTGACAGCTATAAGCCCTTCAGAACAATGTTTTTCAAACTGCAGGAAGGATTCACTCTTGGGTTGTGCCATCAGTTCAGTAGATCATTATCAGCATTAAAAAAACAAAAGGAATATGGGAAAGACTAGAATTGAAACCTGAACTTCGATCACGTATGTGAACATGTGGTGGAGTCACAGTGTAAACTAGTGTTCTTACTGTGGGTTGCTGTCAAACAAACTGAGATTGAAAAGTGCCGCCCTTTGGGAGCTGAGAGACTAGCTGGGGAGGTCAGACCTGTGGCTGTGAAACAAGGAGAGACTGAAACATGAACAGAGTGTTGCCCTGAGTAGGCTGGGGGTTAGTGAGTCCAGAAAGGCTGCCTGGAAGAAGCTCCCCGCACTGTGTGCCTCTGGTTGTTTTCAGTTCTCCACAGCTGTGCTGATTGGCCTCTACGTTTTTGAGCGCTTCCCCACCTACATGATTGGTGTGGGCCTCTTCACCAACCTTGTCTACTTTGGCCTCCTCCAGACCTTCCCCTTCATCATGCTGACCTCGCCTAACTTCATCCTGTCGTGCGGTGAGAGGGGACATAGTTGGGGAGGCAGCTGAGTTGGTTGGACGTGCCCAGCTCAGTCTAGGGCACTGAAGGGGATATAAAGAAAAGAGGCAAACCACTGAGGTCCTCCAGGAGGCCAGGCTGATTGGAGGTTGGGGTTCTCACACATGAGGAGCCTAGAGCCCGTGTTGGCTCTAGTGACTAGAATTTGGGGGGCTGGGATACTCAGGAAGGGAGGGCTTTCCTAGGGAGGTAAGTTTGACAAAGGGTTTGAGAAGGGACAAGAGGTGGGTTGGCTGAGCAGTTATAGCCCCTAAGAAACCACTTGGCCAGGAAAAGCCCAAAGCCTTTCCCTGGCCTGCAGGCAGCTCCCCGCCCAGTCCTCTGGCCCAAAGTCATGATTAAGACGAGCCTCCTGGGGCTCTGGGGCTCCCTGCAGACAGCTGCCTTGGGGTTGACAGGCCCCGGTGTTTGGAGGACCCTGGCCTTCCTGCCTTCGCTCTGCCACCAGTTTCTGACCCCGGGGCGTCATTTCCCCTCTCTGGCCTTAGCTTCTCCATCTGTTCAGTGATGTTTAGGAGACTCAGTTGGCACATAGATGCTATAGTTATTCTTGGAAAAGGTTCTAGACAGTATCTGGTCACCAGGATTGCCTTTTCTCCCTTTAATCATTACTGGTCATCATAGGCTTTGGTCAAGATATCAGATTGATTGGGGTTTCTTAGAGCTGCTTTTCTGTTTCTGTGAGAGAATCTGGAAAGAGACTGTTACTCACAAGGAGGGCACAGTGTTAAAGCCAGGACTGAGTGCCTTGGTGTGATTCCACCAAAGGATTTGTTCTGCGGGGATTGGTGTGAGGAGTCCTTCCCTGGAGACCAGGCTCCTCTTGCATCTTCCCAGGGGGGAGGGTGCCCCCCAATCCCCCCACCCCTTGGGGAGCTCCCTTGGCTTCCCTTTGTCACTCCCCTGACCTGCCCTCTAGATGCCTGGGAGAGTTTTTCTGAAGATCTGTGGGTGTCAGGTACCATCCTATCTTCCAGTATGCCCTCAGCCTAGAGCGCGGCTAGGAGCGGCAGAGCTGTGGTCCTCTGCCTTAGCAGGGGAGAGGCAAGAGAGGAGAAAAGAGGGAAGATTCGTGGCCGTTGGCTGTGGGGTGTGTGTGAGGGGTGTTGGGTGTGAGGGGATGCCTCGTTCTGGTGCCTGCCCTGCACCTCACCGTGGGAGCCGGCAGGAGTGCCTGTCTCGGAGCAGCGAGTCCCCGGGGCCTCTCTGAATTTGGCTGCATGCTAAGGAGGTGGTGGGATCCAGAACATACCAGTTCACACCAGTGAACCTTGTCCTGAGGACGGACCCTCCCCCAGAATTTTGGGGAGCCCTAAGATTGCGCTGCAAACCGTCTAGCAAACTGTGCCCTTTCCTTCCTGAGGAGCGAGAGCCTCCTCCCGGCTGCCCCGTCTGGAGCGGACTCCTTGGGAGCGTGTGCTCTGCGCGCCCGTGACATCCTCCCACACAGCCCTGCGGAGCTCTCTTCCGGACTCACGGCCGCTAAAGCCCAGGTCAATTGGCACCGTGCTTTGGAGTGTGTAGCGCTGGAGTCTCGTTTTTACAGTATTCAAAGAGTGTTTTACGTACTTCTAATTGGATTCATGAGTGCCCTCTGCAGCGGGCAGGTGGGGGGGCTAGTTCTTCCATTCTAACAGACGGGAAACTGGGTTCTGGAGAGTGGTGCGCATGGCACGGAGCCATACTCTGAGCTGGGTGTGAAGTCAGGGCTAAGACTCGGCTTCCAACCTCCAGGGCCTTGTGAAGGTTGAAAGTCTGCTTTATGTAATCCGCCCCAGAATAAATGACTCTTCATTCCCTCAACAGGGCTAGTGGTGGTGAATCATTACCTAGCGTTTCAGTTTTTTGCAGAGGAATATTATCCCTTCTCAGAGGTAAGAAGTATTCAGTTCGTCATCGAACTACTAGCCGGGACAGAGCGAGTGAAAGGGACTTGCGTGAGTTCTTTGTGAACTTGGCTATGATTTGAAACTGCGTTTATTCGGGGATGACACATTTTTTAAACAAATGGTATAGATGACTTTAGAACGCAGTGAGGATGGGGAGCAGGGACCCCTTTGGCTGCGGTGGGGAGGACACTGCTGTCTCCCAGTGAGTCCTTCGGGGCTCCCAGCATCCCAGCCTAGCATCCTAAGGTCAGGAAGGGGCGGTGGGGTGGCCTGGTCTGACGCAGACCTCACAGGGCAGGGGCGGGCCGCAACCCTGAACCCTGTGACTCCAGGTTGAACCCCTGGGGAAGAACAAGGTCACTTCTCAGGGAACATGGGTCATTCATGGTTTCGCCCTCCATCTGCCTCCTTCGGTTCAGAGAGGTTGCTTCTCCTAGTGACCACGATTTGGGGATTGTGGCCATACAGTCATCTTTGGTCTCCACCTTTCCCCACTGAATTTTTTCCATGTCTGGGGGTGTCCTGTCTCTGCTTCCCGGGCCCTGGTCCCCTTCAGAGATCAAGTGTGGGGCACGCTTGACCGCCTCTCTAAGATACATGGTGAGCACACCTGGCCCAGCCTTGGCATCTCCAGGGGCACCCTCATCTCAGTGTCTCTGTTGCCAGGTCCTGGCCTATTTCACTTTCTGTCTGTGGATAATCCCGTTTGCGTTCTTTGTGTCACTGTCGGCTGGGGAGAACGTCCTGCCCTCCACCATGCAGCCCGGAGGTGAGAAGGGGTTTGTAAGGTGGGAGGCATGGTGGGAGGACGCCAGCAAGGCCTGAGTTGCTGGGGGAGCTGGAGCCCGCCCTGTGATGGAGACACTTGGACTCTGGGTGGGCAGAGCTGTGTGTACACACACACACACACACACTCACACTCACACACACACTCACACTCACACACACACACACTCACACACACACTCACACACACACACACACTCTCTCTCTCTCTCTCTCTCTCTCTCTCTCTCTCTCTCACATCTCCCTGCCTGTGTCTCCACAGATGACGTGGTCTCCAATTACTTCACCAAAGGCAAGCGGGGCAAACGCTTAGGGATCCTGGTTGTCTTCTCCTTCATCAAAGAGGCCATTCTACCCAGTCGGCAGAAGATGTACTGAACTTCTGCGGAGGGGATGCTGGGGCAAGATCAGGAGAGTCAGGCCCCTGGGCCTCTGCAGTAGGTGGGGGCCGGGAGCTGGAAGGCACCTTCCCCCAGCGCTGGCCCTCCTTCCCTCGACTCCCCCGGAAGTCCCCGTCCCCACCGTCCTCAGGAGGCTCAGCTTGGCTCAGATCTGATGCGGCCAGAGGCTGAGGCCTCAGGGCGCCAGGGAGGATGCGGTGCCTGCTTAGCCAGGAGGCCGTGGTCCACCTGGGTGTGCAGAAGCTGAGCTCCTGTGGCCCTCCCGCCCCCTCCTGTGATGGGTCCGGAGTTCTGGCTCAGCCAGGGCAGGCAGGGCAGGGGCCGTGAAGCTGGAGAGCAGACAGTGATAATTGCTGTGGGCAGATGGCCATGGGGAGGGGCCGTGGCTTAGCACTTGCAAGAGAAAGTTTTTGCTGTTGAACTGTGATTTCTGTCCAAGTGCTGATTCCCGTTTGAATAAAGATTCTAGGTGGCCCTGTTTGCCTTAATACCCTGAAAGTTCATCTTCCTTTCTTCCTGCTGACCTTCCGCCTGGGCTGGCTTTTCTGCGCCAGGGGCTCCTTTCCTGGGTTTGGGTCTTGCCTTTCCGAAGGGACTGTGCTTGTGGCCCTTAGTGGGAAGGGGACAGAGATGCGGAGCCGAGCCTGGAGTGGGAGGCGGGGGACTGGGGATGGAGGCAGCCTTTCTTAATCCCCTTTTCTCTCCTTCCATCTCTTCTTTCCTCAGGGCTCTGTGACTTTCAGACTGGGGGCAGAGAGGGGATGGTGTGGGACTGGGTTAGATTTTTCAGGAGAACATGTACAGTATCCTATTTATAAGTCTTCGCCTAGGGAAGAGAGTGGTTTCTGGCTGAATTCTATCTCGGGCTCGAGGAGAAACATTAAAAATTGGCTTCCTGGCAGACTGGGCTACAGCCTGTTTTGTAAGAAACAGGGCTGGTGAGAGAAGCTGTTTGTCACTCTTAAGAGCACACGAGGGCTGACCCTCTCTTCTGAGTGGTCTTCGCTCCTGGGGAGGTGATCCGTCTTCTAAAAAGGCAGGCCAGGTCCTGGGCACAGGCCAGCATTTGTTGACCTTGCATTCCAACTACAGTGCCTTACAAGTACTCAGCAGTACATATGTGAATGAAGTCCCCACGAGAGCCATTACCGGATGTGTCCTATACCTCAAAGCAAAGCAGACAGGTGCAGAGATGGACTGCACACATGTGGTACCTTTCAGCCACAGGGAAGACCTCTGCTTGAAAATCTTACCTCTACATCCTGCCTCAAGTCCCACCATAGCCCTTCATTTCCTTGGGTCTAGCATTTCCATTCTCTTAAAAATACCAGCCTTCCCCTTTCCTGGGGAGGAACAGCACATTTTGGCCTTCTCTCAGTGGCGCTGAGATTGCCAGGCCCTTTTGTCCTGTGCAGACAAGGGAGGACAAGGTGGAGGACACTGGAGGCCAGTGTCCTGACTGCTGGCCAGCAGCTGGCCTTGCTCTCCCTTGCTGTCCATTTCTTTGTTTCTCACCCCAGTGGTGTGGCTTTGCCCTCCATTCACTCCACTGCCAGTGTTCTGGGGGTTGCCAGTGGCCTTGTGCTAAGTCCAGCGGACCCTCTTCATATCTCCTCTTTCTGGATCTGTGCAGCATCGGGCAGGGCTCGTCACCCCCAGCATCCCGAGCACTTCTGTGGCTGGTTCTCCCTCTCTGGCTGCTCCTTTCCGGGTCCTGTGCAGGCCCTTCCATTCACCCCCTGTGCAGTGGGGTTTCTCAGGGTTCGGTCGTGGGTTCCCTGGAGGAGCCCATCCGTGCTGATGGTTTCAAGGAATTGAAAGCTAACAGCCAGCCCCAGCATCCCTCTCGGTCCTCTGAACCACAGTTCTGCTGCCTTTGGGCACAGAGACAACTCTCATGGCCCAGATAGCACTTGGTGCCACCCTTTGCAACCTGCCTTTTTTGGGTACCTGCCTTGGCCCCAAGATCACTCAGGAGCCCGACCAGAAACCTGCTTTCTCTTTCTGCCCTGACATCCAATCTCTAACAACTGTCAAGTTTACCTTCTTAACATCTCTTGATTTGAGCCACTCCCACTATCAGCAGCTTTCACCTGGACTATTGTGACAGCCTCCTTCTGCTTCTCTATCCCACAGCCAGAGGTGTCTTTCTAATGCATGGTTGATCCAGTCACTCCCTGGCTTACAACCTTCCATGGCTCCCCGCTGTCAGGATGAAGTCCAGACCCCTTAGCATGGCTTGTGAGGCTCGTGGTGTCCCGGTTCTTGCTCGCCTCTCTGGCCTCATCACTTGCCACCTTGCATTCTGATTTTCAGCCTCCTGTATCCAGAGGTGCCACTTTAATTCCCTTTCTTCTGCTCGCCTGAGTACCTTCTCTGTCAGTTCTCAACTTAGATTTCACTTCCTCCAAGGAACTTTGAATGTCCCCTCTCCCTCCAGCACACCACACAGATCACTCTGGGCTTACTTGCCTGCTTACTGGTTTATCTCCCCATTAGACTGTAAGCTCCTTGAGGGCAGGGATTGTCCTTCAGTTTTTGTATCAACCGTGCCTAGCTTGGCACCTGGCACATAGAAAGTACTCAATAAATGTTTGTTTAATGAATGATTTGTAGTGGTGTGTACAGGGGGTAGCAGGGGACCCAGGATAGCTTCCTGGAGAAAGTACAAGTGCTTTCAGTCTCAAACTGAAGCCATAGGTCCTCCCTCCCTTCTCCAGAAAGGCTGCCTGTGCCGCCCTGTACTGCAGAAACCCCAGTGGCAGCTGGGAATGGAGGATGGCAGCCCATAGTGGCAGGGAAGCCAATGGCAGTGTGACACATTAGCTCTCTTCCTCCCTGTTTTGGATCTGGACATGCAGAGTGAGGCTTAGAACCTGCAGCAGGAAGGACTTAATATGAACAAGAGGCAGAATTTCCCAGTGGTCCCTCATCCTGGAATCCTTGTCCCTGGTGAGCTGTTGTGTGTGAGGAGGGGAAATGGGGACACCAAGGTGTCACTTTTACAATGGTAGGGCCCAGGATAGAGGAGGATCCCCACTCTGAGCCTTGGTCTACTGCCCTAACTTGGATCTCCTGGGGGGTCCAAGAGATTCCTTTGTGGAGAGAAGGGAGACCTGGGAGCTGGGTTTTGTCGGGGAGGGGCCTCCGATCCTTGAGCTTGGGGGTGGGCAGCCTGTGGGCACTCCCCCTTCCTCCCCATCCGTGCAGAATCACCACACCTCAGCCTTCACTGGGCAGCCTCCAGTCGGGAGGCTACCAAAATAAGTTTAAGTGGGGGGTGGTTTGGGGGAGGGCAGAGTGGGGAGCCCTTGATGGGCTCGCACAGCTGCCAGGAAGCCTTCGTCAAATGTCTCTCGCAGGTTCATGCTCAGAGTGTCGGTCCAGAAGGTGCCATCACCCAGGCGCCGCTTCCGGGGCACCTCTCTCATGGTGACAGAACAGAAGCCCTGGGGCACCTTCATCCTGCGCGGCTGTACACACACCAACGGGTACAGCTCGCGGATGATCACCTCTAAAGGCAGCCGGGGCACAGGCGCCACCTGGGTGCCTGCCACCGTGCGCAGGAGCGCACCGCCGTGCCCGTCGGACCTCACCTCAAGGAAGCAACGGAAGTCGTGCTCCGGCCTGGGGTCGGGATGCACGCCCAGGCGGATGCCCTGCGGGTAGCCGATCTGGGCGGTGGGGGACCTGACAGGGTTGTTGCTGAGATTCCACATCTTGGGCCGCCTGACCATGGGCTGCTTGCAGGTGGGTATAGGCATCACCGAGGGCTGACTGGGCTGCAGTGTCTGTTGCAGGCGCGCCTCTCGGGAGGGGTAGAAGCTCCTGGGAGGCCACAGTGCCCCGTGCTTGGGGGTCTTGGAGAGCACAGTGGCCTGGGGTGGAGGACGGGGCTCTCCCTGAGTGTTGCGGATCAGGGATCGGCCTTGGGGCAGCAGCTTGCGATGGAGCCACTTCTTGAAGTCAGCTTCTCTCAGAATTTGGTGCTCTTTCTGCAATATCAGAAAGCACAAGATAGTTCTGGAGGGCTACTCCCCCTGTGCTTCTGTGGAAGGGGGCCCTGTGGCTGCAGCCCTGGAAACCTCAGGTTTCTGACTGAGTAGATACCTTCCTGCCTCCGGGGAGCCCGGAGTCTGATGAGAGAAACCCCTGCCTGTGGGAGCCCTTGTTCTGATGGGGAGACAGCCACTGCCTGGAGGGGGCCCCTGGGCTCATGGGACAGACAAAGCCTTTCCCATATGAGAGACCTCCAATCTGACGGAGATACAGCCTCTGCCCTAGGTGAGGTCTCCAACTTGAGGGGGGAGACACAGTCCCTGCCCTGTGGAGAAACTTGAGTCTTCATGGGGGAGACCAGCCTCCACCCCCACTAAAGGAGTTCCCAGTCTGACGGTGGAGACATGTCCTGCCCTAAGAGAGTCTCTGGGTTGATGGGGAAAAAGGCAAATGAGTGATGCAGACTTATCCTTGACCCTGGAAGGAGAAAGCAGAAAAGTTTGGAAGGCTAGGAACTGGATGGAGCTAATCTGGGCAGGCTTCTTGGAAGTGGTGGGCCTTGAGTGGTCAGTGTAGGGAGAGAGACAGTTTTGGCTGGTTCTCCAGGCCGGGTGGTGGTGCTCTCTGTCCTTGCCTCCACTAGAGCTGAACCTTCAGCTCGTTGTCACAGAACCGACCCCTTCCCCCCTCCCCATCTCAGTGTCTCACTTCCCAGACTGTTGCTAAGCAGTCAAGTGGTTTGGAGATTGACCCAGCTTCAGATGTAGGCTCTGATTAGGCTAAGCCAATCATAATAATTCCATCAGCCTCGCCCCAGACCTAAGTCAGTCAACACATGGCTTTCTTTTAGCTCTAGGGATTGGAACGAGAATGGACACATGATCCAGTTGAGGCCAATAAGAGGTAAGGGGAGATCTTCAAGGGGCTTCTGGGAAATCTTAGAGCCACGGGAACAGATGGGCTTTGCCTCCTCTGGATACATACATGACTATGAAGGCTGGTGACACTGACAACGGAGGGTGGGACAGGGAAATTTGGTGAGGAATGCACCTGGAACAGAGCTGGGGTACCGGATTTTGCCAGCCCCGAAGCCCTCCCAACTCCTGGATCCACTTAGGATTCCCAGCATCATCTTTTGGGGTTTTCTGGTTCTTACATCCTATGTAGTTATACCTGCTTAAAATCCTTTATTCTCCTTTTCTGTCCCAGCTGAGGTCTGACATTGATCTGGGCCCCTGCCGGGTCTCTAGCTTGTCAGTCTCCAGGTCACATCTGATCCCCTGGCTGTACTGAATTTGCACTTCTTGACAAACGCCATGCTCTCATGTGCCCCTATGCCTCTCCACAGGGCTCTCTGTTCCTTCTACCAGGTTAGTCCTTTCCTGATTCTTCATATGGCCAACTGCTGCCCACCTTTAAAGAGTCCTCTTGAGCATTATCCCTTCGGCACCCTCCTGGAGCCCTCCTCCTCAGAGGAGGGGGCGAGGAGGCTCTTTCTGGATGGGACCACTTCTAGTCACTCTTCTAACTAACTGCGCACGTGGGTCCCTGCCTCCTCTGCTCACATGCCTGGATGGCCGGTGCCCCTGCCCGTCCTACGGGCCCTACCCCTTACTTGATACTCAGTCAGGTAGTCCTCCTCCATGAGGGCCAGCTGGTTCTTGAGCCTCTTCAGTTTCCCCATCTCACGGGCAAAGTCCTTCTTGTCCTGTTTCCACATGGCATCCTTCAAGAACCTGGTGCCGAGGCGGGGGGGGGGGGCGGTGGGGGCGGGTGTCATTCCCCAGTGGCTGAGCTTTGCCCTGGGCAGGGAAGACTGGCTGCTGCTGAGGGCCTGGGTGGGAGTGGGCGGAGCTGCCAGAGGTGAGATGAGCAAGATGACCCATCCCCACTGCCCGAGGCCCCCACCCTCCTGCTGAGGAGCTGGGGCCTCACGGCAGTGCTAAACCCCAGGGGTGAGGCCCTGTGGAGTGCCCTGGGAATAGCGTCTTGGGGAGAGGCCCCCTCTGCAGACTCATCCCCAGACCCTCCTCTTCCATGCTCAGCTCTGGGTGAGGGCCCTGGGGAAGGGTGGCAGGCAGGGTTGGTTCTCACAGCCTCACCGGGCACAGATGCGGTGGTTCCATATTTTGCAGTAGTCGATGGGCTTGCAGCCCATGGCATCTTGGGCATGAACATTGGCACCTTTCTGCACCAGGACCTTCACACAGCTCAGCAGGCCCTCGCTGGCTGCCAGGTGCAGGGGTGTGGAGCCGTTGCATGTCTGACTGTGGAGGGCCCCGCTGGGGCGGGTGGTGGGGGGAGGAGGGCAGAAAGGAAGGACGAAGGGCATCTGCCTGTCAGGCGAGCCAACCAGCTTGCAGGCCTGCTCTGCCACCAGTCCACTGCGTGACCCGGGCATGTCCCTCCTCCTCTCTGTACCTCAGTTTCTTCAACTGTAGAAGGAGGGCTTGGACTAAATGAACAGCAACAGTCTGATTGTGGGGTATGTGACCGTGAGGAAACGCTAGGAGAGCTGGTTGGCTGGGGCTCAGAGACCACTAACCTCATCTCCTCTTAAACCACTCAGCCCTCCTGCCCCTTCCCCACACCTAGCCATGGCCCACAAGGCCTGCGTGGCCGGGGCCCTGCTTCCTCCCCAGCTTTGTCCTCTGACCTTGCCCCACTCTCTCCCAGCATGGCCTTTACACCTCTGCCTGGAACACTTTTCCTTGGCTTTGCTAGGCTGGCTCACCTCTCCATTCTCTCCTTAGAGGTAACTGCTCTTCCCAAATAGATCTTCTCCCTGCCCGCTTTACTCACCACCCCACCACCCTGTTTATACCCTTCATAACCACTTAACCACACTCTGTCATTTTGTTCATTTATTAGTTTGCTAATTGGCTGTCTGCTCCTGCACTAGTATATCAGCTTTACGAGGGCAGGGACCATTGCTGTATGTTCACCACTGTATTCCTCAACTCTGGCCCAGCGCTTAGCACATTACATGCTGGATAAGTATTTTGAATGAATGCAGTCTCCTATACGCCATCCGTGCACTTTCCATGCATTTTCTCAATTATCACAATAGTCTCACGTGATAGGCACTGTCATCCCCCCAAATTTCAGTTGAAGACACTGAAGCAGTAGTTCCCAAACTCTGCTGCAAATGAGGAACAGCTGGGGATCTTTTGAGCCTTCCAGAGTCCAAGCCACACCTCAGACCAATTAAATGACAACCTTTGGATTGGAACACAGGCATTGGTATTTTTGAAGCTCCCCAGGTGATTCCAGTGTACAGACAGGTTTGGGAACCAGAGCACTGAGGCTTAGGGTTGAGTGACTTGCCTGAGGCGTTTCCGTCTGGTAGCAGGTAGCAAAGCTGGGACACGAACTAGGTCTATCCTCTCCCAAAATCTCTTAACCACGACACCATGTGGGCTCTGACTGTTCACGTGGGAATCAATCCTTGTCACCTCACAGCCCCTCTGCCTGTCCTGCTTGGATCTGCCTGCCTGGAAGTGGGGTTCTTATCTGCCCAGCCTCCAAGCCACTCTCCCCTCATAGGCTGGACTCACGTGTTGAGGGCCGCCCCTTGCTTAATCAGATAGTGAATGCAGGGCAGGGCCATGGTCTTGTTGTCACTGTGGATGACAAGGTGTAGAGGTGTCTGGCCACTGTTGGTGGGCAGGTCCGCGGGAAACTTGTACTCCTCTACCAAGACCTGCAGGCATGCAAGCTCGCCGCTCTGGGCTGCGAAGTGGATGGCAGTGAAACCCTGTGGGGGCCAGAGGAGGCAGGAAGAGGCTGAGGAGGACTGGCACCCCAGGGCCCACCACCTAACCTAGAGAGCAATTTCTTGGGGTTACTCTCGCCCTCTTCTCTGTGCCCGCGGGGAATCGCACGTACCCCTTTCGCACTCCCGTATCGCTCACCCTTCCTCGCTCCCCCAAAATGGCCTTCCAGACGGTCGGAAGGTGAATTAGGACCATCTACCCAGAAAAGGACATCCCCGGATGCTCCACTGTCACTCTTCCGCCAGGTAACTACTACGTACGGAGCTCTCTGTGGGGTGGAGACGACTTCGGTCCCCGCCCCTGAGCTCCGAGGCCTTACCTTGTCATCGGCCGGGATTTCCCTCCGGTGCCGATTTAGACAGAACCGCAACCATTCCAGGTTGCCTAACGAGGCCGCGAACAGCTCGTGGTAGCTCCCGATCGCCCTCTGGTCCCACACCTCGGCTAGACGCACGGAGCTAGAGCAGGCGCGGGGAGGAAGGCGGCAGTGAGCCGGGCAGCGGCGGCCTGCGGGGCCCGCGCGGGCCAGGCCCCCACATGCACGAAGGCCTTTCTGGAGGCCGGGCCAGGGCGCGCTGCGCGGCAGGGCAGTGGGGACGCGACCGTCGTCGAGGGCCCCGGGCACCGCTCAGGAGGCGAGCCTGACCCGGCCGTCCCCCGCCGCTCCACGCCCGGCCGCTCCGGGAGGCCCGAGCGGTTTCCCGCGCCCCGACGCCCGCACACCCGCTCCCAGGCCCACCCGGGCCGCCGGGCCGCCGAGTCGCCGCAGCTGGCTGACACCTTCTCCGCCAGCCGCATGGGGACGACCCCTGAAAGGCGCCGCCGCCCGCGGGGTGCCGCCCGCCCGCCCGCCGAGGTTCCAGCTCGCGCTCCAGGGGTCGAGCGGGGACTCTCGGGTGAGGGTCGCGGTGTCGGCCCCGCTCGCCTCCTCGGCCCCGGCGCCGCCCAGCCTGCCACCCGACCCCCGCGGCCCAGTCATCCTGGAGACTCGACATCGCCCACCCCCCCCACACTGAAAGACGCATAGCTTTTGTTTATGATTATAAAATTGGTTAAGTGCTGATTGTACAAAACAGGACGATGAAGATATTAAAAATCAATCCCACCGCCCACAGAAGTCACGGTCTATTATTCTATGTGTATGCATATTGTATACGTTTTTGTGCCTCTTTTCATTCAGCGCTAAATTATGAGCTAGCTTCCATTGTCAGTCCACACACTAAACGTGTATTATGACACAACCAGAGCCCAACATCGTGATGGATGCGCTGTCAATTTCACATGTGCTGCAGGAAACTAAATAGCTCATTTCTGGTTGTTTTCTTAGGATGGATTCCTGGGAGTAGAATTACTAAGTGAAAAGGAATGAACATTTTTTAGTTGTTGATATATGTTTCCAAACTGCCCTCCAGCAAGGTTTTCTATTCCCTTACACTTCCACCTGAAGCGAAACAGGTACACTGTAAATCAGCCACGTGACTTTGGTCAAGTAGCCAAGCAATAAACGTTGCTTGAATCAGTGTTGAGTGTTACTGAACCAACCACATTCTCACCCCTTCTCAGGGGAAACAGACCCCAAGCTTATCAGAGGTCTACTGTGGCCCCAGGGTCGACTCTAGGCTTATCTGGCCACACCACCCACCTCTAATGACCTTCTTCCTTCTGTGCCAGACTTCCCAGTGTTTCCACTGGGAAGGTTTATGATGGAGGGGAGAGGGTCTATTATGACCACAGTGACCTGCAAGGAGAGACGAAAATGCAGATTCTCCAATCAGAAGGACCGCTCCCCCTTTCCAGGTAAACCTCCTTTTGTAGGCCACTTGCCTTCCAGTCCCAGTGGTCAGAAGGAGTCAGCACCTCTCCTGAGCACCTTGAAAACCAGCAACTCCTACTGGATATTTGCCCCAGGTGGGGCCTTAGCAACTGGCTTCAAAGTAAGATAAAGTGACAATGCTTTTCAGGGACAGATTTTGAGGATTTCCTGGAAGCTGAGGGATTCTTTGGGCTGTTGCTTTTGGAATATGAGGATCCAAACAATGGCAGCAGGACCTTATGTCTGTGTTGAGGGTCAGCGGGTGTATCTCAGGACCTCTTCAAGTAAACGCTCTTTATCTTCACCTGGGGTATCTTGCGGTCTCTATAGCGGTGGTTGCAACCCTGGCTGTACATTGGAATCACCTGGCAGGGGGGTGAATATCCATGCAGGGGACTTGTGCCTAGCGATTCAAATTACAAGTTGACCCTAGAACAACGCGGGTTTGAACTGCGCAACGCGGGTTCATTCATACGCGCATATTTTTCAATAGTAAATGCTACATGGTCCCTGGTTGGTTGAATCTGCGGATAAGGAGGAACCGCGTTTATGCAAGGCCAACTCTACGTTATGTGAGGATTGACCCCCACGTTGTTCAAGGGTCAACTAATTGATCTGGTTTAGAGCCTGAGCAGTTGGTGTTTTGTAAATTTCTCTAGGTGATTGTCACATGCAGCCAGGGTTGAGAAGGACTTTGAGGCCTTCCTGCCTCAGTCCTCTTCCTGAGGAGGCCAGAGGCTGCAGGTGATCCTGAGGAAAGAGGGTCACAGAGTGAGGCAGGGGGAGATGGGAGGAGAGGGTGGCTTTCACCCTAAAGACCCCTCGGCCAGAGCTAGAGCCATGCGGCTGGGCAGACAGTGCCGGATGGAACAACAGAAGCCGGACCACGGGGAGGGCAGATGGCAGAAAATGCCCATAGGGGGTGGATTTCCTCTCTGGAAGGGGATGGTAAGGGTATATCTCCTGAACAACTGGTTTGACAGCCTCCAGGCAAGGGTGATGGAAGGCGGAGGGAAGAGGCAAATCCAGAGAGAAACGGAGGCAGGACCTCAGAGCCTGCTGGCTCCACAGCCTGGTCCCATGCCCAAGGCCCGCTCCTCAGTGCTCCCTAAGCCACTCCAACATCCTTTTGAAGCTTAAGCTATTTTGGATTGTTCCTATCACTTTTTTTTTTTTTTTTTTTTTTTTTTTTGCGGTACGCAGGCCTCTCACTGTTGTGGCCTCTCCCGTTGCAGAGCACAGGCTCCAGACGCGCAGGCTCAGCGGCCATGGCTCACGGGGCCCAGCCGCTCCACGGCATGTGGGATCTTCCTGGACCGGGGCACGAACCCGTGTCCCCTGCATCGGCAGGTGGACTCTCAACCACTGCGCCACCAGGAAATCCCTGTTTCTATCACTTTTTTTTTTTTTTTTTTTTTTTTTTTTTGCGGTAGGCGGGCCTCTCACTGTTGTGGCCTCTCCCCTTGCAGAGCACAGGCTCCGGACGCGCAGGCTCAGCAGCCATGGCCCACGGGCCCAGCCGCTCCGCGGCATGTGGGATCCTCCCAGACCGGGGCACGAACCCGTGTCCCCTGCATCGGCAGGCGGACTCTCAACCACTGCGCCACCAGGGAAGCCCTCTATCACTTTTAACTGAAGCCTGACTAGTAAAAACTTCCTGAGGCTCCATAGGAACAAATAATTGGGACCAGTGGGGTGGTCCCTGGAAGATGCTGTGTGGGCCAGGGCACTGTGGAACCCCAGAGGACATTGGGGCCCGTTCCTTAGGGGTGGGGGTGCTTTGAACGCCAGGACTGGTTGGTTTGAGCAGGGGCACACTCACTTGGGCTAGGGCAGGAGGAGGCTGGCATTTCACTGTGGCCTGGCTGGTGCCAGCACATTGTCTGAGAATGGTAGTGGGACAGGGGATCTTGGCTGCAAGCAGTTGAAGTCCTCGAGTGATGGGTCTGGTTTCTGGCTGTGGTGGTAATGGCATAGGAAACAGGGCTGACTGATTTTGAGGTCAGCACCCTGGGTATCCAGCTGTAGTTGTGGGAGGGAGGAATAAAGCTATGTTGATGGGGTAAACACTCCCATCTGCGGTAGGAAGGAAGCTTGAAAGGTCCTAAGAGGTAGGAGAGGGAATGCCTGCCTCTTGAGACCACATTTGGAGAAAGACAGGAATCTGGGTGCCTATCACATTGTGAGCATGGAGGTGGAGTCTGTTCAGGACAGGAACCCCAGAGAGCCAGTCATATCTCTTAACCAGATTTCCAAATTGTGTGCCCATTTTCTTATCTGTTCTCCCTAGTACTCTCAGTGAAGGCGTCAAATCTGAATGAGTCCTTTGCTTTAGCCTCAGAGCAATTCCATAGGATCAGCAGGACCATAGCTGGGCTGGTGTTTTCACCCCGCCACCGAGTGTCTCAGAGATTGGAGGTTATCACGAAGCTTTCAGTAACGGGGAGATGATTTAATCAGGCTAGCACCTGAGTATCATGCTTAATGCTAACAACCCCAGAAGGGATTTAAAATGTAATACTAATGTCTCTTGAACTGCTGAGAGCTAGAGTGAGTTTGTCTCGAATCCCTATGCCCAGCTTCCACTTCTGGAATGGTAGCATGAGGCGCTCTGTTGACCCACTGTCCTACCATAAGTGGTAAAGGTTATTTTACAAACCAATTGTAGAAGTCTCTGGAAATTTTCCTAAGGGCATACAGCAAATGAAGAAACTTATTCAAGAAAATCTACTAAATCTCAGCAAGAATAGTGAGTCTGTGGCACTTAAGCTACAACCTGCTCCCTCCCTCCTCTCTCCCCATCTCAGAGCAATGACTGAAGCTCTGATCCAGGTGAGGGTGGCCAAGAAAATGGGGTTCCCTTTCCCCTCAACTCCCAGTCAAGAGATATGATATCTCACTGAGAGGAGCAGGCCGCCAGCATCTCACCAATGCCTCCTTTCTCTGCTCCAAGTTGTAGAGGCTAAATTCCTGGTGAGTATAGCCAAAAGATTTGGGCTCCCTTCCTTCACCCAGCCCTCACCAATAGGGCAGAGGCTTCATTTCAGGCATGGCAGTCTGAGAATACTGATCATCCTTGTCCCAGCTTACATGCTCATGGGGCAGGGGTTCTGTGTTGGGAGAGGCTTACTGGCAACCTAAATGTCCATCGACAGGATCTGAGGCTACCACCAGTGCCCAGAACCCTGCTCACAAAGCTGGATGTCATTCTGAGAGATATGAGCCACTGTCCTTGCCCTCAGCTCCTCAACAGAGACTCAGAGATTATGCCCAGTCAATCCATAAAAACTAAGAGCTCGGAAGCTCTTCCCTAAATCACTGACTTTAGGGAATTCCTTGGCAGTCCAGTGGTTAGGGGTCCATGCTTCCACTGCAGGGGGCACAGGTTCGATCCCTGCTCCGGGAACTAAGATCCCACAAGCCACAAACCCCCACACACACGAAAAAATTCACTGACTTTATTTGGAACAGAGCATGGGGACATTCAAACTTAAGAGTGCTCTGAAAACGAACGGAGATTCTGGTGGTAAGCAATTAAAAACAACAAGCTGTAGGCCAGCTAGTTTCCCAGAGAGAACCAGGGAAAAAGAAGGCTTAGAAGAGCCCTCCTGGGGTCAGAACAAACCTCAAAGAATGGCTTTAAAAACTACCTTCACAAAGGGACCCAAGTTTAATTGAATGGGACCCTAGAGCAACTTATGTCCTAGGGCATTGTTGACAATAGAGCAATGAGCTGACAGTGGAGCCTCAAAGTCGGGTATGATACCAGCAGAGACAGCCAGTTTAACAGAGGACTCAGGGAAAGAGACAGTCTGAGGGAGTCCTGCTAAAACTACTGCCATCCCAGAGTTACCTGCACATATCCAGAGCTGCATCCTCTTAGCAGTCATATCAGAGGCTTCACATTGAGGGGGAAAAACACTTCGCTGAAGTATTCCATCCAAGTCACTAAATGAATAAACAAGAAAACAACAAACAAACAAACCTTGGAGAAGGGGGCGGGAAAATCAGTATCCACAGTTGCTACAATATATTACTTAAAAAGTCCAGTTCTCAACAAAAAATTATGAGACATACAAAGAAACAGAAAAAGTATGACCCATAAGCAGGGGGGAAAAAAAGCATACAACAGAAATTGTCTCTGAAAGGGCACAGATACCAGACTTAACAAACCAAGATTTCAAAACAGTTATAAGTATTTTCAAAGAACTAAAGGAAACCATACTAAAAAGAATTAAAAGAAAGTATGACAGTGTCTCATCAAATAAGGAATATCAATAAAGAGAAATTATTTTTTTTAAAAAGAACCAAATGAAAATTCTGAAATTGAAAAATACAATAACTGAAATGAAAAGTTTACTAGGAATTCTCAAGAGTAGATTTGAACTTGCAGAAAAAAGAATCAGCAAACTTGAAGATAAGTGGATAGAGATTATGCAATTCAAAGAACAGAGATAAAAAAAGAGTGAAGAAAAATGAACAGATCCTCAAAAAAAAAAAAAATACATATGGGACATCATTAAGCACACCAACATACACAGAGTGGGAGTACCAGGATGAGAAGTGAGAGAAAGGAGCAGAAAAAATACTTGAAGAAGTAATGGTTGAAAAAGATTAATCTACACATTTAAGAAGCTCAACAAACTTAAAATACAAAAACACAAAGGGATTCACACCTGGGCAATCATACTAAAAATGCTGAAGACAAGGAGAAAAATTTGAAAACAATAGGAGAAAAGTGATTCACCACATACAAGGGGATCCAAAAAAGATAAGCAATTGACTTCCCATCAGAAATAATGTCATAAAGCAGTGAGATGACATATGCAAATACTGAAAGAGAAAAACTGTCAACTAAGAATCTTATATCCAGCAAAACTATCTTTAAAAAATGAGGATGAAATAAAAACATTGCCTACACCCCCCAAAAACAGAAAACAAAAACTTAAAATTTTTTGCTAGCAGTCCTGCCTCACAAGAATTACTAATTGAGATTCTTCAGGCTACTAGCAAGTGACCCCATACCATAATTTGGATCCTTGTAAAACAAAAACAAAACAAACAAAAAACCCAAAGAGCACTGGTAAAGGTAGTTATGTACTTACAAAAAACAATATAAATGTGTATTTCTTCTCCTTTTTCTCTTAACTGATTTTAAAAGAAATTGTATAAAACAATATACATATAATTGTATTGTTGGGCCTATAATATATAGAAACATATTTCACAATAAAAACACAAAGGAGGTAGATGGGAGCAAAGCTGTATAGAGTAAGAAAATAAATAACTAAGATTTTAAATATTTATTTATTTATTTTTAAAATTTTGGCTGCACCAGGTCTTCGTTGCGGCATGCGGGATCTTTTTTAGTTGCGGCATGCAGACTTCTTAGTTGCGGCATGCGAACTCTTAGTTGCGCATGCATGCGGGATCTAGTTCCCCGACAAGGGATCAAACCCAGACCTGCTGCATTGGGAGTGTGAAGTCTTACCCACTGGACCACCAGGGAAGTCCCAGAAAGTACAATTTTAACTTGAATCCACAGAAACAAATGAAGAGAACCAGAAATTGTAAATTAGAAAATTAGTATAACAAAATCTATAAATATATACTGTTCTCAGCTTCGTTAAAGGATGTAAAATTACATAAAGCAATAGTAATAATGCATATGTAATATATACAGATTGTAATATGTATAATAATATTACAAAAAAGTGGAAAAGAAAATAGAGATATACAGGACATATAGGATATTCAGTATCTCCTTGGAATTAAGTTAATGTAAGTCTAAAATATATTCTGCTAAGGTGAGATTGTGTATGGTAAGCCCTAGAGGAAACACTAAGAAAATAAATAAAAAACGAGAGTTTAACTCATCATTAACAGAATTAAAATGTTAAACTACAAAAGATTCACTTAATGTAAAAGAAAGCATTAAAGGAAGAATAGGGGAACAATAACAACAAAAAAGACACATACAGAAAATGAAAAGTAAAATGGCAGATGTACATCTTACCATATCAGAAATAATAGTCAATATGAATGGATTTAACAATCCAATCAAAAGACAGAAATGGTCAAGCTGAATAAAAATCAAGATCCGACTATATGCCTTCTATAGGAAATATACTTTGGGTTCAAAGATACAAATAGGTTGAAAGTAAAAGGATAAAAGGAAAGAAAAAGTTATATTTTGCAAACAGCAACCATAAGAAAGCTGGAGTGATTATACCACTATCAGACAAAAAAGACCTTAACACAAAAAACTGTTACTAGAGCTAAAGAGGGACAATTCATAATGATAACAGGGTTAATCCATCAGAAAGATATAGCAATTATACAGATACGCAATTAACAACACAGCCCCCAAATTATGAAGCAACAACTGACAGAATTGAAAGAAGAAATATACAACTTAACAATAACAGTTGGAAACTTCAACACCCCACTTTCAACAATGGATAGAACAAGGAGACAGAGTACAACAAGGAAATAGAAGACTTGACAAAACTATAAATAAATGACTTAACAGACATCTATAGCACTCTCCACCCAAAAATAGTAGAATGCACATTCTTCTCAAGTGTACATGGAACATTCTGCAAAATAGACAACATATTAGACCATAAAAAACGCCTCAATAAACTTAAATAAATGTATATTGTGCAATTGTGTGTTCTCTGACCACACTGGAATGAAATTAGAACTCAATAACAGAAAGAAACTTGGGAAATTCACAAATCTATGAAAATTAAGAAACACATTTCCAAATAACAAATGAGTCGAAGAATAAATCACAAGGGAAATTACTCTGAGATGAATAAAAACAAAAGCACAGCATACCAAAACTTATGGGATGAAGCTAAGCAGTGCTAAGCAGACTATTTATAGCTAGCTGTCAATGCCTATGTTAAAAAAGAAGAAAGATCGCAAATGAATAATCTGAAATTCCACCTTAACAATGTAAAAAGAAGAGCAAAGTAAACCAAAGCAAGTAGAAGGAAAGAAAGATGAGAGTAGAAATTAATGAAATAGAGAATAGAAAACAGTAGATAAAATCAACAAAACTAAAAGATGATTCTTTGAAACGATCAAGAAGACTGGCAAATCTTTAGCGAGACTGACCAAGAGAAAAAGAAGAATTAAATTACTAAAACAGGAATTAAAGAGGGGACATTACTACAGACCTAACAGAAACAAAAAGGATTACAAGGGAATACTATGATCAATAATTTTCCAACAATTTATATAGCTTAGATGAAATGCACAAATTCTTCTTTAAAAAAAAATTTTTTTTAATTAAAAAAAAATTTTTGGCTGCACTGTGCAGCTTGTGGGATCTTAGTTCCCCGACGAGGGATTGAATCCAGGCCTTGGCAGTGAGAACACGGAGTCCTCACCACTGGACCCCCAGGGAATTCCCTGAAGTGGACAAATTCTTAGGACAAAAAGTACCAAAATGGACTCAGGACGAAATACAAAATATGAATAGAACCATAACAAGTAAAGAGGTTGTTAGTAATAATAAACTTTAAAAAACCTACCCACGAAGGAAATCCCAGGTTTAGACATTTGATGAATCTATGAAACATTTAAAGAAGAATTATTACCAATTACTTACAAACTCTTCCAAAAGTAAAAAGTAAAAGATCAAACAATTTCAACTCATTCTGTGAGGCTAGTATTATCCTTATATCAAAATCAGACCAAACATCGCAAGAAAAATAAAATCCTACAGGCCAATAGCTCTTGTGAATAAAAATGTAAAAATTCTCAACAAAACACTACCAAACAGAATCTAGTAACATATAAAAAAGACTGTACACCATGACAAAGTGGAATTTATCCCAGGAATGCAATATTGGCTTAACATCTGAAAATCAATTAATGTAATATACCATATCAATAGAATAAAAGACAAAACCCATGATCATCTCAACAGACACAGAAAGAGTGTTTAACAAAATTCCACACCTATTCTAGATAAAGCACTCAACAAACTTGGAATAGAAAGAAATTCCTCAACTTGACAGAGTATCTGTGTAAAATCCACAGCTAACATCATAATAGTGAAAGATTGATTTCTCTTTAAGATCAGGAACAAGACAATAATGTCCACTCTTGCCACTTCTATTCAACATTGTATTGAAGGTTATAGCCAGGGAAATGAGGCAAGGAAATGAAATAAAAGGCATCCACATTCAAAAGAAAGAAGTAAAACTATACAGATGATATGATCTTGTATATTGAAAATCTTAAGGAAACTGGTACTGGCAAAAGGATAGACATACAGATCCATGGGATGGATCTGGAATCCAGGGAGAAAAACCCCTCACATTAATGGTCAATCAAGTTTTTATTTATTTATTTATTTTTGCCTGTGTTGGGTCTTCGTTGCTGCGTGCGGGCTTTTCTCTGCGAAAGGGGGCTACTCTTCGTTGCCGTGTGCGGGCTTCTCATTGCGGTGGCTTCTCTTGTTGCAGAGCATGGGCTCTAGGCGTGTGGGCTTCAGTAGTTGTGGCACGTAGGCTTAGTAGTTGTGGCTCATGGGCTCTAGTGTGCAGGCTCAGTAGTTGTGGCGCACGGGCTTAGTTGCTCCGTGGCATGTGGGATCTTCCCGGACCAGGGATCGAACCCGCGTCCCCTGCCACCAGGGAAGCCCCTGGTCAATTGAGTTTTTATGAAAGTGCCAAGGTAATTCAATGGGGGCAAGAATAGTCTTTTCAACAAATGGTGCTGGGACAACTGAATATCCACACACAAAAGAGTGAAGCTGGACCTCACTTCGTATCATAACAAAAATGAACTCAAAATGAAGGAAGATCTAAATGTAAGAGCTAAAACCATAGAACTCTTAGAAAAAAAATCATAAGTGTAAAGCTTTGTGACCTTGGATTAGGCAATGGGTTCTTAGATATGACATCGAAAGAAACAAACAAACTGGACATTATTGAAATTAAAATCCTTTGTGCTTCAAAAGATACCATCAAAAAAGTGAAAGGACAACCTACAGAATGAGAGAAAATATTTACAAATTACTGATTAAGGACTTGTGTCTAGAAAATATAAAAAAACTCTTACATTCAACAATAAAAAAGACAACCTAATTTTAGAATGGGCAAAGGATCTGAACAGACATTTCTCCAAAGAGAATATACAAATGGCCAATAAGCACATGAAAAGATAATATGCTCAATATCATCAATATTTGTCATCAGGGAAATGCAAATCAAAACCAAAAATGAGATATCATTTCACACCCCCTAGATGGCTATTAATCAAAAAGACACAATAACTGTACAGCTACATGCAAAAGAATCAAACTGGACTCACATCATATAAAAAAAATAAACTCAAAATGGGTTAAAGACTTAAATGTAAGACCTGAAACCATGAAACTCCTAGAGAAAACAGGCAGTATGCTCTCTGCTGTCGGTTTTAGCAATATTCTACTCAGGCAAGGGACACAAAAGCAAAAATAAACATGGGAATACATCAAACTAAAAAGATTAACACAGTGAAGGAAACTATTAACAAAATGAAAAGACTGCCTTGAATGGGAGAAGATATTTGCAAATGATAAATCTGATAAGGAGTTAATATCCAAAATACACAAAGAGGGACTTCCCTGGTGGTCCAGCGGTTAAGAATCCGCCTTCCAATGCAGGGGATGCGGGTTCGATCCCTGGTTGGAGAACTAAGATCCCACATGCCACAATTAGAGGGCCTGCGCGGCCCAATGAAGACCCAGGGCAGCCAAAAAAACCCCAAAAACCAAAGCCAAAAACAAAATACACAAAGAACTCATACAACTCAACATCAAAAAAACAAACAACCCAATTGAAAAAATGGGCAGAATAGCTGAATAGACATTTTCCCCTGATTAAAAAATGGTAGAGGACCTGAACAGATATTTTTCCAAAGAGTACAGATGGCCAAGAGACACGTGAAAAGATGTTCACATCACTAATTATCGGGGAAATGCAAGTCAAAACTACAATGAGGTATCACCTCACACCTGTAAGAATGGCTAATTTCAAAAAGACAACAAATAACAAGTATTGGCAAGGAGATGGAGAAAAAGGAACCCTCGTGTGCTGTTGGTGAGAATGTAAATTGGTGCAGTCATTATGGAAAACAGTACAGAGATTCCTCAGGACATTAAAAATAGAACTACCAGGGCTTCCCTGGTGGCACAGTGGTTGAGAATCTGCCTGCTAATGCAGGGGACACGGGTTTGAGCTCTGGTCTGGGAGGATCCCACATGCCGCGGAGCAACTAGGCCCGTGAGCCACAACTACTGAGCCTGCGCGTCTGGAGCCTGTGCTCTGCAACAAGAGAGGCCGCGATAGTGAGAGGCCCGCGCACCGCGATGAAGAGTGGCCCCCGCTTGCCACAGCTAGAGAAAGCCCTCACACAGAAACGAAGAACCAACACAGCAATAATTAATTAATTAATTAATTAACTCCTACCCCCAACATCTTCTTAAAAAAAAAATAGAACTACCATATGATTCAACAATTCCACATCTGGGTATTTCTCTGAAGAAAACAATAACCCTAATTCAAAAAGGTACATGCACCCTTATGTTCACTGCAGCATTATTTACAGTTGCCAAGATATGGAAGCAAACCAAGTGTCCATTGATGGATGAATGGATAAAGATGATGTGGTATATACATATATACACACAATGGAATATTACTCAGCTATAAAAAGAAAGAAACCTTGCCATTTGCAACAACATGGATGGATCTAGAAGGTATTATGCCAAGTGAAATGTCAGACAGAGAAAGACAAACACTGTATGATTTCACTTATATATGAAATCTAAAAAAAAAACCCACAAGAGGGCTTCCCTGGTGGTGCAGTGGTTGAGAGTCCACCTGCCGATGCAGGGGACACGGGTTCGTGCCCCAATCCGGGAGGATCCCACATGCGGCGGAGCGGCTGGGCCCGTGAGCCATGGCCGCTGAGCCTGTGCATCCAGAGCTTGTGCTCCGCAACGGGAGAGGCCACAACAGTGAGAGGCCCGTGTACCGCAAAAAAAAAAAAAAAAAAAAAAAAAACAAAAAACAACCCACAAGAAAACAGAAACAGACTCATAGATACAGAAAACAAACTGGTGGTTGCCGGAGAGGAGTAGGGGAAGATGAGTGAAATAGGTGAGGGAGATAAAAAGGTACAAACTTCCAGATAAAATAAATAAGTCAAGGGAATGTAATGTACAGCGTAGGAAATATAGTCAATAATATTGTAACAACTTTGTATGGTGACAGACAGTAATCAGACTTTTGTGATGATCATTTTGTAATGTATAAAAATATCGAGTCACTAGGTTGTACACTTGAAACTAATATTGGAAGTTAATCATACTTCAATTTAAAAAGGGGGGGAAAGATAAGTGTGCTTGAGGATGTAGAGAAATTGGAACCCTCTTGCATTGTTGGGGAATGTAACATGGTGCAGCCACTTTTGGAAGTAGCTTTGCAGTCTGGCAGTTCCACAAATGGTTAAACAGGGAGTCACCATCTGACACCCAGTTATTTCACTCCTAGGTATGAACGCAATAGAAATAAAAACATACATCCACACAAAAACTTGTACATGATTGTTCATAGCAGCATTATTTATGACAGTGAAAAGTTGCTACAACCACATGTCCATATACCGATGAAGAGATAAAAGGTGTATCCATACTGTGAAATATTATTTAGCAATAAAAAGGAATGAAGTACTGACACAGGCTACAACATGGATGAACCTTTAAAACATTACACTAAGTGAAAGAAGCCAGACACACAAGACCACATATTGTATGACTCCGTTTATATGAGTTGACCAGCATAGGCAAAGCTACAGAGATAGAAAGACTAATGATTGCCTTGGGCTGGGGAGGGACCAGAAGAGTGGTTTGAGAAGTGATAACTTGGGGTGAAGGGTTTCCTTTTAAGGTAATGACAATGTTCTCAAATTGATTGTGGTGATGATTGCACAACTCTGGGGATATACTAAAAGTTGTTGAATTGTACAATTACAAATAGGTAAACTGTATGGTACGTGAATCACATCTCAATAAAGCTGTTATTAAGTAAAAACAACCCTATGTCCTGTGGACACCCAAAAGCTTTCCCTAAAATGGCTGTAAATTGTCTTGGGGATGGGAATTTTATTCTCAAGGCCTCCTTTGGTGTCAGCTCTTGATCCAAGAATTCTGGCCTGGTTCCATAACACACTGACCCAGAAATGGAACTCAGCCTTTTGCTGAACTTCTGTCTTCCCAACCTGCCCCACCTCTTAGGAAGCACTCATGACTTCATCGTAGGTGGGGCAGGGGAGACAGGAAGGGATGGCACTACAGAAGAGCAGGCAGCTTTCAAAGGAACATCAGGTATCCTGGCTTTCAGGATGCTCTTCGCCCATTTCTTAACTGGGGGGCCTTTCCTCAGCCTTTGCACACTGCCCCCACTGTTCTTCAGGCCATCTCCCCAGCAACTGCCCTCCCCATCTGGAGCAAACCAAATTCCTTCCTAGCATCTCTTAGGCAGAGCTGTTTAGAATCAGACACATCTTCTGTGGCCTTGAGATTGTCCTTTCTATGGCCCATGAGCTCACATTCCACCCAAGAAATGTATCAAGATATTTTTTAACAAAGATAAATATCTCCCTAAGAAGAGTTCTGTTGTCACCTGTTAAGACACTAATGTAGCCTTTCTTTTTTTTTTTAGGTGGAGAGAATAGTTTAATGAAGCTCATGTACCCCCGCAGCTCCAACAATTATCAGTGTTTTGCCAATCTTGTATTTACATGAGATAAATTCTTGGGAGAGGGCGGTGGTACTTTTAAAATACAAATGCTCCTATCAGAACAAGACAGAGAATATAGGCTTAACCACCTTCTGTTTCCCATGTTGGGGAATCCAGGGAGAGGACTGGAGCGTAGGAGCCCCCCATAACCTGTGGGGGACTGAGGGGGGGCACGGAGCAGTGGGTTAAGGTGTGAGGACCAAGACGATGGGGCGGGGTGTGTAGATCGGGCGCCCGGCGAGGGCGGGGCCAGGCTTCCCGCGGGGCTAAAGCGCCGTGTCGGGCTCGGGGTCCGGCGGTGCCCCCTCGCGGGAGTAGAATTCATCAATAATGTTCTGCGGGATACGCTTCAGCATCTCCTTGGGGAAGATGCGCAACAGCTTCCACCCCAGGTCCAAAGACTCGAACACCGAGCGTTTCTCGTAGGGACCTAGGGACAGAGCAGGAGTGTTAAGGGTGTGTGCGCGTGTGGGTGTCGGACTAAGGGGGTTGCTGCCTGAACGCCCCCAACGCGCCTCACCCTGGTTGATGAAGTTCTTCTCAAATTTCTGCAGGAATTCCAGGTAGAGCAGGTCCTCGGAAAGGAGCGCCTCCTCCCCCACCACTGCCTTCATGGCCTGCACGTCCTTCCCGACGGCGTAGCAGGCATACTGGTGAAGGGGGGAGGGGGTCAGCGGTCACGGCAGGCTTACCGCAGGAGTCCCGTGTTCCCCCATGTGACTGTGCGGGGACCCCAAAAGGGGAGGAATTTTTTTCTTCCAGGAGCAAAGTTCGTGGTCCGGCTAGGGCTCCAACCTCCAGCTTCTGAAACTAGCTTCCCCACCAGCCCTTGGGCTCTCTCCTTACCAGCTGGTTGGAGACATCTCCATGGTCCTTCCTCGTCATGCCCTCCCCAATGGCGGACTTCATCAGCCGCGAGAGGGAAGGGAGGACGTTGATGGGGGGGTAGATCTGGGCGGGGCGAAGAAGGCGTGTCAGAAGGCAGGGTCCAAACTTCCCCTTCTTTCCCACCTCTACTTGTCTTCCCTCCCGCTGTGGTTCTCAGGAGACTGGTCCTTATTCATCCCACAGAGAGGTCGGCTGGTCGCACCCCGCCCTCTATCGCCCGCCCACAAATTCTAGGGCTTTGGTATACAGGTGTCTACACGTGCGCACCTAGACAGGAGAGTGGAGGGGGAAGATGACATGACATTAGCTCACGAAAGTCTCGCTATTTCAAAACTTCTGATTATTTGGACAAAAGCCAGGTAGAAACTTAATAGTTCATAGTTGCAAAGAAAAGCTGCCAGACAAAGAGGAAAGAGTAAGGGGGTGGCCTAAGATGGGACAGACACATTTTCTAACCCTTTGGTACATTATTCACCACCTACTTGTGTCAGTTACCTATTGTTTTTGTTCACCAAAGCAAATTACTAGAAAGGAAAGAGAAGTGATACTTATTTTGTATCTACAATCTGCTAGATGCTTTCTGTGGGCCAACTTATTTTATCTTATTCTCCACAATGCAACTGTGTGATATATACTGTCATTCCCATTTTATAGATGAGGAAACCTAGGATCAGAGAGATGAGATGATTTTCTCAAGGTCCCCCATCCAGGTGGGCTGGATTCCACCCAGAGTTGTCTTCTGTCTGGGAACCAAACAGTCTTCCCGGGGATTATCTCCTGTTAGGGGTTAGCCTTGTCTGGCCCCTCCTCATTCACAGGGAGATGAAGTACAGGGGGTGGTGGGACATTGGTTATTAGTCAGTGTCCTTGGAGGTGGTGGAGAGAGCAGGAAGTGGGTAAGGAGGGGACAGTACCTGTCTGTTATGAAGCTGTCTGTCCACGTAGATCTGTCCCTCTGTGATGAAGCCCGTCAGGTCTGGAATCGGGTGGGTGATGTCTGCAAGGAAAGGCACTGGTGTCAGTGTAGATCCAGGTCTCCACCCACTCAGGGCCATGTAGGTTCTATTCCCTCACGGGAGTGGGTGATCGGGGGAGGCAAGGAAGGGACAGTGTCTACCCTGATGGAGGAACAGAGCTACTGCACATCTATATAAAGAAGCATGGGTCCTTTAAGTGTCTGGGTAGGATGGGAGGGCAGGAGGGCTGCAGAGGGTAGTGGGCAGGGAGGCGGCTCACCGTCATTGGGCATGGTGAGGATGGGGATCTGAGTGATGGACCCGCCCCGGCCCTCCACGCGGCCTGCCCGCTCGTAGATGGTGGCCAGGTCTGTGTACATGTACCCGGGGAAGCCTCGGCGCCCAGGCACCTCCTCTCTGGCAGCTGAGACCTGCAATGTTCGTGGGCCTTGGGGTAAGAAAGGGGGCAAGAGGCTGACACAAGGAAGGGGAGTGGGGGGCTCAGTGACCATGAGGAAAGGGGTGGGGACAGGCCTGCGTGGGCCAGCTCTGGGCACAGTGACTACAGCCACCTCACCTCCCGCAAGGCCTCTGCGTAGGAACTCATGTCCGTCAGTATGACCAGCACATGCTTCTCACACTGGTAGGCAAGGAATTCAGCCGTGGTCAGTGCCAGGCGTGGGGTGATGATCCGCTCGATCCTGCAGGTACGGCCAATGTTTAGAGAGCCTCGAGGCCCAGGCCTGTGCTCCATTTAGCCCCAGTGCTGAGTGGGTGGTGAACCGGGAAGCTGGTACAGCGCACAGCAGCAGAGGACTGGGTAAGATGAGCCCCAGGCCCCAGCCCCCAGATCCAGGCCATGGTTCCTGGGAGTGGGCCCTCAATCAAGTCCTGCTATTCAAGGTAGGAATGAGGACAGAGGCTGGGACAGGCAGGGAGCTGGGTGAGAGAGGGCCAGGCAGGGCCAGGAGTGACTGATGAGGCTGACAGAGTCCCTCGTCCCCCAGGGCACCCGAGCTCGGGTCAGCTGGAGCACTCACACACTCTGT
This sequence comes from Mesoplodon bidens, assembly GCF_964165515.1. Taxonomy (NCBI): domain Eukaryota; kingdom Metazoa; phylum Chordata; class Mammalia; order Artiodactyla; family Ziphiidae; genus Mesoplodon; species Mesoplodon bidens. Next base: position 29,110,337 of record NC_138170.1, read on the forward strand.
GTCCTCGGGGGTCTTTCCTTACTGTTCCCCTCACTATTCCTTGCTGGGCATGGGTCAGAGGCTGGCCTGCCCTGGCAGCCCCTTCCACTGGGGGCAGTCCAGGCACTCTCAGTCCCCGGGATCTGTGCCTGTGGCGCTTTTCTCTGGTGATGTCGTCTGGGCCTCCTGAACTCTGCTACCTGGTTTGAGTTCCTTCTGAGTAGCTTCAGTTCCCAGGACAGTTTATTAGATTTTTTTTTTCATCACCTAACCTACAGATTTAAACTCACATTTTCTCAACTTTTAAAATAGCAGTTTCTCTAGGCGAATGGTTTAGGGAAATATCTCTTTAGTGGTGACCTTGTGGAAGTGAGTCTCGGATGAGGAGCCCTGACTCGGGATGGGGGCTGGATGCAGATTGTGGGCAGGGCGGAGGGGCGGCAGGTGGCAGGCGGGCTGTGGCCCAGGTCCCTGTCTCTCCGTGTGCGGTCCCTACCACTTCCCCAGCCTCAGTGTCCCCAGCTCCACAATGAGGGGCTGTTCTCCCAGCTCTGGCCCATGGCTGTAGTTCTGGGATGCCTGAGACTCTGGGTCTTGGAAGGGGACAGGGCCTGCTGCCTAAGGGCAGTATGGGTGCCAGGGGACGGCTCACGTGGGGTCGTTGGCCAAGTTCAGGAAGAGGCAGACATTGCCCATGGTACCGTTCTGCTCGAAGTCGGACTTGAAGAACCTGGCTGTCTCCATGTTCACCTGGACACACAGCAGGGAGGGCTGGAGGCGGGGCCCAGGCTCCTTCCCTCTCTTCTCAGTAAAGCCTATTGACTGACCCGCTAACGGTCACTGGGGTGAACCTGGGGCTTGAGAGGGCAGGGGCTGGGTTTGCTGCCCAGTGCCGGATAGGGTCTCATCAGAGCCCCAGAGAGAGGTTCAGACTTCAGGCTCAGCTCTGCTCAGTGCCACCCCTGCCCCCTACCCTACCCGCTGCTTCCCTGCTAAACTCCCCGTCCCTGCCTTGGGCCCTCTAAGGGCCCCCGGGATCCCCTTTCTGAAGCTGTCTTGTCTCCTTAAATTCCCTCCTCCGCCAGCTGTCCTGGGCTCATCTTATAGCTGCCGTGGCCTCTGGGCTTCTGTGGGGCACACACTGCCCGCTCCTCCAGTCATGCTCTTGCCTCTCTCACCAGACAGGCTCCAACTTTGACGGCTTCTCAAGAAAGATAGTGCCTCCCCCATAAGACTGGGTGTGCCAGGGGCCAAGGCTGCCCACCCATAGCTTCCAGAACTTGCCAATCGGCCCAGCCCCTCTTACCCCCATGGCTGCAAAGACGATGGCAAAGTTGTCATCGTGATAGTCCAGCACGGCCTTGGACTTCTTCACCAGCCCGGCCTGGCGGCAGATCTGGGCAGCGATCTGGGGATGGGAGAAAGGATATCAGAAGCAGAGCTCGAGTCAGCCCTCTGAGCACCACTGAGGAGCGTGGACAGGGTAATTCCCAGCCCATCCTGCCGCCAAGGCCTTCGGTGGGAGGGACCCAAGGTCAGCAAGGTAGAAGGGCTGCCCTGGGTCCTACAGCCGCTCCCAGGGGAGGGCTGCCTTATTCTGTGGCACCTAAGGACCCAGGGAGCCTGTCATGAGGAGCAGCATGGAAAAACCATTCCAGAGAGCAACTGCCTACCACGGGTTAGGGGCAACTTGGCCCTTCAGAGTCCCCTCTGCCCCCCAGCCTGCTAGGGGTATCTCTGGGGTTTGCCCCAGGCCTGCAGCGTGTGGAGTTTCCAGTCGCCATGTCCAGATCCAAGATGAGCGTGTGTGTAGGGGGAAGGCAGGGACACTTATGCCGTCTAATCCCTCTGAGCATTTCGAGGGTGAGCCGGGGCGCATCCAGGAGTAGAAAAGTGGGGGTGATCGGGGGGGGGATCGTCTAGAAACCTTGTCACCCCAGCTGCTCTGCGAAGAAATGGGCTGTCCACTCTGGGTAGAGGGGTAGGGCAGGAAACCTGCACAGGGAGGCTTCAGACGGCCGTGGGGCTGGCCCGAGGTGGGGTTCGCTCAGTGCAGGCAAGTAAAGACCATTGCAAGGACCAGTGGTAGAGCCGTGGGCTCAGCTGCGCAGGACATTCAACACTGAGGCTACCCGTGGGCTCTCTCATGAGCCAGTGAGAGCCCCACTCACTCAGGATGGAGGCTTGGAGATCTGTCTGGGGGCCCTGAGTCCCTGAGCTGCCAGGAGACAGCTGCCGGTGACCCCAGCCTGCTCAGCACAGAGGCCTCCCTCGCTGGCCCACCAGCCCCGGCCTCTGCTCCGTCCCTTCCCCTTGGTCGTGCCCACAGGCCCCTCGAAGTCCTCACCTCATTGTGGGGGAGCCCAGCTGCTGAGAAGATGGGGATCTTCTGGCCACGGGCAATGCTGTTCATGACGTCGATGGGAGAGATGCCCGTCTGAATCATCTCCTCCGGGTAGATGCGGTTGTGGGGGTTGATTGGCTGGCCTGGGAGACGGTGACCATGGACCCTGCTCAAGGGTTCAGGCCTTGCCCGCCCTCCCCCACCCCTGCCCCAGACTCCGGAGCAGCACTGTTTAAAAAAATTTTCTTCCATGATGGAAGTGTTCTCTAACTGCGCTGCCCAAAACGTAGCCCTGGACACGTGCGGCTATTGAGCATGCATAATGTGGGGTTTTTTTATAATTAATTTGTTTTATTTTTGGCTGTGTTGGGTCTTCCTTGCTGTGAGCGGGCTCCTCCTTGTGGTGGCTTCTCTTGTCGCGGAGCACGGGCTCTAGGCACACGGGCTTCAGTAGTTGTGGCTCACAGGCTCTAGAGCACAGGCTCAGTAGTTGTGGCACATGGGCTTAGTTGCTCTGCGGCATGTGGGATCTTCCCGGGCCAGGGCTCGAACCCGTGTCCCCTGCATTGGCCAGGCGGGTTCTTAACCACTGCGCCACTAGGGAAGCCCCACAATGTGGTTTTGAAATGAACTTTTATCTCATTTGAATTAGTCTGTATTTCAATAGCCACAGTCCAGTGCTTCCTTGGACAGTGCCACCCAGGCACATTAGAAGTGGCAGGCAGGTGGATGCCAGAAGGCAGAAGAGTGAGGGTCTTGGGCACCTGGAACTTTGCACAATGATGATAGCATTTTATAGGAATGGGACATGCAATGCAGCTGGCCCCAGACAGAGGGGCCTTTGCTGCTCTCGTATCTCACTTGACCTGCTTGTTAGTATGACCACTCCTGGGGGTGAGCCCTGGGCAATGGCCCTGGCCTTTATCTGGGGCAGAATTTCCAAGGGCGAGGTGACAGAGGCAGTGACTGGGGTGGGGAAGGTAGTTGGGGGCTGGGTCCCGAGAGCTGTCCCGAGCCTCCGGTCACTTACCATTGATATCCAGGAAGTCCTCTGCCATGACCACTGGCCCCTTGTCAATGGGTTTGCCAGAGCCATTGAAAACCCGACCTGGGGGTGGGTGAGAGGGGTTGGGTGATGCTCAGGAACAGCCCTGGCTCTCTCACTGATGCTCACCCTCCACACCACCAGCTCTCACCAGGCCCTCGCGTCCCAATTGCCCCATGTCCCCCTCCCCTCAGCCCTTGGCTACCCCCAGGGAGCTGGCTACAGTGACTGCCTCCTTGGGGGTCTTTCCTCCTCTCCTGGAAACCTTTACAGGCAAGGCCTTGGCCCAGGACAATGACTTAATGGGGAGTTTTAGGGCTGGAAAGAAGAGAGGGCCAGGTATGTCAGATCTTGGGAGAAAATTAGGGGATGTGCTGTTCGTTTCAGCTTGACCCCAAATAGGTGGCTACCTCCTCTGCCTCTAATTTACTGAAGCTGCCTTCCTCATGTATTGAACACCTGCTGTATGTCAGGCCCTGAGCTGGGGTTGGGGGTCAAAGACAAGGCACAGCCTCTGACCTTAAAGGGCTCCCAGGGGAGGCAGACTAGGTAAAGAGGCAATGACAGTGCGGTCTGCTACGTAAGCACTTGGTCAGAGAAGCTGGGCTGGCCGGACAGAGGGACGCCCTCACCCTGCCCATCCCTACCCCTCACCCAGCATGTCCTCTGACACTGGAGTCCGTAGGATGTCCCCTGTGAATTCGCAGGTGGTCTTCTGGGCATCGATCCCAGAGGTCCCTTCAAACACCTACCGGGTAAGAGGTTAGTGAGTCTAATAAGAGGTTTGCTGGGGAGAACGGGGCCTCCCATTCTAGGCTCCCTTTGTGTCCAGCTCTGGGCAAAGCTCTCTCAGGGGAAATAGAACCTTTTCTGCCTTTGGAGTTTATAAGATAGTGTGGAAACTTTGTGGCTTCATTCATTTATTCAACCACCAACATCTTATTGACACCACTTACCTGAACAATTGCCTTGGTCCCAGCCACCTCAAGCACTTGCCCGTTCCTCTGAGTCCCATTGGGGAGGGTGAAGTTGACGATCTCAGCATACTGGGCAAACTGGCAGGAGGGGAGAGCAACCCAGAGTGTCAGTGAGACCAGAGGTGAAGTCCCTGTCTCCTCTCCAGACTTCCTTGACCCAGTCTCAAGCTCCTTTCTCCCATCTTGTGCCCAGATACTCTTGGAAACGAACTTCAGAGACTGGTAAGTGGAAAGCTTCAATTCTGTTTGGGAGGCAGTATACCTGGGTGGGTAGGAGCACCGACTTCAGAGTTGGAAGACCAGGGTTAGAATTGAAGCTCTGACACTTAGAAGCTGTGTGACCTTGTGGAAGTTACTTAATGTCTCTGAGCCTTACTTTCCTTATCTTTAAAAGGGGAATAATACTAACACCTATTTCATAAGGCTGCTGTGGGGAGGAAATATATGGAAAGTCATTAGCTGGTGCCGGGACCTTATAACAGCTCAATAAAATGTAGTAGCTAAAAAAAAAAAAAAATGTAGTAGCTATTATGGCTGTTTAGGTCTCCTGACAGCACCATTGTTTCTGCCCCTGTGGACTAATGGTGAACACACTGGCAAAGTTCTCTGCTCGGCTCCCAGATGTCCCCATCTACCAGTGGCAATCTTTCCCTAGCCATGGGGCTGGGATCAATTCACATGTAGTCCTCACAGGCTTCAGGAATTTAAAAAATCAGGCAATCACTTTGCTTTTGGCTAAGATCAAGTCAAGTATTCATTCTTATCAATGTAGAAAGCATCAGACCAACATCTGGAATATATAAAGAAATCTTACAACTAAACAATAAAAAGACAAATACCCTATGTTAAAAATGGCAAAGGATCTAAATAAACATTTCTCCAAAGAAGATATACATGTGCCCAATAAGCACATAGATGCTCAACTAATTAGTCACTAAAGAAACGCAAAATCACACAATGAGACGGCACTTCACACTCATTAAAATGGCCGTAATAAAAAAGACAGATAATAACAAGTGTTAAGGTTGTGGAGAAACTGGAACGTTCAGACACTGATGGTGTGAATGTAAAATTGTGCGGTCACTTTGGAAAATAGTCTGGTGGTTTCTCAAAAGGTTAGATATAGAGTTACAATGTGACCCAGCAATTCCACTCCCAGGTGTACACCCAAGAGAAATAGAAACACATGTCCACATAAAAACTTGCATATGAAGGCTCATAGCAGCATTATTCATAATAGGCAAAAAGTGAAAATAACCCAAATGTCCACAAACTGACAAATGGATAAACAAAAGGTGGGATATCCAGGCAGTGGAATATGTCAGCTTTAAAAAGGGATGAAGGGGACTTCCCTGGTGGCGCAGTGGTTAAGAATTCGCCTGCCAATGCAGGGGACACGGGTTTGAGCCCTGGTCCGGGAAGATTCCAGATGCCACGGAGCAACTAAGTCCGTGCACCACAACTACTGAGCCCGCGTACCGCAACTACTGAAGCCTGTGTGCCTAGAGCCCATGCTCCGCAACAAGAGAAGCCACCGCAGTGAGAAATGAGAAGCCCGCGCACCACAACAAAGAGTAGCCCCCGCTTACCGCAACTAGAGAAAGCCTGCGTACAACAACGAAGACCCAATGCAGCCAAAAATGAATTTATTAAAAGAAAAAAACTTCTCATTAAAAAAAAAATATATATATATATAAAACTGAATCACTTTGCTGAAACTAACATAATATTGTAAATCAACTATACTTCAATTAAGAAAAGTGTTCCCCCCAAAAGAATCACAGAATATTAAAACGTATCATTAAACAAAATTTATGCAAAAAGTGAAAAAAAACAATCGCTGTTTTTTTTCTATTCCAGCAATAAACGGAAGAGGAAATGGAGAAAAATATTTCATCCACAATAGGGCCAAAACCCATAAAATATCTGGAAATAAATTTAACAAGAAAGGTACAAGAAAATAATAAAATCTTACTGAAGGACAGAAAACAAGCCCTGAACAAATGGAGAGCACTAGTGTTTTCCAAGACAGAATGACTTACTATCATAAAAATATAAATCCTTTTCAAAAATATATAAATTCAATGCTTTCCCAATGGATTGTTTCTCCTGGAGCTTGATAAAATGATCTTAAAATCCATGTAAATGTCTGAGAATATCCAAAAACAGTTATGGAAAAGATCAGGGGTGGAGGACTTGCCTTGTCAGATATTGAAACGTGCTCTAAAGCTACTGAGGTCAAGTGGTCAGTGTTGGCATGAGGCAGATGAACGGAGACGTTGGAAGGCTAGAGTCCAGAAACAGATCCTAGATATTAGGAGACTATTAGAGAACAAGTGTGGCATATAAGTTCATAGGGAAAAAGAATTTATTGTACAAATGGTGCTAATACACTGGGTATCTATCCCTATCATAAACACAAACGCATTCCAGGCATATAAAAATTTAAATATAAAACTAAAACAAACAAAATACCAGAAGCTTTTCTTCTTTCTTTTTTATGGAATACTCCAGTTAAAAGCTGGATAAGAGAGACATCTTTAAGCAAGATAAGAAATCCAGAAGCCATAAACCAAAAAATAGAAATCTTTGATAATATAAATATTTGAAATTTCTGTATGGCAAAGATACCATAAACAAAGGTGAACAATAAACAAAGCAAAACGTACAACTCAATGTGTAGGAAACAGTCACAGAGGAGGAAGTGTGATCTCAACAGATAAAAAGATACTCAGCTCTGCTAGTCATCAGGGAAATGCAAATAAAAGCAAGACAGGACTAGTCTTAACCATTAGGCAAAATTACTGGAGAGCACATATTCAGTGCTGGCAAAGATGCTGGGAAGTGGGTCATCTCATGCAGGGCTGGTTGGAATATGAATTACCACAACCTTGCTGGGCAAGCAATTTTGCTCCAAATTGTCAATATCTATTTAAAAATAAATATAAACTTTGAACCAGCAATTCCATTTTGGGGGAATCTATCCTGTAGCAATAAGGGCACCAGTATAAAAGGGCTATATATTGCTATACTACTTGTAATAGTAAAACCTGGAAACATGGTGATTGTCTATCAAAAATGGAATACATCACGGTACATCCATACCACGGTATGTCCAAACCATAGTCGCTATCAAAAAGAATGAGTAAAATGTGTATCTACTGACATGGAGGAAATACTCAATACATTTTAAGAGACTAACACCAACGTAAACATCTAACTTGCTTATATGTGCCCATATACAGCAGGATCTTTACATTGGTTATCACACGAGGTTGGGAATAAAGAGGTTAGGGGCAAATAGTTAACTTTGTGTCTTTTATTTCACTAGTTACAAAAAGCATGTTTTGTGTGTGCGTGTAATTAAAATGTAAAACAAAAAAATTCCCTGGCGGTCCAGGGGGTTAAGACTCCGCGCTCTCTCTGCAGGGGGCCGGGGTTCCATGCCTGGCGGGGAACTAAGATCCGGCAAGCAGAGCAGTGCGGCCAAAAAAAAAAGGGGTGGGGGGAGTAGGGGAACATGTTCAAGTACAGTGACGTCGTTGTCACCATCATGACTATCATTATATCCCCTGCTGTCCACACACCAGTGACCTTCAGGGCCAGGGAAGAGGGGTGGATGGCTCAGTTCCCCTAAGGGGTGTGAGTAGGATGGGATCCTCCCCCCAGGGCTCCCTGAGACTGGAGGTTGAACCTGAGACAGGAGGATTCCCAGCTCTGACAGTCACTGAGAGAAGCTCTGGTTTGGGCCCCTCCTTGTCCTGTGAACAGGATGCCAGGAAGGCGATCTTGTTCCCTCCCAAACCACCGTCAGGCCCCGCGGAGTGGGGTCACTGGGGGAGGGGGATCGCCCCAAGAGGAGTGCTGGGGTCCGCGGAGGGGCTGATGCCGGACAGCCTTTGGCTTTATAACCACAAGAGGGAGCCCAAGAGCAAGGACTGCGAGGCTCCGGGAAACAAGCGAAATACAAGTCCTGGCTCCAACCCCTCTTCCGGTCTCTGTGGGCCTGTGTCTCTCTCTCTCTGAAATGGCCACTGGCCTCATTGTCTGGGGCGCAGATGGTGGACTGCTAACCTCAGGAGGAAAAATGCTGGACAGAACACCGGCCTCAGCGGGCCCCAAAGCAATTAGGCAGCGGGCCCAATGAAAAACAGGCAGCAGGCTGATAAAAATCGATCCTTCGGGAACTTCCCTGGTGGTCCAGTGGGTAAGGCTCCACGCTCTGGGAACTAGATCCCACATGCGTGCCGCAACTAAAGATCCCGCATGCCGCAACTAAGACCCGGCACATTCAAAATAAATATATTTTTAAAATTCTCTATTACCTTAAAAAAAAAAAAGCGATCGTTGGTATGTGGGTTTGTGTGGGTGATGGAGAGGGGAGAAGAGGTGGCGCACTGAAAGATGAAACAGCACAGAAAGTGAACTTTAAGCAGCAGAGAGGTTACAGCCAGATAGGAGGAAGAACTTTCAGAACCATGGCGCCCAAGCATGGAGGGTGTTATCTGGAATCCTTAGGAAGAGAATACCAGTTATTTGTTTGGGGGGAAGGGTGGGTTTAGCCACTTAGAGCAGTGTGTGCAGCGGGAGAATTCCAATGTGCAGCAGTGAGCTTTTATTTATACCCCGTTTCCCAGCCGCAGACCTGATTCTCTCAGCTCTCATTGTTGGTTACTAAGAGAATTGCAGGGAGTGTGGATGATTCAGCGCAGCCCACCTCCTCTGCTGGAGCTTCAACCGAGTTCCCAACCGGCCAGGGGTCAGGCACAGGGGTGCTGTTGCATCCACTCAGGAGCCTGGGAAGTTCTTAGCAAGCCTGGCAGGACTTGGACAGGGTGTGCTGCCTCCAAGGCTTCTCCCCATGACAACGCCCAGGGCAGTTTGGGAACCCCTCTTTGGAAATTGTTTTTGGAGCTGATGCACACACTTTTATTTTTATTTATTTATTTATTTATTTTTGCGGTACGCGGGCCTCTCACTGTTGTGGCCTCTCCCGTTGCGGAGCACAGGCTCCGGACACGCAGGCTCAGCGGCCATGGCTCACGGGCCCAGCCGCTGCGCGGCATGTGGGATCTTCCCGGACCGGGGCACGAACCCGTGTTCCCGGCATCGGCAGGCGGACTCTCAACCACTGCGCCACCAGGGAAGCCCTGCACACACTTTTGAAAGCTTTTTCCCTGAAGAGTTTGGGAGCAGCCACAGGCATTTGGAACCAAGTCTGGTGGGTAATGTGAATCTCAAACAAGGGCCAGTTTGAATCACAGAATATAGCAGGCGGAAGATCCTCTAGAACAGCGGTTCCGAGGGTGATTCGGCCCTCCCGGCAGCATTAGCCACTGGGAGCTGGTCAGGAATGCACATTATTGGGCCTCAACCCAGGCTGCTACCTTAAGAGGTGTTCATACAATTTCAAGGCCCTGATTACCTGTCTAAGAACTTTGGATCTATGCAAAATTCTTCCCCCAAATATTTTTCCATTTGAGAAGGATGGAAGCAGAAAGCGTTATTGCCTGTGTGATTCAATTCGGGCAGAAGGTGGCGCTACAGAGACAGAATTGTGGCATTTCTGCCCAAGCAACTCTAGAACAAGGCGTGTGGGACAGTGGAGAGGCTCCATCTCCTGCACTTATGAGACTGTCAACTTCTGATTCCTTTCCTTCCCTCTGCAAGCCCAGGATTTTCTGGGTGTCTCCCTCACCCAGTTACTCTGTTCTACGCAAGTTACCGATGTGTCCAGTAATCACAGAAACATAGCCCGGGAATCTATCTCCAGTTTCGTAGTCCAGCCCCACCTTACAGCTGGAAAATGGATGTCTGTATAGGTACTGACTCTCCATACAGAGTCCTCTATAGACTGACAGGGAGTGTGGCAGAGGTGGGCAAAGGGGCAGGAGATTCACCAACTGTTTATTTAATCAGGCATATTAGCATTTCCGCATTCCAGGCAGGGCTCTCGCTAGCTGTTCTCCAGGAGGAATAATAACAATACATTTATCTGATTTGATCCTTACAACAATCCTATTGTCATTTTTTTTTTTTTTTGGCCTTGCTGCAGGGCATACGGGATCTTAGTTCCCCAACCAGGGATCAAACCCATGCCCCCTGCAGTGGAAATGCAGAGTCTTAACCACTGGACGACCAAGGAAGTCCCCTATAGTCATTTAATGGATGAGGAAACCGGGATTTACAATCCTAGACAGATGGTTCTCAGACTTCAGGGAGCATCAGATCACCTGGAGGGCTGTGAAAACAAACTTCTGGGCCCTCAGAGTTTCTGATTCTGTCAGCCTGGGGTAGAGCCCAAGAATCTGTATTTCTAACAAGTTCCCAGGTGGTGCTGATGCCATTGATCTAGAATTGATGGGTAGTTAATAGAAAGGGTGGGAAGGATCTGGGATTAAAGTTCAAGAAGCTGAATCACACGGTCTGGTTCCAGTGCACACTTGCAGACCAACTCCACCACACTTCTTCCCAGGGCGTCCCTGACACTAATGGGCCCAACTGTGATGTCTCCATGAGCTTGGAATCTGTTTTCCAGAAATGAGTGGGTCTGATCTCTTTAATATAGTTGGCTCAGATTTTGACAGGCCCATACTTATTCATGCTCTTATTCATTCATTCATTCATTTACTCACCATTCCTTTGAACAAACTGAGCCCGCATGATGCGCTAGGTGTTCAGTAAAAGTGCAACGTGGGGCTCTGGGGGCTTGGGATTTATAAACACCATCCAAGCCCAATAGGAGGGCACATTGTGGTGGGCGGAGAGGGGCAGGGAGAAGACATGTGGCCAGGTGGTGACCAAATGCCTCGATGGATGCTGCCAGCAAGACAATACACAAAGCCGAGAGCAGGGACAGGCTCACTGCTTCCAGGAGAAGGTGTCAGGAGAAGGGACCAGGGGGACAGGCAGTGGAGAAGGCAGAGTATGTGCAAAGGCCCAGAGACATCAAATGGCAGCTTCACACAGAGACAGTGTGGGTTCCTAAGTGGGGAAGGGAGAGTGATGAGATGTGGAAGGTATGCAGGACCCTTATAGGACAGAGGGCCTGTAAGGTGAAGCCATGGGGAGACCTAGTGAAGTTGGAGCAGCAGAGGGAAGGGGTCAGGGCTGCATGGTTGCAGGGTAGAGGATGGGAGGGCACCAGGCTGGGGCCCCTGAGGCCATGGCCATGATAAGAGTGTGGTGGGTGGGAGATTGCCGACAGAACATGGGCCAGGAAGGGAGGAATCAATGTGGCACCCAGATTTCCAGTTTGGGGTTGGGTGGCGTGGGGTGGGAGACAGGGGTGGAACTGGTTGCGGGGGAAGCAGAGTGATCGGGTAGCTTTGCAGAGCTCTTTACGACTCGAGAATCCCCAACCCCGGGACTCAGAATACTGCCAGTGTCTGCCATGGTCCCATGGTTCCCCGAGGACACCAAGTCGCCCGCACCCCACCTCCTCCATGAGGCCCGCCTCACTTCCCTCAAGCTCAAGCTGCCGGCTCCCAGGTTGAGACAGTCCAAAGACCTTTGAAAACCTCAAGCTCTGGAGAGTCAGCTGGTATCCATCTGCCTGCAGCTTCCCCCTCTTCCTTTTAAAAGAAGACCCGTGAGGGCTTCCCTGGTGGCACAGTGGTTGGGAGTCCGCATGCCGATGCAGGGGACACGGGTTCGTGTCCCGGTCCGGGAAGATCCCACATGCCGCGGAGTGGCTGGGCGCATGAGCCATGGCCGCTGAGCCTGCGCGTCCAGAGCCTGTGCTCCACAACGGGAGAGACCACAGCAGTGAGAGGCCTGCGTACCGCAAAAAAAAAAAAGACCCGTGAAAGGCAGGTGGGAGAGTCCTGCCTTCCGGGGAAGTTAGACACAGCCATTCTACTGATGAAGAAAGAGGCACAATAGCTGCAATGCCCCTGTTCATTGCTGGTAGGAGCAGGTCTCTTAAGGCCCACAGCGGGGCACACAGAAAAGGCGGGAAGAGAAAACCTCGGGTGGCCAGGGAGGGAGAATGTGGAGGTGGGTGTCTGGGGATCAGAAAGAAGGGGGTGGGAGCATGGGGGCCACCGAGGGGCAGGGCAATTTAGAAGAGATCGGTACAGGGGCCGGGAGCACTGGGATTTGGCCGTGATGCCTGAGAAGAGATAGAAGTCTTACCTTGACCTGGTCCAGCACCACCAGGGGCCCATTGACGCTGCACACGGTCCTGTAGGCTGGGGGAGGGGTGGGGGTGGGTGAGGGTCTCACACCGACACCCGGACAGACAGAGACAGACACACACACATAAGCATCCTCCACCTTCCCTCCCTCTAAGCACCACCCCCTCCCCTCTCTGGAGCCTGGGCCATCAGGGTCATTAGCTGTGACAGGGCCAGCCACCATTGCTGTAAGGGTCATGCCCCTGCCCGCAGGGCCCCCGCTGCTTCGGACACCTGCAGGAGGCTGGGGGAGGGCCAGGGCAAGGGCAGAGGCCCCTCGAGTCCTCCCCTCCCACACCCCCAGCCATCAGAGGCCTTTCTCATCTCTGAGGCTACTTCCCGTCTGGCCTCGGCCCCCACTTACCCACTACTCCCTCCTCTCTGACCCACAGCATTTTCCAAAAGCTAGAGATGTGATGAGAGCTGCCCTCCCTGCACCTCAGCAGGACCACACTTCTCTCCATCACCCCACACTGACTCTGTGTGTGTGTGTGTGTGTGTGTGTGTGTTGGGGGTGCAGGCATCGGTGAGAAAAGTCAGCCAGGGCCCTGCGCTGCCACGAGGCCGGGCTCACTGGGCGCCTGTGGGAGCGGGGAGAGAGCAGAGCCTCAGAGAAGGAGGGTGAAGCAGATTGCCCCCGTCCTGATGGCTGGAGAGAGCCACAGATGGGGATGTGAGCTCGGCTTACAGGAGGGACTGGGATAGACATCAGGAAATACTTCCCAGCTCCAGTGCTGGGGACCCCAGCAGGAGAAGCACAGACTGGCAGACAGGAAGCTTACTATGGCTCTGTGAGGCGCTAGCTGAGGGACCCTGGGTCCCTCCATCACCCATGACCCCGGGACATGGTAGCCCTTCTCCAGGGTCCTTTTGAAGTGCCAATGGGACAACTGGGGTGAAGGAACCTGGCAGGGCAGGATGGTCAGGGGTGTCTGTGAGGTCACTGGGTCACTCCCAGGCTGGAAGGGCCTCCGACAGGAGAGCGGCCCAGCCCTCCTCTCAACAGGCCAGGAGAATGGGGCTCAGAGGGGTGGAAAGGCCGCCCAGGGACACAGACCCTTGTGGCAGAGCAGGGGCAGGGCCCCCCTCGTGCTTCCTATCAGACCACATGGGCTCCCACCCGCCCTCATGGTTTTAGCAGGCCTGCCGCCCAGCTGCTCCCGCCAGGCGAAGCTAAGCGGGGCTCAGTGGTCAACCCCTTATTTTTGTCAGATCGAAGTTCCTTTCCTGGGGACTTAGTCTAGGAAGACCGACTGGGCAAGGTGATCCTTGCACAGATGTTTTCTATGTTCTCCCGAGCTTAAGGACTATTAGGAAAACTCAAGAAAGCTAAGTTCTTCTCGGACTTGGGCCCAGAGCTGGGGCACTCCTTGCCCCTTCCTGCCCTCAAACTAGCAGCCCCCATGTGCACCTGAGCCACTCCTGTCCTTTTCCCACAGAGGCTGCGTCCCATCTTCCATCTAAGCCAGCCCCTCCCCGGCACTGGGAACCAGGCCCTAGAGAAGGCTGAGTACTAAGGTGACCGGCCAGCCGCTCCTTCTCTCTGTGGCCTTCTCATCAAGCAAGTTCTGGTATTTTCCATCTTAAAATCATGCCCTCCACCCCAATCCTTGTCCAGCGATGATCACAGCCCGGCTCCACTGCCCTCTCCCTCCACCTGCCACCCACACCTCACCTTCCAGTCTGGCTTTGCCCCTGGAAGGGACCAGGGCCAGGATGCACTCTCTCCTGCAGGTCCCTGGAGACCCTGCTCTGCCGCTTTCCCCCACCTCTCTGGCTACTCCTCAGCCTATTTTCGTACCTTTGGATGCTGAGACCTCAAGACTGGGACCTGGTTCTTGACATCTCACTCCTGCCCTCCAAGCTTTGCTTCCCTCCTCCCTCCTCCCATCCTATCTTCAAGCCCGCCTCTCAGATGCCTTTACAATACTGAGCTAGGCAAATAAAGGAGGCAAATAAAAGATGGAGCCTACAATTTAAAAGGGGATAAAGATGAAATAATTGCCAACTGCTCTGAAGGGAAAGAGCAGGGTGGGCGGGAATGGGCTTGAACACCAGGCTTGGAGCTCATGGAGGAGGCGCCTTGCAGGAAGGGCCATTTGAGCTGAGGCTCCAAGGTCAGGTGGAGTCATCCAGGCAGCCCCCAGATAGCTGGGCAAAGGGCATATCTAGCAGAGATAAGGAGGCCCAGGGACCCAGAGGAAGAACTTGGGGCCTTTGGGGAGCAGAAAGAAGGGCAGTGTGTCTGGCGCGCACAGGCTCACTTCCCTTGTGCAAGAGGACACATCAGTTCCAAGACACATGAGGGCAGGAGCGTCTGTAGTGTTCACTGCTGGATGCCACCTCTTAGAAGAGTGTGGGCCTATGATGGACACTCAGTAAATATTTGTTGGATGAATTATGGAAGGCCTCACCTTGTCCCACCAGCCCGTTCCCGTATATCCCACATCAGGACCTATGTGTTCCCCCTACATATACACACACACCTTCCCATCCCCAAACCAAATGAGGATCCTGTCGCCTACTCTGGCTCCTGCCACCCCTGTGAAGGTAGAATGGAAGGAATGAGAAAGCAAATACACAGGCTAAAGGGGTTGTAGACACAGGAAGTCCCCAGCCTCTGGAGGGTTAGGGCAGAGGCCAGGGCATCGACCTGCCCAACAAGAAAATCACCAAACAGCCTTTCCTGCCCAGGGGGCATTTTGATCAAACCCTCTGTGTTATTAGGACTGTGTGAAGTAGAGAGGAGCCAGGGAGCCCAGCAGAGGGAGGGTGGAGGATTGTGAGAACAGGGGAAGGAGCACGGGGCAGGGAGACCCGCGTTTTCAATAGCCCTGGGGAAGAGCTGGCATCTTACTGGCCCTGTGGAGAAAATACCAAGACAACTCTAAATACCAACAACTCTACCTGCCAAGGGGAGGGGCCGTGAAGGTCACGGGCCCAAAGCGGGGAGCGATCTGGATGTGGGGGGCCACTGCAGCTCCCAAGGAGGGGCTGGTCTGCGGGGAGCCCAGGCAAAGTGCTTGCCTGCAGCAGAGCTGGGTGCTCGGCACTTCTCAAGTCTATGCAGCATGAGGTCTCTAAGTCCCCATCTCATCGCACCAGCCTCATCCATAAGCTGCCTCCCCAGGATTCCCGCGGACACGGTTCTTGGCTCTAGTTGCTGGGTGAATACATCGCTCCATAGCCTAGACCTTTCATCACAGATAATCCACCTATGTGGCCATTTCGGTTCAGTCTCTGGCTATTGCCTTCCTTTGTCCGAGGCCTCGCCGTTGACTAACTACGGCAGCTCACTGGGCCCTTTCCCCTCTGAAGTCCCACAGCTGGCACCCAAGTGGGTGCCCTGCTCTCCAGCTTGTCCGTCACTGGAGACAGAGTGTGTCTGTCCCTTCAGACCAGGGTGTCTCCTCCGTAGGACTAGACAATATCTTTCCTTAGAGGCTGTCTGGTTTGGACACAGCCAAGGTGGTGGCTGAGCAACAAAGGTGTCCTTGACCAGAAGCCAGGTCTTTTGTCTGCACCCACCCCCAGCTCTGATGGTGTCCATCGCATGGAGTGGCAAACTGAGGCCCAGGAAGTCGGCGGATTTCTCCTAGGGCCCACCACAAGTCAGGACAGTAGCCTGTGGCACTCGAGGCTTATGGCCCTACCCCAGCCCGGGGCACGTCCCTGACCCTGGAGGCGGTGCTGGAGGCAAGGGCTGGACCAGAAGACCCCTGAAGGGCACGGACACGTTGCAGACACTCCCTCCAGCTGCTGTCCACCCCCTCTCCATTGTCCTAGCTGACACTTCGGGTTGCTCTTCGGGCTGCGGGCCCCTTCTGCTCCCACCTCCCCACCGCCTTCCCCGGCAAAGGCTCAGCGGGGCTCCGCTAATTAGGGCCGGCTCAGCCACACCTGCAGCGTCCTGGGAGCCAGCAGAGGCGGGCGTCCATGCGTGAGGCCGGGGGTGGGGGTGGGGGTGGGGGTGGGGGGGCGGAGCAGGCCCTGCACCTCCTCCCAGATCCCCGCTGGAGGGATTAGGGGAGGGAGGGCAGGGGCGGAGGGTTCTTAGAATCGGCCCAAGACCCCGACGGTGGAACTCTCTCCGTGTAACCTCCCTTGCCTTTCTGTTGAGGAAACCAAGGCAGCCAGTGGTTTGGCACTCAGGGCCCTGGGCCATCGGACCGGGCTCCAGCTCTCCAGCCAGACTGCCGGCCCGTCCGTCCTAACCTCTGCTCCTGCGGGGCGCCCCGACCCCTCACCCCACCCCTTCTGCCCCACACAACCAGAGAGAGCTCCTGCCGCCTCCTCTCCGTGGAGCACAACTCCAGCTCTGAGGGAGGCAAAGGGGTCCCTTTCTCCCCAGGGTGGACACTGCTGGGGTCCCTCCCCATCCTGATTCTACGCCCCCCCACCTTTCAGCCCTGTTCCCTCCCTCAGCCACTGCAGAGAAATCACCTTTAATGCCTCGGGCCTGTTTAGTCCACCTCCTCCTCCAGGGAGTCTTCCCCTGGACCCATGCCCACGGCCAAGCGAGCTCTGGGGCTGGGAGTCAGCTGCCCCGTCCCCTGGCCCTCTGGTCCCCCAGCTCTCCTCCTAGGCCCCTTCTGCCTCTACACAAAGTTCTCCTGCCTGGAAGTGCTTGGAGTCCCCTGGTGGGGGAGGAGGGCAGAGAGGGGCACAGGAGTCCACCTGCCCAGGCCCCTGAGGAGGAAGGGGGGTGTTGGAGAAAGCTGCAGGCGCAGAAGCATGCTGGGGCATCCAGCCTCCCTCGGGCAGGGGGTGCCGGCCGGCCCCGGCCCCTGGGTGGACCTGTGAGGACCCTGGTGTGCAGCGAAAGCACAGGAGTGGCCTTTGTCTTCACAGTAACATCTTTATAACGCGGGCACTGGGCGAGGGGCTCACCTCGCGCTGACCCACGACTCTGGGTGGGCTGTTGGGTGTGAACACAGTTGCCTGGCTGGGGGCCGCATGGTGCCAACGGGGTGGGGGGGACACTGCTGTTCCTGCTTCCAGCCGGGGTCAAACCTCCTGGGTGTTGGCCCTAGTGCCAGGGCTTGTGGACTATAAATAAGAGGCTGGCTGGGAGGGGATCCCGGGTAAGGTTGCACCCTGGGAGGGCACATTCCAGGGAAGAGGAAAGCCGAGCTGTAGGTCCAGACCTCAGACCCCACCCCCCACTCAGCACCCAGGCGGCTCTCCTGTTCTCACAAGGGGAGGGGAAGACGGAGGAGGAGCCTGAGGGGGTGGTCTGGACAAAGGTCAGCCGACTCTACTCAGGTCTCCAGGCCCGGGCTCTGGACCCCGGCGGGGGGCACAGTCACTGCATATTTCTGGGCCTTGGTGACCCCGGCGGGGGTCACAGTCACTGCATATTTCTGGGCCTTGGTGACCCCGGCTTTGCAGTCGGGGAGGATCTGGACCTTTGTCCTCCCCGGGCCCGCGGGGCCTTCTTGATAAATCCGACCCCACTCGCTGTCAGTTTCTCCTTAGCTGGAGTGTTCCGCGCCCCTCGGTGCCTGCCTCGGGCCTCAGGCGGTGGCCCGCCCAGCCGAGGCGCTGCTCCCCCGAGCCCTGGGCCTGGCCGTTCTGCTCCTGCTCTCCTCTCCGTGGTGTGGGCCCCGCCGCACACCCAGCTCTCAGCTGCCTCTCCGGACCCTCCCCCGGCCCCGGTGGGGCTGGCTGGCTGCAGAGGGAGGGGTGGCCGTGCTAGGCCAGCTTCTCCCCATACACACCCTCTTAGGAGCCTCTGGTTCTGCTTAGCTGGTGCCGGCCAGGCCGGTTTACTCCAGTGAACGGGGCTGTCTGAGAATTCAAGAATTCGCCACACCAGGGAATGTGACCTTGGACAAGGAAAGATGGCCGGAGCAAGGGTGCTCACTTTGGTCCTGGGGACTTCCAGGGTTTTCCCGCCCCAGACACCCGGACTCGGCCCACCCCTGCAGGACGGGCACTCGAGCCACACCCACAGATGTCCCCGATGACCCCCTCGGAAGCCCGCAAGGGTCCACTCCAGTGCCCGTGGTCCCCACACCCCTACCCCTGGATGCCAGACATGCACCCTTCTCCTAGCTGCTCACACAGACATGTGACATCATCTGACCACACACTCATCCATGTTCTCCCCGTGAGCATGCATGCTTGCACACACACCCCCACCCTGAGTGTACAAGCATGCACACACAGTCTCACACATTTCCTTTCTGATCACACACACGTTCAAGCTGTCACATACATATTCACACACATATGTCATCACCCAAGTGAAGGTGGGAGCGCACGCCCACCCAGGCACATGCCTTCCCCTGGTTCCACAGCCAGGCACCCTCCCCCAGAATGCCCACATGACATGACACACACGGTGTCAGGTGTTCCCCATCCTGAGAATGCACACGCACTCTGCGTTGCCACATACATCCCCCAGGGACACTTGAGTATTCTGGTGTACACATGCACACACCCCAAACACACATATGCACACAAGAGTGCACACACACACACACTCTTGGGGGCAGTTGGGAGCTCTCTGTGGACTTGGGGTCTCAGTGCAAGATCACTGATGTCAGGAAGGTTCCTGCAGCTACTCCCCTGCCCTTTCTTCTGGGGTACCCTGGGCTGGGGACCCCCATCCCCCCACCTGCATCACTCCGCAGGACCGAAAGCCCCTTAGGTCTCCCCAGGTCTCAGGTCCTCCGCTTTCCCTGAGGCTAAGAAGGAGGACCTGCAGACCCAGCAGCCCAGCCGACCTCACCCACTGGGGGTCATACTCACTGACGCGGGGGTGGGTGATGTAGTTTCGGGTGACCGCCTGCACGTGCTCTCGGGTTGCACCCAGGTTGGAGCCACTGCTGGGGACCCACCCGGGGCTACTGTCTACCTTTGCGGCCATGGTGAGGTGGAGGGCTGGGAGCTGAGTGCCTGAGCCTCCAATACTTCTGGCCCAGCTGGAGCTGGAGAGAGCCGGCCGGCCTCCGCCTGCGGCCACCCCTCCCTTCCACCCTCCTCTCCTCCCCCGGGGTTGACTGTAAACACGGAAACCTGGCGCTTTGGCTCTGAGCTCTTCCTGATCTGGGAGGTGCCCTAGGCCACCTGGCAGTGGGAGGCTAGGGGAGGGGCAGAGGGGTAGGGCAGGGCTCCCCCACCTCTGTCTGTTCCTCCGTTCCCGCCCGGCCCGGCCGCCGGTGTGAAGTCCGCCCCCCCCCAGAACCTCAGGTGCTCCGACAGCCCCGTGCCCCTCACACCTCCTCCTGGGCCCCCTCCGACACCCAGCTTCCGGCAGGCTGCCATCTCCTCAGGTCTTCTCACTGTCCTTCCAGCCTGCCCTCAGCCTGCCCTCCTTGCCCTGACCACATCTGGGTACGTGTTCCCCCACAAAATCCCATCATCATCTTTTTTCGCACATCTATAGAGGATCATTCTTGGGCCAGCCTCAGTGCCACCTCCTACAGGAAGCCTTCCCTGGATCCTCCGGCACCCTGGATTCACCACATATCTGATCTCTTTCCTATGTCCTGCGTTTTGGGGAGTTCTCTCATTGCCACCACTTGGCTGTGAGCCCCCACAAGCTCAGCCTGTGTTGTTCCATCAGACTTGGGTCTCCTTAAGCCTTTCTGTCTCATAGTATTGAGGGCTCCCTGAGAACCAGGGCACGTCTCTCTCCATCGATCGCAGGACCCTGTCTCACCTTATATTTCACCTCCAGGGTCCCAGACAGCAGGGCTGCCCTGACATTTTCAACCCAAGGTAGAAAGTACAAATGGAGGACTCCTCTTCATGCCTGGTGGCTAAAGAAGTTGTCCCCTGGGCCGTGGAGCATGCACAGGTCTGTTGGGCAAGGCATCGTGGGCACTGGTGTTTGGCTGCTCAGGTGACCTGCGTGTCTCCTTGCAGACTCAGGATCTCCCAGCCTCTCTAAGGACCTCCCCAAACTACACTGCCCCACCGAGGGAAAGGGGAAGCACAGCTGTCCAGGGCTCCCTGTCTCCCAGCACCCCCTTCTGGGTGACTCAGGGCAGCCAACTTGAAACCAATACGCTTTCCAGAGCAGACTGGAGCTGACGGTGCTTGCCTTTTCTTCCTTCAGAGTCAAAATCTCACCCTGCATCCTCCGACCTGAGAACCCATTTCAGGGTTCTCCCTCTCCCACTTCAGGTTCCTCCCTCTCCCACTTCAGGTTCAACCCCCTCACGATTCCTAGTCTTTCAAAGAACTCTCTTGGGCTGGGGTGGGGGATGGGTGTGACTCTGAAGGGAGCACGGGGGAGATCTCTGTGGTGATCAACAGTTCTGTATCTTTTATGTGGTGGTGGTTCCACGAATCTTACACAGGTGATAAAGTGATGTGGAACTACACACACACACACACACACAGCACCAATGCCAATTTCCCAGTTTTGATACTATACTGTAATTATGGAAGATGCGACCATTGGGGGGAACTGGGTGAAGGATACTCAGATTTCTCTGGACTATCTTTGCAACTCCCTGTAAGTCTACAGTTATTGCAAAATAAAAAGTTAGATAAAAGTGTCTTCTTTAAGCAAGAACAAATTTTAAAAAGTGCTTCAAATTGGGGTGTTTTTAATGGGTGGGTCCTCTAAAGCATTGTGCGGTCATGCCTGGGTTTACCTGTGTTGCCCTCTCTCCAGCTCTCTGGATCCTGGTCTCACCTTTCATCAGTCACCCTCTCCAAGGCCTTGACATCCCCCCTCTCGAGACTACACATTTGAAAGAGAAGCTTGCAGAGGGCAAAGCTTACCAACGAAAGCATCGTTGGTGGTACCATGGGACTTGTAACCCCCCGGGTGGGAGCTCTAACTGGCAGCGGGAGTCAGGTGGGTACCCCGATCCCCCCCAGTTGCGAACGTGGCCCCAGCTTCCGCCTCTCCCATCAGAGGTTCCCCTGACTGAAGCCCATTTTCCTTCCCAGTGAGGAGCAGGAGAGGGGACTGAGGGGCAGTGGCAGTGCTGTGGGGACTCCGTTTCCCTCCTTGTCATTGTTTTCCTTTTATTTCAGTTAGAGGCACACGCACACACACTGCACTCACACACACAAGCTGCGGTACCAACGTCATCCACTGGAGAGTCTCTGAGCTGCAGGGTGGGCGGGGCAGGGTGTGTGGCTGCCCCTTCTCGTCTCTGGGCCCAGGAGGCCCGGGTGGTGCTGTGCTTGGGGACTCAGTGTCACACGGGGGGTGGAGACTTAAGCGCTGGCCTTCCTGCCGCCGCCGGCGCTGCCTACCCTCCCGTCCAGCCGGCTGTAGGGCTCGAAGGCCGAGGAGCCCAGTTCGTAGCCGGCAGGCAGGTCCAGGAGCGGGGCGGTGCAGAAGCAGAGGGCTGGCGGAGGGGGCGGCAGCGGGGGCGACGCTGAGGCTGAGGTCAGCGGGGTGAGGTGCTGGGACGAGTTCCTGGGGTCACCCAAGGAGGTGCCCCTGTGGCTGGCAGGCAGGCGCGGCGGGCCGGGGGTCAGCGTCAGGAGGCTGGGGGCGCTGGGCGGGGACAGCAGCCGGCCCTGCTCTAGCAGCCGCAGGATGTCGGGGGCGGTGAAGGCCTTGGAGGCCGAGGAGCACGCCCGCTTCTCCAGGTCTCTGCTCTGGTCTTTCTTCTGCTTGGTGCGGCGGTTCTGGAACCAGACCTTCACCTTGGGGTGGAGCAAGGAGAGGGGTGTCAGCGAGGGAGAGGGGACAGGCGGAGCAAAGTGGCGGTGGGGGTGGGGGGGTGGGGCGAGCAAAGGAAGGGGCAGGGGAGTGGGGAGGGGGGAGCAGGGGTGCAGTGAGAGGGGAAAGAAGAGCAATCAGACTGTCATTAAGATCTTCCCACAATCAGGCTGACTGGGGGAACTGATAAGAGACACTGGCCCCCCAAATCATGGGCACCCCTCCACTGCTACGCTGACCCTAGGATGGAGGGGTGGATTGGCAGCTGGAGGGTGGAGGTGGGAGGGCACAGATGAGTTCCCCTCTTGGCCCGCCCTCCTTCCACTCTTAGCCAACCCCCTCCTCCTGTCTCGGCCCCCATGCTGCCTCTGAAGGCAGCTCCCTAGCCCATCTGGCCATCCCCCTGTTTGAAACTCTCAGCAGTTCCCTCCCACCCCATCACCTATAAGGGCTTCTCAACGTGATACCAAGTGTAAGAAGATGTGTCAGGATGGTGAGGGACACTTCCAATGGCCACACACCCAAAGCTGGGGACATCCTAAATGGAGCCACCAACCAAAGGGCAGAGACCTTTTTCAAGGCCTTTGAGAGGAGGAGAACTTGCCCTCTGCCAGCACCCGGCACCCAGCACTCCAACCCCATCCTAGTCTGTAGAAGGAAAGGAAGGCTGGGGGTCAGGGAGGAGCTCAGTGGTCAGTTCTGCGGGCCCCCTGACAGTGATGGGATTTTCTCCCTTTTCTGGGAAGGACAGGGTGCTCCCCGCAGGAGGCAGGTTTTGGGTCCTGAATCACTTGCAGGGCCTGGAAATGCCTGAGAGAAGGAGAGACTGACAGTTGCTTCTCAGCTGGAAAACCTGTCAATCACTGCAGCACCCAGACCCGTGTCCCCAGGAGCACAGAGGCTGGAAGCTGGCTGGGTAGTCTGTGCCAGCAGGACCAGGAGGGACCACGGAGTGGAGGGCCCAGAAAGAAAAGCATGGGGAGACCCGCTGTTTCCCTCCAACCTTGGAGTACATAAGGGAAGCTGTAACTCACGTGGCCCCGGGTGAAGGAGAGGTGGAGAGGAGGAGGCTGGCCTGGGCAGGATGGGCGCAGAGCTAAGGCTGCCCAGGGCCATGCCTAACACGCCACCTGTGGGAGCAACTGCCCCTCTAGCAAAGACCTCCAACCATGAGGCTCCTCAGGCCAGAAGGTGCCACTCTCCTTGCCCTCCTACCCTGGGGGAGGTTGCTGGTGGGCGAGGGTGAGCAGGTGGCTCAGACAGAGCACACTCCCTTCTAGCGGCTGTGATGGGAGGGGCTCTTCCCCTGCAGGTCCCTCCAGCAGTGAGTCAGGCCTCTTCTGAGTGGGCGAAGGGGGAGGGAAGAAAAGATTTGAAACAGATGTGAGTTGGGTGTTTTAAATGGGATTGGATTGAGTTTCAGTAAATGAAAGTGACCAGGGAGTTACGGGATCTACTTGAGGTTGATTGCTGCCTTCACTCACTCACTCATCATTCAGCAGGTAGGTACTGAGTGCCCACTCTGTGCCAGACGCTGTTCTAGATGGGCGGAATCAGCAGTGCACAAAGCAGAGCAAATCCTTGCCGTGTGGGGTGGACACACGGGAGAGGGGGAGGTAGAAGATAAACAACCAATAAAAACAAACAGGCATGGCTGTCGGGTGGCAATAAGTGCTTTGAGCAGTGTCTCTCAAATTATTCGTGGTGACGAACCACTTTTTTTTTTTTTGCGGTACGCGGGCCTCTCACCACTGTGGCCTCTCCCACCACAGAACACAGGCTCCGGACACACAGCCTCAGCGACCATGGCTCACGGGCCCAGCCGCTCCGCGGCATGTGGCATCCTCCCGGACCGGGGCACGAACCCGTGTCCCCTGCATCGGCAGGCGGACTCTCAACCACTGCGCCACCAGGAAAGCCCGGAAGTGTGGAGTCTTAATCACTGGACCACCAGGGAAGTCCTGAAAGTCATCTTTTTATAAAGATTAGAAGAGCTAATGAATGTGCCTGCTTTACATTTTGAGCATGTTATTTAATTTCTGTGTGCCTCAGTTTCCTTCTCTTTAACGTAAAAATAATAAAGAGCCATTCTGCTGTACTGAAAAAATACACCTGGTCTTTGTACCTTGTTCTTGGCCCAGAGCTTTTTGTCATCCATAACCAGTTCCTTCTGAGCACACCTGAGTTTATGCTAATGAGGTGACTTAGGGTGGACCCCTAGTTTCAGAATGGGGGTTGGTCGCAGAAAGACCAGACCTGTGACTAGAGGGTTGGAACTTTCAGCCCCGCCCTTCCAGGGAGCGGAGGGGGCTGGAGACTGGGTTATAAAGTCTCTTGAACAATGAGGATCGCTCCATGAACTCTCCCCACTATACCTGGCTCTATGCATCTCATCCATCTGCCTATTTCTGAGTTGTATTCTTTATAATAAATCCGTAAAAGTAAATACAGTGAAAAGTGTTTTCCTGAGTTCTGTGAGTCATTCTAGGAAATTATCAAGCCTAAGGAGGGGGATGTGGGAACCCCCCTATTTATAGCTGGTCAGAAGTATGGGTGGCCCTGGGACTTGCTACTGGCATCTGATGTGGGACTGTCCCATGAGGCTGAGCCCTTAACCTGTAGTGTCTGTGTTAACTCCAGGAGTTAGGGTCAGAACTGAATGGAGTTGCATTGCTGGAAACCCAGCTGGTATTGGAGAATTGGTTGCTGTTGGTGTGGGAAAACACCACATATTTAATGTGGTAAGTGGTGTCAGAAGAAAAACTGCACACCTATCCCACGAGGCTGTGGTGAAGACTAAACCAGTTAGAACACATCTAGCACTTAGAACAGTGCTTGGTGCACGGAAGTTCTCAGTAAGTGTTAGTTACACTGTAAATTATCTGCAAAACCCCAGGATGGGGGAAAGAATAAGGAGGGTGGTAAGCAATAATCAGTTAGTCGAGGATTCACTGAGGGCCCACTGTGTGCCCAGCTGTGTGCTGGGCTCCCCAGGGAGGCCTGAAGAGCAGATGTGGCTTTCAGATACATTCTTGCTTTTGGGAAGTGCATACTGGTTGGTGCCCACCACATCACACACACACACACACACACACACACACACACGCACGCACATGCACACACACATACCACACTTTACAGGTCGAGCCATGTGGAATAGGTCTTGCAGCAAAGTCAAGAAGCCTTAGGAAAGGCTTCCTGGGGGAGAAGGGGCTTGGCCTTGACCTTCAAGGGCAGATAAATGTAGCCTGTACTGCAGGCAGGGCAGGGGAAGGATGAGCACTGAGAAGGAGCTTCTGGCCTGGGCATCTGAGGTGTCCTTGGAAAGAAAGTTTCAGGGGAGAGTTTGGGGGTAAAGCTAGGCAAGACAGAGGGAAATTAGGGCAAGGAGGAGGGGTGACTCTGTGCCTAGACCTCAGGGTCTGAGGGGGTCTCCCTGACTCCCCACCCGGAGCTCTGGCCCTGCCTGGCCACTGCAGGCCCCCTGAACACAGCCTGGTTTCCAGCCCCAGTGACTCAGCTGGACGGAGGGCCCAGCTACCCCAGGCCATCTGCCGGGTTGTTTGGGGCTCTACAGGGGCGGCTGGAGGGAAACAGTGCAGGCGGAGATGCCCCGGCCTGCAGGACAGCAGCTGCTCCCAGCTGCCCATGATCCTGACCTCACAGATCCTCTGGCAGCTTTCCCCAGACTGTCTGCTTCCTTCTCCTCGCCTTCCTCTCCTCTTCCCTTCATGTGTCCTGGTTTGGCCCTTTCCATACATGTATTGACTGACCTCCCTCGGCTGTTTACCTGTAGCTGGACTTAGAGTGTCTAAGTCTTTTTTGACAAGCTCTAGGGTGGTTACCCAGTTTACAGGCAGCATAAAGAGGCCGGACTGCTTGTCTAAATCCTACTTCTGGAACTTAGTCGTTGTATGACCTTGGGCAGAACCTCTCCTGATCTGTAAAATGGGATAATATTGGTAGCTACATCATAGGGTTGTTGGGATGGATTAGTAAACTAACAACTAACTTAGAACAGTGCCTGAGCACAGTAAGTACTGGGGAAGTATTTTGGGGTTGGCCAAACATTTCGTTCAGGTTTTTCCCTAAGATGTTATGGAAAAACCCAAACGAACTTATTGGCCAGCCCAATATTATTAGTAGTACTATTACTATTTTTATTATTTAGCTCTATTACCAGCTTGAAATACCTCCATTCACACAGAGTAGGTGCTCAGTGCTATGTGCTAAGCCCTTCCTGGGTGAAGGGGGCATTCAGACCCCTTCTCTCAGAGGCACACTGGGATGAAGGGAGGATGGGAAAAGGCCCAGAATGGGGAAATGAGAGGTCCCCAGCCCAATTTTTTTTTTTTTTCGCGGTACGCGGGCCTCTCAGTGTTGTGGCCTCTCCCGTTGCGGAGCACAGGCTCCGGACGCGCAGGCTCAGCGGCCACGGCTCACGGGCCTAGCCACTCCGCGGCATGTGAGATCCTCCCGGACTGGGGCACGAACCTGTGTCCCCTGCAGCGGCAGGCGGACTCTCAACCACTGAGCCACCAGGGAAGCACCCCAGCCCAATTCTGTAATGGCTCATCTCGCCGCTGAATCTTTGCTCCCAGCAAGCCCACCTCTCACCATGCCTTCCTGCAGGCTCCCTCCTGCACCAACAAACACCCCCCTGCAAATTGAATGACCCTTCCTCCTATTCCCATACTCCACTGGAAGTAGCACCTAATACATCCAGAAGCCCCCCCCACCCCGACTCCCTCACCCACACCCTGTTGGCATATACCAACTTTCTCTTGTCAGCACTATATTTATTTGTTCTGGTTTATCTGTAACTTTAAGCCCTTCCCTAGTACATGTCTGAACTCCAAAGCTGGGTCTCCGAGCAGCAGCTCACAGGCCTCACACCCCAAGGACTTCCTGGGCTGCCAGGGCAGGGATGGAGTGGCCTGGCCCTGCCCTTTTACCTGGGTCTCCGAGAGGTTCAGCTGACGGGCCAGCTCAGTGCGCTCACGGCCCACCACATACTGGCAGCGCTGGAACTCCATCTCCAGGTGGTACAGCTGCTCAGCTGTGAAGGATGTGCGGCTCCGCTTGGGCCGGTCCAGGTCCAGGCCCTTGGGCAGGACAATTTCCCGGATGGTTCCTTTGGCATCTGCAGGGGTCATGAAAAGAGGCAAGTTAGTTCACTAGTTAAGGATTTAAGCCACCAATGAGCATCTTAATGAGAGGCAGCATGATCTGATGGGGAGCTCCTCATGTCTGGGCCTGTCTGTGTGACCTCTGACAAGTTGTTTACCCTCTCTGGGCCTTACCTCCTTAATCACCCAATGCAGTATGTTGTATCTAATGTATGTATGTGAATGGGCCTCAGCACAAATGTCAGGTCTATCATCATAGCCTGGTCAGAAAGGACTCAGTCTGACCCAGTCAGGATTGTCTTCCCTTAGCAGAATAAGAAACAAATGGAAAGAGAAATACCAAGTCCTCAAGTGCAGAGGAAAAGATGGGTTAGAATTGGATATGATCAATCAGGTAAGACTTACTGTTGGAAATGTCCAGAGCCAGGTCTTAAGCCCTGTGTGTGTGTGTGTGTGTGTGTGTGTGTGTGTGTGTGTGTCTAGGGTGTATGGGTGCAGTCTCTATCCACAGACCCTCCTGGGGTCCATGAAGAGGCTTGCTGGTGTGGGGTGGAGCTGGGATCCCCAGGAGGAGCCTGAGGACCATTGTCACTGTATCAAACTTCTGGGGTGCCTTTGAGAGGGAGAACTTCTGCCACTCCTTGTGTGCCTAGTCCTGTTCAGTAGGGCCACCCTCCTGGGCCCTGGTCTGATGCCCTCCATGCATGGGGTTTCTAATATTTTGGAGCCTACTTAGGAAAGGTTGAAAAATCTGTAGCCCACATTCACCAGATAGTCCCACTGAAAGAACTCAGCAAAAGCAAAATTTCTTGGGGTGGGGGGTTTTATATATATATATATATATATATATATATACACACACACACATCAGCTTTCAGTATAGGGGCAAAGATGATCCACGTTTGAACCACATACACTGATGGCTTGAAATCTAGTTATTAGAAAAGTTTTATGTCAAAAATTAAAGTGTGGAAATATGCAGCATCATATTCTGTAGGATTTACCAAACCTCTCCCAACACGTGCTGTGAATGATAAAGCTAAACTAAGAGTAATTTGCTGTTACATAGGAAGGTTAGTGTCACTGGGAAACTTACCAACTCAAGGCAGCACTTGTTACCAAGCACAGGTAACAAAGCAAACCTCCAAGCTTGCTGGAGCTCCGCCCATCTCCAGGGGGCATGCACAGTGGAAGTTTGCAATGCGGTCAGAAGCGTTAGTGGCCGTGGCTGCTCATAATAATAGCTGACATCTCTGCAATGCTTGCTCTGGGCCAGGCACCGTTTTAAGTACTTAAACTTTCCCCATGTCTCAGTGAAGTTGGAACTGTTATTATCCCCATTTTACAGATGGGGAAATGGAGGCACAAATTTTAAGTCACTTACCCAAGTTCATACTGACAGTGTTTAATAAGGTCTAGAAACACCCTCATTTTACTTGACGAATACCCTCTTTTAGTAATCCTTAGTGATTCAATTGATAGGTTATAGTGAAGAAAACTTTGGTCATGGGTAGAAAATGGAATCTTCTGAACGGGTTCATCATTGCCCTGGAAGATGTAGGAAAGGAATTGCATTTGGGATGTGCTGTTTGTTAAGAGGCTCCTTCTGAGCCACAGGACTGTAAAGAATACTTTTAGAATCCCTACTCTAGAGGGTGAACCTGAGACCTCTCCCTCCAAGTCCCTCAGTGTATTTTATGAGACAGGTTCTTCCTGCCTCCTGCTAGGGCCAGTTAATGTTCACTCCTCCAGGGTGCACTTCAGCTCTTCATGGGCTCCTAGCTCGAAGGTCCTGCCCCCGATCTCAGAGGTTCGAGCACCTTCGTGTTCTCAGTCAACCCTCGGGGAGGTGAGCCTGGGTGGGGGACAGAGTCATGGCCCAGAGGCTGCCTTCCCCCACCACTGGGCTAGTCTTGCCAGGGCGCTGGGCAGAGCACAGCACACGGAAGGGCGCCCCGCTCTTGGAGGCTTGGTAGAACCATAGGCCTTTGGGGACAACTCAAGCTTCCCCCCACCCCGATACCTTCTACATTTTAAAGTAGTGGCGTAGGGCTTCCCTGGTGGCGCAGTGGTTGGGAGTCCGCATGCCGATGCAGGGGACACGGGTTCGTGTCCCGGTCCGGGAAGATCCCACATGCCGCGGAGCGGCTGGGCCCATGAGCCATGGCCGCTGAGCCTGCGCGTCCGGAGCCTGTGCTCCGCAACGGGAGAGGCCAAAACAGTGAGAGGCCTGCGTACCGCAAAAAAAAAAAAAAAAAAAAAAAAAATAGTGGCGTAATATTTGTGATCTCGTTGTGACTGGGTCCCCTTTGCACATGTTCTACTGTCTACAACTGTGAAACCAGTCTCAGAACTTTCCTTACAACACTCAAGTGAGCCCAGCTCCAAAGGCACTGATTTGATTAAAAGTGTCTTGGGGGGCTGTGAACAGGAGACAGGGTGAGGGGTGTCATACGTGGTGCTGGAAGCTTCATATCCTCTTCTGGGTAAGCCTCCTGGAGCCCACCTGAAGCTCTGAGCCTGTGCTCCTGACCACTGAGGTCAAATCATATAAGCCCCCCACCACTCTCCTCTTTGTAGAGGAGCTAAGAGGAGCATTCCTGCCTCGGGGAGCAGCCAAGGGCAGCCCTCCTCCTCAGGGCCAGGAGAGGCAGGAGCATGGAACAAAGGAACCTCAGACTGGTCCCCAGATATCCAAACAGGCCCTACAAATCAGCACATGAAAGGATGTTCAACATCACTAGCCATTGGGGAAAACAAATGAAAACCAGGAGGAATACGTATCAGAGTAGCAAAAATTAAAAGACTGAGGGGATTTCCTGGTGGCGCAGTGGTTAAGAATCTGCCTGCCAATGCAGGGGACAGGGGTTCGAGCCCTGGTCCGGGAAGATCCCACATGCCACGGAGCAACTAAGCCTGTGCACCACAACCACTGAAGCCCGTGTGCCACAACTACTGAAGCCCACGCGCCTAGAGCCCGTGCTCTGCAACAACAGAAGCCACTGCAATGAGAAGTCCACACACCGCAGCGAAGAGTAGCCCCCGCTCGCCGCAATGGGAGAAAGCCTGCATGCAGCAACGAAGACCCAACACAGCCAAAAAAAAAAAAAAGTCAAGTTTTATGTTACGTGAATTGCATCTCAATTAAAAAAAAAAAAGGGTGCCAAAAGGCTGGTGAGGATGCCAAGAAACTAGATCTCTCATTCATTGCTGGTGGGAATGTAAAAGGGTGCAGCCACTCTGGAAACTGACCTGGCAGTTTAACCTATATTAACCAGCCTGTGATCTCATTCCTGGGCATTTATCCTAGAGAAACGAAATCTTAGGTTCACATCAAAACCTACACGGAGGGCTTCCCTGGTGGTGCAGTGGTTGAGAGTCTGCCTGCCGATGCAGGGGACACGGGTTCATGCCCTGGTCTGGGAAGATCCCACATGCCACGGAGTGGCTGGGCCCGTGAGCCATGGCCACTGAGCCTGCGCTTCCGGAGCCTGTGCTCCGCAACGAGAGAGGCCACAACAGTGAGACACTCGCGTACGGCAAAAAAAAAAACACAAAAAAACCTACACGGAGATGTTCATAGTAGTGTTATTTGTGGTAGCTCCCAAATGGAAACAATCCAGATTGTCCCTCAACAGGTGAATGGATAAACAAACCGTGGTACAACAATGACTATGGATAGACACAACAAACTGGATACATCTCCAGGGAAATTATACTGAGTGAAAAAAGCCAAGGCAGTCCTTCAGATTATGTACTATATGCTTCCATGTATATTACATTATCAAAATGACAAAGTTACAGAGGTGGAGAACAGATCTGTGCTTGCCAGGGGTTAGGGAAGGGAGGCTGTGACTATATAGGGGTTTCTTGGTGGTGACAGAAGAGTTCTGTATCTTGATTGGGGTGGTGGTTATATGGATCTATAACTGTGATAAAATGTCATAGTACTATATACAAAGAAAAAAGTGCATGCAAAAAATGGGTGAAATCTGAAGAAGGTCTGTGGTCTAGTTAATTACATTGTATTAATGTCAATTTCCAGATTTTGATCATTATTATAGTTATATAGGATGTCACCATTGTGAGAAGCTAGGTTGTAGATACATGGGATTTCCCTACCATTTTTGCAACTTCTTGTGATTCTCCAGCTATTTCAAAATAAAACATTAACAACAACAACAAAACATGCCATGAAGCTAGAATGATGTTTTGTCACAGAAACTGACAAATCCATTAGTGGAAAGAATACAACAGTGTTTCCCCAAATGCCTTTGCATTTCACTCGTGGTTTGTAAGATGATTTAAAATGGTACATAAATAAACCTTTGTCATTTCAAAAGATATGCACTTATTTTAGGGTTTACTAGAAAAAATTTAAATCTATGATTTTATATGCTTAGCATGAAGCTAAAGTAGGTATTTCATTTTAAAATATATTATGCTGGGCTTCCTTGGTGGCGCAGTGGTGGAGAGTCTGCCTGCCGATGCAGGGGACACGGGTTCGTGCCCCGGTCTGGGAAGATCCCACATGCCGTGGAGCATCTGGGCCAGTGAGCCATGGCCGCTGAGCCTGCGCGTCCGGAGCCTGTGCTCTGCAATGGGAGAGGCCACAACAGTGAGAGGCCCTCGTACCGCAAAAAAAAAAAAAAAAAAAAAAAAAAAATATATATATATATATTATGCTAAAATATTAAGTAAATAAATGAGACATGGATATAATAGAAATGGTAAAGTTGGTACTCAAATAACTGAATATTGGGAAACAAAATGGAATAAGGAATACACAATAGAGCTATGTACATATAGTGACAGAGTTTATGATAAAGGGAACATTGTATATGGGGACAGGTTGGTCTAGTCTATCAGTGGAGTTAAGTAGATTGATGACCATAAATTACCCGTTTGGAATAAAATCAAGTTAATTTCACATCTCACGCCATAAAGAACAATGTCTCAAATGGATTAGAGAGCAAATCATAGACTATAATATGATAAAGGGATTAAAAGAAAATATAGGAGGCTATTTTTAGAATCCTAAGCTTGGGAAGAGCTTTCCAAGCAAAATGCAAACCTAGACTGTAAAGGAAAAATAAAGGATGTATTTGACTACATTAAAGCTAAAAACTTTTGTATGACAAAGGCACCAAAACCAAGATAAAATACGAAAGACAGAATGAAGAAAATCTTTTTTTAAAAGGCAAAGAAATAATATCCAGAATATATAAAATGCAATTATGAATATACAATTTTTTTAAAAAGGGCAATAGTCTAACAGAAAAAATGGTCAAGTAATTTATGTGAGCCATTCACAGAAAAGATATCCAAATGGCCAATAAATATATGAAAAGATGAGCACAGCTTCACAGTAATCAGGATAATGCAAGTTCAAGCAACAATGGATAATCATTTATCTCCCTTAAGACTGAAAAGACATTAGCAGATGATTACTAAAGCAATGATGCACTGTTGGGGAATCCACACTCCCATTCACTGCTGGTAGAACCATAAATTGTCACAACGTTTAAGGCTGCATTTGTCAAGTTTAAAGATGCACACAACTACTGCTCCAGCAATTTTATTTTAGTAGGTATTTATCCAGAAAAGCACAGGCTCATGTGCTCCAAGGTATATATAAGGATGTTTGCTGCAGCATTGTTCAAAATGTTGAAAATTCAAAAGCATCCTGAGTGTTCCCTGTAAGGGAAATGGCTGAACAAACTATGGTACATTCATACCATTCATATTTTATAAAATACCACGTAGCAATTTAAAAGAATGAGGCAATATCTATATGAACTGACATTAAGTGAAAGAAAGTAAA
The DNA here is from genome assembly GCF_964165515.1 of Mesoplodon bidens. Lineage (NCBI taxonomy): Eukaryota > Metazoa > Chordata > Mammalia > Artiodactyla > Ziphiidae > Mesoplodon > Mesoplodon bidens. Next base: position 29,143,452 of record NC_138170.1, read on the forward strand.
TAGTACTACCCCATTTATGTAAATAAAACAACTGTGTCTATTCAACCATTCAACATAAATTTAATAAGCGCCTACTATGTGCCAAATAGTATTCTCAGGTCTGAGGATATAGAAATGAGCAAAACTGACAAGGTCCCTGTTCCCATAGACCTTGTGTTAGGGAGAAAGACAGATAATAAGTTTAAAAACTAATATGAAAGGTACTGATAAATGCTGTGAAGAAAATAAAACAAGATAAGGGGATATTACTGACCCTCTCCAAATAGCTAACATACAAGAGTCATAGTGTGTGGGACTTCCCTGGTGGCGCAGTGGTTAAGAATCCACCTGCTAACACAGGGGATGTGGGTTTGATCCCTGGTCGGAGAAGATCCCAAATGTCGCGGAGCAAATAAGCCGGTGCGCCACAACTACTGAGCCTGTGCTCTAGAGCCTGCGAGCCACAACTACTGAGCCTGTGTGCTTCAACTACCGAAGCACGTGTGCCTAGAGCCTGAGCACTGCAACGAAGAGTAACCCCCACTCACCACAACTAGAGAAAACCCGAGTGCAGCAACGAAGACCCGACGCAGACAAAAAAAAAAGTCATAGTGTGTGTTTTTGCATTTGCTATTTTAGCCAGGAGTGGCAGAGCAAAGTCAAGTTAATGTATAAGCCATGAATGCTGTTCGCCAGTGTTTCCAACTCCTTCCAGGCACATGGTAGGGTTGCACTGATTTTCTGCCCTTTGCAATCAGATGTGGCCATAATATTTGTTTTAGTCAAGAGGAAAGGATGCGGGCCCTTTCAGGAGAGCACGTCAAAAGCTGGTTCGTGATTTGCCACACCGACTTCCCCCTACTGTGATGGTCATAGAGGCAGGAGCCAAGCTGGAGCTTGGGTTTCTGAGTACCAAGACCAGCCCCTGCCCACTTGTGATGGACTTATCAAGTGAGTTAGAAATATACTTTTGTTAAACCTCTGAAGTTTTGGGTTGTCTCTGCAGCAAAATCTAGTCCGTCCTACTGACAGAGCCCCCTTCCCGGAATTGTTCCTTTTCTAGGTGGGGTTGCGGGGGAAGCACCGGGAAGGACGGGCAGCTTAACTACAGAGCCTCTTTGTGAGTAAGGTCTTGTTAGGGTGAAATGCATGAGTCTAAGTGGAATGAAGGCTGAGTTTTGCTGTCCTTCAGATCTCCTCAAAGAGAGGTGAGCCCTAGGGGTACAGGGGAGAGTGAGTTCCATCCAAAGAGCCTTTGCCATGGGAGAGGTGATGACCCCTGCTTGATAACAGATAGCTAACGCTCTTGACCTCCAGGACCAAAAACTACCCTCTCCACCTACCTCTCCTAATAGACCTCCTCAAAGTCCTACCTGACTTCATCCAGGTAGCACCCACGTAGTTCCTTTGCATGATAAGCTGTTAACATGATGATTTTTTTTTTTTTTTTGGCTGCATTGGGTCTTCGTTGATGTGCACGGGCTTTCTCTATTTGCAAGGAGCAGGGCTACTCTTTGTTGAGGTGCTCAGGCTTCTCATTGCAGTGGCTTCTCCTGTTGTGGAGCACAGGCTCTAGGTGCATGGGTTCCAGTAGTTGTGGCACACGGGCTCACTAGTTGTGGCTCACGGGCTCTAGAGCACAGGCTCAGTAGTTGTGGCACACGGGCTTAGTTGCTCTGTGGCATGTGGGACCTTCCCAGACCAGGGATCGAACCCGTGTCTCCAGCATTGGCAGGCGGATTCTTAACCACTGTGCCACCAGGGAAGTCCTGTGCTGATTTTTAAGTGTGACAAGGTCCTTCCTGCAATAACAAACATAATGTGATCACTATAAAAATTCCTTATAAAAAATTCATTCTCAAGTTTATTGGGAAAATTTAAAATGGAAGAATAGTTGAGAAAAAATGTAAAGAATGAGGAGAGAATACTTGTATTACCATTACAGAAAAATATATTACATATCTACAGCAACTAAAGTGGTATGATGATGACACAAGAGTTATGAAGCAAATCCAAGCATATATGAGGAATTGGTATATTATAAAGATATTTCAAATTAGTTGGAGGAAAGACAAGATTATTAAAGACCTGGCTTTAGGGACGATTAGCTCATTATCTGGAATAAAGTAATTTATCTCACACTGCAGGCAAAAATATACACAAGATGGATTAAAACTTTAGATGTAAAAAACAAAGCTCTAAAAATGGAATAAAAACTCTGAAGAATTTAAAAAAATAAATGGCAGATTTGAGTACCTAGAAATCAAATCTTCTGCAGGATGAGAGACAGTTAAAAGACAAGTGACAGATTGGGAGAAAATGTTAATAATACATGCATAATAGTCTTAATGTCTAGTACACACACAGCCTCTATAGTCTAATAAATAAAGTCAAGCAGTCCAGTGGGAAACTTAACAAATTAAATGAAAGGGTTATTCAGAGGAGAAGAAATACTAATGGCTAAAATATATGAAAAAATACTCAAGCTCAGAGGGACTTAGAGAAAATGAAAGTTAGAACAGCAATGAGATAAATTTTTTTTCAGATATCATATTTTATCTATCAGGCTGGGAAAGTTGTGCTGGCAAAGGTGAAGGAAAATAGGTTTTCTCAAGCTCTATTGGTGAGAATACAAATTAATACAAAATAAGCTTTTCTTGGAGGGTAATTTCACAATGCCTAGCTAAATTAAAAAATGCATAGTTCCTTTGTTTCAGAAATTTTATAGAGGTTTCTACCCCAGAGAAATATTGGTATACTTTCATAAAGGTAGACTCACTGTTTGTAGCAGTTTGTAAGAGGAAGAAAAAAAAAAAAGGAAAAAGCTGAATGTTTATCAACAGGAATACTGTTGATGAAGTCACAGTATAGTCATGCTTTGGCTGTTATGTAGACATTAACAAGAATGAGGTACATCTTCATATACTGACCTGAATGGATGTCCATTAAATCCTGCTATGTGAAAACAACGACGAGTACATGTGTACAAACCCAGTTTTATAAAGAACAAAAGGTAAAACTAAACTTTGTGTGTGTGCGTGCTTGTACCTACATAGAATTAAGTCTGGCAGGTTGAACACCTCTCTTTTCTGTTTGTTCTGTGGAGTGGGAGCTGGTCAGGGAGAGAAGATTTCTCTCATCTTACTTTTTTTTTTTGGTACACAGGCCTCTCACTGTTGTGGCCTCTCCCGTTGCGGAGCACAGGCTCCGGACACGCAGGCTCAGAGGCCATGGCTCATGAGCCTAGCCGCTCCGCGGCATGTGGGATCTTCCCGGCTGGGGCATGAACCCGTGTCCCCTGCATCGGCAGGCAGACTCTCAACCACTGCGCCACCAGGGAAGCCCCTCTCCCGTGTTACTTTATGCACTTCTTTATTATTTGGTTTGTTGCCAAGACTATCACAGTCTGTGAACAGACTGTTTTAGCAGTGTGCAAAAATATCCCACTTTTGTAATATATAACTTACATATTTATGTTTTTCAATTACTAGGGAAAGTTTGGGAGGTTACGTCTTGGGAGTGGAAGTGTATCGTGTGAGGGAAGTGAAAATTTTTCAACTTTCACATGATTTCAGCATGGATTGGTTTTGTAATTAAAAGGATATTTTACACAATATTGAGCAGAGTTCCCTGTGCTATACAGTAGGTCCTTGTCAGTTATCCATTTTAAATATAGCAGCATGTACATGTCAATCCCAAACTCCCTAATATCTGCTCAATATTATGTAACAACCTAAACGGGAAAATAATTTGAAGAAGAATAGATACATGTATGTGTATAACTGAATCACTTTGCTGAACACCTGAAACTAACACATTGTTAATCAACTATACTCCAATATAAAATAAAAAATTTAAAAAATGGATATTTTATACTTCAAAAATGAAGAGACAATAGAAAGAAAAATAAAAGATAAATTATAAACAAAAAATTGTAATTCATACTGAATTTTTTGTAACAAAATTTAAGAGTATTGTATTATAAATATATATAACATATACATTATATATAATATATATAATATTGTTACCTTTTGTTGGAGAAGAACTTTCTCATTGAGAACTAAAATGTAGAAGCCCAAAAGGAAATGACCATTAGATGTGATTAAAGTTTAAATTTGAGTTCAGAAAACCCCCCAACTCACAGCAAAGTCAAAAAAAAAAGAAAAAGATCTGGGGATGTTTGCAACACGTCACAGAAAAAGGGATCATTTTCCTTCTATAAAATATTTTAAAATATGTACATGTTTGTATGTTTACATATGCTACATATATGTTATATGTTTACATAAGTATATTTATATAACATATATTGATATATATATATGTATAAATAATGTTTACTACTATAAGAAAACAATGAGCAAACCAATAGAGAAATGGCTAAGTATATGAATGAAAAATTCACAGAAGAGGAAATAAAAATGAAAAATAAGTATATGAAAATATACTAGTAATTAAAAACGCCAAATAAAATAAGATTTTTTTTCACTTGAAAAGATTTTACTCTAAAAGACTGAGTATATCCTGGGTTGGGAGGATGTGGAGAAATGGCACATTTATATACAGTTTCTGGGAGTATAAATTTGTACATTTTTGGCATTTAGAAATAACAATCACAGTTTTAAGCATATATACTTGTATTTTAAAATTTCACTTCTAGGACTTTATCCTGTAATTATATGCATACCAGACATATGTGAAATGATGTTTATAATTTAAAATTTTTTATCATGAGAAATTTCAAACATACAAAATGAGAGAGAATAGTATAATGAATTCTGATATACCTATCCCTCAACTTCAACAATTATAAACGCAGGAACAATCCCATTTCTTCTATATCCCTCTAATTTTAAGCAAGTCCCAGACACCATATCATTTCATCCAGAAACATTTTTATATGTATCTCTAAAGACTCCTTTAAAAAAGCAATCACAATACTATTGTCACAATTAGAAACATTAACAACCATTCCTTAATATAATAAAATGTCTCATCTGTTTACATATTTTTCACATTGTCTCATAAATGAGACTTTAAAAAAAAATCTGTTCGAATTAGGATACAAAGATGTTCACTGAAGCATTGTTTGTAAGTGTGAAAAAATAGAACCAACGTAAATATCCATCAACAAGGGACTGGTTAAACAAAAGTTTATTATATCTGCATAATGTAGTACTATGCAGCTGTTAAAAATAATGAGGCAGTTCTAGATAGAAAGATATTTATTAAATGAATGTTTATTAAATGAAGAAAAGCAGTTTGCCAAAACTCTCACTTTTGTAATATATCATTTACATATTTATGTTTTCCAGTTACTAGGGAAAATTTGGGAGATTGCATATTGGGAGTAGAAGTGTATTATGTGGAGGAAATGAAGAACCTTCCATTTTTACATGATACAGCAAAACAGCACAGATTGGTTTTGTAATTAGAAAGATATTTTGTATTTCAGAAAACAAAAGACATCAGAAACAAAATTAGAGAACAATTTATAAACTAAAAAAACAATTGCAACATATATTGAAAGCAATGAGCTACTGTCCATAATACAGAATTTCTACAAATCAGTAAGGAAAGGAATATTTGAAAATTAAAATGGCCAAACGAAATGAATTAATAGATAGCAGAAGAAATACAACTGGCCAATAAAAATGAAAAAATGCTCTACTTCACTAATAATCAAAGAAATAAAAATTAAAATGTCGGTGAGGTACTTCTTAGCAAAGGTATGTAAGATATACAATGTCCAATATGCGGAAAGGGCAAAGGCGGGGTATAAATTGCTAAACAATTTTTTTCCCCTGGAAGAACAACTTAACATCTATCGAAATACAAAGTGTGAACTGTGATAGCAAGATTTGGGGATACCAGCACTTTCAGGCATTGCTGGGCAGTGGGTGGGTACCATCTTATGGAGGGCTCCTGGGCACTGTCTTTCAAATTACAAATACAGATAACTCTTTGACCTACTTTCAGGAACCTCTCTGACAGATATACCCACACATGTGGAAATGACCAAGGAACAAGCTGATTTATTGCAGCATTGTATATTATAACAGAAGATAAGAAAAAAGCTAAATGTCTGGGCTTTCCTGGTGGCGCAGTGGTTGAGAGTCCACCTGCCGATGCTGGGGACAGGGGTTCGTGCCCCGGTCTGGGAAGATCCCACATGCCGCGGAGCGGCTGGGCCCGTGAGCCATGGCCACTGAGCCTGCGTGTCCGGAGCCTGTGCTCCGCAGCGGGAGAGGCCACAGTAGTGAGAGGCCCGCGTACCGCAAAAATAAAAATAAATAAATAAATAAAAGCCAAATGTCTGCCATTAGGGCATGGGTTATATAATATACATTATGGTCCATCCAGTCTCTATAAATGGAATACTATGCATCTGTAAAAAAACTAACAAGAAGTTCTTAACATCCCAAGATACACTGGTAAGTGAAAATAACAAGGTGCAGAAAAATATACAGAGATGTCACCATATGAGTAAAAAACAAAAGGAAAAAAAGGTAATATAGCTGCACTGACTTGCATAAGCATAGAAATTATTTCGAAGAACATATTGGAAAGCAGTAAATAATGGCTGCCTTTGAGCCCGGTGGGAACTGAAGGATGGGGGACATGGATGGGAGAGAGATTTTTCACTGTGTGCTTAAAACAACTTTTTGATGTTTGAATCAAATGAAATAGTTACTATTTTAAAATTAAAAGAAACAAATTTAAAAATTTTTTAGTGTGTGTAAACCTTTTGAAGCAGCAATTCCACTGCTAGGAATTTATCCTTTGGAAACACTCAAGGGCGCAAAGACCCGGGCATTGGGAGCTCATTTCGCAATCTCCCAAACCTTCCCTAGTAATTGAAAAACATAAATATGTGAGTTATATATTACAAAAGTAAGATTTTTTGTAAACTACTTTTTTTATTTGATAAAATTTATTTTATAAATATCTTTATCTAGAAGTGCTCTAATCACTGCATAGTACTGCATTAAGCAGATATAATAAAATTTAATTTAACCAATCCCTTGTTGATGGATATTTAGGTTGGTTCTACTTTTTCACAGTTACAAACAATGCTTCCCTGTACCAGGGAAAAATAACAGGAACATCCTCCCAGAGGATAGGAGAATCCGGCATTCCCCCACCAGAGGAGTACTGTACAGTCACGGAACTGTGTGAAATGGGCCAAAGAGATGACCCCTGCGGACTGAATTTTTTTTTAAACGGTAAGTCGCAAGACAGCTTATGTAATATGATTCCCCTTTCGCTACTGTCTGTATAGGAGATCGAGGAAATCTCCTGAAACACACTTGAAACTGGGAATGCTGGCTTCTACCACTTCGGTTTGTTTGTTTTTACCTTGAGCACGTATTACTTTTTGAATTTAATTTCTCTATCTTCCTGTCTACATCGTGAGCGAGGCCTTAACATTCCTCGCGGGGGGTCCTCCACCCAACGTGCCCTGGCTCCCCGCAGCTCCGCCGTGGGCGGCGGGACAAGCAAAACTCAGAACGAACCGTGACTTTAAATACCCGGCCATTTCCAAGCTCCAACAGAGGACTGGAGACGTGTGAATTGGGCGGGGAGGAGGAGAGCGGATTTATCTAGTTATTTACGTGGTTGGCTTTGCGGGTGGAACCTCATCCTAAGCAGCTGCAGAGAGCCGGGAGACTCACTACCGCCCTTTCGGCCCTGTGCTTCCCTCGGCCTCCTGCTTCTCTAGGGGGCCTCCCCGGCCCTGGGGATCCAAGGAACCAGTAAAAGAAACCATATTTGAGCTTTTTCAGGTTTTGTATTTCAGTGGTTCCCAAGTTGAGGATTGCACGAAATTACAGAAATATGGCGTCGTCAACTTCATATTTTAACAATTATTCTGTGCTCTGGCATCATCACCATTTCATGTAAGGAACGACTTTGTAACGTCAAAAAATAAGGAGGTCACTTTACAACAGATGTTCTTCCCAGGAAGGGGCGCTGCGGCCTCCTACCTAGTGAAACACGACATGTGGATGGTTTCGCCTCCTCTCATTCGTTCGGCAAATATTTACTGAGTGCCTGCCGTATGCGTACCGGAACGCGTCTGGGGAGATCGCGTGGGTTTGGCGAGTGCGGTGACTACCTCCTACGTGGTCCCCGCGGGGCATCAAGGGAACCGGGCTCCGGCGCCCGCTTCCCTTGAGTTTAGCGCCGACATCGCCCCCTCGCCACCCGGGCCCCGCCGCCGGGGCGGGTCAGGACCTCGGCAAGTCCCCGCTTGCGAGGCAGTCTCTCGGTTGGTAAGCTGAGCACCAGCAGCCCCACCGGGTCGGTCTGGCACGTAGTAGATACTCATTAATGTTTGTGGAATGAATCAACTAGCAAGCGAAGGGCAAGATCATGGGAGAACGTGGGAGAGTTGGTTCGGGGGATTTTACTGGGCCTGGGGGGAGGGGTGGCAAGCAGCATCCCACGCTCGCCCCCACCCCCCGGCCGCGCTCGAAGCCCTGGCTTTTCCGGGCCCGCCCACTCCTCGGCTTTGTAGGCCAGATTCGGTCCTGGCACTGCCACCTCTTTCCGTAGTGTCCACTGCCACCCCGGCACCCCTAGCCGAGACCCTCCAACCTCCCTCCTGGATGGACGCGGGGTGGGGGCCAAACCAAGCGCACTGACCACCCCTGGTCCCGGGGATCTCTGGGCAGGCCTACTCTGCCTCGGCGTCCTCTGTCAGAGATGTTCAAACTGGGGTAAGCAACTTCGCGGATGCACTGAAAGCAATCCGCTACCCTCTTTCCGAGGAGAGTCAAGCCGATCTTTAGTTTATATTAAGCAAACAGGAAATAAAAGGCAAAATTCACATGCTTTTCCCTATACCGCCCCCGCCGGCCCCACACCCATTTAAAGTACAAATCAAAGAAACTGCGAACTGAGAGGGAGCTTGGGTTGTTTACTACGGCCCCAGACTTGAGTCCGGCGTAATTGAGGAAAGAGCGTAGGGCCAACAGGAGCCTTAGAAGCCCTCTGTCGCCACAGCGGGTGCACAGTGTGCGGAGACCCAATCTGTTTGGTGTCACCGTACAAAGGCCCAGGGACACACGCTGCTGCAGTCCGTTCCCTCCCCTCCAGCTCCGAGTACCCACGTGCAGTCCCAGCCTCCCTGCCTGGCTGGGTCACCTGTGGGCCACCTGGAAGCTCAGACCTTTCAGGTGTGCGTGTGCGCGCGCGGGATGCGGCAGCGGGTCCACCGGCACCCGAGTTCAAGAGACCACCCAGGGCGGCAGCAAGAGCTGAGAACACAAGGAGCCGCCAAACGCCCTGCACAGTTCCCAGAAAATGAAACGGTGCACGCAAGACACACCAACAAGACTACGCATTTGGCTGCAGGTCTGCTTCTGCTTGTGTGTGTTGGGGGTGGGGTGGGGGCATGGATATAAAGGAGAAAAATAAAGAGCAAAAATGAAAGAGCCCAGCACAGACCCGCCCGAGAATGTGGGTCCTTCTGCCAAAAACAAGGCATAAACATAAAGCAAAAACAATCCCAGGAAAATATAAAAGAAACCTAATACCCGCCACAAGCCCCCAAAATAAAACTAAAACCAAAAAACCCAAAGTGCAATCCCCTGCATGAATCATTTAAACCTTTCAACCATTGCCTGGCGGGCTGCTCCTGGGTTATCTCCTCTCTTAGCAAACTTATACTGAAGCTATAGTCCCGAGGTCCGGTGTCTGGAGGGCCCAGGCGCTGGGACTCGCAATCCAGTGCTCCTTCCAATACAACACCCTGCCTCAGCGACTCCACTGCCAAAACACCCCATCAGGAAGATGGCAGGTGTGCCCTTGTGGAGCTGCCACGACCTAACAGGGGAGGACTGCTAGGTCTGTGCGGAGTCCTCCTAGGTCCAGGGGCTGCTGTAAATCCAAGTAGAAAGGGAGGCGACGCTGGTCAACGCTGAGCCCAGACCTGGCTGCAGAAGGCAGTTGTCTGTTCCCATGGGTCGCTACTAGCTCAAGCCCTGGAAGGCTTGGCCCCTTGCCCAGTGTCCTCAGACGTGTCTGCAGCATCGATCCAGTGCCCTGCCTGGCGTACACCATTGTGCTGTCTGTGTTTCGACCAATGCATTTCTGCAGCGCGGGTCCAGCACTGCACTCAGATTCTCAGGGGGCTGCACCCCACTAAATTCAATGACCCCCTGCCCCAAACCCACATCCACAGAGGGAATTGTTCAGCCACAGCCATAGGCCCTGGCCTTCCTGTGTCCTCCCACATCCCCAGCCACTGGTCACATACATCAGGCTCCCAGATGAAAGCATTTCCGCTAGTGGGTGTTGGTGCTACAGGGTGAGGGTGGTAGCCATTCACTCAGTCAAAGGATTCCACATTTTTCCTGTCCCCCTGCTCCCAGACAGAGGGGTGCTGAGCCAGGACCGGAGTGCCGCAGGCCTTCAAGGTGTGGGAGTGCCCGGCCGGCAGCCTCTAAATCCTGCTCCACTCAGGCCAAGGTGGCAGCACAGAGTTGGTGAGGCCCGATTGAGGTTTTGAGACTGGCAGGTCAGAGGGACGCTTTGGGTGAGCTGGGACCAGCGCTAGGCATTGTTCATAACATCTGCTGGGTGGGGTGACGCTGGCAGGCAGCCATTTCCGGCTCTATCCAGAGGGGTTGTTGAATTCGACACTGGATTAATTTGCGAATCACGTAGGTGCATCTGACTGTGCGTAGACTGTGGGGTTTGGGAGTTTTGGGGTGAGAGTTGTCCCACCTCTTCTGATTGCAGGGATCCCGGCTCCACCGAAAAAGCCATAGCACCCAAGGCTGCAGCTAACTTAGAGCCATGGCTCTCCTTCCATCTGCTTCCTGCCCACAGCTTGTCCTTTCCAAACATAAAACAAAAGGATCTCCCACCCCTTCCCCTCATCAGTCAATGGGCTGTGCAAGCAGAGGTGTGGGGCAGCCTAGGCGGCTTTAAAGTCCCTGTGGAAGCTTAGCTGTGTCTCCGGTGGGGTGTGTGGGGTGCCTGTTGTGTGTACATCCGTCATCCCAGTGGCCTTGTTTGTGCCCATGTGTGGCACGAAGCAGCCTCCATTTTGAGGCAGGGGATGCAGCAAGGTCGGCCTCCTTGGCTCCCTGACCCACATTTTGCAGAGGCAGGGAAACATGAGTGATTGGTGGAGCGAGGGTTCCTCAAAGGGGATGGGGGAGGCCGCACTGCGTGGTCTGCAAGGTGGCACTGGGCCTCCTTTCATCAGCCGGTCCTTGACCCCTTGGCCGTTCACCTCCCAACACTTAACACAGCCTCTGGGACCAGGGGGTGCAGTTGGGGAGGCCCCTGAGGAAGGAGGCCCACTGCCTGAAGCAGTTTGAGTCTCCTCAGAGTTCTCTCCCCTTTCATTCAATGGAATATTTATGGAGATCCTGTTGGCTGTTTGCAGTTTTACAGACACCATCTCTGACCCTTAGCATACCCCTTGAAGGGAAGCACTATGCTTTCTTTGTACAGATGAGGAAACTGGGGCACAGAGAGGCAAAGAAACTAGTTCAAGTTCAAAGGGCTGTAGCAAGGCCTGTATTCCAAACCAACTTCCCTTAATTCCAGCACCAGGCTTTCCTCTTCTTCCCCTGCACCTTGGGACTCCCCCAACAGATCTGCTAACCTGGGGTAGAGCCCTCAAGGGAGCAAGTGCTGAGTGGAAAAGAGACAGAAAGAAAGACCCAGAGAGAGTGGGGCTCTTTCCCAGAATCTTTACTCCACCAGCAACCTGACAGCTGAGTTGCTAACAGCCTACCTTTCCCCCTTTTTATGGTTTTTCCTCCAAGGGTACTTTGGGAGGATGTGTCCTTGGAAGTCAAGGGTAAAATGTACCCTTCGCTTAGAGCATACTGGAGGGACATTCAGCCAGGGGCCAAGACGCTGCAGACTTCCCTTCACCAGTGCAGGGCCTTTCATCTGTCAGAGCCTCCGCCCTGGGCCCAGTGGGGCCAGAGTGACACAGGTGACCCTGGCTAGGAGGGATTAGCGGTAAATGATGTCCCTGGTATCTCAGGCCTGTAATAACCTCCTTGTCATTAAGTGGAAAGGACAGAGGGATTTATGAGGCCCCTGTTTACCTTTTATTTATTTTAGGTGCATAAATACCTCCTCTGTGCTCTATTTCCATTACACTGTATAATGGCACTGCTGTATTGCCTACTACACGCATTTGTAAAAGTACACCTGACAATGCACACAAGCTGCCCCACATACAGTGGGGGGTCCATCTCTTCCTGGCTGTGGATTGCTCCTAGAGTGGGTGGTCTCTTGGAGGGTAATTTTTTACTCCTACCTTTTGTGAGTCTACACCTGGGAGTTATTTGACTGACATCTATACACAAAATCTATTCGATCTACATGTGGAGTTAGTAGAGCAGAAGGGATGGTAGGTGGACACAGAACTTACAATTGTCCAGGCAGAAGAAAATGACTACCCATAGATGGAGTGTGAGGTGGTGAGTGTCCAGCAGGGACTTGAGGTCCTAAATTTGGGAGTGTGGGCTTAGGGGGCTGATTTCTCTGTTTCTGGAAGCTCTGCAGATTTCCTTAATGGAACTCCAAGCTGGCTGCTAACGCCCTGTACCCAGGACATCCCACAGTCTATGGAATGAGATCTAATTTAATCCCAGGTGCCCAACAGGTCCACATACCTGTTGGAATCCCTGTTGGGTGGGGACCACCTCCCCATACCCTGTCCTTTGACCACCTCCCCATACCCTGTCCTTTGACCCAAGCCTGACCCAGAACAGCGCTGGGTGACCATACCTGGCCTGGAGTTTCCTGTGTTTTCTGAAGACCAGGGTCCCTGAGTCTGTGTCCAAGATGGTCATCAGTCAACTTCACATTGGGCCGCCTCCATGCTCTACCTTAGCCCCTTTGCCAAGAGCCACCCAAACCCAGCGGCTGTGCCTGACCAGGCCAAGGTGTCCCAGTCTGTGTGGGTAGCTCACACACAGCCCAGCCCAGATAGACAAACTCGGGGTCCTGGCGCTGGAGCGAGCTCGAGCCAGTGTCAGTCAGGCTGGTTTCCCTTCCCTAGGCGGTGGCCGAGGAAATCAGCTCTGGCTGATTTCTTTCTAGGCCCTTAGGCTTGCAGGAGAGGTGCTCAAAAAGAAAAGGCAAGAAAAAGGCAGCGGGAGGAAGCCGGGAGCGAGTTGGAGGAGGAGGCCGGGGCAGCCGTTTACTCTCGAGTGGCCTCTTTTAGGCGCTGGGTCTCCCGGTCCTGGGACTCCGGGATGATGGGGGAAACAGACCTCAGGCTCCGACCACGGCCTAGGGACAGGCTGAAGGCAAGACTCCGGGATTCCCTTTCTTCTCCCATCTCGCTAGGCCAGGGCCGGGTACGGCGAAAGGCGAGCCTAGAGCTTCGCGTGAGGTTGTCTTTGGGGGCCGGGGTAGCCTCAGCCTCGAGGCGAGGAAGCCAGGCAGAGCTGGGCACTCGGACGCTTGCAGGAAGGGAATGCGAGCTCGGCGGAGAGAAATGGCCAGGAAAGAAGAGAGGAGGGCGAAGGGTGAGGGAGAACGGGAGAGACGCAAAAGGCCCGGCCGGGAGAAGGCCGCGCCGAGAGCCGGCTGCGCTCAGGCGCCGCGAGGAAGTGGGAACCGAGAAAGCGAAGCCCAGGCGGGCGAGCGGGGCGCACGCCGCCCTCCGCGTCCCGGTACCCTCTCCCGGGAGCAGCCCGGTGCGTCTGCGTGGCTGGGAACGGGAAACAGGGCTGGGCAGGGGGCGGGGGAGCGCCCCAGCTGCTGAGCGGAGCCTGGCCTTTTCCTCCCACGGTTCCGGACGCTGGTGCCTCCCCGTCCTGACCCCGCGGAGCGCTCGTGAAGCTTTTCTCCGCACCCGCAGCGAGGGCCGCGGGGCGGGGACTCGGCTCTCCGCATCCCGCACTCGCAACTCCGCCCCCGCCACAGTAACCCGCCCGGATGGGCCTGGGAAGCTGAGAATCATAAGGCAGTGAAATGGGGATTTCTTCGGTACCGGGCGCCGCTTTGTCCCCTGCACTCAGCTCGATGTCCAGCACACAATAGACGCTCAAAACAATGTTTCCTGAATGATGACTGTCTGAATGAATATATGAATTGGGAGGTGGAGGCTGCAGGAAGATCGGAGGCGCCAGTAGGGGATGGGAGGGGCGTCCGGTGGGCCAGGGCTTCGAGCTGTCCTCTTACCTCGCACCAGGATGCGGCGGCAGTGGTCTGCCTCTCCGAGCCCCGGCTGCCCGTCGCTGTCGGCGCCGCTCTCCCTGGAGCCCGCGGGGCTGGAGGCGGAGGTCCCGGCAGTCTCCTTTGGGCTGCGGCCGCCGGCATCAGCACTCGAGTCCTCCGCTCCGCCGCGGTCCCCGCCGCGCCCGCTCCGCGACTCCGGGCGTGAGGTGCCGCCGTCGCACTCGGCGCCCCCATCGCCCATGCCGGCCGCCACCTTCGCCTTAGCCACCGCCTGGCCAGCCTGGGCCGGCCAAGCCTGCGCCTCCCCGCCCCTAGCACCCCCCGCCCCACCCCGCCCCCCTCGCCCCCCTCGCCCCCCGTGCCCCCCTCGCCCCCCGCCCGCCTCCTCTTCCTCCGGCCCCGCCCCCGCCCGGCCGCTCCACCCCTCCCTGCTGATTGGTCTCGAGTCGGGGTTCTCCGACTCCCAGCGGTGCGCGAGGGAGCTGCGCCTAGGGGTGGGGGTTCGTTGGCCCTGCTCCCCGACCCTAGTCTAGCCCCACCCTCAGCCCAGCAGAGGGAGGCCAGGGAGGCCCTACATCCTCTCCTAAATGTTATCAACTCCCTCCCTCAACCACCAGCCTACTCCCCTCCGCACTCCCTTCATCCCCAGGGAAGCGCTGTCTCCGCACGCCGGCTCTTTCAGCGGGATCAATAACCCAAGTGTTCCAGGAAGGCGACACCTACGAGACCGAGCAGAAAACAGGAAGCTGGCCTTGCTCGGGCGCTTGGCGGGGTGGTGGGCTGGGCCTGGGGCTCAGGCCTGGGGTTCAGTGGCCGCCCTCGCCTCCAGACTTATACCTCTGCCCACACTCAGGAACACAGACCGCAGGCCCCTCCCGGCGCTCCTTGCAGGGCAAGGCCAAGGCTGTGGTAAAAAGAGCCCGAGACAGTGAGGCAAGGGTACTGAGGGAATGACCCGCACTCGCCGGGGTGAGAAGACAGATTTGCAGACGGATAGCCGGGTCCGGGAGCCGAGAGGGTCGAGTGAGGCCGAGACTGTGGTAGGCTGCAAACGCCCAGGTCCCCTGCGGCTCTGAGGCCTTCACACGGGGGATCTCAGACTGAGACAGAAGGTGAAAATCTCCCTATCTCCCCCACCCCACTCCCGGCCCCGAGGAGGTTTTCCCGGGTCCCAGTTCCGCTTCGCCGGGCTGGGGAGAGGGGAAAGGCGGAGGTGAGCGCGGCTGGAAGCCGAGCTGGGTTTTGAAGCTGAGCAGTGGGGTTCCTGGGCCCTCTGAGTCCCAAGCACTTTATGAGGATCCCAGTATTCTCCTGAGTCGAGCTTCTCCTTGGACAGCGCCTGGAGAGGCCAGGCCCGGATTTCCCTTCCTTTGACTCAGAAAGGGGCTTGGAAGAAAGATTGAGAGACCTCAGCGAAGACGTGTGTGCAAACTTGTGTGTGCGCGCGGGAGGGCCCGTGACCCCCTTCCCTAAAACGCTATAACTTCAGACTCGGCTTCCCTTTTCTGCGCCGCATGCTAGCGAGCGAGGGTGCTTCGGTGTGTCCGAGGGTCCGATCGAGAGTGTCTGGGGGCAGGGCCATGGCTGTGCCGGGTGCCAGTGGCAGTGGGGTGGCAAAGTGCGCTGCTGGTGCAGCCTCCATGACTCCCTGAGCCGGAGGAGCGGTAAATGAGTGAGCGTGTGAGTCAGTGCCTTAGTGGGTGTCCAGTGTGCATGTGCGCGGTTGAGTGTGAGCACGTCTCCAGTCTCAAATGTCCCCACCTGAAGGCGAAGTGGGAGGGGCGCACCAATTATTTAATTGGGTGACTAATGGCGCCTCCCCACAGGGTTGGGGACGGGAAAAAGGGAGGGTAAAGGGGGCAGGGGAGGAGGCCTGCTGGTCCGTACTAATGGAAAGGAAGGAAGAAAGGAAGGAAGGAAGGAAGGGAGGGAGGGAGGGAGGGAGGGAGAAAGGAAGGAAACGGCCGCAAGGTAGTTTGGGTGGGGGAGGGGAGCGGCGGGATCGCGCCCAGGGTGTAGGGCAGGGTGTGCAGAGTGAGAGCAGCGCGGACCAGCTGCGGGGCCTGAGAATTTGTGGCGCCCTAACTCTCAGAGGGAAAAAAAAGAGGGTTATAGTTACAGAAGGGCTTTAGGGAGTGTAACCCAGAGGGACCCAGCTCGGCTGGAAGGACCCATGCCGCGTGGCACCGTGAGCCCTGCACTTGCATTTGGTCCCTCCGAGCCTAGTGCCTGGAGGGGATGCCGAACTCCTCTGTGAGCCGCCCCCCCACCGGCCTCAATGGGCCAGGGCGCCCGCCCTCCACCCCAGCCCCGTAGGACGCTGGTCGCTTGATCCAGCCCCCGTCATCTTCGCTCTGCACTTCAGTCTTTCTTCTCTGTCTCTCTCAAGTTTATTTTTATTATTCAAGTAAGACGTGTCTGGTGTAGGAAAATTCTAAGCAGAAAGCAAACATTCGGCTGGAATCTCCCCGGCCCCCAAGTCCTAGCTGTTCCGTCGACCACATGGGAGGCCCGGGTTTCTGTTCAAAGAAAAATAGAACAGCACCTGCTGAACCCTACCAGGTTTTGTTTGTTTTCACCCCTCTAAATTTTCATTTTATGAATGATGGTTTACGTGCCAGGAACTCAGGTCTACGTCCCCGGCGTCCTCTTCCAAAGTCAGTCGATGGGCTTCCGGGCATGCGCACACTTCCGGGGGAGCCGGGCCTTTCTCAGAGAGAGGCTGGTGGCCTCCCGCAGGGTCCCGTGGAACCTTGACCTGGGAAGTTGGGGCCGCCTCCCCTTTCCTGTCTGCTGGGAGAGCCCGGCAGGGAGCATGGGAGGGGGCTACAGGCCAGCCCCAGGTTGACTCTTGGGAGTTCCCAGTCTTCCTCCCGCGCCCTTTCTTCTTTCCTCTCCTTCTCTCTTGGAAGTAAGGGATTTGGCGTCCCGCAGAAGTCCCGGCTCTCTCTACTCTGCAGGCCTGGGAAATGGGATCACGGCCTCCGTGATTGTGCGAGCGGGGATCCAGTGAGGAACGCAGGGCTTCTGCTCCCTGAGTCGGAGTTTGTGGTGTGCGTGTGTGTATGGCTGGGGATGGTGGTGGGTTGGAGCTCCTCGTCAATCCCGCGCTCTGGCCCAGCAGAGACCTTGACCAAGCCGATCCGGGGGCCTGGGCGATCCTAAACCCAGGCTCTTGAACCCACCTGGGGCACACTGCCTAGGCTGCCCAGTTCCCCGCCCAGGAAGCGAGTCCACTGGGCTCCCACCCGTGCCCTGCCGGACTACATCCTCTGAGCCCTGGCTGAGGAAGGCTGGGAACGCCAGTGCTCTGTATGGCCACGTGGCAGGGATGTGTAGGATCAGCCTTGTTGAGTGTGCGTGTGTGTGCGCGCGTGCGTGCGCGCGCACCTGCGGACAGGTTGGAACGCTGTTTGGCTCTGCCGGGACCCTCCCACCCAGGAGGGTAAGTGGGACGCAGAGCTCCAGATATCCTGAGTCCGCCTGGCGCGAATTTTCGAGGATCCAGGTGGATCTGGGATTCCTCACCGGGCAGCGGGGACCAGAGGGCCCGTGGCCTATGCCTGCTGCCCTCACCCTCACCGCCAGTCTCCAACCGCTGTTTGACACACCTCGACCCGGCCAAGACTCTAGGAACCCCGAGAATTTCCTCTGCTTCTCTGCCCCCACCCACCCACTTACCCTTTTTGTAAAGCGATTGAAGAACCTTAGCTTGGGAGATGTGGGGCGATCTCAGCCGATTGGGGGCGGGGCGATAGCCTAAACTGCTTTTTCAGTGGCTCTGGTCCCGAGGCGGCTGAGTGTAGACAAACCGCAGGTACTGATCCGTCCCTTCCGGGGTTCCGGAGGGCCCTGGCAGCTCGAGGCCCAGCTCGATCTGCGCTGTCAATCTCCCTTCCGGCCTCAGCAGGTCCCCGGGAATTAGTGGCCTTGGGCATTAGGGGATGAGCGGGTCTGCGCACAGAGAGCTGGTGAGCCCTGGGTTGGAGTCGGGTGACACTTGGCCACTAGGAGTTCCTCGGACACGTGGTGGTCCAGGTTCTCCAGTCACAGCAGATGAAGTGGGGAGAGGGTCATCAGGAAGGGGCCACCAACCCCAGCTCCCCTCAGATGCCCCTTAGGACTAGGTTTCCAGAAAGTTTCTTCAAGGAACCCCCTGAGTTGGGGAAAGAACCCCCTTGCCTGGCTCAGTACCATAAGTCTCCAATTCCTTCCAACTCCTGCCACTTTGCCAGGGAGTAAGCCTATTCCACTCTTTCTCCAAGAACCTTTCAGTCCCTCCCCACCCACCTTCTCCATGCCTTTTGGCACCTCAGTGGGTGAGACTGACTTCCCAAGCCGATGGGCTGCTGAGAGCTGGGTCCCAACCACCTGCGGGTAAATAGCAGCCCCCTCCCACACCCAGCATCAGGGCTTTCTAGGATCAGAAGTGGGGTTCTAGGGGAGCCAAGGTGTGTATGTGGGTGGATGGGAGTCAGAGCCTGGGTTCCCCCAGGAGCTACCTATACCTGCCTGCCCAGCCCTCCAGTCCTCCACTGCGAGTTGGCCTGCAGCTCTGGCCTCTGGCAGGAGCCTTCAGCATCCTTTCTGGTGCTCAGAACCTGGAACCTCAAAGATCTGGTCCTGTGTCTGGTTATTCTTCCATCTTTCATATTCCTTGGGTGCTCTGGCAGGCGTACCTGACCAGGTCTCCAGACCTGGACCTCTGGTTTCAGCTCAACCCACTCCTCATGCCTCTTGTCCTTGCTGAGGCTGGGGGCCAGGCCACTCCCCCACAACTGCTGGTGAGCCTGGGTTGAGCTTACAGCCAATTCAGATGCCTTCCCCACATGGCTTCCTTGTCTTTCCTGTCCTCCCTCTTGGCCTCTCTGTCTCTACCGTGCCACTTCCCTCTCTCTCAGCCTGTGTATCTCTCCAGCCCATTCCGGTGCCTACAGTCTCAAGGGGTCTGTCTTCCTCTGCCCTGATTCACCCTCTGTCTGGATCTCCTGTCCACCTTTCTTCCCGCTGGTTTTGGGACCCTACCCAAATGTCCGTGGGAGATCCTGGGCAGCATTTGCTCTGCCCTCAGGGAATCTAGTTCCCCCAGCTGATTGAATCTGCTCAGCCATCACTGCTGGGATGGGGGTTTCCTTGTAGCTGAAGGGCACTGGGAATTTGGGGTGAACAGGGAAGGACGTTCAGCTGGGGGGCACAGGACCCAGCTTGTAGAAATAGCCCATTCATCACTTCCTTCCCTCAACCCACCTGTGCCCCACTCCACATGCCTGGGAGCTGGATCCCTGCACTGGCACATTAGGGATGGAGCCACTGTCCCACCCCCAGGTAGGGAGGGATTTGCATGTTAAAAGGAGGTGGGATGTTGTTGTTGTTGTTTATAATGAGCATTATTATTTTTGTAAAACACAATCAAATGTATCTGTTTCTGAGAACATCAGCAGTGCTGAAACCCAAGGAGGGCAGTTCTAATGATGGGATGTTGGGAGAGGTGCTCGGGCCAGAGTGAGGCTCTGCAAATTCCAGTGCTTAGGCCACTCCTAGATCGGTAGCTGCCCACAGGCTCAGTCACTGCAGTGTCATTGTCTTATTTCAGGCAACACAAGACGACTGAGGCTTGTCTGTGCTGGATGCCAGTGTTGCACTCTGAGAATTCTGCAGGGAGCAGGATGCTTGGGGTGCTAGAGGTGCCCACCATGGGGGTGGAGGTCACCCCTGTCGGGACAGCAGGGAACCCAGTGGACTGGGCCAGGGCCGTGGTCCAGGTGAGATGGGGGACCACCTCTTGCTGCACCACCTGCTGCTGCACCACCTCCTGGGGCTGCCTGTCCAGCTGCCTGACATTTCCTCTCCGACACCTGGTTGCTTCCCATTCTAGGTAGCTTGGGTGGTTGCTGAATCCTTTTCCCCACCCCACCTTGTCCAGTTCTGCATCCTGGGGTATGGTCTGGACTCCCAAAGCCACCTCCTAGGCACAGCCTGGACCCTCCCCGAGGCAGCACTCTCCTGCTTGGCTCTGTCCTGTCCTCTGCTTGGGCAGGGATCCCAGCTGGGCTGTCTTGAGCTCCAGGGCCATCAAGTTCTGCCACCCATCCCAGTCCTGGTAGAACTTGCTGATGCCTTTCCTGAGCCTGTGAGTCCAGGGTTCTATCTGGGAAGGCTGCTCAGGGGAAGCTGTGGGTTTGGCCAGAATGTAAGGAGGAGCCCCTTGGAGTGACCCTCATCAGGTCTGATGAGATTCTCCAGATACCTACCACACAGTGGGTGGCTAGTACCTTGACTCTGGCCTTGGCCCAGGGCCAGGAAGGCTTAAGGGAGGACACAAAGGAGTTCTCAACACCTGCCATGTATTAAATTACCTGGAGAATTCAGAGAATAAAATTTCTGCTTGGCCACAGACCAAGTGGCTTAAAATCTGGTTGTGAGAGAGCTCGCCATATTTGAAAGGCTTCCAGGTGAAGCTTGGTTGGAAACCACTGAACAGGGCCAAGAGTGGGGGAAGCAGGCATTGCTGGCTGAGAGAAAGGCAGGTGTAAAGGCCTGGAGGTGGCAGGTCAGGGAATGAGAAATGGTTGTTTCAGCCAAGACCTTGGGTGGAGTGGGGGAGGGGAAGCCAGCATGCTTGGGGCTGGAGGGTGGGGGCCGTTTCATGGAGGGGCATCAGAGAGGGTGAATAGGCCTGGGCAGGACACAACTGGACCCAACTCGAAGAGTCCAACTTGATCTGAAAAGTCCTCCCGATAGGACTCAGGATGCTCTTGGGTAGAAGCCACCCAAGGGTGAGGGAAAAGGCCACGTAGGGCTAGGTGGGTGTCCCTAGGTTCTAGGACAGGAGCTTGGTGACTCAGGATTTGGCGATCTTCTCTTCCCATTTGCTTTCCTCCAGGCAGATTCCACGAGAAAAGTTTCTTGGCTTCCTGCTTCTCTTCCCCACATAGTTCTCTGTGAATATTCCTTGCTCCCCCCCTTCTGATGACTTTGCCACCTCTTCCTCCTCCATTTGCTTCTTTTCTCCTTCAGGTTCTCCAGCTTTCCTCCCTTCTCCGGGCCATCAGTTCCCTGCACTGTTGTCCTCCCCACCAGGCCAACCTCTGGACCATGGCCGTCTCCCTCCATCCTGCTTCCCCATCCTCTCTCCCACCCCCTCTGCCTCTCACAAGCCCTTATTTTCCCTCTTCTCTTCAGCCCTCTCCCTGCTGCAGCAGGAGTGCCCTCTTCTACTTGTCTGTCTTTGGAAATTACGATCCTGACATGCACACGGAGTTAAAATCAATGAAAAGACACCAGTGACTTGAGAGAATCTTCTAAAACATTTTCCTTCTTTCTTAACAAAACCCCTTCACACCTGCCACGTTCTGATTTTATTTGGATCATCCCCTAAAACAATTGCACCTTCATTTTTTTTTTCTACCAAGGGATATGTGGTTAACTGTCCGAAGCTATGCTAGGCTCATAATTTCATGAAATAGTCACAAGTCTTAGGGTGGTGACTCAGTTGCTGCATTTTGCAGAGAAGGAAACCGAGACCAAGGTCAAACAGTGGATTCAAACCTGGGCGCCAGATCTTGGAGCTCAGCCAAGGCAAAAATCTCTTGCCCTCACTCTTCCTTCACTCTGAGTGAGAACCCAACTCCCTCCCAAACACAGGAAAGTACTCCCGGGCCAGAGCTTCGGGGAGGGGCTTTTGGACTGGGGCAAAGCACCCACCCTCGCAGGGAGCTGTAGACTCTGTGGTGACTGAAGGAAATCTGGACTTGGAGGATGCAGACTCTGGCAGAGCAGAGCCTGGGTTGATGTGGACGGTGAACTGACCTCCTAGAACCATGTATGTGGTTTTTTTAAAATTTCTTTATCATTTTTGGCTGTGTTGGGTCTTCGTTGCTGGGCGCAGGCTTTCTCTAGTTGCGGCGAGCGGGGGCTACTCTTCATTGCGGTGCGCGGGCTTATTGCGGTGGCTTCTCTTGTTGCGGAGCAGGGGCCCTAGGCACACAGGCTTCAGTAGTTGTGGCACGTGGGCTCAGTACTGTGGCTCGTGAGCTCTAGAGCGCAGGATCAGTAGTTGTGGCGCACAGGCTTTGTTGCTCCGCGGCATGTGGGATCTTAGCGGACCAGGGCTCGAACCCATATTCCCTGCATTGGCAGGCGGCTTCTTAACCACTGTGCCACCAGGGAAGTCCTGTGTATGTGTTTTGTTTTTGCTGTTTTGGTGATAGCTTTATCGAGATATAATTAGTATATCATGCAATTCACACCTTTACGGTGTACAATTCAATAGTTTTTGTATATTCACAGGTCTACTAAAATATATAGTATAGGCACAGATATACAGTGCAGACATCACCACAGTCAATTTTAGAACATTTTTACCACCTCAAAAAGAAAGTTTTTGGTGACTATAGTTAATGATACTGTATTGTATATTTGAAAGTTGCTAAGAGAGTCAACCTTAAAAGTTTTCATCATAAGAAAAAAAATTGTAATCATGTGTGATGATGGATGTTAACTACACTTATTGTGGTATCATTTTGCAATATATACAAATATGGAATCATACCTTGAACATCTGAAACAAATATGTTATATGTCCATTATATTTCAATTTAAAAATGGAAAAAAAAGAAACCTGTACCTTTATCTATCACCCATAACTTCCCATCCCCCCTCAGCCCTAAGCAACCACAAGTCTACTTTTTGTTTCTATGGAATTGGCTAGTATGGAAATTTCATATAAATGGAATCATAATATAATATGTGACCTTTGTGTCTGGCTTCTTTCACTTAATCTTTTGAGTTTCATTCATGTTGTAGCATGTATCAGTACTTCATTTTTTTATGGTCAAATAACATTCCATTGTACGTTTATGCCACATTTGTTTATGCATTCATTACTGATAGACATCTGGATTGTTTCCATTTTACCTGGGTGAGAATGTGGGTGCTCCCTTGGCCTAGGGTGCCCTGCTTGGCCAGAAGAGGGAGGAAGTTTTCTGGGAGCAGATGGAGGAGACTGGTGAGGCTCAGGGAAGAGCCATCCACTGGCTGTGTGTCCCCAGCTAATTGATCACCTTCCAGAAGCGTCCTTTCTACTTCTGTCTAAAGAGGAGGGCCAGGCAGGACTGGGAAGCTTGTAGGAATTATAGACTCTGGAGTAAAGATTCAGAGCCTTGGCTCTCTGCTAGGCAGGGTTGGAATCCTGGTTCTACTGAGAACTCATTCTTAATGGGTTGTTTAACCTCTCTCTGCCTCAGTGATCTCATCCCTTAAGTGGGGATAATATTAGTACCAACCACCTGAAGCTGTTATGAGGAGTAAGTTAGTCTGTGTAGAGCACTTTATCCAGGGTCTGGCACTCCGTGGGTGCCGGAGGAAAGAATATTGACGCTTTCTTTTTATCGTTTAAGGCTTAAAGCCGAGAGCCCACTCTCAGCACTAGTTGGTAGTTGTCCTTCTCCTCGCGCTGCCCAGGGGGACAGGGGGAGGTTGTCTGCTCTGTGGGTTGTGAGCCCAGATTCCAGGCCCTCAACCCCAGCTTCCACGCTTGGAGTCGGCGTCGGGGTGTGGAGAAACCAGACTCGCAGCCAGAGCCGCGGGACAGAAATATTTCTGCTGTAGCCCAACCTTCCTTCAAAAGCGGCCATTGAGAGAAGACAGTGAGCGGTGAGACCCGGACTCAGCCCTGTCTTCAGTCCTCCAGCTCGGAGCCCAGGCGCCGACACTGCCGAGCTTTGCGTGTTTATAGTGCCACGCGTGGCATTTGTGGCTCCCAAGCCAGATTCTCCCGATCGCCAGCCTCCCGGCGGCCTTTCCCGACGCCCAGGGAGGAACGACTCAGGGATGCGGCGAGGAAGAGCTGCACGAGCCCGGAAGGTTCCCAGTCCTGCCTAGAGGCAGGGGGCTTCGCGGTGGGCAGGGTCCAGGCCTTTCACCCTTTCCCGGGCACTTCCCACGAGGCACGCCCAGGAGAGAGCGGCAGCGGCCCAGGGACTGCCTTTTATACCGTTTGATTTCTTTTAAATTTGTGGGATGACGCCATTCAAACAAACCTAGAAAAACAACTTCTTAAATGTTGTTAGAATAGGTTTGCAGAAGCGTTTCGTTTCCATGCTTCCATCAAGGGCAGCTAGCTGCTCGTCTTCCCTCTCCGACTTTGTGCCTCGGGTAGCTGGCCGGCAGCGACTTATCGTGTAGACAGGTGCCTTTTTGTCTTGGCTGCGCCCTCCGGAACGCTGCACATTCAAGGTCACCAGCTACGCCGATCCCCAGTTCCCAGCGCAGGGGAACCCGCGAGCCTCGGGCCCTGTTGTCCCAAAAAGTGATCATTTGCGATCAGTGTCACCTGTAGGTGGGGTTCTAGACTGAGCTTGGCAGGGAAGCGAGGAAGAGCGGTGTCGCTGGCACCCCTTCCGTGGCCACCTGGGCTCTGGAGTCTCCCCTACCTGGCGGGCCCGAGGCTTCCTTGCTCTCTGGGTGGGTTGGGTCCAGTTAGGAGTGCGGCGAAAGACGGGATTACCTAGGGACAGGGGTAGGGTGAAGCTGGAGGAATTCTCCATCACCTGACCCAGGGAAAGGACTTCCGAAGGGAAGGGGGAGGAGCCTCCTGGCAGTGGGTGTTGGGTGGCCTCTGTGGGAATGCTGAGAATGCCCTGACCAGTAGCCGAGACTCCCTCGTGATCCCGTGATCGTCCCTTAGGGAGCCTAGCCCCTTACTCCGGAGATGGCGCCAGTAATTTATATCTACTGGGAGCAATTCTCCAGGAGCCGCTGCCACACTCTTTGGAATATTTTTCATTCAACAAATATTTATTGAGCTATTACTATATGCCGGGCACTGTGCAAGGCACTGGGAGACAGTTGCGAACCGAACAGACACAAATCTCCACGGTCAGGACAGGGGACCTTGGAGTTTGATCTTGTGAGGTCACTCCACCTGGTGGTTCACAGAGATACGCATGCCAACTGATTTGTTTTCCTGGCTAGAGAACCGCCTCTGAAAATAACTCTCCTTAAAGAGACACCTTAGAGCAGCCTCAGCCGCCCTATACTAAACGAAGGGCCAAGAAAGGGAACACATGGTCTCGTATCCGGTTCAGTTGGCTGACAAAACAAACGAAACAGAACAAAACAAACAAGCATATAAACACCCCCCCCAAACAAACATGCGGACCCACGCCTTGGGTGTGCATGTGGGCATGTGTTTGTAAGTGCATACGGTGTGCACTAATTTCATTAACTCTTTAAACAACCAGTTTGATCTTCAGAAAGGAAAACATGCATCTGAGGGAAAAAATTCTAAACAGCACAAAGAATTATAAAGTGACAAGTGAGTGTCTTCCAGACCCTCAGCCCCATTGCTGGAAGTCCCAAGTTGTTGCCCCGTATCGGACAAATACCTACCCACCCCAGCCTTAAAAAAGGAATTAAGTCACACTGTCCTCTGTTCTTGGTCCTGCCTTTTCCGCCTTCGCCCGAGGCCCAGCACTTGCTCCAGGAAGCCCGCCTCTGCCTTACCCTTTCTGAGCCCTCACTGCTTGCCAGCCTCTTGTGGCTTCCCCACAGCGTCGCCAGTTTAGGGCGTTATCTAAAATTATGATCTTTGTGGGTCTGATAGATTTCTAAAAGAAACGAATTAATCTAAGGGGAAACAAGGGAAAGCAAGAGAAGGAAAGAATGCAACACCCGGCTGTTGCGTTCGGAGGGCGCGTAAGTGTGGGTCAGGGCGAGGCCGGGCGGTGGTAAGCAGCGCATCAAAGCGCCCGGTTTTCGGAGACCCGCAACCCTCGGCGCGCTTCAAAGCCGGGAGAGCGGAGAGTGGCGGCGGGGCGGCGGGGTCAGCGGGAATTAGCGCGCCGGGGCCGGGGCGAGGGATCGCCACGGGGCGAGAGTTCGGGACAGGATTAGCGGGTTCAAAAGCAGGTCAGGGAGAGCTAAACGAGGCGACGAGGTCCGTGCGAGGTCAAGGTCCTCGGTAGAGGCGGGCTCCGGGCCGGGCGCGGGAACGGCAGCGGGGGGACTGCGATCGCGGGGAGGCTGGACCGGGAAGCCAGAGGTCCGAGGGCGCGGAGGGGCTGGGCGGGCTCCCCGGGGCAGGCCTCGCCTTCGGGCGGCCGCGGGACGAGCACCCCGCCGAGCTTGAGGCTCGGCCTCGGGGAATGAGCCGGCAGGGAGGTGAGCCCGGAGACCCGCCCGAGACAATTGCAATGAATAAAGAGCAAATGTATCTGATCTCTCGATGCGCGCACGTGTATCTGCGGAACAGGGTTAGCCTACTTTTCTTTTAGATGTTTTATTTTCTTTTAGATTTAAACCCCATTTTTAATAAACATTTTTTTTTCTTTCTGGCAAGGTAAGAACATCTCTTACGCAAATAGTTCAACAAACTCCTCAGAGCTGTGCTAAGGAATTTCTTGCGGGGCTCTCTCTCTTCCCGCTGCGGCCTCTGCTAAGGAACAATTGCGGAGTGTCACACCTATGTGTAAAGATAAACACCACCCACAGCCCACACTTCTGTGAATCCTGAAAGTGTATGAAGGGAGAGCTGGAGGGACAGCGGAGCGAGACAGCTCTTCCCCGAAAGAAGTGAGTGTTGGAGGTGTGTGTGTCATTCAGCGAGCCCCTGACTTGAACCTTTTTTTAAAAAGAAGAATGAGAATGTATTCATATATTACTTGAGTTCGCTCTCCTGAAAGATCTCTTGGATGCTGGTGAAGAATAAACTTGGGGATATTGCGTGATGCGAAGTGGGTGATCCACTCAAATTCTGGCGTTGGTAGATAAACAGACGACGGATGGCTCTGAGTCACTTGGTGGAAGTGGCCCCGCCCCTGTCGCCATCTCCAGTGTCCCCACGTTCTGTCACTCCTTCCCCGGGGACCTGCTTCTCCCTTCCCCATCCTCGGCCTTTCGCCTTCCCTTCCCCAAGGGCGAGGCCGGCGCCGTCGGGAGAGAGGGAGCCGGGATGCTCAGGCATATGTCCTGATCTCCGCGAAAGCCGGCCTCTCTGGATTGGGTTCTGCTGATTTTCCGCGGAGAAGTCTACAGAAAAGTCCGCTCCTCAGGGGCAAAGTTTGCCAGTCCTGGGGCGACGGTGATGGTGAAGGCGGTGCTGGACTGGGTGGAGATGGAGGGTGGAGGGTGGGTGTGTGAAGATGGCAGAAAGGGAAAGAGAGCGGGGACGAAGCCGGCAGGTAGGGGAGAGAAGCCAAGAAAACTGGGTCCCAGGAGCCCGGGAGCCAGAGCCCGGGTCACGGAGAGGGGGAAAGGGCGGCGCCGGAAAGCTGGAGGCCGCGCGCGACCCAAACAAAGCGCTGCCAGGTCTCCGCCGACGGTGATCCGCCTTTTCCCCAATTTCTCTTGAATCTTTCGATTTGGTCGGCAGATCGGCTGGTCTAGGTGGGGACAAGCAGGCTGGGAGCCGGTCTAAAGGGACCGATCGCTGGAGAAATCCCACTCACTCAACCAACCGACATTCAGCTCCGCCCAACCCGACTCTGGTCGCGGGTGCGGGGTCGGTGGGTAGTGGTCAAGGGGTCCATTTCCTACCGCTGCGTCCAGGTGCACTCGGTGGCTCTGGCTCTGTTCTGAAAGGCCCTGGGAATCTCATTCCTGCCCCCTGGCCCCTACTGGCCGGTCAAGGTGCAAAATGCGTTCCTCCAAGTGAAAATACCTCTTTCGGTTTTAAAATCATATAAACAATGTTGAGACTCTTAATGCCGCTTCCAACCTCTGCACACTGTTCAAAAGGTTACAGCAACGGTAATATAATTTAAAGAAGAAAAAAAATCCCTATGCCCAAACCTAAAATCCTCCTCCTCATTCCTTAAAAAAGGAGGGAAAAGAGGCAGTGTTTTTTCACTGCACATTTAATTTACATCATTTTAGTCATGGTGAACATGTAGTTTTGCATTCAGCCTTTGCTACTTCAGGTCTCGCCTACATATTTGTCCGATGCTATGGTCCCTATAAGTATACTTTTCAATGGCCGTGTAATATTATGTTACTGTGTAAAAGAGCCATTCAATTGTTAGATATCCCAGTGTGTCCAGTTTTTCAGCATTAAAATAATGCTCAAACACAAATGATCAAATATATAGCTTTCTCTTTCGGGGAGGTTTATTTCTTCAGGATCCTTACTGGGACAAAAAGATAGGGACATTTTCACTGCTCTTATGTATTGCCAAACCACTTTCCAAAGCAATTTGTACAGGCATTTATTTTCGGGTCATTATGGGCTGGACGTGGTGCTGGTGGTCAGGCCTTAAAGTCTTTTCCCTGCGTCCCAAAGCTCTGCTGAGACAGGCTCCCGCAGCAGGAATTGCTGCGCAAAGTGGTAAGCTCTCCAGGAGAGGGAAGACGAGGCTTGGGAGCTCTGGGGTAGGGAGAAGGCTGGGGTTCCTCCCCTGCCTGAAGAAAGCCTGGTCAGTCTTCAAAGTGGAGGTGACGGCAGACAGTCTCAGGCAGGGCTTGTCAGGTAGAAACTGAGGGAAGGACAAAGTGACCTTCGCGTGCACCAGCTGGGTGCTGGGAGAGCTTTGTAGGTTTGGAGAGGGCGTAGTGGCTTATATTTTGCAGGAGTGTAGAACGTGGGTGGGAGAGTCCGGAAAGGTGAGACTCACCACCCCCTCCAATGGAATTGGAAACCTTCCTCATCATTGAGCATTTGCACTATTTTAAATGAATGCTATGTTAAGAGAGGCATATTTAGTCATTATTTGTAAAAATGGCATTTTGTTGAAAGGAGCTCACATTTCTTTATTTAGATATACCAATTGTCCTTTAAGAAATAATTCCTTCCCTTAGCTACAGTAATATGTGTCTTAAAAGCAACACATATATTACTTGATTTTTTTGCCACAATAAGAATATATTCATGTATTATGTGGTTAATGAAACATCATAAATTAAAACAAAATTATTGTAAAATAATCAGACTGAAGTGTATACAAGTTCCGCGCCTTAATCCTCCCTCCAGAAGTAGCATGGCTGATAGTTACAATGTTGCTTATGCCAACTATTTATATGTTTTTTGTAACAATGATTCGTATTATCCCTGCTACTCTACAAACTGCCCTTAAAAAAAGAAAACCAGCAAAAGGCCATGGCATTCTCACATGTCAATGGATGGAACTCTGTCTCATTCTTAACAGCTGTCTAGATATTATATGGACGCTTCACCATTGTTTCCTCTGTTGAAAAATTTACATAAGTAATACATGAATGTCCTTTATATCATAAAACAATTCAAACAATTCCAGAATATAAAGAGAAAACATGAAACAGTGTGGCTTTTTTCTGATGTTTCCCTTCTTCATGCTTGCCTCCACTCCTATCCCACCCCATTCCTCAAAAGTGTGAGGTGAGAAATTTGGCAGTTGTTCCTTTAGCCCTCCTTCCAATCTTAAAAAAAAAAAACAAATTGTTGGGACTTTCCTGGTGGCGCAGTGGTTAAGAATCTGCCTGCCAATGCAGGGGACACCGGTTGGAGCCCTGCTCTGGGAAGATCCCACATGCCGCGGAGCAACTAAGCCTGGGCGCCACAACTACTGAGCCTGCGCTCTAGAGCCCGCGAGCCACAACTACTGAGCCTGTGTGCCACAACTACTGAAGCCCACGCGCCTAGAACCTGTGCTCTGCAACAAGAGAAGCCACTGCAATGAGAAGCCCGGGCGCAGCAATGAAGAGTAGCCCCCGCTCCCCGCAACTAGAGAATGCCCGCGCGCAGCAAGAAAGACCCAACAGATCCAAAAATAAATAAATAAAATAAATTTTTAAAAATTGTTTTATTTATTCTCTTTAGCCTGCAAACTTTCATTCTCCTCCCTGGCCCAGTAAGGAACCATTGGGTTCTGTTTACTGTGTATATCTTTGTCATTATATGTTCTCACAAAATATGCATTGTGTCTTTTTCTTGTGTGTGTTTCACTTGTGTACATTAGGTTTTATATTTCACTTTTTACATTATTTTTTAAAGTTTATTTTTAAATAATTTCAAATTTATGGAAAAGTTGCAAGAATAGTACAAAGAACTCCAGTATACTCGTTTCTTAGCAGCATTTGCTTTATCTTTCTCTTTCCCTATGTATTTATAAAATTATTGTTGTTGAAGCATTTGAGAATAAGTGACACTATGCCTCCTTATTCCTAAATACTTCAGTATTTCCTAAGAAAGGAGACCTTCACCTATATGACCTCAGTGCAATGATCAAAATCAAGAAATTTGGGCTTCCCTGGTGGCGCAGTGGTTGAGAGTCCACCTGCTGATGCAGGGGACGCGGGTTCGTGCCCCGGTACAGGAAGATCCCACATGCCACGGAGCGGCTGGGCCCGTGAGCCATGGCCGCTGAGCCTGCGCGTCCGGAACCTGTGCTCTGCAATGGGAGAGGCCACAACAGTGAGAGGCCTGCGTATCTCAAAAAAAAAAAAAAATCAAGAAATTTAACATTGATACAATGCTATTATATAATCTTCAGATCTTATTCAAAATTTGCCAGTTATTCCAATAATGTTCTTTATATTATTATTTTTTTTATGGTCCAGGATCTAATCCTGTATCACTCATTGCATTTTGTTTTCAAGTTCTTGCTAGTCTTCTTTAGCTGGAAACAATTTATTGACTTTTCTTTGCCTTTTGTAACATAGACCTTTTTGAAGAATAGGGACCAGTTGTTTTATACACGTTACGGTTTCTTGTTTTATTTTAAACAATGTGAAACGTACACAGAAGTTGTCAAGTATAAAGATCTTACGGTACCCCAGACCCACTTGAGCATGAATTGCTGACACATGCTTTATTTTGTATTTACAACAAACAAGGGCATTCTCCCCAATAATCACGATACAATAATCAAAATCATAAACTCAGCATTATTGCCATCAACTGTTCAGACTTATTAAGCTTTACCAATCGTCCTGACAATATCTCCATGGCAAAAGGATCCAGTCGAGATTGTGTGTTGCACTGAGTTGTCATGGTCCCTTCAGTCTCCTTCAGTCTGTAACAGTCCAGTCTTGTCTTGACTTCCATGGCCAGTTATCATGTTGTAGAATGGCTGTCAGTGTGGGTTTGTCTGATGTTTCCTCATGATTCAATTCAGATTATCCATTTTTGGCAGGAATATCAGTGAAGTGATGTTGAATTCTTCTTATTGTATCTTAACCAGGTGGGGTATAATTTTGATTAATCCCATTACTGGTGATGTTAACTTTGATCGTATAAGGTGGTGTCTGCTACGTTTCTCC
The DNA here is from genome assembly GCF_964165515.1 of Mesoplodon bidens. NCBI lineage: Eukaryota > Metazoa > Chordata > Mammalia > Artiodactyla > Ziphiidae > Mesoplodon > Mesoplodon bidens. The sequence continues at coordinate 29,174,835 of NC_138170.1, forward strand.
CTGTAAAATTATTTTTTCCATTGTAATTAATGCATATTGTTCAGGGAGCAACTTTGAGACTATGTATATATCCTGCTACTTATCAAATTCTCTATTCATTGTTTATATCAAAAATCCAGGGCTTCCCTGGTGGCGCAATGGTTGAGAGTCCACCCGCCGATGCAGGGGACACGGGTTCGTGCCCCCGTCCGGGAAGATCCCACATGCCGCGGAGCGGCTGGGCCCATAAGCCATGGCCCCGCTGAGCCTGCGCGTCCGGAGCCTGTGCCCCACAACGGGAGAGGCCACAACAGTGAGAGGCCCGCGTACCGCAAAAAAAAAAAAAAAAAAAAAAAAAAAAAATCCAGTGGATTCCTATTGTATTCAGTATGGCTATAACTTGTTACGATCATTATTTACTTCATTATTTACTTTCAAGGTGTCCCAAGTGTAGTCAGTGGGAGTCCCTTCAAGTTGGCCTCTGCACCTTTTTACAACACAGTTTTATGAAGATATAATTCATACACTACACGAATCACCTACGTAAACTGTACAATTCAATGGTTTTTAGTATAGTCACAGAGCTGTGCAACCATCCCTACAATCAATTTTAAAACATTTTTGTCACTCCTAAAGAAACCTCATACCCTTTAGCCATCTACTCCTAAGCCTCTCATGTCGCCAGGACTCAGGCAACTGCATATTAATCTACTTTCTATCTCTATAGCTTTGCCTATTCTGGAAATTTCATATAAATGGAATTGTACAATATGTACAGTCTTTTGTGATTGGCTTCTTTCATTTAGCATAGTGTTTCCACAGTTTATCCACGTTGTAGCATGTAGCACTACTTCACTCATTTAAACATTTTTTTAAATTTAAATTTTAGGAAGCCTCTCCCAGTTGGGAGTCCCATAGCTTTTATTTTATTTTATTTTGAAGTATAGTTGACTTACAATATTGTGTTAGTTTCAGGTATACAGCATAGTGATTCTTTTTTCTTTTTTTTCAGATTATATTCCATTATAGGCTATTACAAGATATTGGGTAAAAACTTCATTCATTTTTAATGCTGATTCATATTCCATTGTGTGGACATACTACAATTTGTTTGTTCATTCATCAGGTGATGGACATTTGGATTGTTTCCACTTTTTGGCTATTATGAATAATGCTGTTGTGAATATTTTTGTAAAAGTTTCTTATATTCAATATCTTGTAATAAACTATAATGGAAAAGAATCTGAAAAAGTATATATATATATATACACACACAACTGAATCACTTTGCTGTACACCAGAAACTAACACAACATTGTAAATCAACTATACTTCAATTAAAAAAAAGTTTTTGTGTGAGTATATGCTTTCATTTCTCTTGCGTATATACTTGGGGGTGGAATTGCTGTATCAAACAGTTAACTCTGTGTTTAACTTTCTGAGGAAGTGCCACACTGTTTTCCAATGTGGCTGCACCATTTTACATTCCCACCAGCAGTGTATGAGGGTCCCAGTTTTTCCACATCCCGGTTAATACTGGTAATTACCTGTCTTTTATTATAGCCATCCTAGTGGGTGTGTAATGGTATTTCACTGAGGTTTTGATTTTCATTTCCCTAATAACTAATGATGCTATCTTTTCATGTGCTTATTGGCCATTCATATATCTTTGGAGAAATGTCCATTCAGATCTTTTGCTCATTTTTAAATTGGGTTACTTATCTTTGTATTATTGAATTGTAAATGTTGCTTGTATAGTCTAGATATAAGTCCCTTATCAGATATATGATTTGCAAATATTTTCTCTAGTTCTGTGGGTTGTCTTTCACTTTTCTGATAGTGTTCTGATAGTGAAGCACAAAAGTGTTTACTTTTGTTGAAGTCCAATTTATCTATTTTTTCTTTTGTTGCTTATACTTTTGGTGTTAGATCTAAGAAACCCTTGCCAAATCAAAAGTCGAAGATTTAGACCTATGTGTTTTTCTGAGGTTTATAATTTTAGGCCTTACATTTAGATCTCTGACTCATTTTGAGTTAATTCTTGTATATGGTGTGAAAGAAGAGTCCAACTTCATTATTTTGCTTGTGGATATCCAGTTGCTCCAGCACTATTTTTGGAAAAGACTATTCTTTCTCCATTGAATTCTCTTGGCACCCTTGTCAAAAAGTTCCTGTTTCTTTCTTGACATGTGCTTATCATTATTTGAGCACTTCCTTACTTTCTGGCACAAGATTCTTCAATTTCACCTTGTACCTTTCCATGCTCTAGCTCTTGAATCAGCCATTTTCCCCAAGGAGTTCTGGTTCTCTTAGTGGAAAATGTTATTTTAGAAGCGAAGATCTGGGTCCTAGCCATGGCCATTGCTGTTGGGGGTTGTAGCTACAAGACCCTCTCAGTGAACAGAGCCAGGGAATATGTGAATGTACCTATGACACATTTGCACTTACATTTATTGAGACCCATAAGTTCACACCAATAGCTCCAATCCCAATCCAACATCACAGGGCTCTTCTTCTTTTCTGTATTTGTAGCTCCCTTCTCTGAAGTGAGAAACCTGGCTCCTAGTATCCTCAATCTGTTTATTTGATCATTTCTCTCGCGTGTAACCAGTTTCCTGTTGCTGCCTTGCCTCCCCCCACCCCCTGGTCCAAATGCAGGGGCCCTTCTCACCCTCTTGGGGCTCACTCAGGACTGAACCACTGGGGTCTCCCTACTTGGATCCCAACCCCGTGCTGGATCACTGTGGCACACACGCTCCCTTGTGTGGACATTTGCCTTTCTGGGCCCCACATAATGGCTTTTGGGAAGAATTTTCAGGAAGGAAGAGCAACGTTATGGTTTTATAGATCCATCCCTGTTTTTCTGTGCACACCTAATCTGTTCGCCCTGCTGTATAACACTCCATAGTGTGTGACCATCTCGTTTTACTTATCTGCTCTTCTGGGGAAAGATACCCAGGTGGCTCCAACTCCCCTGCCACCTCAAATAATGCCACAATGAACATCCTTGTACAGGTTTCCTTAAGCACCTATGGGAAATACCTTTGGGTTATACACCCATGAATAGAATTTCTGGGTCACACGATATGAAAATGTCTAGCTTGCCTAAACACTGGCAGCTTGCTGTCCAGATAGCTGCTCCAGTCCACACTCACCAGCAGGGCACACAGGTTTCTGTATCTGCGTATCCCCTCCACCCCCAACCTGGCATGTCTGACTCTCTAGTTGCTGGTCTATGAGGCATAAGGGTTATTTTCTTTTAATCTTCATATCTCTGATTATTAATAATCTTGAGCATTTCTCCAAGTGCTTGGTGGTCTTTTGGGTTTCCCAGGTCTGTCCGTAAGCATTTAGCTGTGTTGGTCCTCTCCTTCCTTAAGATCTAAATAGATCTGACTCTTCACATTATTCTCCAACTTTCCTCCCTCACTTAAAATGTCTTGAAAATCTTTTCATCAGCTGCATGGAAGTCCACAGCTTGGGTGACCCATAAAGTAGTAAGCCATTTCCCTATTAATGGGCATCTGGGTTCTTTCAGGAGTTTTCACAAACAAATGCTCCCATAACCATCCTTGAACACACATCTCTGCACATCTCTTTAGAGGAATTTCTAGAAGTGTTGTCTTTAATTTAGAATGTACATTTGAAGACATTGTATGTAGTCACATGTAACAGTGTCCTCAAGTCTGTAGTGGAGACTTGGGACTCAGTCAGACACAAGAGTTTGGGAAGAAAGTAGGCATCACTGAGAAGTGCTCCTGGTTTTGGAAATGTGAAGAGACGTAGAAGGTGGTGCCCAGGAGATAGAGCTGAGCACAGATGAGTGGTCAACCATCTTGGCCAGGATATGCCAGGCAGTTGGGGAAGAGGCCCCCTGACAAGCTTCCTGGAACTGCCCTGTAGACTCCATCAGGTCCAGAGTCAGAGGCTCTGGAGGGAGCCATGTGGAGTTGTGGGTCCACTGATGGGAGTAAGAAGTGTTATATTTTCATAGGAACAAGGACTGTCTTCCCCTCCTCCCTCCCCCCTCCATGGCCCTGGAGTGTGGAGGTGGAAGAGGAGGTGGAAAATTCAGACATATTCACAGTCTGAATTTCTCCCCTCCATGTGGATTGGCAGGATGCAGTTTTCTGCCATGTAGTTGGGCAGTTTGTGCAGCGCACAAGGTTGCCTGGCCCAGAAGGTAAATGGGAACTGAAAACCAGCCTAAGCTCATTTTCACAGAGGTGTCGCATGGGTTAGAGGTGGACCTGCCAAGACAGCCAGTGCCCAGGGCTCCTGGCCTCAGGCCAGCCTCATGAAATTGTCCAGGGGAGGGTCCCCAGAACCTCTCTCTCCCCAGCCATCTCTTCCGGAAGAGAACATGTTTCCTTTCCCAGCAGTCCCCCAGGAAGGTCAGCCCAGGCTCTCTGGGGAGATCCTACCCATCGGGGCCTGAGTGGGATTGTGCAGTGAAGAGTAGAATTTTCACAGGCTGCAGACTGAAGCAGTTGGGTTGAGCTTTCAACTTGCTTTCTTTGGCAGAGAGCTGAGGAGGGCTAATTATATATACCAACTTCTGGCAGTTGAGTTAGAAATTAGAGATGGTGCTCCCTCTTCCTCCTTTTGGAATCCACAGCCTGTGACAGACACAAGCACAGGTAGAGTTAGGTGGAGCCAGAGACGGAAATGTATGGAGACCCAGGTGCAGGCAAAGCACTCTCAGGTGGACTAAACAACCAGTGTTGTCTAGATGGACCACTGGGGACTGGGAGAGAGACAGTCCTTCCTTTCGCACAGTAGGGAGCCCAGGCTGCCTGGAATGGAGCAGAGCTCTGTGGGGCTGGAGTCTGAGGGTCTGAGTGTCTGATTTGGACTGAGGTCTGGGCAGGATTCTGTAGGGCCCTATGTGGAACCCCCATAACCTCATCCCAACTCAGCTGCTTGGCTTCTCACTCACTTCCTGAGCAGTTATTTTTTTATAAGGGCTGGTGCTGGGCCAGGTAATACCAAGATGACTGACTCGTGTTATCTACCCAGGGGAGCTCACAGTGTGAGCACCTGTGGTGGGTCTAGTGGCGGGGGCGGGGAGGGGGTGGGGAGGAGACAGATACGCAGACAGGCAGTTATGATGCAATAAGAAAAGTGCTGATAAGGGCTAACATTTATTAAGCACTTGTCGTGAGTTTATGAGATCCATAATGACCCAAAGAGATGGGCTCTACTACCCTCATTTACTACACGGGGAAGCCAAGGCTCAGGCAGGTTCGATAACTTGCCCAAAGTTACACAGTGAACGGTGAGACTGAAATTCGTTCAGTTTCAGGGCAAAGCCCGTTTCCTTCACCTTTGCACCACAGGACCCCACCCATGTCATACGTTAGTGACAGCGGGGCGAGGTTGTAACTACTCCGTCCCGGGGGTCAGGGACCGCGGGACGTGCGCCAGGCATGCGCACTACTACCCCGTCCCTGTCGTTCCGCTAATTTTACCGCGAGGCGGGGGGCCCCCTTTCCCTCCTTCTCCCGCCGCCGCAGTCGGGTGCCAGCCGGTCCTCCAGCCGGACGCCGCTACCTTGTCTCCACCTTCAGGGAAGCGGCATCGTGCCGCTCCCTGCTAGTCAAGGACTTGCAGCGAAGAGGCGCTTTCGCCCAGCTGCTATTTCCCTGCGCATGCGCTCTTGGTGGTGGGGCGCGCCGGCCCTCCCGGTTCCCCGTGACTCCCCTCCACGCCCAGGGTCCCGGGTAGCGGTGGGGGGCGGGGGAAATGTCTCGGAGAGACGCCGAGCAGCTGGTCACGTGTGTCATTTCTCTGGTTTACCTGAGTGCACTCGCCCAACCCCGGTCCTTCCCGAGGATTTAGGAAGGGGGCGGAGCGAGGGCCGTTAGGACCGGGAGCCCAAAGAACTGTGGCCGGGGCAAGGGACGTCTTATGTTCATTCCTGAGGTACGTCCCGAGGACTGAGGGTCCAAGGATGATGAAAACACCCACTTTAATGTAGTGAACAATGGCAGCCCCTACCCCAGGCCTCCCCGTGGCCTGACGTCACCGCCCTCCTCCTCTTAGTGACTAGAGTCCATTTTGCGTGTCTAGGAGGGGAGACAGACATAGGAGCAAATGATGTAGGATGACGTATAGGAGAATAATTCTGGGAATAAAGTACAAGCTTGGTGCTAGGAGGGTTAGGGGTCACCAAGAGGTTGCACCTGAGCAAAGCTTGGTAGCATCTATTGGAGCCCACCAGGTGGCTCTGGTGGGTAGCAGTTCTGATGTATGCATCTGGGTCTGCTCTGTTCCAAGCAGCACCTGTCTCTTTCCTGAGCTTCTTGGCACAATGTGGGAGATTAGGTCCTTCAAGACCATGGGGTGACAGTTCTTTACTGTGTTTGCCAACTTAAGAGGACAATAATTATCTTTAACTGAACAAATAAAACATGACAACAGGAATATGAAATATGTCAGGGGAAGGTTGGTCCCCCTAAGGAGGGGGGGACAGGCGGACACGCCTTTCCCAGACCCCTCTTCTGTCTTGTGGGAAGGACTTCCCTAGCTAAGGACAGTTGTCCAGAAGATCAGCCGCAGAAGGGAGTCAGAGGCTGCTGCTCTCATCCATAAATCTGGCCACCTTGGACTATTGGTTTCTGTGGTTCAGTTTTGTTGTATGTGCAAAATTGGAGGAAATGGCCCATGGCCGTTAATTCATTGGTTTATCTGAATGTGGAATCCTGGTGGTCTTCAGGTCACTGGCCTAGGATGTGGTAGACCCCTGACCAGGACAGGGGCTACCAGGGGACATTGATATGGACAAATGTGTGGCTTGTGTGAGTGAGAATCATCTAAACTGGGCCTGGAGGATGCCACTAGGAATTTGTGGTGTTTTGGTTACTGGGACCATTTCAGGATAAAATGGAATGCTAATATTCCTCAAGGCCAAATGAATGAATGTGCAGTGGCATGACAGATATGCAGGTAACTAACAGGTAATAGAAAGTAACCAGGACCTTAAAACAGTTGACCCCAAAGGGAGCTGAGAGTTCAAAGGAGAGAGACAATCTTCTTGTGGTGTTCAGAGAAGGCTTAATGAAAGATGTGGTGTTTTTGATGGCTAGTGAAAAATGGGGAGGGTTGCAACAGGCTGAGATGACATAGGCAGTGCTCAGAGTTCCCTGGCGGTCCAGTGGTTAGGACTCCGCGCTTTCACTGCTGTGGCCTGGGTTCAGTCCCTGGTCGGGGAACTGAGATCCCGCAAGCTGTGCGGCATGGCCAAAAAAAAAAAAAAAGAGAGATGACCTGGGAAGTGTTGTATTCACTGAGACATTAGTTGCGAGCTGGGAGGGGTCCCTGGAACCTGAAGATAAGACACCACGTGTACGTTTGAGATATTTATCAACTTAAAAAAATCATGTTTAAAAATCAAGAGTTACAAAAAAGTGTAACAGCTTAAATTCCCTACCCCAGTCTTTAGTCACTCAGGCACTCTCCTCAGAGGCATTCAGTAGTGTTAGTTTCTTGTGTAACCTTCCAGGGGTGTCCTGTACATATACAGGTAAATGCACACACACACCACACACCTACACAAATGGCATCATACCATACTGTTCTGTACCCCGCTTTTTCACTTATCATATTTTGAAGATGGTTCTGTATCATTACGTGTAGAGCTGCCTTGAGCTTACTGGAGGAACACTGAAAGCATTCCCCCTGAAGCCAAGGACAGGACTGTGATTTTTGAAGTGAACCTGGAACTGCTCCTTCAAACCCTGCCATTAAAAAGCTGCAAAGAGGGACTTCCCTGGTGTTTCAGTGGGTAAGACTCCATGGTCCCAATGCAGAGGGACTGGGTTCGATCCCTGATCCGGGAACTAGAGCCCACATGCATGCCACAACTAAAAGATCCTGCATGTCACAACAAATGAGACTGTATGCCACAACGAAGATCCCTCGTGCCGCAACTAAGACCTGGCACAGCCAAAAAAATAATAAATAAATAAAATAAAATTTAAAAAAAGCTGCAAAGAGGTGGAGGTGTCAATTTAACTTTGGGCAGACTGTTTATTTTTGGCTGCGTTGGGTCTTCGTTGCTGTGAGCAGGCTCTAGAGCGCAGGCTCAGTAGTTGTGGTGCACGGGCTTAGTTGCCCTGTGGCATGTGGGATCTTCCAGACCAGGGATGGAACCCGTGTCCCCCGCATTGGCAGGTGGATTCTTAAGCACTGTGCCACCAAGAAAGTCCTGGGCAGACTATTATTTTAATTTCCATTTGCTCTGCCCCCACCCTGTTGCTTTGGGACACCATTGTTTGCTCCCTTGTTCTGTGAAAATGGCCCATAAGTCTTGGACAGGTGGCCATGGGGGTATTATTAGGGCAGAACACAGCCCCTGCTGGGATAATTGGGAAACTCATTGGCCACTGACTGGACTCCTGCATTTATCCTCTATTTCTCCTCCTTCATACCCCCGGGTCTCCAGGGAGACCACCTCTGCCCAATGCTGCTTCTCCATGGGGTGTGAAGTTCAAGCCTTGACTTGAGAAGTTGCCTGGTGGGGTGATAGAAAACAGGTGTGATTACCTTTGGTTCTGGTGCTCAGAACTCAGGGCTCACCCCACTCCTTCTTTTTGTGCTCACAGGGCTGACAAGGTCTAGGGTCTGAGCAACAGTCCTTCCCTCACACTCACTACCAGATGGAGTAGTTGGAATTCTGCGGGGAAGATGAGCTCACAGGCCAAAGCAACCTGAGGAGAACAACTATCTTAAAAGAAAATAACAAATGAGACAATACATCTTTTTTTTTTTTTTTGTGGTATGCGGGCCTCTCAGTGTTGTGGCCTCTCCCGTTGCGGAGCACAGGCTCCGGACACGCAGGCTCAGTGGCCATGGCTCACGGGCCCAGCCACTCCGCGGCATGTGGGATCTTCCCGGACCGGGGCACGAACTCGTGTCCCCTGCATCGGCAGGCGGGCTCTCAACCACTGCACCACCAGGGAAGCCCGAGACAATACATCTTTTGAAGAATTATAATAGATGGACAACCAATAATTCAAAATAAGCTTGATAAATATACTTAAGGAGACAAGGGAAGATATTAGTAATATGAAGTAAGAATAAAAAATTGTAAAAAAGCAAGAGGAACTATTAAGTGTGAACAATATAATAATTGAAACAAAGAACACAAGAGATGGGATAAGTAGTAGAACAGTCACAGTTGACAAACAATGAGTGAGTTGGGAGATCTAATTAAGAAAGCCTCCTAGAAGGAAGCTGTGAAGGGTAAATAGGAAATTTGGAATAAAAGAGGTATGGCAGTAGAAATACAAGTGCCAGAATCCAGATAAAAGGAGTCATAGAGAGAAAACTAAATATGCAGAAGAGGAAATCTTTGAAAAAATAATAGAAATGTTTCTTAAAATGTTAAAAAGATGAACAACCTCAGTTTGAAAGGGTTTACAGAGTATCAAGCAGGAGTGTTAGGGAAGAACTCAGTCCTAGATACATTATAGTAAAATTTAGGAATATTAAGACAGAAAATTCTGAAAGCTTCCACAGAGTACGAGTAGATGATCTCCAAACAAGTCAGGATGACACTAGATTTCTCAATAGTAACACCAGATACAAACTACAATCAAGCAGTATTTCTAAAATATTGAAGGGAAAGATATTTTTAAATTAAATTAATTAATTAATTAATTAATTTGGCTGCACTGGGTCTTAGCTGCGGCATGTGGGCCCTTCCTTGCAGCATGCATGTGGGATCTAGTTTCCTGACCAGGGATAGAACCTGGGCCCCCTGCGTTGGGAGTGCGGAGCTGTAACTACTGGACTACCAGGAAAGTCCAAGGGAAAGAATTTTGAAATCAGAATTTTATATGTAGGCAGATTGTCATTCAAATATCAGGGCATGGGCTTCCCTGGTGGCACAGTGGTTAAGAATCCGCCTGCCAATGCAGGGGACATGGGTTCAAACCCTGGTCTGGGAAGATCCCACATGCCACGGAACAACTAAACCTATGTGCCACAACTACTGAGCCTGTGCTCTAGAGCCCACGTGCCACAACTACTGACCCCACGTGCTGCAACTACTGAAGCCCATGAGCCTAGAGCCCGTGCTCCGCAACAGGAGAAACCATCACAATGAGAAGCCCGCACACCTCAAGGAAGAGCAACCCCCGCTCGACACAACTAAAGAAAGCCCAGGCTAAGCAACGAAGACCCAATGCAGACAAAAATAAATAAATAAATATATTTATTTATTTATTTAAAAAAATATCAGGGCATAATAAATATTTTTCTCAGTATATGCTGTAGAATGACCTATACTGAAAACACTTTTGGAGAAACAATTCAAAAAAGGAGAAACAAACCTAACTATATGTTTTTAAAAACAGTTATACCTTATAGAGAACAAACTAGTGATTACCAGTCGGGAGAGGAACTGGGAGAGGGGCAAGATGTAGATAGGGGATTAAGAGGTACAAACTATTATGTATAAAATATTTTTATTTTTTACTTTATTGTATTTTATTTTTGGCTATGCTGTGTGGCTTGCGGGATCTTAGTTCCCTGGCTGGAATCAAACCCGTGCCCCCTGTAGTGGAAATACAGAGTCCTAACCACTGGACCTCCAGGGAATTACCATATTACGTATAAAATAAATAAGTTACAAGGATTGTACTACACAGGGAATATAGCCAGTATACTGTAACTTATGTAATATTGTACATCAACTAGACTTCAACAACAAAAAAGAAAAATACCCCAGACACACCTAAAGCATAAAGACACAGACAAACTGAAAGTAAAGAGATGGAACATGATATATCAGGCAAACAACAAACAGCTGGTGTGGCCATATTACTATCCTACCAAAAGGACTTTAAGACAAAAAGCATCATTAGGGATAGAGAGGGACACTGAAAATGACAAAAACATTCACCAAGAAGATATAACAGTTCTAAACATGTATGCACGTAATAACATAGCTTCTGGTGATAAAGAAAAAAATGGATGGAATTACAGGAAGAAATGTACAAATTCATCATCCCTATTGGGGGTTTCAGCACACTTCTAAATTATTGATAGGCCAAAAATTAAAAATCATGTCTCTGTGGCAGATCTAAAATTACAATCAGATCCCAAGCTTTATGCAAATCTAGAAATATAGTTTCTAGCTTTCACTCCCAGCAACATAGGGGAGAACATAGCAGGAGTAGAAATGGACATTGAAAACCAGTAAATAACATATGGCACATTAATTCAGTATTTATATTAATATGAGTAAGTAAAAATTATTCACAGCTGAGTCACGATGTGTATTTTCCTTTCCTGTACTACTTAAAAATTAATAATTGTTTTCTCTTTCTTGTTTGTTTAGTTTTCTATGCACTTTAAAATATTCAACCTCAAACTCTGTCAACTCTCCAAAACTCCTTTTAAAAACTTCAGAGAAATCTATCAGTTTCATCACCTTGAAGATATTGCTCCTGGGCTGGTCAGATTCCCCAGAGAGGGTTCTCCCAGTCTCCTGCTTTGAGGGAAAGCCCAGGTTTGCCAGCAGGCTGGGAGCTAGTAGGAGAAGAGGTCTGGACATGGAATTGGAGGTCTCAACATTTGGTAAACCAACTCAAGTTTCCTTGGTTCCACTAATTACAGCTGAAAGAAGTTCAAATTTTCATAAAAGAAATTTACCAAAGGTTGAAGGAGAATAACAACAACAACAACAACAAAAAGACAAAAAAAGAAAAGAAAAGAAAAGAAAGACAGGAAGGAGAGACTTCCCTGGTGGTTCAGTGGGTAAGATTCCACGCTCCCAGTGCCTGGGGCCTGGGTTTGATCCCTGGTCAGGAAACTAGATCCTGCATGCATGCCACCACAGTGAGTTTGCGTAACGCAAATAGGTCTGCGTGCCGCAATTTAAAAAAAAAAAAAAAAGATCGCTCATGCCCCAGTGAAGATCCCTCGTGCCACAACTAAGACCTGGTGCAGCAAAATAAATAAATAAATATTAAAAGAAAGAAAGAGGGAGGGAGGGAGGGAGGGAGGGAGGAGGGAAGAAAGAAAGAGGAAGAAAGAAAGAAAGAAGGAAAAGAAAGAAGGCAGGCAGGAAGGAAGGAAAGAAAGAAAAAGAAAGGAAGAAAGAAAGAAAGAAAAAGGGGTGGAGGGATAATTGGGAGATTGGGATTGACATATACATACTACCATATATAAAATAGATAACTAGTAAGAACCTACTGTATAGCACAGGGAACTCTACTCATTACTCTGTAATGGCCTATATGGGAATAGAATCTAAAAAGGAGTGGATATATATATATATATATATGTATAACTGATTCACTTTGCTGTACAACTGAAACTAACATAACATTGTAAATCAACTATACTCCAATAAAAATTATTTAAAAAATAAAATAAAAAGAAGAGATCCTTCCCTTATAAAAATAAAAAGTATTCATATATATATACATATATATATACAAAAAAATAAAAAAAAGAAAATGAAAGAAAGAAAGAAGGAAAAATGCATTCTATAAAAATAGCCAGAAAAAAAAAAAAAAAAAAGCCAGGTTCTAAAGGTCAGGCTTTTGGCCCTAACCAGACCCCTGGGTTCTTTCCTGGTTCACAGCCTCCTTCCCAGGATTACCACACTCCCACCCAGAGAAGGCTGATTTATAATTTTAACTCTGACTGGTTGACTGTGGCTGCCTCGTGTACTGTGCTGGGCACTCTTTTATTTTAGCCTTTTTTTCTAAATTTTTGAGCAAATACAAAAGTAGAGAAAATAGTATAATGTCCTCACCCATGCACCCATTACCTAGCGTCAACAATTGACCAATCTTATTTGATCTACACCCCTATGGTTTTTCCTCAAATTGTTTTAAAACAAATCCCAGATATTATATAATTTCTACTGTAAATACTTCAGTATGTATCTCTAAGAAGTAAGAACTCTTTAGAAAAACGACAATAATTATAACTACAATTAGTACTAATTCTTAACATCATCAAGTATCTAGTCACTGTTCACAGCTTTTGTGTTATCTCATATGTGTCTTTCTATAGGTAGATTGCTTTAATCAGCTTCCAAATGAACTCCACACATTCTATTTGTTTGATACATGTTTAGGGACCTTGATGTCTTCATTTTACATTAACTAACGAATTAACTAATGAAGTCACTAATTAATTATTTCCATAAATATTTGACTATAGCATAATGATTGAGTAGAAATCTTTTGAAATCTATAACTGTTCACCTACCTCTGTGTGTGTGTGTGTGTGTGTGTGTGTGTGTGTGAACTAGATCACATGTCTTCTGAGTTTTCCACTCTGGATTTTGTTGGTCCCTCTGGTGTCTTTCATCATGTTGCTGCCTCCCCTGTACTTCCTTTAACCTGGCTATTAGATTTGGAGGCCTGACCAGGTTCTGGTTTGATTTTTTTTTTGGCAATAGAAGCTTGTGAGTGGTGCTGGGCACTTCCTCTTGCATTGCACCAGAAGGCACTTAGTGTTTGTGTGCCTTTCTTTTGTGGTGGAGGACTTCTGCCTTGACTATAATAAGAACTTCTGGTCAGAGTATCAAGGGAGGAGTGACCCTCTTTTCTTGGGCTCCCTCCTAGGCATCCTGCACCTGCAGAAGCCCTGCACCTCTTGGTTCCCTCTCTCTTTTCTGGTAGGTTTGTCGAAACTCAGGCAGGTTAGGAGTCTAGGGGCTTAAGTCAAAGTTCTGACCTCCCTAGGTGACCTTGGAAAAAATTAGCTAACTTTTCTGGACCTTGGTGTCTCCATTTTACATTAACTAAGGAATTAACTAATGAAGTCACTAATTAATTATTTCCATAAATATTTGACTATAGCATAATGATTAAGAGTAGACTCTGGGGCTTCCCTGGTGGCGCAGTGGTTGAGAGTCCGCCTGCCGATGCAGGGGACACGGGCTCGTGCCCCGGTCCGGGAGGATCCCACATGCTGCAGAGCGGCTGGGCCCGTGAGCCATGGTCGCTGAGCCTGTGCGTCCGGAGCCTGTGCTCCGCAACGGGAGAGGCCACAGCAGTAAGAGGCCCGCGTACGGCAAAAAAAAAAAAAAATAGAGTAGACTCTGGAGCGAGACTGCCTGTGCTGGAATACTGAATTTGTCGCATAATAGCTTTTTTTTTTTTTTAAAGATTTTTTGATATGGACCTAACAGAATAAATAAATAAATTAATTAATTAAATTTATTATTTATTTAATTTAAAAATTATTTTATAATTTATTTATTTACATTTATTTTTAAAATATTAAATGTATTATTTTATTATAAATAAAATTTATTTATTTTATTTACATTTATTTTTGGCTGCAATGGGTCTTCGTTGCTGCGCACGGGCTTTCTCTGGTTGCGGTGAGCAGGGGCTACTCTTCCTTGTGGTCCACGGGCTTCTCATTGCGGTGGCTTCTCTTGTTGCGGAGCACAGGCTCTAAGCATGCGGGCTTCAGTAGTTGTGGCTCACGGGCTTAGTTGCTCCGCAGCATGTGGGATCTTTCCGGACCAGGGCTCGAACCCGTGTCCCCTGCATTGGCAGGCGGATTCGTAACCACTGCCCTGGGAAGCTCTGATGTGGACCGTTTTTAAAGTCTTTATTGAATTTGTTACAATATTGCTTCTGTTTTATGTTTTGGTTTTTGGGCCCCAAGGCATGTGGGATCTTAGCTCACCGACCAGGGATAGAACTCACACCCCCTGCATTGGAAGGTGAAGTCTTAACCACTGGACCACCAGGGAAGTCCCTAGCTTTGTTACTTTGAATAAGTTACCCCCTTTCTCTGCACCTCAGTTTCCACATCTAAAAAATGGGAATAATACTAATAATACTAACCACTTCACAGGGCTGTTATGAAAAGTAAATGAGTTAAAGCAAGTAAAATGCTGAGGACAACACCTGACATAGGCTGGGCACTCACATGTGTTATTTGTTGTTGCATCCAGCTCTGAGCCAGGTGCAGAGGCCGCGTGGTGAACATGACCCAGCGCCTGAGGAAACACACGTGGTACAGTAGGACCAGGGCTGTGCTGAGGGTGGCCTGGGGAGCTGGGAGAGCCCCAAGGGGAATCTTCCATGACTAGGATCAGGGATATCTAAGAGAGGAATTCACATCCAACCTGAGACTCGGAGGAGTCAGTGAGGTGCTGAAGGCGGGCAGTGAGGTTAGTCTGGGAAGGCTAAGAGGCATTTCAGCCACAGGGAACATCTGCAGAGACCTGGGCATGGGCAGCGTGAGCGTTTTTGGTCCAGTTAAGCTTGGAGCCTGAGGAAGAGAAGTACAGAGCAGGTGGACAGTTAGTTGTTAGAGGCTAAGGCAGAGAGGAAGGCAAAAGCAGTTTACAGAGGGAGTGGGGTCCTGGCTAAGGAGCTTGAGCTTTCTCCCAGGGACTGTGTGTGTGTGTGTGTGTATTGAAGGTTGTGAGATAAGGAGCAGGATTTGACCTGTTCTGGCTGCTGTGTAGGGAGTGGATAGAAGGCAGGGCTGGAGGCCTGGAGACCTGGACCAGGTGCCATGATCCAGGAAGTGGTGGCCTGACCGTGTGGATGAAGAGAAGTGAGTGGATCCATTGTGTGAGGCAGGTAGAGTTGTTAGATTGTTGAGGGAAGTGGAGGAGTTTTAGTGAGTTGAATAATGTCCCCACCAAATTCATGACCACCCAGAACCTCAGCATGTGACCTTCGTTGGAAACAGGGTCTTTGCAGATGTAACTAAGTCAAGGATCAAGACAAGATCATCCTGGATTTAGGGTGGGCCCTAAACCCAAGGAGAGTCTTTATATAAGAGAAAACAACACACAGAGACTCAGAGAAGAAGGCCATGAGAAGACAGAGGCAGAGATTGAAGTGATGTTGCCATGAGCTGAGGACCACATGGAGCCACAAGAAGCTGGAAGAGGTAAGGAAGGATCCTCCCCCATAGCCTTTGGAGGGCGTGGCCCTGCCAACACCTTGATTTCAGACTTCTGGGCTCCAGAACTGTGAGGGGAAAAGATTCTGTTGTTTTAAGTTAAGCCACCAAGTTTGTGGTACTTTTTTCCAGCAGCCCTAGGAAACTAGGAGCCCTAGGAGTCAAGGGTGATACTCAGGTTTCTGGTTTAGGTGACTTGGGGACATAAAGACAGGGGCAGACTTGGGGGCCGGGGAGGGGATAGGAACTGTGGTGGACAGATGAGGTCTGGTTCAGGTTTTACTGCCTTTGAAGGGTCTGTGTGATAAGCAAGTGAAGGGGAGTCTGGCTGACTGATTTAGGTTGAGAGAAAATCGGGGAGTGAGGAGGGAAGGAAGGTTACCCAGGGAGAATTTGTGTGGAGAGCAGGGAAGAGCATCAAGATTAGACCTACAAGGAAGACCGACACTAGGGGAAAGGTAGAAGAAAAGGAACTCAGGAAGGTTTCTGAGTAGGAGCAGCCAGGGAAATAGGGGAAAACCAGGAGCATGTGGGACCACAAAATCCAAGGGCACAGGGAGTTTGAAGGGGGTGGGGTTTGGATGGAATGCTGCAAAGAGGTAAGAAAAGACAAAGAGAGGAAAGTGCCTATTGAATTTGGAAAGTGTCTTAGTTCAGGTATCTATAACAGAAAACCAAAGACTGGGCAGCTTAAACAGCAAACATTTATTTCTCACAGTTTTGAAGTTTGGGAGGCTGAGACCAGGGTACCAGCACAGTCGGGTTCTGCAAAGGCCCTCTTCCTGGTTTACAGACAACTGCTGTTTCTTTGTACCCTCACATGGTGGAGAGGGAAGTCATCTCTCGTGTTTCTTCTAATAAGGGCACTAATCCCATTCATGAGGGCTCCACCCTCATGATCCAATTACCTCCCAAAGCCCCCACCTGCTAATACCATAACACTGGGGTTAGGATTTCAACATATGGATTTTGGGGGACATAAACATTCAGACCATAACAAAAACAAAATGGTCATTTCACCAGGACCTTGGTAAGAACAACTTGGTGGAGCAAGGAAGTGTGCAGTCCCACTGCCGCCTGACTCCTGTTTTGGGGGGCCGCCTCACAACAGGGCACCCTGGTGTTTCTAGAGGTTCTAGACTCTCAGGACCTAACTTGTCAGGGCTTGGTGTATCCAACAGTTTGTGGGAAAGAGGCCACCTCCACTCTGTCTAGGTCCCCAAAACCACGACAGATCCTCTGTGTCTGCTCCGTGGGGATAAGGCCTACAGCTGTCTGTCTTCCATGAAGCCAGCACCTGTCTCTCTGTTCAAAGAATCTGGCAACTTTATCCATTTATTGAAGTCTTTATCCATTTACTGGCCTAAGGAGGAAGGGGTAGGGATAGGATTACTAGTATCACTGGCCACATTTATTGAGGGGGTCTGGCATCCCTGGAAAGCCAGGATTCCATCATACCTATCACTCCGTCCTACAGAATTGCAAGGAGGACCAGATTCACACCCATAGTAAAAATATTACTCTAAGCAGCACAGTCCTGCTGTGCCCAGCCAAAGGTAATAGTGCCATCTATGGGTCACTAGAGGTGAGAGCATCCGTGTAATTGTAATAACACAAAGGGAATAGAAGTGGCGGGGCCCTCAGGAACAGGATTCCCTGTTCTTCCTGTTGACTAATGAGAAGTGAACTCTACAGTGACATGATCTTTGTTTAATGACCAGACGTGTGAAAGAAACACAAGAGATGGACGGACCTATATGTGAGTCTGAGTGTGAATTAAGGAGGGGGAAAGATCAAGCTTGTGGATGTCTGTGTCCTACAAAAGCAGAGCTAAAGACTTCCTTTCCAGAATATGACCAAAAACCAAAAACAAAAAAACCTGGCGGAAATGGGGTTTGTTGTTGTGTGAGCAGAGGCAGTGGATCACAGCTTAGGGACAAGTTTAGGGCTGGATGCACTCAAATACAGCCTGGGAAGTCAAGTCTGTGTGTCTTAGTTACTTAATAATACCCAACACTTGCTTACCGAGTGCCAGACTTCCTCAAAACGTGTATTAACTCATTAACTCTCAGAGCAATCCTATGAGGTAGATGCTGTCTTAGCTGCCATTATATAGGAGGGAACTGAGGCACAGGGAGGTTAGGTAACTTGCCCGAAGGTACACAGCATGAGGAAACCAAGTTTGCAGCTCCAGCACTGTCCTGTGTTTCTGACATCTGCACCAGCACCTGCTGTACATCCTTCTAAATGCACTACGTGTTCCCTGCCCTTCAAAATGCAGCATGAGGAGCATAAAGTAGGCATTTATTGGTGGTTTTGATTAAAGTGTTCATCACCACAATAGCACTAATACAGCACGGGCTTCAGAGGCTGCTGAGAGGTGGCCCTCAGCTGCCAGGTCATTTGGGGTTCTTGAGTCTACTTTTTTTTTTTTTTTTTGCTGTATGTGGGCCTATCACTGTTGTGGCCTCTCCCATTGCAGAGCACAGGCTCCGGACGTGCAGGCTCAGCAGCCATGGCTCACGGGCCCACCTGCTCCGCGGCATGTGGGATCTTCCCGGACCGGGACACGAACCTGTGTCCCCTGCATCGGCAGGCAGACTCTCAACCACTGCGCCACCAGGGAAGCCCCCAGATTTATGTTTTAAAATCCCATGATGCAGCTTATTTCTTCCCATATACCCGGCAAATGTCCCCAGTCCCCTGGAGTTGCCACACCCATGGAAAGGATTTTTATTCCTTGTAGCATGTAGCTGTTCCCCCACCCATCTCTCTGGTGGCCAAACATGGGGCCTTTGTGGTCCCTGTGGTTCTTGTCCCTGGGAAAGTACCCAGGAACCAGGGGGTTCCCCTGTCAGTCACCGTCTCCTGAGAAGATGACCATACATCACACCAAGAAAAGGGAACCCTGCCCACATCAGGCAGTTATGGTTGTGGAGGCAGCCAGGTCTCCTGTGGCCAGGGAGGAGGAATGGTTCATTCTGGAATTTACAGAGAGAACTTACAACAAGCAATAGCACTTTCTTGGTGGAAATTGGTATAAATGGACAAATAAGTTCTTGGAATAGAGGATCTCCAAGAGGAACAGGGACTCGTTTTCTTCCATTTTATACTGAGTCTTTGCATCTTTTCCCCACTCTGAGTCTCCCTGATGGCATTTGACAGTACCCCTGACGTTCTGTCCCAAACCTACATCGGAATCCCCTCCTCTCCTTCCTGGAGAGCAAGCTTGGAAAAAACCACATAATTGGATAGATTGGGGCCATAGCTGGAAAATACTACTTGTCCCTTATGATGTGCTGGCATTTGGACCTTATTGGCCCTCAAGAGCCTATCGTGTGCATATCTTCCCAACTCTGCATTCAGTGACATCATGACCGTAACTTGAAATTGGCTAATGTAGGGATATTTACACAACGGTAATTAGCAAATATGACAAAGGAGGGTTCCCCTCTAGAAACAAAGGACCAGTTGTTAAACATCTATGAGCACATCCCTGCATATTCCATTTGCTTGAAATTCTCTTCTACCCTTCTTTTCCCCCATATTGAGGTTTCTCAGCACTTTCTTTTTCTCCTGGACTAGTGAACTTAACCTTGAGAATAGGTTTAACCTTGAGCATGGGGCTCATAAAAAGATCTTGTAAACTTAAGGAGAAAATATTCCCTCCCGTAAAACTATAGGAAAGCAGACCTATTTAAAGTGAGTTCTGATAAAGAGGTATATTGAGAATATTCACAAAGAGCTTTAGTTTTATTCTCCTGCCAGTGGGAAGACTTGTTGAAAGTGTATAATCCTGCTCTGTTTTCATATAACAAAGGAGTCTTTTAAGATGCCTGGACTTCAGAGATTGTTATGTACTGTGAAGTGTAGCCTTTAACCCTTAAAAGTCCATAATTCTGGGCTTCCCTGGTGGTGCAGTGGTTGAGAGTCCGCCTGCCGATGCAGGGGACACGGGTTCGTGCCCCGGTCTGGGAAGATCCCACATGCTGCGGAGCGGCTAGGCCCATGAGCCATGGCTGCTGAGCCTGCGCGTCCAGAGCCTGTGCTCCGCAACGGGAGAGGCCACAACAGTGAGAGGCCCGTGTAACGCAAAAAAAAAAAAAAAAAAAAAAAAAGTCCATAATTCTGATTGGTTGTCACTCAATAGTTTGATGCCCTGATAACAATATTTACACTGATATATATATATTTTTTCTGAGTGCATAACTTGCAAGTTTTTAAGTTAGTCCAGAAAAGAGCCTTTGGCATTTCCTTGCCTACTTCCATGCATGCTAAATTCCTTATTCAAAGGGTCTGAGAGCATATGAAATTTACAGGATCACTTTGGATCATAGGGCTACTACAAGTAGGTGGTCTCAGGGCTGCCTGTCCATTTCCTTGTCTTTGATGAATTTCCTCTTTCATTCTCCTCTATGCTATTGTAAATACTCGGTCTGCCTTTCAGTTCCCCGTATGCAGTTCCAAGCAGATACTCTTTCTTAGTTCCAGCAAATGATCTTTTCCTCCTACTTCATCAAACAACCATAAAAGAGTGAGCGATAGATAGTCACAGAGAACCTTACAGACGGTTTTCTAGGAGCTGACTAGCTAACCAAACCCACTTCCACCCAACCGAAATGAAAAGAACAAAATGAATAAAGTAGCCAAAAGTCACACCAGCAGTGCTGAGACAAGGAAGGCCAAGAACTTTGAAAAATGTTATCTGGAGGCAACAGTCTGGACTCTAAAATTGAATGAGATTATATAATCCAACATGATTCTACTGCAGAGTGATGGTAGGGCAAAAGGAAGCCACACAACATTCTGAAAAATTGTATTAATCCTGCTACACTCTATACAAAACCCACTATCCAGTCCTGTTAATTCTTTTCCTAGATATATCTGGAATCCTCTCAATTTCTCTGCATATCCATATTTTTAATATCAAGGAAAGTTACTCATGTGGATTATTTTTGTCCATATGATTATTGAACTCTCTTATCAATGTACGTAAGTCTTCCAGATGCTTCTTTCATATTTCATAGGTAAAAAAAAGTCATATGCAAATAATAACTTTGTCTTCTCTTAAAAAAAAGTTAGGACTTACATTAAAACTGAAAAATGTTGACTGACAGATATAAAGGAAATAGAGAAACTTCATGTGCATCTAGGTATGAAGACTATTTTTTTTTTTTTTTTTTTTTTGTGGTACGCGGGCCTCTCACTGTTGTGGCCTCTCCCATTGCGGAGCACAGACTCTGGTCGCGCAGGCTCAGCGGCCATGGCTCATGGGCCCAGCCGCTCCGCGGCATGTGGGATCCTCCCGGACCGGGGCACGAACCCGTGTCCCCTGCATCGACAGGCGGACTCTCAACCACTGCGCCACCAGGGAAGCCCTGAAGACTATTTTTAAGGACACCAAATCTTCCCAAATTATTTTACAGCTTTACTAAAATTACTGAATTTACTAAAATTGAGCTTTACTTACACTCTTTTATTTATTTATTTATGTTTGGCTGCATTGAGTCTTTGTTGCTGTGCGCAGGCTTTCTCTAATTGTGGCAAGAGGGGGCTACTCCTCGTTGCGGTGCGCGGGCTTCTCATTGCGGTGGTTTCTCTTGTTGTGGAACACGGGCTCTAGGCACACGGGCTTCAGTAGCTGTGGCACGCAGAGCTCAGTAGTTGTGGCTCGCGGTCTCTAGAGCGCAGGCTCAGTAGTGGTGGCGCACGCGTTTAGCTGCCCCACGACATGCGGGATCTTCCCCGACTAGAGATCGAACCTGTATCCCCTGCATTGGCAGGCGGATTCTTAACCACTGTGCCACCAGGGAAGTCCACACTTCTTTTTTTCACTTACACTCTTAATAGGACTTTGTTTTTGTAACTTGCCAAAAGTTAATTTGAAAAAACAAGTTAAGGATGGCTAAGAAAATTTTAATTAATAAAAAGGTTAAAAAAGGGGACCTGTCATATTTTAAGATATTTTGTAAAGCAGTTATTAGTTTGGTAATACTGACAGAATCAAAAGATGACTGAAACAAAATAGACCCTTAACAGACGCCCGAATAAAACAGTTTATAAATGTCAAACAAAGGAAACATCTGAAATTAATGCGGAAGGTACAGATTATTCAACAGAATGGTGCTGATATTCTCTGCTTAGCATGGACACCTGTGAAGGGGCCATGAGTCTTTGTGAGATTAAACTGGGAAGGTGGCAAGACTTCAGAGCAAACTAGAACTTGGAAATCTGAGGAAACTGCAGTCTCTCTGAATCTTCCTTTCATGGCTTTAGGCCAGGGTTTGTCAGAGTGAGAAGTGTCATCCATCATGTAAGCATAAAAGAAAAGCAGTAATGGAAACCTCTGATATAAACAATGTTAAACAGCTTTTCTATTTTTTTGTGCTGCACGGCTTGTGGGATCCTAGTTCTCCGACCAGGGATCAAACTCAGGCCGTCGGCAGTGAAAGCATGGAGTCCTACCCACTGGACCACCAGGGAATTCCCTAAACAGCTTTTCTTAACATAGGATGTCTCAGAATCTTTAATATGCTCACAGTTACCATGAATCTCTAAAAAGGCACACAGCATGGAATATTTACCAAACTTATTTAATCTTGGAACCCTTTTTGGGCAGAGCATACTTCTGGACTAGTGTCCCATGCAACACACTTTGGGAAAACTGTCAGTCAATAGGAAAGGAGCTATCTCTTTTTTTTTCCAGCAGATATTCATTTTTAATTATTATTTATTTATTTATTCATTTTTGGCTGTGTTGGGTCTTCATTTCTGTGTGAGGGCTTTCTCCAGTTGCGGCAAGTGGGGGCCACTCTTCATCGTGGTGCGCGGGCCTCTCACTATTGTGGCCTCTCTTGTTGCAGAGCACAGGATCCAGCAGTTTGGCTCACGGGCCCAGTTGCTCCGCGGCATGTGGGATCTTCCCAGACCAGGGCTCGAACCTGTGTCCCCTGCATCGGCAGGCAGACTCTCAGCCACTGTGCCACCAGGGAAGCCCGGAGCTATCTTGGTGGATATGCCACTCAGGGTTCTTGATTGGATTTACAAGCCCATGTCTGCATAATTTAAGCATAAAAAGAATTTATTGGGAAGGGAACCCCTTGCTCTCAGACTCAATGGGAAGACTTGGAAAATGGGGCAGGATCAAGGAAGGTTGGCCATCAGAGAAGACTCCGGATATGTCCCCTGAAGAACCTCCGATATCTCTGAGACTGTGCATTACTGTCTCAGTCACGCAGTGGTGGCATCTGATTCACTCTGGTGAGAAGTTCTGGGTGTGTTTTTGATTTTCTGGGCACGTGTTCTGTGTTCCATGTGTGTGACCGACAGGCGGTAGGCCACTCTTCTCAAGGCCCCGTGCACACACTTGCAACCCAAGAGCACTTAGGCTACAGAGTCTTGAGGTTTGTTTTTTGGCCACAAGGTGGCTCACTTTTCTTTTCCATTTCTGGTTCAAGACTCTTTAACTCTGGACCAATGCTGCCAGACATTTTCATTCAACAATCAGCCTGCACTCCAGCACGCCAGCCAGCTCCGTTGTGGTGACCCGCAGCCCCAGCGTCTTGGGACTGGACATACCAAGATGACCAATACGCGGTCTTACACAAACAGCCTTAGAGCATCTCTATAAAGGCACCTCATGGGTTGATTATAACAATCTCAGACTTCTAGAAGTTTGGGCTTTTAAGGAATCACTTAACTCTTTTTGGTGATTTTTTCCCCCTACTGTTAGATGAGAGAAACTATTTGGATTTGAGGTTAGTGATAATGAACCAGGTTATGACCTAGATTCATTTTGTATACCTAATCATTATGCTGAGGATTTGGAAAAGGTATTTATTCCTCCTGGACTAATTATGGACAGGACTGAATGGATTGCTTGAGATGTGATGAAGGAAATGGGAGGCCATCACATCGTGGCCCTCTGCGTGCTCAAGGGGGGCTATAAATTCTTTGCTGACCTGCTGGATTACATCAAAGTACTGAACAGAAATAGTGATAGATGCATTCCTATGACTGTAGACTTTATCAGACTGACAAGCTACTGTAATGACCAGCCAACAGGCAACATAAAAGTAATTGGTGGAGATGATCTCTTAACTTTCACTGGAAAAGATGTCTTGATTGTTGAAGATATAATTGACACTGGCAAAACAATGCAAACCTTGCTTTCCTTGGTCAAGCAGCATAATCCAAAGATGGTCAAGGTTGCAAACTTGCTGGTGACAAGGACCCCTCGAAGTGTTGGATATAGGCTGACTTTGTTGGATTCGAAATTCCAGACAAGTTTGTTGTAGGATATGCTCTTGACGATAATGAATACTTCAGGGATTTGAATCATGTTTTTGTCATTAGTGAAACTGGAAAAGCAAAATACAAAGCCTAAGATGAGAGTTCAAGTTTGGAAACATCTGGAGTCCCATTGAAATCACCAGTAAAGTTGTCAAATGTTCTAGATCTGTGGCCAGCTGCTTAGTAGAGCTTATTGCATGTACTTTCTAAGAATTTTATCTGTTTTGTATTTTAGCAATGTCAGTTGCTTCATTCCAGAACTCTTTATTTGCTCTATGAGCCTAGTCTATAGGCTCAGTTCCCTTTGGGTGGATTGTTGTTTGACTCGTGAATGAAAAATCTCTTAAACCACACCACTATTGAATGAAAATATTGAAATTGTATCTGTAAGAAACGTTTAAAGAGAAGAATATATTATTTTTTTAGTTGGTATTTTAATTTTTGTATATTCAGGAAAGAACAGAAGTGATTGAATGTTGTTAATTATACCACTATGTGTTTAGAAAAGTAAGAAGCAGTCAGTTTCATATCAGTGACAGCACTTAGAGGTATCATTATGTTGGATAAACCATATGTCCTGGAGATATTTTAGTAGGTTTCAGTAGTATTAACTGTATGTTCCTGCTTGTTCTGATTATTTCTGTTGAATCTTTGTCAATGGTTCCTTTTAAATACAGATCAGTATGTTCCAAAAACGTACCACTTTTTGAATTCTTCAATGTAAAAATCCTTAAAATAAAGTCTGTCTCTTTAAAAGAAAAAACAAACAAACAAACAAAAAAACCCAAGCATCCAGGCTGGGCAACTCTTTTTTTTTTTTAAGTCTATTTTCCTTCTTTCTTTCTTTCTTTTCTTTCTTTCTTACTTTCTTTCTTTCTTACTTTCATGTTTTTATTGAAGTAAGTTGCTGTACAATATCATCTAAATTACAGGTATACAATATAGTGATTCACAATATTTAAAGGTTATACTCCATTTATAGTTATTATAAAATATTGTCTATATTTCCCAGATGTACAATATATCCTTGTAGCTTATTTTATACCTAAAAGTTTGTCCCTCTTAATCTCCTACCCCTATATTGCCTCTCCCCTCTCCCCACTGGTAACCACTAGTTTGTTCCCTATATCTGTGAGTCTGCTTCTTTCTTGTCATATTCCCTAGTTTGTTGCATTTTTTAGATTCCACATATAAGTGATAACATACAGTATTTCAGCCTGGGCAACTCTTGTTATGTGGCACTAAGCAAGATATTTCCACATAGCGTTGTCTCACTTGACTTGAACTGGCATAGGCGATGGAGGGGTCCACAGATCACCCACCCAACTGGGGTGTGGCAGAGCCAGAATGCCATCCCAGGACTCATGTTTGTCCACTGGATAGGTGGTTTTCAACCCTGGCTGCATGTGACTCACCTCAAGAATTAACAAAGATACTGATGCTTGAGCCCCAACCCATACCAATTACGTCCGAATCTCTGGGGGTAGGGTGCTGCATCTTTACAAACATGCTCTGAGGGTGAGGACCACTGCAATAGGTCTTAGACACGTAGCTCTCCTTCTCCTCCGCCCCGCCCAGGGAAGGGAGCTCTGGGCAAGGGCAGTGTGAGCACGTAGTTCTCCTGTAGTTAAGAGTCAGATATATTGTGAGAAACAGATCAATTTGCAGGAAATGAAAACATGTTCCTATATCTCTGTACTATGTTTTAAATAAAAGTAGTTTGGAAAAATGTCATGTATTACACCATTTCAAACTACATTTTTCTTTTGTCTCTGCTTTAGGCTTAATCAGGGATATATTTTATTTTTCTTACGTGCAAGGTGCCAAGAATTATGCAGAGAGAATTGCAGTCCCCTACAGGGCAGGAACCATGGCCCTTCTGTTCAAGGCTGAGTTCTCAGCATCCAGCACGGAGCTTGGCACACAGAGGGCACTTGACAAGTTACACTGGATGGATAAATGGATGCCTGAGTGGATGAATGAGAGGCAAGACCATCCACTTCTCTGGGGATATTCCCATTTGAAATATGACGGAAGACACTCATTATAAGTGTTCTAGATCAAAGCAGCAGCTGAAGGGATATCTCTAGAGAGCAGCAGGAAGCAAATGAAAGTTCAAGGTTCTATTAGGGAGACTGACCCAGCTAAAGGGCCAACTGGAGAGCTTAGTGGGGGACAGAAGTTTGTAACCTTAGCAAGATGGGAAAAGAAACTAAAAGCGAACGATTGCAGGTGAGAGCAGTTATCTCATTTACTTTCTGAAAAGAGCAAAGTGGAATTATTTGGAAAAGAAACCTGTAGTTAAGGTTGAAAAAGCAAGTTGGAGGGAACCATCCACATCCTCGGTGTATAAAATGAACGGTGTTATGATTCGTCAGAACGTGGACATATGTTGGGATTTTATAATTTCTTGGCTTAATGACTTTAGTTTCATGGAGGACGAATGTCCCATTGTGGCATTGGAGATATTGTCACGGGATTTTGGGTTTTTGGAGGTCCTGTTCTTTTTTGTGGGTTTGAGCACAGGTTTGAGTAGTACATGCAGCACAAAAAAGTCCCATTAAGACAGAACTGGACACTTGCTGGGTTTTACTTACTCTGGGCACTGGGAACTTGACTCCAGTGGCCAAGCAGGATCCATGAGGTCAAGGACTAAATGATTATTATTACAAGTTATTTATGCATTATGCATGGAAGTGAAAGGTCAGCTCTCATTCCACAATCCCCCGGTTCTGGGGGAGGGGTCCCTGGGCAGGAGCCGTGGGAATCCACTCACCTGGATTTTTTTCTATAATGAATATCATTAATAAAGAAATAAAAGATACAAAAGGAAACTATGCATACTTTTCCCAAGAGCCCTGTGTTACTTTCCTGCCATGAATTTGCCCTCTCACTAAGGACACAGGCAAGGGCTCTTTGACCCGGATAGTTCAGAGCAGCCTCCTCTGCCTGGCACACAGTGATCCTTCCATGCAGCCAGGCAGCTCCCCCATATCCATACCACATTATTTATGATGGTACCAGACTTAACTGCCTGTTCACTGAGGTCTAGCCCATTGTCACTGTGCCAGAGAAACATTGCCCTCACACAATGTTCTAAAAAAGGGGAACTCATTCCCAGGGTCAAGGGAGAGCTGAGGAGGCCCCCTGTGGTCTTGGGAAAGTCTTCCCTTCTCCCTGGGATGATGGATGCCATGTTTTCCCAAGAGAAGCACTGTTTCTGAGGGCAGGGTCCATGGTTTTCTTTCTCTTTGCAGCTGGTGCAGAGCAGGCATTCTAGAGGAAAGGATGGATGAAGGGCCCCACGTACCATTTCTTTCTTCTTGGTTTCTCTGCCCTATCCCCTGTTCCCAGGGCACACATCCAGAGTGGCAGGGAATCCTTTGGTTATCTGGGATCTGCTGGTCAAATACGGCATCACATTATATACAGGAGTCCCCTGTGAAGCCTGTGGATCAGTCTGACCAGCTGTCGTAACTGTCTCCTTTCTCATCTCATTCTCCCCTCCCCTCCATTCCTCCCATCCTCTCCAACCCCTCTTCCTGGTTTGTTGTCCACTTTAGTTTCCTCTGTGCCTTGGATGGAGGGACTCGGGTCACCACTCCTTGGAGATGACCCCCAGCTCTGCTGGGGCATTTCAAACAGCCCTGGTCTCTTTTCCACTCCCATTGATTATGCCTATGGTCTACCTCCAAGCATAAGGAGAGTCCCAACCAGAGAAGGGGAGAGTGGCCAAACTGTTTCCTTCTTCCATCCTTATCCAGAGGAGGCCTTAGCACCCCAGGAGCATGGCAGTGGGGCAACAGAAAAATGAGCACTGACTTCCCTCTCTCTCATCACAGCAGTGATTTTTGGTCACTCTAGATCTGGCCCAAAGTTCCTCCTCTGTTTGGAAGAGTGGGGATCTCCTAAATGTCTGGGAGAATTGTCCTCCTTCCTGGCTGGAAAGTGAGGCTGAGGCATCCACCTCCCACTTGGTCTTTTCTCCTCTGGGCTGTCAGGTTAGGGGTCACATAGAGCACCCAGAGGGATGCACGGAGACTGCTCAGGAAATACCTGCGGATAAGCATGGCCAGAGGAAAATAGCTAATGACCCACATCTTCCCTGCAAAGTGGGAAATGTAACTCCTCATGGTCGGGACTTTTACAGAAACCATCTCTAAACCCCAGAGGGCCCACAGGATTGTGGTTGCTTCTTGCCTATCTTCCTCATACTGGATCAGCCTTTTGTCCAGCTATCAGCAGAACACCTACCTGAAGCCTCCATTTCCATCACTTGGAGTAAATGCCCCCCAAGCCCAGTCCCACCTTACGCAGTGAGTCCCGTCCCAGCTTGGCGAGGCTTCCAGATCCTTTTCTGGGACCACTGGGAGGGCACATGGGCATTCTACCAATCACTCATGCTATATAACAACAGAGGTTGGGGAAAGTCAACTTTTCAACAGAGAGGGAAGGGGACAGACATTCCAAGGTGGTATGTGGCAGTTGCTCTCCCTCAAATGCCTCAGGAGGAGACCAGGACCCCAGTGGTGCTTTCTACCAAGAATCCAAAGTAACTTGCATTCTTCTCCATCCCCAGGCCCTGGGACGTGGATGTGAGGCCAGGAACCAGGAGCAGAAGGGCTGAGGTGATCCTGGGATTAGGCTGGGTAACAAGCATGAGAGCCCAGAAACAGAACAT
The DNA here is from genome assembly GCF_964165515.1 of Mesoplodon bidens. Lineage (NCBI taxonomy): Eukaryota > Metazoa > Chordata > Mammalia > Artiodactyla > Ziphiidae > Mesoplodon > Mesoplodon bidens. The sequence continues at coordinate 29,203,693 of NC_138170.1, forward strand.
TCTGACTCCTTCTGAGCCCTGGTAGAACCAAGGCTCTTCAACTAGGTGAGCGGCTTTAAGAGAACAGGCGTGGTTATAAATGTTCAGAGACTGGCAGTGAATTAGGAGTGAGACCTTCAGTCTGTGGGATTAGCTAACGTCAAAGCTTAGAACAGACAGCAGGCCTGGACGTTATGTGGGTAGGGAGGAAATGAGACAGGATGAATACAACACCATCCTTGTGACCCAGCTTCCTTCCCAACACTTGGAAAGTGTGGTGTGGAGTCCTCTCTGGTTTCCCTCAACCAGTCAGAGAAATAGCTCTAGTCTGAGGCCTATTCGGCCTGGAGAGGGGAGCAGCAACGGGTCTGTAAGCACAATGAACCAGTCAGAGAGGGAGGTGGGATCCTCTCAAATATCAAAGGCAGTAGAAGCCTCTGCAAGTAAAGGTAGCTATTTCCTTAGCCCTGGTCATTTAGCCTCCAACCTTGGTCCTTGACACCAACCTGTCATCCAGCTCCACTGGCTAAGGGTCAGTGAAGCCAGGTCAGGTTTCTAGTCCTGTGGCCAGAGTTGTTATGCATTTTTGGGTAAGGTTTAAAACCACACTTGCCTCATGCCTTTATTATGGGAATGAATGAGAACTGCTGGAGGCCATAGAAAGATGCAGTAGCTTCTAGAAGACAGATTCCGGTCCACAGGCTGGAATCTCAGAGTTGAGTCATGATCAGCCATCAACTATTCCATTCACTTCTCTTTCATCCATTCATCCATCTTCCATACATCCACCCATCCATCCCTCCGTCCATCCAATTATCTGGACTGAGTTCCTTCTTTTTCTCCTTTCCTCCCTCTCTTCCTCTCTTCCCTCCTCTCTTTCCTACCTTCCAAGAAATATTTGTTTAGAATCTGTTATATACCAGGTTTCTCAGATTTGGCAGATTTCTTCAAGGTGTCAGAAGCTTCCCAGGAGAAAACTTTGTCCCTCATGGAGCCCCAAATCAGCTCCTCTCTGCCCTGAGCATCTCCCATGAATGAAAGAGCAGCTCGTGGTCTGATATTGCTGAGCCACCCACATTGTCTGAGACCCTCACAAATGCAGGAAGCAGAGAGGAGAAGCCAAATCTTACATTTACAGTTTGAATCTCCAAGCCCTATTTTATAGAGGGATATTATACCATCTAAGATGCCCTAAACAGAAGTAGAATATTTTATTGCAGTGGTCTCCTTACTGGTCTCCCTGCTTCCAGACTCCCCACACCCTGATCTCTGCTCCTCACCACAATCAGATTGATTTTTCTTCAGTGTTCCTGTCCTTGTCTCTCTCCTGCCTAAAGTCCTTCACTGGCTCCACATCACCTATAAGCCAGAGTTCAAGCTCCTTAACACAACCCAAAAGGATCTTTATGATCTGACCCCAGGTGCCTCCTTAGCCCAAGCCCTCCCTGCTCAGGTCATATATTGATACTCTATACTCCAACAGTGCCAAACTACCTATAATTTGCCAGGCACTCCATACTTTCCAATATGCTAATCCCTCTACCTGGAATTTCTTAAAATGACTCCAGTCTCTGTACTTCCCTTGAACTGTACATATTCTTCTATCATTATGCTTATCACCCTGTATTGTAATTTATTTGCTCAGGTATGTCTTTCTTACCAGATGGTGAGCCCTTTGAGTACAAGGACTGTGAGTTATTCAGCTTTGTGTCTCAGTCCTAGCACAGTGCGTGGTATCTAGAAGACATTCAATATGTATTTGTGGGGTGAATGGATGGCAGGATGGAAGATGGATGAGAGCCGTCTTATAAGAGAAAAAGCTTAGCCTGAGGACAAGGTAGTTAAAGTGCCTATGTAATAGACCCCCGGAGAAGACGACAAATGGCCTCTTCCTGAAAGCTCAGGCCCTTGAGAAGAGGACCGAGCTGTAGCCTAGGTGCTTAAGCCAGGAATGGGGAACTTTGGGATAACACAGTGACTTCTGGGGGTCACTTCCCTTTTCCTCTAGATAAAAGGACTTTGGGGAGAGAGCTGGCCAGGAGCACCTATGCCACGAGGGTTACAGTGCAGAATCTGCTCAGGGCTCTGTGCCCAAACCCACAGTTTGCTGGTCCAACGAACGTTCTCCTTTTCTTCCTGCAGAGCCTCCTCCCAAGGCGCGTCCATCTCTGGTTCTGGGAAGACTTCTCACAGTCATCTGCAATCATCTTCCTGATGCTGGTTCTGGTCGCCTCCGTCCTGCTGCAGGCCATTCTCTGTAAGTCCTCAGCTTCCATCTGGGTTCCATCCTTCCCCATGGCCAGTTGGCTCCCTCTCTCCCCCGCTCTCTGCTGGTCTCTCCTGCCTCTGGCTTTTTCATTTGTCTTGTTTCCCCTCTTGCCACGTGCAGTCAGAGAGTCCCCTCCCATCTCCACCCCACCCACCCACTCCTGTCCCCAGTAAGATCAGCTGCTGCTCCTTCCTTTCCAATTCCGGGGAGATTTTCCTGACAGGGATCAGCATGCTTGTGCTCTAGGACACGCTCTTTTGTCCGCAAGAAATGTTTGCCCATCTTCATCCTGTGTCATTTCCTCCTTCCTCTCTGAGTTTCATGTCCCTTTGATTGAGAGCCTTGTGGGTAGCCACCAACAGTGAGCATGATGTTTCCTGACCCCACAAGGGATGGTGTCCCAACTGTATCCTCAGCCCCAACTGACTAGATGGAGAACCTGGCCAACAGGTGAGGGTTAGGGTTAGGGTTAGTGTTAGGGATCACTGCCCCCCCCCCCACAGGACCCCTTCTCTTCACTCTCCTGCTCCCACAAAGGTCATGTCAAGGGAGACTTCCTACTTCCTCATTGGATGTGTGATGTATCTTTCTCCCTCTTCTGGCTTTGCCAAGCCTCATGGCCTCTGCTGCTTCTTCCTCTCATTAGGTCCCCAGAAAGCAGGTGGAGGGAACACCTGCACTCTCCCTTCAAGGCCTCAGGACATATTTGGTCTTGGACTTGGAGGGTCTGAGCAGAGTTTCCTCTGCTTTGAGCCCACTTGGCTTACTTTTGGTTTCCTCTATGGCACCTAAGCCTGTGGCCTGAACAGAGTGTGACAGGGGGTGGGACAAGGGAAGAGAAGAAGTGGTTTCGTAATTCTCCCTTTTTGTATTCTCTGGAGAAGAGATCACCTCCAGATTAGAAGTCTGCATAGGCTCTCCCTTCCATAGCCGCGAGGGGCTTATGGGCAGTCATAAGCCGTGCGGCCCAGAGGGACATGGGAAGTATGACAAAGGGGTGTTTGAAGGCATCCCTTTACCAAATGCGCCGTGAACAGGCAAAGAAAATTTAGAACTGGGTTCTAACCCCCTCTTCTGCTTACCTGTGAGATCCTCTAACAGAGAGTCCATGTTTTGTCGATCTTTGCATGATCTGCCTCTCCCAGAGTTCCTGGTGCATGAAAGGTGCCCATCGCATGTTTGTTGAATGAATACATTATGAATGAGTGCAGGGTAGGCAACTGCTCCTTGGGTTGGGTCCTTAGGAAGCTTGAGCCCATCCCTTCCCTCCCCTTCCTTTTATTACCCTGGCAACAGCCCCACTCCAGTCCCTGGGGATCCCCTTGGCTGACCTCTTGACTTTCTCATATCCAGATCCCTGGTCTATGGGCACAATATCAGATGTCAAGACCAATGCCCGGTTGCTGAAAGGTCGTGTGGACAACATCAACACCCTGAGTTCTGAAATAAAGAGGAATAGAGGTGGCGTGGCAGCAGCTGGCATTCAGGTCCAGATGGTGAATGCCAGCCTGGATCGTGTGCATTCTCAGATCCGGAGGTTGGAAACCAGCATGAAGGAAGCCAATGCACGGTTGCAGATGCTAACAAGTAGTTGGGAAGAAGTCGATAAGTTCAATGCCCAAATCCCGGAGCTAAAAAGAGATTTGGATAAAGCCAGTGCTTTAAACGCAAAGGTCCGGGGACTCCAGAGAGGTTTGGAGAATATCAGCCAGTTGTTCCAACAGCAAAGTAAGTGACTCAGAAAAGAACGTTGCAAGTTGACCAGTGGCCTGTGGGACCTTGCCAGTCTTAGGCATGACACCACTGGGCTCGTGTGTGTGGAGGAAGCGGGAGAGGAGCAGGGCAGCCATGGCTGGAAGGTTAAGAAGAGAGGGCTCAGCACTTGGTTTGGGGAGGGCTTAGGGGCTGTTCAGGAGAGAAGGCACTAGGGACCAGCCAGGGTTCCCACACCGAGGCATAGAATATGAAGGCATTAGGGAGTCTCTTTGTCCTGATCCAAAGCCAGCCATTTTCCATTAGTCTCTACCTAGAGCCCAGGGGCTCAGACACTTGTGATGGCCAATGGAAAATTACTCCTCCCCACAAGAGACACAGATTCTTGATTCAGCCTCTCTCACTCTCCCCTCTCTGAGCCCAGAGACTCTACCAATCTCAGTCAGACTTTCAGGATCTGAGGGAATGTCCCCAAGCTCCTACACAAGGACCCAAAGACCCCAGAGCCCAGCCCCATTCACTCTGTCTCTGGGATCCCACTCAAGTATCCCTACCTAGCCAGCACCAGAGAAAACAGGAACACCAGAGTACATATTTCACTCTTGTTCTCCAGATGACATCCTACAGATGGTTTCTCAAGGCTGGAAGTACTTCAGGGGGAACTTCTATTACTTTTCTCAAGTCACAAGGACCTGGTACAGTGCCCAGCAGTTCTGCTTGTCCAGGGATTCACACCTGACCTCAGTCACCTCAGAGAGTGAACAGGTGAGTGCTGTCCTGTGGGCTCTAGGAAGGGGGTGTATTGGTAGCTGTATCAGGCAGGATGGGCGAGATTATGCTGCGGTGACAAAAGTCCCCAAATATCAGTAATTCTTCAGAATTACTTCTCACTTGTACACTGCATGTCCAATGAGGGCCAGCAAGGGGTTCTGCTCACTGTGGTTACTGAGGGCTTAGGTCAAAGGAGATTTCATCTCAACATATGTTTCCACAATTGCTGAGGTGAGAAAAGGGAACATGGCACATTGTGTGTTGGCTCTTAAAGCTTCTGCTGGAAGCAACGGACATCCCTTCAGCTCACATTTCATTGGCCAAAAAAATGATGCAGTATTTGTAGCTTCAAAGAGGGCAGGGTAGTACAATCTTTCCATGTGCCCAGAAAATAGGAGTATTTGTGAATAGCATTAATGACACTGTCTGACCCAAGAAGTCCCCTACCTGGTTAGGCAGAATATTGAACAAGCTCCTTTCATCTGGAGGTGGGTTAGCAGAGCAGGTGAGATCATGGGCTCTGGAGTCAGAGTCTAGACTCCTAACCCTGTGTCTGTGGGTTCACGGGCTGTCACTGAGGATGGGTGAAGAACTCCCAGAGAGACAGATGCTCCAACTCGGAGTCGTGGCAGCACCTCTGCTCATTCTGTCTCTCTGCAGGAGTGTCTCTACAGGACTGCAGGTGGACTTCTCTACTGGATCGGCCTGAGCAAAGCAGGGAGTGAGGGGTACTGGTACTGGGTGGATGACTCGCTGTTCAACAAGGTCCAGAGTGTGAAGTAAGCCCCGAGAACCCTCCTTCCCAGGCTGGCTCTCTTGGGCCAGGGCCAGGGCATGAAGAGTGGAGTGATAGTTCCTACTGACCACAGGGTTTGTGATTCTTCCCCATCATCCAGGGGCAGCAGCATTGAACAGAGATCTAGCTGACCTCTGCCACTAATTGGCTGTGAAACTGGGGACAAATTCATGGCCTCTCGGTGCCCTCTGCGGTTTGGCAGCATGGCTGTCCACCCAGACATGGCAGGGACCTCGTTCTAAGTTTAGGTCTTTGCACTGTGGGTTCCTGTAGGGCCTTGAGAGTTGTGGGCTGGTGTGGCCCTAACTTGGGGGGTGATTGCAGGCTCAGAGGTTGACAGATCACTGGTCCCCTTCCTCTCAGGCATGGAAAAACTTGAGATGCTATCACCCGGCACCAAAGCTGGGGTTGAAATCTCTCAGTTATTCATTGGAAATATGTTTTTCTCTGTTTTTTTCCTTTGATAGGTTCTGGATTCCAGGTGAGCCCAACAACACTGGGAACAATGAACACTGTGCGGATATAAAGATGTCCTCACTGCAGTCATGGAATGATGCCTCCTGTGACAATGAGTTTCTTTTTATCTGTAAATAACCCTACATCCCATCAGAACCATGTCAGGAGTGGCCCCCAAGCTCAAACTTTAAACTCCAATGCTTGTTGAATTCAAGGAAATGTGGCTCTTTCCTTCATACTCCAGGGTGATTTTGAACCTTAATTTTTCTTGCTTCGAAATTGTCTTGAAGGCATCCGGGAGTCTATCTGCCTTGGCTAGGAGTTCTCTGACCCCACAGAGGCAGCTGAAACCGAAAGGAGATCTTGGGTTGAAATGGGAGCTGAGGGTGGAGAGGATTAGAAGTTCACTAATTCACCCAGTGAGGTGAATCAGAACCTGCAATCTGGGGCAGCACCCTGGGGCGTCCCATCCCTTCAGAGAAGCCTCATCTTCACTGCATGAAAGTTGCTTCGACTGCCCAAGCAATTGTCTGGAGACTGAAACTCAGGGCTTTTCTGGTTGATTCCCCAGAATTCCCAGCTGCCTGCTGAGGTGGCTGTGCTCTCAGTGGGAAGAGCTCTGCTCTGTTTTTTTTTTTTTTTTTTTTTTTTGGTGGTACGCGGGCCTCTTCCTGTTGTGGCCTCTCCCGTTGCGGAGCACAGGCTCCGGACGCGCAGGCTCAGCGGCCATGGCTCATGGGCCCAGCCGCTCCGTGGCATGTGGGATCTTCCCGGACTGGGGCACGAACCTGTGCCCCCTGCATCGGCAGGCGGACTGTCAACCACTGCGCCACCAGGGAAGCCCAGAGCTCTGCTCTTGGTGACCCTGTTCATGCCATGTACCCATGGGCCCCTTCATCCACATCCTCTGAGATCTGAAAACCTTCCTCCCTGGGATGGGCTTGACAGATGTGGGGCTGACATGGGAATGTGTCTCCTTAGAGCAGGACCAGCGTCCATGCGCTTCTCCCTCCCCCTCACTCGCTAAACTCTGGGACCCAGTCTGTCTGCCGAGCCCTTCTGCCTCCCCTCCTCTTTCTTCTGCATCTCCTCTCTCCCCAGAGGGCAGGGGAAGGGGCCTTCAGTGAAGAGGGCACCTCTGAGCTTCATTAGAATAAAATGCTGCCTGGGAAAAGGCCAGTCTCTTTTGTTGTTTTCTTCCTGGGGGTACAGGTGAATGTGCGGGGAAGAACATCTGCTCTGCTGGACATGAAGTTCTGGGGTGTCCTCAGGAAGCAGTTGGGGGTTCAAAATTACAGAGAGTAGGAATGTTCCAGCCCCAGAAATGCCATAAAATATGAACAGTACTTATCTCTGGCTTTTATTGAAATGCAGCAGAGCTAGGACTGCAGTGTCTGCAGTGTCACGACCCTCCTGGTGGTCTTTCCTCCCAGGTGTTCATGGACCATCTTTTGTTCTCTGCCTTTGCTCCCGATGGGGAGACACATCAGGTTTCCCACTCTTCACAGAGACTGTGATCACAGACATCGGGTCCAAATCCCCCATCCAGGGGCCAGGCAGGAATCCAGGCCCGCACCAGACAGGAGAGGAGCAGAGAGGAAGAAGAAAGGGTGCGGTGTGAGTGTGGGGTGGGCTCAGCAGAGCGGCCCTCCCCTCCTTGGGGGTCCTAGTTAGGTGCCCTCTTTAGGGTCCTGGGGAGGGGACGTTTTCCTTCAGTGACTGTGACTAGCAGCGTGGTGTTCTGGGTGCAAAGGGGTCGGGGCTAAGGTCCGGGACATTAGGAGGAATCTTGAAGGAACATGGGGAAACTGGGGTTTTTAAAATATGGTGATGGACAAGGGATGGACAGTCAGCGATGGGGTCCACGAGGGAGCATCTGTAGGCCAGCTCCAGGGACATCTGAGGTCTGAGGGGGCAGGGGCATCAGGGAAGTGAAGACGCGCAAGTTCACAGGGGTGGACTGTGTGGGCATGGAAGACATCTATGTCTTCTCTAAGAAATTCTTGGTTGTTCCTACTCTTCATAATTCGAAGTAGCAAGTTACGGGAGAATGTTATTTCTTCCCAGTGTCGGCTATGAGCTCATAGCGCAAGCTGATGTAGAAATGAAATACAAGTTGTGGGCTCAGGGCTGCCTCTAGGGAACTATCCCGTGATGTGTCCAAACATGACACTGCTCTCCATCTTGCTGTCACGCCTGGCGTGTTAGTCACCATGTCTGGGCTGCCATGCTGAGCAGCATGTGACCCTGCCCCATGCTCCAGCTTCTTGCCTGAGGTGGGCACTTGTCACCAGGGCAGCGGATTCAGAGGCTTGCATTGTAAGGCCTAAAATTTCACTTATTGCCATGATATTTTCTGAGGCTTACAGGGCCTCAAAAGCCTAACTTTGAGTTCCCCAGCTCTCACCAGATATGTCCCCCCACCTGGCCAGTTCCCCTTAACTGGACCAGCTGCACTCCACCCAGTTTTTTTTTTTTTTTTTTTGCGGTACGCGGGCCTCTCACTGTTGTGGCCTCTCCCGTTGCGGGGCACAGGCTCCAGATGCGCAGGCTCAGCGGCCATGGCTCACAGGCCCAGCCGCTCCGCGGCATATGGGATCCTCCCAGACCGGGGCACGAACCCGTATCCCCTGCATCGGCAGGCGGACTGTCAACCACTGCGCCACCAGGGAGGCACCACCCAGTTTTTATTTTTTCAATCATCTTTTCAAAATTTTTTCTAGTTTTATTATGATCAGAAAATTAGGTTCTGTACTTTTTTTTTTTTTTTTTTTTGCGGTACGCGGGCCTCTCACTGTTGTGGCCTCTCCCGCCGCAGAGCACAGGCTCTGGACGCGCAGGCTCAGAGGCCATGGTTCACGGGCCCAGCCGCTCCGTGGCATGTGGGATTTTCCCGGACCAGGGCACGAACCCGTGTCCCCTGAATCGGCAGGCGGACTCTCAACCACTGCGCCACCAGGGAAGCCCTCCACCCAGTTTTCAACCTACTGGGTTCTGCTAACCCGCCAGTCCAGAAACTGTTCAAACAAGCCAATCACATCCTCCTGCAGGAACCAGGGACACACTATCCTCTTGTTGCTGCAAAGCTGACCTCTTACGGCTCTTGTTGGTTCCCTCTCCTCCTGGGTGTAACCCCCGTGTGGCCCTGCATGGTATACAGTGTCCTCCTCCGGACTGTGACAGTATGTGACTAGTAAACTGCCGTGAGTATTATCTGCCCAGCGTCATAAGTCATGTGTTTGGCCATCTTGTACTATTTGGGGCAGGAGATGCCTTCCTCACTGACTGAATGCATCCAGTCACAATTCATATGTTAAAACCCTAATCCCCACTGGGATGGTATTAGGAGATGGGACCTGTAGGAGGTAATTAAGTCACCAGGATGGAGCCCTCATGATAGGATTACTGCTCTTATAAGAAGAGACATGAGGGAATTCCCTGGTAGTCCAGTGGGTAAGACTCCATGCTCCCAATGCAGGGGGCCTGGGTTCCATCCCCGGTCAGAGAACTAGATCCCGCATGCCACAACGAAGATGCCATGGGCCACAACTAAGACCCGGTGCAGCCAAAGTAAATAACTAAATTTCTTTTTTTTTTTTTTGTAAAAGAAGAGACATGAGAGCTTGCCTCTCTGTCTGCTCTCCATCCTGTGAGTTTACAATGAGAAGACAGCCATCTGCAAACCAGGAACAGAGCCCTCACCAGGAACTGAGTCTGCCAGCATCCTGATCTTGGATTTCCCAGCCTCCAGAACTGTGAGAAAGAAATTTCTCTTGTGTAAGCCTCTTAGTCTGTGATTTTTTTGCTATAGCAGCCTGAATTGACTAAGACACTCACCACTGGGGCAAATAGGAAGCGATAAGAACAAGACTGGCCAGGAATCTCTGGTTGGTACTGATGTGAAGGGATGAATGGGACTCTGACCACTTCTCTGGGAAAGAATTTGAACCTGGAAATACCCAGGGATTGAGGCAGTTAACAGAGAGGAGTTGAGTTGGAAGGGCCCTGAGTTAGAGAAAGGCTGGAGGGGCCACCATGGGGCACCTGCAGAAACCAAGAATAGGCAGAAGCTGTGAGGCAGAGAAGCAAAGCACACGAGGAATATATCTGGCAGAGAAAAGAGAATGGTGCGGAGGAGGGAATAGGCGAGACACAGAGGGGAGGGCAGCAGAGTGAAGGCCCAAGAGCCTGGCTGCTGAGGTTCCTGGAACCACCTCAGATGCAGCCCAGCCCTCCTGACACTCCTGGGTCCTGTGCACGTGTATCCTGCGATACGACCTGCCCCCATGACCCTGCCCATTACTTTTTCTGCAAACTGAAGGAACCTGGGTCAGTAAGGATGTATTTTTATTTGGAGTCTGTGCCCCACTCTGTAACCAACCAGCGTAGCATGGCCAGGCCCTCCTCCCTTCAGGAAACTGGGACAGCTGTTGCTTTGCCTTGCCTTGGGACCTTGGCTCACTTACCCCCGCAGGCAGGGCTTACTTCTCCAGTGAGGTCGCTACATGGGTACCTGCCCTTCTGCTGGCAATGGGTCCTTACCCAAGAAGTCCAGCATTGACAGAGCTTTAGTCCTTGTCTCAGGTCATGGACACGACAATATTTCTAATGAAATTCCAGGATTGTTTCCATTATAAGCTGGAAAGTTGGGAGCCAAGGATGGGTGAGAATTTTATCTCATCCAACTTGTGTATTTATTTTATTATAGTATTATATATTTTTTCTGATTCTGCAGGCTAACAATGATTGACATGCCTTCTCTGAATGCTGCAATGAAATGCTCTTGAAAAATCTGTATTTTTGTATTTGAATACAAAGAAGAGGAGAAAAAATATTTGACCCACTCTTACTGATTGACTGATCCTAGCTCTTGTGAACAGGTACATGCTATAATATTTTACTTTCTGTTTTATGCTTTATTTGTCTATGCATCTATGTATCCATGGATCTATCTATCTATCTTCCTTCTTTCCCCTCCGTTCCTCCCTCCCTCTTCCTTCCTCCCTCCTTCCCTCCCTCTTTCTCCCTTCCTTCCTCCCTTCCCTCCTCTCTCCTCCTCTCCCCTCTCCTCCCCTCCCCTCTCCTCCCCTCCCCTCCTTCCCTCTCTCCCTTTCTTCCTTCCTTCCTTCCCTCCTCTCTCCTCCTCTACCCTCTCCTCCCCTCCCCTCTCCTCCCCTCCCCTCCTTCCCTCTCTCCCTTTCTTCCTTCCTTCCTTCCTTCTTTCCTTCTTTCCTTCCCTCCCTCCCTCCCTCCCTCCTTCCCCCCCTCCTTCCTTCCTTCTTTCTTTTTTTCTCTTTCTCACATCATGCCACAAAGCTATCTCTCTCCAGCCTTGCCCTTGGCTGCCTCTGCTTTGGCGTTGATGCCAGGCAGACTCTCCCCAATGGTGATCTGGGTAGCTCCAAGCTTAGAACCTCACAGCTCTGTAACTTCAGAGGAAAGAATTTCCCCTTTCCAATAGTTTCAACAAAAACCCAGCATTGGGTCACATGCTCAGCCCTGAAGCAGTAATGGAGGTCAGGGAGATGGGTTATGTTCATTGAGCCATAGGCTTAATCCTGGGAATTGGGTATGGGCTCAGCCTCACCCCTGCCAGAAGACTGAGCATGAGGCCAGGATGGTTCTCAAAACTAATCCCGGGAGAGATGCCTGAAGGAGGGAGACTGTTAGTTCACAGCTGCCCAGGGCCCTGCTTGCAGCCATGGGTCTCTTCCTTCCATCAAAACTGCGGGATCAGCCACTCCCAGCTGTTCACCCTGTGTTGTCAGGGGTTGATATGGCTGATCAAAAACTTCTGGGGTGTCTGAAGCTAAGGGTCTGCATCTCTAGGCGGACGGCCCTGTACCATTCAGTGGAGACAGGGACAACCAACCTGTGAGAGGTCCTGACCAATGAGTGGTTCTAAGTGTTAATGTATAAGATGTCCATTTGATTTTTTCTGGCCAGAGAACAGAGAAACCTCTCGGCAAGGATTAGAAACGTCCTGGTGCTTCTTTCCTGCTGGCAGATTACGTTCTTGTGGGAGAAATAAGAGCTGGGAGCCTGGAGTGGGGAGGGGATTGGGCACAGGGAAGGGGGTGAGAGGAGGAGTCCTGTTGATCAAGCCTGGAGGACTGTGCCCCTTCCTGGCCAGACCTCGTCCTTCTAGCTGAGCAAGGGTTCTCCAAAGTTCTGCTTTTGAGGTTCTCTCAGCTTCTCAGGCCCAGGAGGAAACAGCTCCTGAGTGGGCTGACATGGGCCCTTCCTGTATGTGGGGAAACAGAAACCAAGGCAGGCACTTTCTTTTCTGCTGCTTCCCTGGGCCTCTTACAAGCCTCTTGGGGGGTACCTCTGGCAGCTCCCCTCCCACTTGGACACTCCTGGGGTCTCAGGCAGCGCTGTTACGGACTTCACATTTTCCTGTGTCCTCTCCTCTCTGCTCAGCTTTCAACTGGCAGGAGGTAGCAGGCTTGTGGATGGCGGCTCTGTATTCTCCACACACACACACACACACACACACACACACACACACACACACATACACATATACACGCACCACACATATATACACACATACATACACATATAAACACATACACATACACACACATCACACACACACATCACAGCACACATAAACATACACACATACACATATACGCACACCACACACCACACATAAACCTACACGTATACACACATACACACACCACACATATATACACACACATACACATATAAACATATACATATCATGCACACATATACACATACACATAATCACGGATACGCATATCCATATACGCAATATATGGATACACAATACACAAATATACACATATACAAATATACACATACACACATATATCACACAATACACATATACACATACACATATACACATACACGCACGTACATACACACACACACACACTGCCATGGCATCATGAGCTGGGTGTAGGCAGGCACTCCCCTGCTCACCCTGCCGACGAGCTGTGCTCCCGGCTGGCTGTGGCTGCGTTGACAGTGGCCATCCACGACACAGGCTCCTGCTGGACCTAAGCTGCTCTCCTGGCCTGGCCGCAGGAGAAGGCATTTTCAGTGTGGCTTCTGCACCACGGAAGCCGGACGGCGGGCTTCTCAGGTGGTGTTCGGGGCCCTATGGGAGGCTGACTCCAGCATTTGGGAAAACACTGTGGGAATGGGATGTAGGGACTGAAGGTGAAAATGGGAAAAGTCAACACAATTTGGATGGAACAAGCCACATGCAAGGTAACTGACATCTCGTAAATGGGCTGCTGGTGAGATAGGGGACAAAGACATAATTAGATTTTCATGAGATAAAGAAAATGTGATCCATTTCCATAAGATTGTAACCCTCTGGACTGATGGGGAACGGAGGAGCGAGAATCTACCGTCATCCTCAGAACTGACTTCAGGAGGGCTGCCTTGACCAGCCATTGGGGTTAGTGATTCTGTCCAGCTGGTCACCCCCATGGGGGTGGGGACTTGGGGCTGCACAGCTCCCCTGGGAAGGCTCACTCCTAGGTCTCAGCCCACAGGCAGCAGGAACCCCCTGACGCAGTGTTTGTTCCTCCTGGGAGTTACAGGTCTCATTGTAAAGCAGCACGTTGGCTTACCCCACAGTTTCTTCTGAGTTAGTCCTGAACCTGATCAACTGAGGGGGGCACGGATGCAGTCAGCTTGAGGTGAGATCTTGGATTACGTTGGGTCCTCTTTGGTGTTTTCTGACATCACTTCTGACACTAGATGTGTGGTGTTTTCTGACATCATCTGAGTGTCCTACAATTCAATTCAATTCTGACACTCACCCCTGGAGTTAGCACAGACCCCACAGGTTAGGGGCTCAGCCCCACAAGACCGCCCCAACTTCAGATGCCACGTGCAAGTAGGCTCTCCAGGCAACCACACTTCTGCCCAGCCAACGGCAAATCTGGGGAACCCCATGACCCCTCTCAGGTCGATAATTCACTAGAATGACTCACAGAACTCAGGAAAACACTGTAATTACCTTTTTTTTTTTTTTTTTTTTTTTTTGTGGTACGCGGGCCTCTGACTGTTGTGGCCTCTCCCGTTGCGGAGCACAGGCTCCGGACGCGCAGGCTCAGCGGCCATGGCTCACAGGCCCAGCCGCTCCGCGGCATGTGGGATCCTCCCGGACCGGGGCATGAACCCGTGTCCCCTGCATCGGCAGGCGGACTCTCAACCACTGTGCCAACAGGGAAGCCCTGTAATTACTATTAAAGTTTATGATGAAGGATACAAATGAAGATGAAGAGGTACAGAGGTACGGAAGGGGCCTGGCAGCATGGGAGCCTCTGTCTCCATGGAGGTGGGGTGCAACGCCCTTCTAGTATGTGGGCGTGTTCACCAGCCAGGAAACTTCTTGAAAACTCCTTGAATCTCTCATGGTGTTTATAAGCTTTTATACCCCAATAAGAGAGGTGAGAGTTCAGTCTTTCTGAGACTATCTCCCATCTAGAAGCTCTCTAGGGGTCTATTCTCAGTCCCCTTGTTAGCATAAACTCAAGTGTTGTTGAAAAGCGTTTGTTTTGAATAACAAAAGACACTCCTGTCGCCAGAAAATTCCAAGTTTTTAAGAGCTCTGTTCTAGGGACCAGGACCGAGATGAAATATGTTTTTTATTCCACTAGAATCCCTTTCTTGTCATGCCAGGTGTGAGGTCCTGAGTGGGCAGAGAGTCACCTTAGCCCTTCCTTTGACCTGCAAACACCTGCTTACACTGACCTAGCCTCCTCCCTTCCCCGACCGCCTGTTATTTAAGAGCATCTGGGGCTGGGATTAAGAGTCAGCCATGGGGGCTTCCTTGGTGGCGCAGTGGTTGAGAGTCCGCCTGCTGATGCAGGGGACACGGGTTCGTGCCCCGGTCCGGGAAGATCCCACATGCCACGGAGCGGCTGGGCCCGTGAGCCATGGCCGCTGAGCCTGCGCATCCGGAGCCTGTGCTCCCCAACAGGAGAGGCCATAACAGTGAGAGGCCCACGTAACGGAAAAGAGTCAGCCATGGGTCACAAGGATGTTTTTTCTGCAAAGCTGAGAAGGAACCCCTGACCTCCTCCTAAGTGGCCGGTGAAAAGTGTCTGTGACATTGGGGCAGAGGTTAGTGTTTGGGGCTACACTGGAGCACGGAGAGGGGGCGGATGGGCCTGAGGGGAGGGCAGAGGCTGGTGCTGAGGGAGAGGGAGAATGGGGGTGCAGACTGGCGCCTGGGAGCCTTGAGGGGAAGAGCCCAGCTGGGGCGCTTCTGCAAAGTCAGCAGCAGAGGGAGGCAGGCACAGCTGGTTAGGAATGACTCAGGAGCATATAAATCCGGGTATTGCAGCTTCACTTCCCATCACTGCTGGCCCGCAGCGTGGCCTTTAGGAGCCCGGGGCAGGGAGTAGCACTGGAGGATGAAGGAAGCAGAGATGAGGGGTGACGAGGTCCGCTTCTGCACAGGAAACCAGAGTGTCTCCCTGTGCTCCCGAGGTGAGAAAACGGGGGCCCCAGCCCGTCATCACCAGGGACCAGCCTGCTGGGCCCCAGCCCTCCGCCATTTTCCTCAGCCCCTGCCTGGCAGGCTCAGTGCTGGCTCAGCTTCCAGAATTAGCAGGCAGGGCAGAAGGTGCTTCAGGTGAGGACAGACAGCCTGCGGCCCACACTCAGTCTCCATGTGAAATCTCCCCGGACCCTTTTCCTTGGGGATGGCAACCTGGCAAGAGAAAGAGAGTGAGCTTTGAATTTAGGGGACCGGGTTTTGAACGCCATCTCTGCACACTGGGCTGGTCCCATGAGGCCTCAGGGACTCCGGGCTGTCGTCTCTCCCACTTTGAGTGGGTTTCCCTGTACACTCAGCCCCCAGACTCCCAGGCATAGCCCTTTTTAGGACACTCGTGGCAGACTTTCTGACCCAGCCGGGGAGACTCCAGGACTGACCCATGTCAGCCCCCAAGGGCTCTGCATCTCACTCATGGAGGATCCATGGAGCAAGGCTGGCCCTGGGGCGCTGAGGTCAGAGTTCCTGCTGGGTCTCCTGCCCTCCCTCTTTCTGCTTTCATTCAAATGACACCTTGGTTGCGCCAGGTTCTGTGCCCTGTGCACGCCTTCCAGGCTCCGGGCTGTGGTCTTCTCTTAGCCTTTATGTTGCTACCACAGCCTCCACGAGCCCTGGTGCACGTCTCCGAGCACTCATTGCCCTTCCCCACGGTAAGTGTGGAAAGTGCTCTCAGCCCCAGCAGACAGCCAGGAGAGGGAGCCCAAGGGGCGGAGACTGCTCGCACAGCACAGTCTCGTCCCGGACCCTGGCTTCTCCCCTGCAGGGCTGGACCCCGGGGCAGTGGCTCCTGCAGCCCCCAAGATGCCGAGATGTTTGCAGGCCACCCTGGCCTTTGTGGCCGCGACCGTGGTCTCCTCTCTTGTGGCTCTCTTCATTGTGGGTAAGCTCCTAGGTGACCCAAACTTGGCTGACTCTCTCTCCTTCCTGCATCAAGGTCCCAAAGAGCCCCAGATGTACGCCCTCTACTCCCAGGAGGGTCATTCCACCTCTAGTCCCAGGTCCAAACCAGAGCTTTCCTGGGACCTGACCAAGGCCTGTCCAAGGGGGGCCTCCCAAGAGATGAGGCCCATAAGGGGAGCTCTGAGGGGTCCTTGGTGTCATCTTCCCCCATCCCCTCGGGAACCCTGAGTGGAGGTAGGGCAGCCTGTTCCTCCAGGCTCAGTGCTGAGGGATTATGCTGACCTGGGAATGGGGTATCTCAGCTCTACAGCACCTAAGACCTGCACTGGAGACACACGCCTCCCTCCAAGAGTTTCCGGAAGACAACAGTACTGGGCAGTTCCTCAAGGCACCCGACGGTAAGTAGCCACGGTAGGGGGTGGGTGGGAGGGAACTGGGACCTTGGATGCCCAGACCCTTAGGACACGCTTCTTCCCTGATACCCTCAGGGCCACGCTCCTCACAGAAAGGCATTATCTTGTTTTATTTAATGGATTTTTTGAGGTATAATTGGCACATAATAAAGTATACACATTTAAAGCCTACAAACTAAGTTTTTGTTTTTTTTTTCCGATATGCAGGCCTCTCACTGTTGTGGCCTCTCCCATTGCGGAGCACAGGCTCCGGACGCGCAGGCTCAGCGGCCATGGCTCACGGGCCCAGCCGCTCCGTGGCATGTGGGATCTTCCCAGACCGGGGCACGAACCCGTGTCCCCTGCATCGGCAGGCGGACTCTCAACCACTGCGCCACCAGGGAAGCCCTGGCCTACATTTTTTTAGGTAGTAAAAATTGTGTATCAAGAGGCTTCATGCTTAGTGTACAAATACAGTGTAAGACTAAATATGGGCTTTATTCATACCTATTTTCTTTACCATAATGACCCATCTAGTGGTGAAATTTCAGTGGAATTAAACATCAACAGCTCTCAATGATATAATCAGTTATTTTCAAGTTCAATTACAATGGCAAAATAATCCAGTAGGTGAGTATTTCAATCCTTCTGCTCCCCAGTTCACATGAGATAGTTGAGTAGGCCTTTATTTCGTTTTTGTGTTTACATTCTCAGGCGGCCATTCCCAGGGTCTGGGTGGTTACAGGCTGCTTGAGGAGAACTCAGGGTTGTGCCATAGACATTTCCCTTGGAAATCTTAAGAACACTCTGGTTGGCCCATGTAATGAAAGGCTTCCCTATGTAATGGGCCTCTTAGCTGCCTTCTCCATTTCCTCCTTCCAGATCCCTACCACTTTGGCAGGAAGGCAGAGCTGCAAGAGGCTATCCAGATGTTTAAAGGGCACGTGGAGAATTCCAGCACCTGGAGCGTGGAGATCCAGATGTTGACGTGCAGAGTGGACAATGTCAGTTCTCAGATCCAGATGCTCGGTGGTCATCTGGAAAGTGCCAGTGCTGACCTCCAGATGGTAAAAGGCATCTTAAAGGATGCCAGCACCTTGAGTTTCCAGACCCAGATGTTAAGAAGTTCCTTGGAGGGGACCACTTCTGAGATGCAGAAGCTAAAGGGAGATCTGGAAGAGACACAAGCTTCACATTCCCAGATCCAGAGTTTCTTAAAAAGCAGTTTAGAAAACACTAGCACTGAGCTCCATATGTTAAGCAGAGGCTTAGAAAATGCCAACACGGAGATCCAGGTGTTGAAGGCAGGGTTAGAAACGGCAGATGCTCAGGCCCGATTGGCAAACAGTAGTTTAAAGAATGTTAATGCCCAGATCCATGTTTTGAGCGGCAATCTGGATAGTGTCAATGATTTAAGGGCCCAGCAGAAAGTTTTAAGAAGTAGTTTGGAAGGTGCTACTGCTGAGATGCAGAAGCTAAAGGGAAGTCTGCAAAATACAAATGCTTTAAACTCCCAGACCCAGACCTTTATAAAAGGCAGTTTAGGCAACACCAGTGCTGAGATTCAGGTATTAAGAGGTCATTTGGAAAGGGCTGGCGATGAGATTCGCCTGTTAAAAAGAGATTTGGAAACTGTCACTGCCCAGACCCAAACAGTAAATGGTCACCTGGAACAGACAGACACTGAGATGCGAGTATTAAAAACAGAGCTAGAAAGCGCCATTGCCTTAAGTTCCGAGATTCAGGTGTTAGATGGTCTTTTGAGAAACGCCAGCCGAGAGATACAGACCTTAAAACAAGGAATGAAGGATGCTACGGGCTTAAATTCCAAGACCCAGATGTTAGAAAGAAATCTGCAGGAGGCCAGAGCTGAGGTCCACAGGTTGAAAGAGGATTTGGAGAACACCAAAGCACTGACTACGAAAATCCAGGAGGAGCAGGGTAGCCTGGAGACCCTCCGCGCAGCCTCTGCTTCGCAGGAGCAGCTCCAGAGGACCCAAAGTAAGTTGGAGGGGGGCTGGGGAGGGTAGTGCCTCCTGTCCCTTCAGGCTTTTGCTTACTTCTACATGCACCCCCCTGGGAAGAAGTGTGGGTGCTGGAGAGGGGCGGGACCCCACCAAAGGCGGCATAATCCCTGCTTATCATCTGACCAGAGTGACAAAACAAACACCTGGGAAACAAATGAGATCTGGTGGAGGTGTGCAATAGGGACAGAGTGTGTTAGCAGGCCCAGACAGCCTGATTTCCGACTTCCTGCTAGCCCAGATGCTGTGATTTCCCTCAAGTTGTTCACCTTCTCTGAGCTTCACTTTTCTCATCTGCAAAGTGGAGACACTAATATCTGCTTCACAGTGAGGATCCAATGAGTTAACACATATAAGGCATTTAACTAAGTGCCCAGCATTCTTGCATTCATCTGACAAAAATGTTTTGAGGCCCTAGGATGTGTCAGGAGCATAAAGATGAACAAGATGTGATTCCCACCCTTGAAGCTTGCAGGCGGGTGGAGCAGCCTTGCACAAAAGGCGTCAGAGGTGCTATGTGGGGAGCAGGTCTAAAAACTGGGGTTGGGGAGGAGCAAAAAAGAAGGAAAAGAAGGGATCTTCTCCGGGCTGATGTCCTCTGGTGTAGACAAGGATCTTCCAAAGGGGGAGGAAATCTTCTGGGGGAGAAAGGATCAAAAGATGCTTCAATGGTAATTTGGCCCTTGAACTGAGTCCTGAAGGACCAGTAGGTGCTCGCCAAGCAGATAGGATAAGGGAACAGCAGGTCACAGGCATGGAGCTGTGAACCATGAGGTTCAAGAAACTTCAGGCAGTTCTGTCTGACTGGACTGTGGCCAAGTGGGTGGTTGATGAGGCACAGGCTGAAAAGACAGTAGGCAGGGGCCAGAGTGGTGGCTTTCAAACTGTTTTGAATGTAACCACAGCATGAAATCCATTTTACATTGTGACCCAGTATAATTATGTGTCACACACACACACACACACACACACACACACACACACATTTCAGAAAGCAAAACTTTTACCACATGAATGGTAATAGTTTATATTTTATAATCTATTATTTATAATAGATTATAATAGATTATAATCTACTTTAATATTTTATAATCTATTCTCCAAAAAACCCTACAACCTCAATACAACCCATTAGTGGGTTGATGACTGTGGCTGGAAAAACACTATGTGAGGAAGGGAGGCAGACCTGGAGAGACACCAGCTAGATGTGGAAGGCCTCTGAGCTTGGGTTTCTTTTTTTAAAAAATATATTTTTAAATTAAAAAAATGTTTACTTATTTGGCTTCATTGGATCTTAGTCGTGGCACGCGGGCTCTTTAGTTGCAGCATGCAAACTCTTCGTTACGGCATGTGGGATCTAGTTCCCTGACCAGGGATTGAACCCAGGCCCCCTGCATTGGGAGTACAGAGTCATAGCCACTGGACCACCAGGGAAGTCCCTGAACTGGGGTTTTGTCCTTCAGGAAATGAGGATCTATCGAAGGGCTTCAAGGAGGCTGGCTAGATGGGTCTCCAGGCTGAGACAGGGAATAAAAGAGGAAGACAAGCAGCGAGATTTGGACATACTGAGTCTGAGATGCTTTGGGGGAATTCAAGTGGCCATCATCTGCAGGCTGTCTGGAGTGTAGGAGAGGGGCCCTGCTGCACACAGAGATGCAGGAGCCCTGGGTATGCTGGTTCTGGTTGTGGCAGTGGGAGTGGGGAGTTTGCATGAGATAAAATGCTTCGTGAGAAGGAGGCTGAGGGTGGAAACAGGAAGTCAAGAAGGGTGGCAAGAAGGGAAAGAGGTGTTTTTGAAGGAGACTGGAGAAGGCAGTCTCAGAGGCAGGAGGAGAACTAGGAGATGTACAGTTGGGGAAGCCAAGGAAGGAGAGCATTTCAAGAAGGGAGTGGCTAGTTCTGGCAAATACCTAAGAGAGGCCAGGTAAAAAATCAATAAGCAACCACGAACTTCAGGCAATTAGTAAGTCATTGGAATAAAGTTTCAGTGGAGAGTTGTATGTGGCCTGGAGGCCAGACCATGGTCAGTAGGGCGTGAATGAGAGATTAGGTGTCCAAGTCATTCAGGGGCCTTAGCTGAGAAGAGGAGAGAGATGAGGCCTAGGTGAAGGGGATGGAAGGGTAGAAGGAGGGATTAAAAAACAACCTGTATCTTTCATACTAATATCACAAAACTTACATATTAATTATAGACAACGTGGCAAATATTGAAAAATAGAAAGATGAGACTATGACAACTTGTATTTCTGTAAAAATGTCTATTTTTACAATAAGAACCCACTGCTAATATTTTGGTGAACTTCCTTGAGAGGGATTTTCTAAATTAGGATAGGCTTGATCTGCGGGTCAGAAAAAGGCACCAGCAAAGAGGGAGGAGATTGAAGGAGAGAGAAACTGGAGTGGGGGTGTGTTGGGGAGACAGTGTTGGATGGGGGGAGACAGAAAGAGAGAGAGAGGAGAGAATGAAATGCACAGCTGAGTGATTGGCCTTGAAGGGTTGGGATAGTACTTGAACCTCTGAGGCTGGGAGGGGAGGAGGTGTGGAAGTAGATGTTCACCCAGGTTTGCAGATGTGGGTACATGACACTGAGGGAGCTTGATATTTAGTAGTGTCTCTGTAAAGCAGGAGGTCCCTGGTGAGAGAAGAGGGAGGGAGCTGTGAGGGAGGGGGCCATTTGGAGCATCTGCTGAAAAGATGGGGCTGACAAGTGAGGGGCTTGACAGATAGCACTGAGGACCAGCTCTACTGTTTTCCTCTGCTGCCCTCTGTCAGAAGCCTGGAAGTCTTCCCTTCTTAATGACTCTCCTATGCTGTCCTCTTAACTCCCTCCTATATCTTGCTGCTGCTTTGGTACGGACCAATGCTTCTCCACCTTGGGGACACACTGGAATCACCCAATGAGCTTTTTAAAAATGATGCCTGTAATGAACCTCCAGAACTCTGACTTTTCTCTGGGGAGAGGGGTGATTCTGGGATGCAGCCTGGGCATCAGAGTTTTTTAAAAAGCTCCCTAGGTGGTTCTAATGGGCAGTCAGGGCTAAGAACCATTAGTTTAACTTTTTCTTAAAGGGCCACACAGTCGATATTTTGAGCTTTTGGCTGAACAGTCTCTGTTGTAACATCTCTGCTGTTGTAATAATAAAGCAGCCAAAGACAGTCTGTAAACTAAAGGGCACGGCTGTGTTCCAATAAAACTCTATTTATAAAAAGAAGCTGCTGGTAGGCTGTGGTTTACCAGTCCTTGGTTTAGACTGCTGTTTCTCAGACTTTGGAGTGTATCAGAATCACCTGGAGAGTTTGTTAAAATGCAGATTGTCAAAAAACAATTTTGGATTCAGCTGGTCTGGGGTGAGTCTGAGAATCAGCATTTCTACCAAGTTCCCAGGTGCTGATGCTGACGGTCCTGGGACCACACTTTGAAAACCCCTGGTTTACACACTCACCATTTATTATTCAGACGTTACAATTGTGTTGTAATTGGTGTCTCTGTCCCAATTAAGATTGCGTTCTTCCTGTTGAGCATCCACACCGTTACCAGGTTGACATTTTTACAGTGCAAATCTAAGCATATCATGATCCTTCGTTAAAACCCTTCAGGGCTTCCCACTGCTCACAGGAAAAATCTTCCAAACTCCTTTACATGGGATGTGCGATTTTGTGCTGGTGAACCTGTCCGTGTTCACTTCCCATCCCTTGTGCACTGACCATTCCAGTACTTGAACAGATCAGGCTATGCCATGCTGTTTCACACCTTCATGCTTTTGTGACTACTCTGTCCCCTGCCTGGAATGCTCTCCTTGGCACTGCCTATCTGGCACAATCTTCCTCAGTCTTTTAAGACTCAGCTCAAGTGACCTCTCACCTAAGGTGTCCTTCCTGAGCCCCACTTCCCGCCCAGGTGAAATAGACCACACCCTCTTTTGTGCCTCTAACATGCATTGGTTTTCAATCAATGCATCTTCAACACCTTTTTGAGCATCTGTCTCATTTACTAGACAGTAATTTCCTTGAGGGCATGAATCATGTCTTACTGATTTCTCTATAACAGTCCCTGATTCATAGAAGTTGAGGAATGTTGAACAAAAGAATAGATGAATGAATAAGTGAGTCTATTCTGGCACCATTTCAAGCAGCTGTGATAAGGATGATGTTAAAGAAGAGAGTGTCAGGACAGGGAGAGATGAATGAATCAGGGCGTGTGCTCACGGGATGAGCTATTAGAGTCTGAAGTTGTGAGGTCAGGCAGACCAGGGGATGAAAAGGTCCCAAGTGTGGTCCTGGGTGTGGGCAGCTGAAGTGGATGGAGATGAAGTCAAGGAAATGAGGGAAGCTACAGGTTGGCTGTGCACTCTCCCAGGGAAATGGCAGGAATTGAGGTGCAGAGAACTGTCAGGTGATAGCAATGAGTTGGGAAAGAGGGTAGTATAGCTAGGAAGCAGGAGCCTCGAAAGAGTATTGTTGGGTAGCAGAGCTGTCTGAATATCCCCGGAGTGATGGAGCCAGATGTCCTGAGCTGCTGCTGAGTAGTGGGCTGGGGGTGAACCCTCCCAGACCGTGCCCCTGTAGCACTGGGCATCAAGCATTGCATGGGCTTGTGACCCTCAGTGGTCAGTCCCTGGACAGATCAGGATCCATAGCCAGCTCCTGGTTCTCTCTCCTCCCCCACCTTTGCTCCAGATCAACTCCTCCAGCTGATCCTGCAAGGCTGGAAGTCCTACAGTGGGAGCTTGTATTACTTTTCTCATGCCAAGAAGACTTGGGAGGAGGCTGAGCAGTTCTGTGTGTCCCAGGGAGCCCACCTGGCCTCGGTGACCTCTGAGGAGGAGCAGGTCAGAGCTGTGGGCTTGGGGTGGTGCTGCTGGGGTTGATATGGGAGCAGGGACTTTGGTGCTTTGGCCTTCCCCCTCTTGGAGTGGGCATGGCAGAGATCTCCATGTCTCCTCTGTCAGTCAGGGAGCAAATATTTATTGAATTGTGATGAGCATCTTGCTCTGGAGGTACAAGCACTGACAGCAAACCCCAATGTCCTCAGTGAATGAGGGAGATGCCCAGAGGAGTCAGCAGAGAGGAAGGGCAGAGGGAGGTGGCACCAAGTGACTGCCCTTAATGTGTCGGGCGCAACCTTCCCTCCCCATTCCCTCATTTTCCTCTCAGTCTTCCTCTCTACTTGCCAATCTTGATTTTAATGTCAGTTCATCTAATGGCTATGGAAGGCCCATGAGCAGAAGACGCAGGCTTCTTGGGAAGGCCAGACACACATATGGGTTTGAGGACCACCAAAGGCAATAGAGCCCCAGAGTGGCCCATACGCCGAAGGCTCTTTTCCGAAGTTACTAGGGTTATTGACAAGGGCCCACTGTAGTTTTGGTCAAATTTAACTTACAGACCTGTCCAACCCTTGTGATTTTCTTGAGACTGTTCTTGTCTGCCCGTCAAAGGACATGCTATTTTGTAAAACACATCTTCTTAAAAAAACTGTGACCAGATCTGTCTTTGTCCCAGTAAGGCCACACTCCTCATCAGGTCAACATGGGAGAAGCTGGACTTCCCTGAGGTGACCTGGCTGCTGCCCTGGATCTGGAAAACCATGGAACGCATAGGGAGGGGACCCAGCTCCTGGAAAGTGGGCTTCATGTCCCTGGGACTAGGGAGGGCGTGGCTTCGATTCCTCTTCCACGCGGCCTGGTGAACAAGCTCCTCACACAAGGTCACACGACCCTGCCTTTCCTCCACAGGCATTTCTGATACAGTTCACGAGTGCCTCTTACCACTGGATTGGCCTCACTGACAGCGGTTTGCAGGGCTTCTGGCGCTGGACAGATGGCACACCATTCAATAGTGCCAGGAGCAGTGCGTGAGTCCAGCCACTGTCTGGTGCCGTCCCAGGCACTGTCTTGGGCAGGTCTGGCTACAGACTCTGTCCTGTGTGTGTATCCCTGCCCATGAAGTGTTAGTGTTCTGTGTGATATATGTGTATGATGTGTGTGTGTGATGTGTGTGTGAAGTGTGTGTATCATGTGTGTGGTGTGTGTATGATGTGTGTGTACACCAGCATAGCTGTGATCCTTGCCTGGACCCCTCCACAGGGGCGTCAGAACAGGACAGGTCCTGGGGCTGGCAGGCAGCCTATGAGTGGGTCTTTCTGTTTTGTTGTGTTTTGTTTGTTTTTGCCTATCCTATACCCTACTACTTAGGTCTGGTCCCAAGGAGCTTTGCCCCCATCTGAAGGTATCTGAATATGAATTCTGGGGTGGGGACTTGCAGCTTTAGACACCCTTCCCGTCCCTCCATTCTCAGTAACTAAGGACAACCTCAGCAGAGCCATCCTGAGGGCACCACTGGCCCCATCCTGGGGCTACCAGGGTATTGGGGACCTGTGTCACTTCAGCTCCTTATGCCACAGCAGGACAAAGGGACACTTCTTTCATCTAGCAGAATAAAGCCCTCTTGTTTCCAGGTTTTGGGACAAGAATCAGCCGGACAACTGGCGACATAGGAATGGGCATACGGAAGACTGTGTTCACATGCAGCTGAAGTGGAATGACATGTACTGTAACGCCCTCTACTACTGGGTCTGCAAGAAGCCCGTGGGCCGGATGTAGTCTGAGGGCAGGCGGAGCTGAGCGCCTTCTGCAGGATGCCTTGGGAGCCTCTGAACTCAGCTTGCTCTCTGGGGCCTTCCATTTGGCCTTTGTTTCTCCTGCCCTGTCCTTCTGAAAAAAATCTTTCCAACATGTTTACCTCATGTGACCCAGCACAAGCAATATCTCCTCAAGGCGAGAGCCTTGTTTTGCCTCTGTATCTCCCTTGGCAACTAGCACAGGCCTGTCAGACAGCAGGTCCTCAATAAACATTCGGATGTACGAAAGTTTGGACTTGTCTCTGTGACAGCTGCCAGGCTCACTTCTCCCTGCCTTGGTTCTCCTTCCCTCAGGGTCCCTTCTGTCTTGAAACAAGCATATCTTGTTTAAGGGCTTTATAGCTAGGAACTTCCAGTTGGTTTGTTGAAAACAGCAGAGGTTTAACACAAACTACAGGGAGTTGGTAGGGGTACAAATTCCCAGGAAGTCATAGACACCCCAGGTGTTCTCTGTACTTTCTTTGTAGAAGATGGGGCTGGAGCTGGATTTTTCCAGCGCTTTAAATAACTCCAAAAACTCATTTCTTTCCGGTTGCTGGCTTTATCTTGTCTTTGGACTTTTAACCCTCAGAGCCCTTTCTCTGACTCTTCCTGTCCCCATTCACCCTTCCAGGGACTCAGCTTTCTGCCAGCTCAACTTAGAATGAGAATTTCTAGACCATTTTTTTTTTTTTTTTTGGCTGATATGCGGGCCTCTCACTGTTGTGGCCTCTCCTGTTGTGGAGCACAGGCTCCGGATGCGCAGGCTCAGCAGCCATGGCTCATGGGCCCAGCCACTCCGCGGCATGTGGGATCTTCCCGGACCGGAGCACGAACCCGTGTCCCCTGCATCGGCAGATGGATTCTCAACCACTGCGCCACCAGGGAAGCTCCCCTTTAACTTTTTCAAAAATTTTTAGATCCGTTTGTGGGCGGTGTTTGGTTATTGGTGGATTTCACTAAAGGGCATAAGGTGGTTATCTGGATTTTTCACTGGAGCATCCCTGCTGCAGTTAATCCAATGGCCGTGTAGGGCTCTTCAGAAAGGAATTCCCCAAACATTTGGGAAATAGAAGCTCAACTGCCAGCATTTCCTCAGAGGGGAAAGGGGTCCAGGCATCTCACTCTTTGGTACAGAGATGGCCCCTGAGTGCCCCTGCTTTCAGTCTGGCTGTGCAGACCTCTCTGCATATAAACTGCCCTTCTGCAGTGCAGGGGATTGCCTAGTTACAGGAGGTGGAGGAGGGGCTGTGTAAGCTCTAAATGGTCTTCATAAAACTTTCAACTGATTCTCCAATCTTTAGTCTGCCCTGCACCCCTGCCTTCAGAGGTAACTGCTACTTCAGGGTTGTGAACTTACTGGGGTTGTCCTCACTTTTATTCACTTTACTCACTAGTGCCAGTTTGAGTTCCATTTTCTCAGTTCTGCTGTGTCAGTTACCACTCATCCACCCACTACCAGCTTCCAAGTTTTGTTGAAATTTCTTATCTGCTCTTGATTTTTCTTCCATTCTCTTTGTCATTGTGGGTGTTTCTTATTTTTATTCCTTTACTGCCATTATAGTAGATTTTCAGAGAAAACAGACATGAATGTGGACATTGAATCTACCTCATTCAACAGGAAACTCATTATATTCTCTAATAGGATATTATGGTATTAAGGAAAGCTATTAATTTTGCATATTTATCATATATAAAACATGTTATTGAATACATAAGTAAGAACTCTAGTTCTTTCTTCTTTCTAGTTAATTGCATTGGGGTTTTGGATAAAAAACATTATTTGCAAGTAATGATAACTGCAATTGTACTTTTCTGGAATTTATACCTTATTTCTTTTTCTTTTGTTACTGTATTGGTAAGACCTCCAGAAAAATGTTAACTAGTAGTAGTGATGGCTGGCATGCTTGTGTTGTTCCTGACATTAACATGACTATTTCCAGTTTTACACTAAGTTGTTTGTTGTAGAGTTCTGATAATTACCTTTCATAAAGTGAAGGAAATTTCCTTTAATTCCAAATAACCAGTGGTTATCTAAATTAAGGATGGATACTGAATTTTGTCAAATGGGTTTTCAGCATATACCAAAATATTAATTAAAATCTTATCCTTTTGGGAATTCCCTGGCAGTCCAGTGGTTAGGACTCCGTGCTTCCACTGCAGGGGGCACGGCTCTGATCCCTGGTCTGGGAACTAAGATCCCGCATGCTGTGCAGTGCGGCCAAAATAAATAAGTAAATAAGTAAACCATTAAAAAAACTTATCCTTTTATATGTTAGTATAATAAATTACATTAGTAATTTCCTAATGATCAATTATCTTTGCAGTTTTTGAATAGAAACCTGATTGGTTATAGTATTAATTTAATATATTGCTAGATTTGATTTCCTGATAGTTGATTCCTTGGTATTTTGCAGCTATAGCAATATAGATATATAGAGAGATGGGTTTATTGTTTTATTTGTATGCATTTTTTTCTTTTAGGGTTTTCCTAGCTTACACAAAGAAAAGTAGAAGCCAGTATTAAATAATATGTCCCACTTTCTTAGAATTAACTGAGAGTTTCCTTGTGACCTAGTGTATCTTCAATTTTTATAAATGTTCCATAGGCATATTTGTTAGACTAGACTTGTAATTTTCATTATTCAGATAGTCTATATCCTCATTTATGTTCTGTCTACTCAGCCTACAAATTTCTCTAAGAGGGTTTTAACTCTCCCATGTTTAACATTTATCTATGGTTATCCACATTTATCTATGCTTTGCCACATTCTCAGATTTCTAATAGCTTTTTTCTTTTAATTAATTTATTTATTTTATGGCTGTGTTGGGTCTTCATTGCTGCACGGGCTTTCTCTAGTTGTGGCGAGCAGGGGCTACTCTTCACTGTGGTGCGCGGGCTCCTTCTCATTGTGGTGACTTCTCTTGTTGCAGAGCACCGGCTCTAGGCGTGCACACATGCTCGGTAGTTGTGACACAGGGGCTTAGTTGCTCCACGGCATGTGGGATCTTCCCAGACCAGGGCTCGAACCCATATCCCCTGCATTGACAGTTGGATTCTTAACCACTGTGCTACCAGGGAAGCTGCCCTCTAATAGCTTTTTTTTTTTTTTAACTTTACTCTTTTTATTGAAGTATAGTTGATTTACAGTGCTGTGCCAATCTCTGCTGTAGAGCAAAGTGACTCAGGTATACACAGACATACATTTTTTATAGTCTTTTCCACTATGGTTTATCACAGGATATTGAATATAGTTCCCTGTGCTATACATTAGGACCTTGTTGTTTATCCCTTCTTTTTTTTTTTTTTTTTTTGCAGTACACGGGCCTTTCACTGTTGTGGCCTCTCCCGTTGCGGAGCACAGGCTCTGGACGCGCAGGCCCAGCGGCCATGGCTCACGGGCCCAGCCGCTCCACAGCATGTGGGATCTTCCCGGACCGGGGCACGAACCCGTGTCCCCTGCATCGGCAGGCGGACTCTCAACCACTGCGCCACCAGGGGAGCCCTGTTTATCCCTTCTAAATGTAATAGTTTGCATCTACCAACCCCAAATTCCCAGTCCATCCCTCTCACTCCCCCACTCCCCCTTGGCAACCAGAAATCTGTTCTCTATGTCTGTGAGTCTGTTTCTGTTTCTGTAGATTGGTTCATTTGTGGCATATTTTAGATTCCACATATAAGTGAGATCACATGGTATTTGTCTTTCTCTTTCTGACTTACTTCACTTAGTATGATAATCTCTAGTTGCATCCATGTTGCTGCAAATGGCATTATTTCATTTCTTTTTTATGGCTGAGTAGTATTCCATTGTATATACGTACCACTTCTTGTTTATCCATTCATCTGTCGATAGACATTTAGATTGTTTCCATGTTTTGGCTATTGTAAATAGTGCTGCTATGAACATAGGAGTGCATGTATCGGGGTTTTTTTGAATTTTATTTTATTATTATTTTTTTATACAGCAGGTTCTTATTAATCTATGTTATACATATTAGTGTATATATGTCAATCCCAATCTCCCAGTTCATCCCACCCCCACCACCCCACCACTTTCCTCCCTTGGTGTCCATACGTTTGTTCTCTACACCTGTGCCTCTATTTCTGCCTTACAAAATGGTTCATCTATACGATTTTTCTAGATTCCACATACATGTGTTAATATACGATATTTGTTTTTCTCTTTCTAACTTACGTCACTCTGTATGAAAGTCTCTAGGTCTATCCACGTCTCTACAAATGAGCCAATTTCGTTCCTCTTTATGGCTGAGTAGTATTCCATTGTATATGTAGCACATCTTCTCTATCCATTCATCTGTCAATGGGCATTTACATTGATTCCATGACCTGGCTATTGTAAATAGTGCTGCAATGAACATTGGGGTGTACGTGTCTTTTTGAATTATGGTTTTCTCTGGATATATGCCCAGTAGTGGGATTACGTTAATTCTCTTTTTAGTTTTTAAAGGAACCACCATACTGTTCTCCATAGTGGCTGTATCAATTTACATTCCCACCAACAGTGCAAGATGGTTCCCTTTGCTCCACACCATCTCCAGCACTTGATGTTTGTAAATTTTCTGATGATACCCATTCTAACTGGTGTTCTAATAGCTTTTGATTTAGGTATTTCAGTGTTACTTTGTTTAATGTCTAAAAAATTCATAACCATTGGGATGTCTCTGGTGGTCCAGTGATTAAGACTCCACACTCCCAACGCAGGGGGCATGGGTTCGATTACAGGTTGGGGAACTAAGGTCCCACATGCCGCATGGCTTGGCCAAAAAAAAAAAAATCGCAACCATTACATATACTTGAAGAATTTTACTTTTTATCCATATTCATTCAATCAAGGATTATTTATTGTGCTTCCACTATGTACCAAACACTCTTCTAGGTTTTGGGGATTCGACAGCGAACCAAACAGATAAAAATTCCAGCCTTCAGGGCTTCCCTGGTGGCGCAGTTGTTCAGAGTCTGCCGGCCGATGCAGGGGACTCGGGTTCGTGCCCCGTCCGGGAAGATCCCACATGCCACGGAGCGGCTGGGCCCGTGAGCCATGGCCGCTGAGCCTGCGCGTCCGGAGCCTGTGCTCCGCAACGGGAGAGGCCACAACAGTGAGAGGCCTGCGTACCGCAAAAAAAAAAAAAAAATTCCAGCCTTCATGAAGCCGGCATTCCAGTAGGGAAGAGAGGTGGTTAGGACATCTGCCCCTTTCTCAGAGCCACAGGAAGGAGTCCTGTGGTGCTTGAAACCTGGGGCTGGGGACCTTCTGGAGTAGCAGCTGTTCACCCAGCCCTCCATGGTCTGTGGTCTAGAGCTAACAGAACAGGAACAGGTAAACCTGAAGGAGTCTCTCCTGCTCACACTCCAGGGTCAATTCTCATGGCCGGGCTGGCCCTTTCTCTCCTCTAGAGGAGGTTCTGAAAGCTGCAGTCTCCTCAGGAAAGAGAAAGGCAGAGGAATTAAGTTCTCTGCAGATGGAGCAGAGACAATCTGGGGAGGCAGAGTGAATCCGCAGTCGTCCTGGGGGAAGCAGTCAGCTTGTCACCCTGTCCCAGTCTGCCTCCACTCAGATTGCATTGGTGGCAACAGCAGGCTGTGACAATTTCCGCCACCTGGGGTGTGCCCACAGCCTTGTCTCCCAGGGCCATGGTTTCCAGTCTTCCTCAGTAGCAGGACCCAACCTGATGAGGCTGGGGTCTGTCTACACATTGTGATTTAGGGGACAGCCGGAATCTGGCACAGAGAGGGGAAGGCATAGCCTTTTTGGCCGTCATGAAATGACCTTCGAGGCCTAGTTTTCTAGAATGATTTCTCAGTCAGGAGGGAGAACGCATTCTGGAGGAAGATGGCACAGCATCTTGAGGATGGAGGTCACTAGTTTAGAGGAAAAGGTCTCCCTACTTATTAGAGTTGTAAATGCCAAGTGTCCTCTACCAACTAATGTCTCAGCCCTCCATGCTCCAGAACTCTTACAACACTTGCTCCCATATGCCCAGATTTGGGCCTGGGCCTTGGCCAGGCCCCCCCGTAAGCCTACACCATGCCTACTAGGAAGACCCTCTCTCTTTGTATTTTCTCACTTAGAAGGGCCAGTTATAAAGGGCTCTACCTCAATCTGCTACTCTGGCAATTCCTGCAGCTCAAAGCCAAACACCCCCAAGGACCTGCACTGCCAGTGAAAGCTCCAGGCCCCAGTTAGGGTCACAGAAGAGTGAGGAGTTCTGGGCTGCTTTTTGGGGGGTGGTGGTGGTGATTTAGGATAGAGCAAGGGGCTGCCAGCTGGGCCTCAAGAAGGCTTCTTCCTGCAGGACAAGGGCCCACGCAGCAGGGTATCCACAGCACAGCTGTGCCCCTCAGATCCCCTTACCCTCCCCCAAAGCAGCCTGGACCCCACTTCCTCTTGAACTTCCCAGAGGCCTGCTTTTGTTGCAATCTTACCCTTCTTCGATCTGACAAGAACTTCCCAGTCTCAGCTGTATAGATCCCAGGGCCAGGAATCTAGGCCCTCTTCAAAGTGGCTCCACCGAGCCTCTCATGGCCTCCTCGCTGCAGGGTCACTGGAACCGAGCCCTGGGCCTCAGTGTCCCTCAACCTGCTCTGACTGCAGTTCCTGCACTGTTGCTCAGAACACCCCTCTGTCTGGGTCACTTAGGATTTGTCTGTGTAATAGCCGAGTTTCTGGACATTCCATCTGGTTCATAAATCATCATTGCTATTCTCACCATCACTTCCAATGGGGTGGGAGTTACATGAGGCAAGAGAGGTTCGTGGTTGTAGAGCCAGGCTCTGTGGCCAGACTCTCTGGGTCCAGTCCCAGCTTTGCCCCTTTCTAGCTGCGGAAGCCGGTTACCTGACTTTTGTGTCTCAATTTCTTCTTCTGTGAGTAAATGAGAGTCACTCACTCTGGAGGCTGTTGTGTGAATTTAGAAAATTAGCACACATGATGAGCTTATAATAGTGCATGGCACCCAGATCCCACTGTATAAGCCTTAGCTGTTATTGTTACGCCAATAGCCTAATGGACTCCTCTCTACAACTTGGAGGAAGCTCCTATTATAATCTCTGCTTTATAGACGGCAAGGTGAGGTCTAGAGTTTGGATGACTCACTCAAAAGTCCTAGGAACCCCTGTGCTGCAGAAGCTCTTCCCCTCTGACCCACAATGAACCCCTGGGCCCTGCTTAAGTCTCAGCTCTTCCGTGTGACCCCACAGGCCCTAAGCTTCCATCCACCCCTTTGCGAGGCTGCCAGGCACCTTTGGCATCTTGTCAGAGCTCCAGGCTATGGCTGTGGCCTTAGCCCAGCAGCACAAATGAGAAGGGCACGAGTTGAGGGTCCCTGTGGGGAAATGACCTTAAAGCAGCTTCCTGGGGACACATCCTGTGGGTCTGTTCCTCTTCTCCGCTGTTGGTGGAAAAGCACTTCTGACCCACTGTTACCTCTGCTGAAGATGTGGCCAAGAAGTTAACCCCAGCTCATGCCCAGGGGGTGGAGGGGGAGCTCAAGGGAGGTGAGGTGTGGAGTACAGTGAGCAGGATCTTGGGAGAGGAGCAGGGCCCGGGTGCTGGGGCACCAGGCTAACCGGAGGCACAGGGCTGGGCACAGAGCCCTTGGGATGGGGGCCGCTCAGACCTCGAGGAAATAGGACTGCCACGGAGATGGCAAACCTGAGCTCTAGGCTCAGCTCTGCCACTGACCAGCAGCATGACCTTGGCTAGGTACTCAACTTCTCTGGCATTAATTTTCCCACTTGTACATCGGAGTAAAGTCTAAGTCCCAAGAATATGGTGAGATAGAATATATAGTATGTAATAAATAATATGTAATAATAATAATACACATTTATGGGAAAATGAGTACTAATATGAAATTGCCAAATTGATTTGGATAGGCATTCTGGGCAATGCTAACATGTCCCTTTATAGTTGTTGATTCTTTTAAAATGTCATTCTTTGCCTTCTCTTACTGAAGCTGGTTTTCACCGCTCTCTCATGTCTTGACTGAGCTAAGGAGATTAAGGGAACTGTGTCTGAGCCACGATCTGGCTGGTGTGGTAGAGGCTTCCAAGCACCCAGGACGGGTGTTCCCATCAGCAGGAGGGGGTGCTCTTCTCAGCTGGGTCCCAGGGTAATGAATAGGCAAAGACCGATGAGGTGAACCTGCTGGGGCAATTTCTCTGTCTCGGGGTGGAAGATAATGTGGACCATCTCCCTGTCCTCACTCCCTTCTCCAGGGTGCCTTTCTGCATTGCAGAGGCAGGAAGGCCAAAGCTCCTTTTCCCAGAACCCCCTGTACCCATGGCTCTGGATGCCAGTTAAGATGATTTAGTTAGGGCTTCCCTGGTGGCTCAGTGGTTAAGCATCTGCCTGCTTGCAGGGGACACAGGTTTGAGCCCTGGTCCGGGGAGATCCCACATGCCGCGGAGCAACTAAGCCCGTGCGCCACAATTACTGAGCCTGCGCTCTAGAGTCGGCGAGCCCAATACTGAGCCCGCGTGCCACAACTACTGAAGCCTGCGGGCCTAGAGCCCGTGCTCCGCAACAAGAGAAGCCACCGCAATGAGAAGCCCGCACACCGCAACAAAGAGTAGCCCCTGCTCGCTGCAACCAGAGAAAAGCCCATGCGCATCAACGAAGACCCAGCGCAGCCAAAAATAAATAAATAAATGTATTAAAATAATATGATTTAGTTAGAAACATGTGTGTGAGATTACCAGCGTGGAAGTGAGGCACAGCGCCCCTCCCTGTCCTACCACCTGTTTCCTGTAGACATTCCAGGGCGTGGGAAGTTGGGGTTTCTCTGCAGCCGTCTCCCGGGCTCCTCCCCCAGCTTCGGAGGCTTGAGTGGTAGCTGCAGGGGCAGGGGCTCCCTGCTGCCTGGCTGCTGCTTTGGTGGTGTGTCCTTGGACTCAGAGCCCCTCCTGCTTCTCCCGCCCTCCCACTGATTGTGTAAGCACCTTTATAAACCCCTGAATTAAACCCCTTGGCATCTGCTTGGAATACCCAGAAGAGTTTCTGACCCTAGAAGAGTTTTCTGGACCTTGACTGGTGCAAGTGGCCTGAGGACTTTGCTGCTGTGAAGGTGATCCCTGCCGGACACCAGCCACGGCAGAAGCCTCAAACGGGAGAGCTCCATTTTGGGAAATGACACCCAGGATCGATGATGAAGGAGCAATGATTTGGAAGGAATCTAAATCCTTGAGTGACCATGAGGGGCAGAGATGCACTACTGACCTCCACGTTTCACACTGTTAGAGGCGAGAGAAATAAACTTTTTTTTTTTTTGCGGTACGCGGGCCTCTCACTGCTGTGGCCTCTCCCGTGGCGGAGCACAGGCTCTGGACGCACAGGCTCAGCGGCCATGGCTCAAGGGCCCAGCCGCTCCGCGGCATGTGGGATCTTCCCGGACCGGGGCACGAACCCGTATCCCCTGCCAAGAGGGCAGGACCTGGGTCTGGACATGAGGAAACATTGGACAGACCCAGGTTGAGGGACATCCTCCACACTGAAAGGCTTCTACTCTGTGAAACTGTCAAAGCCATGAAGACAGGACAAGACTAAGGAAACGCTTTAGAAAAAGAAAAATGAAAACAGGAATACACATAGAGAGAAAGGTAGTGGTGGAGCACATGTGAAAAAAGTTAAGTGGGAAATCTAGGTGAAGGGGACATAGGACCTTTTTGTTTCTGCTCTTGCAACTTTTATTTCAAAATGAAATTGAAAAACGTTTTGTATGTATCCATCAATTTTTTTCTGGTAAACGTATACGTTCGTATGTATATTTGCCTACACGTGTGTACACATGTCCAGACGCTCAGGTCCCAACTCAGATTGGTTGAGTCAGAATGTGGGGGACTGGTACCCGAGCAGGTGGATTTTTTAAAACTCCCCAGGTGACTCCAGTGTGCAGCCGATTTGCGAGCCAGCGCTGTAATCCAGGCTTCACGGAAATCACCTGTGGGGCTTGTTGAACCGAGCGTCCCGGAGCGGTTTCCCCAGAGCGGGCGGGGCAGGTACGCAGGCGCGCAGGGGGATGCGGGCAAGTGGCTGGGCCGCCGCCGACCCCGACCCCGCGTGGCCCCAGGTGCCCGCGAGGGAAGACCCGGCCTCCCGCCCTCGCGCGCCGCCATGGACGCCACGCCAGCGCTCCTGAGGGCCCCACCCGCCGAGGTGCTGGACGACGTGCTGCGGGAGCAGTTCGGGCCGTTGCCCCAGTTGGCCGCCGTCTGCCGCCTCAAGCGGCTGCCGTCGGGCGGCTACTCGTCCACGGAGGACCTGCAGTTGGTGCTGGAGCGGCGGCGCGTGGCCAACGCTAAGGAGCGCGAGCGGGTGAGCGCCGGCCCCGCGAGGTCCCTGCCCCGGGACCCGGCCGCCTTCTTTCCGGCTCCCCCCAGACCCGCCACCCATTTCGGACACCTTCGGGGGCCCGGGGCGCCCACTCCCCGCCCGGGGGCCTGGGGCGACTTCGGCCCCCCGAGGGCCGCTCGTGTTCGCCTCCACCCGCGCGGGGATGGCGCCTCACCTGCGACCCACCTGGACCGGTGCAGGAAGCGGGGGGCCCCTGACCACTTCAGAAACGTCTCCCCCTGGCAGGCGCTTTGAACCCTCAGAGGCGGCAGTGCGCTTACGTCTCGCTACCTCCTGCGCTGGGTGGGTGATTGGGGTCCCCGTTTGCCAGCGCTCTGCCTCCAAGCACAGATAGGGCGAGGCACAGGGAGCCTAATGGAAGTTATCCTTTTCCTTACTTTAAACAAATAATTTAAACAAAGCCTGGGTGTGCACCTAGACTCCCACTCAACCCCCTGGGGAAAAAGTGGGTCTTTCCCACTCTGGCGGGTACGCGGTTAATCACCCGCGAGGATGGTCCCTCGGGCGGAGTCAGAGCGCCATCTACTGGTAGCTTTTAGTATTTCTAACTAAACTCAGGCCCCAGACTTGTGAGATTCCGTCTCCTTTCCGCCCTTTGCAGTCTTTGGGTTGGGCTGCTGCAGAGGCTACCGAGGGAGGGAAGGGCGAGCGCTGGAAGAGGGTGCGCGCACATTCCGGCCTGGGACTTGAGGAGGAAGTTCTGCTGGGGGCTGTTCCTGCACACTCCTGGGCCCTTTAGAAACGTAGCCCCAGTCAATCAACTCGGAGCTTTGTTTGGGTACGGGTGTGAGGAGAAAGGACCAAGCAGGTGTAGAAGACTTAAGGGAAAGTTGGGAGCCCTTTATGATAACCCTGTGATCTGATGTGTTGATGTGGCTCTCAAACGAGATTCTGATCCAATATTTTGCATTTTAAGTTGGGCTTTCCCCACCAGGAAGGAATTGCTTTCTGCAGAGAATGGGTCCTGGTGTTACCCACTATTTTAAAACTAATGATCTTAGTCTTCTTTATAATGATGAAATTAGTACACCTGGAAGACAGAGAAATGACTAAATAGGGAACAGAAACACTCACAATGCAAATATAACTACCATGAACTATCATTCTTGTGTATATCCTCCTAGTCTTTTTTCTACTTATATTTGTGCGTATTCATAATCTTACAAAATTGCTATGATTTAGTACATATCTTTGTATTTTTTTCACTTAACGTTATCAAAAGCATTTCCTCATATTCTAAGCAGAGCAGCTTTTGACTGCATAGTCCAACATATAAATGGACCGTTACTTATTCAGTCTCCTAGTGTTGGGCATATATGCTTTTTTGCAGCTTT
This sequence comes from Mesoplodon bidens, assembly GCF_964165515.1. Lineage (NCBI taxonomy): Eukaryota > Metazoa > Chordata > Mammalia > Artiodactyla > Ziphiidae > Mesoplodon > Mesoplodon bidens. Next base: position 29,240,876 of record NC_138170.1, read on the forward strand.
TTACTGGTACATAGATATATGCCCATGTCTGATAATTGCTTTAGAGCAAAACAGTAGAAGTGGAATTACTGGGATATAAACAATCTTGTGACTTTTGATACAAGTTGCCCAATTGCTTTCTAGAAAAGTTTATTAATTTTTATCCCCTTTTGCAGGCTATAAGACTGTTCCCTTTTTCTATCACCAATGCTGGGTATGATAATCAAAACAAAAATGTTACCAGCTTGGTACATGAAAAATGGTATCTAATTTCTGTTTTAATTTGTAGTTCTTTGATTATTAAAGTTTAATATTTTCATAAGTTTATTGAAACTTATGACCAATAAACTTATGAAATACATTCACTGTATTCTGCTGTGAATGGGCTGACTATGTCCTTTGCCCACTTTGATGTGGGGTAGGAGGGAGCTCTCAATATAAGTGAGTGAGTATATTGGCTTCATGGTGTAGTGGGAGCTGGTTCTTCGGTTTTTTGAGGGTCTGTGTCCTCCGGGGTGGGGGGTTGATCATGAGAATTCTAGGCCTTCAGAGCCAAGGAATTAGATGCTGGAGATGAAGGAAAAAAGGCTCTTCATTCTACTTTTCAAGTCTTGCCAATGTGCAGACTCTCCGGACTCTATATCATCAACTCCGCTGGGAAAGAGGTTGAAGAGTTGCTGACACAGTACTTGAATAGACGAGTGTTTGTACAGTTTATTCATTATCGTTAGTATAACTTATTGAAGACTTTCTGTGTGCCAGGAGGAAGTGTTTGGTGTGTAATTATGTCACTTAATCACCACAAAAAAAGCTACACCACAACAAGGGGAGTATTTTCCACTTTGCAGGTAAACAGACCAAGGCTTGGCGATATGAGGTATCCTACACAGTTTTGTAAAGCTAAATGTTAGAGTTGGGTTTTAAATCTTGATGTACTGACTCAGAGCTTTTAACCACTACCCAGCCCGCCTCTACCTTGCAGTGGGGATGCTCTCAGAGGAAGAGAAGGAGGTCAGTGTGGACCTAGACACGCCTCCCAGCCCATCCATCCCTGCTGCCAGGTTCATGCCACTCCCTCTCCCCTTGCCAGGAAGTGTACTGCCAGTGGAGCAGTGGCTCTTCGGCACGTGCCTGCCTAGATTCCCCACCCAGACAAGAGAGCTGTGGAAACGAGCCCTCACAACCGCCTTCCGTGGTTTGGGGAGATGCCTTACAAGTTAGCTTCCTGTGTGTCACTGTGCCTTTTTGCTTTCCAGATAAAAAATCTCAACCGTGGTTTTGCCAAACTGAAGACGCTGGTGCCATTTCTTCCCCAAAGCAGGAAGCCTAGCAAAGTTGATATCCTCAAAGGTGCAACTGAATACATACAAGTTCTCAGTGATGTTTTGGAAGGAGCCAAAGACTCTGAGGTAAAGGTTTAAGAAGTTAGAACAACGATACCCACCGTTTATTGAGCCCTTTCTAGGTGCCAGGCAATTTATGTGTCCGTTCTAGTTAGTTTATACGGTCCTTTGACCTATTTATGATCCTGGTTTTACTGAAGAAGAAGCCAAAATACAGGTAAAGTCCACACAGCTAAGAAATGTCAGAACTGGAGTCTGAATCCAGGTCTGTGCAAGCTCTGGAGCCAAGTTCCTGACCATCTGTATCCTTACCTCCTGTTGCTGTCCAGGGCATCTAGCTCCGAACTGCTTAGCCTTTAATGGGACTTTGACAGCAGGGGCATGAGAGGAGTTTCCTTAAACCCTCTCAATGGCAGTGATTTCCTTCAGCAGGATGCACATCAGGCAGGACACAGAAAGGAAGAGGGATGTCCCTTGGGAGAGGCCCTCCCTGAGGGGCAACCCTGCCGGAGAGCTCATTGATTTCCTGGCGATGCTGATCTCATGGGGCTTTGTGACCATCCAGTGGGACGACACAAGTGAACCTGCTTTGTAAACTGTGAGGCACCATAATGTCACCACCATTATTGGGGCACATAGCTCAGGGGTGTCCATTAGGCAGTGGAAGGTGTGGGCTGGTTTCATGGGCTCATTCTATGGAGAGGCAAATGTAGAAGGCTTGAAAATGGGTTAGTCGTCAGAGGAGGTAAACTCTGAAGAGAGAAAAGGCCTTAGAAATGAGTGCTAAAGGAGGAGCCATCAGAGAGGGGCAGGTGGAGAAGCAAGATGGGGTGCTACAATCAGGGAGGGGGCATCTTGGGAATCCGAGCATGTGAAGTCGTTTGAGAAGCTGCAGGGGTGCCGGGAAGACAACCAGAAGCAGCACATGAGGTGTGGGCTGGAAGTCACCTTGCTGTGCGTTGAGGGTATGTGGTTGGTAAATATCTGAAATCCAAGCAGAGGGACGTGGCAGACTTCAAGTTCATTCAACTTGGAAGTCTGAGCCTGGAAAGAAGAATCAAAAGGATGGAAGAAGAACAGTTGTTAGATCAATGAAGGCCTTTTCTAATTAGCTATGTGATCCTGTTTAGGGACAAAAGAGGAAAGAGAGTAGAGAGAAGAAAGATGTATTCATTCTAGGAACTTAGGGCAGAAATAGCCAAGTGTATAATGGTACTTTTTAGTTTCTTCCTCTTGTCTGCTAGTCCTACTTACGTGACTACTGGGAGGATACATTTTGCAGTGGTGGGAGTGGATTGTCCTACTGGCCAAACTGGATGGCTGGGTTGTGGCATGGTCGTAATACCTGGACAGGTGCAGGTGGCTGCCTTAGTTTTTCCTTGCATGTGAATTGTCTAACAGAAGTGCTTTGTTTTGTGCTGCATTCATTATAAAATATAGAATCTGTCCCATGCTATAATCTTTTTAATACAGTTGCCAATCACACAACATTTTAAGGTTATAGTAGAACAAAATACAGTCTGTTGAGCAATGATTTTCTTTCCATAATAAGCATTGCCCTCATTACTTAAATAAAATTTCGTACATTAGAACTTTGAAATATGTTGATTTAAATCTTTAAAATCTGTCATACTGTTTGACAACTAAATATGGTTTCTAGAAACAAGACCCAGATCATCAGAACTATAGCAACAATACTTCTGAACCACATATGTCCTTGGCTAGAGAGCTATCGAGAAATATACCACATGCCGGTTGTGCTGTGGGCTTGAAGAATGAGGAGGAAGGGTCCTGGACAGATGGCGGCAATGGTGAGTCAGCACACACTTGTCGCCAGGGGGCGATGTCTACAATGGGAGTTATCTCTCCAGCCAGGAGTCTGGTAAAGTGTTTCTTCTTAGATAGTCACGTTGATGTCCAAAAACTCATAATGCATCCCTTGGGCATGAGGCATTTTCCATGTTAAAACATGATTGAAACAAGATCATTGTATGAAAGCACCTAGGTGGGGAGGTGAGTTTGCTAGTTTGAAAGGTCTGTTATTATGTTCCCAAGTTAATCGGAAAGCTGCTCAAGGGGAAGGCAACTCCTGCAGAATCACCCAATGGGGACCTAAGCTTAATTTTTTACGACCCTAATTAATACATCAAAAGGTTTTCCGGATTCTGAGGTCTCCAGAAAAAGAAATAAGTAGCTTGCTCTCCATAAAGCTGCATGGTGATCCCATGTACACACACGCTCACTCACACACATGCACACTCACACATGCACATTTGTTTTTAAGTTGGCCTTGTTGGAAGACAGAGTTTTCAAAGTAATAACAAAGGAGTTTATTGTAACATTATCACTTATTACCTTGCCAAACTAAGGAAGCCATTGGATGGAGCAGCCTGCTTCTCCAAGTCTAGAAAGTGGACGTTTTGCTCTTGCTGTGTCTCAGTGTTACACAAACAAGACCCCTAGTTCCATCCTACAACACGATTGCTACTGAAACAAGAAAGGCTTGCAGGAGTCTGGAACTAAGCAAGTTGCTTAGTGTGGTATAAGGAACAGTGGGGGCCGTGGAGTAACAAATGATGGGTGGTGGTGGGAGGCGGTTTAGAAGAGCAGTTGAGTGCAGCCTCTGGAGACAGAATGCTGACGATCAAACCCTGGTTTTACCACTTGTTTGCTGTGTGAGTGAGCTACTGAAATTTTCCAACCGTCAGCTTCCCCATCTGTAGAATGGGAATGATAATTGTACCTACATAAGGTAACTGTGAGGTTCAAATGACATCATGTCAGCAGAGTGTCTAGCATAGTACCTGGCATGTCAGTGTTCACTTGGACTTTATTAAGTCTGCTTGCCACACCATGAGCAATCAGTATATTTTTTAACATCTTTATTGGAGTATAATTGCTTTACAATTGTGTCTTTCTGCTTTATAGCAAAGTGAACCAGCTCTACATATATCCATCTTCCCTCTTGCGTCTCCCTCCCTCCCACCCTCCCTACCCCACCCCTCTAGGTGGTCACAAAGCACCGAGCTGATCTCCCTGTGCTGTGCGGCTGCTTCCCACTAGCTATCTGTTTTACATTTGGTAGTGTGTATATGTCCATGCCACTCTCTCACTTCGTCCCAGCTTACCCTTCCCCCTCCCTGTGTCCTCAAGTCCATTCTCTAGCAGGTCTGCGTCTTTATTCCCGTCCTGCCCCTAGGTTCTTCATGACCTTTTTTTTTTTTTTTTTTTAGATCCCATGTATACGTGTTAGCATATGGTTCTTGTTTTTCTCTTTCTGAAGCAATCAGTATTGATTGGTGAGCAATCAATAATGGGCCCCAGGCATTGTCATTCTGTTTGCAACAAGTGGTCTGGGTTTTCTCACTTGGCTCTTACCAATGCTCCACTGTGGTTTGAGGTCTTCCAGGCTCTCTGCTGACTGGCTGGCCTCGTTTCTGATTTGATTACTGTTTTCTAAGGATCCCACTTGTGCACTTGCTCAGTCTAGATCTTCCAGTTCTGGCCACTTGAGATTTAAAACTTCCCTCTCCAGTCAGCTCTTAGGATACAGAATTCCTATTGCTATTACATGAGCTGACAGGGAACGACTGAGAACAAAGAGTGAAACTGAAAAGGAAAAGAGTGAACTGAACCTTGAACCTGACTGTCTAAGTTAGTAATGGTAATGCTTCCCCAAACGTGGTTTTAGTGTGTTAGATATTAAGGCAAGAATCTTGCTTGCATTTAATCCTCACTGATCCCTATCAGGTAGGCATCACCATGTCATTCTCACAGTGAGGTCCTTCCAGCCAGTCCCCTTGGGCCTGGTACAGAGCAGGCCTGTGCCAGCGTCAAGGATGTACACTGGAAGTCCTGCTTTTCCAAGGATAATTGATCATTGAGTTTACCAACTTATGGTAAATTGATTTAAAGTGGGGACTATCATTTTCTAGCAGGAAACAGGGAAGTTCTGGCTGAAAATTTTTTAAAAGGGGAACACAACACTCAATTTTTAGTCTTTTAGCTAACCACATCTAAGGTGTTAATTGGAAGAGTGTGCTAATTCTTAGAATGAACAGAGAGTCACGTATTTAAGATTTTTTATGTATGTGTATAACTTCTGTCAAGTGTGACTTCCAAGGCCTGAATGTAAAGAGTGCCAGTTTTTGCAGAAGGATTTTAGGATTTCATCAGTTTTGTCAGGGGTTTCTCATTCTTTGACATTCAGATCATTCATTTAAAAAATTAAAAACATTTATTCTGAAAAAAATCAACTTAAGAAAAGTTGCAGGTATAGTACAAAGAACTTTTTCCCTGACCCATTTGAGAGTAATTTGCCAATCTGATGGCCATCACCCCTAATGACTTCAGCGTGCATTTCCTTCAAATGGGAAATGGGGACGTTCACCTGTATGACCACAGAGCAGCCATTAAATCAGGAGATTATGTGGCATTACAGTCATGTAATCCTCAGGCCCCATTCAAGTATCACCAACAGTCTTGAAATGTCCTTTCTAGCAAAAGGACCCAGCTAAGAATCATGCGTTGCATTTAGTTGTCCCTTCCCTTTTGCCTCCTTTTACCTGGAAAAATTCCTTGGTCTTTAGGTAATTTTTATGACCTGGACGACACATCTGAAGATTACAGGCCAGTTGTTTTGTAGAATGTTTCTTGATTCAGGCTTGTCTATTTCCTCCTGATTAGATTCAGATATGCATCTTTGGCAGCAATATGGAAGTGATGCGGTTTTCTACTCATTGCACCCTATCAAAGGGGGGCACATTTTGATTTGTCCCATTACTAAGGATATTCACTTTGATCATGTGCTTAACGTAGTGACTTCCAGGCCTTTCCACTTTAAAGTTAGCCCTTTTCTTTTGTAATTAATCTGTATTTTGTGCGAAGGTGCTTTGAAATTATCTAGATATCTCATTATTCATCAAACATTCTATTTTTTTTTCTTAAAGTGATATCTATTGTTTTATTTTTTAAATATTTATTTATTTATTTATTTATTTGGCTGGGCCTGTTCTTAGTTGCGGCATGGGGGATCTTTTAGTTGTTCCATATGGGATCTAGTTCCCTGAACAGGGATTGAACCCAGGTCCCCTGCATTGAGAGTGCAGAGTTTTAGCCACTGGGCCACCAGGGAAGCCCAATCAAACGTTAAACCTTTTATTTTGTGACAGAGAAGTCTCATATTGCCTTTAACTCAGTTTCCCCCCATGGCTGCATCTTATGTAACTATAGTACAATATCAAAACCAGAAAGTCGATATTGGTTCTATGTGTGTATAGTTCCATGTCATTTTTTTTTTTTTTTTTTTTGCGGTACGCAGGCCTCTCACTGTTGTGGCCTCTCCCGTTGCAGAGCACAGGCTCCGGACGCGAGGGCTCAGCAGCCATGGCTCACGGGCCTAGCTGCTCCGCGGCCTGTGGCATCCTCCCGGACCGGGGCACGAACCTGTGTCCCCTGCATCGGCAGGCGGACTCCCAACCACTGTGCCACCAGGGAAGCCCTCCATGTCATTTTATTGCATGTGTAGTTTTGTGGAACCATCACCATAAAGCTGTCCCACATGCTACCCTTTATAGTCACACCCACCCACTGCCCCTACTCCTCCACTCTCCCTAACCCCTGCAACCACTAATCTGGTCTCTATCTCTCTGATTTATAATTTTGAGAATTTTGTATAAGTGGAATCATACAGTGCATAACCTTTAGAGACTGGCCTTTTTAAACTCAGCACGATGTGCTTTATTTATTTGTTTGTTTGTTTGTTTATTTACTTATTACAATGTGCTTTAAATCATCCAAGTTATTGTATCAGTAGTCTGTTCTGCCTTTTTATTGGTGAGTATTAGTTCATGGGATGGATGTGCCACAGTTTAATTATTATTGTAGAACATTTTGGTTGTTTCTATATTCATTTCTTAATGCTATAGACATGTGGTTTTCCATTCAGTGGATTATTACATCATCGTATAATATCATGACTTACTTTGTTACTCACACTGTCCTCATTGTGGCCAATGACAGCCCTTGTAAGTGGGCTGCCTTTCCACTCGAATGTCACCATCATTCTTTGATCACTTCCTTTCTGACAGAAGATGGTCCAAGCTCAAGCATCTTGTACTTTTCCAGCCTTAGAGTCACTTTCATCAAGAACATCCAGTGGGTAACTCACCTCCCATCTCCATACCATCTCCTCCCTGCATGGCTGTTCTCCTTACCCTTCTTGGGCTTTAATACCTGTAGTTGGTTTGTTGGAGCTGCCGTAACAAAGTACACAGACTGAGTGGCTTAAACAGCAGAAATTTATTTCTCACAGTTCTGGAGGCTGGAAGTCTAACATCAGGGTGTTGGCAAGTTTGGTTTCTTCTGAGGCCTCTCTCCTTGGCTTGCAGATGGCCTTTCCTGGGTGTGTGCTTGCCCTGGTGTCTCTCCTCTATGAGTCCAAATTTCCTCCTCTTATAAGGACACCAGTCAGATTGGATTAGGGCCCACCCTAATGGCCTCATTTTAACTTAATCACCTCTTTAAGGGTCCTAACTCCAAATACAGTCACAGGTACTGGGGGTTAGGACTTCCATATGCATTTTGGGGACCACAGTTCAGCCCATAACAGCACCCATGACAGGCTGCCCCTCCATGATAACCCTCTCTAGGATGGATCAACCTAAAGGGGCCAAGGAAATAAAGCTCAGACTGGTCTCTATTTGCCAAACAATCGTCATAAGGGCTCATTCCCATTTATTTGAAGGGCAACTGCATAGGGTTTCAGGATCTGCCCAGATACCCTAACTGGAGACCTGGGGACAGCCGATGTGGCTCACTGGACTGAAATGCTCATATACAGAGGGGCTCAGGATTTGGGAGGCAGGTCCCCTCCAGCTTCAGTTTGCAGGAATGGCACCCTTCTTCCTGCTCTTGGAGAGGATCTGTGAGGAGTGGAATCTGGTGGTGGTAGAGATGGGCATTTGGAGGGACTTGGAGGTGTGGTCAGAAAAGGCTGTGCAAGATCAACAACATGCCTGAGAGGCAAAATCCCCAGTGAAGCACATAAGAATCTGCTGATGGCAGGAGGGGAGATGAACTGCTCGGGCCAGAGCAGCTTCACTTGGGGACTGAATCAGCAAATAAGTGTGTGCGTGGATGGAGAGGACGTGGGCCACCCACGCATCTGGCCTCGGTAGGGATAGGGATTAATGTCAAGGTCCAGGGAGGCTTGTTTAAAATTGGACTTTCAAGGTGTCGGATTTTGTTCTTTTGGGATTAGACATTACTGGGTGGCATGATGTTCACTAACCTACCATTGTTTATTCCTTCTATTTGTCACCTGTGGCTATGGCTTGCGCATTTCACAACATGCAAGGCTCTGAATTTTGCTCAGAGTTGCCTGTAATCCTATAGAGACTGTGTCCCTGGACAAAGACGACCCTCAGTGTTGAAGTGAGATGCCAATTGTGCTGGGGTCAGAGAAGCTCTGGAAAGGGTTATATGCATGAACGTAAGTGCCTATTATGGGACCTGGACGTGCCGCCATTATACACTTCTAAATTTTGGCCTGTCATAGGAGCATTCCTTGGAAAAAGTTTCTGAGAGAAGGAAGACTGGTGGGTGGTAGATTTCCTCGATCCCTCCTCTTCAGGTGTGGTCATCTGTGTGTGAAATTAACCACTGGGGACATTTCTTCTAATAGTAATTTAAGCTCTGAAATGAGGTGGTCTGGCTAGTTGGGATGAATTTATTAGCATCCTGAGAAAGCCTTGAAGCATCTATGTTCTGTCTTCTATCTCACGTTTCCTCCAGGTAGTGGCTATGTGTGATAGCAAAAATTCCACTATAGTAGAGTGTGTGTGTGTGTGTGTGTGTGTGTGTGTGTGTGTGTGTGTGTGTGTGTGTGACGGGGCCGGGGGTAGGTCTAGGCTTTTCCTCGGGAAGCACTTTTATCTGCCCCAGTATTTACTTGTGGCCTAGTGGGCATATTCTGATGAGTTTAGCCAGCAAGTGTTTTAAAAAATTGAACTTCCCTTTTGATGGGGTAGGTGCTCTTTGGTTTGTCAGTCCCCGCCCCCTCTTACTGCATCTCCAGTGTAGACATTTAATTTTGCAGTACTGGACCAAGGGCACTGGGCACAGAGGGAAGGCTGCACGAGTGGTTGCATTTGGCTCTGGGACGTTATTGTTTTCTAAACTTCGGGGGTTTAGGGGTTGGTGCTCTGATTATATGAATGCAGGTCATTCTGTCTGGAACTTTGGTAAGGTGAGGTGTGGTGCATGCAGGACAGGATCCATCTAACTTTGGAGTAATGCCACCTCTGGTGGAGTGTTCCTCTGGCTACAGCTACTTAGGAAGAGATCCAATCAGCTCCCAAGGAAGACTCTTAAGGCCCAATCTGATCAAGTAAGAAGAAAATGTTACAGGGAAGACAAATCCTTATTTCTTTGTGAAAATAAGAGAGGGAGATTTCTTTTGTTGTAACTCAGATTTTTCTATAGGGACAGAAGATTGAATCAATCATGGAAGTGGGTTTTGTGTGTGTGTATGCATGTGAGTGTGTGTGCCATGAAGCTTGGTGTGTTTGAGGAGATCTCTATGTGGTCTGTGCTCCTGGGTCTGTCAGTGAGCTGAGCATCATTTGAGAAAGCCAGTAATTTCCATTTGTCTGACACATAATGGGTCTGGCGATTAAATAAATTGGAGTTAGTTCTCATCTATTCTTGTGGACTTTTTGAGGGATTATTTATATGAGTTTTATGAAAGATCCATCTCATTGGTCCCATATGAACAAGGAAGAGAATGGCAAGAATTGGATGGAAGGATCTCTCAAAGACCCTTCTCTGAGAGGGTCCTTAGAGACAGGACTTCTCTGATGTGCTGTGGGACCTGCCTGGAGACAGACAGCTCCTTTGGGTCAGCAGAAAACCACCAAATGCTCGGACCACATAAGCCCGCCCCTGAGGGAGGTCAGTGTATCCTCCCACCCGCCACCTTCTCCCCTGTTCTAATTCCAGGGCTATCCAGAGCAGGTCAGGGATAAAATGTACGCCAAAGACAGAGTATTAAAGGTAGATCTTTTAGTGGGAGGGTAAAGGGATTAGAAATACAACTCAATTATTTTTCAGAACTCTTCTGGTCCTCTTTGGATCACTCTCTCCTTTTTGGAAGGTTTTTCCCTCCAGGAGTTGTCTTTCCAGTACCTCTGGTGTAGAAGACAGGCCTGGGGCACCTGCCTCACTGGGGTTGCTCTGAGGTGAGAGGCACCGAGGGGCAAGGTCCCCCTGCATCATGCTATTTGGGCCAGGTCCCCAGGAGAGGAGACAGACCACATGAGGCTTTGTGGCCAAAGCCCTGCTCAGAATGAGCTTCATTTGCTGTAAGATCATCTGTATGGCTTTCCCTCCAGACAGGAGGCAGTGAGGCTGTGGCCACAAGGCTGGATTCTGATCTCTGGGTCCTGGCTGGACTTTCACACACTGAAGCAGTATTAACAATGAGAGCACAGTTTAGATGGGAAGAAATGCCACTTTACTTTCTACACTGTTCTCCACTTGTTCTTGAGAACCCATTATGATGCAGATGGTGGGAGAACTCTTTATCTTGCCCCGTTAAGGCCTATCTTCTTTGAGTAAAGCCGAGTCAGTTCAGCATTCAGAATGTTCCCTGTGGGGGCTCCTTTGCCTCCTAAGTGATCTCCCTCCTCCCTCCGCCTCTCCTCTGGTACCGTGAGGAGTGCGTACACTCCAGAGGCTCTGGTGGGAGCCTCGTGTGTTGCCCCACCTTTGGCCCAGCTAGTTCTCTGGCCCCCGATCTTGGGTGTGCTTGAGCTGACATCTGCTGTGGGTGTCCATGGCCCCTCTGTGGCTTCTCTTGTCTAAGCCACACCATTCAGAACCCAGGCCTCTTCTCGTATCCCTAGCCTTCCCGCCCCAGATGAGCTATATGGCTGTCCTCAGGCCCATGTCCCTAAAGATGTCCCTCAGCCAGCGCTCACCAACTCCTCTGAGAGACTATATCCCGAGAAGTGGGTACTGATCCTTGCTTTGCTCAGATTCTACTTTGCCTTTCTTGGGTTCTGTTACCTTTGGAACTCTCCCCCATCCCCTGGTCAAGGCCAGGATGACACGGTACAGGACCCTTCCCAGGGGTCAGGCAGCTTCTACACACTGGTCCACCCTCTCTGAGTAACCACTTCCTGCTGTTTCAATCTCATCTCCATCTCGGTTGTGGTAGGCTTTCCGCTGTCATATCTTGCCTCCTCCCTCCACTGTGAGCACCCCATGAGCAGCCATCTGAGCTCTGCCCACCAGAGCTCTCCCTTTCAACAAAGTTGGCCTCTTTCAAATGAGAGTCTTGCTTTTCAGACTGTTGTTAAGCTTGGAAATGAACTCTGAGGACTTCTGGTCGGTATCTATCCATCCCTTCCCTCCCCATCACTCTACCCCCCAGCCTTGTCTCAGTGGATGGAGGGAAGGGAACACTGGATAGTATGTCAGATTATCCAGCTACACAACCAACTGCAGGAGTACACCCACCTTATTAAAGTTGCTGAACTGCAGGCTGGGTGTCTATTCGCCCTTCTTCTTGGACCTTCAACTCCTTGACTTAGATGAGGCCAAAGTTTTTAAGTGCACTGTGAGAATAAGACAACATCAATAAACTTCAAGTTTTTGTATTCCGATACTTAAATATTACAATCCTTGAATTTCCCAGCTAACTTAAAGAAACTAGGACAACAATCTGTAATACACTGGACTATAGGCTGATAAGATGAAATTATCCTTTAACCTTCTAGGTAAACACAGCAATACATGAATTGTCTTCTAGGTTTAGAACATTCTGGTTGTGTAAAAAGTTTAAAAATTTTTAAATCTTCTAAAGCTAAATTTGAACTCAAAAAAAGAAAGCTTGATGACATGTATTATGGAAAGACTTGTTCAAGATCAGAAAAAATAGATATTGCTACTTATTTTGTGCCAGGCACTATTCCTGGCAGTTCATACGTAATAACCTATTTAATTTTCGTAACTGTCCTGTGACGTACAAACAATTATGTCCATTTTACATGTCAGGAAACTAAAGAATGAAGTTAAGTACCTGGCCCAACATCCAGTGCGTGGACAAAGGGTTGGGCATGGGAGATGTGGGGAAATAGTGTTAAACCTTTTAATGGTCTTTCATTCTAACAAAGCTCACCATTGAAATGTAAATGAGTGGACTAGGAAGAAAATAAATGTTTTTTAAAGCTAAATTAAAGCATTTGATTGTAGTATTTCATATTAATATACATCCAGGTTTCAATTTCTGAAGTGCCTGACCATGATTTGAGTGACTTTATTTTTTTAACTCATGGATTTAAGTTGAGATTTCAGAAAATTGAGAAGCTCAGGGTGATCTTACCATCTTAAAAAAGCCACAGATGGAAATCTACTAATATGCTGGCAAAATTTTTTCCTATACAACTGAATTAAGAAATTATCATAAGGTGTATAACATTGTATGTTGTTTTCTTATTCTATCATTGGCGTGTTTAGAGGTTATTATATAGTCTTTATAACAAGTTTTAATGGTTCATTAAATGGGAAAATTTTCTAATTGTTGGACATTTGTTTTCAGTTTTTTGTTCTCAACCTGATGTGTTTAGCTCTTTTTTGTATTTCATTTTACTTTTAGGATAGGTTCCCAGAAGTAGAACTGAGTCACAGGTAGGTACAATCTGTGACTTGGTGCCAATTAAAAAAAAAAATTTATTTACTTATTTATTTATTTTTGGCTGCACTGGGTCTTTGTTGCTGCGCGCGGGCTTTCTCTAGTTGCAGCAAGCAGGGGCTACTCTTCGTTGCGGTGCACAGGATTCTCGTTGCGGTGGCTTCTCTTGTTGAGGAGCATGGGCTGTAGGCATGCGGGCTTCAGTTGTTGTGGCTCACGGGCTCTAGAGTGCAGCCTCAGTAGTTGTGGCACGCGGGCTCAGTAGCTGTGGCTTGCGGGCTCTAGAGCACAGGCTCAGTAGTTTTGGCGCACGGGCTTAGTTGCTCCACAGCATGTGGGATCTTCCCGGACCAGGGCTCGAACCCATTGTCCCCTGCATTGGCAGGCGGATTCTTAATCACTGCGCCACCAGGGAAGTCCCACTTGGTGCCAATTTATAATACTACCAGCTATGTAAGAGTGCCAAGTCCTTCATATCCTTGCCAACAATGAGATCTATTAAAATGATAGAATTGTAATGGGCAAAAAATGGTATCTTTAATTTTAAACATCTTTGATTACTAATTAATTTTTTGTTTGTTTTTAAACTGTTAGCCATTTACAATGGGCTCTCTTCTGTTTCAGGTTCCCTCAAGTATGAAAAGTGAAAAGGCTGGCCCAGGGCTATCTTCTACAGACAAATAAATGCAGTCTTGAAAGTTTTAGAGTCTCTTTAAAAAAAAAATTGTCATAATTCAAAGTTTAACAATTACCCTTTAAATGGCCTTGCCTGTCACAAATTTACTTGACTCTACTTTCTCAATTTCATGCACCCAGCTAGGGCCATATGGCACCTTCGTGCAAGCTCAAGCAGCTTGAGCACAGAGACAGTCATCGTTATAATGACTGCTCACAAAGACCTAGCACTTAATAAGTGGGCCTCTTCTCCATACTTTACATATGTTAATTTGTTCTCATAACAGTCCTGCAAGATAGGCACAACGATCCTTGCTTTACAAATGGAGAAACTGAGGCATAGAAAGTGTGTAGTCCACTTAGGCTGCCATAACCTAGACCACAGACTAGGTGGCTTAACAGAAACTTCTCACAGTTCTGGAAGCTGGGAAGTCCAAGATCAAGGTCTGAAGGGTTTAGTTTGCTTTTCCTGGCTTGCCAACAGCTGCCTTCTCTCTGTGTCCTCACATGGTGGAGAGAGGGAGCAAACTCTGGTCTCTCTTCCTCTTCTTATAAGAACACCAATCCTATTGGATTAAGGCCCCACCCTTATGACTTCATTTAACCTTAATGACCTCCTAAAAGCCCTATCGTTCAATACAGTCACAGTGAGGGCTTCAGTGCATGAATTTTGGGGGAACACAGTTCAGTCCATAGCATTCCACCCCTTACTCCCCAAATTCATGCCCTTATCACATGCAAAATACATTCATTCCATTCAAACAGCCCCAAAAGTCTTACCTCATTCCAGCATCAACCCTAAAGTCCAAAGTCTCATCTAAATATCATCTAAATCACTTTTGGGTAATACTCAAGGTATGATTCATCCTGAGGCAAGATTCCTCTCCAGCTGTGAACCTGTGAAACCAGATAAGTTATGTGCTTTCAAACTATAGTGGTGAACAGGCATAGGATAGACATTCCCATTCCAAAAGGGAGAAATTGGAAGAAAGTGTTGATGGGTCCCAAGCAAGCCCTGAACTTAGCAAGGCAAATTCCATTATATTTTAAGGTTTCAGAATAATCCTATTTGGCTCAGCGTCCCACCTTCCAGGTCCACTGGGATGGCAGCATAATCCCACACAGCTCTCTGCAGTGGCCCTGCCCTCTGAAACTAACAGGAAACAGACTTGCCCCTTGGGCCTGCGGTCAGAGTGGCAGCCCAGATGCTCTCTGAATCGCCTGTGGATCATTCTTCCCTTTCCTTGAAGAACAGTGCATGTTTGCCACTGAATAGCTCTGTGGTCTTGTCCTGACAACCTTCCTTCATTCTGTCCTGCTTTATCTTTCCCCTTTAGTTCAAATTGAGAGTGTCTTTGCTGCTCTTAATCCCATCTCTCTTCCTGGCCTCTGTTGAGATAGCTGATTAAGTCTATGAGTTGCACCCATGATCTCTTTATCAAACGGTTGTTCAGCCACACCCTTAGTGCTCTCTTCAGAGCAAGCTTTCTCACCTTTTGCAATATAGATAGGCTGAGAATTTTCTAAATTTCTAAGTTCTGGTTCCTTTTTGTTTAACAATTCTTCCTTTAATTATCTCTCACCTCTTGCATTTTGCTGTAAGCAGTAAGGAGGACCCAGGGTGCACCTTCAGTATTTTGCCTAAAAGTCTCCTCTGCTAAATATCCAAGGTCATTACTTTCAAGTTCTACCTTTGACAAAACACTAACACGCAATTTAGCCAAGTTCTTTGCCACTTTATAAAAAGGATTGCCTTGCCTCTGGAGTCTGGGGCCTCTCCACACCAATCGTGTGTGTTGCCTCCATGCCCTGTGTGTTTCTTCCCTCATGTGGGTGGGGTTACCACTGCTGGTGGCCTCATTTTAATCAGTGATAATGAAACTGAGCAGGACCCTGTTGGGTTCCTGGGCACGAAGCCTTTCTGTGTTCCCCATTTCTTGTAGGGAACAGACTCCAGCCTCCAGGACCTTCCCTGAGTTCCAAAGGGCAGATTCAGTTGGTCATCCAGGAAGGGAGGGGATGCAGAGACAGGGGAGGAGCAGCTAAGAAACAATAGTGCAGCCTTGAGTCAGGGTCCTGGTTCCACCTCAAGGGATACACACAACAATATCTTTAAACTCTTTATAGAATTAAAACCCAACAAATGGAAGATGTCAGCATTCTTCATACCAGAGAAGACCACCTGAGGCCAGATCAAAGGAACCAGAGAAGCTCATCAAGAAGATTACCTGAGACCAGATTAGAGGAGTGCAGGCCTTTCACATACCCTAATCTTGTCAGCAACCCCACCCTTGAACTATTGCTATAAAACTCCTCACTAAATCCTCCTGGGTTGGTACACATAGTTTTGGAGGGGCACGAGTCCACTGTGTCCCCCTTTGCCTGGCAAAGCAATAAAGCTATTATTTTCTACTTCATGCAAAACTCTGCCACTGAGATTTGACTCGGCACCAGTGCACAGAGGCTGAGCTTTTGGCATCAATAATAAGACTGTAAGTACTTTAACTTGTTGTCCCATTTGGTCTCCATGACAACCCTGGGTGGTAGGAGACTATTTATTTTCTAGGGCTGCCGTAACAAAATACCACAGACTGGGGGGTTTGAACCACAGAAATTTATCTGAGATCAAGAGATGGAGGTCAGCAGGATTGTTTTCTTGATGCCTCTCTCCTTGGCTGTAGATGGCTGTCTTCTCCCTGTGTCAGTCTGTATCCACATTTCCTCTTCTTAAAAAGGCAGCATCCTATTGGATTAAGACTTACTCACATGGACTAGTTTTTTAATCTCTTAATTGTCTTATTAATTTACCTCATTGTCTCTCTGAAGACCCTAACTCCAAATACAGTCAGTCATATTCTGAGGTACTAGGGGTTAGGATTTTAACATAGGAATTTGGGTTGGGGGACTCAAGTCAGCCCATAACAGAGAGCAAACGTTGTTACCCTCACTTTACAGCTGGGCCCGGGGGTCAGAGTCTTTACTGAGGCCACACAGTCCATGGGACCAAGACTGGAGTCCTAGGCCCTGGACCCAAGTTTCATTCTCTTTCCACAGCAGGCCTCAGCCATGGGTTGGCTGACCTTTTACTTGCTGGGAGAGTGGTGTCTTCAGGAGATCTAGACTTAGAACTTACCATTGGTCTTGCTTTGAAAGCCCTGTCTTCCCTGCTCTCTCCTGTCTTAAATTTGATTTCCATAAATGAGGCCATAATTTATAGTTTATCTGGGAGGCAGCTCCAGGAAGTACCCATAGGGGAGTAGGAAAATGATATAGGGAAGAAGAGCCAGACAATGAAAGATGCATGCTGAGCAGGTAATGCTGTGGGCAGCTGGGGCTCAGTCCTGCTGGGGCCTCCTGGGAAACTATGCACAACACGCCTCAGGGGGTCCTCCCCACACAGAGGAGGGAGCCGGGCTCTTTATCCACTAACTCCTGATGGTCATAGGTTGAGAGCCGATTCCCTGGGGTGTCAACTCCTCCAGCACCTCCAGCGTGGGCTGGGGAAGGCCGTTGATAAGAATGTCTGGCCCTGGAGAGTGCTAAGGCCCTGTGTTAGTTATGTATTGCTGAGCAACAAACTACCCCAAACTTTGCAACTTAAAACAACACATTTATTATATCACAGTTTCTGTGGGTCAGAAGTCATGCTTGGGCATGGCTTAGCTGGGTCCTCTGCTTCAAGGTCTCTCTCAAGGCAGAAATCAAGGTGTCAGTCTGGGCTCGGGTCTCAGCTGAAGGCTTGGCTGGGGAAGGATCTGCTTCCAAGCTTATGTGGTTGTCTGCAGAATTCATTTCCTCTAGGACTTCTGGACTGAAGGCCTCAGTTTCTAGTTGGTTTTTGGCCAGATATCACCCTCAGTTCCTTGCCACATAGATCTGTTAGACACTGCAGGTGTCTGTTACACCTGCTCTCCTTACAAGTTATTGCTGGCTAGAAACATTTTTGTCAAGAGACTTGGAGATTAGAAATAATTTTACTGCCTAACAGAAAGTCTAATTTTATCTGGCTATTGGAGGCTAGCCAAATGTGATTTTCTGGGTCTGACATGGAGTCTCCTAAGCTCTTCTGTCCCTTGTCAAGGACCAGGCAGCTTGAGCTTTCTGCAAGTGAGAACTTTGAATTCTGATGATATTTGATGGAGCCAGCTAGTTCTAGTTCCTTCTGTTGGATTTCAAAGTGAATTTGGAATTGAGTGAGAACTTCTGGAACTTTAACTAAAATTCCATATAGGCTATTAATATGGAAATCAATACAATGAAGTCTTGTTTCCCATCTGACATTTGAATAATTCCTAAAGTCACAGAATGGCACAACTCTTCCCAGCACTCATATTCAGATGGCATCTGGGAGAAGCTGGAGGGATTTTTTTTTTTTTTAAGATTCTGTGATGGCTAGAAGAGCAAAATCAAAGCAGAATCAGTTTTTTCTTTTTTCTGGTGGGGGAAAAGGAGAGTGTCTCAGCCTTATGGACTTTATCAGTGTCTTGTGCTAGTTCTGCTTTTTAAAGTCAATTTTTTTTTCCCTTCTGAGAGGGCATGAGCAAGGTAGTAGTTAGAGCTCAGTTCTGGAGCCATGGTGCTTAAGTTTGCATCCTGGCTTGGCCACCCACTAGCTGTGCAACCTTGGGAGAGTTACCTAACCTCTCTGTGCCTCAGTCTCTTCATCTATTAAATAGGGTAATAATATTTCCACCCCATAGAGTTCTTGTGAGGATTAAATTAGTAAAATGCATGTAAAGCTCTCAGAACAATGGCAGGAGCCAAAAAGAGTTTGCTATTATTAGTCTGAGAAAGCTTACTAACAGCAGGAAGAGAAATTTTTGAGACATGGTGATGACCAAGGGGATTTATGAAACCTGCTATTTCTGGACTAAACAAGAATTCTCTATTCCTTTTTGGGGTTCTATTTCAGAAAAGGGCCTACCATACCTGTGATTTCAGGGCTCCAGAGAAGGAATTTCCAACTTCCCACATATTATCACTTGGCACCAGTAGTGCACAGTTGCCTGAAGTGTCTCCAAAAACATATCATTTCCTGGTTCTGGCCAGACAGACCTCAGGTCTTGGTGGCTGAGCTAGTTGTAATTTGAGTGGGTTTTGACAGGAGAATGGGGAGAGGACTTATGGACTCTGATTCTGAAGATGAAGTGGGAATGGATGAGGAGCTCTGAGTGGGAAGGATGGGTAGAGGCCAGGGGATGGAGGGCTGGGGGAGCTAGAGCAGAAAGACAAAATTTACTCTGGCATCTGAAATGAAATGCCTGCCAGGTGTCCTAGGGTTGTTGTGGTGGGCATTTTCTCTTTTTCTGTGTCAGTAGTATCTTGCATACAGTGGCATTTCTTATATGTTAGTGTGCAAAGGAATCCCTAGGAATGCTTGTTAAAAATATGAGGTCCTGGGCACACCTCCAGGGATTCTGATTCTGAAGCAACACTGTGGTAGGGTCCAGTGATTTTCATGGGACTGTTGTACCCCAGAATCTCGAGGGAGCAGAAGGGCTATGATCTGGTTGGGGGTGGTGACCAGAGGATTTTCTGGAAGCTGTACTTGCCCTGTCATCACATTAAAAAAAATACATAGCGTAACACATACAGACTGAAAGTGAGGGGATGGAAAAAGATATTCCACACAATAGGAAATCAAAAGAAAGCTGGAGTAACAATTCTCATATCAGACAAAATAGACTTTAAAATAAAGAGTATTACAAGAGACAAAGAAGGACACTACATAATGATCAAGGGATCAATCCAAGAAGAAGATATAACAATTGTAAATATTTATGCACCCAACAGAGGAGCACCTCAATACATAAGGCAAATGCTAACAGCCATAAAAGGGGAAATTGACAGTAACACAATCATAGTAGGGGACTTTAACACCCCACTTTTACCAATGGACTGATCATCCAAAGTGAAAATAAATAAGGAAACACAAGCTTTAAAAGGTACATTAAACAAGATGGACTTAATTGATATTTTTAGGACATTCCAGCCAAAAACAACAGAATACACATACTTCTCAAGTGCTCATGGAACATTTTCCACGATACATATCTTGGGTCAAAATCAAGCCTTGGTAAATTTAAGAAAATTGAAATCATATCAAGTATCTTTTCCGACCACAATGCTATGAGACTAGATATCAATTACAGGAAAAAAATCTGTAAAATATACAAACACATGGAGGCTAAACAATACACTACTTAATAACCAAGAGATCACTGAAGAAATCAAAGAGGAAATCCAAAAATAATTAGAAACAAATGACAATGAAAACACAATGACCCAAAACCTATGGGATGCAGCAAAAGCAGTTCTAAGAGGGAAGTTTATAGCAATACAATCCTACCTCAAGAAACAAGAAACACCCCAAATAAACAACCTAACCTTACACCTAGCAATTAGAGAAAGAAGAACAACAACAAAAAAAACCCACAGTGAGCAGAAGGAAAGAAATCATAAAGATCAGATCAGAAATAAATGAAAAAGAAAGGAAGGAAACAATAGCAAAGATCAATAAAACTAAAAGCTGGCTCTTTGAGAAGATAAACTAAATTGATAAACCATTAGCCAGACTCATCAAGAAAAAAAGGGAGAAGTCTCAAATCAACAGAATTAGAAATGAAAAAGGAGAAGTAACAACTGACAATGCAGAAATACAAAGGATCATGAGAGATTACTACAAGCAACCATATGCCAATAAATTGGACAACCTGGAAGAAATGGACAAATTCTTAGAAAAGCACAACCTTCCAAGCCTGAACCAGGAAGAAATAGAAAATACAAACAGACAAATCACAAGCACTGAAACTGAACTTGTGATTCAAAGTCTTCCAACAAACAAAAGCCCAGGACCAGATGGCTTCAAAGGCAAATTGTATCAAACATTTAGAGAAGAGGTAACACCTATCCTTCTCAAACTCTTCCAAAATATAGCAGAGGGAGGAACACTCCCAAACTCATTCTACAAGGCCAACATCACCCTGATACCAACACCAGACAAAGATGTCACAAAGAAAGAAGACTACAGGCCAATATCACTGATGAATATGGATGCAAAAATCCTCAACAAAATACTAGCAAACAGAATCCAACAGCACATTAAAAGGATCATATACCATGATCAAGGGGGGTTTATCCCAGGAATGCAAGGATTCTTCAATATATGCAAATCAATCAATGTGATACACCATATTAACAAATTGAAGGAGAAAAACCATATGACCATCTCAATAGATGCAGAGAAAGCTTTTGACAAAATTCAACACCCATTTGTGATAAACACACTCCAGAAAGTAGGCATAGAGGGAACTTTCCTCAACATAATAAAGGCCATATATGACAAACCCACAGCCAACATCATCCTCAATGAAAAAGTGAAACCATTTCCAGTAAGATCAGGAACAAGACAAGGTTGCCCACTCTCACCACTCTTATTCAACATAGTTTTGGAAGTTTTAGCCACAGCAATCAGAGAAGAAAAAGAAATAAAAGGAATCCAAATTGGCAAAGAAGAAGTAAAACTGTCACTGTTTGCAGATGACATGATACTCTACATAGAGAATCCTAAAGATGCTACCAGAAAGCTACTAGAGCTAATCAATGAATTTGGTAAAGTAGCAGGATACAAAATTAATGCACAGAAATCTCTTGACTTCCTATACCTTGATGAAAAATCTGAAAGTGAAATTAAGAAAACACTCCCATTTACCACTGCAACAAAAAGAATAAAATATCTAGGAATAAACCTACCTAAGGAGACAAAAGACCTGTATGCAGAAAACTATAAGACCCCAATGAAAGAAATTAAAGATGATACAAATAGATGCAGAGATATACCATGTTCTTGGAATGGAAGAATCAACATTGTGAAAATGACTCTACTACCCAAAGCAATCTACACATTCAATGCAATCCCTATCAAACTACCACTGGAATTTTTCACAGAACTAGAAGAAAAAATTTCACAATTTGTATGGAAACACAAAAGACCCCGAATAGCCAAAGCAATCTTGAGAAAGAAAAACGGAGGTGGAGGAATCAGACTCCCTGACTTCAGACTATACTACAAAGCTACAGTAATCAAGACAGTATGGTACTGGCACAAAAACATAAATATAGATCAATGGAACAGGATAGAAAGCCCAGAGATAAACCCATGCACACATGGTCACCTTATCTTTGATAAAGGAGGCAGGAATGTACAGTGGAGAAAACACAGCCTCTTCAATAAGTGGTGCTGGGAAAACTGGACAGCTACATGGAAAAGAATGAAATTAGAACACTCCCTAATACCATATACAAAAATAAAATCAAAATGGATTAAAGACCTAAATGTAAGGCCAGACACTATCAAACTCTTAGAGGAAAACATAGGCAGAACACTCTATGACATAAATCACAGCAAGATCCTTTTTGACCCACCTCCTAGAGAAATGAAAATAAAAACAAAAATAAACAAATGGGACCGAATGAAACTTAAAAGCTTTTGCACAGCAAAGGAAACCGTAAACAAGACGAAAAGACAACCCTCAGAATGGGAGGAAATATTTGCAAATGAAGCAACTGACAAAGGATTAATCTCCAAAATTTACAAGCAGCTCAATATCAAAAAGACAAACAACCCAATCCAAAAATGGGCAGAAGACCTAAATAGACATTTCTCCAAAGAAGATATACAGATTGCCAACAAACACATGAAAGAATGCTCAACATCACTAATCATTAGAGAAATGCAAATCAAAACTACAATGAGGTATCATCTCACACCAGTCAGAATGGCCATCAAAAAATCTAGAAACAGTAAAGGCTGGAGAGGGTGTGGAGAAAAGGGAACCCTCTTGCACTGTTGGTGGGAATGTAAATTGATACAGCCACTATGGAGATCAGTATGGAGGTTCCTTAAAAAACTAAAAATAGAACTACCATACAGCCCAGCAATCCCACTACTGGGCATACACCCTGAGAAAACCATAATTTAAAAAGAGTCATGTACCACAATGTTCACTGCAGCTCTATTTACAATAGCCAGGACATGGAAGCAAACTAAGTGTCCATCAGCAGATGAATGGATAAAGAAAATGTGGCACATATATACAATGGAATATTACTCAGACATAAAAAGAAAAGAAATTGAGCTATTTGTAATGAGGTGGATGGACCTAGGGTCTGTCATACAGAGTGAAGTAAGTCAGAAAGAGAAAAACAAATACTGTATGCTAATACATATATATGGAATCTAAAAAAAAAAATTGTCATGAAGAACCTGGGGGCAAGAGGGGACTAAAGACACAGACCTACTAGAGAATGGACTTGAGGCATGGACATATATACACTAACAAAGGTAAAATAGATAGCTAGTGGGAAGCAGCCGCATAGCATAGGGAGATCAGCCCCTAGAGGGGTGGGATAGGGAGGGTGGGAGGGAGGGAGACACAGAGGGAAGAGAGATGGGGATATATGTATATGTATAACTGATTCACTGTGTTATAAAGCAGAAACTAACACACCATTGTAAAGCAATTATACTCCAATAAAGATGTTAAAAGAAAAAAACATAGTGTGAATGTTGATTTAGGTGAGCTTTGGGGAGTTGATGGAGATTATGGGGTCTAAAGTCTAAAGACTAAAGATTATGGGGCCTAAAGTCTCAAGCTAGCACTTGACATCCCTACTTTCTGAGGGCCCCACACTGAGAAACACTATCAGAAAGTAGAAGTGGGAGGTGCCTTAGGTACACTGTCATTTTACAGAGTAAGACAATAAGGCACAGAGAGGTTAAGTGACCTCATCAGGGTCACATAGCTAGTTAATGCCATGTCTGGAACGTAACAAAGTATTCTGGTTCTCCATCCAGTTACAGGTTCACTAACCACTTGTTCCCGCTGGGGTGGGAGACTGCGGGAGGGGAGGGGGTGGGAGGAGGAAGTAGTGAGAATTGGAGGGAGCTGGGCCCATAACCCCAGAGGGTAGGGCAACAACAAACGTTTTGCCCTTGTGGAAAATGGAGTCAGCATTAGAATAGGGATGATTTTGGCTTGGAATTCAAATGGCCAAACAAATGCTATTAAAATTACGAATAGAATTAATCTTCTAAAGCAAGATGTCCTTCCTAGACAAAAAATATTACAAATACAAGACTTTGCTTCTATTTAATCCCAAGAGGATACAACCTCTATCGGAGCTCAAGTTTCAGATTTTCTTCCTAGTGACCACATCCTCACACTGGCTCTTGGCTGTTCCGGTCAGCTCGTGGTGCGGAAGTGGCGGTGGGCAGAGGGCCTGGGCGGCGGGACTGCGGCAGCGCGGGCGGCGAGGCGGCGAGACTGCGAGCGGGCGGGGGCACTGCAGCACCGCGGCCCTCGGGCGTCCGGGCAGCGGCCCGCTAGAGGGGGCGCTGTGGGCACCGCCAAGCGTCCTTTTGTCAGCGCACAGGGCCGAGAGAGCTCTCATTTCCTCCTAGCCTCGTGCTGGAAATGGATTTAATTCTGACATCAGGGCTGTAAGGGGCGAGCGGGAACGAAAGCCTTTTGTCAAGGAGTAGCAGTCTCTGTTGTCTGTAATTACCACTGACGCGGAGAAGCTGCGTTGCTGGTGGAATTCTAGGCAGCTCTGGCAAGTGCGGGGCTGCAGGATGGGTAGAAAACATTGCTCTGCCGATTAGCTGGGTGCATTTATCAAGCAGATCCCCCAAAGAAAAACCAACCAACAAAACAAACCCCCAACAACCCGCAGCGGAAGACCAGAGATGGATAAGATGCCTTGCAGGAGGTAAGCCCGTCTTGGGAATGGGCGCCATGGGCTGGCCTTGGTTTTGTTTATTTTAAGCGAATTTGAGACCCCCCTACAGCATCCTTCTACCGAACGGGAGCTGGTTGGTCCAGATCGGTGAGCGTCTGTTAGTGAGTGCGTCTGCGAGGCAGCCCTTCCCCTCGTCTGTGCTTTATGCCTAAAGGTTTCTGTTGCTGATGTAACATTGGAGGTTCTTTGGAAAGCGGGCTGCCAAGCGCTGGCCTCTGCCTGGGGAAGATCGAACCCACCCGCCCCGAGCGCAGCGCCTCACAGGTGGGGCTTTCTTCTCGGTCCGGGCTGGCTGGCGGGCGGCAAGCCTCGCCTCGCGGAGCCGCCCCTCCCTTCCCTCCGCGCTCCGCCGCCGCCCTCCCGGGGAGCCACGGGACCCGCTCGGCAGGGCTGGGCGCGCTCCCCGGGCCTCGCCGTCGCCGTGGCGCCGCCGCAGCTGCGGGGCTAGCAGGT
Source organism: Mesoplodon bidens (assembly GCF_964165515.1). Classification (NCBI taxonomy): domain Eukaryota; kingdom Metazoa; phylum Chordata; class Mammalia; order Artiodactyla; family Ziphiidae; genus Mesoplodon; species Mesoplodon bidens. The sequence continues at coordinate 29,265,821 of NC_138170.1, forward strand.
GCGGCGTCGGCAGCAGCTTGCCTTGGGAGGAGGGCCGCTGGCACGTGAGCGGACCCCAGTGGGTTTGAATTTTTATGCGACTCCACCACTTTGGAGGGAAAAAAGGCCACTGTCCCCGAGGAGATCGGGCCAGGCTGTTCATCTCTTAGATTTCGTCTTCCCTCCCCTCTCTTCCCTTGTCTCCCCTCCCCTCCTGCACCCGGGAGGAGGCCACGCACCACCCGCGAGGCGGGGGGCCATCGTCTGCTTGTTTTGAAATCGCGACCACAGCCTGTCTACCTGGCGTTGGGGGGAAGGGAGGGGCAGACTGCTTTAGGATGCTGATCGGGCGCTCGGGTCTAGCCTATTGTCTTGCCTTTTCTCCCCCTTTCTTTTCTTCTCTAATCTCCACCCCCTCACAAAAAAAGAAAGAAAAAAAAGAAAAGAAAAAAGCGGGTGGGTGGGGAGAGAGAGAGAAAGAGAGACAGAGACAGAGAGAGATAAGAAAAGAAAGGGGGGGAAGCCCCCAAGCCCACACCCTATCCAATTCTTTTGAAAATTGTCCTTTATCTTTGACACATGATTATTACCCGTCTGTTTCTTTACGTCTACTCCTCCCTCCTCTTGCAGTTTGTCGGCTAAGATTCAACTGACTCAAATGAGCCTTATTAATACTAGAAATCAAATCTCAGTTTCCTAAAGGGACGTTTTGTGCTTTCTGACTAACCCCAAATAAAGGGTTTCCGGCGTCCTGGCAGGAGCAAAGGGTGGGGAAGGTGGACTCCCGCCTCTCACATCTAGGGTGTGGATCTGGTGGAGATACGGGAGATGTTGAACTTGTGCAGTGAGGTATGTCCTCGTTAATGGGATTTAAAAATGATGTTGTATTTTAAGGGAAAAATAGTTGGTAACATTTGAAGTGAAAGTGCTTTAAATTTTAAATGAGTATAACCAGGGAGGAGAGCTGTGAAGTTTCAGACTTGCAAGTCACTGTTATATGAAGAGTATATGTTACAGATTTAAAAAGGGGCTAGGCCATTTAATATATCTACTTTATAACGTTCGACCTTCATTCTGCCTGTGGACCAAGATCTTGCTCAGAACCACCCCCCACTTACCTTCACTCCCCACCCCCCCACCCCTAGAAGGACACAGTAAAAGCAAACTTTTCATTATTAGTATGATGTCAATACCTCTTTGATCCAAAATCCATACCATTTTTGTAGCAAGCCCTATGCTCTTTCTTGTCCACCCAATTGTCTCGCCTGATTAGAAATGTGCTTGTCACATACAAAATATACAACACTGCCAGAAATGATGCACTGCATGTGGTTTCTAGGTTTGAGTTCAATTTACTTTAAATATCAATATGTTGTCAGGGCAGAGACCATGTCTGTCTGCTTCACCCCTTTGTTCCCAGCACCTCTCACAGCTATTCTTAAGAGTTTACAGGTGATCAAGTGTGTTTGTTGGCAGAGGGTTTAGGGTTAAGATTTTAAATACATATAAAAAAGACTCTGATAAATATATTTATCACCTACCATGTTCTACAAGGGATTTAAGACAGTTTACAGGGATTCATAAAATATAGCAAGGCAGACTAACTTAGAAGTAGATGGGAAGAAAAAGAAAACGAAAGGTAAAGACATAAACTTGTATTAAGAATGAGGCTAATGCAAAAATACAAACATATGAAAGGCAAACAAATCCAGCTCTAAACTTTCTAGCAGTTCATACAAAAAGGGAAATTGACCAGCCTATGGTTCATATGCTTTATTTATTCACTGACTCATTCACTCACTTGTTCACTCAAGAAACATTCACTGAGGACCTACTCTGCACAGATTCTGTGAGAGGTGCTGGGAACAAAGGGGTGAAGCAGACAGACATGGTCTCTGCCCTGACAACACTTACAGCCGAATGCAAGAAACGGACAATCACGAAGAAATCTCGAAAATGAGTATCTGATTACAAGTTGTGATAAAAGCTGTGCAGGAGCTCATGCAGCTCATTATCAAAAAACAAACAACACAATCCAAAAATGGGCAGAAGACCTAAATAGACATTTCTCCAAAGAAGATATACAGATTGCCAAAAAACACATGAAAGAATGCTCAACGTCACTAATCATTAGAGAAATGCAAATCAAACTACAATGAGGTATCACCTCACACCAGTCAGAATGGCCATCATCAAAAAATCTACAAACAGTAAGTGCTGGAGAGGGTGTGGAGAAAAGGGAACCCTCTTGCACTGTTGGTGGGAATGTAAACTGATACAGCCACTATGGAGAACAGTATGGAGTTTCCTTAAAAAACTAAAAATAGAACTACCATACGACCGAGCAATCCCACTCCTGGGCATATACCCTGAGAAAACCATAATTCAAAGAGTCATGTACCACAATGTTCATTGCAGCTCTATTTACAATAGCCAGGGCATGGAAGCAACCTAAGTGTCCATCAACAGATGAATGGATAAAGAAAATGTGGCACATATATACAATGGAATATTACTGAGCCATAAAAAGAAACGAAATTGAGTTATTTGTAGTGAGGTGGATGGACCTAGAGTCTGTCATACAGAGTGAAGTAAGTCAGAAAGAGAAAAAAAGTGCCGTATGCTAACACATATATGTGGAATCTAAAAAAAAGAAAATGGTTATGAAGAACCTAGGGGCAGGACAGGAATAAAGATGCATACGTAGAGAATGGACTTGAGGACACGGGGAGGGGGAAGGGTAAGCTGGGACAAAGTGAGAGAGTGGCATGGACTTCTATACACTACCAAATGTAAAATAGATAGCTAGTGGGAAGCAGCCGCATAGCACAGGGAGATCAGCTCAGTGCTTTGTGACCACCTAGAGGGGTGGGGTAGGGAGGGTAGGAGGGAGATGCAAGAGGGAGGAGATATGGGGATATATGTATCTGTATAGCTGATTCACTTTGTTATAAAGCAGAAACTAACACACCATTGTAAAGCAATTATACTCCAGTAAAGATGTTTAAAAAAAAAGCTGCACAGGAAAAGCAGGAAACACAAAATGTCACGTGTCTAGACATAAAAACATGAAATAAAAACTTCTTTAGAGAAGCACAACAATTCTTGATTCTAAGAGCAGAAAGGAACTTTTTTCAGATATGATTGAAAATCATATTCCAGTGTTTGGAAAGATGTCCTAAATCATGCCCTCATCAGACACATGGGTTTCACTCAGCCTTTTTTAGAGTGTCCCTTAGTGTGAGGGATCCTGCTATTACCCCACACGTCTCTTGGACCCCTGGGGTTCTGAGAATATATGTACTTTGAGAGGTCTGTGTATTCCCGAAAATTCAGTGGTTTTATTTCATTGATAATCTTCAATAATAAATATTAAAACCATGTTCTGGATCATTTTGATGGCAACCCCCAAAGCAATGCTGGGGCCTCTGTTTGCCTCTGTAACTTCCCATGTGGGCCAGGAGCAGGCCTGGTGGCTGGGGCCACAGCACAGATGAGGGGGAGGGGAGTTTAAATCGAGACACATGGGGAGAGTGGTGAGTCCACCCAGGTCACAGGCTCGCCAGACTCAAAAAAGAACAGCATCTGGTGACCGCTGCTATACAGTCAAGGAATGAAGCTCTTGGTCCAGCTCCACCTTTGTATGGACCAAGTTGCAGCAATTTATTAGCAGCAGGTGTTGTAGTAAAAGCTCAATGGAAAAGTTGCTTTTGCTGGTTTTAGAATAATTGGATTAGATCTCCATTTAGTGCAGATTTAGCAACCTCCCAATAAGTACCTTATGTCCAAAGCAATGAGACAGGCAATTTGGTGTAATGGTTAAGTGGAGCCAGACTGCCTGGCTGCAAATCCATTTTTCCACTTACTAGCTGTGAGACTTTGGGCAAGTTACTCAACCTCTCTGTTGCTATGATAATATGTGGATAAATATGCATTATTGATTTCATAGTAAGATTGTGAGGATTACAGGTATTACATGTGAAATACTTGGAGCATGTCTATGTTCAATAAATGTTAGCAATTAATAGTATTTTTATTAGTGTGAAATGGCACTTCATTTATGTAGGTACCCAAAGATGGTTTGATATCAGCATTTTAAATTATGATATCTGAATTATCTTCAAGTAGCAAACATTTTTGAGGTTATTAATATTGTTTTGCATTGTTTATGTATTGTTTGCATTAATATGTTGAAGTAAAAAATTCAGATAATGGTAATATGTAGTAACTAGACCTGCAGCTACATCTTTCTATTGTTAAACCCAAATGGTATTTTAGTTTCAGCAAAACAATATTATCTGTTGCAGTAAATTAATTTTATTAACTTGACCTTTTAAAGTTGGATAGTTGTATTTATTTGCACATTTGTTTGGCATTCTAGTTTTATAAAAGTTATAAAGTGTAAGTATTTGAACTGGTCTTTATGAGTGTACATACTTAAGTTATATTTTAATAAAAGTGACTTAGGTCAACCCTCGGTCCATGAGATAATTTTTTTCCTTCAAAAGGGATTTCTATATAGTTCAAGCATTTTGAGCTATATAATTCAAGAATTTTGACAGACCCAGTATTCTTGGAATAGAATTTTGAATCTCTAGAAGAGAGATTGCAGCCCCAAATTTGACTCTATATACCTTAACTGCCATAGATTTAGTCTGAAAGAATTTTAAGGCAGTAATAACAAACTTGCCTCTGTCTTCAACAACAATAGCAAAATCCCCTGGACTCAAAGAATGGCGAGCTTCCAGCAAAAATTCATCCTGGTCTATCTTCCCGGATAAGCTACAAATGAAAGGTTTGCCAATGTTATTGAAAGAAGTGAAAAGAAAGCCTATTCTCTGTGGAGTACAACGTTTGATTGTATGGGCTAAAACAAGTTTACTGATTATATTGTTCAAATCTGTTTTAAAATTTTCTTTGTACCTAGGTGATCTGTCAGAGATTACAAGAAGTGTGTTAGTCTCCCACTATAATCATATTTTTGATTGCTTTCCTTTTGATATACACTTATCATAGACATATGTATGTATATAGACACACACACACACACACACACAGAGTTATTTGATGGTGTGTTACTTAGGACCTGGTTGCCCAGGACTGGTGAGTTTCCTGAGATGGGGGGCTTTCAATGCTAAAATTGGGACAGTGCCAGGCAAAGGAAGACAGATCTATTTTAGTTTTAGAGAACAGCAAGAGAACGGACAATAGGCTCATATTCTTTAAGAAGAAGATATGGTACAAATGGCGTCAACCAACAACAGCCAGCCCATGATTCAATAAGTAACTCTCCTGGGAAGAGGCAGGTGTATTCTCCCAGTTGAGACCTAGAATAATCCTTAAGCTCCAGGCCTGAAAGTCCTAGAAGGGCTGTGATGTGGTTGGGGAGAGGGTGGGTGTATAAATCAAAAGGCTCTAGGAACTCTTTCAGCCCCTTCCACCTTGAGTGCCTGGACCCAGTCTTGACATGTGCCCAGGGAGCCCCCAGTAAAGCTTCAAACCAGGTTGGTTCAAGTCAACCCAACAGTTGTGGCTAAAAACAAAGATACATAAGTATATAAATAAATGCCACTTGGCCCATCAGTAAATATCCCTAACATACTTGATCTGACCCAGGACCTCAACCCTCAAACAACCCAAGCAGGACCTGCAGGTTAGGGAGTTTAGGATGTGGTAGCCAGAAAACAAATTTCAATGCTCTATACAATATTTAGAATGGTCTTCCCCGGGCCCAGCCTTGAAGTAGCTGGAAAGAACTTATCAAACCAAGAAGCAAATCCCTCTGGCTTCTGTAAATGGCAGCACTAAGGACCATTGGACACTCTCCACCCCATCCCCCCACACAGACAGCTGATTGGACCAGGCATGAACCTGTGAGGACTTGGAACCTGAGGGCTGGTAACCATATTAGGCCAAACAGGGGAGGGTGTTAGGGTGAGAATAGATCATGGGTCATCCCCCTACTTCCCTCGCCAATTTAGAGAAGCCACTTGGCTCCCTTGAGGTGGCCACAGTGATTCCAGTTCTAGTAGCTTCCATGAAGTCCAGCTAGACCTTGGTCCCTGGGTTGATGAGGTTGCCCTCCATCCTGCTAGTCTAGTTTGCTTGGGCTCCTGTTTCAGACAACCATAATGTCCGGCTAGAACTCTGGCTTACTCCAGAGCTTCCCGCTTCTGTTCCCTACGTGGAGCCCAACCTCTCTCCATCCATCCACAGTGATCTTTCCCAAACAAAAATTGAATCTTGTCACTCCTCCCCCCTCAGGATAAAGCCCAAATTCGGTACCTATCTCTACTGCTTTACATCTCCTTCCTTGGAGACGTAGGATGGACCATCTTTCTGGACATTCCCCCTCTCCACAACAGACAAACTTAGCAAGCCTTATTAAAAAAAAAAAAGAAAAAAAATAACAACATTAGAAATGATATATGGAGTGAAGGGGAGAAGAAGAGATTTGAAATCATAAGAACACTATGCATTATTGTATCCTAACATGTGAAAGTCTTGATGAAATGGACAACTTCCACAGAAAATAGGAACTACCAATATTTACTCCAGAAATCGAATGTCATGTTCCTGGTTGGGAAGAATCGATGTTACAAAGATGTCGATTCCTCACAGATTCTACCGCGTGGATGGCAGTCTTCCTGGTAACCAGAAGTGATGCAGATTTGTTCCTATTTTTATATTCCTGCAGTAATATTCTGTGGAATCTTGAAAGGGGTAGTTAACTACATATGCTCAATTGTGAATCATTTTATTGAAGGGAAAGCCAATACATGTGCATTTAAATGTCATTTATAGATTGTTTTTCTCTAAGAACAAATGAAGTTATTAAATTTTGAAATGCATGGGGGCTTTATGGAGACAGAATTTCATTTAACGGACATGATTTTCCACCCAAATTATTTTATTGAGTATGAATTTCATCGTGTTTGCTTTCTTTACTCTGCATGGCGCCGATATAAGGATCTCTTGGCTTTTATTTGTAAAAATCTATGGTGAAAAGACACTGGAAAAGTGAGGGCAGGTTCAGTTCTTTCCACCTTTACTTGTGTCAGGTGGCAGAGCGTCTGTCCTGGTTGTCTCAGCATTCCTTTATTTAGAATTTATTCTTCTTCCCTCTTCGCACCACCTTTCTCTTAGATCCTTCCAACACCCTCATTTGTGTCCTAAATTAGCTACATCTGTTACCATAGTTATGCAGCATCCAGCTTAACCCATTCCATCCTTGTTCCGACCGTATATTGCATAAGACTTCCTTTATTGTATTTCATAAAACATACCATTATTTTTTCTTCTTCATCACCTGTCCCCCAATTTTTATTGTTTTTAAGGCAACACATGTGTATAGTTAAGAAATCAAATAGGACTGAAGGGCTTCTAACAGAAAGCAACAATCCCTGCCCTGCCCCAAATGCTTTCTCCACAGGCGAACCAATTTTAGCTGTGTTTTCCATTCTGCTATAGTTACTTCTGTATCTCAAAATAATATGTGTGTACTGCTGTTTCTGAATTTATCGACTTTGATCATCATCTAGTGACTTTCTGCCATGAAAGTCAAGGATGTAGTTTATTTACACCACACCTACATCCCTTCACTGCCTTCTGGTCATCCCTGCCACACCAGACAATGCATTTATTAAAACCAGATTTCTCATTCCACGGACTGTTGGTTGGGTCACTTGACTCTACTCTGTAAGATAAGGCTATATCATCACCTCTCCTTGCCTGCTTCCTCCTTCCCTCTAGCTGTACATTTACTTTTGCATTATCAAAATTGATAACATATTCGTTCTGTTCCATTGCCATAGTTGGTTTCTATGATTTGTCTATAAGGTAATTCTAAATGATGGAAACTCTTAATGTGCTCATTATCCAACTGGGTTGCTGTTTTTCACTGTTCATGATAAGTAATATGCTAGGATTTCATATCCTTCTCAGGGGCTCCAATATCTCAACCTGTGGACCACTCAGTGGAAAATGCTTCCAGGGTGAAGTTCAAATGGATTCTGTTGCTCTGAGGGCACCGGCACCATCAGAGCTGCTCTAGTTTGCCCCTGCAGTACACACAGTTTCTCTAAGAAGACTCACCCAGAAGTCAAGTTGATAAATTCAGAAACAGCAGTATATATATACTGCTTTGAGATACAGAGGTAACTACAGCTGTCTGCCTGGCTGTGAACCACTGTGTTCTGCGGGTGGGAGAGGGGGTGGGCAGGGTCCACTGCTCTGTATAGAGACTGCAATTTGTGCCCTTGTGTTCAATCTCTTTTGAATTCCTCCCCTCCATAACACCTGCCATCTCGGAGTCCAGGACATTTTTAGGGCTCTGCCAGACAGATCATCTGCCTCCATGGTTCCAACATCCTCTGCCTGAAATCTAGGCTGAAGCTTCTTTTGCTTTCAACCATTAGTCACCAGGTCTCCATCTGCTTTTTGTCCTCCAGAAACTTGTTGAAATCTCTTCTCTGTTAATGATCTGCTTTTACTTTGTCATTGTGGGATTATGTATTTTTATTCCCTGATCCATTTAATGGAGTCTAAGAAGAGAGAAAAACATAGGGATAGGTGGGATTAGGCCCACCATCTTGAATTAGAAGCCAAGGTATTAATTTTCAATCAAGCCATGCATAATAGTGATAAAAACAAACTATTGGCATGATTTAAATTCAAACACGGGTGAGGTTTGCTTTTCTCTGTTATGAAAATGCTTTCAAATAGGTGCAGCACCTATCAACTCAATTCCAATATGTTCTCCCATCTAGAATAGTCCAGAAACACTGAAGCATTTTTCTACCCCTACTCAACGATGATTAACTTTTAGTTTACATACAATTCTAATGAGCTCAGTTGTCTCTCTTTAGACACTCCAGAAAAGTAGAAATGGCAAATTAGAAGAGTTTGGCTAATAGTCTAAAAGAGATTGGGATAAAAATGAAAATGAAGAGAAGATGAAAAGTTCTCCTAGGAACCGGGGTCACACTTTTTGCCCGAGTGCTATGGAAGATCATTTGTCAGAGTTGACAGTTAGACCTAGAAAGTAAGGAACTCACAGAGAAAGTAAGTGAACTAACAGATTGTATCCTCACAGGGGAGGGGCTGCTGGGTGAGAAGAAAGGATTTGTGGGTGCCAGCATTTCTTTGTTCAGAAAGTAAATCTGGAGTTACGATGCACAAGAAATTGCAGTTGTCTCTATGTTTTCATCTAATTTGGAGATTATTGCTTCATTTTTCAGTCTTAGCAATGATCATTAAGACTGAAAACAGTTTTGGGGATCCTGCTTTATATATCTTAACTCTGTTAAACTTACAGGTCATGAAACTGTTAGCAGCTTTGAAGCCACTTTTTGTTATATTTACTTCTGAACTGAAGCTATATCAAGTTAAGGCTGTCAAGGAATTAAAATCTCCTTTTCAAAGTCTATCATACTTAGGGAAGAAATGATACAATGTCTAGGATTTGTCTCAAAAGAATCTTTTTCTTATTGGGGGATGAGTGGGGTTGCAGGTGAACTAAAATAGCCCATGAGTTAAAAATTGTTGAGGCTGAGTGTTATCTATCACCTAAAGTGGCACTTTTAGAGTGAAAGGAGGTGCTATTAATTATTACTTGGGAACCGGAAGCATATACTGGACTCTCTTGGGCAAACTGCAGTCTAATCTGAAGCTAGGTGATGGGTGCTTGGGGTTCCTTATGGTGTGCCCTTTAATTTTGTATATTTTCAACATTTTTCATAATTAAAGAATGTCTACTGTTTTGTACTCTTTGCTACTTTATTAGAATTGGAGGCTTTCATCTTAACCATGATGTTAACCATTAGGCAACTTCAAACACAAAATGAAAATAGCTGGAGAATACTGTTAAATGACAATTCTATTAAGTTGACTTATAATAGTGGGACAAAAATCCATAAATTCTGCAACTGGGACACCCAGAAGGCAATACTTAATTAAGCTAACAATGTTCTAAAGCAGATCTATAGCTTTATAGATGTTGTTGTTATGTAAGGGAGCTTTGTTTTTATTGCTGTGAATTGGGTTCACCAGGATTTTACGGATGGGTGGCTGCAGCCCCAGAAAGGTCAAGTCCGTTGGGAAATGAACAGGGACAAGAAAGAGGGGATTTGAATTGCAGAGCAAGTCCACAAGCTGATCTGTAACTATCTTGGTGTCTCTCCTATTTGAGATTCTCCATTACCTTTTACCTGCTAAAATAGTCTTTCAAAGTTACTGAGATTTTGAGAAGAAAGTCTCCATTCTTGCTTTATAATCTCCATTGTACACACTGTACACCACTACCATAGGATCAGAAACCAGTTCTTTAAAAATGATTTTTTCTGGTGCTGTTTGTATTGCTGGTATTATTTACTATTGTGTCCCCCAGTATCATACAGACGGTCACATTTTAATTTGTTTACTTGTGCTTTTTTTAAAAAAGTCAAGCTTATTAAGATAATATGTTATATATGATGTTATATGCTATATATAGTAAAATTCACCTTCCTTAGATGTATAGTTCTATGAATTTTTTAAAATTAATTAATTTATTTATTTTTGGCTGCATTGGGCCTTCGTTGCTGTGCGCGGGCTGTCTCTACTTGTGGTGGGCGGGGGCTACTCTTTGTTGCGGTGCATGGGCTTCTCATTGCGGTGGCTTCTCTTGTTGTGGGGCACAGGCTGTAGGTGCACAGGCTTCAGTAGTTGTGGCATGTGGGCTCAGTAGTTGTGGCTCACAGGTTGTAGAGCACAGGCTCAATAGTTGTGGTGCATGGGCTTAGTTGCTCCGTGGCATGTGGGATCTTCCCGGTCCAGGGCTCGAACCCGTGTCCCCTGCATTGGCAGGCGGATTCTTAACCACTGTGCCACCAGGGAAGTCCAGTCCTATGAATTTGACAAATATATACAGTCATGTAACCACCACCACAATCAAAGTAGAAAAAGGGCCCTCATGCCCCTTTGTAGTGAATCTTCTCCCTCCACCCACAGCCCCTGACAACCACCCATCTGTTTTTGGTTTTGCCTTTTCCAGAATGTCATAAAAATGGGATCATACAGTGTAGCTTTTTGTGTCTGACTTCTTTCACTTTGCCTAATGTTTCTGAGATTCAACCATGTTGTTACAATATTAATAGTCCCTCCTTTGTGTATATTCCTTTGGATGGCTGTACCACAATTTGTTTAGCCATTCACTCACTAAAGGGCATTTGGGTTGTTTTCAGTTTTTGATGACTGTGAATAAAGCCACTATATATATATTGGCCTACAGGTGTTCGTATAAACACAAGATTTCAGTTCTCTTGGGTAAATCCCTAGGAGTGGGATTCCAGTGTGGTAAGTGTATGCTTAACTTTATAAGAAATTGCCAAACGGTTTCAAAATGACGGTACCATTTTGCATTCCCACCAGCAATGTATGAGAGTTCTCTTTGTTCTGTACTTGGTATTGTTAGTTGTTGTTGTTTAAATTTTATCCATCATAAGTGTGGGGTAGTATCTCATGGTGTGTGTTTCTTTTTTCTTTTTTCTTTTTTTTTTAGCGGTACGCGGGCCTCTCACTGTTGTGGCCTCTGCCGTTGCGGAGCACAGGCTCCGGACGCGCAGGCTCAGCGGCCATGGCTCACGGGCCCAGCCGCTCCGCGGCATGTGGGATCTTCCTAGACCGGGGCACGAACCCGTGTCCCCTGCATCGGCAGGCGGACTCTCAACCACTGCGCCACCAGGGAAGCCCCTCATTGTGTTTTTTTTTTTTCTTTTTGCGGTATGTGGGCCTCTCACTGCTGTGGCCTCTCCCGTTGCGGAGCACAGGCTCCAGACGCGCAGGCCCAGCGGCCATGGCTCACGGGCCCAGCCGCTCCGCGGCATATGGGATCCTCCCAGACCGGGGCACGAACCCGTATCCCCTGCATCGGTAGGCGGACTCTCAACCACCGCGCCACCAGGGAGGCCCCCTCATTGTGTTTTTAATTTGCATTTACCTAATGATCAATGCCAGTGAGCATCTTTTCATTTGCTTAAATGCCACAGTGTCTCTTTTTTGTTGTTTCTTGTCTTTTAAATGTCAGGAAGCCTCTGCCATTCTAAGGTAAACAGGGAACGGATTTTTCCTTAGTCTCAAAGGGGGAGCAGAAGCATAACAGGGGGAGTGGAATGGGAGACTGGGGGAGAGTTGCTGAGAGGAAGGTGATGTCAGGGGGCTGATTTCAGGACCTGGGTACTTGATCCTTCCCTCCTGCACAGGCTGCTTCTGGAGCTCTTCTCTGGAGGATGTTGTGGTGTGTATGAGGGGCTGCTCCCTTAGGGAGGGAGAGAGGAAGGGCGGAAGACAGCTTTAATATTGATTCCATTTTTTAAATTTGCTTACTCCAAGTTCTGGTCTTTATAATTTTAGTCAGTAAATACCTCCTTATTTTATTTTATTTTTTAAAGAGGAGTTGTTTTGATGGTAGAGTAGAGGGATAGTAATTTTATTTATTTATTTACTTATTTGTTTATTTTGGCCATGCTGCACAGCATGCAGGATCTTAGTTCCCTGACCAGGGGTCGAACCTGGGCCCTTGGCAGTGAGAGCCCAGAGTCCTAACTACTGGACCGCCAGGGAATTCCCCAATACCTCTTTAAAATAGATATATTTGGCCCAGATAGCAGCCCTACTGTTAATTTGGGGAGGGGCATGAAGGGAGGGGAAAAAAGGTTAAATAAAAGATGTTCAAGAAAATGTATATTTTAATTTGATTGACATAGGGACTTGAAGAGATATTTGTATACCCATGTTCATAGCAGCATGATTCACATTAGCTAAAACAAGGAAGCAACCCAAGTGTCCATCTATGGACAAGGAAAATGTGGTATATACATACAATGGAATAATATTCAGCCTTAAAAAGAAGGAAATTCTAACATATACTACAACATGGATGAAACTTGAGGACCTACACTAAGTAAAATAAGCCAATCAATCACAGAAAGACAAATACTGGATGACTCCATTTATCTGAAGTACTGAGAGTAGTCAAAATCATAGAGATGGAAAGTAGAATGGTGGTGGCTGGGAGCTGGGGTGGGGGGAATGGATGGTTATTATTTAATGGTTATAGTTTCAGTTTTTCAAGATGAAAAGAGTATGGAATGTATGGTAGTGATGGTTGAACAACATTATGAATATATTTAATACCATTGAACTGTACTCTTAAAAATGGCTAAGATGGTAAATTTTATGTTATGTGTATTCTACCATAACATTTTTACTGTGATTGAGGTATACTAGCAGCAATGAGTGATTTATTACAGTTGTAGGTAGGTTTGCGTGGTTTAACTACGAATATCAGTCAGTCAGTTGACAAGGATTTACTGAACACCCTCTATGCGCAGCTACTGTTCCAGGTGTTGGGAATGCCAGGGCAAACGAGGAGGTCACCCTCTAGGAAGAAGAGAAAGATGCTAAACATGAAAACAAATGAATGGTATCAGTGCCAGGCACTGATACTTGTTATGCAGAAGATAAATTCAGGTAAGCAGAGAGTGACAAGAGGAGGCTGCTTTAGCCAGAGTGGTCAGGGGAGACCTCTCTGAGGAGGTGACACTGAGCTGACTCACGTGGGTTAGTGGGATTGGGTCGGAGAATGAGGTAGCATGGGCTGATTGCAAGCATTTCATTATGCTATTTGAGACGACACCATTGGCTGAGAGTGGGGGTAAGGAGGGTATGGGAGAGAATTGAGGAGAGGTGAGAAGGTGGGAAACGATCCTCTTGAAGAGTCAACACGGGGGAAAGGCAGGTTGCCTGGCAATGTTAAGAAATCATCTGAAAGGTGTGGAGGGAATTTTGAAATGAGTCCAGCCTGCACGGTTGTGTGCAAGGGTCAACTGCTCAGATGCACACTGGAAGCAAGGTCATGTAGGGTTTGACCAAAGGTGGGGCTCTGCAAGGTGAGAATAGTGGAGGACAGAGGGACAGAGGGGTTAGAGGTGTTTTGCCAAGTGGTTACCCAGCTGGAGTAGTTAAGTTAAGCTAGAAAAGAAGGGATGTGAAGGGTGGATTTTGGGGTGAGAAAGTGAGTAGGAGGGCTTGGAGACGCTGAATTCTTAGAGGAGGGATATCTGAGTAGGTGGGCTGGAAGGGCATGGTCAAGGAATAGGATGTGAACTTCAGATAGGGGAGGCGGTGATCTTGCTGGTGACAGCAAAATCTAGGGTATGTGCCCATGGGAGTGGGTGGCTGAGGCTGGATTGAAAGGAGAGATCACTGGCTCTAGAGGCCGAGAAAATGTGAGGTTGGGTGTTGGATGGATCCCTGCATGGATGTGGAGGCTGAAGTCAACATCATCAAGAATGAGTAAGGATAGTGATGGAGGGGAAGACGGTCAGCCAGGAAGGAGCTGAAGTCACCAGTGATCGAGACGAGTGACCAAGAGAGCGGTAGAGCCTAGCCCAAAGGAGGGGTGATGGGAAGTCCAGTTGGAGGGTGTGTACTCCCAAGGCAATGGGGTTTTTGAAACAGTGAAAATAGAGGTGGCTGTAGGGCGCGAGGAGGCCATGTACACTGCGTGCAGGTGCTGAGTGTGTGCTGTGAGTGCCGTGTGCTCCGGGGAAAGGCAGGCTTTAGATTTTTGATTTTGGGATCACAGAAAGGGGGTGTATGTAGCTGGATTAGTGGGTGCTGCAAAGAATTATGTGACTGTTCAATGAGTTTGGTTTCCAAGCAGGAAGGGCGGTAACCAAGGAGGCATTATTGACTTGGGGTTTGTTCAAAACTCAATGAAAGGCAATTCACAGTAGCTGGTGTTGTTTACCAAAGTACTAGTCTCATGAGGGATCTCCTAGCTCTTCTTGTGAATTGTGAGACGAGGAGGAAAAACTTCCTCCCTTGAAGCATCTCGTGTTCTCATGTCATTAATTCCTGTTTCACCCCCAGCCATAAAACTCAGGGAGGGGAGAGAAGGCATCTGTCCTTTTGTCTCACCGTCTTGCTGTGGCTCTGCAATGACTCCTTGTCTAGCCTTGCTCTGCTGATGGTGACTTTTAACGTAATAAAATGCTTGCGAGAATAATGAGAATGGATGGAGAAGATGCACTTTCTCATAATTTGTGGCTCATGCATTAGGGTAGGACGTTTTTGGAGGAATGAAGCATGTTATGGGAGAGTGTGGGTTTTCTTAAACGTATAACCAAAAATCTCAAAAAAAACGCCCCGACTACCTGGCAATCCTGAGGCACTTACTTACTACTCTCCAAAGTGACTACTTCACTCCTCCTTTCTCTAAATCTCCTTCTCTCCCCACCCCACCCACCTTGCTAGGTGCCTCTGAGTTCATTGAGAAACAGAAGCAATGAGCTGAGTTCTTCTTCTGTCAGAGGCTGTCCTTCCTTCTGGGTTCTGGGCCCCTTTCCTCTCACCTCAAAACACTACTCCAGCAGCTGATCTTTCCCTTTTCTGAATCATCGCCTTCCCTCTCTGCCTCTCTCAATTACAATATTCCCCTTGGTAGTCATGCATGCTCTAGTCTCTCCTACGTAAGCATCTCAACTGCTACCCCATTTCTCTCTTTATGTGCTCAGCAAAACTTGCAAGAGTTGCCTTTGCTCCCTGTCCCCCTTCTTCTTCCTCACTGTCTGCACTTGGGGTTCTGTCCTCTCTATACCACTGAGATTGCTCTTGTCAAGGTCATCAATGACCTCCACGTTGCCAAATCTAATAGCCTCTACCCTGTTCTTATCTTACCTGACCCATCAGCAGCATTCAACACAGTTGAACACTTCTTGAAACATTCTATTTTCTGGCCTTCTGGAACCTTTTACTCTCCTGGATTTCCCTTAGCTTCACTGGCTGTTCCTCCTCATCCTCTGTGTGGTTCCCCTCATCCCTACCAGACCTCTAAATGTGGGAGAGCCCCACGGCTCTACCCGGGGCCACCTAGTCTCCTTACAGACTCTCCCTAAGAGAGCTCATCCAGGCCTTAGCTTCAGACTCTGTTTAAATGCTGATGACTTCGAAGTCTCTCTCTCACCAGAACTCTAGCTTAGTGCTTCTCAAACTTTAATGTGCATACTGACCACCTGGGGATCTTGTTAAAATGCAGATTCTGATTTCATTCATCTGGGGCCTAAGATTCTGCATTTTCAACAAGCTGCCAAGTGATGCTGGTGCTGCTGGTCTTGGGATCTTACTTTGAGTGGTGAGCCTGCAGACTTGTAATCCCAAAGACCTCCTTGACATTTCCACACGGATGTCTTACAGGCATCTCAGACCAAACCTCACATGACCCTGTTATAGTTCCTGAGATCTTTCCTCAAACCCACTTTTCTCTGCATTACATCATCCTCCCAGTTGCTCATGCCAAAAATCTTGGAATTGTCCTTGGTTTCTCTCTTTCCTTCACTTTCTTGTCTAATCCATCAGAAACTTCCATTGGTTCAATTCTCTAAAGCATATCCCAAATCGCTCCACTTGGCTCCATAATAACAGTAGTAACTGGCATTTATTGAGTACATTCTTCATGTCAGACTATATTAATGATTGCTATAGACTGAATGTTTACATCTCCCCAATATTCATATGTTGAAACCCAATCCCTAATGTGATGGTGTTTGGAGGTGGGACCTTTAGGAGGTGATTAGGTCAAGTGGGCAGATCCCTCATGAACGGGGATTAGTGCTCTTATAAAATAGACCTCAGAGAGACTCTTGAGAGCTCTCTTGCCTCTTCTTCCATATGAGGGCACAGCAAGAAGACAGCTCTCTATGAACCAGGACATGGACCCTCATCAGACACGGAATCTGCCGGTGATGTGATCTTGGACTTCCCAGCTTCCAGAACTGTGAGGAATAAATTTCTGCTGTTTACAAGCCACCCAGTCTAGGGTATTTTGTTATAGCAGCCCAAGTAGACTAAGACAATGCTATACATTTATACTTAAATGTATTTAAATCTAGTTATCATGACAACACTATAAGGTAGATGGGATTATTAATTTCTTTTTTTTTTTTTTTTTTTTTTTTGCGGTACGCGGGCCTCTCACTGTTGCGGCCTCTCCCGTTGTGGAGCACAGGCTCCGGACATGCAGGCTCAGTGGCCATGGCTCACAGGCCTAGCCGCTCCGTGACATGTGGGATCTTCCTGGACCAGGACATGAACCCGTGTCCCCTGCATCGGCAGGCGGACTCTCAACCACTGCGCCACCAGGGAAGCCCTTAATTTCATTTTTTGAATGAGAAAAACTTATAACTAGGTAACCCTACATAGACCTGCAGTTTATGACTTTGAAAAACTTAATTCATTATTTTGGCTTATTTTTCTCCTTTGCTGTCAATGTAAGAGTCAATAGTGCTGTTGATATAATTACATAATTAGGGAGACAGTGTCTTATTTTAAGGTGTCTGTGTCCTTGGTAAGCACAAATCACATTGCAAATGTCCACAGGCAAATGTCCAAAGTGTGTGTGTTACAGAATTTATAGTCTCTTTGGCGTCCTCAAACCATTTTTGACGAGGCCTATTTGCATTTAAAACATTTTTGTCTGATAATTACAATATCATGATGTACCTTACAAAGACATCGTATCTTGTGTGTCCTTGTGAAAAGCAGGGATTCTTTCATTTCTCATGACATCGCTGCATTTTCTGTAACCTGTGGGATACATTGAGAAAATGACCTTCAGGCTCCAAGATGTATTCTTTTCCTAAGCTTTCTGTGCATTGTTCAGTTTTGGGAGTATTGTGCTCTGTGTTGGTTATCACACTTACAATGTATGATGAAAAGTGGCTGGGGTTCAGGAAAAAACAAAATACATGGTCAAGTAGATGGAAAGTAGTTCAGATGAAGAAAGTCTGAAGGATCTTGGGTTGTTTGGATTAGGAAAGAGCAGGTGAAGTCACTATTTTGCTCTGTTGTTTATTTTTATTTTTTTTATTTTTTTTATTTTTATTTATTTATTTTTTTTTTGCGGTAGGCGGGCCTCTCACTGTTGTGGCCTCTCCCCTTGCAGAGCACAGGCTCCGGACGCGCAGGCTCAGCAGCCATGGCTCACGGGCCCAGCCGCTGTGCGGCACGTGGGATCCTCCCAGACCGGGGCACGAACCCGTGTCCCCTGCATCGGCAGGCGGACTCTCAACCACTGCGCCACCAGGGAAGCCCTCTGTTGTTTATTTTAAAGGAAATCTTTAGTAAACTTGTTCATAAAATAACAACATATTTTGTAATGTGAATAATTCATTTTGTAAGTGTGAGTTTCTTTTAAGGGTAGGAAAGGAAGACCCACATTCATTACCTAGCAATTTCTATTACATCTTTCTCTAAAGAATCAATATGCCAAGGCAAACATTACCCCAAACATAAAATTGCATTCCTTTCTCTAGTTCAGTTCAAAGAAATATCCTAGGAAGTAAGAATCTTATATACAAATGAACTCATCTGTCTTTATGTTTCTGAGTAACGTGTCAGATGTCACATACATGAAACGTTGCCACCGGAATTCCAGCCTGTCGAGGTGGAAAGGCCCTAGAGATCTTCCAGTCCACCCTTCCCGCCTCGCCCCACCCCACCCCGCCCCTAGTCATAGGTTCTGGCAAATGGAGCTGAGAAAAGACAAGGCACTGACCCAGGGTGTAGCTGTCCGTAATAACTGCAAATCCGGGGTCCTGACAAGCTGCTCTTCAGGGCATTTCTTTCTAAATGTCACCTTCTCCCTTTTATAATGGCAGAGTTTTCAAGAGGTTATTTGATTTCAAGGAAAAGAGACAGGAAGAATATAAATTCCTTTCAAGAATCTAAAATATGGTACAGGAGATGGGTGGGGCTGAGGCAGGCTCTCTAGAGTCTAGGCCTCCATCTATCCTTAATTCTCAGCCCTGGATACAGGGGGAAAATTACAGCTATTTAAGCTTTGTTATAATGTTACAAAGTATATTAGTTTCTTAGGGCTGCTTTAACAAAAATACTACAAACTGGATGCCTTAAAACAACAGAAATGTATTCTTTCAAAGTTCTGGAGGGTGACGTCTGAAATCAAGGTGTCAGCAGGGCCGTGCTCCCTCTGAAGGCTCTAAGGGAAGAAGCCATCCTTGCTTCTTACTGCTTACTGCTGGTGGTCCACAATGCCTGGTGTTCCTTGGCTTTTGCAGCTGTATCACTCCCATATCTGCCTCCACTGTCACATAACCTTCTCCTGTGTGTCCCTTGTGCCTCTCTGTCCAAATCTCCTTTTCCTTATAACAACCCTGCTGCTGGATTCAGGACCCATCCTAACCCCTATGACTTCGTCTTAACTTTCTGCAAATACCCAATTTCTAAATAAGGTCACAGTCACAGTATGTGGGGGAGACACTCACTATTCAACCCAGCAAGCAAAGTTACGATGATTTTATGTTTTAACTTTCGCTAAGAATTTATACTTTTATGGCCTACAAAGACATGTTGTTTCCTTAGCCCGGGAGGGAGGGAGGGGGGAGAGAAGTGGGAGGAAGAAGGCGCCTTGAACGCTGTTTCCCAAAGTATGTCTGGTAGAGCACTACTCTCAGGAAATGTCACATGAAACAGAATTTTCCAAGGTCAAGAGCGTTTGGGGGACCCTGTATTTCATCCTCCTCACAAAGCATCACCAGGCATCTAGGATATAAATGGTTGGGAAAAGTCCTGTTACAAGGACCTGGGTTTACCCTACCAATTCCAAAGTGTATTGGACAGGGAATTCTTTGTCTGTGTTAATGCGCTATATCGATTAAGTATTGCCTCCAACTTCATGAAATAGAAAACCAACTGCAGTAGCTTAGTCCAATAGGGGTTTATTTCCCTCACTTAGAAAGTTCAGAGTTTGGCAGCCCAGGGTTGGCTCAGTGGCTCACGATGTCGTCAACATGCCAGGCTCCTTCTGTCTCTCTGCTCTGCCATGCTTCGTAGGTGGTGTTCTTCCTCTTGAAAGTTTGCAGACCAGCTACTCCGTTTCCAATCTCCCAACTATTGATGTTCCATCAGATGTTACAGAAAAACCTGAATGAACTTTTTGGTCAACCGAATAGCTTCTAGACAGAGAGAGAAGGAGGAGGAAGTGCTGAGGGAGAAGGGATAGCATTTCTATCAGGAACTTACACTTGCCCAGAAATTCCCTGCTGATTTCTGCTTACACATTCTTTTTTTAATTTTTATTTATTTATTTTTTTTGCGGTAAGCTGGCCTGTCACCATTGTGGCCTCTCCCGTTGCGGAGCACAGGCTCCGGACGCGCAGGCTCAGCGGCCATGGCTCACGGGCCCAGCCGCTTCGTGGCATGTGGGATCTTCCCGGACCAGGGCATGAACCCGTGTCCCCTGCATTGGCAGTCAGACTCTCAACCACTGCGCCACCAGGGAAGCCCTACACATTATTGACTAGGATTGTATCAAATGGTTGCTTCTAGCTTCAGGGAAGGCTGAGAAGTGGAGGTTGAGGGGGCACACTGTGCCTTGGATAAAATTGAAGTTCTGTTAGTAAGAAAGAAGGGGTGAATATTGCATGGGCAGCTGGCAGTGACTGCCACACACACAATTTCCCATGGCATTAGTGACCAGGAGATCGCCGTTCTTAAACATTTGTCCCCACTGTCCTTCACAAGAGAATGCTTCCTATAGAATTTCAGGTTTTTCTCATCAGCCTTCAGGTTTAGTCCTGCCAAACATTTTCACTTAGAACATTCAAGCAGCTTAAGAGTGCCCATACTTGTATGGTTCCATGCTACACTAAGTGCCTTATAAATTATTTAATGGCTTGATGTGTATTTGCACTCCTAAACTAATTTCATTTTCTTCAATGTGCTCTAATGGATCTTGGACCTTCCCTCTCTAACAACCCGAAATCCCTTAAATATATAGCTGCCATATTTAAAGTAATACACTTGGGATGCACTGTAGAAGTTATCGCCAGTTCTTCTGGCCAACATTTAAAGCAGCAAAAAGACAGAGGCTTTCACTTTCTTAGAGGCAATAGATGCTGCCTTGTGGCCCAGGAAACCTCGTCAGTGGCAAAGGTCTTCAGTGATCACCACTGTGGCCACACATTCTAATCACCGGGAGAGCTAAAGCACATGCCTCCAATTCCAGGTAGGGCCTACAATGAAGAGCCTCCTGTAGGAGAAGGAGACTTCTCCTTTACTTTGTGTGGTCAGGGAGAGCACAGGCAGGGGGAAGGAGGCATTACTGCAGCATAACCTAGCTTAACCTGACGAATACAGCAAACAGTAATGTCAAAGATACAGAGACAGGGCTTCCTTGGTGGCGCAGTGGTTGAGAGTCTGCCTGCCGATGCAGGGGACACGGGTTCGTGCCCCGATCCGGGAAGATCCCACATGCCACGGAGCGGCTGGGCCCGTGAGCCATGGCCGCTGAGCCTGCGCGTCCAGAGCCTGTACTCTGCAACAGGAGAGGCCACAGCAGTGAGAGGCCCGCGTACCGCAAAAAAAAAAAAAAAAAAAAAAGATACAGAGACAAACAACAGATTCCAAAAGAGGCTTCTTTTTGATCTCTGCGTCAATTTGTGACATTTCTAACCTTACTTCTGTGGATGACTGAGGAGGAGGAAAGGGCCCACATGATAAGGCAATCAGGTCATCAAGCCTGAGCACGGGAATGTTCTTAACAAGTGAGGGCCTAGTGGCCTGGGGGGAAAGCAATCATACAGATTATGCTATTTTCCATTTTCTGCTGTGAATACAAGCTGTCTCCTTTGTTCTGGGTGGAGGTAACCAATCTGGGATGTCAAAACACCTGTTTTTCCTATCAGCAAGAACATGTCACAATTTTTTTAAACTCATAAAAATTTTATGCCATTATGAATTTCTAAGAAAGCACAGGTCACAGTGGCCTCATATCCAGTGTGATATGAAGGCTGAGGCTGAAAGGAGCAAATGCCCTTATACCATTTTGGTGGTTGATCTAGTGTACAAAACAATTGACTTTCAAATTGTAATGCCCCTGAGTGCAAAGGAAACAATTTGTTTATCCTTGAGTAATGTTTCAGAAAGGTCAGTCAGTCTGAAATTATAAGTGGCTCCAAGCCACCGACCCATAAAGAGATACTATCCCTGGAACATAAAACGTGTGTAGACGGTATAAAGAAAAGGGCAGAAGAGAGAATGAGTTTCTCTTGCTTGAGTGATTGTGCTGTGGCATGATGGGAGAGCACGTGGCATGATGGGAGAACATGGCATGATGGGAGAGCACATGCCATAGAGCTCTAGATTGTAATCTTGAGGTTTGGCTTCCTTGTTTGAATACACTTCTGAATTCTTCATTCCTGGACCATTTGCTATGCCTTTGCTGCATCTTAGCACTTGGCCCAGAGCCTCATTTGGTTTTTAAAAGCTATGAGTAGAAGACACAGACCTACTAGAGAATGGACTTGAGGATATGGGGAGGGGGAAGGGTAAGCTGTGACAAAGTGAGAGAGTGGCATGGACATATACACACTACCAAACGTAAAATAGACAGCTAGTGGGAAGCAGCCTCATAGCACAGGGAGATCAGCTCGGTGGTTTGTGACCACCTAGAGGGGTGGGATAGGGAGGGTGGGAGGGAGGGAGACGCAAGAGGGAAGAGAGATGGGAACATATGTATATGTATAACTGATTCACTTTGTTATAAAGCAGAAACTAACACACCATTGTAAAGCAATTATACTCCAATAAAGATGTAAAAAAAAAAAAGCTATGAGTAAATTCATCAGGAAAGCACTGATGCCCAAGTACATCCACCCAAAAACATATGTCTCATCAAAAATATTTGGCTCGTTTGGGGAGATCAACTTGGTGGTTTGTGACCACCTAGAGGGGTGGGATAGGGAGGGTGGGAGGGAGGGAGACGCAAGAGGGAAGAGATATGGGAACATATGTATATGTATAACTGATTCACTTTGTTATAAAGCAGAAACTAACACACCATTGTAAAGCAATTATACTCCAATAAAGATGTTAAAAAATAAAATAAAATAAAATAAACTATCAGTATTCTATATTTTTTAAAAAAATGGCTCAGGTGCTAATCCAGAAGCCCCAGGCTGTGCTCAGTGGTGGGAAACCCAGCCAGGGGGCAGTTGCTGTCTTGCAGGTAGGTGTGGATGAGACCTGGAACTCTGGGACTGCAGGCCAGGGGGGCTCAGTGGGTATTCGTAGGCTGGTACACTACCAAATAAAGACTTGACCCCAGGTATTTTGGGGTCCGGAGCCTGCGCGTCCGGAGCCTGTGCTCTGCAACAGGAGAGGCCACAGCGGTGAGACGCCCGCGTACCGCAAAAAAAAAAAAAAGAGGTTGGTGTATTCACCATTTGGAAAGCAACATGGTAATAATTGTTTCAAGCAAGAAGCATCACTGTATGCTAATCTATTGGGCAAAACAATGATGACAAAGGGGATGTTTATACAGTCTCAGAGTGCATCCCCACAAGGTACTTCATAATTACAAGAGATGAATAGTAACGTTACAGTAGAGAAGACTGGCAGTGCGTACCCCCTGAGAGGATGCTCAGAGAACACAGCACCAGCTCACTGCTAGTCCTGCCAAGAATGCACAGTCTTAACCTCTTCATGAGAACACATCTGACAGATCCAAACTGAAAAACATGCAGTGAAAGAACTGGCCTGGATCCTTAAAAAATGTCAAGGTTACGAAAGATAAAGGAAGACTGTGGAACTATTCCAGGCTGAAGGATCCCAAAGAGAAATGATCCTGGATGGAATATTGGACCAGGAAAAATATTGTTTTATTTTGCTCTCAGAGAATATTAGTGGCACAATGGCAAAAGTTTAAGAGTCTGTAGATTCAATAATAGGATTGAACCAATGTTAATTTTCTGGTTTTAATCATTGTATTTGGTTATATAAGAGAATGTCTTTGCTTTTAGGAAACACACACTGAAGTACTTAGAGGTAGATGGGAAGCATTATGTTTGCAGTTCAGTCTCAAATAGTTTTAAAAAATTAAGTGTGTGTGTGTGTACAGGTGTAAATATATGTATGTATATTATGTATGTAAATGCATATATACTGAGAGAGAGGATGCCCTCGGAAGAGGCAATACTTAGGATGAGTTATAAATGACAAGAAGGAACTAGCCAAGGAAGACCCTGTGAAAGGACAGTTCAGGCAGAGGGAACAGCTAGTGCAAAGGCCCTGAGGCTGGAAAGCACTTGGTGAGTGTAAACAGCAGAAAGAACTCCAGTGTGGCTGAAGCTGGACTGAGTGGGCAAGGGAGCAAGTGCTATGAGATGGGAGCAGAGAAGAGTTTTGCCTTTTTTCTGAGAATAACAGGAAGCACTAATGCATTTTAAACAGGATGGGGATGATGGGGACTGGCCCAGAGCATGGGGGAGATGGAGAAAAGTACATGCATTTGGGATTGTTTAGGATTAAAAAATCAAACAGGATGTGGTGGTGACCTGGATGTGCCCTCTGGTTCTCTTCTTTCAAGCTTTGGATCTGAATGGAACTGAACCTAAGATTTCAAGTGAACTGTAAAATGCCCCTACCCCATCCTTGCTATAGGTTTTGTTTTGTTTTCTTTATTATTCCCACACCCCTTTTCCAGACAGTGCCACAAAATACAGACCAGAGAGAGCAGGTTGCCACCGTGGGAGGAGCCCTCAGGAGTATGGAAATTATACCCAGATGTAAGGGCGACTGGTCTCCTCCAGAGGCACAGGCCCCATCTCCGAGGTTAGCATGGTGTTTCTAACATCCCAGCACAAAGCAGGGAAGTGCCATGTGCTGGAGACCAGATCCCCCTCTACAGCCAGACCACTGCTTCGGAACACTCCCACCCAGGGAGAGCAGCTGTCTGTGCCGACCCGGAGATTGCCTACCCCTCCCTCTTGAGAAAGACAGCAGATGCTTTTCTATAATGTCAATTACCCCAAGGAATGTCATCATTTTTATGATTAATCAGTTGCTGAGTGTATACTCAGGGACATATGTCAGGTGGGTATCCAAGGACAACAAAAGACCCTGCGAAGAGGAGATAAAATGAATGCAGCCCTATAGCTGACAGTTAGAGAGACAGATTAACTCGGTATATTACACAAATATCTCTCCATGTAGACTATGGCCAAAACAAGGACTATTTTAACCTAAATTCACCATGAAACAAATCTATTTTTAAAACCTATAGGTTTTGTAAACTCGGGGGGGGGGAGTTGTGAATGATAAATATCCCCTTGACACAACTCAAATAATAATGAGCTGGGGAGTCTGCAACTATGACTGTCACTTATAAAATAGCACCCAATAAATAAAAAATAGCTCTTGCGCTTAAAAGGATTCTTCCAAGAAGGAATCTAATCAAACAGGAGTATTCTACTTGCATTCTGAGGCCCAGTTCAAATGTCAACCCCGGGCTTCCCTGGTGGCGCAGTGGTTCAGAGTCCGCCTGCCGATGCAGGGGACACGGGTTCATGCCCCGGTCCGGGAAGATCCCACATGCCGCGGAGCGGCTGGGCCCGTGAGCCATGGCCGCTGAGCCTGCGCGTCCGGAGCCTGTGCTCCGCAATGGGAGAGGCCACAACAGTGAGAGGCCCGTGTACCGCAAAAAAAAAAATAAAAAAATTGTCAACCCCTTGTGAAGTTTTCTCTGATCTCTCGAGCAGAATGAACAGGGCTCTCCTCCAAGCCCTTCCAGCATCATCAGTGGGGAGTGGAATTATTCATCATGGTGAGTCTCTCTGAGGAGTCTCTTCAATTTCAGTACCTAGCATACTACTCAGCTCCCTTCTCATTCTAGAGCCTTAAAGACGATGCAAATATGAAAAGGATTAGTAGTAATAGAGCTGCTGACACTTAGGGAACAGTACGTGGGGCCAGGCACTAACTCCATGCAATCATTCTTTTACTCCTCACAATAACCTACATGAAGTAGGTGCCACCAAGATGAGGAAACTGAGCAAGAGAAGTGATGTGTCCAAGGTCACACTGCTAGTAAGTGGGGACAATCAGGACTCTAATTCAGGCATTCTTACTCTGCCACCTCCCAGATGGGGGTGAGATGAGAAATCACCGGCCTGGGATCTTCCCGGACCGGGGCTTGAACCCACGTCCCCTGCATCGGCAGGCGGACTCTCAACCACTGCGCCACCAGGGAAGCCCCAACTTCTTTTTTTGTTTGTTTGTTTAGAGCCCATTTTCCTATTTTTTTCAAAAATTTTATTGTGATAAAATACAAAAAACATACCATCTTTGTTTTTTCTTTTTTACAACTTTATTGGAGTATAATTGCTTCACAATGGTGTATTAGTTTCTGCTTTTTTTTTTTTTTTTTTTTTTTTCTTTTTGCGGTATGCGGGCCTCTCACTGTTGTGGCCCCTCCCGTTGCGGAGCACAGGCTCCGGACGCGCAGGCCCAGCGGCCATGGCTCACGGGCCCAGCCGCTCCGCGGCATATGGGATCCTCCCAGACCGGGGCACGAACCCGTATCCCCTGCATCGGCAGGCGGACTCTCAACCACTGCGCCACCAGGGAGGCCCTAGTTTCTGCTTTATAACAAACTGAATCAGTTATACATATACATCTGTTCCCATATCCCTTCCCTCTTGCGTCTCCCTCCCTCCCTCCCACCCTCCCTAGCCCACCCCTCCAGGCGGTCACAAAGCACCGATCTGATCTCCCTGTGCTCTGCGGCTGCTTCCCACTAGCTATCTACCTTACGTTTGGTAGTGTATATATAACATACTGTCTTAATCATTTTTAAGTGTTTTAAGTGTCATACAGTTCAGTGATTGCCCTCGTTTAATTCTCTTCATTGCTCTTATCACTCTGAGTTTTTAAAATTTATTTTCTTGAAGTATAGTTGATTTACAATGTTGTGTTAATTTCTGCTGTACAGCAGTGATTCAGTTATATATATATATATATTAATATACATATATACACATTCTTTTTCATGTTCTTTTCCATTATGTTTTATCAGAGCATACTGAATATAGTTCCCTGTGCTATACAGTAGGACCTGTCATTTATCCATTCTGTATACACTGGTTTGCATCTGCTAATCCCAAACTCCCAATCCATCCCTCGCCAATGCCCTGCTCTGAGTTTTAAATAGGATGTTATTTATTATCTATCTAGGATGTAAACTCCATGAAAACAAGATCCTTACCTGTCCTATAAACTAGTACATCTCTCCTCGTACCTAGAACACTGTCTGACACCTAGAAGGCTCTCAGTTAATACTGATTCATGAATGACTGATTGTAAGTGGCTGAATGGAGAAATATGACCCAGCAGCATTTGGTTCCCACGCGTCACCCCCTCTGGCCTCTCCAGGCTCCTCGGCTCTGCTCTCACATTAGCTTTCCTTTGATTCCTCATACTGGCCGTGCTCTGGTCCACCACAGGGCCTTTGTACATGCTAATGCCCCAGCCTGGAATACTTTCTCCTCCCTGCTTCATTGTTGACTCCTATTCTTCCCTACAGTGTCAGCACAAAGGTCGCTTTCTTAGAGATGCTGTCCCTGACCTGCCTGACCTGCTTTACTAGGAGGCCAAATTCGCTAATGATAAGGATTCCCAGCACAGCATGCCCCTCCTACACAGCAGCTGTCACGGGTGCAGGTACAGTTGTTTCTGTAGTTACAGGTCAGTGCCTATTTCCTGCACCAACCTCCACCTTCCATGCTTGCCGGGATGTTGCCTGGTTTTGCTCACCATTCTACCTTCTACACGGCATTTGCTGAATGCTTATTTCCTCAGCTGAATCACGCAACATCTAACAACAGCGTTCGTCCCTTTTCTGCAAGAGTGTTCCATTTGGATGGAGTTGATTGAATGAGCAACTCGGCCAATTTAAATCTTCAGTGTTTGGTAGAAAATTCTTGTCAGTGTTCTTTTAATACTGTGAAGTGTTCAACAGTGCTATTAAATTATTCCTTAGCCTTTACTTCTGTCAGATACTTACTCAGAGTTTTAAAATAGTCAAATGCATTTTGTTTGGAATGTTCAGTCCAAATGCTTTCATTTTCAATGCTGAATGATTTGTAAGCATGTAATATTGTGACCCTAAATTGCCAAATGAAGCTCATTTGATTTACTAAAAATGCCAACATGATCTGCAAGCTGGGGTAGTCTTGTTATGTTTCAGAGGAATCTAGCTAAGTTTCTTATCAGAAAAATATACTCAGAATAATTTCTTGCTTCATGTGAAACGTTTAAACCACCTCTCTGCCTTAAACTTTGTTATGAAAAACCAATATTCTGGAATTCACTCCCCAAGTTATTATGAGTAATTCTGAGAAGGGAATATTTAAAGACAATGTCTTCATTTTCTTGGCAAATTAAAACCTTGGTTTGAAAGGCATTGCCACCTTCTTAATAGCTTGTGCTTGTCTTTGCTGTGCACAGAGATGGCTTTAAATAAGCTACAACCACAGCTTCCAGGAGGCTTTACTTCTGGGTTTTTAAAACCAGGTTCTTAAAAAAATAAACCTGACAAATCTTCCTGAGTTTTACAAACTTATTTGCAATTTTACACACTTATTGAGAAGAAAAAACATTTCTTCTCTTCTTGTATCAATGTTAAGTTTTGAAGTGTGCATCCTCTCATAAATTACCTGGGTGATTGTAATGTACAAAGCAGCAGCATAAAGATAACCACAAGTTACCACTGTCAATGACACTGAACATTTTCTGTAGAGCAGAGATGCCTCATGTTCACATGTATCTCATGGTAATCCAACTCCCAGAGAGACAGGGTAGAAATACAGCCACATTATACTTTGCACTTACCCTTTTATGAGTCATACATACAATGTACATATTATACAATTGTACATACACATACATACACATTACTGTGTTGGGCGATACATACAAAACCTTGCTCTCTTTTTATGGGTAATTATTTCACTTCATCTAAAAGAGACAATATATATATAAATATTAGAATTTAGAGAAGAACACCCAAAACTTAGTTTTGTCCTGTCAAGAGCTGGCTCCAAGCAGGTATAGCTGAGCTGCTTGTGGTGTTTCGTTCAGCCCAGTGCATGTATCCACTGGTGATGTACCTGATGGCACATTTGCATGTGAGCAGACATGAATGGGCTTTACTTTCCAAAAAATTACCGACTCAGAAATAGAATTTTCCTATTCAAGGACATGTTTTAGGCAGTTCTCAAATCTGCAGAAGGAAAAGAAGTCATGGAAAAGAAGAATTAACCCAAGATATTGGTAGTCTCAGACATACTTAAATTAGGAATATTAAAATGCATGGCTTATTATAGTTTTTCAAATAGTTAGAGAAGGTGGAATCAAATGCCCGTAGAACCCCTGCTGCATTTCTTTAGAATCTTCAGGGTTCTCAGAACACAGTTTGAAAACTTCTAAACCAGATCAACATCCTCATTTTATTGCTGATTAGAGGGATGTGAAAACTTGATCAATTGATTTGCCTGCAAGCCCATCGCTGGGTGGGGTGTGTGGTGAAGGAGCTGAGATTATGATCCTGCCCTCCTGACTTTAGGGTGGTTAGGACTGGTCTGAAGTGAGAGAGGAAGAGGCAGAGAGAAAGAAGAGAGAGAAAAGAGGAGAGAAGGAGAGGAGAAGAGAGGAGATGAGAATGAACCAGTTAATGTCAAAGGCAGACAATAAATAGTGATTACCTAGTTAGAGCTGCAAATGATGGTTACTAGTTAGATTTTATAAAATAGCCTTAATTGGGCTTCCCTGGTGGCGCAGTGGTTGAAAGTCCGCCTGCCGAGGCAGGGGACACGGGTTCGTGCCCCGGTCTGGGAAGATCCCACATGCCGTGGAGTGGCTGGGCCCGTGAGCCATGGCCGCTGAGCCTGCGCGTCCGGAGCCTGTGCTCCGCAACGGGAGAGGCCACAGCAGTGAGAGACCCACGTACCACACACACACACACACACACAAAAATAGCCTTAATGTTTTAAAGGGCATTTTTAGGTTTACAGCAAAATTGAGCAGAAGGTACAGAGATTTTCCTATTTACTCCCTGCCTCACATACATAGCCTCCCCCCTTGTCAACATGCCCAACCAGCATGGTACATTTGTGACAATCCATGAACCTACACTGACTCATCATTAGCACCCAAAGCCCGTAGTTTACATCGAGGCTCAGTTTTACTAGTTAGATTTTAAGTAAAGCTTCATGTTGGAGGAGGGGCTTCCCCCAGCCCTGGAAAGAGAGGTAGGGCCCAGATTGTCACCACCCACAAAGGTGTGGCACATCCTTATTGTACCACAAGCTGGGGGCAGGTTGTTCCCCTGTGGGCCGCGGCTCCCTCCCACTTCTCCAATAACTAGTGGCTCTTTGTATGGCAGTCCTAGTGTGCGGCGGCTGTCCTGGTCCGAGGCAGGGTGATACACCATGAACCAGTCGCGAACATGGATCTGTTCCTTCCCTCCTGAACGACTGCAAAGCCAGAACTGGATCGTTTTCTGTGTTGAGAGTTGTGCTTCTTATAGGCTTATTATGCCTGGGGCTTGTGGAACCTATGACTTTCCCTAGAAGTTGCCTGATTAAACACTAACATCTAATGCAAGTAAGCAGCCGTTTTCTAAAATGGGGCCGTTGCCGAGTAATAGCACATATTCTTCCCTTCCTCCTTTTACTGCTCCCACCCCCCACTGACTGGGCTGGCTTCGCTTGCAGGTAACCTCCTCCTGCGCCCTTTTCTTGCCTCCTCCAGCCCTGATAGATTTTTAAATAAATTTATTTTATTTATTTTTGGCTTCATTGGGTCTTTGTTGCCTTGCACAGGCTTCTCGTTGCGGTGCCTTCTCTTGTTGTCGAGCACGGGCTCTAGGCACGCGGGCTTAAGTAGTTGTGGCTCACGGGCTCTAGAGCGCAGGCTCAGTAGCTGTGGCGCCCAGGCTTAGTTGCTCCGCGGCATGTGGGATCTTCCCAGACCAGGGCTCGAACCCATGTCCCCTACATTGGCAGGCGGATTCTTAACCACTGTGCCACCAGGGAAGCCCAGCCCTCATGATTTTTGTTTTCTGTCTCTATACTGATACATTCTCTTTCCCAGTTTTACATATTTGCTATTTCTCTCCTTTACTGAGTTGCTAAGAATGCGTCTACTTATTTATAACCAGCTCTTGGATTAATCAGTTTTGTTTCATTAATTTTTATTATCTTATTTAATTCCTTTCCTCTTTCCTTAGGTTTATTCTGTTTTTCTAACCTTTAAAGCTGAATGCTTAGCTATTTTATCTTCATTCTTGTTAATGGAAGTATTAAGGCTATGAGTTTGTTTCCAAATATGGCTCTGGCTACAGCTCCTAATTGTCAATATATCATGTCCTCTGTCATTTTCTAAATAATATGCGATTGCATATTATATGTGAGGTTAATAATATGCGAGGTTAGACTTCCTCTCTGAACAAATGTTATTTTGGGGAGAGTTTTAAGATTTCTAGTTGGCAGTTTTTGGGTTTTTTTTTTGCCGTACGCGGGCCTCTCACTGTTGTGGCCTCTCCCGTTGCGGAGCACAGGCTCCGGACGCGCAGGCTCAGCAGCCATGGCTCACGGGCCCAGCCACTCCGTGGCATGTGGAATCTTCCCGGACCGGGGCACGAACCCGCGTCCCCTGCATCGGTAGGCGGACTCTCAACCACTGTGCCACCAGGGAAGCCCCAGTTGGCAGTTTTTTGTTGTTAAAATTTATTAGCTGGTTTTAATGTTTTGTGGTCAGAGAATATGTCTTTCTCAGTATTTAAGGTTTACTGGAAGTTCCTTTGTATCCTAACTTGTAATGAATTTTTATAAATGTTCCATTAAGGTATAATACAAATATCTCTAAGACCTCCTGCCTGTTTTTAATATGCAATTTACCTTTTCTTTTAATACGCAATCAAAATGGTTCAAGCCCCTATTCTACAAACTGTGGGAAGGCCTGTGCCTTTCCCAGATTCCCCAAGACTTTCTGCGTGGAGGGGTGAGCATTTCTTGGTCCACCTCCTACTCCATGCTTTTGGTGCTTCTGACCATGACCTTACCCAGCAGGCTGTTGGTCATGACAGGCCCATTACACTGCAGTATCAAGTCACGCCATGATCTCAGTGGCTGAACACAACAGAGATTTCTCTTTTTTTTTTTTTTTGTGGTACACGGACCTCTTACTGCTGTGGCCTCTCCCGTTGCGGAACACAGGCTCCGGAGGCGCAGGCTCAGCGGCCATGGCTCACGGGCCCAGCCGCTCTGCGGCACGTGGGATCTTCCCGGACCGGGGCACGAACCCGTGTCCCCTGCATCGGCAGGCGTACTCTCAACCACTGCGCCACCAGGGAAGCCCGAGATTTCTCTCTTGCTCCTGCTGCACGTCCACCGAATTTTGGTGGGGAGACCTGTCCCATGTCTTCCTTACTCAGAGACTTAAGCTGGTGGAGTTGTCACCATTTGGAAATTGCCGGTAGCTGCAGCAGGAGGAAGGGTTCTAAAATGCTTCTTTCCAGATGAACACCTGTCCATATTTCATTGACCACAAAAAGACACGTGGCAAGACCAAACTGGAAGAGAGTGGGGAATTACCACCCTCGCCTATACCTGAAAGTAGAGAGGAAACAGATACCGGTGAGCATCACACTTGAGAGCCTGCCTTCCAGAGCAGTTGCCCTCTTTTTTAGTACATTTGCTCTCACCAAACCTGTCCTTTCTCCTTTATTCTCCCAAAGCACCACTAACCCAAGGCTCTTCTGCATGTCAGACTTTTAATCAAAGGGTGAGGCAGACAGAAGGCATCCACAGTATAGGGCTGGAAACAACTTTTACATTCAATGACAGACATCAGTGATTCTCGAAATGAGAATTTTTCACTGTCTGCTTCTGTCTACAGGCCTCTCTTTTTTGCTGTGTTCTGTCCCAGTGCCCCTGCCTGTCCCTGCATCTCTCATCTTTCCCCATTTGCTGTTGGTGCAATAATTACTTCCTCTGTAGGGCAATTTATCCCCTTGTCTCACCATCTTTTTCCACATCAAGGCTGGGGAAGGTTGGCAAATAAAAGGAAACACTTGTTTCCTTTACTAACTGCACTTCTGACACCAAATGTCTGACTTTATTTCCCCCACACTGACCAATTCTCCAACACTAGCTGGGTGTCCCATAATTCAATTCAATTCTGACACTGTTTACCTGGAGTAAGATCCTACAAGTTAAGGGCTCAGTCCCGTGAGGTTGCCCCCATTTCAGATACCAATTGCAAGTCCAGGCCTTTGCAACTTCTGACTGACTGTCTATAAACCAGGGGTTCCCACAGCCCCCTCCTTGGGTTCAATAATTTGCTAGAACAGCTCACAGAACTTGGGGAATCACTTACTTACATCCACCGGTTTATTATATAATAAAGGATATAATAAAGAATAAAGATGAACAGCCAGATGAAGAGGTGCTTGGTGAGGTCTGGAAGGGTCTCAAGTGCGAAAGCATCTGTCTCTGTGGAGTTGGGGTGCACCACCCTCCCAGCACATGGGTGCGCTCATGCTCTCCAGACCCTGTACTTTAGGGATTTTTATGGAGGTTTCATCACATAGGCATGATTGATTGATTATTATCTCAACCTCCAGCTCTTCTCCCCACCCCAGAAGATAAAGGGTGGGGCTGAAAGTTCCAAGATTCTACTCATAGCTTGGTCTTTCTGGTGACCATCCCCCAGCCAAGAGCCTACCAACAGTTACCTCATCAGAACAAAAGATGCTTCTATAATCTAGGAACTTCCAAGGGATTTAGGAACTCGGTGTAAGATGCGTTTATCACCCCCTCACTTAGGAAATTACGGGGGTTTTAGGAGCTCTGGGTCAAAGACCAAATATTAGAACAAAAGTCACTCCTAGCACCCCTATTATGGAAATTTATAAGGGTTTTAGGCACTCCAGGTTGGAACTGGAGGCACTGACTAGTATATATATTTCTTATTACTTCACAGCAAGGGAGGCAGGAGCTCACTTTTCATTTTTTAAGGGTCCCATCAAAAAATTTCCTAGGCCAAAAAACAAGACAAAACAACCCACCCTCTCCACTATGTCCCTGAATAAATGATGCTTTTCTTAGAATAAAGAAAAGCTTTGCTGAAATGTTTGTTTTAACTGGCATTTTATTCTGCTCTAGATGCTTGCAGTGAAATTCTTTTGTATAATGTTACGTTCAGTATACACCTTGCTATCTAAATCTATTGGGTTCCTGAGTTTGTATTGTGAGGACGTGGATAGTGAGGGATTCTCTTAAATTTAATTAATCAACCTATTCATGTTCTTTACCTCCTTGCCCATTTTTTTAGCCTCTTTAATTTGTCATGACTGAGAAGCATATTAATGTCATCCATTATTATTGGGATCCTGTTATTTTCTCAACAATTCTCAATAGATTTTGCTTTATATCTACAGTCCAATACTATGTTATGTGATGCATAATAGTTCAATATGATATTTTCATTGTGGGAATTACTCTTTTCAAATATAAAATAATCTTTTTATCATCTAGGTTTTTTACCTTGAATTTAATTGTTTTTGACATAAATATTGCAACTCATAGATTGTTTACATTTATTTCTCCCTGGTGCATATTTATCCAGCTAATTACTTTTAGTCATGTTGTATGACTTCAACAAATACATATCTTTTTTTTTAGATCTGCATAAGATTTATTGATCAGATTGTTTTAGAAAACCAACAGCAAAACACTGACAAGATACATAAATACAGATTGGACATTTTAGGGTAAATTCACTATATTTCCTACCTGCTTGTAGGAAACCAGGTAAGGTGGGAAAAGCTGTCCTGAACATACGACATGCACACCAGAGTGCAAAAGGACTTCCACACTATTTAACAGGACTGTGGCAAATAGTGTTAAAGTAAGGCAAGCATCGTGTGTGGCCTAAGCATACCCTGTACCAAGAGCTAAGCCCAGGCTCGCCTCAGAGGCTGCATGTGAGTGAGGTTTCCCTTTCTTGCCTAGTTCTTCCAGTAAAATCCTCATTGGCAGGTGCCTTTACAGGGAGATGCCTGGTGCTGTCCCTGCTCAGACTCTGTGTACAAGGAAGTGGCTTTAGAGAAAGTCAGTGTGTTTCTGATGCCTCTTTTGTATTCTAAATGTGCAACTAGTAAAACAGCAATTACTAACTACAGCTTGGTGAAACTGCCTCTGACTCACCCTGTACAGTGACTAAACACGGCCTTTTAAAAACTTCTAAAAAGTGAAAAAAAAAGAGATAAAAACATGAAAATTATATTAAAAAGATGGTACCACTTTTGAAGCACAACTCAAAACTTCTTTTCTTAACACCAGATGAGGGAAGAGGTCACTTTCCACTAAATCTAATGACCTTAGAAGGGAAACGCCACTGCTGGGCATGATCTGGTGGCAACGCACACAGAGGTTACAGAACTCTACCAAGCCTACCTGAGGCCCTGCCAACGCTCCTAGAGCACCCGAGGCATTTGGGGAACCTAAGCAATTTAAGCAAATGCTGACCAGTTTTGGAAGCTTATGATCATAGGACCATACACCCTCATCCATCCTGGAGCTCAATGCTAGAACAATGAAGAATAAGGAAATTGACTTTTTGTGCTATATCAGAGTGCTGGCAGGTAGACAATTCAGTAACCCATGCCACCTTCTAAGCATCTTTAAGACCACATAAAGACAAACTGGTTTTACAGAATTAAGACCAAGTAGTCTTAGAGGATAATTCAACCTTTTCTACAAGCCAAGCTATATGGGTTATAGGAAACGTTGAGGCTCCTTCAAGAAGGGTGGAGGGCTTCCCTGGTGGTGCAGTGGTTGAGAGTCCACCTGCCGATGCAGGGAACACAGGTTCGTGCCCCGGTCCGGGAAGATCACACATGCCACGGAGCGGCTGGGCCCGTGAGCCATGGCTGCTGAGCCTGCGCGTCCGGAGACTGTGCTCCACAACGGGAGAGGCCACAACAGTGAGAGGCTCGCGTACCGCAAAAAAAAAAAAAAAAGAATAGTGGAAAAGCAAGTATTTGCAAAGAGCCAAAGAAATGTAATGCATCATACACAGCTTTTTTCTTCCAATATGTGCTAAGAGTTCTTTGGTGGTTACAGGAGAGACAGTCTAGAACACAGGGCGGGAGACTATGCCAAAGCAGAAGAGTGAAGAGTGACATCTAAACTCACCATTAACCGCTGTCATCAGGTTGACCGCCTACAGCTAACTGGGCTGCTTATATGTTTGCTGGTTTCTAGCCCCTCTGTGATTCCTGCTTTTCAATTTCTAACTACACATTAGCCCCACTCCATTGAAAAGGAGGTGCTTGTGGGAAAGGGTAGGGAGAATGAAGAACTATAAATGAATCAATTGTTTGATAGATAAGTTGAAACACTGATTATCTATGGATTTCAATTATCTGTGCTTTACTCTGGGTAATGAAAGGTCACTGTTAATACACCTTTTGCTTAGAAATATTAATGTTTATTATTATATTTTTAAATCTAGCGATGTAATGGACATTAATAGTTTAGAGCAAATTTTTACATCATGTCACCAGGGCCCTGAAAAAAGAAGATTTGCCAGTAGAAAGGGTTTCAGTTTGGCCCCTGAACAGTTAAAATTTCAATCTATTCTATACTGGTTTATAGATTTTCCAGAATATGGAAAATACTTTATTAAATGAAGAAAGCATCATTTTTCTTCATTTAATAAAGTATCACATTCACAGATAAATTAGTATATACATGGGAGTATTAAATATTAGATTTTAATTCTCCATTTAGAAAACTGCTTACAGGTAGACTTCCTTGTTCCTAGGCA
Organism: Mesoplodon bidens; assembly: GCF_964165515.1. Taxonomy (NCBI): domain Eukaryota; kingdom Metazoa; phylum Chordata; class Mammalia; order Artiodactyla; family Ziphiidae; genus Mesoplodon; species Mesoplodon bidens. The sequence goes on from NC_138170.1 coordinate 29,302,532, forward strand.
AAGAAATGTAAGGTATGCAAACATGAGATAGTACAAAGATGACTGGGGAAAAGTCTCAATTCTAACAAACTGAAGAAACAATAAATCTCTAAGAGTTGGAGTAAGGAGACACTGGACTTGAAAGTCCAGCTTTACCAAGAGTTGGCCTAAGCCAGCCAATCACATCTCAAATTTTTGGTATAATTTGACTCTAAAGTAATGAGCTGGCTTCCCCAAGACAGATACAAAATAGTACTCTACCTGCTTTATAGTCACACCTTATATATAATCTGTATATATCCATATGTGTTTCTATATATTGCACTTAAACTTACAGGACTGCAGTAAGATGGCTGGGAGTACCTCAAAGAGGCAGAGATGCAGCAGGCATAAACTTTCCTAAATAGAGTAACAGCGCCAGGAATTCAGAGTGCTGGCTTTGGATATACTAAAATGCCTGGTGACTCCCTATGTAAAATTCTAGTCATCTACATTTAAGTCATCATATACACAGTCTCATCTGGCATCCAGAGCATGTGCACATGTGTGCTTCTATAGCCCTCAGAGCTGATCATACTACATCATTTTCACTAGTGTTATATTAAAAGAAAACACCTTAGACCAAGGATATGTACTTTTATGAAAACGTCACACACAAGGTCTTGGATGTCAGGTCTCCAAAGTCTACCTCAAAGAAGACCGCCTTCAGAAGGTTTTAAAAAGGATGTTAGCAAGTGTGGATTGAACCAGTCTCTCTTTCAGATCTCTGGTGTCATAGAACTAGAGACCTGCTTATATCCCAAGGACTATGGAAGGATAAGCACAGAGGCTGAGCATTCAGTCTTTGGTCCCTATCAATCCAGGACAAAGATCCTTTTGCCACCCTGGCTAGTGTGACTTGTTTAATTATGGATAGTTTCCCCCCAAACTTCCAGAGACTAGATTGGAGTCATGCAGCAAAGCTTTGTTTTGAACTAATGGAGCTGCTCAGACTGACTTGCTCTGGAGAGAGTTCCTCATTGGAACAAGCCTAGCAGGGGGTGGTAAGAAGTTAAAGGCCTGACTGGTCATGGCAAGAGGGGGATGGGCCTCTAGAGGAGTTGCTCCTTTTCCTGCCTCTCCCCTAGCCCCTCACTCCCCCAAAAGGACCCAGACTCACAGATGGAAGGTTGTTACAAGACCTTGCAGAACACAGGTTCTACGAAATCAACCCCACATGGATGGGAGGTTATAATAAGGCCTGGAAGTTAGGAGTCCAAGTCTAGAGGCCACATTTTTCTCTTCCCCAGAACTGAACACTAGATGGTAACCTTTTAGCCATAACTCAAGGGTGATTTTAAATCCACACATGAGCCTAAGAGATTCCCTTCTGGGACAAAGGAAAAAGAAGAATAATTTTAAAAGCTAAGTGAAAAAGAGGCACTTAAAGCAAAAACATGGTCCTAGTCTCCCATCTGAGTCTCCTGTTATGATGTAACCAACGGGATGATCAGCACTGTGCCCTCCTGCACACCTTTAACACCTTTCATACACTGAAGGACTTCCAGCTGCTTACGTCTCTGTGACCACTCTAGCAGCCTGATGGCAAAGCAAGTGAAAATTTAGGTCATTTCTTTTTTAGAATTAAAATACCACACAAAACAAACCAGAACTAAAATTTCACACCAAAGTGAATGATCCTCAGTTTCATTCCTTCCTCATGTTAGTTTTAAAAATGATACTTAGTTCATCAGGAAGAATGACCTGTGGCTTTTCCCCAAGACCTTTTTCCAGTTACTAGGCAATTACAGCACCATGCACATTAAAGCAGACAGAAAACGAGGCAAAAAGCTAAGAGAAAAATCAAGGGCCAATTGGCTTTCTAGAGATAAAACCCATTGCCTGAGAATATGGCAGGTGCACGGCCCAGAGTGAGAAAAGAAACAGTTCTGGAAGGAAATGGCCAATATGACAGGCAAAGCTCACAGCCCAGAGCAGAAGCCCTCCCTGCCCTGCTCTACTCTGGCCTCTCATGAACTTACATTTACGTCCCACAGCATTTATGCCACGCACTTGGGGTCTGCAATTCCCCACAGTGAAGTCAAAAAGATACTTGAAACCATTAATAAGCGTAGGAGAATTTCAAAACTGCCCAGAACGAAGAACTCTGACCACCATAAATTTCTTGATTTGAAATGTTCTTGGTGCCATAATTTCTAAGAGCAACAACAAACAGCACAACTGCAACACGCAGTAAAGTCTTTAGACAAGTCAACTCTAACCACTGCTGGCACCATAAGGACGAGAAAAGAAATCACTAATCAAGAGCTGCTGAGCTGCTTAACTTTTCTCCAAAGTCAGAGGATCGGTTTGGGTACCTAGGCAGCAAGATATCAACCACCGCTGCCATTAGATGCAGCTACTCAATTAGATGTACCTTTGAAAACAGGAAGTTAAACATCTAGCTTTCCCTATAATCTGCAAGGGTCTCAAGGTCAGCCTTCTTGTTCTATCCCCAAAACTTCTTGTTGTTGTTGCCGGATTTAATTTTTGTTTTTATTGATGATGTTGCTTTAATTTATAGAGCAGTGCCTGACAGGGTCATATGTTTAGAGTTCCTTTAAATTTTTCTTTATCTTATCTTGATTCATCACGTTACTAAGGTACTTTCAGACTTTCCCTCAACTCCATCAAGGAAGAGGGAGTATGTGAGTATGTGTGTGTGTATTGGGGCAGAAGGGAGAGAAGCAAAGAAAAAAGCACGAGGGAAAGTGAGATTCCATAAATTTAAAACAATTTATGGAAAGGCATCTGATGTATTTTCTGAATAAGGCCTTGATCAGGGTAAGCAGTCTTCTCTGTAGCACATTCTACACTGCCCATAAATAAAGGAGTCTCTTTAAATTAACATTTCCAGAATCAATGAACAGTCCAGAAATCCTCATTTCAAGCGCTCGATGAGTCCCTGTGTGAGTCCAAGGTGCAGAAACTGTGTCCGGGAGAGGTTTGCTAGGTTGGGGGAGGCCGCAAGCAGCTTCTCCCACGCCAGTTCCAGCAGGCTAGGAACCACCAGCCATATCTTAAACAACGACCCAGTCCGTTTATTTTTGTGGATGTTCACCACTCCTCCATGAATGTACATGCAACCAGCTGGTGTAACAGCTGCACAGTGAAAATAAACTGGCTCTGGCATGGTAGCTGGGAGCTTTACCCATTGAAAAGTCTGCAGATTCAGCTTCCAGATATCTCCCAGGATCACTTCTCCATTATAGCCTCCGCAAATAAGCACATCATTTTTTATCTGAACACAACTGTGACATTTTTGGGCTGCAAGAAAACCTATTTTTTCATGGGGTTTTGTTGCAATTTCCTCCCATGCATTCATTTCAAGGTTGTATGCATGAATCTTGTTTAAGGAATAAGCTGTCCAAGAAGTACCGCCTCCCAAGAGGTAAATCCTCTGCCCATGATGTGTAATTTCATGTCTGTATCTCTCTTCTGGTGGATCACAGGATAGGTTGTTTGGTTTCAGTTGTGTCCACTCTCTGGTACTGAGATCTAATTTGTGCAGGTCTGTGCTGTAAATATAGCCAGTTGACCACTGATGATAGCCATGGCCCATCCATATATACGACTGGGTTTCTTCCCCGGACAGCTGAGTAAAGCCCATCTCTTATACTTCACGTTACAGACATGGACGTCATTGCCGTTGCTCTCACCAAATGGGACGCCTGTTCCTCCAAACACTAACAGGTTGTTTCCATGCAGCACAAGTGACATAGATGCCAATGCTAGGGGTATGTAGCCATCTGTGCCCATCTGGTGCCATACCCCTGTAGCAAAATGATACCTCCAAAGTTCCCTGAAGAGAGGATAGTCTTCATTATCTTGCCCTCCTGATTCATCATCACCTGGGTTGTAACCTCCAAACACATAGATTGGTATTAGCTGCCACACAATGATGTCCGCCTCGTGCTGGTGGAGGTCTGTGGCCTGGCAGGTGCGGCCGCCCGGAGAGCTGCACGACGCGGTTGAGCTGGCCGGCCCCCCGACACCCGCTGCCCCCAATGCCCCCGCCGGCCCCGCTGTCTCCGCCGCTGCCTGCGGCGCCTCACCCCCTCTGGCAGTTCATGACCCGCTAACGACTGCTGCAGCCCGGTCGCGGCAGCCTGTGGCCCGGTGGCCCTAGCTGAGCCTCCTTCCTGGGTTCCTCAAGAGACCCCACATAACTTTTAATGAGTAGTCTAGAGGTGGATTTTGTTTGACATTCCCACACCTATTCTGTCATAACCACTTTATATTTGTGTCTTCAAATCTCTGGCTGCAACATAGCATGGGAATCCATGTCTGTCCTGGCTGTGTTGCATGACTGACACTGCAAACCTGGTACAGATGTAACATGAGAGATGCTTACAGGGGTGATGTGTGTGTGAAATGGCTCTGGCCACTGGAGGAGCACCTTCCACATCATAGTGGGAAGTTTGCTAAATTTTCTGGAGGGTATAGACCCTGAGGGGAGGCACTTAGTTGGGGAGGAATAAGGCTTCACCTTCCAGCTAATGAGCTTTCTGTCCTGCAGGTGACAAAGACAAGTGACCATATCAGTCACTATTTGTGCCTCTCCTTCAATCTCACAGATCTTGTGACAAGTAAATATTCATCCATTGTTCTAGCTCTAGTCTAATTGTCAGCCTTCATTTTTGGAGTTCTTATGAGTAATCACCTGATTTTGTATGTGAGTTGACATTGGTTTTTAGTGAAAAGTTGGGGGAGGGTGAGTTATGGATCACTAGCCAGATACCATCCTAAACTGGCATTTCTTAAAATATTTGTAATCATGTAAAAAATCCTGGTCTTCCGTTACTGGATTCTTGTTTTCACTTACAGATTAGTCTCACAAATGGTGTTAATTTAGAAAATAAATAAGTAAACGAGCTATAGAAACAATTGGAGGCCTTGTAGGATCCTGGACTCTGGAATCAGATGAATGCAGGTCCAGTGTTCAGTTCTGCCACTTATTAGCTGTGTGTTCCTGGGCAACTCACTTAAACTCTCTGGGCCTCAGTTTCCTTTTCTGTAAAATGGGGAAAATAATTTTCACTCTAAAGAGTGGTAGTGAAAATCAGAGGCAATCTGTGGTGTGTTTGCCAGAACGTACTCTCTTTTGGCCTCACGTGGATTTGAGGAGCTGAATCACAATCGGAAGAATTCTTAGGGAGATGGAATCAGAGCAGGGGAACTTGGATGAATTCAATGTTTCAAAACAGTATGATGCCTGAAGTATCCTTTTTATAATAGGGACGGTCTCTTTCCTGAATTGTACTTTGTGAGCATCCTCAATGGACTAATGATTCTGCCTCCCTCCAAGCTGTTATTATTTAAGTATTCATTTAACTTTTATATAAAGGAGGAGTGAGGAGAAATAAATTCTTCTCATGTCCAAAATAAAGAAAACACTCTTAAGATTTTCTGAACTGGGCAGCTTCTCAAAAGGCATATGAAAAGTTCTAGAAGTTATATCATAAGCTAAATAGCTTATCTCAGCACAGAGCACTCTATCCTGTCTTTTTTTTTTTTTTATCCTGTCTTTAATTTAGGAATTTCAGCTGAATGTGGTGACAGACTTCAGGGGACTGTCATGCTTCTACCATGAGAGCTGGAGGGGCACTTTACAAAAATACCTCAAAATTGTAGGTCGGGCTTCCCTGGTGGTGCAGTGGTTGAGAGTCCGCCTGCCGATGCAGGGGACACGGGTTCGTGCCCCGGTCCAGGAAGATCCCACATGCTGCAGAGCGGCTGGGCCCATGAGCCATGGCCACTGAGCCTGCGCGTCCGGAGCCTGTGCTCCGCAACGGGAGAGGCCACAACAGTGAGAGGCCCGCGTACCACAAATAATAATAATAATAATAATAATAATAATAATAATAAAAAAGTAAAAAAAAAATTGTAGGTCAGCACAGTCAAGTAGCTGTCCTAAGTCTTCTGTCTGCTCCAGGGGAGCAGAATCAGTTTACATTTCACCATGATGTAAGGAGTCATGTACGGAAATCTTAGTTAACTGGTGCTGTTTCTATGAACACCTGGTTAAAACTGGCACTGTATCTCTACATATATGACAATAGTGATACTCTAATGCTGCTTGATGATGGATGCTCCAGGTGTGTGCCCAGCTGGCCCACCTTCAATCCAACTACTGCCCCTGTGACACTCTCCTTGATACCTTCGTGCCTGTCTGATGTTCCTTCCTCCTGACATAGTCTTTCTTGGGTGATGGGACAGAAATCATCGCCATCTGACTGTTCTCAGCCTTTCTGCTCCCCTGGCAGCTGAAGAAGACACTGGTTTCATGCACACAGCTTCTTCCCTTGCCATCTTGTACCCTCCTGAGGAGGGAAGGCGTGACTGCTCAGGCAGACACATTTGAATAAGTTAGCTGCTTTTGTAAGCCACGGTGCAAGGGTCATCTTTATTTGATCTGCCATAGGCCTGTTCTTCTGGCTTCTGTGATGAAGAGTGGGGAATAGAGGCAGGTGTCTCACTGTAGCTTCCCTATGCTGACAAGAACCAGAGCCATCACCATCACTATTCATAACAATAAAGCAATCGCAATAATTGGGGCAGTCGGATAAAGCACCACTAGAAATGAAAACCCAACTAATACTCTGAACTCTAGAGATAGACATTATAAAATTCTTCTTATAATCCCCTCAAAATTGTGAACACTTTGGGTAGGTAATTTCACAAGATCTAGAGTAAGAATTCATTCATTCATGAAAACTCAGCAGACCCTCATCAGTCCTAGTTTGTGCAAGCTGTCCTTCTAGGGCTGTGGAGGATGGAGAGATGGGTCAGAAATGGATCCCTCAAGGAGCTTGGTTTAAAAAGGCAGATAAACTGTGTATCCAGAAGGTATAGTTCAAGGTGGAGGCTGCTCACTTCCTTTTTTTAAAATTGAGGTATAGTTGGTTTATAACGTTGTGTTAGTTTCTGGTATACAGCAAAGTGATTCAGTTATATATGTTATATATCTATATATTATATATCTATATTATATAATATATATAATATATATATTCTTTTTCATATTCTTTTCTGTTATGGTTTATCACAGGATATTGAATGTATTGATAGTTCCCTGTGCCACACAATAGAACCTTGTAGTTTATCTGTTCTATATATAATAGTTTGCATCTGCTAACTCCAAATTCCCAATCCATCCCTCCCTGCCCCACAACCACAAGTCTGTTTTCTCTGTCTGTGAGTCTGTTTCTGTTTCGTAGATAGGTTCATTTGTGTCATATTTTAGATTCCACATATAACTGATATCATATGTTATTTGTCTTTCTCTTTCTGACTTACTTCATTTAGTATGATAATCTCTAGGTCCATCCATGTAGCTGCAAGTGGTATTATTTCATTCTTTTTTATGGCTGAGTAATATTCCATCATGTGTGTGTACACACACACACACACACACACACACACACACACCACCTTCTTTTTTCTTTTTTTGTGGTATGTGGGCCTTTCACTGTTGTGGTCTCTCCCATTGCAGAGCACAGGCTCTGGACGCGCAGGCTCAGCGGCCATGGCTCATGGGCCCAGCCGCTCCACGGCATGTGGGATCTTCCTGGACCGGGGCACGAACCTGTGTCCCCTGCATCGGCAGGTGGACTCTCAACCACTGCGCCACTAGGGAAGCCCCCACACCTTCTTTATCCATTCAGCTGTTGATGGACATTTAAGTTGCTTCCATGTCTTGGCTATTATAAATAGTGCTGCAATGAACATTGGGCTGCATGTATCTTTTCAAATTATAGTTTTGTCTGGGTATACACCCAGAAGAGGGATTGCTGGATCATACGGTAGCTCTATTTTTAGTTTTTTGAGGAAACTTCATACTGTTCTCCATAGTGGCTGTCCCAGTTTACATTCCCACAAACAGTGTAGGATGGTTCCCTTTTCTCCACACCCTCTCCAGCATTTGTTATTTGTAGACTTTTAAATGATGGCCATTCTGACCGGTGTAAGGTGGTACCTCATTGTAGTTTTGATTTGCATTTCTCTAATAATAAGCGATGATGAGCATCTTTTCATGTGCCTATTGGCCATCTATATGTCTTCTTTGGAGAAATGTCTATATAGGTCTTCTGAGGTGCTCACTTCTGAAAGGGGTACTGACACAGTGTTGGCTCAGAGAGTTCAGAGGATCAAGCACATAGGCTGTTTTTTGGGTAAGAGCGTCCTTAGCAGATGTCACCTTAGGGCGCTTTAATTTATCCCCCACGCTTGCTTCTCACAGAGAACATCCCTAAAGATGCTGGTGGTCCTCTTCCCCCTCCTGCCAGCAGCCGGTTCCCTCCTGTCTTTCCCTGTTTCCTTTGTATCTCAGACACCCTCTCCCATTGTGGCAGCAATTTTGAGGTTCTCTCCCCTCCTCCCAGACCCTTGTCCTATCTCTGACTCTCCAAATGCCCCCAACCACCTGGGAGCATTTTACCCAGTCCCTCTACCCCAAATGGCTTCCCTGGACCCCCCTCCCTGCCTCAGGTGGAGCACCAGGTTTGAACCATTGGTGGACGCCAGTGGGGTGACCCTCCTGTTTGGAGAAACATGGGGGTAGATGTTTTGGAGGGAGAAGTGCTGGGCTGGCTTTGGGTGGTTGATCCTGCTTCCCGAAGCCATTCCTGGTTACGTGGGTCAATCACTTGGCACTTGTCCCAGGCCCTTGTCAATTGTCCTCTCCCTTTCCATGTGGATAAACTCATTTTTTCGCATGGATTTGTTCATGTGGCCTGTACAGCTGCCAGCGGGCTGGTTTGGACTGTCTGTCCATGGAGCACCCACTCTACAGGCCAATGTTAGCAACCTTGTGAAAGGGTGTCCCTGGTGGGGAAGCGACGGCAGGCCCATCAGAAGAAGTGGGCAGAAGGCACTGCTGAGGCCAGGCCCAGGCTTTCTAAATCTAGAGCTCAGAACAGACTGGTTTCCTTGACAACAGGGCTGAAGTCTGCTCATCTGCTTCTGGGGGTGGGTTTTGTGCATGTGTGTGTGTGTGTGTGTGTGCGTGCGCGTGTGGGTGGGTGGAAAGTACAGGGACTTGGAGACAAGAAAGGCGACCCTTTCTGTATCAATGTGGCAGCCCATTTCATAAAACTTGCCAAATCTTACTGTATTATTAACAATATTAACAACTTCCCAGGTGGCACAGTAACATCCCTTATGTAATTTGCACATTGGGAATCCAGATATAGAATCTTCCCTTCCTTTCCACTGCATTGCCTCTGATCCTTGACATATTTTACCAGACTTGCAACACCTTTTTGATAACTTTTTGACACGTCAGTCAAATATGTATTCACCCCTAGAACTCTTGAAGGCTAAATGAAAAGCATTTCTTGTTTGTCCAGCTAGCAATGATTTGTGTGGCCAGGCTGCTGGGAGGAAATGAAAATCGGCTCCTGACAAGCTGATGTTGGCTCAAACCTACACTTGTCAGATGGCATCCTCAGAAAAGGATTTGGGATCCAAACTCCCATTCTTGATGCAAACCAGAGGACTCAGGCTAAAAGCGGGTCCATTTGCTTTGTCCACCAGCCTGATTTCAAGCAGCACGTCTCATCTTGGTGGAGGCTTGTTGTTTAATTCAGGCACCGCCCTGCCCTTCCTATGCATTATTAAAGTCTCTTTAAAAAGCAGTCTATGGATGGCAGGGGAGGAGCATGCCAGCAGCGATTTCACATCTCCTGCAGGAAGCAACGTCTGCTGCCAAAAAATCTCAGAGAAAAGAATCTGCAAAATTGTAGCTGATGGCAGATCTAATAAAGGTGGCCCTTGGACCCTGAGCTTATCAAACCTGCTCATTTGTTCAAATGTGTCTTATTTTTTGTGTGTCTGTCAGTGCCTGGAATTCTTGAATGCCAGGTAATATAGATGGGAAATTGTAAGCGGGACTTCTGGGCCAAGAGTGACTGTGACAAGATGGGAATTAATTAGCAGAGGAAGGCAGGTTGAGAGAGAGGGAGGTCTGAAGCCTGTACTTCTCCATGAGGTGTTTCAGGGACCCTTTCCTCTTGTGAGGTTCCCAGCTCTGTGGCTCAAATTTAGCTCCTGCCGGCCCCCCTCCCCCAGGAGCCAGGGGATGAGCTGTGGCCTTCAAAGCCCTCTGCCAAGCTCCTTTGTTTCCTTCATCTCCCCAAATGAAAGACATTACCTCCCCCATGCAAACAGTGGGCTCTCCCTAGGCTGAGTTCTTTGTTTGGAGGCAACCTGCCTGGCCCTGGGCCCATGTTGCTCTAACTCTAGATGACACAGGATCCTCCTCTCTGGCCTCACCTCCCACATCGCTGAGGGCCATCTGAGGATGACTGCAGAGGGGGTGAGCCCAGGGGCCTGTGTTTCCAGTCTCAGCTCTTCCCCGACATGGACCAAGCAAATCACAATCCTGTGTTCAAATCACAGACTCAAAAGAACACCTCTGAACTGGGAGGAACTTAGAGGCTGCCTCGTCCCGCTCTTTATTTTACAGTTGGGAAAACAGAAGCCCAGAGAGGTTAAGTGGCTTGCTGTCGATCACAGAGTGAATTAGTTGGAGATCCAGGATCAGACCTGACCCGTGGTCTCTTGAGTCTGTCCAGTGCTCTTTCCCCAGGACACAGTCCCTGGAATGTCCACTTAGTGCCCTGGTTTCTCAGTATGGTGTACACATCATGTGTACCCAGGGATCAGGAAGGCTTTCTGTTTCATACACATATGACCTCAATGGGGCCAGATACGCATTGCGTTCAATTGTTTCTCGATCGCACAGAAATTAATTGAGAACTTACTGTGAGCCTCGCACTGAGCAAGATGCTTCTGTGTGTATCTGGATTTTTGTAGATGGGCTTTAGGTAGTGTCACTGGCTAAATCCAGTGCTGTTTTTGATTGATTGACAAAAGAGGTTTGCAAGTTGTAAAGATCCATAGTCTTCATACTATATAGTTTTGTACTGCTTCATGGTTACAAAACATTAACCTTGCTCTACCTTCCTCCAGAATCACGGCCACGTCCTCACCTACTACCTGTGCCACTTAATCCTCTGAACCCAATGAAGGGAGGGGGAGGTTGAAAATATGGCCATAAACATCACCTTGGGGCACTGGGTCTAACAGAATATCAGCAGTTTTATTTTTCCTGTGGTGCCTCAAAAATGAAAGGTGGAAAATACTCCCAAGAATTTCCCTTCAGTCTCTTCTGGTGCAGAGCCTGCTGCCCGTTGAACCACAGGTTTGGTTCAGGGAAATGTAAGTTTGGTTGGTGCAGCATCTACCTCCTGTGGTGGGCGTCAGCAGGAAGATGCCTGGGCTGCTGGAGGTGACAGGTGGGCTGGCCATTTAGCAGTTGCTGCCTAATGAATGCAGCGACCCAGGGGGACATCAGAAAACCAGCAGAGCTCAGCACACATCTCTGTAGGGGTCTGCAGAGCAGGCTTCCTCTTCCCCAGAGGCCCATCCATAACTCCAGCAAGAGACGGTGCAGCCACGGGTGGTCTGTGGGCCTTCAGACATGGGATGGGAAGGCCTGGAAGAGCTCCCATTGTGTGTTGGTCTGTCCCACCTCATTCACGTAACCATTTCCTATAGAGCACCTCCCATCTCTCAGGCACTGTTCTAGGTGCTGGAATACAGTGTGGAGCAAAATCAGGCCGGGCTTCCCTCTGAGAACTTCCAGTCTCGTGACAGGTGGAAGCCTGTTCTAGGTCTTTATTTTTAGATTTTCAAGAAAGAAGTTTCCACACAATGAGACTTTCTTCCATCACACTCAGTCTTTCCTGTCATTTTTATCCCCAGCTGCATTGTCAACCTTTTGCTCACATCTTTTCCTTTTCCCCCAGAGAAGCAGCATCCTGAGGCTGTAATGAGCATGGCGTGTGGGAGCCTGTCCTAGACAGAGCCCTGGGTAAGCAGACGTTCCCTCCTCCCTCCCTCTTCGGTGCCCCAGCAACTCCTAGGTACCCCTTTTTCTCCACTCCCAGGTGCCCAGGGTCCCTTTTACAATAAAGTAAGGCAGCCTGCATCCTCCCAGTGGGCACCCCTAAGTGCGCCATGTCCTCCTTGGGGGCTTATGAGCCCTGGATGTCTGCAAAGCTGCAGGAAGAAAGCCAGCTCATTAGGTCACAGTGATGTATCGGTAGAAAGGACAAATATCCAACTGAATCTCCCAAGAGGGATGGCCTTTAAAAGGAGAAGACATATTAGGCAAATAAACCTCTAAATGATGGAACTGCGGGCACAGAGGAGTAGGGTGAGGATGTTTAGGCAGCCTGGTGAGATTTGGGGGAAGAGCGCCCCTCGCTCCCACTCTGCACCTGGGTTTAGTTTGCCCTGCTTCTCAGGCTTACACAGACTGGGCTCATTTTGCCCTGTGACTGGGTTTTTCATACAAGTGCTGTGTTTGCATCTACCTAGGTGCACGTATGTCTGTGTCTGCTTGTCAGGTCACTGTTTACCTTAGGTGCATCTGTGTAACGATCGGCCCTTTTGAAGAACATCATTATTCAAAGCACCTGAGGTGATGTTCTGCTCACGTCCCCATCATCCAGCCCTAGGGGGTCACACTCGTCTTTTCCCACCACTCCGTTCACACCAGGCAGAAGAGATGAGATACTGCACATAGACTATCCTGGGCTGCAATTTGGAAAGGAAATAGGGTTCATTTTCTTGACACTATCTTTCACCAGTTAAAAGTGGTAACAATTGCCTGTGGGACTCTGGAGAAATTACGAAGTGTTAATTAGTAGAAGCTCTATGTATTTAAAATATATGGCATATTTAAATAATTATTAAATTAAACCTGCTTTGCAGAGTTGAGAAACCATCTGGTCCAAAAAATCTGAGGAGTTGAATTTTGCTGCATATATTAAGAGAGGTGTTTAAATGCTTCTAGAAATGGTCATTTTGTGTCACTTTTAATCCCTTAGATATGGAAACTGAGGCACAGGAAGCAGGAGGTGACCTGGCTGTGGTTACCTCCTGGGCTATTCTAATTGATGTGTTTCCATCTCCCACAATAGAGGTTGAAAGCACTCCTCATGTCCAGAGGGTGTGTTTAGAATGTGAACGAATTACAACTGTGGTTGTTCCTTAGAAGTCACATATTTCACACTTGATCCTAATGACTCGTGACTCTTTGGGCTTGAAAGTGAAAAGCAAGCACCCCCTGCCATATTCTACAGAGACGAGGAAGACAGAGCCTGGAGACCCAGTCCAGTCACAGACAACTAAGTATTAGTGTGTCTTTCTTTGGACACATCCCACCCTCTTGGGCTCAGTTTTCTCATAGGTTTAAAGACGTGGGTGGGGAGGGCTGGGCTGTGTATCAGTGAGGGTCTAACAAGGAAAATAGGAACTTCTTCAAGTATCTCGACAGAGGGAATTGAATGCAGGACAATTACACAAGTAATGGAGGAGCAGAAACAGATAGGGTATGAGAAGGTAGCCCCGAGGTTAGCCCCAGTGGGATGTCTCTTCTTCCTCGAAGCTGGAGGGAGAAGGGGAGGAGGGGGTTATCATCCCAGCCCAGGGGCCAGGGCCACTCTGTGGAAGCTGGAACATGGGGGCCTCTGGGGCAAGAGCTGGGGCAGTGGAGGGGATGCTGCTTGAGGCAGAGAATGAGGGAGGAAATACTCTGGCATCTTCCCCTCACAAATCTTGGGTCAGTGTCTCCTATTGCCCGCAACCCAGCAGGAAGCCAGATGACGTGGCGCCTGCAGGCATCGGCAGGGAAGGCTGAGAAATGGTTAGGCTGGGAGCAGCCCAGGCCAAGCTGCTGTTGAAGTCCCTCTTAACTCTGACATTCAATGAGAGAGAGAAGTTCAGTGTTTCCTCAAGGGTGTGCCGATGGGAAAATCAGGCCAATAAGGCCACACTGGTCTTTAATGAGACTCTTCATCCCAGCATCAGAAACAAACCTTCTCAAGGTACACCTGCCTTGTTCTGCGCTGGGCTTGCCTTTATGGGGGGAAAACGTGGCAAGGCTTCAGGGAAGGTGTTTGTGGGTGTGGGGAGGAGGGGTAGGTACAAGATGGGGAATGGAAGAGAAAGAGGAGACAGAAAACGGTTCATACCTGTGGGTGGAGAGCTGAACCCGAAGGCAAAGGGGTCAAAGGGCCTCACCCATGACCAGTGATGGTCGCTGTCTGTGCAAAACGATGCTTCCCATCATAAAATAATTCACAACAGGGCAGTGTCCACATCAGGCTTTTCTAGAATGTTTAACGGATTTTCACACAAGGCACCTTTTTCATGGAGTGTCTTCAATCAGCCCCTGTCAGACTGGATTGGCTGGACATCCCCTTGCCTAAGGTGTTCTCCTCCCAAAGAAGGGAAGTGGTCTTAGCTCTGTCCTCAGCTCGGGACGAACGGCTCACACAGATGTCAGCTGCAGTGGAGTTTGAGGTGCTAACAGCCCCCCATCTCTGGGCTTCAGGCTCTTTACCTGTGAAGTGAGGGGTTCTCCGACCCCTGCACTTGGGACCTACCCCAGTCCCTGGGAGACAGGGGCAGGAAATGGTCCTTCCGCCAGGCTGGGAATAGGACACTCACACAGCCATGTCCCAGGAGGTCTGAACCGAGAGCACGGCTGTGGCTCAAGGGTGGACTAAGTAACCGGAAGCCCTTTGTAATAACTCCAGGTTTTGCGTTTCCTGTGAAACGGGGAGTGTGCAGAGCACGGCAACGCTGCCCATGAATCCACGCTTCTCTGCCCGCTGCCCTCAGGCCTCACGCGCTCTCCTCTCCGGCTTCCTTGAAGGGCTTACCTCTCGTTCTCTCCCCACTTCCCTTCCTGTCCATTCTGCATTACGAAGCCCAAAGAACCAAGGAGGCGAGGCAGGCTCTTGACATTCAGGGAGGGAAGGCCCGTGGTGGGGGGAAGAGCTGGGGACACTCATGCGTTAGTCATTTTTGTCCTGACATATACAGAGATGAGCAGTAGCTGGAAAAGATGCCAGTTTGGTGACAAATGAGAGGTCCTGGAGCTGAGAAAAGGGAGAGAATAGAAAGACCTTGACCAGGGGAAGAGGAGAGGTCTGGCCTGAGCCAGGCTGCAGAGGCAGGGATGCATGTGCTGCGTTGGGGTGGAGAGGGAGGGCCTGTCTGTCAGTCTGGGCTGGGCCTTTCATGTAGTAGGAGCGGGAAGATGGCACCTCAGTGCCAAGCTGAGGAGCTTGAAAGCCTGTCCAGAAAGAAATGGCATGGTGCCATTTCTGGTGCCCCCTGCCCCCAGCCCACAGCAGGTGCTGGAAACCAATCCCCACATTCTTTCTGACTGAAGGCAGAGGAGGACTCAAGCTCCCCTAGGGCAGTGCTGCTGATTCATGGGAGCTGGTACATGGTATAAAGCCTGGGGACCATCTGGCTACAGACAAGAAGACATGGATGGTTTTTGTGAAGCATTTTAGACATATAACCATGGGTGTGGATTGGATTGAAGGAGCAAGTGCTGGAGAAAGAGATGAGTGGGGAAATGAATGTAGGGAGACTTCAGGCCAAGGGACAACTGTATCTTCTTCTGCCCATTCTTCCTTTGGACTTGGTGGACCCGCCTTTTTTGTTTTCAGTTTTAAATCTAGGCTCTTTTATGGGGTAAAGCTCTTCCACTCCCACCGTCATCTGGGGCATCCGTGCAGCTGCCTTTCCCTTCTTGTCTATCAAACTGAGCTTCTAGATACTGAGTCGTGGAAGAGCTCAGGCTATGTTAGAGGCACATTCTTGCCTTCTTTTTGGACCAGGTGCTTTTCACTCCATAAAAACATTATGGCAAAAGTACTGATGTAGGGACTTCCCTGGGGGTCCAGTGACAAAGAATCCGCCTTCCAATGCAGGGGACGCGGGTTCAATCCCTGGTCGGGGAACTAATATCCCACGTGCCATGGGGCAACTAAGCCCGCGCGCCACCACTACTGAGCTAGCGCGCCTCAACGAGAGAGCCCGCGTGCTGCAAACTACAGAGCCCATGCACTCTGGAGCCTGCACGCCACAACTAGAGAGAGAAAACCCTTATGCCACAACTAGAGAGGAGGCCGTGTGCCACAACGAAGAGCCCGCACGCCACAACGAAAGATCCCGCATGCCTCAACGAAGATCCCGCATGCCGCAACTAAGATGCGACACAGCCAAAAAAATAAAGCAAATAATTAAATATTTTTTTAAAAAGTACTGATGTAGAAGTCTCCATCCAGTTCATTGAAATTAGAGAACTGGGATTCTGTCATCAAAGTTTCCATTCTCTCAGGAATTGTTCTGGGCCCTTCATAAGCCAGAGATAATCTGGTGTTTTGTTTTGGTTTTTTTCCATCCAAAAAGATGAAACCACTTCTTGGTTGACCCTGTTAGAGAGTGATGAACTGGAGCAGTCAGAAGCCATTAGCACTGGCCCAGTGAGCTGCTGTTCAATTTAGAAGCATTGGCTAAGCCCAGGGAGACATGTCATCAAAGGTCAACAACTTGCATCCACTCTTCATCCTGCAGATGAAAGCTGGGCTCCTTCACTGCCACGGTGGCCCTGCATGGTGGCTCGCTGCGTCTACAAATTTTGAGCTTTTGGTTTTAGGGGTCCACTTTGCAATCGTGGTGCTGTTGATGACAATAGGCTCTTGTACCCTCACTGCTCAAAGCATGGTCTGTAGACCAGTGGTATCAGCCTCACCCAGGAGCTTTTGAGAAATGCACAATCTCAGGCCTCACTCCGGACCCGCTGATTGAATCAGCGTCTGCAGGTCAGCAAGATCCTCAGGCAATGTGTGTGAATTTTAGGGTCAGAGAAGCCTGAAACAGCTGGGGAGGCCACAAGTGTGAAATCAAGGTGTCAGCTGGGCTGAAGTCCCGCCAGAGCTCTAAGGGAGAATCTTTTCTTTCCCCTTCCAGCTTCTGGTGGCTCCTGGTATTCCTTGCCTTGTGGCTGCATCATTCAGATCTCTGCATCCATCTCCATGTGGCTTGTAAGGACAGTTGTGATGGGACTCAGGGCCCACCAGGATAACTCAGGATGATTTAATCTTGAGATTCTTAATTTAATTACATCAGTAAAGATCCATTTTCCAAATCAGGTCACATTCGTAGGTTCTGGGAGTTGGGACATGGACCTAATTGTTTGAGGGGAGGGGCCACTGTTCAACCCACTGCAGACCCCTCTGGAACCTTCCCAGGCAGATGCTTCCAGCCCCTTGCCATAGCTCACCCCCCGCAGCTAGTCCAGCCTGGCATTCTGATTTAGCCGTACTGCTGAACACTGATGAATAATACCAGCATTACTGATGCCTTTCCTATGACAGATATTGCCCTCCATGTTTCACATGGACGAATCCATTTGATTGCAACACCCCCTCAGGGCTGCTACTCTAATTACCACGCCCACTTTACGGATGAGGAAACTGAAGCTCCGAGTAGTTCAGGAACTCGCCTAAGCTCTCACAGCAAGTAGAGTTGAACTTGGCCTACACACCAGGCAGTCTGCCTCAGAATCTGTGCTCTTTACCATACGCTTCATCATTCAGAAGCATTATTAAATGCTTCAGAAATTATGGAAGGTTCAAGAGGTGGAGGAGAGAGATGGCACCAGGACTCTTTGTCCCACTGCCCAGTGAGGCTGGGCCCAAAGAAGGCCAGGATCCGGTGTGGGCCCTTCTGCTCCCACCACACAGTGCCTGGAGGTCGGGGGACCCCCAGTTGTTGGTGCCCGGAGGATGGGGAGCACATCTTCCTCAGCAGTGAGTGACTGACACAGTGCCTCCCATCTATGTCAAAGGACCACATGCATAGCCATGGCTGGGGACATTGCTCGGGGCAGGGATTGCTGGGGACTCTCTCTGTGGACCTGCCCAGGATGGATGCTCAGCTCTCTAGAGGGCGCGGAGCTGAGTCCTGCAACCCCAAGATGGGGCTCCAAGTCAAGGAGAGCCAGAAGCAAAATCCAAGAGTCCAGGAGGGGCCAGAACCACAGGGGAGATGTTACCAGGCCACCTCCTGGTGTGCCTGGGTGAGCAGCCCAGGGAGCATTACAACCGGGCTTGAGCTCTGAAGGCCCACGTGCATGGTGTGTGTTTGTGGGGGGCACAAAGGGGCAGAGGCAAATGTGCCCTGGACAGGTGCATGGTTTCATTAGGATGCTGGCAGCTGAGCCAAGTTCTGAATCCCTCATGAAAAGGCCACCCAGAAATGCAGGTGAGACATTCTCATGAGAGAGGTACTGCTATGGCCGCCATTTAGAAATGAAGCACACAGTGCCCACGGTCACACAGCTGCTCAGTCCCTCACCCCACAGCGCAGCATGGGCTCTGGAATGTCAGGCTTATGGCAGGGCAGTGCTGAGCACAGTGCCTGGGCATAGCGGGCACTTAAAAAAATGTGTATATATATATATATAGATAGATTCTACCCCAAAACTTTTTCATTTAACACTGTATAGGTACATGTTTCCATGAGACAGCCTGCATGGCTAGGTGCCTTGTGGGTGTTTACCGTTAAAGAAGGTACTTAGATGAGTATTTAGTATGGTTTCATCACTTGGCACTTTTGATCTGCCTCCTGCCTTGGGCTCACACATGCCATTTGTTTACTAACCAGCATGTGAAACCTCATTTAATTTGTTTTAACTGCCCTTGCTTTGAATGCTGAGAGTGAGATCTCCCCTTGCATTCATCCTCTTTATACCCTTCATGATTTTCTGCCTTGGTTTGCAGTCTTTTGCCACCTTCATTTTTCCCAGACTGAGAGACTCACCCCTTTCTCTTGAGTTCCAAGCTTGACTGCTAAGAATCGCCAGAAGCCCTTCCCAAGGCACAAGCCCTTCCCAAGGCACAAGCATGGTGATGACTGCATACAGCCTTTTGTACCTACAATAAATATCGGGTTGAGAGGGTCAGAGAATTAGCTGGAAAAGCCCACACCCAGTCCAGGCATTCTCAGCAGTGGCGCAAGCAGCATCACAACCAGCAGTGGAAACTCTAGACTACCTGCTTAGATGGAAAAGTGGAGCCCACCATTTAAAAATGCATAATCAGCCCCAAATCTACCTGTGTCTTTAGTACAGAAATTCAGCAGCAGACATAACCTGTCTAATTTTATTAAGCTCAGTTTCACAGATTCTTTGACATTCCCTTGAGAACATTTGATGGGGCAGTCAGCCCAGATGTATGCGCTTGATGGCAAGACGGAATCCAGACTGTGATTTAAAGATTCAATTGTTGGGCTTCCCTGGTGGCGCAGTGGTTGAGAGTCCACCTGCCGATGCAGGGGACGTGGGTTCGTGACCCGGTCCAGGAAGATCCCACATGCCGCGGAGCAGCTGGGCCCGTGAACCATGGCCGCTGAGCCTGCGTGTCCGGAGCCTGTGCTCCGCAGTGGGAGAGGCCACAACACTGAGAGGCCTGCATACCGCAAAACAAAACAAAACAAAACAAAAAAACTGATAAGATTCAATTGTTACACTGTCATAGAACACATGAGGACTGATTGAATAGTAGCACGTAACATTTATTGAGCACTTATTATCTACCAGACCCTGTGCCAAGCCTGTCCTTACATAAATGGCCTCATATGATCCCCTGAGGAGGCACTGTTCCTGTCTCCATCGTACAGATGAAGAAACTGAGGTTTCGAGAAACTAAGTAACAGTTGGAAAGGTGCAGAGCTGGGATTTGATCCTGGGCCCTTAATGCTCTCCAGAGCCTGGATCTTAGCGACGATGTTGCATGGTAGAGCCAACTCCCTGGGCTCTTAATGTAATGAGATAGCTTTGGACTCCTTTTGAGTAATTTACCATCCCAGCCCATCCCCACTCCCTGTAATAGTTCTTAATTTTCTCTCTGCTTGCCTTAAATTTCTCTACTCCCAACATTGGGAAAATGCAGGGCAGATTCCAAAGGCAGATCTGGGAGGGTTCTTGGAGTGAGGATACCGGGGATTGGTCGAGCACTTACTATGTGCCAGTCCTTCTGGAGAACACTTCCATCCATGGATGTTTTCATTGGCTCAGTGAATCAGAAATCCAGGTGGTGGATCTATTTCCATTTTGTCTCATCTTGATGTCTTTTAAGTTTGGCCTTCTCATCCTAGTCTGGTTCTGCCTGATGACATTATGGTCCTGTTTCACACAGGAGGAAGATGCCTCCTCAGCAGAACACGGATGTATACTGTTTGGGAGCCAGGCATGTCAGTCTGCCTTGCTCTGTAGATCTTGGGACAGCATCCCTGGCAGAAGCAGGATCGATAGCCAACAAACCTCGTCTGCCGAGGATGTGGTTCATTCTATTAGACATAGAGGACACAGCATCCAATAGCTGTTCCCTGGACTTCTTGGCTGGAGGTGGAGTTGGGGGCAAGAGGAGTCCTGCCACATGAAGGACAAATGCTCTCAGGTTAGGCCCCAAAGCAGAATCAACTGTTTTGTGTTTGAATTTGACCAAGGTGAAACTTTTCAAAATATGGCTCCATTGGTTTTTGGGTACAGTCTTTCCTGAAGGCAAAAGGTAGACGAGATGACCACTTAAAAGTACCTGTGACTGGATTCTAGGACAGCCTGAGGTGTGGAACAGTGAATCAGAGGACGTGTCAGTTCAATTAGACAGGCTTTTGGATGAGCTTTCATCCACATAGTATGCAAGTTTGGCTGACCTCCTCACTGAAAGGACTGAGTGTTTGAAGGCTGAGCCCAGCCATCCCGCTAGTTCAGGACTGTCTCTGCATCACCAAGGTTTCCTGAATCCCCCTTTCTTTCATTTCACTGAACGCATGAGGTCCGCATGGTTTTGTGACTGATGGCAGGGATACCTGGCAAGTGTGTTAAAGTTCACGCTGGTGCATCAAGGTTGAGACCTCCCTGGAACCCCGTGGTCCACGAGCCTGTACTGGGGCACTGTCCCCCACCCCCAGTGTTGTAATGATCTATGTATGTATCACTCAGTAATGCGATGGCACCCCATAGCTCTGTGATCCTGATCAAGTCACTCCATTTCCTGAGCCTCAGTTTCCTCACCTGAAAACCAGGATGATGGGCCCTTCACCGCAGCACTGATGAGAAGGGCTGGGCACAGCTCCAATACCTATTTGGGTTTAACAGCCCCAATTTTTTGGATTGAATAATGTCTTCCTTCTTAGGCCTGCAGCAGCCAGGGGGTTAAAGGATTCTTCCAGCCAAGGGAGTTTCTAGAGATGGACAGAGGGAGACTCTCTCCTTCCTCCTTTGCCCTTTCTTCTTTGAAACTATTTTCATCCTAAGTGGTGACAACAGTTAATACCTTATGCAGAGCTGTGGAAAATTCAGAAGTACGTGAAGAAGCTGATGATAAGCTTCAGCCGTAATCCCGCCACCCAGGGGCATGAGCTTTCTCTTTATCTGAACAGACCAGGCAGGGTGTGGTCCGGTCCCTTGTTCAACGGTCTCCATTTACTCTGCAAAGTAACAGCAGCAGGGCCTTGACCAGCTCCTCCCTCACTTCTGGAAGTTTTATTCAGGGATCGGTGAGTTTGGGCTCTGACTTTAAGTCTCAGGCTTGAAGCAAATGCCGTGCTGTCCTTGTCTGGAGCTGACCTGTGGGGCTGGGGGCCTGGGGCTTTAGAGGCTGGCACAACCCAGGGGGTGGCCGTGCCCATGGCAGCAGTGGGAGCAACTGCAGAAGGACCACTTGCCATGTCTTTCTGCTTTGGGCTTGGGGTGCGAGTGATACAGGCTGTCGGCTCCTGCCTGGACACCTCCCACTGAAGTGGCAGGAGACAGTCACTCGGCTCCCTTGTGGGCTCACGGGGCTGAAACAGATTTTAACCAAAAGTCAGACAACTTGAGCATCCTCTTCGAGACCTTCTGTTCCTTTTTAGCTACAAGGAACGACCCACAGAAAAGTGATTTCATACTCCACTGGTGACATATACACGGTCTTCAGTGGGACAGGGAAGAAAATGACCTGCGACAGGGAGCGTCTTTCATGATTTGTGGTCCCCGGCTGCTCTCCTAGGAGGGTGAATCCCAGCAGAGTCTTTGCTGAGTAGTCTCAAGAGTGTGAGGGTGGGCTTCCCTGGTGGCGCAGTGGTTGAGAGTCCGCCTGCCGATGCAGGGGACACGGGTTCGTGCCCCGGTCCAGGAAGATCCCTCATGCCGTGGAGCGGCTTGGGCCCGTGAGCCATGGCCGCTGAGCCTGCGCGTCCGGAGCCTGTGCTCTGCAACGGGAGAGGCCACAACAGTGAGAGGCCCGCGTACCGCAAAAAAAAAAAAAAGGAGTGTGAGGGTGCAAACTGGAGATGCCCAGAGGGAGTTCCAGGGCTCCCCTGAGCGGGGAGCTGAGGGTCCTGCGGTGGAGGGGTGGGGCAGAGGAGGAGCTACTGGAGGGAAGAGGTGAGAGGGATGGATAAGGGGGCGGGGCTGAGCCAAGGGTGTCTATTACCTTCTCCTCCGTGTGGCCACAGTCGGTGCTATATTGTGGAGTTGGCTTTGTTAGAGTTCCAATCAATTACTGAAATTCTGTCTCAAAATAGGCAAGAAGAACCGCTGCCAGAGCAGGCCCAGCCATTTGGGTTACATAACAAAAGAACAGGTTATTTTAGGGGAGGTGATTTAGGCTCTAGGGTGCCTGCCACGCACGCCCCATTATCACGTTACTCTGATATGGGCTGCTCAGGGGTCTGTCTCCCGACGCTGTTCCCTGGACTCCCCCAGGGCCTTACTCACCTCTGGGACCCCAGGGCCTGGACAGTGCTACTCTGCTGAACCATCCTAACTCCTCCCAATTCACCATTAGTTGAGTTTTAGTTCAAATAACATTTATTCAGCACCTACCTGGCACCAGGCCCTATAGCAACACAAGGAATAGAGAAATGGCAAAGACACAGGCCCTGCCTGCTAGGAGCTCATGGTAATAGATTGTTGCTGTCGGATTATAAGTGGAATGAAAGAGGAGGGTAACAGTGATAGGAGAGCGTAAGGGACAGGGGTGTGGAGGGAAGGCTTCTGGGAGGAGAGGACAACCTGAGCTGAAGGGAGATGATGGCAAAGAAGAAAGAGTGCTCCAGGAAGAGACTAGCAAGGACAAAGATGGGGACCAGCCTGGTGCCTTCTGGGTCCTGGGAAGAGCCCCCAGAGCACCAGTGATAGGCAGGGAGGGTGGGGGCAGGCACTGGAAGGCCCATGGGGCTTTGTGCCACCTGAGAGGGACTTCATCCTGCAGGGTGCAGTCCTCAAGAGGAAGGGCGTGGCCAGAGAGAGAAAGACATGATCCCCGGTCCCCTGGTCAGGAATGGGTTGGTTTGAATTTCCAACATGGGCCACGCATTTGGTTTAAAAGAGCAAAATCAGAGTTAAAATTTTATTTGATAAGTATAAAAAGGATAGCTGTCACTCTTGTAATACAGTCTAAATTTGACTAAATTTTGGATAGAAGAGCAGAAATTAGAAAAAAAAGGTTCAGGAACACTGCCCCAGGTGGCGGGGAGCCATGGATGAGTTGGGTGGGGGTGGGATACAGGGCAATGACAGACATGAACCAGATTTGCATTATAGTGACTCTGGCTACTGACTGGCTGGAGGGTATGAGAGAGGAAAGGTTAGGCAGAGACCATGAAAGGGATGGGGATGATACTGGCTTGATTCGGGGTGTGGTACTCTGGGTGGGGAGATATTTAGGACACAAAACCAGAGAATTTGGTGTCAAGGAGTCAAGGCTGCCTTCTGGGGCCCTTGGTGGGTGGCCAGCTGGGTGGGGGGCAGGAAGGAGACGCTGGCTGGAGGAAGGAGGCTCTGGTGCAGGGTTGGCCAGAGTGATGGTCTGCTCCCACGGGTCATTTTCAAGGTGGCTGTGGGACATACAGGTGGGCAAAGGCCACAGTCTAGTGAGCAGCTGGCTAGGGCTGAAATCCCGTGTCCCAACTCCTGCCTTCCAGCTGGCTTGGTTGCACACTGAGAGTAGTGAGCAGGTGGCCCCAGGGTGGAGGAGGGCGCCTCCCAGGAAGGGTCTGGCAATCTTACTACATGGGGCACCCCTTGCTTCTCAGCTCTGCCCACAGGGCCTAGGTGGCTGGAAGCTTGGGTGAGCTCGCCTCTTGAAGCACATGCTGGGGAAGCCAAAGACTCAGTGTATCATGATCCTGGCCTCAAAACCACAGCAGGCATAGCTCAGAGGGTTCTGTCAGGCCAGGATCCCCCGAGGCCCGCCCAAGACCGCAGTTCTGCCCCAGGTGCTGGACCCTCCTGAGTGGCCCTGGCATCAGACCTCTTTTGCTGCTCTGGTACCTTTCCTGGCCCTGCCCAGCCTGACTGCAATCAGAGATTTGACAGATTTGGTAACACAGGAGAATGTTTAAAATAATGCCTTTGCCTACAATACCTCTCAGGGCTATTTTCATTGTAATCAGGGGTTAATGCTATAACCCAAGGAATGGAACACTAATGGTGGAATTTCAACACTGATGGAGATCAGGAAGGAATTATTCAGCATTCAGTGTATACTTATCTGTGGGACAGATGTCTCTCTTCTTACCTGAATGGCATAGGTTCCTTCTGGGGACAAAAGTTTAATTCTCTCAGTGGACACAAGAAATAGCTCAGACTCTGAAAATCCAAGCCTTAACAGGGAAGGGACAACCTCACATCTCTGTGGCAGGGGCTGTTGGTGAAGGGGAGGGAGCTGGAGCTTCATGTAAGACAACTTATCTGGCTGCAGGATTGGTCTTTAAGGTGGGTCAGTGGCCACCCATAGAAAGAAGGGCATCCAGAGGTAGTTCAGCAAACCCCGGCAGGGAGGGCTCCCATATTGGTAGGCAATGGACAGAAGCAGCATTAAGTGGTGGCAGTGACCCTGTTCTAGCTAAAAATGAGGCCCATGGGAGGAGAGCCCCAGCTGGCAGCTGGACACGTAGAGCATACAGAAGAGCTTTTGGAAGCGACTGCCAGGTCCCTAACTAGAGGCGTGACCATCGGGACTGGGCTCAGGGGCCCTCTCAGCACTGGAATGCTGAGCCCTGAGGGCTCAGCAGGGCTGAGAAGGCAGCTGTGCCTCAGGGGCCATGCAGCATCTTGGTTTCCCTCACACGCACTGGACCTGCTGAGATGAATTCCCCTTGCCCGTCCTGGGTGAGACTAGTCTTCCCAAGTGCTTCTCTCTGGGCAGTATGGGGTCTGGGGTGGAGCTGAGCTGCTGATGAGGCAGGACAAGCAGGGCCAGGCCCTCAGAGCCACGGAGGGGGTGGGTGTGGGAGTGGGGATGGGATGCTGGCTCTGGGTGAGACAAGCATCTCTGGGTCTAAGCAACAGGCACCCGAGTGAAAAAAACAAAACAAAACCCTATCACTTGTCTTTTTTTTTTTTTAAAGCATTTTGATGATTAACTCTTTGATGACCTTGGTCCCCAGGAGTTTTGGACTAGTAACTCGCCCTTGTTAAAAAGACATTAACAACTTTACATTCCTCCTTCAGTAGTACTTTATGACCTGTTACCCAGGTATTAGCTGGGGCTTTTCTTCCCCTTGAACAGTAGATGACATTGTCTTGAATCCACCAATTCGTGGTCTGTGTAACTTCAAAACCCTCCCACGTTCCTGGGGTTTGAGATTCTTTGGGCTTCTTCTGCCTCTTTGGGCTGCATCCAAAAATCAGTCACACCAGCATCTGTGAGTTTGGTAGCTGTTAGTGAAGTATTCTGGGGGGGTGTCAGGAAGGGGCCAGTCCCTTCTAGCCCAGCAGCATGTGCTTTCTGGGCTTGCACGGAGTTCCACATTCTGCTCCCTGCACCGGACAGAGCAGCCGCCCTCCTCTGGGCTCCCTTGGCCAACACTCAGCAAAGGGATTTCCCAATTCCTCTCTTTGAAAGGAATTTTGATCCTGATTGTAAAGATAATGAAGCTTTCTTTACCTTTTTGTAGACACAGTTTGCTTTTAAAATAAAAAATTCAGCTTCAGTTCATTTTCAAGAATTTCCCAGCAGTCCTTAAAATAAATCAGCAACTAATGGTGCTGCAAAAACGGGGTGAAGAGTCATGGTGGTGCAGGCAACACCCTGATATCTGTCGTGTTTTGTGTCTTCCAGTTTCTACCTGGATGTTTGAGATCCTGTAGATGCAATCAGCGACCCCAGGAGTGGAACGGAGTGTGCAGGCTGAGCGCTGAGAAGAGGCAGCCTGGGGCAAGCCTGCTCCAGCCTCCTGGTAATTAGTCGGTAGTTTTCAGTGGTGATGGGGGGGTGGTGAGACACTTTTTGACTAGGTCCATCTCACCAGGATGAGCTTCCAGACACTCAGGGCATTGCCATGAACTGCCCCGATCCTGCTGACTCAAGAGCTACCGTGGGCAACTGGAGATTATCATGCTAAGTGAAGTAAGTCAGAAAGAGAAAGACAAATACCATATGCTATCACTTATATATGGAATCTAAAATATGGTACAAATGAACCCATCTACAAAACAGAAACAGACTCACAGACATATAGAGATCAGACTTGTGGCTGCCAAGGTGGAGGAGGGAGGGAGAGGGTGGACTGGGAGTTTGGGGTGAGCAGATGCAAACTATTACATTTAGAACGGATAAACAACAAGGTCCTAATGTATAGCACAGGGAACTATATCCAATCTCCTGGGAAAAATCATAATGGAAAAGAATATGAAAAAAGAATGTATATATGTCTAAAACTGAGTCATTTTGCTGTACAGCAGAGGTTGGCATAACATTATAAATCAACTACACTTCAATAAGAAAAAGAGCTACCATGGAATCAGAAGGACCTTAGAGGTCACTGGTCCAACCCCGAGCAGAGCAGAAGCCCCACTATAGCATCCTGTAGTCACCCTGACTCCAAGGAGAGAGCTCACCACCTAACGAGGCACCCTGTCCCATCTTCTAGTTACTGAGCAGCTCCTGCTGGTGGAAGGCTCACCCTCGCACCCTTGGCTAGAATCTGCCTGCCTGCCTGCAATAACCACTTGTTTCCTGGTTCTGGTCCCTGAGGCTCTAAGGAATCAGCCTAATCCCTCTTCCACATGGCAGTCCAGCAGATATTTAGGGACAATTGGAGTGGAGGAATGCAGGATCTGGGGCCAGAGACAGGCCTGGTTGAAATCTTGACTCCACTGTTAACCTGTGTGATCTTCAGCAAGTTAGTTAACCTCTCTGATTCAGTTTTTTGTAATCTGTAAAGCTGGGACAATAATGTCTGCCTCACAGAGTGGTCCTGGGAATGAAAATAAATCACAAATAGAAGTTGCTTGGTGTTATTCCATCACCAATTCTCTGACACCAATTGAATGTCCTGCACTTCAACTCAGTTCTGACACTACCCTGAGTTAAAAGTGCACATAAGAAAAGGCAAAGTCATGGACAAGGCTCTGCCCTCTTCAGAGGCCAGCTACAGGTGTGAACCCCAGGCCAGCTGCACTTGTGACCAACTTGACTGTAAATTTGGGGGTTCCCACAACCTCCCTTTCAGTTTCTATAATTCCCTAAAATAATTCACCGAACTCACCAAAAGCACTATAACTGCAATTGCAGTTTTATTATAAAAGATCCAACTCAGGAATAGCCAGACAAAAGCAGGGTAGGTTCTAGGGGTTGAGGGCGTGGTGCAGAGTTTCCATGCCCCCATCCAGCCCAGCAATGTGCTCACCAACCAGGAAGCTCCCCCTGGCCTCACTGTCCAAAGTTCTTTAAAGGAGGTGTGCATTATTACCAGGTACAACTGATTCAGTCATTTGCCACGTGATTGAATGCAATCCCCAGCCCCTCTCCCCTCCTCCCTCTGTGGTTGGGATGGGGGTGAAGTTCCAACCCTCTAATCATGTGCTTGGTCTTTCTCAGTGGCCAGTCCCTCCCTTGAAATATCTAAGTGCCCACCATAAGTCACCACATTTGCATAAAAACTCAGACTTGGTGAAAGGGGCTCATGATGACTAAGAAAAGACACTCCTAATGTCTTTTGGACGTTTTAGAAATCCCATGTGTTTTTGAAGCTCTGTGCCAGGAACTGGGGCCAGAGGCCCCTTATATTCTTTATGACGCCGCACCTGACCTCACAAGCGCCGGTATCCTGTGATCTTTAGCACCCTGCTCACCCCTTTTCTTTTGTGATCTCCCAGTTGACAGGTTCCCACTATCTGGTCAGAGAACGAGGCATTCTCGTCAGTCTTTTTCTGGATTTTCTTTTTGTTAATATAGTTCAAGATTGAATTCGTTTGGGGACTAAAACATATAATTACAGTTATTTGGTGTGCACCTGTTTACAATTCAATCATAAGCCTCTCATAACTCGAGTTCCTCATGCTACGATGATTCTAGCCCCTCAATGACACATAAGAAGAGCAAATGCTAATAGCACTTGCTATGCACCAGGAGCTTTTTGAACTACTTCACATACATTAACTCACCCAATCCTCACAACAACCTAAAGAGAAGTTAAATAGTTGCAATCCCTGTTTAATATATGGGGAAACTGAGGCACAGAGAGGTTAGGTAACTTGCCCAAGATCACACAGCTAATAAGGGGCATAGCTAAAATTCGAACTCATGGTCTGGTTCCAGAGTCCTTGGTTTTAACCACTAAGGTGTGCTGCACACAACTTTGACTACCTCCCAACATTTTGGGAAGGGAAAGAAGGGGCACAGAAGAATGCCTTTGGTTCACGAAGCTGAAGAGTTTGCCCAGGCCCCAGCTGTCGTGGTGAGGGAGTCAGGGCTTCCATTTTCTACCCCGTCCCCCATCGGAGCACCTCTGGAGCAGCCCTGTGGGGCTGGGCTCTAACGAGTGAAGGCAGGCCTGAAGGTTCCTGTCCATCGGGCCTGGAAGGTCTTCATTCCTCATGCTTCGTGGGCCAGAGCTACTTCAGAGACTTCACAGCCTGATTCCTGGGAAGTGCAGCCACTCCAAAGGGAAGAGAGAGGACCAGCTTTTTCCTGCCTGGATGAAAAGGATTTAGTCCAGGAGGGTCCAGTACCAGGCTGTGCTGGTCCCAGAGAAGCTGACAGCTCAGGTGGTTCTGGAGCTAGTGGGATTTGGCATTGTGAGGGGCACAGGGATCTCCACGCCCACATCCAGTGTATCCATTGGGGTGTTGCTTGTTGCTACTTTAAAAATAACATCAAAGATTTGGGGGTGTGAAGGTGCCCAAGAGAATTAAAGGGGACGGATGCAGGGGGGCGATGCCTCTGGAAGAAGTTTGGTCTGCAGCGGTGTCTGCCCAGAAGAATCTGGGTGGTGACGCCATGTCTGCATGGCTCTGATGCATTCCCATTATGTTTGACCTTGCGGTCTCTTCTTTCTTCCCAAGTTCCAGAGATGAAGCTGTCTGGGAGCATGATGGGGGAGAAGTATTCTTAACTCATCCCATGTGCATGGCATTGACTTGAAACCACAAGGCAACAGTCAGTAGGTCATATGTGCTCTTTGCAGATGTTTCTCTTTCAGCATTTGGCTTGAGGAAGAGGAACTGGGGAGATGCAGGAAGAAGGTCTCTTGCTCCAGGAAACCTAGATCCTCCATCCTTCTGCCTTTTCTACATGAGTCTGTCTCTCTCCCTATAGTGTCAGAACTGGAAGGGGCCCCAGAGGTCCATTCTATCCACTCCCCAATTTAGGGATGGACAAAGTGACACCCAAAGAGGGAAATTACTCACCCAAGTCCATGAACTAGAGAATGTCAGAACTGGGGCAACATTGCAGATGCTGACTTTAGTCCAGAGCTAATTCAACCAGAAACGTCCCTGATGGACTCAATCACTCTTCACTTAGATGAAGAATCTGCCTTTACATGTCACTAAGTACAACCTCAAACATTCTGGCAACCTGCCACATACGTCTCAAAATATTTCTTTAGAGACCGTTGGTTGGTTTCTTTGTTTCTGGCTGCCACTCCAAGGTGACTCCTTCTACCCTTCTCCATCCCCCATCCCATCGACATGGCTGGTAAGGGTGGTGCTAACTGGGGGAGATCTGGTGAGGGCTTTCACAAGGAGCTGACTAATTAGTGACGGAATTAAGATCAGAGGTCATGGTTTTGTAAACTTGTAAAAGCAGGTGGTGGTGGCACTTGGAGCCCTCTTGCTGCCCCAGGTCAAGTGTGTGGTGGCAGCTGGTGAATACAGTGGGAGGAGGAGGCCTGGACAGCCATGGGAGGCAGTGCCCGATACTAGCGTTAGAGGCTTTGTGCCATCTTGGCAGTCTTGCTAGAAATGGCCAGCACCTGGAATGGATGCCTTCTGTTGCATGATACAACAACTAACATCTAGCCAGTGGTATTTCAACCCGGCTGCCCATTAGAATCACCCAGAGAACTTTTTAAAATCCTGATGATCAGGTCACACCCTGGACTAATAATATTAGCATCTCTGATATCAGTATTTTTCAAAGTTCTCCAGGTGATTCCAACGTGCACCCAAGATTGAGATCCCTGCTCCAGGCCAAGGGTTCAGAGCTTCAGCTGACCCTTGAAGGACCTTGTCCATGTGTCTTCCCTTGAACTTGTTACTTGCTTTCCCCAAAGGAGAATGCAAATAATAATAATAAAATCAATCAATCACCTGAGTGTTCTGGGCTGATGGGATGGACTCCCACTTCTCATGCCCACCCCACTCAGAGGAACTATAAGGTGGAGGGTAAAGTGCTGACAGAAGATGGAAGAAGAGGTCACAGACAGCTCATGGACAACAAGAATATGCTTTCCTGGTTGTCAGCAAGGCCTCTTTTGTGATGAGCTGTTGGCTGGAATGAAGGCTAAGGCTTGGGCTAACAGGATCAGCTGAGGGGTCGGAGCAGATCAGATCTGGGGAGGCCAGCAGCTGCTCTGAGAGAACAAGAGAGGCTCCACCTCCTTCTGGAATGGGAGACCCCAGAGGCAAAGTGAGGGAGGGTCAGGTTAAGGATGAAAGCCAGGTGCCCTGACCCCAGGTAAAGCTCTTTCGTTGGTATCTCCGTACTTGTGTTCAAAGACTAATTATTGTTCAGTCAAGGCCTTGCCTTCTTTTGCTGAGAAGGGGCTCAGCCAACTGGGAGAAGGCTGAAGCTCTGTAAGCCTCCACCCCCTCTGGGTGTTGAAGGGACACAACCCAGATTTGAGGGCCTAGCAGTGCTGATAGAGAGGGAGACTGTCATGGCCAAAGTCTCACAGCTGGGAAGCAGAGGCTGAATGGCAGCCTCCTTCTTAAGAAGGGCTCCAATATGGCCATAGAAGCCATTCCTTCATTCACTGTTCAGGCATTTAAAAAAACCTGCTTGGGTAGAAAAAATATGTGTCCCCAGACCAACTTTCCAAACACTACCCTAGTCCTCCCTTCAGGGACCAGGTCAAGATATACGGGCCTCTGGGCAGCCCGGCAATGTGGTGCCCTTCAAACGGTGTTTATTCTTTTACTGTTTCTCAATATTTATTTACTGGGGTTTAGGAGGAACTTATTTTCCATTAATAAAAATTGCACACCTCTTTAAAACTTGGAATAAGAATCTGATTCTCCAGTGAGACATGTTTTACAGAAACCGATTCACCAATAATTCTTTTCCAGAGCCAAGAGCAAAGTCAAAGTTGTGAAGAAAAGCACTGCTCAAAGCGTTTCCCGCCTTTTAGAAGTTACCCGTTCTCTTTTCAGTTTTGTGGATTTCCCACTGAATGTTTTTTGTTTGTTTCTTTTCATCTTTTTAATCAACTCGGTGAAAGACATCCTAAATGCTACAAGAAACACAACAGAATATTTTTTTCTTCCAGTATTAAAAAAATGACACACAAATATTTTTAAGAAACTTCTATATAATCAAGGCAGAGATCTGGAGTAAATCACCGAATGTTTTTAGGAAGCTTCTTAGAGGGTTTACATTTTAGATCAAGTACGAATTCCCAGTGAATAGCTTTACACTGTGTGGATAAGCATCACAAGATGCCCCCAGAGGTTTGCAGGTCGCGCTCGCACTGGAGGACCAGTCTACTTGAACCCGAGTGTGGCCGCCGAAGCCGGCCGGGTCAGGCAGGGAAGGGTGGGGGACCCCGAGCCGGCGACACATTTTCACTTCGTTGGACGCCCTACAGGCCGGTAGCCGCGGCGCCCAGCCCTCCAACCCGCGGCCCCGCTCACACCCTCCCGGGAAGAGCCGCCCCCCTCCCCACCGCGAATCTCCCTGAATCCAAGCCCTCTCTCTGCCTTAGGAAGCGCGTACCCCGACTGGGAGTACCCTCCTTTGTTCTCTGCAGGGTTCCAGGAGTGGACTGTAAACCCACCAGGACAATGAGTGAAGAGCCTGTCCCCGAGGCCGCCTCCCCGCCGTCCGCGCAGGGGCAGCAGTACTTCGATCGTTTCCCCGAGGACGACCCCGAGTACCTGCGCCTTCGCAACCGTGCAGCGGACCTGCGGCAGGACTTCAACCTGATGGAGAAGAAGAAGCGTGTCACTATGATCCTGCAGAGCCCGGTGAGCGGGGTCTGCCCCGGCGGGCTGGGGGAGAAAGGAGGCCGCAGGGGGTGCGGCGAGGGGGGATGAGGGGGGACGCTGATTCAGCCGGTGAACCTGAAAGACAAATAACTCTGCTTGCGGGCTTCCCTGGTGGCGCAGTGGTTGAGAGTCCGCCTGCCGATGCAGGGGACACGGGTTCGTGCCCCGGCCTAGGAAGATCCCCCATGCCGCGGAGCGGCTGGGCCCGTGAGCCATGGCCGATGAGCCTGCGCGTCTGGAGCCTGTGCTCCGCAACGGGAGAGGCCACAACAGTGAGAGGCCCGCGTACCGCAAAAAAAAAATAATAGTAATAAAAAAACTCCGCCTCCGCTGGCTCAGGGTCGGAGCAATTTTCAGCTCTGTGAGCGAGATGCTCTGACAACGTGGGTGTGTGAGTCTCTCCCTAGTCACTGGCGGAGGGCAGTGGTTTGGCTCGGTGCCGGGAGGAGGTGGGTCTGAGACACAGGAGCCCCACCTCAGTTTCTTGTGCCCCTTCTTGAGCCTCACTTTCCAGTCTTCCTTTCCCTCTTCACCGAAAGCTGTAACAATTCGAGTAAACCAGGGGCCACCGGGGTTGCCACGTGGGAGGTTTGGGGCTCCCTTTTCTGAAAGCCACAAAGAACGCGGTCCTGGCAAATAAGGCTTTGAAAACCCCAGGAGGTGGGGGAGTGGAGGGCACAGCGGGCGAGACCGGATCAGCCAGCCGTGGCCGGAGTCTGGAGGTCAGCTGGCGCCTGCCTGGCCTGGACACAGAGCTCTTCCTTGAGGCAGGTGGTGCGTTGAGGGTGGAGGGTGGGCCTACGGGACCAGTGAAGCAGGAGGGTGGTGCAGGCCCTCGGAGGGGGAGGACGAGCAGTGTGGACAGAGGCAAGGGGGAGTCTCGGGGCAGTAAAGCTGGGGGTCCGCAGGCAGCAGTGCATGACCCTAAGTGTTGGGAAGCTCAGGGGTGCAGCTGGCATCTCCAGGCACTTGCCAGGATGAGATCTGCCGCAGCCACTACCCGGCTTTTCTGAGACCCTGGTTGAGAGCACACAGTGAATGCTCGGGCCTCACAGAGGAGTGCTCAGGGGGATGGGCCCGCGGTCTTGGTGACAGGTGACACCATGTTGGGGAGTCTGGAGGAAAGTGGCAGGTGCTAAAAACGTTGGGATGACAGAAACTCTGAGGGAGACTAGAAGGGATGGCGGGTGTGGTAGGAGATGTGGCAGAGTTGGTACCAACCCAAGTGTGGGGGCCTGAAGGATGGGACTCTGTTCTCAGGCAGGAGATGGGGACAGGAGGAGGTCATGCTTCTTCTGTGCTTTTGTAGGTTCCCCAACACCTAAGTGGCTCCCTATTTCCTCCTGAGTGTGCTCTGCTGCTACCTGGTGGACAGGCATGCCCTATTTGTGGCCTGATGGTCTGAAAAGCCAGGCTTAGAGTAGCAGGACATCAGAAGTGGAAGTGACCTCTGAGGTCATCAAATCCTGAAAATGAAGAAACTGAGGCCCAGAAGAGCCATCGGCCTGGCTAACGGACAGGAAAGATGGCATACTTTTTCATTCAATTCTGCTTTTAAAAAAGTCTTTTAGAAAAAAAAAAGAAGAAAAAAAGAAGTCTTTTAATTACTAAAGTGAAGTCCTGCCATGTCTGATGGGGGGAGAGAGGAGGGGGTCTAGGCTATCCCTGAGACACAGGAAGGACCTGGAGTCTGGAGTATTGCCCATGAGGCAAAGGAACAGGATCCATTCCCAGCATCTTATTGCTCCCCACACAGCAGTCTGGGGAGGCTCCTGAGGTCCCAGTGGGATTGCCCGGTGCCCCCTGGGACCCAGATATCCCACATGTGGTCCTGGCCTAGCTGACCCAAGGGCTAGGGGTGGGCACTTGGAAGAGGGGCCCTCTGTCTCCCACATGAGGCACACTGGGAGGACCAGCGCCTCGGGGGCCTGCTTCAGTCTTTCAGGGAGGAGCTGGAAGGCCTCATCCAGGAGCAGATGAAGAAGGGGAACAACTCCTCCAATATCTGGGCCCTGCGGCAGATCGCGGACTTCATGGCCAGCACGTCCCACGCAGTCTTCCCGACATCTTCCATGAGTACGTGGGGAGCTGGGGAGCCGCCAGGAGCAGAGGTGGAGGAAGTGGGGGAGGGGAAGGCGCAGTCAGAAGCAGCTCGGTTGCCGCAGGCCTACGCAGTGAGCGCTGCAGCTGCATTAGCAGACCTGGGGGAGCTGGGCCGCAGCCAGAGAGGTACCTGCCTCTGCTTCTGATGCTGCTGCGATTTAAAGACCCCAGGAGGATTATCGCTGATGCCCAGAAATCGGAGGGCAGGGGGTGGTGGAGACTTAAGGGAGAACCTAGTTCGGGTTCTGCTGGGGGCGGGCGGAGGATGGCACAGTGTCACTGCAATGAGAGGCAGGGCGGCCTATGTATGATCCCTCCACCCCCACCCCTCGTAAGCGGATTAGCATGGAGGGAAGAGCTTTGCAACTCAAGGTGCCTTGCACGGCCGCTGCTCGAGGCCCAGGAGTGGACAGTGGAGAATCCTCTGGAGACAGAGGATTCTGCTCTGTTACTCGAGCTATGGGCACAGAACCTAAGAAAATCCTCGTGTCCTCACAGCATCCAGCCCTCAGGCTGATCTTCCCTCAATCCCCTGGCGTCACTCCCTTGGAGATGGAGTTGGTGGGGGTGGGGCAGATGGGAGGCCATTGGAGCCATTGTCTCCTCACCCCACTGGACAGGCCAACCTGACCCCGTAGACAAGGGCCAAGAGCAGCCAGGGCTAGGCACGAACCCGTCTTCTTTGGCTCTGAAGCTCTGCCCACAACTTTTAAAAACCAGACATCGAAAAATACTTGCCCTCAGCAAGATGAATATAGGATTATAGTTGAAAATTAGGAAAATAGTTGAGAAAGGGTAATAAAAATTACTGTACTGTGTTCTTACAAGCAAGAAATTACTATTATCAATATTTTGGTGTATATCCTTCCAACCTTTTTCTCTAAACATATACAGACTATGCCAAAAAAAGTGGAATTGCATTATACATACAAATTTAATAGCCTTAGCATATCTTGACTAATTTTTCACATAATAAAATATGGCTCTATAGCATAATTTTTGGTGGATGTACACTCTTCTGTACATGGCTGAATGTGCCACAGTCTATTTAATCAGTTTCCCATTTTTGGACTTTTAGGTGGTTTCCAACTTTTTGCTATTATGAATGACCATGCAATAAACATCCTTGTAAATAAATCTGCAGTTATAACCATGACTATTTTCTTAAGATAAATTACTAGAAGTAGAATTGCTTATACGCATGTTTTAAAGGCACCAATGCATAATGCCAAATTACCCTGGAGAAAGATGGAATGAATTTACATTCCTACCAGAAATGCAAGAGTACCCATTTCCTCCACCCTGATGTGTAGTCTGTGTTACCATTTGTTTCATCCTCATGATATGATGGGTGATGAATCGTACTTTGTGTTTTAACCTGCATTTATTTGATTCCTATAGGGACTGAATATATTTTCACACACACATTGGGCACGATTTTCTTTTTGTACTAAATTGCCTGTCACATCCTTTGCCAATTTTTCTACTTGCATATTCTTTTCTTACAGATTTAAAAGTCATGAAGTAAGACTAGTTCCCTACTGTCTGTCAACTACATTGCAGATTTTTTCCAGTGTCTCCTTTGCCTTTTAATTTTGTTCATGGTATTTCTGTGTTGTAGAATTCTTTAATTTCCATGTAGTTGAATCCATTATTATTTTCCTTTGTGTTTTCTGCTTTTGATTGCATACTTAGAAACACCTTCCCTATGTTTTGTCATCCAATAAAATACCCTTAATTATTCATTTGCCAATTTTTCTCAACCATTGTTTAAATTGATTCTTTAAAATAACTTTAGAAGTATTTTGTCAGGTCTCTCCATCCACCTCAAAAAATTCCTTTTGGGATTTTGATTGGGATTACGTTAAATGAATAGATTAATTTGGTGGACAATTTATAAACGTACAACTTTATATTAGAATGTAAACTCCATGGTGGGGAGGATATATGTATGTTTTGTTCACCGTTAGAGTAGTGTCCTGGACTTAGAAAAGTAGCACCTGGCATATGACAGGTGCTTAAAAAATATTTGCATGAATGAATTTTAAATTTTTTCAGAAATGATGTCTGTCTTCTATTTATTTAAATCTTTTAAAATGTTCATCAGAAAAGCTAGTAGTTATTTTCTTATAGCCCTTGCTAATTTCTTGTTAAGTTTATCCTGGAAATTTTATGTAACTTTGTCATTTTAAGTGATTCTCCATTCAACTTTTTTTCTGGTTATAGCTGTCATCTAGGGAAATCATTGGAGATATATGTATTTATATATTATTTAAACTAGCCGCTTACTGGACTCTTAAATTCTAGTATGTTCTCAATTCTTTTGAGCTTTGTATATAGAAAAATCACATATTCTGCAAATAATGGTCATTTTGCATCCTTCATTCCAACATTTACCCTTTGGTTTATTTTTCCAGTTTTCTCATTGCATCTGTCAGAACTCTCAGAACAATGTTTAATAATAGATTAGAGAATAATCATCCTTGTCTTGTTTCTGACTTTAATGGAATTTTTTTTACCACAAGAGTTTGAGATAGTTATTCTTTATCATGTTGAGAAAATATCTTTGTATTCTAGTTCAATATGGGTTTTTCTCAGAAATGGATATTGAATTGTATAAAATGCATTTTGGGCATTTATTGATTTTTCTTTCCTTGAAGTGGTGAATTATATTAATAGATTTCTGAATATTGAACTCTTTTTTTCATTCCTGGAATAAATCATTCATGGTTTTGATGCATTCTTTTAAAAATACTCTTCTGGGTTTGATTTGCTAGAATCTTATTAATTTTTGCATCCATAGTCACACATGATAAAAAGCAGTTCACTTTTTGGGCAGCCTTTGTTTAGTATTGGTATTAAGACTATAATTTCCTAAGATGAATCAGGGTGATCCCCACCCATCTCTTTGCCCTAATGGAGTTTAAATTAGATAGGAAGTCTCTGCCCTTTTAAGATTTATTATTCACTTGTAAAGCTATCCAGATACGGAATATTTGGATAACATTTTTTTCTGTTTCATTTAAAGTTCTTTAAAATTTTATTTTGCTGCTTCTTGAGTAAATTTTGGTCATATTTTATATAAAATAATCCATTTCATGTGGCTTTAAAAAATTATTAGCCTGATTTACAATATTATTTTTATTACTTAAACCTCCTACTGTGGATATGACATCCCATTCTCATTCCTGGTGCTGTATATTCCCACTTCCTCTTTATTGGCCAATCCAGATGTTGGTTTCCTCATAGATCTTCTCACATAAGCCAATTCTTGGATTTACATATTAGTTCGACTAACTTTCTTGTTTTCTGATTTATTGATTTTGTTTTTATACTCATTAATTCTTTTCCATAACTCTTCTTTGGTTTATTTTGTTCTTTATGTTTTTCTACAATAGAAT
The DNA here is from genome assembly GCF_964165515.1 of Mesoplodon bidens. Taxonomy (NCBI): domain Eukaryota; kingdom Metazoa; phylum Chordata; class Mammalia; order Artiodactyla; family Ziphiidae; genus Mesoplodon; species Mesoplodon bidens. The sequence continues at coordinate 29,340,413 of NC_138170.1, forward strand.
AAAATGGATTTGATTTATTCTCATATTTAATTCAATAATAAAGGCATTTAAGGCTATGAATTTTTTTCTCTGAGTATAAATTTGGTCTTATCCCATAAATTTTGACATGTAGTATTTCCTTTATTGTTAATTTCTAGGTAGTTTGCAGTTGCTGTTTTGGTTTTATTTTTATTCTAAAATAAAATAAACACACTCCGAGAGTGTGTTTTCTCATTTCTAAGTGTTGGAATTTGTATTCTTTTAAAGATTTGTTGATAATGTCTAGTTTTATTGCATTATGTTTAGACAATGTAGCCTACTTAATGTCTGTGTTGGGGATTTATTGAGATTTTCTTTGGCCCTAATAATGTCATACTTAAATGATATATGGGTGTAGACTCTGTCTCTGGGACATAGTATTTAATCTTCATCCTCATTTATTGTTTGTGATTTTATAAAGAATTAATGTCTCCCACTGTATTTGATTTCTGTTCATTTCTCTCTGTTTCTGATAGCTTTTGCTTTGAATATCGTGAAATACTTTTCAAAGTATGCATGTTTTTATAGCTATATCTTCATTATGGATTGTGACTTTAATCCATGTAAAATGACCTACAAAATGACCCTTTTCATCCAAAAGAATATTGTTTTCCGTGGCTTCTACTTTGATCATGTTATGGCTCTATTTATCTTTCTGTTTATATTTGCCTTGGCATACTTTTGATGGTCCCTTTATTTTTACCTGTTTTGTGTCACTTTATTGTAGTATTTGTTAGTTTTTGTAAATCTCCTATAGTATTGTCTTTGGCATCGGTTGCTGTAGCAGAGAAGTCTGAAACAGTCTATTATTGGCTCCTTTGTAGGTAACCAATTTTTTTTCTAGGTGCTTGTGGATTTTTCCCCTTACCGTTGTATTTCAAGACTGTGTCAGGAAGCATATAATTGTAAGCTTTTCTTTTAATGGACTTTTCTCCCCTGAAATGCAGTAAGTTCTTTCAGTTGTTATATATATAGGTCTTTTTTTCAATTCTGAATTTTTTTCTTCTATTATATCAATACTTATAACTTATATGCCAGGTCTTCTGGTCTTTGTCTCCCATATCTATCATATTCTTTCTCATCACTTTCATATCTCTGACCTTATACTCTTCCTTTTGAGAGAGAAATAGGGCTGACCAGCATTCCTATCACCTCACTGATCAGCAACTGCCAGGAAAACAGTTGGATGCCTGAAAATCTTGTTGGTGCACGCCAGGGTATCTGAGTCAAGGAATGTGGAGAGGGAAACTTTCAAGTGTCCTGAGTTCAAGCCCAGAGAGGTTGTTCTTTGTCCAGCTCCATTTGCCTTAGAATTTTCTTTGCCTGGTTGGTTTTGGGTTTTTTTGGTTGTTTTGTTTTTGTTGTTTTTTCTAAATAGTGTGTCCTTCAGGCTTAGCTTTCAGGGGGTTTGGTGGGCTTTCATCTTTTTCTGTGTTTTCTTAGGTACTTTGAAATAATGGCCCAGTTAGATTTTCACTTTAGTGAGGCTGGTCAGAATAAGCGTTCTTTCTATGAAGACCCTGAGCACAGAGGACTGGGGACTCCTGTGGATCCCTCTGGTCTATTCTGGGCTTGTGGGTGGGTAGTCCTCATGGGGAAGCTCCACAGGGTTGGGGAGGGGATTCTTTGATACAGGACACAGAGGACATGACAGAGTGAGTGTTTTCAGTCCTATTCTGGCCTCCTGCCATCTCTGGGGCTCCGTAGTTATTTCTAAGAGAAGGATTCAAAAGACTCTGGGTCTGAAGGCTCTCCCAACAACAGCCTCCCTCCCTTCCAGCTTTGCCTAGGGGCCTTATGCTTTGGATATGCCTCCCAGCTTGCTGCAAGGGGTGAAGCAAAGAGGTAAATACTTATCTGGGGAACTAGAGAGGAGGCAGGGATCCCAGATTGGTCAGTTTGAATCAGAAATCCTTGACTCTTGGGTTTCGTTGTTGCTCTTCTTGCCAGTTTAGCTGGGTCTTTGGACCACTTCCGTCCCTATCAGCTTCGTGTACTGGACACATGCACTGGAGGCGTACCACCGTTGGTGGGCACAGGCCCTTTGGGGGCATCTTCCTGACATGGGGTGCTCAAGGCTTGCTCTGCTTGCTTTATGCCCCCAGTCCACCCTCATATTTGCAGACTGTCTCGTCATTTCAACTAATGGCAAACCTGATAGAGGACATACATCACATGGTGTGACATTGAGGTTTATAGAGATGGTGGAAGCTTCCAAAGAGCATTTTAATCCATTAACGGTTTTAGTGGGATGCTGGGAGAGACGGCATCAGGAGGCTCCCAGCCAGACATCATTTTAAGCCAGAACCCTTTCCTATTGATTCTTTTATTGTTTCCTAGACACTGATTAATTGGAGTTCTGGGGCTCAGATGCCCTCTTCTGCCTTCCCGAGTCATGCAGGCAGCGGTCATAGTGGTTAATGGGACAGACTGAGAGTCAACTCCTAGACCCTCTGGGTGCCCTGACTATCAAATGCTCTAGGCTCATTTCCATATTACGTCCACATCCCTCTAAATTCCCCAAAAGAGCCATAACTAACCAAGGGACTGCATATCCAGAGGGGACCAGATGTGACCCACCCGAGGCCTCCAGCCCCTCAGCCAACACAGCTACACTGACTTCTGGAAGTTCATGACTTGTCAGAAAAACTTGAGGAATTTACTTCCTGGTTGACTTGACTTTCTGTCTGCCCTGTTTCCAAATTAGAGAAAAAGTTATATTACATGGTATGGTTAAAACAATATGACAATGATTAGTAACTTCATTGAAACTGATAAAATATACTCATATTTCCACTCAGAAATTTATTTATGCTTTTATTCAATGTCCATCTCTAGGGTTTGTGGTCAGCTTGGCCTTCTGAGGAACTTTCATTCTGTGGCCTTGAGTCTGGCCATGATTTTTGACCCAAAGCAATGCCATTCTTCCCCGAAGGAGGAGAGGACCTTATTGGGCACAGCTGTCCATTCTGTGGATTTTCTCCTCTGGAGTCAGGGTCAAAGAATGTTGAATTCCCTGAAGTCTCGTGTGTGGTTGTAGTGCCAGTGAGAATTTGAGAGGACAGGGGCAGGGCAGGGGAGGGCAGACGGTAGCCCCTGACCCAAAAGCTTCCCTGTGCCCCTGCAGACTTCTCCATGATGACGCCCATCAATGACCTCCACACAGCCGATTCCTTGAACCTGGCCAAGGGGGAGCGGCTCATGCGGTGCAAGATCAGCAGTGTCTACCGCCTCCTGGACCTGTATGGCTGGGCCCAGCTGAGTGACACCTACGTCACGGTAAGGAGAGCATTTGGGGGTGAGGTGGGGCAACGTGTGTGACCCCCACCAAATCCAAAGGGAGAACTCCTGATCTTTGGCATGGCCATGGCACTGCTGGTGGCCTTTGGCCAAAATTCAACGAGCCCTTCCAAGGTTTCTAACCACTGTGGTTTCCTGAGACAGATAACCTGCCCAGTGGGCGCTTCTCTGGATGAGGAGCCAGGAATTTCTGGATCCTATTTCTAGGGCTACCCTTGACCATTGGGAAATTCCTCCTGTAGTTCCATTTCCCCAGCTCCAAATAAAGCTGAGTCCTCTTCATCTCTTATGGGTCAGGGAGAGGTAAGGGTTCTTGTGGGGAAGATTTGAGTGCAGTGAATTTAGGGAAAGAGGGGATTCAAGCAGTATGTCATTGGAAATGAGCCCTCTCCCTCCTTGCCTCTGAGAACACGTGTCTTTCCTCCAGTTGAGAGTCAGCAAGGAGCAGGACCACTTCCTGATCAGCCCTAAGGGAGTTTCTTGCAGCGAAGTCACAGCATCCAGCCTGGTGAGTACAGTCCGGCCTGTCACTACCCATTTCTTGCTGAAATGACTCTTTCTGCTCCTACGGTGAGAGGTCATCTCCAAGGTAACCACTGCCATCCTGTCCTTCTTGCAGTTTGTAATCTAGTGGGACAGAGAAGTCACACGGACACCAAAACAAACTGAGAGCGCAGAGCATGATTGATCAAGAGACGAAATGGGAGGTGCAGGCTGCAAGCGCAGTGGGAGGGCGAGGGAGAAGAGATGAGCCTGGCGGCCTCTGAGCCTGGGATTGGACAAAGGCTGGGAGTCGGGTAGCCTTCCAGCTGAGGGGATACATTAGAACAACAGCCAGTGCTTTGTCCGAAAGCAGTGCAAGACTCTTCTAGTGCCGGTGCCCTGAGAGAGCTTCTGGGTCCCCTTTCTGTCCTCCTGCTCCTTTTAGGCATGGTAGGAAGAAACTTCCAGAATCGGTTTCGATCAGGAAAGATTTCTGGGTGCGGGGGTAGGGGGGAGAGGAGAGTAGGGACTGGCTTAGAAGCAGAAGAAGTTGAGTTCAGGTGCATTTTTACATTTACACAAAGTTGTTTTTGTCTGTGCTTAGACGTGATTAAGGAGTGGCTTTTGTCTTCTGTGTCACCGTCAAAAGTGGCCGTCTCTGGTGATGATGTTCTATGAGATTGTTAATGCTAGGCAGTGCCATGGCTCAGCTGTGTGCCAGGTCAGCCGCAGCGACCAGCAGTTGTGTGTGTGTGTCTGTGTGTGTGTGTGTGTGTGCCCGCCCGTGCGCGTGTGCGTGTGTTTTCACCATGACACCCACAACCCCTGGGAGTCAAAAGCAGATTGTAAGACCAGTGACTGCTCTCCATTTGTCCTTTAAGACCTAGCTTTCGGGTGACTGGTAAATGGGTGTTCATTATATTATCCTCTTTACCTTTGTGTGTGATTAAAAATTTTTCAAAATAAAAAGTGGGAAAAAAAGGAAAAAGGCTCAGTTTAGATGTTACTCCCTTTAATAGGAGGAATTAAAGACTCCTCCTATCTGCTTCTAGAGAATTCTGTGAATGATTCTCCTCTTGCACCTTGTTACTCAAAGTGTGGTCCATGGACCAGCAGCAGGGGTATCACTGGGATCTTGTTAGAAATGCAGACCCTCAGGCCGAGTTCTTGGCCTACTGAGTCCGAATCTGCATTTTGACAGGATCTCCAGGTGATTCTTTTTTTAAATCAATTTTTTAAAATTGAAGTACAGTCGATTTACAATGTTGTATTAATTTCTGCTGTACAGCAAAGTGATTCAGTTATACATGTATATACATTCTTTTTTAATATATTTTTTCCATTATGGTTTATCATAGGATATTGAATATAGTTCTCTGTGCTATACAGTAGGACCTTGTTGTTTATCCATTCTATGTATAAAAGCTTACATCTGCTAACCCCAGCCTCCCACTCCATCCCTCCCCCAACCCCTCCCCCCTTGGCAACCACCAGTCTCTTCTCTATGTCCCTGATTCTGTTTCTGTTTCATAGATAGGTTCATTTGTGTCATAGTTTAGATTCCACAGATAAGTGATATCATAGGGTATTTGCCTTTCTCTTTCTGACTTACTTCACTTAGTATGATAATCTCTAGTTGCATCCAGGTGATTAACGTTTGAGAAACTCTGCTCTAGCATTTCTCAATGCTGAATTATAATCGCCTTTGTTTCCCAGTAGCCTGTGTGCTCACCCTGCAGGCAGGAATGGGGTCTCTTGCCCCCAACATAAAGCACATCCATTGCCCGTGGTATGGTGGAGAGTGGACACAGGTGGGTGGGCGTGTTCCTGGCCCACCTGCGGGGAGGGGAATGAGGGGCCTCTGCCTGCTGGTGGCCGGAAGTCTCTCTTCCCCCCGGCCCAGATCAAGGTGAACATCCTGGGAGAGGTGGTGGAAAAGGGCAGCAGCTGCTTCCCAGTGGACACCACGGGCTTCTGCCTGCACTCGGCCATCTACGCTGCCAGACCCGACGTGCGCTGTGTCATCCACCTGCATACTCCGGCCACGGCGGCGGTGAGTGTCAGCTCTTCAGCCAGCATTTCAGTCCCCGAGGCTGGCAGCAGACCCATGGCACCTGTCTCTCTGAGGGTCTCCCTGAAGAAAGACATAAGCCCCCAAGCTAGGAGCAAACTTGCCGTATAAAACAGTTCTGGAGAGATTCCCTGGAACTCAGAGCAAGGTGAGAAGGGGACACCCAACATGGGAACCTCCTCCTCTGCATTTTCTAACTATGGAAGTCTAGGTGAGGGGAGACAAGGTGAAGATGTGTAAAGTCTTCCCTGCTGCACCCCGCACCCGCTACATACGCAAACCGGTGCCACAGGCCCGGGTGACGGCACCTTCCGAGTGTCTGGGAACAGGGAGAGAGCAGAGGGAAGACCCTCAAGGAGCAAGCTGTCCCCCAAGGGTCTCTGGGCATTTCTCCATGTCTACTTGAGACGCTGTGGTGCACCTGGAAAGACAGCAGACACCCAGTCTCGGTGTTCCCTCAACCCTCACCCCCAGGCCACATGCCTACAGGGACAAAAAAGACCTGTCACTGGCCTGTGGTTTTCTCCGTAAATCACTCCGGTTACAAGCACTCAGACCTTCCAGAATTCGGACTAAGACTGCATGTTGTATGCGTGCCAAGTATCCATTTCTGCAGAGCCGGGGCTTACGCGAGGGACAAGATGAGTGAAGGGGGGCAAGCGGCTCTCCTAACCTCTCCACGCTCCTTGCTTTTAATAAAAGGCGGGGTTTGGGGCATGGCCGTTTCAGCCTGCGTTTTTTTTTTTTTTTTTTTTTTTGCGGTACGCGGGCCTCTCACTGTTGTGGCCTCTCCCGTTGTGGAGCACAGGCTCCGGACGCGCAGGCTCAGCGGCCATGGCTCAGGGGCCCAGCCGCTGCGCGGCATGTGGGATCTTCTCGGCCGGGGCACGAACCCGTGTCCCCTGCATCGGCAGGCGGACTCTCAACCACTGCGCCACCAGGGAAGCCCCAGCCTGCGTTTTAACCCTGTTCTCTGGCACTTGCATTGCTCCGTTGCCGGTAAAATGGGGGCTTCTCAATGGGCCTCCCTGTTAGTGAAGAGTCGTGGCTGTTGATGCACTTACCCAAGGCTGAGGGTCTCGCGCAACCCACCCCAGGGACCCTGGACCCTGCTTCAGCCCTGCCTGGTGCCACCTCCACCAGCCTTGCCTCTTCCCGGGTCCTAGGACAAGAACCAAGCAGGGGTGGGCACGCCATCCCTGGAGCGTATGCTTTGCAGCAGTTTTAGAAGGTGATGTCTTGACATGGCAGCTGGGAAAAGTGTGATGAAAAGGCTTTAGAGGAAGCAGTGAGAAAGCAAGAGCCTCGCCAAGGGGACGGGGGTGCCTCTCTTGTGCGCTCGCTCCCTCCCCTTCCATGTCCCCAGACAGAACTTGACTGTGTTGCTCTGAGGCCAGGGCGACTGTGACAGAGGGGTGAGGAGGGGGTGCAGCTGCCGCACTAAACATTCATTCCATCGTCTCACTAAAGGTGTCAGCCATGAAGTGGGGCCTCCTGCCTGTGTCCCACAACGCCCTGCTAGTGGGGGACATGGCCTATTATGACTTCAACGGCGAGATGGAGCAGGAAGCCGATCGGATCAACCTGCAGAAGTGCCTTGGACCCACCTGCAAGGTTCGGCTCAGCTGTTCTGGGAAGATGCTCTGGGTGGGGTTGTCAAAAACCGACATCACAAGAGTGACAAATGTTCATTGGAAAATGTTTATAAGTTGCAGATAAACAACAATAACAACAAATGACATAAAAATCTTTCACCCTACCCTGCGATTTGGGTGCACACCCCCATAACTATCCATATAGATTTACAAAACTAGGATTATAAAATATATCCTCCTTTTTCCCCTTAGCGATATACAGTAAACACCCTTGTATGTTACTAAATACTTTCTAATCACTATTTAAATTATACTTCATTGTATGAATGGCTGTGCCACTATTTACCTACACAGTCCTCTATGGTTGGACATTGAAAAGTTTTCCCCCAATTTTTTTCTTAATCTAAACAACTCTTTGATGAAAATTCTTTCAGCTACATCTTTGTCTTTGCTTGGGATGATTTCCTTAGGATAAACTCCTAAGGATGCACATTTTTTTTTTTTTTTGCGGTACGCGGGCCTCTCACTGTTGTGGCCTCTCCTGTTGCAGAGCACAGGCTCCGGACGTGCAGGCTTAGCGGCCATGGCTCATGGTCCCAGCCGCTCCGTGGCATGTGGGATCTTCCCGGACCGGGGCACGAACCCGTGTCCCCTGCATCGGCAGGCGGACTCCCAACCACTGCACCACCAGGGAAGCCCCCAGGATGCACATTTTAAAACTCTTACTTCATAGTACCAAATTGCCCTCTCCTCCAGCCATGAGTAGTACTTGAGAATGCTGTTTCCCTACAGTCTCCCCAAACTTGACTGTTATCACATTTTTTTTGCTAACTTGATAGAGATAAACAGAATCTCATTATTATTGCTTGATTTAAGTCTGAAGGCCTCTTTTATAACAGTATGTAATTACGGCTGTTGAGCTTAGGATGGGAAGTTTCATAGCCAAGCCTGGGTGGATGGGCGCTTGCCCCCTTCCTTGAAAGGCACTCACTCCCAGAGTCATTTTCCATCTGAGAATCCCTGTCTTCCCATCTCTCACATAGAGCAGAAATCCCTGCCACCCTCTCTTGCCATTCTCTGAAGCCTCATTAGCAGTGCCAGGAGAGGGGTGATGTTCACAGTTGTGAAATGGTACAAAAATTTAAGAGATGGGGCGTTCACAAAAGATCTGCAAAATCTTGTGAGCAAAAGTCATGGTCTCTTTCCATCTCTCTGGCTCTTGAGACAAAAAAACTCCAGCTGTTTTCAGCAAGAGTGAAAACATCTCAGCCCAGGTGCTGCAAGGTCAGATCTGATACGTGGGTCTGTGGCCTGGCTCCCAGGTGGGTGTCACCTAGGTATCTTTCAGAGAGTTCTCGAGGATAAAACCAACCAAGAAGAGTTTCCAACAGGGAGGGTGCACCTGGATCTTGGTATAAATTCATTTCTGTTCCCCCCCCCCCTTTAGGTCTGCCTGCCCCTGGCTGAGCTACAAACATCGCTCCATCAGGGACAGCCTGGGTTCTGGTTCCGACTCTGCCCCTAATTAGCTGGGAGACTTTCAGTTTCTTTAGGCTTCTCTTTCCTCATTAGTAAAACTAGTGAGCTAGATTAGAAGGTCGCTGTGGCCTCTTTCATGGAACTGTAAAATCTTAGAGCTGCCAGGGCCTCACGGAATTCATGGAGAGGAAGCCTGAGGGCCAGAAAACAGGGGACCCAACTCACCTGTGTCTGCAGAGACACCTCTCAGAGGGCCACCCCCTTGGGTTTGACTCACAAGTCGACTGAGTTACAGGGGGTCAAGTGCTTTTGAGGTTGGACCCTTGTATTCAATAGCAAGTAATTTCATTCACTTTAACACAAACATTCGTTTTTCAGACTTTAAGCTCTTCAGGGCCTAAAAACCCAGGCCTTGCCCAAAGAAATCCACCAAGCTATTCAGTCTCAGTTTTAAAAAGCACCTTCATTTTTTTAGGGTGGATGCTTTAAACGTGCGTTTGGGTGGATATTAAAACTCATGGGGGGGGTGGGCAGCATTCGGTGTTTGTATAGGGAGAATGAGTAAGGAATGGGGGGCGGGGCTTGTGCTCCAGGATCGGATACGAAATTGATCTGAATAAAATGAAAAATCTCTCCCTCTTAACTCAAGTTTGGAAGGCTTAAAGTTTTAATTGCCTGTCTACTCCTGTGCAGATCCTGGTGCTAAGAAACCATGGAGTGGTTGCTCTGGGTGACACCGTAGAGGAAGCGTTTTATAAGATCTTCCACCTGCAGGCTGCGTGTGAGATACAGGTGAGCAAGTTCCTCGGGGGTGTGGGCCCAGGAGGGACCCTGACAGGGGCCTGGGGGCAAAGGTGGCAGCCCCATGGGCCGTGATTTAGGGAGACCTTTGAGTGGGGCCCTCTGAAAGCCTCACCCTATTACTCTGCCTTGGCACCACCTGATTCTTCTCAAGTTTCACATTTGGAATCAGTTTTGTAGCTTTAAAATTTTCTACCGCCATTGTCTAAAAACCAGCACCCAACACTTGGGGATCAGTGCTCAGGACAGGGAGCTGCCTGGGCTCATCAGTAGGACAGTGGGAGGGACTGTACTTCCCATGCTCCTGTATTACCTGGGGTGTACCTGTTACCTCTAGCTGTGCCCCACAGACACCACACAGGTAAGTCTTCTTTCTTTGTTTGGAGAAGGGTAGTTTGCAAAGACCATGAATGTGGTCAAGTCCAGAAAGAGAAGTGGAAAGCAGGCCAAAGTAGAGTGTTGACATGGCAGGCCTGACCCCAGGGAAGCCCCAGGGTGATGTCCAGGGAGCCCATGGTGAAATTCTCCTAACTGGTAAAGGATGAGATAGAGAGTGGGTGGGGAGTGTCAGTAGTCGTGGGACCCCTAGAAGAGTTGATGGAGAAGCAATAGGAAAACACACGTCCTGTAGTTTTATCCAATAACCAGGTAGTGTTGGATAAGCCAAGCATATGCTCGTTCCAGTGTGGCAAGCCATCGGGTGAGTATGGGAGTCTTGCACGACTGACTGGGCTCCATCCTTCCCAGCCTGCTCTCTGTGCTCTTGGGTCAGGGACTTGCCCTTTGCAAGCCTCCATTTCCTCAACCTCAGACCTGGGTCTAGAGAGACCTTGTGAGGATGGCCTTTCAGATAAGGAGAGGTGTTGCTGATGGTATTTTTAGGACTCGGTTGACAAGAGGGAGAGGCTAGCTGCTCCAGGATGAGTCAGCTCTTTGCAGGGCCCTTCTGGTGTCCCATCTGCCCTCTCTTGGCTGGTCTGGGCAGAGCAGTGCCCCGAGGAAGACGGCCTGCCCCTCTCTTGGGCGTTATGGGGGGAGAATGGGATAATCCCAGAAGCATCACTAGTGGAGGCTCTACAAGTGGGACCTTTCTCAATGGTTTTCGAAGGATATGTTGAGAGGACAGTGATGAAGAAATGTTAGAGGAGGTGGTGTGAGACCCTCCTGACTCCCCATCCCCCATCCAGTAATGCTGGCCCTGAACTCTGACCCCTGAGTGTTGTTAGAACCTGGCAGAGCCTCTGATATGCCTACTTTCCCTTCTCCACATCTGAAGAGTTGCCCATCTTTCTTCTGAAGAAGAGGCTTCCGTGAGAAAATAGCTCATGAAAAAGAATGAATGGAGAGAGGTTCCCGGGTGTCCCACACACACACGGTGAAGGATGCCTGCCCCAGGCTCCAGATCCCCAGAAATGGCCACTGCGCAATTTAAGCAAAGGGAGGATGGCCATCTAGCAGCTGGGGAGATGAAGCGCAGAGCTGCCAGCCACTTTCCTGGACAGCCCAGCTGCTTCTCTTGGCCCTGTCTGCTGTCCCTTTCTTTTCAGTCAGGACTGGCTTGATGTAACCTTTTAAAAGCTCATCAGGCGATGGGGACAGATAACCCCAGGAAAGCGCCAGTGGATTTTTTTTCAGCAGGTGGAGCAGGAAGGCTTCTAGAGGGTGAAATGAAGCTGGAAGTTGTGGGAAAAAAACAGGAGAGATTAGACCAAGAGTGTGGGTGAATTAAGGCTCAGAAGAGCCCAGGTACAGCAGCCTGCAGATGCTGTTGGGACTGCAGTCCCTGGAAGGGTCATTTATGGTCAAATGACCAGCACCGACATTCTGTTTCCACCATGACTAGTGTTCTCCCTCAGTGGCCTTGGCAAACAAGCAAATGCATCCATGGTCATTTCAGCGGTTCAAGGCTAAGAGCCTATTGCATTCTCCTGGGGACAGCGTTCTCTTTGCTCCCCATCAGTTTGGGGTTCCAGGAAACTGGGTCATCCTCTGCTGAGAGAGGCAGCTCCCTGCTCTGTTCACAGGCAGATGAGAAGCAGCTCAGGCAATTCTCCATCTGCTACCCATCGCCATGGAAACGGATGGGGGAAGGGGGAGGGGAGAGGAGGCAGCTCTTGCAAGGGTGTGGGCAGTTTTCTCCTCCGCTATGAATGACCAGTCTCCAGGGGGTATTGCTTCTCAGCCTTTCTTGGTAAAACCTCAGAATTTATTTATCATAAATGTTTCTATGGCACTCCGTATGCACCAGGTGCTATTCTAAGTGTTTACAAATATTACCTTAAATAATCCTCACGAGGTAGATACAATTTTCATTTTACAGATGAGAAAGCTGAGGCACAGGGAGGGTAAATAGCTGCTGAAAATCACACAGCCAGTAGGTGGCAGAGCCAGGATCCAAACCCAGACAGCCTGGTACCCAGGTCCTATGTCCTAAACACTACATTGCACGCCTCTCAGGAAAGCAAGCGTCGGCGGGAAAGGTCAGCTGTCAGGTTGGGACCTCTCTTCAGGGAGCTGGCACTTCAAGTCAGGGTTTCAGGGTCCCAGAGCTGGAGCCCTGCCTTGGCCAGGTAGGAGTCCAGGATGAACTTGATAATTGATCAACCAGCTGGGATTCACTACCTTTGAGAGCGCGTTTCCAGGTGCTCAGTCTCAGTGCCAGGTGTGAGGGACTTCAGAATTAGAAAACACGGTCAGCAGAGGGCAGCACTGGGACCAGTGAATGAACATAACAAAAAGGTAGATTTCAACTCAGGGTAATCTATATCAACTCACTGTAACCCTTCTAACATTTGGACAACAGTGTAATAGGCTGCCTTCCCAGGCACGGAGCTGACCGCTTCTAGGGATACTAGACAAGGACTCATTTTTGGTGAGAGAATGGAATAAAAGGCCTCAAAGTCTCTATATTTGTAGGGTGCGGAGTCATCTTTTTAAGATAAAAATGGAGGCTTCCATAGGACACATGCCTTGGATGAGGAGGGCATGGAAATGCTTGTTCTTCCTCTTCACAGAGTGACGGGGGTCACCTTGGAAAGGCTGCCTGGCTGACCTCTAGGAAGTCTCACAGGGGCCATGTGTTACACTGGTGAATTTAACACACTCTGGAGTGTGTCCAGGATCCACATGTGTCCATAGACCTGTGTTGGTCAGCAAGCTACATTGGGTTCTTTACATTTTCAGTAAAATGATAACTGGCACAAAAACTGGAACACTGAAAGTTTATATAATCAGAGCCTTTCCCCCGTAACAAGCAGGTTTACATGGGATATCAAATATTAATCAGAATGCTGGGGTCTTGATGTGCAGTGTAAAACTCCAGCTTCACTACCTACAATACTTGGAAACCACCATCTCTCTCTGGACTTACCCAGGAAGCCAAACCATGACCAATTATATCTGAGTGGCAGATACAGGGAGCAAATAGAATGTGCTTTTAGATGAGCATGGAATTAGAAAATAAGATTAGTTGGATTCATGAATGTTTTTAGGATCGTTCTAAAATTGCCTGCTTTATATACACACCACTTGCCCTAAAAGTCAGAGTCCGTTGCCTGTAGCCACCTGGATTGTCCCCTCCCCGTGGAGCCTTGACAGTGGGACAAATGCTCTAAGTCTTCTGGAAAAGCTTCCTAAGGCCTACACAGTGCCCGGCTGTGACTGTCAGCATTTCATGTGTCTCCTCTTTCTGGGCTTCCTTGACTGGCTAACGCCATCATGGAGGGTCTTCTGCCTTTAGACCTGTTAATTCAGCCCAACATGCAGCTACACTCATATTTCACTGGCCTAGAAGGCAGCTTATTTCTTTCAAGTGACTTTTTTTTCTTTAAGGGGAAATATTTCAGACATACAGAAAAGTGCAGAGAGTCATATAATAGACACCCGCTACCAACCAGATTTAACAAATATCAACGACATTTTCCTCTGGAAGAAGTAAAATATTACAGACAAGAATTGAAGTCCCCTTTTCTCATCTTCCCTCCTTCCCCAGAAATAATCACAATTTGAGGTTGGTCTGTGTCCCAGGTAATTTTTCAGTACTCTGCATTGTTTTATTCTTAAGGTTTAACACTTGCTATGTCCCCCTAAGAACTGACATTAGGAAAGAAATACTAATACCTCTTTCCCTGGAAATGGGCACATGCCCTACAAGTTTGGAGGGGCTTTCCTCTGGGAGGAAAAAACCAACTACAACTCAGTTTTCCAGACATTTCTCTTTCTAATCTTCCCCGATCTCCATTCTCTGTTACACAGAGGAGCACAAGTACATGCGCAGGGATGTGTGTGTACACGCGCACACACGTGTGTGTGAGCTGAGCGTTCTCTGCTCTTTGCGCAGGTGTCTGCTCTGTCCAGCGCGGGGGGCGTGGAGAACCTCATCCTCCTGGAGCAGGAGAAGCACCGGCCTCACGAGTTGGGCTCCGTGCAGTGGGCGGGGAGCACCTTCGGGCCCATGCAGAAGAGCCGGCTGGGGGAGCACGAGTTCGAGGCCCTCATGAGGATGCTGGACAATCTGGTGAGTCTCCTGCCGTTGTCCTTCCAGGCCAGTCCTTTGTGGCTTAGCTCCCCCAAAACCAGTCAGTATGAAGCATTCGGTGAGCGTGAGAACTGCCAGCGTCACCGTTAATTTGTTGAAGCCCCTTGACCGGCCACTTGACTAAGAATTTGTGGTCATTCTAATAGTAGTTGAGTTGTCTCAAGTGCTGGCCTTTGCCACCCCTTTTCCAAGGGCTGTGGATGTTATGATACCTGCAGGGTGCTCTTTAGAGAAGAGGTAGGAAGCCCTTGGTTGGTATGAGAGGTGGTAATCCAGCAAAAATCAGGACCACAGAGCCTCTCTCATATTGTAGCTCTGTTCACTCCTCTTTTGCAGTTAGTTCTGCCTTTCTTTCTAATCTCATGAACTAAACGCGGAAAACACATAATGCCATTAATTTCCCTGTTCCTGGTGAGCAGCATTATAACAATATCCTATTGTAATGAATGAATCAATCAATCAGGTAGGGTGTTAACTGGTATATGTCCAGGAGTGGGCTTTAAAGGATCCAAAGAATTATAAGACATCCTTCCTTCTGGAGCTAACAATTTAATTGATGATATATGACATAAATATGAGACAATTCGAGAATAAGAAGAAAGCATATACAGTGAGGAGCTAATTGCAGGAAGAGACTCTGACTTCTTAAATTGCTCGAAAAAGCGAAGATGAAACCTACCTCTGTGACATTTCTGTATCATTGACCACCCCTCCCCGTCACCGCTACTACTTTGGACCCTCTCTTTGTTGTGTCTGGGTCATTGCAATAATCAGTCCTTTTCTTCTGCCCCCAGTTCCTCCAAATCACTTCCACTTTATTACCAAGCTGAGCATGAGGGTCACTTTATAATGGTGAAAGGTACACTCCACAATGAAAATACAACTCCTGTTAACATTTGTGTGAGTAACTATGCCTAAATAAAGCACCAGGACCAAGTGGTTTCATGCAGAAACTCTTTCAGACCTTTAAGAGACAGACTATTCTTATGCTATTTAAACTGTTGCAGATAAGAGTGAAAGAAGGAAACCAAACACCAAGAAGGAAACATAATAATTATAACACATTCAGACAAATCTCACTTTGAGTTGATGAAAAATGCTGCATGAAAACTAGCAAATAGTATCCAGCATAACATTAGAAAAAGAATACACAATAACCAAGTGAGGGCTCATTCCTAGTATTGAAGGATAGTTTAATATTATAAATCTTTTAAATATATTTCATGATATCAACAAGTCAAAAATATAAACCTTCTGATCACTTTGAGATCAAAAGTTATTTGATAAAAATTTAATATTGATTTATAAAAATAATAGCTGTTAAGTAGGATAGGAAGCCATTTATTTAACATGATTAAAATGATTTTTTTCTCAAAACACGCACCAGTATCATGGTGAAACACTAGAAGAATTTCCATTAAGTTTTGAAACAAAACAATGAAAATTTAATGAGAAAATAATCCTATTTGCAAATGCAGCAAAATCAAACTTTAAGCAGAACCCCTTTAAAGACAACTGTAAAATGTTACCAATAGACATCAGAGAAAACCTGAAATCAGTGAAGAGCTATAATTTATTCTTGGTTAAAAACTTCAGTGGGATAACTTTTCCAAATTAATTGATAAACTCAATGTAACTTCCTCAAAAGTGGGGGAAGGTATAAGGACTTAGCAAAATGTTCTTTCAGGTAAAATTCAGAATGGCTCGGAAAATCCTATAAAAAGAAGAGTGATTACCACCACATGGTAAAGTGTGATAAGGCTTGAGTCACTAAAGGGTGGAGCACTAGTCCAGAATGGACAGGCCAATCAATGCTACAGCTTAGAGAATCCAGAAATAGATCCCAAATGCATGAAAATTTAACACAGGATAAACAGCCATCTTATAAATCTGTGGGGAAAAGATAGACTGTTAGCCATCTGGGAAATAAAACTAAGGTGGATTACTACCTTGTCCTTTCAACAGGATAAATCCCTGATTTGTCAAAAATTTAAACATGGAAAGGAAATTGATATAGGTATTTAAAAACATAGATTAATAGTTTTAATGCTCTTGTGTTGGGAAAGACCTTGTCAAGCATGGCAGGAAAGTCTGAAATCGTGATGCCAAATATTGACAGATATGATTACATTAAAATTCAAAATTTGTATTTTTATAAACCACCCCACCCACCATATAAACAAAGCTAAAAGACAAAGTATGGGGAAAATATTTGCAACATCTCTGACAGTCAAAAGATTCATATCTTTACTGTAAAAGGAGGTATTACAAATCAATATGAAAGAGATGACCATCACAATAGAAAAATGAACTGAGAACCCAGTTTACAAAGGAAGATATTCAAGAGGCCATTAAGTGTAATTAAAAATATCCAGTCTTACTAGTAATCCAAAAAAGAACAAAACAAAAGTAGAGGATATTACTTTTAACCCATCTGATTGTCAAGGATTTTTTTTAAACCTCAGCAATATTCAGTGTGGGGAAAGGAGACAAGAACTGGGAACTCCAGCACAATTGGCAGAAGTGTGGCTCAGTGGCTCAGTGTTTTGGGAAGACAGACATGATAAATATATAAAAACTTATACTGTGCTCCCTTTGACTCAGTCATTTTCATTACTAGGCACTTATGTTAATTGCCTAAAGAAAAATGTGTAAAGATACTCATTTCAGGGTTATTTATAATATTTTGAAAATAACAGTGTCCACTGGTATTGGTTAGATAAATTATGATATGTCCATTCACTGGCATATTATGTAGTTGTTTAAAGGTTGCTGTGTATTTATAGGTTCAATAACATGAAAAAAACTCCAAGACACATTGTTGAGCTAAAAGCAGCTTATAAAGCTGATTATGTAGTGTTATTATTTACAATAGCCAACGTATGGAAGCAACCTAAGTGTCCACTGATGGAAGAATGGGTAAAGAATATGTGGTACTTATATATGATCGGATATTATTCAGCCATAAAAAAGATGGAAGTCTTACCATTTGCAACAATATGGATGGACCTTGAGGGGATTATGCTAAGTGAAATAAGTCAGACGGAGAAAGACAAATACTGTATGATCTCATTTATATGTGGAATTGAAAAAAAACCCTCAAAAACCAGAAATCAAAAAAATTCATACTCATAGATACAGAGAACAGATTGGTAGCTGCCAGGTGGGAGGCAGAGAGAAATGGGTACAGGGGTCAAAAGGTGCAAACTTCCGTATATAAAATAAGTAATCCTGGGGATGTAATGTACAGCATGGTGACAATAGTTATTAATACTGTATTATATATTTGAAAGTTGCTAAAAGAGTAGATCTTAAAAGTTCTCATCACAAGAAAAGGCTTCTTGACTATTTTCTCTTGGGAGCACTAAATCTGACTCAAGAACATCCCTGTCTCCTAAGCAAGACCATGTCCCCCAAAGGTGCTGGATGTTAATCAGACTCGTGGTAATCATTTCACAATACATACAAAATTTTTTTTTTTTTTTTTACGGTATGCGGGCCTCTCACTGTTGTGGCCTCTCCCGTTGTGGAGCACAGGCTCCGGACGCGCAGTCTCAGCGGCCATGGCTCACGGGCCCAGCCGCTCCGCGGCATGTGGGATCTTCCCAGACCGGGGCATGAACCCATGTCCCCTGCATCAGCAGGCGGACTCTCAACCACTGGGCCACCAGGGAAGCCCCATACAAATTTTTTTTAATTGAGGTATAGTTGATTTACAATGTGTTAATTTCAGGTGTACAGCAAAGTGGCTCAGTTACACATATAGTACATACAGATATTGAATCACTATGTTGTACACCTGAAACTAATGTAAAGTTACATGTCAATTATATCTCAATTTTTTAAAAAGCTGCTTATGTTGTACAGTCCATTTACATACTGTTTTATATATATATTATATGATGCATTAATTATATAGTCTGTATATTTACATACGTGCATTTGTATATGTGTGCTTAGAGAAATGACTGAAAAGATTTTTAGTGGTTGTCTCTGGGGATGAGATTTTGCATAAAACCCACTTTTTCCTTATGTTTTTTATATTGCTTAATTTTTCTACATGGCTCTGTACTTTTTTTGTAATCCACTTTCTTTTCTTTTTTTTTTTTCTTATTTATTCTGCGGTACGCGGGCCTCTCACTGCTGTGGCCTCTCCCGTTGAGGAGCACAGGCTTCGGACGTGCAGGCTCAGCGGCCATGGCTCACGGGCCAAGCCGCTCCGCAGCACGTGAGATCTTCCCGGACCGGGGAACGAACCCGTGTCCCCTGCATCGGCAGGCGGACTCTCAATCACTGCGCCACCAGGGAAGCCCCAGCCCACTTTCTTTTTAATGCCACTTTAATTTTTAAAAAGATGACAGACAGAGCCGAGAATTGCTCCAGCAGCTCTTAAGATTCCCGAGTGTTCATTTTGAGTAACAGTCCACCTTTGGCAGACATGGTCTTGCTTAGGAGACAGGGATGTTCTTGAGTCAGAGTTAGTGCTCCCAAGAGAAAAATAGTCAAGAAGCCTCAGAGTCTAGGAAGGGAGGGCTACTGTTAGAATCAGCTGGGAAACTTTTTAAAATCCTGTAGCCCAGATTGCACCACCACTGTCCAATGAAATGGGAAACTCTGAGGTGAGCCCAGGCATCTACATTTTTAAAGCTCCTGCATGATTCTGTTGTGTTGAAAACTACTGGACCAGACCAAAAGCTGGAGCTCTGTCTGGTCCACAAGATTCTGGGGACTTTCTCATCCCCGAACAGAGGGCTTGTTGGGGTGGAGGAGGGGAGGGGTTGGGGGAGCAAGACAGGAAACAATTCTGAAATACACCAGAGGTGTGGCAAGGCCTGGGTTGTATTACAGAGACTTTGGGTTAAACTGAGTCCTTTAGATGGAAGGGGGTAAAACGTGTGGGCGGGCGAGCAGGCATGTAACTGACCATTTTCCCCACCACATGTGCTTCTATTTTTGTCCTTTTTAGGGTTACAGAACAGGCTACACCTACCGCTACCCCTTTGTTCAAGAGAAAACCAAACACAAAAGTGAGGTGGAGATTCCAGCCACGGTCACAGCCTTCGTGTTTGAGGAGGACGGCACCCCAGTGCCCGCCCTGAGGCAACACGCCCAGAAGCAGCAGAAGGAGAAGACCCGCTGGCTTAACACGCCCAACACCTACCTGCGGGTCAACGTGGCCGACGAGGTCCAGAGGAGCATGGGCAGCCCCCGGCCAAAGACCACAGTAAGGAGGGCAGACGGGGCTCCGCTGGGGAGGTTGGGGTGGAAGGAGAGTGTCCACCTACCTGTGTGGGCTAAGCCGCTTTCAAAGGGAAACCTCCCCTGGGCCTGCACTAGTCCTGTCTCCCCTTAAGGCTTCCCATTGGGCATCTGGGAGCAGCTTCTCATGCCTACAGAGCAGATCACCTGTTTCTTGCACCCTATGCTGAGTTTTTGGTCCAGAGGGTGGCTGGACCAGGTCACTCCCAGCAGCATGAAAGCTTTTTGCTCCCATATCTGGAAGGGGCTTCTGGGAAATTCAAGGGAGGGGTACCCAACATTTGAACTGACCATCTGATGCAAAACCAGAAGGTGCATGGGGTACTTGCTTCTATTACGTTGTCCACTCCCTTTATAACCCTCTTCTGTAGAGAGGTGCTTGCTTTAGACATTAGATGTGTGAGACCTGCCCACAGATTGAGTTTTTACAAATTGTGTGCTCTTTTCCTCTCTCTCCCTCGTCACACACACTGGCTCTTAATTTGATTTTCACTAACAAAGTAGCTGGCAGCCAAATAGAATAGCTCTTCGTTTAAAAAAAAAAATGCCCTGCAAATTAACATCCATGCGTCATCTAATACTACAACACCAGTGGCTGCCTGTCTGTCAAAGCTGGCACCAGGGCTCTGTCCCTCCTCTTAAGTGTTCTTTATGGCCGTTGATCTGGGGCCTTTCTTTGGTTGCTGGGTCATTTGCTGCCCATCTCTGCTCTGGGAGACATCAAAGAGGCCCAAGAGGAGGGAACGTGTTTGTCTAGGCTTGCTGACTTGCACGTAGGCTAGTCGGCCCAGATCTCATGGGGTGGACCACTAGGGTGGACGGTGAGCTATATGCCTTTGCCTTACCCACCGGGCCTTGTGTGTGTTCAGTGGATGAAGGCCGACGAGGTGGAGAAATCCAGCAGTGGCATGCCCATACGGATCGAAAACCCAAACCAATTTGTGCCTCTGTATACTGACCCCCAAGAAGTGCTGGACATGCGCAACAAGGTAAGGTGATAGCTAATTACCTCCCATCTTTTCTCCCTCAAGGGCGTGGGGGGGGTCCCCAGGATGCGCCTGACTTACCGACATCCCAGATGCCTCTTATGGAAAAGAAACTACCATTTATTGGCCATATTCCAGGCACAGTGCTAAGCGCTGTGCTTTTGTAATCCTGTGTAACCCTCAAATAGAGAGGTACTAGCTTTAGACATTAGATGTGCCTAAGAGACCAGCCCGCAAATCGCATTTTTACAAATTTTATGCTATTTCCCTTTGGCTCATTTTCAAGATTGCAAAATCCTTTGTGTTTATTTCTCTACCTTTGCTTTACAGGTCACTCACTTATATTTCTAATGTTACTTTAAAAACTTAACTTGTAACAGACCACCTTCAATAGGTCGGGTATGCTCCCTGAACAGTGTTTCAGTGTGTGGTCCTCTGAAGGGCAGATTCCTGGGTCACCCCCACCCCTCCTCCCATGGGACTGAGATTCAATATGCACGGGGTGGCCCCCCCCCAGGAATCTGTAGTTTAAACCAATTCCTCAGGGACTTCATAGGAATATTAAAAATTGAGAATTTCCCTCAAGGATCTACTATGCCTCATTTCCCTCTTCATCTCAATGACCTGCTCATGGTTCATGAGAATCTGGTGTTCTACATAAACTTCTCATTCACTCTGGAGCAGACGTGGAGACAGACTGTCTCAGAGCGGACGTGATGCTTTACATCTGCGCCCCTGGGTGGCCTTTCTAGTGTGCCCTGGGGATGCTCCCTCCCAACTCCACACCCCGATGCTGGACAGCTAGCTCACTCTCCCCATCCCTTTCCACACAGATTCGAGAACAAAACCGACAGGATGTGAAGTCGGCGGGTCCTCAGTCCCAGCTGCTGGCGAGTGTCATCGCTGAGAAGAGCCGAAGCCCGGTACAGCAGACGCTGCCCTTGTCTGGAGGGGAAACGTGTTTGCCTTCTGGGTCTGCAGTGCCTGGGGCTGGGCAGCAGGACCCCTGAGTCCTTATATGCCCACCTTCCCCTGTGATCTTGGGCACTGGTGCTCTTGCTGCAAAGTGGATGCTGTGAGGACTGGGGACAGTGTCTCATCGCCCCCCCATGGGCGCCAGGCAGGGGAGGAGCAGCCCAGCCTGCCCACGGGAGTGATGCGGCTTCTATGCCTCCCCCATGGAACTCCCCTCTGCCCTCTGTCAGTGCCCCGCAGAGTGACCTCTCAGGAGCGCGGCTGGCCTCTCCCAGCAGCTCCAGGCCTGCCTGCCCTGAGCGGCTCTGGCCTCTGTGCGTGGAAACAGCACCATCAGGCCGTAGCTCTGGGAAGATGCTCACAGGCTCTCAGACGGCAGACATGTATATAAGGACTGGTACTCCTACAGGATTGGAAGGGGCAGTGAGTTGCCCACACAAACACACGTAGAGTTAGAAAATATAAAGTTGTTCCCCTGCTTGAGATAGAACAGTTTTTGTTTAGTGCTTAGCAAAAGGGGTGAACGTCAGACTTCTCGCTTGTGTTGGAAATCATTGCTGCTCATTGCAAAGTAGCAATGGCATCTTCCTTAGCAGTAAGGGCAGGGGCAGGGGATACAGGGACCATTCCTCTCTGCAGAGCAAACTGAGGTGATGTCATGATTGCAGATCAGGTTGTAACCCACCAGGTGGGTGCCCCTTGGCAGAGGAAGTGTGAAGGTTATGTCATCACCTCCACCCCACCTCAGCTGAGCCAAGACAAGGAACATCAATTATGCTACAGGGTCAAGGATAGAAATACCCCCACGATAATGGGGGGAGGTGGGAGTTCAATACTATGATCAGAATTGTTTAAAACTCTGCCATTTATACCGAGTGCTCTCCTTGGAGTCCCTTTTCGTGGGATCCTGGTCTTGGACTCTTTTGAACCCCGTGATTCCTTAAGATAGGCCCAGGGCTGCCTTCTTTTGGAAGGAGCCCATGGGCCCATCATCAGAAGACTTGATGAGCCAGAGACAGATGGCCTGGAGTGTGTGGTGTGGGCCAGCCGCCCAGGCTTACGTCCCCCCCTCACTTTCTTTGGCTCCTTGGCTCCAGAGCACTGAATTCCCAAAGGCCGAGATGAGGATGCTGAGTTAGGATAAAGGACTATGGAGTCTGAGCTGACCCGAGCTAAAGGGATCAAAGGATTCCCGAAGCTTACACAAGGCCCAGCTGGTGAGCTCCCCAGAGCCAGGGGCTCCCCAGAGGGGGTGAAACACAGTGATTTTGCCAATGTCCCTTCAGGGACCTGCAGTACAGGCGGGTTGAAGATCCAGGGTTTAGGACCTTGGCCCCCTTGTTATTTATGACTGTGTGCAAAACAGGACTAACAGTTTGGACTGAGAACGCCAAAGCCACTGTGTGTTTTGCATATGACTTACTGCTGGGTGCTGTGGCTTGTGCTGCTGATGCGGGATGGTGGGGTGCATGGTGGGGAGCGGCTGGCATAACACTGGTTGAGCCAACGCTTTGCATGCTGGGTTTTGGCTGACTGACTATGGGCCGCCAGCTGTATTTGCACAGTGACGGCTTGCAAGCGTGCACAGGAGAGATCGCAATAAAGGTGTGTCTTCCTTCTGCTTGGGAGCATTCTTTGATTTTCTTTCTGGGGCAGAGGGAGGACCCCCTGCGTTCATCCAGGCAGTTACAAAGAAGCCGGGTCTGGGGGTGAGGTGTAGCCGTGGGACGGAGTGAACAACCCCTACCCCGAGGCCCCGAGCTGTTGCCATGGAGCTGCATGCCACGCTGTCGCTAGCAAGACCACTGGCAGCCCCATGAGTGTGAAAGGAAGCTCGGGCCTGGGCCCCGACTGTGGCGTTCAGAGAGCGACACGCTCTGTGGTTAACTTTCAGTCCACAGAGAGCCAGCTGATGTCCCGGGGCCAGGAGGATACCAAAGACGAGGCCGAGGAGATAGCGCCCAACCCCTTTAGCCAACTCACGGATCAGGAGCTGGAAGAGTACAAGAAAGAGGTGGAGAGGAAGAAGCTAGAACTCGATGGTAAATAACCCCGGGATGCCGGTGCTTCAGGACCTCCCAGGCGGAGGGGAGAGCTCGGGGCACCCCGAGAGGCAGCAGAGCAAACCACGGCCCTCACTTCCGCCAGCAGCCCTGGACCCCCGTCCTTGCTGCCTGCCAGGGCCCCCAGGGCTCAATCCAGCCTTGTCTCGCTTTCCTTTTCAATCTTCATTTGCTTCTCTCTGTCTCTTCTCTGTCATGTCCTCACTTTGACCTTCCTGCTCCATCAGCAAGTAATATTCTTTTTTTTTTTTTTTTTTTTTTTTGCGGTTCGCGGGCCTCTCACTGTCGTGGCCTCTCCCGTCGCGGAGCACAGGCTCCGGACGCGCAGGCTCAGCGGCCATGGCTCACGGGCCCAGCCGCTCCGCGGCATGTGGGATCCTCCCGGACCGGGGCACGAACCCGTGTCCCCTGCATCGGCAGGCGGACTCTCAACCACTGCGCCACCAGGGAAGCCCAAGAAATAATATTCTTATCAGCATGAGTTTGTTCATCACAACAATGCCCCTCATGGCTCGTGCCTGACAGTTACACAGTGCTGCAGCCATGACCCCATTGACCCTCTCACCTGGGAATAAGGAGTTAATCCGTGAGGAGGGCTTAGGACAGTGCCTATGAATGTGGCCTAGGTCAGTAGACACCAGACAAATGTTAGCTGTAATAATATGTTCATTATAATAGTGATCAAAATTACTGATGATCTATCAGATGTGGTATGAACCGCGTAGCCTGGCAATCAGAACTGAGTCCTTTATGTCAGAATCTCAGTCAAGCCCATCTCTCCACGCCGACTCCTAAGTAGTCATACTCTTGATAGCTTGCTCATGCCTTTGTCCCTTCCCAACAGAGTTTCTCCTCTTGGCTAGCCTGATTCAGTATTATCTACACTTCGGCCTCTGTGGCAAACCCCCTCCAGCCAGGAAGCCCTCTCTGTCCCCCACATGGAGCTGTCCCTTCTCTTTGCTTCAAGCGCACTTGGGCTCTGAGACACAGAATTCAGCTCTTGGTTTTGTCCACCAGGCAAGGCTTTCATTCCTTCAGGGCAGGGCCCTCTTCCACAGCCCCCGTCCCCACCCAGAGTCAGCCATCTTCCTAGGAGCAAAGGCACTAGAAGAATCCTCGCTGGCTTTCTTGGAGTCAGCTTGCTTGGAGTTCTCGGTGCTGAAAAATATGATGCTGTTTGTCTCTAGAGATTGTTTGGACCGGACATGTAAATTAGATAAATAATCAATAAGCTACATGCAAACAAATCGTGGGCGGGAGTTCCCCTGAAGTCTTGCCGTCCACATCAGGGGTAACATAGTCCATCCAAAGATGTCCTGTGATGGAGGAAACGGAACAGGACTCCAACTCCTCCCGACACCTCCCATTTACCTCCCCTAGGATGTAGCAGAAATTGTTTTTAAAAGTTAGAGGAAGCAGCTGACTCCAGCCAGGAGAAATGAGGACCAAGCCGAAGAAAGCAGTTGTTTGAAAGCACTCTCGGTCTGCCCACCTCTCCTCTCCTTGACCTCTATCCTGAGCTGGCTTTCTGTATTTTCAGGAGAGAAAGAACCAGCCCCTGAGGAGCCTGGCTCACCTGTAAAGTCTGCACCTGCTTCTCCAGCTCAGAGCCCAGCCAAGTCAGAGACGAAGAGCCCCGTGGGCTCTCCCTCCAAGTCTGTGGACGGTGAGTCGAGCTGAGCATCTGGGAGGGAGGAGGTGCCTCCGCAGGCCGAGAAGGGGGTCTGCATAGAGGGTGGGCAGGTATGCACTGCAGGGCACCTGTCTTTCAACAGGTGCTGCCCTCCTACGGGAGACTCTCCCCTCTGCTGTTTCTAGAGAACCTGAAACGGGGGTTACCAACTTTAAGCTTGTTCCGTTCACAAGGTGTGACAATACACCTTACGGGTTAAGCCGAGTCTAAGCAATGCTGAGTAAGTTAATGATTGACCCACAGCCTTCTCATCTCTCACTCAGGCCAGGTTGGCTGATGGACCTTTCTAGATGCACCAGCCCAGTGCTCAGACTTTAATGTGCACAGGGATCACCTAGGGATCTGGTTAAAATGAAGATTAAAATGTTAAAATGAAGATACAGTAGGTCTGGGGTGGGACCTGAGACCCTGCATTTCTGGCAAGCCCCCTGGTGAGGCTGATGGTGTCATTCTCAACCTTGGCTGCACATCGGGATCACCTGGGGAGTTTTACAATCCCTGACGCCTGCCGGGGTCCCACTCCAGCGGTTTCTGAGTTCAGTGGTCTAGGAGTGGGCATGGGGGAGTGCAGCCTGGAGTGGTAAGATCTCTCCAGGTGAATCTAATGTGTAGCCCAGGTTGAAAACCACTTTATTAGATACTAGTTTAGAGAACTGAGTTCTAGGCCCAACTCAACTGTTAATTTTAGAAAATCAGATAATCTCCGTGCCTCAGTTTCCTTGTCTGTCAGATGGGGCTACTAATATTTTCCCCTTTTAAGGTTCTAATATATATAAGGGAAGGTGTAGGTGAGGACATACTTGGAAAGAGTAAAAGCCTGATGTAAATATAAGATCTAATTATGGTTATGATTAATAATATACATATGATGGAGAATAATATGATAGTCCAAACCTCCTAGATCATGCAAGTGTCTTTAATGAGCTCCTGGAATCGCTCCGGGGCATGAACGCTCCTCCCCTGGGGCACGCCACCCCAACTGTGAGCCCTCACCAGGGAGGGCTGAACCCCAGGCAGACAGTAGCAGCTGGGTGTCCTGATAGAACCTTCCCCCTCCTGGGTAGAATGGCCACACGTGTGGATGCAGCTCGACCCCCCAACTCTGAGCTCCCTCCATAAGTGAACTGCTGCCTTGAGCACAGGCCCAGCGTTGGCAGAGGAAGCCCATCTGCTTGAGGCCAGAGCCCCAAGTGGATGTCCCATGCCTGTGTTCATTGTGTCTCACCGTGGTGTTGTCAACCTGCCTCCACAACGTCTTCCTTTCTCTTCCCGTTGGTGCCTTCATCAAAGGAGTTTCCTCCAATTCTGAATACTTGTCTCTGTAGTAAGTATAGACAGGCTGTTTACTAACTCACTCCAATACGTGCAATGGGGGAGGGAGGACGTTTACAAAGGTAATATGTTGCTCCTCAGTTTTTTCTTTTGCTGCTCACAACCCTGCCTTCGGGAGGTTTCCTGACCATAAACGTCATGACCAATTCCACATGTGCTGTGCGTGGTTTAGGCATCCCTCTAGGATAGACACACATAGGTCATAGCCGTGCACTAACACACTCCCGTACTTGCATGGCACATGCCACCCACAGTGAATGGGCCTTGGGCCAGCTGCTGGATGCCCCCTTTGGTGGAGGGCTTGTGGCCCTCGGGTGCACATCTGCACCCCCCCTTCCTAGTGCATGGGCCCCTCTAAGGAGCCCATGACCTCTTCTAGGGCTGGGGGCCAGAGCCTGAATGACCTTGGGGACCAACTGCCTTATCTGGATGCAGAGAGCACCCGGCCTGACTGCCGTCTGCAGCATCCCTGCACCAAATGCAGGAAGGCGAGCCCACTGGAGAGGAGGCTGGTGGCAGGAGTGGGACAAGGGGTGGCAATTCCATTTCGGCTCTTGGGAGCCCCTTGGAGTGACCTCTGCTACTTGGTGGGACAGAAGTGGGGAGGAGATGGGTGTGAGGGGTGGGATCACTGCTTTCCCACTGCCTGATGTTATTCCCACTGCAGCAGGATTCCTGCTTCTCTCTGGCCCAAATCTATGCTCCATGGAGAGGCACACTCTAGTTGAGTTGTTAGAAAAGAGTCTTCCTGTAACACAGGCAGAGCTGGGGAGCGTGGACCTCCTTGGTGCCTTCCCCGCGTGAACAGGCACCAGTTGGAGCTGTCTGGGGTGACCGGTGTGAAGTGGGGCTGGGTTGCCTTGGCCAGGCTGCCCATTGGCTTACCCAGCTCCTCAGGACAACAGGGCTGACCCCCCGAGTAGCATCTGCACTTTCACATGTAGCTCACCCATCAGATCAGGAATGACTTTTTCACCATTGGTCCCCATGCTCTCAAATCCTCTTGTGCTAATTCACCTCAATGTTACTCCTCATCTGTCTCCCTGACTCCTACCCCCTCAGCCTCTCTGAAGGAGTCCTTCCAGTCCTCTTCCCTCACATCTGGCCACCTCTGTCATCACCTTCTCTGTTGACTGGCTCCTGACTGTCCCTGCCCCTGCTGACTCAATCCCCCCAGGGGCCCCTCAGGAGCACTGGCTATGCCTGCAAAGAAATAGCCCTGCATTCAGCCTCAGAAGGCCAGCTCTGTCACTTACTAATTTAGCGTTGCATAAAAACACTGCAGGATGGGGGACTAACATGAATCCTTGCCTTTCTTAACTTACAGCATTGTTATCAGGTTAAAATGAGCTCATAAATATAAAAGGACCTTGTAATGTGCTTTCATAAATGAGTTCTCATTATGTACTGCGTTCTCAGGATCGTGAGAGAGACTACGCTGCTTGCTATTTTAAGCCACTAAGTTCTGGTGTGGTTTGTTACGCAGCAGTAGATAACTATTAAATCATAGTGCCTAATGAGAACTGGTTTATGGAAATTAGTTCTTCTGTGGGTTGACTAGGCTCAGCGGGTGGTTCTTCTGCTGCACGGATGTCAGCTGGGGCTGCAGTCATCTGGTTGCCTGACTAAGCTAGAACTTCCAACATGGGGCACTCACATGTCAGGTGCCTTGTCAGGGGCAGCTGGAAGGCTGGGCTCAGCTGGGACAGTGGAATGGCTGGGCCTCTTTCTCTGTCTGTCTGTCTCTCCATATAACTGTAGGTCCTCTCCATGTGGCCTCTCCATCTGTGTTTCCATCAAGGTAGTTGGACTTTACACATGGTGCCTCAAGGCTCCCCAAACTATAGAAGCAGAAGCTACTGGGCCTTCTTAATTCTTCAGCCTGAGGCTGGCTCAGTGACACTTCCTCTGCCTTCTGCTGGTTTCTCCAAGCCACAGGGCCAGCCCAGATTCAGTGTGGGAGGGGACCACACTCAAGTGTAAAATTCATATGTTGGTGGTAGGTTTAGAGAAGGGCAAAATCATTGTCAAATGTCAAGGGAGGCTGGAACCAGACGTTGGGGAGATATATGCTTGGACTGGCAGATAAGAGTAGAGTGGGCTGTCCAGGGAGTGGGCATTTCTGGAAGGGGACATCGGAGGACTGAGAGACAAGTGTTTGGATGCTGAGGGATAGTGAGAAATCCAGCCTCAGCGGTAGGTACCCAAACAAGCTCGGCATCTCCCTACCAAAGCACCTCCCTTCCTCTTCCAGCCTCTTCAAGCCTTTCAGCTCTTCCCAAGACACAAGGGTGTGGCTATGGACCCAGGCTGCCAAGTCCAGTCTTGTTCCAAATCCACTCTCCCTATTCCCCTCTGCTTCCTGGCCACCATCCTTGGATAGATCCCCCGATTTCCCAGCCTCTACCCCTTTCCACCCACCCTACACCTGTCTCCTACTCCCAGAGCTCGAAGTGCCCCATCTAGGAGAGAAAGCCAGTGGTTCGTCTTAGGAGATGCTAGAAGGTGAGTTCCCATCTGCCGCAGCTCCTGGAGCCCTTCAAATAGCTGAAGACCCAGGTAGTTCTGACCTTAACTGTCGTGGGCTGTTAACAAAGGAGAGATCTGGGCTCTCAGAGCTGGTCCTTGATACTTTCCTTACTGGGGCCCAATAAGTATTTATTTCTAGAGCCTTGACTGCTGCCCCTTCTCTTGGCCAACTGCACCCTCCAGGGGTCTCTGTCCCCACCACCTGAGGGAGTGGTGACCTCGATCTGGAACCCGACTCCTCCAAGGCCCATGGTACCTCCCAGCCCCACATTCTGTTTGCTGGTACTCCCCAGACGATTCATGGTGCGGGGGCTCTGTGAGATGCTGGTGGCATGCCCGGTGTGGACTTGTTTTCTGGCTGGGGAGAAGAATCCTGGTGTGCTCTCCTAGAGCAAGCCAGCAGGGGTTGCTGTTGCAGATGCAGCTGAACGGGTGGGTGTGGGTGAAGGCCACTGCTGGGGCGAGGATGCCTATCACCACAGGGCAGGAAATGGCACCTGGACAGAATGTGGGGTCCTCTGATCCATAGTTGTGTTCGTGGAGCTAGAAGGCAGGTGACAAAATCATCTGAGAGGGTGTGACTTGAGAAACACGTCCTCACGGGTCATCCAAGTGAGGGACCATTGGAGGTACAAGAGCCCAGGAGGCCAAGAGTGGGAACAGGGGAATAGGTACAGGAGACAAAGGCCAGCATTCAGGGCTGCTGTTTGTTTACAAGGTTGGGTCCAGTTCAGCGTAGAAGGCTCAGACTGGGACAGACAAGAAAGAAGATGAGGTACGGTGTTGGCTTGGTTAGAATAAAACCATTCACACGTTCATTTGTTTGCTTATGCATTCAACCATTCATGGATTCCACAACCATTTTTTGAGTACCTCCTATAAGCTAGTCACGTAGATAATTAAACACAGTCTTGTCTGATTTATTTCAGTTTTGAGGAGAGAGATAGGCATAAAAAAGAAGTGATTGTTTTACAGTCACTGTGATGGAAATTTATCTAGTAGGGGCTGAAAGGAAGGAGTGACAAATTCTACCTGGAAGCAGGGATGGGACCAGGAAAGACTTTAAGGGGAGGGTAACATTCAAGCTGATTGATTGTGTGGGTGAAGGTTGGGGACACAGAGAAGGGTGGTCCAGACAGAGGGAAACAGACTGCAATGGCAGGGAGGGGTCCAGGGACCACAGGGTTGATGAGGCCAAAAGCAGGTGAAGAGAGGAGAGGGGAGTGGTCAGGGGGAAAGCTGTGTCTGGACAGCTTTTCTGCGTTCAAGAGAATGGCCAGTGATGACCATGGGAATTCATGGTGGGCGGGAGGGCAGTAAGGGCCATAGGAATCAAGCGCATTAGAATACTTGGTAGCTGGATGATGGCAGGATGCGGGCCAGACAGTAGGAAGAATGGGAGCCAGGGCCAAGGTCTTCATTACTAAGAGGGGACAGTCCTCAGGAGTTATTGGAGAAGACGTTTGCTTACCCACATAGTTAAACTAGCCCATGTTAACTGTCCCCAAATTTACCCACCCCCCCGTCCCATCTTCCATGTAACCAGACATTTCTCCAGTCTTTACCCCATCAAGAACCCTAGCCTTTTCCCAAGACATCTATCTTGCCCCACTCTGTCTGTAAGGGACACCAGTCTCCCACCTTTCCCAGCTCCCACACTCCTACTTTCTTGTGGTGTGATATCCCTCACACTCACACACATGCGCACTCACACACATGCACACTCACACACACCCCTCTCAGTTTCACGTAGTGAAAACAACACTAAGCTGGGATGGCAGGAAACTGAGGTCTGCCTGCTTTTACGGCTTTACTCAGTTTTCCTATCTGTAAAATGGGGAGGAGCTAGAGGATCTTTACCTTCCTTTCTACTTTTCAGAGTCTACGGTTTTAGAATTTTCCCTCCTCCTTCCCCGTACAGGCATTTCAAAGCTTGAGTGGAAGCAGGGTGGGATGAGAGTGGGAAGGAGGAGAAAGGGTGGCAGGAGGGTTTCACTCCTGGCCTTGAACAGGGTGGCAGTCTGTAGGGTCCATTCCACTCAGGGAATTCCACCCTCCCTCTGCCTGCCCCTCTCTGCCTACGGGGAAGATACTCTCCATTTTTGAAAAGTTCCTCAGTGGTGTAGGAAATGAAATGGGTAGGAAAACATGTCATTTCCATATTTTTACTAGTGAAACTGAACCAGTTACCACAATTCTTAGCTGCATCCCCTGAGCTGTCCATGGCACTGCCCTCCCCTTCCTACAGCCTCTCTGTAGTCTGCGTCTGTTCCCTTGTTCTGTCTGTTCCTAGGAAAGCTCCCAACCGGGCCCCTGCTGGGCTGCTGCCGTGTCTGGAGATCATTACCTGTTTACATTTGTAGACAAGAGCCCAGAGTCCCTGGCCTGCCAAGGGCCTGTTCTCTCCTGTTTGGGAGAGAACCCTGCCTACCCCTTTCCCCTTACCGTGTCAGCCCGCCCCTCTCTTTGCTCTAGACTTCCTTTATATAATTGCCTAGAAATGGTTCTGTTAGTCCCAGGTTGAAGCTCTCGCCTGAATGAAATCTTATGGGTCACGTCTTTGGATCTTTTTCTAGAAGATGCTAAGAAGATGGAAACAAGCAAAGCCACCACAGAGCCGGAAACGACGCAGCCAGAAGGAGTGGTGGTCAACGGCAGGGAAGACGAGCAGACGGCAGAGGACATCCTCAGCAAAGGCCTCAGCCAGATGACCACCAGCGCCGACACGGATGTCGATACCTCGAAGGACAAAACAGAGTCAGTCACCAGCGGTCCCCTGTCCCCAGAGGGCTCGCCTTCCAAGTCTCCCTCAAAGAAGAAGAAGAAATTCCGCACCCCGTCCTTCCTGAAGAAGAGCAAAAAGAAGGAGAAAGTGGAGTCCTGATTCGCAGCCCCCTGGGGCTCCCACCTGCGACCTCCCTCCCCTCCCTCGCCGTCTCCCATCTCTGTCCCTGGAAGCACAGGGCCAAGGAGGGGTCGAATAGGCCCTGGATCACACTCTGATGGGAAACTTAGAGATTACCCCACCAACCCCTCCTTTTACAGTTGCCCCACAGAAATCAGGTGACTTTCCCAAGGTCATACAGCTGGTTCGTGGCGGAGCCTGCACTGGAAGTCAGGTCTTCTGGCTCCCAGTCCAGTGCTCTTTCCACTACATGACACTGCCTAGCTGTGGGCTGCCCTTGTGAGGAGGCTGCCCCTGATCTGAGCCCAGGGCAAGGGGCCAAAGTCAGCCGCAAGCTCTCACAAATCAGACCCAAATCAGACAGGTCGAGGCTTCCCTGAGCAAGGTCCTTGTCCTTGCGTGAACCTAACCTCCTGCTGATGGAGCTGTCACTATGTTTAGAAATCTCTCTTTTCTTTCCCGTAGGGTAACTGCCCTGCTGCTCACAGGAACCACACAAGTGGACCCGTCCCCTCCACCAGAAGTTAATCCTTGTTCCCAAGGGCTGATAGCTTAGCTTGTGCTCCCCCAACCACTAACCCCGAGCTTTCTTCATGGAACCTCTGGAATGACGGCCGGAATTGTTGTTAAGAGTGGGCAGACGTGAGGGCAGCCAGATCAGCCAGAGTGGAGGATGGTTCGATCGATATAAGAATCCAGGAACTTGACCCATTTGAACAGTGCATCTCAGGCACTTCAAAACTAAAACCAAATTTAGCTTAGGAAAAACTTCTGACATAAGCAGGGCCGAAATTTGGGGAAATTTTGATCCTCTGTTGGCTTTGGGCTGTACAAGGAGGATCGGGACAGCGCGGATATGCGATGCCTTTCAAGCATTGCCTGACTCTCAGGGCAGCGCGGCTCACCCTGTCCCCCTCCGGTCTGGCATCTGGGATCCCCTGACCTTCCCTTAAACCTAGAAGCCCTGGCTCACAGCCTGGAACTGGCATCCTTGGCCCCTTGACCTTGGCCCCTTGACCGTAGCTCCTCTGGGTTCTGACTCAGTCACTCTAGGTCCAGCAGAGGAGAATGAGGTGAGCCCTTCAGGATTAATCCTCTCGGACCAGCTCTCAGAGAAAGGCTTGGGTGTCCCTGGCCCTGTCACTGTCTGCCCATCAATCCTGGGGCCTGTAAGAGCCACAGCTATTTTTTAAGATGCCATCACTATCTTTTCATACTCTTCCCTGGGGCTTTGATTTATGAGCATCATTGACTCTTAAAAAATAGACAATCCAATTCTCTTTAAAGCACAGTGTCTTCAAAGAATATTTTCCCTTTCTGTCCTGAATATTGTCAAAGTATTTTTGAAAATTCTTAATCATAGTTTTCCATTTTTGAGCACTTACTACACACACACACACACACACAC
Source organism: Mesoplodon bidens (assembly GCF_964165515.1). Classification (NCBI taxonomy): domain Eukaryota; kingdom Metazoa; phylum Chordata; class Mammalia; order Artiodactyla; family Ziphiidae; genus Mesoplodon; species Mesoplodon bidens. The sequence goes on from NC_138170.1 coordinate 29,373,847, forward strand.
TGTGCAGGCTTCACATACACTATATCCTTTAACTCTCATGATAATCCTGTGATGTGGGTCAGATTATTCCCATTTTATGGGTAAGAGAACTGAGCCCCGCAAAGGATAATTGACTTGTTCCAGTGACTTGGCTAGAAAGATTCAGAGCCTGGATTTGAACCCAGGTCCGTCTGAGTCCAGAACCTTTGCACTTAACAGCTATGATGATCAGAAAACTTTAATCTCTGAGGGTGGTTGTTTTAGTCCTGGACTGTTTTGTTTCTGTGACTGGTCTCCACTGCATAACGTTAGCACTTGAAGTGAAGGTAGGAAACCACCTGTGTTCTCCCCGATCAGTGCACAGTAAGTTCCTGGTGAATGTGGGCTGTGACAGGGCCAGTGTGGACCTCTGACAAAGGAGAGGCCAGAGCCTTCTGGTTGGGGCAGGAAACACCATCATCGTTGGGCTATTTCTTGAGAAGGAAGGAAACTGACACATGACTAAGGAAAACACAAATACTGTGTGTCCCTAGAGCAGATTCCTAACTGCTACCCAGACCCATCTCTCTGTTCTGATTCTGATTGAGTGAAGTTTTGTGATGGACAACCCAAAGCAGAAAAGTCTGTGATACGGCAAATGCCTTTCAAAGCCACTCCTTTGATGCCTTCTTTTTAAGAAAAGAAGATTTCACATTCATTCATTCATCCCAGTATTTGTTAAGCATCCACTAAGCAGCAGGCATTATGCTGACATAAAAGAAAACAATCGTTGTGACTAGAATAATCAGTGACAGGCAGTGTTAAGAGAAAGGTAGAGGGGACACAACCACTGATGCAGCTTTTTATGTTTGAGTGGTTGTCACTCAGAGGTGATGTCAACAGACTCTTTGCTTTCAACACATTCTCTTTATTTCCTTTAAAACAGGGAGGCCTCATTTAGGTGAACATGCCAGGGCCTTGCAGGAGTTTATGCCATGGGGCCACCTCATATCCATCCATCTGTTTTTTCCCTATGCATTCAAAACCCACGCATGAGCTTAGGTCATGGACCAAGCTTGAGGGCAGGACATGGTCCCCGCCTCAAGGAGGTTCCTAAGTCTAGTAGGCATGTAAGCAAGTTACAGAACGGGCAAGGGTGCAGACAAGGTGTAAGGAAGTGTTGATTGACTATCTTCCAGGCCAGAGAAACCTTCCTGAAAGGAGTGAGGGTTGAGTTCGGTTTTCAAAACAAAGAGGAATTTTCCAGGAGGACAAGAGGATTAGTAGGACACTGGTGATGAGGGAAGAGCACGTGCAAAGGCACGGGAGCATGAAACGCCATGACGTGTCCGTGGAGTAATTCAGTGAGGCCGGGACAGAAAGTGTGAGTCAGGCGATGGGGTTCACTTCACAGGTGGGCAGGGGTGGGTCATAAAGAAACTTGTAGAAGGTGTGGGGGAGTGGGACTTTGTCATGAATGGGGTTTGGAGCCGCTGAGGGCTTGTGGTCAGGGTAGATCGTGAGCAGGTTGCATCTTAGAAAAATTCCTTTGGTGACTGAGTGGAGGACTGACTGGAGGGGGCAGCGCTGGAGGCATGGGAAGTCTCCACAAGGAGGCCTTTCAGACACTGGAACGGACGTGGTGGCCTGCCTTACACTGCCTTTTCCCTTATAGCAAATAGTGAGCTGGGAGCACAGAATTCATTCCCATGACACTCTTCGGATAAGGCATCTTAAGAGAGCTTTTCAGCAAGGAGAGGGAACTATTCAGAGAGCTCATGCTCAGCGCAGCCTCCAGGTCTGTTTTGTCTTGGTGTAGAGTTGCTGGGAGAGCTGTCGAGTTACCCTGCCCATTTCTCCTCCTCTTGAACGTATAGGATGCAGCTGGCATGGCTCCAGGCTCGAGGCCAGGCGCTGAGTGCTGCTGAAGCAGATGTGCCATTCAAACAAGACCACAGGCTCTTAGGGTGAGAGGAAGGGACTTATTCTTTGGCTCTGAATAAAAATTGGCTGGATACTTTGGCCAGTATCTGTCTGGAGAAAAATGTACATGTGAGGAGCTCAGCAGTGTTAGGTGATAGGATGGTTTCTAGTAAAGCTTGGATATGCTGTGGAAAAGGATGAGTAAGTGTGGACAAACATGCTATGTTATAGATGCTGAGCTGGGGAGTGGAGAGGTTTCTGAGCCTGTCTCCTTGGGAAGATGGGCAGGGGTGGGAGTAAGGAGGCAGAGGTGTTACAGAGATGCAAGCTTGGCGCCAGTGACTCCCCCTGCACTGCTGGCCGGTGCCCAGCAGTCATGTGTGAGGACCATCCACACCACGTGACCTTTCCTCAGACTTTGCAAAAAGCACTGCCAGGAGACCAGCCCAGATCTGGGCTCCACAAGAGCCTCCTGGCCTGCGGGTGACCCAAGTCACTGTCCGACTTCAGCCAGGTTATACAGATAAACATAACCTCCCTCAACCCTCCTGTAAGGAAAACGGGGCTCTTCCTCTGCAGACAGATAAATTCTTTTTAAAGAACTTGAGTGGATTTGGATGAGGAGTCTGGTCCAGTAAGAACCCCACTGGAAAGCATCACCCTTATACCACTGACTGTGTACTCTGAGCCTTGCATCCTGCTCCCCGTCCAGTAGCGTCATTGACTCCTGAATGTGGCAAGACAGTCATGCAGATGTCATTTGGCACTGCCATCACAGAAGGCTACTACCCTTGTCAACACGGGAAGAAGTGCTATGTGGTCACTTCTCTGGTTGCCGTGGATTTGAAAGAACCATTCACCCAACATCACGATTCACTTCTGAAAGCCTAAAAAATGAAAAGGAAGTGTGGATTTCTCCATGGAGGTAGTCAGAGGGGCAGATAGACACACAGCCTACCCTCAGCCTCTGTGCCATCTTTGTACCGGTGTGAATTTTATGCTCTAGCTCCAGGCAGGAATACTCAGTTTTTGACTGTTGAACAAATGAGAAAAACTACAGCCCTTCCCCTGGGTACTGGTGCAGGTCGGCAGCAGTACTCGAGGTAGCTGCCACATTGCATTTGCCTCTCCGATCACAGAGGAAGAGGGTCTGTTAAAACCTTCTCTACCATATGAGCCCAAGCAAAGTCTCTAAGACAATAACATTCAAAGAGTCTGAGAAGAAATGAAGGAGGGGACAAATGTATGCTCTCCACCCCCGCAGGAAGGACAGGGCTCCCCACAATTCAAGACGTGGTGGGGCATTATATCCTCACTTTTCCACATCTATTCTGAGAGGGATACTTTAAAAAGCCAGAGACCTGAAATGACTAATGAAATATGCTCATTGGATGTTTATCTGTGGGCAGTTCCACTGGTGCCACAATATGAAAAAGCATGCACAGTACGCAGTAGAGTGTTGAGTTCCAGACGCCCCATCTAAGCAACCTGTCCACTTGGACGTGGATTCTTTTTTGCCAGAACTAAGAGTGCACGTGTAGAGCTCTGGGGCCAATGCACACCCAAACCTGTTAGCCTCCCATGGTGAGAAGCCACCTCTCACCCAGGCCTCAGGGTGGGGTTTCAGGCGGGGTGTCTCTCTTGAGTGGAGAAAGCGCCTTTCGTCATTTTTATGTAGAGAGGCTTCTCTTTTTAGGAAGGATTAGGAAGAATCTCTGGTTGGGGGTTTTCTTAAAAATACAGAAGCTATGGTTTGCGTTGGTTTGTACTTACGTGGTATGAAGGTTTGCCAAATTGATGTTTGGTGCCCTTTGCCTTCAAGCTTGCCCCCAGAGTTGGGCTGTCACTATGAGATATTGGGGCCTGAAGATGGAGGAGAAGTGGTCACCGTTACCGGCACAGGGTGGGACTCAGGTGGAGCTGGAAGCAGAGTTTCGCTGTGGGGAGGTACCAGCCAGTAGCTTTCCCTGTGTAGTCGGCCCTTTCCAAGCAGCAGGGTGAGGCCCGCTGTGACGTGGCAAACCCCTATCTTTAGTGAAAGAAAATGTTTTGAGGGCTTAGGGGGTTGAGAGGAGACTAGCAAGAAAAACCCTAAACTCTTCTCCCCTCCAACAAATTATCTTGCATAATTTTGAGAAGCGCAAAGGCCAGATCTTGTCTGTTAAAGTGAACCAGAAGAAGGAAGACAGTTGGACCAAGGACAGAGGGGCTACATTTAAATACAACAAAGGCCTCCTAAAATGGGAATATATTTTGAGGACCTCACCCCCACCTTTCAACTGCACCACATGCCTATCGGTCCTGCTTTGTGGGTGATTGTTTGATCTCCACCAGTTGCTCCACCTTTAAATTCCTGTAATCTACGATACACCCTACACCGCTGAGTCCCACGCCGTTTCTCAGGAAGAGGCGGGGTGGGGAGCAGAAATGGTCCTGAGCCCCGCCCACCTGGTGGTGGAGTACACGGGGGTCTAGGTAGAGTGCTGTGTTCTCTAGAGCTGTGGATGGTTTCGGTGAAATGTCTGTGTCTGACAATCGTCTTCCCTTGTACATACATGGTCTGTGTTTAGCTTTTCCTAGTATTGTGAAGTTTCAAATAGGGGTTCCATGCAAATACTCTTTCTGCTACTGAAATGCCAGCCCCCCGGATTGTGCATCTTTCCCACAAGTGGTTTTGCCTTTACGCTAACACTTTTTGAGCCACTGATGTGCAGATGGATTCGTTTCTCGGGCTTTTATTTTGCAATTTTATATATATATACACACATTATATATATAATATATATATATATATTTATGGGTTGGTTTTGTACGGTTTTCTGTTTGAATCTCTGAGCACCAAAGCTGCCCTCAGATTGTCAAGAGAACTTTCCAAAGCCACTTGCTGAGCCCCCCGCTGCTTTGGTGTCGTGGTGCCGGGCGGTATCTCTGGCCGTGGATTTCTGTATGTACCTGCTGTCTTCTCACCCGCAGATATTTCCCTAGTAAATCTACTGTGCTTGGCTTCCCGGTGTGTGACCCATCTCTGTCGGCCACCCAGTTCTTCCAGCTCCCTGGGGAGCAGAAGCCAGACAGGGGCTCCATGTATGGAAACTTTTATCCTGGGAACTTCACGCATGGAAACCTGGACATATGAATCATTGAGTTCTGACTGGGGAGGGAGGTAATAAAATGCTACAGTCCTCTGAGAAGGGAAAGGCCAGGTGGATTTGCAAACAGCTCCGTGGAGGAAGGTCAATTTAGATGGGTTGGGATGGGGAGGACTTGCAGAAACAAACAGGAGCAGGTTCACAGGCTGGAATGGAAAGAGGTGTCAGGCCAGGATCAGAGGGCTGGGGAGAGCTAAGACGTCACCCCAAAGGGCAAAAGGGGAACAGAGACACTAGAGGAGAGGAGGAAAAGGAGGAAAGAGCCATTTTGCCCCCTCCCAACTCTTCTTTACTCAAATAAGGAGCTCCGTGTTTGTGGAGGGTCCACACACATCAGTCAGGCGCTGCTTAAGTGTGTTATACATAGCATCTCATTTAATCCCCATAAAACCAGAAGGGCGACCCTATTATCATTACCCAGTTTACAGATGAGGAAACAGGCTCAGAAATAAGAAAACTGGGGCTTCCCTGGTGGCGCAGTGGTTGAGAGTCCGCCTGCCGATGCAGGGGACACGGGTTCGTGCCCCGGTCCGGGAAGATCCCACATGCTGCAGAGCGGCTGGGCCCGTGAACCATGGCCGCTGAGCCTGCGCGTCCGGAGCCTGTGCTCCGCAACGGGAGAGGCCACAACAGTGAGAGGCCGCGTACCGCAAAAAAAAAAAAGAAAAAGAAAAAGAAAACTGTCATGAACCACAGGTTAACATGTGGTGAAGACCAAATTCAAACCAAGGTCTTCTAGGTAACCAAGTTCTTCCCACTACTGCCCATTGCCCAGTGTCCTGAGCAAAGAGACCTCTACGGAAGCAGATCCGATCATCACTCCCAGCCCTACCTGTTCCAAAAAATGCAGTCTCCTGCTGCATCCAGGTGCCCCAAAGCCCCCACAGGCTCCCCCCAGGAGCCGAGGTTCTCCCCTGCCCCAAAGCCATCAGTTTCTCCTCTCCTGAAGTCACCAAGGAAACTGCCTGTAAGCAGCACGTCTCAGCTCTGTCTTCACACAGCTGTGTGCACTGATCAGGGCAGGGTCCATAGTCAGTGTGCTGACATCGCTTTATAAGGCTGGCTGCAGCTGAAGGTGCTGATGCAAACGCACAGGTTGAACAACTCCCCACCCCCGCATCCCCCTCCTCCTCTTCCTCCTAAATTACTACTGCAAGGACGAAAGGGATCCAAACATGGGAGCAGAGTGCCCTCTACCGGCCAGAAACGCTGAGGAATTTCTTCACAGCATGTAGTGCTGGAGGGAAGGTTTAGGGTCAACCAATCGCGTGAGAAAGGAGAGCCTGCCTGGAGAGGAGGGTGAAAGGACCCGAAGTGGAAGCCAGCTAGCTGATAGCAGTAAGGGACACCTGGGACACTGGGGAAATGCTGGGGGAGGGCAAGCCTGGCCTCAAGGCAGAGAGCCAGGTGCAGGATTCACACAGCTGGAACCCTGTTTGCATGGTCTAGGTAACAAGGGGAGAGAGAGGATACCTCAGCACCAGGATCCTGACAAGGGTCCCACAAGGATCCTGACAAGCCCCACGAATGCCGGCTACTCTCATAAATATGAAAAAGGAAAATTTCAGCCAAGTTTTGCAGATTCCACCGCTGCCATACAGATAATCTCTAATCTGACAAAATGTAACCATTAGAAACGGAAATCTTTCCTTCTCTCTTCCTTTGGACCTTTGGACAGGGAGCCACATATCTCTGACGGGAACCATCTTTAATCTGATAGAGATCGAACTCTTTCAGAAATAAGCATGGAGAAAAATAGTGCGGTAATGATTTAGTAGTTCAAAAACAGGAGCCAGTCTGAGAGATGGGGAGACATGCTCCTCAATGTAGCTGAGTTACTGCAAAAAACAAGAAGAAGGTTAAGAAAATCTTTATTAATATCCACTTATCAGAAAAGACCAGTCAGTCATGAAAAGGGAGCACTTTAAACTAAGAGAAAAAAAATTCTTTTTGATGATGAGAAACAATGCCATATTTTAAAACGAGGCATGGGCAGTCAACAGCAGGTTGAATATTGTTGATGAATGAGGACACCATAAAGATATGTTTAGACAGGTAAGGATCTCAAGCCCAGCACCGGAAAACATTAGCCAATCATGTGTCCAGTTGATTAGGAAATCAATCTAAGTAAATGAGAATGGGAAGGACATGGGATTAAAAAATGGTCGTGAGCAATTAAATCAAACAAGTTTATACCTAAGTCTAGTTTTTCATTGTTAATTTAACAAACTTAAAGCAACTGTTTAAAAAGTAGTTATTGGAATACACACACACACACTTGGAACAGCAGAGAAGTAAAATATGCTAAATTTATCATTATTGATGAGAGGGATCTAATAGATTTTTCATTTTTTTTCACACACACACACTGTATTTTATTTTTACAAGGGATAAATAAACTGACACCCAGCATTGTAAATGGATGACCACAACAAAAGAAACAATGATTGCAATTACCAAACAGGAAGTACACTCATACTATGTCATAATATTGACATTCAGTCCAGTAGTCCTCCACCGTAACAGCTCCTTTACTTTGCAGTGAAAATTGATTTGTATATTTTTTGCCTCTGAGTCCTTGTGGGATTTTTTTTAATTCAAACAGAAAGTCACAAAAATTATAATCATCCTCATCAGTTCACTCAGTCCCATGTAATTAATTGTTTTCATCTTGATCTTTTGTTAGCACTTTTATGAATTCATCAGTTTTCCATTAGAGTTCTGAAAATGCTCATTCAGTTCAGCAGTGTAGTCAGTTACCAGAAACCTGTACTTGTCAGAGTCTTTTCCATGAATTCCTTGAAGATGAAACCCTTTTATAGGAACAGTTTTGCAAAAGCATCAGAGTACACCCAGACTGTCTGTAAATGACAAAAGACTTAAAAATGACCACGGTTAAAGTTTTGATGAAAGTTCATAATAATGCAATTGACAAGGAAATTTAGTTATTTCTGAGATATACATTTTAAAGTAGTAACTAGAATTATGACTTATAACATTATCCCAGAACATATAAGATTTTTAGAAATTTCATGTCATGTCTGAAACATTTATATTAACATATTTCCATACAAATAACCCAAAGAAAGTTTAGTGTTAGTTGTTTTGTTTGTTTGTTTGTTTTATACTACAGGTTCTTATTAGTCATCAATTTTATACACATCAGTATATACATGTCATTCCCAATTGCCCAATTTAGCACACCACCATCCCCATCCCACCGCGGTTTTCCCCCCTTGGTGTCCATACGTTTGTTCTCTACATCTGTGTCTTAACTTCTGCCATGCAAACTGGTTCATCTGTACCATTTTTCTAGGTTCCACATACGTGTGTTAATATATGATATTTGTTTTACTCTTTCTGACTTACTTCACTCTGTATGAGAGTCTCTAGATCCATCCACGTCTCAACAAATGACTCAATTTCATTCCTTTTTTTTTTTTTTTTTGCGGTACACGGGCCGCTCACTGTTGTGGCCTCTCCTGTTGTGGAGCACAGGCTCCGGACGCACAGGCCCAGCGGCCACGACTCATGGGCCCAGCCACTCCATGACATGCAGGATCTTCCCGGACCGGGGCACAAATCTGTGTCCCCTACATCGGCAGGCGGACTCTCAACCACTGCGCCACCGGGGAGGCCCAATTTTGTTCCTTTTTATGGCTGAGTAATATTCCACTGTATATATGTACCACAACTTCTTCATCCATTCGTCTGTCTATGGGCATTTAGGTTGCTTCCATGACCTGGCTATTGTAAATAGTGCTGCAATGAACACTGGGGTGCATGTGTCTTTTTGAATTATGGTTTTCTCTGGGTATATGCCCAGTAGCGGGATTGCTGGATCATATGGTAATTCTATTTTTAGCTTTTTAAGGAACATCCATACTGTTCTCCATAGTGTCTGTATCAATTTACATTCCCACCAACAGTGCAAGAGGGTTCCCTTTTCTCCACACCCTCTCCAGCATTTGTTGTTTGTAGATTTTCTGATGATGCCCATTCTAACTGGTGTGAGGTGATACCTCATTATAGTTTTGATTTGCATTTCTCTAATAATTAGTGATGTTGAGCAGCTTTTCATGTGCCTCTTGGCCATCTGTATGTCTTCTTTGGAGAAATGTCTATTTAGGTCTTCTGCCCATTTTGGGATTGGGTTTTTGTTTCTTTAATATTGAGCTGCATGAGCTGTTTCTATATTTTGAAGATTAATCCTTTGTCCGTTGATTCATTTGCAAATATTTTCTCCCATTCTGAGGGTTGTCTTTTTGTCTTGTTTATGGTTTCCTTTGCTGTGCAAAAGCTTTGACGTTTCATTAGGTCCCATTTGTTTATTTTTGTTTTTATTTCCATTACTCTGGGAGGTGGATCAAAAAAGATCTTGCTGTGATTTATGTCAAAGAGTGTTCTTCCTATGTTTTCCTCTAAGACTTTTATAGTGTCCAGTCTTACATTTAGGTCTCTAATCCATTTTGAGTTTATTTTTGTGTATGGTGTTAGGGAGTGTTCTAATTTCATTCTTTTACATGTAGCTGTCCAGTTTTCCCAGCTCCACTTATTGAAGAGACTGTCTTTTCTCCATTGTGTATCTTTGCCTCCTTTGTCATAGATTAGTTGACCATAGGTACGTGGGTTTATCTCTGGGCTTTCTAACTTGTTCCATTTATCTATGTTTCTGTTTTTGTGCCAGTACCATATTGTCTTGATTACTGTAGCTTTGTAGTATAGTCTGAAGTCAGGGAGCCTGATTCCTCCAGCTCCATTTTTTTCCCTCAAGACTGCTTTGGGAGCTTCCCTGGTGGAGCAGTCGTTGAGAATCCGCCTGCTGATGCAGGGGACATGGGTTCGTGCCCCGGTCCGGGAAGATCCCACATGCCGTGGAGCAGCTCTGCCTGTGAGCCATGGCCGCTTGGCCTGTGCGTCTGGATCCTGTGCTCCGCAACTGGAGAGGCCACAACAGTGAGAGGCCCGCGTACCACAAAAAAAAAAAAAAAAAAAAAAAAACCAACAAAAAACTGCTTTGGCTATTCGACGTCTTTTGTGTCTCCAAACAAATTTTAAGGTGATTTGTTCTAGTTTCGTAAAAAATGCCACTGGTAATTTAATAGGGATTGCATTGAGTCTGTATATTGCTTTGGGTAGTATAGTCATTTTCACAATATTGATTCTTCCAATCCAAGAACATGGTATATCTCTCCATCTGTTGGTATCATCTTTAATTTCTTTCATCAGTGTCTTATAGTTTTCTGCATACAGGTATTTTGTCTCCCTAGGTAGGTTTATTCCTAGGTATTTTATTCTTTTTGTTGCAATGGTAAATGGGAGTGTTTCCATATTTTCTCTTTCAGATTTTTCATCATTAGTGTATAGGAATGCAAGAGATTTCTGTGCATTAATTTTGTATCCTGCAATTTTACCAGATTCATTGATTAGCTCTAGTAGTTTTCTGGTGGCATTTTTAGGATTCTCTATGTATAGTATCATGTCATCTGCAAACAGTGACAGTTTTACTTCTTCTTTTCCAATTTGTATTCCTTTTATTTCTTTTTCTTCTCTGATTGCCACGACTAGGACATCCAAAACTATGTTGAATAATAGTGGTGAGAGTGGACATCCTTGTCTCGTTCCTGATCTTAGAGGAAATGCTTTCAGTTTTTCACCATTGAGAATGATGTTTGCTGTGGGTTTATTGCATATGGCCTTTATAATGTTGAGGTAGGTTCCCTCTATGCCCACTTTCTGGAGAGTTTTTATCATAAATGGATGTTGAATTTTGTTAAAATCTTTTTCTGCATCTATTGAGATGATCATATGGTTTTTATTCTTCAATTTGTTAATATGGTGTATCACACTGATTGATTTGTGTGTATTGAAGAATCCTTGCATCCCTGAGATAAATCCCACTTGATCATGATGTATGATCCTTTTAGTGTGTTGTTGGATTCTGTTTGCTAGTATTTTGTTGAGAATTTTTGCATCTATATTCATCAGTGATATTGGTCTGTAATTTTCTTTATTTGTAATATCTTTTTCTGGTTTTGGTATCAGGGTGAAGGTGGCCTCATAGAATGAGTTTGGGAGTGTTCTTTCCTCTGCAATTTTTTGGAAGAATTTGAGAAGGATGGGTGTTAGCTCTTCTCTAAATATTTGATAGAATTCACCTGTGAAGCCATCTGGTCCTGGACTTTTGTTTGTTGGAAGATTTTAAATCACAGTTTCAATTTAATTACTTGTGATTGGTCTGTTCATATTTTCTATTTCTTCCTGGTTCAGTCTTGGAAGGTTATACCTTTCCAAGAATTTGTCCATTTCTTCCAGGTTATCCATTTTATTGGCATAGAGTTGCTTGTAGTAGTCTCTTAGGATGCTTTGTATTTCTGCGGTGTCTGTTGTAACTTCTCCTTTTTCATTGCTAATTTTATTGATTTGAGTCCTCTCCCTCTTTTTCTTGATGAGTCTGGCTAATGGTTTATCAATTTTGTTTATCTTCTCAAAGAACCAGCTTTTAGTTTTATTGATCTTTGCTATTGTTTTCTTTGTTTCGATTTCATTTATTTCTGCTCTGATCTTTATGACTTCTTTCCTTCTGCTAACTTTGGGTTTTGTTTGTTCTTCTTTCTCTAGTTCCTTTAGGTGTAAGGTTAGATTGTTTACTTGAGATTTTTCTTGTTTCTTGAGGTAGGCTTGTATAGCTATAAACTTCCCTCTTAGAACTGCTTTTGCTGCCTCCTATAGGTTTCAGATCATAGTGTATTAATTGCCATTTGTCTCTAGGTATTTTTTGATTTCCTCTTTGATTTCTTCAATGATCTCTTGGTTATTTAGTAACATATAGTTTAGCCTCCATGTGTTCGTGTTTTTTACGTTTTTTTCCCTGTAATTCATTTCTAATCTCATAGCACTGTGGTCAGAAAAAATGCTTGATATGATTTCAATTTTCTTAAATTTACTGAGGCTTGATTTGTGAACCAAGATGTGATCTATCCTGGAGAACATTCCATGTACACTTGAGAAGAAAGTGTAATCTGCTTTTTTTGGATGGAATGTCCTATAAATATCAATTAAATCTATTGGGTCTATTGTGTCATTTAAAGCTTCTGTTTCCTTATTTATTTTCATTTTGGATAATCTGTCCATTGGTGTAAGTGAGGTGTTAAAGTCCCCCACTATTATTGTGTTACTGTCAATTTCCTCTTTTATAGCTGTTAGCAGTTGCCTTATGTATTGAGGTGCTCCTATGTTGGGTGCATATATATTTATAATTGTTCTATCTTCTTCTTGGATTGATCCCTTGATCATTATGTAGTGTCCTTCCTTGTCTCTTGTAACATTCTTTATTTTAAAGTCTATTTTATCTCATATGAGTATAACTACTCCAGCTTTCTTTTGATTTCCATTTGCATGGAATATCTTTTTCCATCCCCTCATTTTCAGTCTGTATGTGTCCCTAGGTCTGAAGTGGGTCTCCTGTAGACAGCATATATATGGGCCTTGTTTTTGTCTCCATTCAGCCAGCCTGTGTCTTTTGGTTGGAGCATCGTTTAGTCCATTCACGTTTAAGGTGATTATCGATATGTATGTTCCTATGACCAGTTTCTTAATTGTTTTCGGTTTGTTTCGGTAGGTCCCTTTCTTCTCTTGTGTTTCTCACTTAGAGAAGTTCCTTTAGCATTTGTTGTAGAGCTGGTTTGGTGGTGCTGAATTCTCTTAGCGTTTGCTTGTCTGTAAAGCTTTTGATTTCTCCATCGAATCTGAATGAGATCCTTGCCAGGTAGTGTAATCTTGGTTGCAGGTTCTTCCCTTTCATCACTTTTAGTACATCATGCCACTCCCTTCTGGCTTGCAGAGTTTCTGCTAAAAAATCAGCTGTTAACCTTATGGGAGTTCCCTTATAAGCTATTTGTCATTTTTCCCTTTCTGCTTTCAATAATTTTTCTTTGTCTTTAATTTTTGCAAATTTGATTACTATGTGTCTCGTCGTGTTTCTCCTTGGGTTTATCCTGTATGGGACTTGCTGTGCTTCCTGGACTTGGGTGGCTATTTCCTTTCCCATGTTAGGGAAGTTTTCAACTATAATCTCTTCAAATATTTTCTCTGGTCCTTTCTCTCTCTCTTCTCCTTCTGGGACCCCTATAATGCGAATGTTGCTGTGTTTAATGTTGTCCCAGAGGTCTCTTAGGCTGTCTTCATTTCTTTTCATTCTTTTCTCTTTAGTCTGTTCTGCAGCAGTGAATTCCACCATTCTGTCTTCCAGGTCTCTTATCCATTTTTCTGCCTCAGTTATTCTGCTGTTGATTCCATCTAGTGTAGTTTTCATTTCAGTTATTGTATTGTTCATCTCTGTTTGTTTGTTCTTTAATTCTTCTAGGTCTTTGTTAAACATTTCTTGCATCTTCTCGATCTTTGCCTCCATCCTTTTTCCGAGGTCCTAGATCATCTTCACTATCATGATTCTGAATTCTTCTTCTGGAAGGTTGCCTATCTCCACTTCATTTGGTTGTTTTTCTGGGGTTTTATCTTGTTCCTTCATCTGGTACATAGCCCTCTGCCTTTTCATCTTGTCTGTCTTTCTGTGAATGTGGTTTTTGTTCCACAGGCTGCAGGATTGTAGTTCTTCTTGCTTCTGATGTCTGCCCTCTGGTGGATGAGGTTATCTAAGAAGCTTGATGGGAGGGACTGGCGGTGGGTAGAGCTGACTGTTGCTCTGGTGGGCAGAGCTCAGTAAAACTTCAATCCATTTGACTGCTGATGGGTAGGGCTGTGTACCCTCCTTGTTCATATTTTGGCCTGAGGCAACTCAACACTGGAGCCTACCTGAGCTCTTTTGTGGGGCTAATGATAGACTCTGGGAGGGCTCATGCCAAGGAGTACTTCCCAGAACTTCTGCTCTCAGTGTCCTTGTCCCCACGGTGACACACAGCCACCACCCATCTCTGCAGGAAACCCTTCAACACTAGCAGGTAGGTCTGATTCAGTTTCCCCTGGGGTCACTGCTCCTTCCCCTGGGTCCCGATGCACACACTACTTTGTGTGTGCCCTCCAAGAGTGGAGTCTCTGTTTCCCCAAGTCCTGTCGAAGTCCTGTAATCAATTCCCACTAGGCTTCAAAGTCTGATTCTCTAGGAATTCCTCCTCCCGTTGCCAGACCCCCAGGGTGGGAAGCCTGACATGGGGCTCAGAACCTTCACTCCAGTGGGTGGACTTCTGTGGTATAAGTGTTCTCCGGTCTGTGAGTCACCCACCCACCAGTTATGGGATTTGATTTTACTGTGATTGCACTCCTCCTTCCATCTCGTTGTGGCTTCTCCTTTGTCTTTGGATGTGGGGTATCTTTTTTGGTTAGTTCCAGTGTCTTCCTGTCGATGATTGTCCAGCAGCTAGTTGTGATTCTGTTGTTCTCACCAGAGGGAGGAGAGCACGTCCTTCTACTCCACCATCTTGGTTCCTCCCCAGATTTTTCATTTTTAAGACCATTATTGGAATACTGGTTCAATTACATATAAAGTTATGAACTTAGAGATGATTTATAAAAATTTAGAGATAACCTTCATTAAATGCAATATAGCTTCCAAATCATTGAAGAGAAAAACAACAATAGAAAGTGAGTCATTAGGAATCCAGCTAAGATGGAGTACCAGAGACATTTATCCTGCCTAAAAAAAACAGAAAGAACTGGATAAAATATATGAAACAATGGTTTTTAAGAGACTTGAAAATGATCATCCACTAGGACACAAGAAAGCTTCCTTGCCCCATACCTGCTAAGGCTGGTGGACCTCTTACTGACACTACTAAAGGTGTCCACCAGGCGGCGACATTTCCTTTCTCCACTTCCAATGCAGAAACAGCCCTAAGCAGTACAGTACTGTTCCATGTTTTGGCAGGCAACCCCCAGCAGTGCTGTCATGGCCCTTAGTCCCTTTTAGTCACCAGCAAAGGGATCAAGGATGAGCAGAGAGCCTCCTTACTCATCCAAGACCTAAGAACCTATCTGATTTCTGAGTAGCCCTTAACACTTATCTAATATCCAGTATTCACTGCCTGGCTTCCAGAGTCCCCACCTTTTGAGCAGCCTGCACAATGGCCCAGCTCATTGGAATCTGTTCTCCCAGCCAAGAGGCCACACACAATAGTGAGCAGTGTCCCAGAGCTCTGGAGCCACCCTCCTTGGACTGAATCTGGGTCCTGTGCTCATGAGCTCTGTGCCCTTGGGCAAGTCACTCAACATCCCTAAGCTACAGTTTCCTCATCTGTAAAATGAAGAAATAATCAATATCGGGGGGGGGGAACAGAATTTGGCTGGACTAATTTTTGGTAATTGAAGATTAATTTTGACTTATACAGTGAGGGACACCATAAAACTTTCACTACTTCAGACTTCTAAAGGACAGCTTCTATTATTCTTAAAACTAATGCATGGACATACAAACACACATGCAGACACCCCCCCCATGCACCCCCCACACACATAAACATGAGCACAACCACACACATCCACAGACACACACACATACACACATCGTTAGCATCATTTTAAATAAATTTAAACTTTTTAAAACATCTTTATTGGAGTATAATTGCTTTACAATGGTGTGTTAGTTTCTGTTGTATAACAAAGTGAATCAGCTATACATATACATATATCCCCATATCCCCTCCCTCTTGTGTCTCCCTCCCACCCTCCCTATCCCACCCCTCTAGGTGGACAAAGCACCGAGCTGATCTCCCTGTGCTATGCGGCTGCTTCCCATTAGCTATCTATTTTACATTTGGTAATGTATAAATAAATGTAAGCTTGATGATCTCAGTTTCCATCGTTTTATCCGTTCAGAAGATCCTGACTGCATGGTGTGCAACAGGAGCCCCTCCTCTCTAGAGGTGGTCTTTGCCTCCAACAATCTCGGCAGGACCAACAAGGGGTGCACCTGACCAACATAACTGCTCTGGACCTTCGGGAGTGCAGGGCTAGAATACACCAGAAGCTCACATCCTATATAGCTAAACATTTTAAGCTAAATAGGTTCTAAATTCCTGCCTTTGTAAATATACATTCATAATAGGATGGAAGGCCAGGGTCAAATTTAGACTTCTCAGACTCACTGGAGTCCCACAAAAAAAAAAAAAAATGACAATGTGGGGAGAGCTGATCCCCAGTCTCTAACTACTAGCCTGAGCCTTTTCTTCCCAATGTGGGGTCCACAGGTGGCCTTGTGTGCATACGTGTGGACACCTAGACCTCACGTCCAGGCTCTGTCCATAACCTCCACACAAACAGCTGCCCTTTGGCCACACTGTAAGTCCTTAGGAATAAGAGCATGAGCTCTGGGAAGAAACTGTGCAGACACCAGAAGTGGGTCAGGGGCTGCTGGGGCATAGAATTCTGGGCTCCTGGATTTCCAGAGCATGGGGTAACACCAAAGGGCATGTTCCTTTGGCCCTGCTGACTCCACCTCCATGGAGGGTGTGGCCAGAGAAAGTGTCAGTGCAGGACCCTCCGTAGGGCGGGACCCAGGGCAGTGGACCCCTGTTGGGGTCTAAGGGCAGAAGCCCTAAGGAGGGGCTGGAAAGTAGCACTGCCCTCTGCAAAGTTCCTGAGAAGGCTGTAAGGTATCCTCAGTTCCATTAATTAACAAAAGCTCACGAAGGGCTTGGTGGGAAGTGTTTTGTTATAACAGAGAAGACAGACACTTGTCAGATCTGGTGGATTTGCCGGGTTGTTGAGGAACCAAGGGACCTTTGCTTTCCCTGGGGTCTAAATACCACCTGAGGGGCTTACCTGGTGGCGCAGTGGTTGAGAATCTGCCTGCCAATGCAGGGGACACGGCTTTGAGTCCTGGTCTGGGAAGATCCCACATGCCACGGAGCAACTAGGCCCGTGAGCCACAACTACTGAGCCTGCGCCTCTGGAGCCTGTGCTCCACAAGAGAGGCCGTGGCAGTGAGAGGCCCGCGCACTGCGATGAAGAGTGGCCCCCGCTCGCCGCAACTAGAGAAAGCCCAAGCACAGAAACGAAGACCCAACACAGCCAAAAATAAAAAAAATAAAAATACCACCGGAGTTTCTTTCGGTGATACTGAAATGCAGTGAGACTTGGAAGCCTCTCATGGCGTTAAAATCTTAATGGTGAGCATTTCAGTTCTCTCCCTCTCGTTCTTGGTTACTGAAGCATGATAAATACAGGCAGGAAACTGCCCTGGCCTGGTGGTTGGTTCGCTGCCCATCTGGTGCTCCCCCTTGTAGGGCCAGAACACTGCTTTTATCAGATCAGCCAGGGGTGATCCGGCCCAGGATTACAGCCTATTTTCCACAGGTGGCATTTTTGGGTGGCTCGTCCTTGGTGATGCGTAGGGAGGCACCTTCATCTTATCTTTTAGCCATCTCCCAACATCGAGACTCCTTCTGGGAGGAGACTGGAGGCCTCTAATCCCGGCTTCCGTATGGTGAGGCTTGTTAGTGCCACTCCTGGCAGCAGCATTTGCTGCCCTGGCCTCTAGCTCTGGGCCTAAAACCTCACTGGATTGTCTATAAATGTCACCCATGAGCCATAACTAAGCTTGGGGTACAGATGTGACCATGTCTCTTATTTTCTTTCTATTGATTATTTAGTCTACACATAACTGTGTTGGCAGAAAGGCCAGCATTGCCCTCTTCAGGACCCCCCGAGCCGCCTCTATCTAGAATTGTCCTAGCACCCAGAGCAGACTGGGTTTGAAGCCTGGCACTCAAACATGAGGATGACAACTGGAGAGACATGAAACTACTTCTGCCACTGTGACTTTTGCAGAGGCTCGACTTGGCTCTGATGTCACTTTACTACAGCTGCAGTGATGCTCCCACACTGGCCCGGTCCCCACAGAGGTCAAGGGCTTTCTGCTTGTTCCTAAAGGCTCTACCCCAGGCTGGGGAGCTGGATCCATGGAGCATCCAGCCTTGGCCCCCACCAGCCCATTGGGCTCTCATGGGGCCTGGAACACCAGCCACACTATCATTAGGGGTCTGCTTGTCCTTTCCAGCCAACAGACCTAGGTCACACTTTAATCCCCCTACGGGTGCTTTCCTCACTTCAAGAGGCAGGGAGAACTGGTGTGTCTTGGCTTCTTCACTCTCCAGGTGCCCTGGGTCTTGATGCCAACAGCCCCTGGCTCTCCGCACCCCCGACATATTCTGCATATCATGGGCCACACTGCTAGTACCTGGGTCCGTGTTGTATTCTCTTCCCAGGGCAAGAAGTGCACTCTGCCCCCCCCCCATGTATACGGCTGGAGGGACCGCTGGAAAGTGAGTTTCCTCCAAATAACAAGAATCGGTCTTGCTATGACTTGCCTTCTGCACTTCTAGACATAGAAGACGGCGCCATGCTTCTCTCTACCTGGGCTGGGCTGCTGTGCGGTGGCCAGATTGGAGTGGGAGAGAGCGACGGGGATGACAGAAAGGCGACTGGTGCGGGGGTCTTGGCGAGAGGTGACAGCGCACCGGGGTGGAGAGGAGTGGGTGGAGCGAGGGCTGGGCAGGAGCCTGAGGGCCAGCGGCCGTGAGAGTTTGGGGGAGGGGCTGCGGTGGTCAGTACCCTCTAGCAGCCAGCGACCAGAACCTAACTGAAACGAGCTTAAGCAAAAAAGAGGGGTTACCGGGTGTATAGAGGGGTGCTCAACAAACCAAGGGCAGCAATGTGGGAAGGCAGACAGGGACCTGGGGGACTGGAACGAGCTTGCAGCCCCAGGACCCTCAATTTTGCCTGGACTCGCCATTTTCTTTGGGACACACAGGTTTTCTCTAGGACCCCCATCTCATACGCCTGTGGCTTCCATAAGGATAGGCGTTAGCTCTTCTCTAAGTGTTTGATAGAATTCGCCTGTGAAGCCATCTGGTCCTTGGCTTTTGTTTGTTGGAAGATTTTTAATCACAGCCTCAATTTCACTGCTTATGATTGGTCTGTTTATATTTTATATTTCTTTTTTTTTTTTTTTTTGCGGTAGGCGGGCCTCTCACTGTTGTGGCCTCTCCCGTTGCGGAGCACAGGCTCCGGACGCGCAGGCTCAGCGGCCATGGCTCACGGGCCCAGCCGCTCCGCGGCATGTGGGATCCTCCCAGACTGGGGCACGAACCCGTGTCCCCCGCATCGGCAGGCGGACTCCCAACCACTGCGCCACCAGGGAAGCCCTATATTTTATATTTCTTCCTGGTTCAGTCTCAGAAGGTTGTGCTTTTCTAAGAATTTGTCCATTTTTTCCAGGTTGTCCAACTTATTGGCATATAGTTGCTTGTAGTAATCTCTCATGATCCTTTGTATTTCTGCAGTGTCAGTTGTTGCTTCTTCTTTGTCATTTCTAATTCTCTTGATTTGAGTCTTCTCCCTTTTTTTCTTGATGAGTCTGGCTAATGGTTTATCAATTTTGTTTATCTTCTCAAAGAACCAAAAGCTAAAGAATTTTTAGTTTTATTGATCTTTGCTATTGTTTCCTTCATTTCTTTTTCATTTATTTCTGATCTGATCTTTATGATTTCTTTCCTTTTGTTTTTTTGTTCTTCTTTCTCTAATTGCTCTAGGTGTAAGTTTAGATTGTTAATTTGACATGTTTCTTGTTTCTTGAGGTAGAAATGTATTGCTATAAACTCCCCTCTTAGAACTGCTTTTGTTGCATCCCATAGGTTTTGGGTTATTGTGTTTTCATTGTCATTTGTTTCTAGGTATTTTTTGATTTCCTCTTTGATTTCTTCAGTGATCTCTTGGTTATTTACTAGTATATTGTTTAACTTCCACGTGTTTGTAGTTTTTAACAGTCGTTTTCCTGTAATTTATATCTAGTCTCATAGTGTTGTGGTCAGAAAAGATACTTGATACGATTTCAATTTTCTTAAATTTACCAAGGCTTGATTTGTGACCCAAGATAGGATCTATCCTGGAGAATGTTCCATGAGCACTTGAGAA
The DNA here is from genome assembly GCF_964165515.1 of Mesoplodon bidens. Taxonomy (NCBI): domain Eukaryota; kingdom Metazoa; phylum Chordata; class Mammalia; order Artiodactyla; family Ziphiidae; genus Mesoplodon; species Mesoplodon bidens. The sequence continues at coordinate 29,393,802 of NC_138170.1, forward strand.
GAAAGTTTATTCTGTTGTTTTTGGATGGAATGTCCTATAAATATCAATTAAGTCCATCTTGTTTAATGTATCATTTAAAGCTTGTGTTTCCTTATTTATTTTCATTTTAGATGATCTGTCCATTGGTGAAAGTGGGGTGTTAAAGTCCCCTACTATTATTGTGTTACTGTCAGTTTCCCTTGTTACGGCGGTTAGCATTTGTCTTTTGTATTGAGGTGCTCCTACGTTGGGTGCATAAATATTTACAGTTGTTATATCTTCTTCTTGGATTGATTCCTTGATCATTATGTAGTATCCTTCTTTGTCTCTTGTAATAGTCTTTATTTTAAAGTCTATTTTTTCTGATATGAGAATTGCTACTCCAGCTTTCTGTTGATTTCCATTTGCATGGAATATCTTCTTCCATCCCTTCACTTTCAGTCTGTATGTGTCCCTAGGTCTGAAGTGAGTCTCTTGTAGTCAGAATATGTATGGGTCTTGTTTTTGTATCCATTCAGCCAGTCTATGTCTTTTGGCTGGAGCATTTAAGCCATTTACATTTAAGTTAGTTATTGATATGTATGTTTCTATTCCCATTTTCTTAATTGTTTCGGGTTGTTATTGTAGGTCTTTTCCTTCTCTTGTGTTTCTTGCCTAGAGAAGTTCCTTTAGCATTTGCTGTAAAGCTGGTTTGGTGTTGCTGAATTCTCTTAGCTTTTGCTCGTCTGTAACAGTTTTAATTTCTCTGTCAAATTTGAATGAGATCCTTGCTGGGTAGAGTCATCTTGGTTGTAGGTTTTTCCCTTTCATCACTTTAAATATGTCCTGCCAGTCCCTTCTGGCTTGCATAGTTTCTGCTGAAAAGATCTGCTGTTAACCTTATAGGGATTCCCTTGTATGTTATTTGTTGTTTTTCCCTTGCTGCTTTTATATTTTTCTTTGTATTTAATTTTTGATAGTTTGATTAATATGTGTCTTGGCATGTTTCTCCTTGGATTTGTCCTGTATGGGACTCTCTGTGCTTCCTGGACTTGATTGACTACTTCCTTTCCCTTATTAGGGAAGTTTTCTGCTATAATCCCTTCAAATATTTTCTCAGTCCCTTTCTTTTTCTCTTTTCTTCTGGGACCCCTATAATTCGAATGTTGGTGTGTTTAATGTTGTTCCAGAGGTCTCTGAAACTGTCCTCAATTCCTTTCATTCATTTTTCTTTATTCTGCTCTGTGGTAGTTATTTCCACTATTTTATCTTCCAGGTCACTTATCCACTCTTCTGCCTCAGTTATTCTGCTATTGATTCCTTCTAGAGAGTTTTTAATTTCATTTATTGTGTTGTTCATCAATTTTTGTTTGCTCTTTAGTTCTTCTAGGTCCTTGTTAAAGGTTCTCATATTTTCTCCATTCTATTTCCAAGATTTTGGATCATCTTTACTATCATTACTCTGAATTCTTTTTCAGGTAGACTGCCTATTTCCTCTTCATTTGTTTGTTCTGGTGGGTTTTTGCCTTGCTCCTTCATCTGCTATGTGTTTCTGTGTCTTCTCATTTTGCTTAACTTACTGTGTTTGGGGTCTCCTTTTCACAGGCTGCAGGTTCATAGTTCCCGTTGTTTTTGGTGTCTGCTACCAGTGGCTAAGTTTGGTTCAGTGGGTTGTGTAGGTTTGCTGGTAGAGGGGACTGGTGTCTGTGTTCTGGTGGATGAGGCTGGATCTTGCCTTTCTGGTGGACATGACCACGTTTGCTGGTGTATTTTGGGGTGACTGGGAAGTTATTATGATTTTAGGCAGCCTCTCTGCTAATGGGTGGGGTTGTGTTCCTGTCTTGCTTGTTGTTTGGCATAGGGCGTCCAGCACTGTAGCTTGCTGGTCGTTGAGTGGAGCTGGCTCTTAGTGCTGAGATGGAGATCTCTGGCAGAGCCTTTGTAGTTTGATATTACATGGAGCTTGGAGGTCTCTGGTGGACCAATGTCCTGAACTCGGCTCTCCCACCTCAGAGGCACAAGCCTGACACGTGGCCGGAGCACCAAGATCCTGTCATCCACACAGCTCAGAATAAAAGGAGAATGAACAAAAGAAAGAAAGAAAGAAAGAAAGAAAGAAAGAAAGAAAGAAAGAAAGAAAGAAAGAATGAATGAATAAAATAAAATAAAAGTTGTTAAAATAAAAAATAATAAAATTATTAAAAATAAAAAAATTAAAAAGTAATAAAAAAGAAAGAAAGAAGAGAGCAACCAAACCAAAAAACAAATCCACCAATGATAACAAGCACTAAAAACTATACTAAAAAGAAAAAAAAGGACAGACAGAACCCTAGCACAAATGGTAAAAGCAAAGTTATACAGACAAAATCGTACAAAGAAGCATACACATATACACTCACAAAAAGAGAAAAATGAAAAAAAATGTATCTATATATAAAAAAAGAAGGAAGAGAGCAACCAAATCAATAAACAAATTTACCAATGATAATAAACTCTAAATACTAAACTAAGGCAAACATAAAACCAGAAACAAATTAGATGCAGAAGGCAAACCCCAAGTCTACAGTTGCTCCCAAAGTCCACCTCCTCAATTTGGGATGATTCGTTGTCTCTTCAGGTATTCCACAGCTGCAGGGTACATCAATTTGACTGTGGAGATTTAGTCTGCTGCTCCTGAGGCTGCTGAGAGAAATTTCCCTTTCTCTTCTTTGTTCACACAGCTCCTGGGGTTCAGTTTTGGATGTGGCCCCACCTCTGTGTGTAGGTCACCTGAGGGTGTCTGTTCTTCGCTTAGACAGGTCAGGGTTAAAGTAATAGCTAATTAGGGGGCTCTGGCTCACTCAGGCTGGGGGGAGGGAGGGGTACGGAATACAGGGCAAGCCTGTGGTGGCAGAGGCTGGCGTGACATTGCAAAAGCCTGAGACGCACCGTGTGTTCTCCCCGGGAAGTTGTCCCTGGATCACAGGATCCTGGCAGTGGTGGGCTGCATGGTCTCCAGGGAGGGGATGTGTGGATAGTGACCTGTGCTGCTCATAGGCTTCTTGGTGGCTGCAGCAGCAGCCTTAGCATTTCATGCCCATCTCTGGTGTCCGCACTGATAGCTGAGGCTCGTGCCCATCTCTAGAGCTCATTTAGGCGGTGCTCTGAATCCTCTCTCCTTGTGCACCCCGAAACAATGGTCTCTTGCCTCTAAGGCAGTTCCAGACATTTTCCCGGACTCCCTCCCAGCTAGCTGTGGTGCACTAACCCCCTTCAGGCTGTGTTCACGCAGCCAACCTCAGTCCTCTCCCTGGGATCTGACCTCTGAAGCCCGAGCCTCAGCTCCCAGCCCCCACCTGCCCCAGCGGGTGAGCAGAGAAGCCTCTCGGGCTGGTGAGTGCTGGTCGGCACTGGTCCTCTGTGGGGAATCTCTCAGCTTTGCCATCTGCACCCCTGTTGCTGTGCTCTCCTCCGTGGCTCTGAAGCTTTCCACCCCGCCACCCAAGTCTCCACCAGTGAAGGGGTTTCCTAGTGTGTGGAAACTTTTCCTCCTTCACAGCTCCCTCCCAGAGGTGCAGGTCCCGTCCCTATACTTTTGTCTCTGTTTTTTCTTTTTTCTTTTGCCCTACCCAGGTATGTGGGGAGTTTCTTGCCTTTTGGGAATTCTGAGGTCTTCTGCCAGCATTCAGTAGGTGTTCTGTAGGAGGTTTTCTGCATGTAGATGTATTTCTGATGTATTTGTGTGGAAGAAGGTGGTCTCCACATCTTACTCCTCCACCATCTTGAAGATCTCCCTCTGATGTGATATTATTAATCATTGTGTCTTATAGTTTATGACACATTCTCATCTTAGATACATGTCAGAGATATAGATTTATTATTTATTTATTTATCTATCTATTTATTTATTAAAATGTATATTATAAGAAACACCCAGTGTAAGAGCAGGACTATTGACAATAACTTACTATGTATCAATACTCCTTCCCTATCCTGCCATTGGCCTCCCCCCATTGGAGGTACCAGCATTCTGAATCCCAGTTTATCATTCTCTTGTGGTATTTTCATACAGGGAACACTTAAGGGCATTTAAAACAAATGAAATGCAGATACATATAACAATATAGATGAATCATACACTGCATATTAAAGCCCCAAAGGTAGCCTATAGTATGCTACCCTTTTAAGTTATATATATATATGTAAAATTAATTCATCAAGTTAAGAACAACTACAGCTAGTTGGGCAGGGATAAAAGAAAGGTGAGGTGCTGGGTGGGGGCAGTGTTTCTGCAGAAGGTGAGCAAGTTCCTGCCTGGTAACTTGTTGTTCCCTCTGAAGCAGGAGGCAAAGTCATCTGCTGGGAGTCAGGGAAGAGACAGAGGGAAGGTTAGAGGTGTGCAGAGAGCTGAGAATGTTGACTCTAGGTAATAAGTGGGAAAACATGCTCACTAGAGAAACCCCAGAGGACTGCCGGGCAGTGGCAGTGTGATGGGCATCGATTTGTAGTCTTTGAAATCTGTGCTGGGAGTTCTGTTGCTGCCAGCTCTCAGCTGCTGCCTGCAGGTCCAGAACAAACAGAGCTGGGGGAACCGCGTTGGAAGTTGGCCTGGTGGGGCACTGAAAAGATGGAGGGTCGAGGGAGTTTGGTTTGTTGTGAAGACAATGCTGACATGAGGGACTGTGGACGCAGAACTGGAACACAGGAAAGTGAAGGTAAGAGGAACACGGACAGGGAGGAAAGCAGAGGGGTCAGCAACTGATGGCCCCGGTGAGGGTGAAGGAGGGCCAGGCGGAGGCTTGGTGGACAAGCAGCTGCGTGCCTAGTGGCGGGCACGTGAAGGACAGAGGCTGCACTTGGGGTGCTGATAAGCCTGGTATGAGCCTGGGGTGTGGCTGGCTCATGCTGATGGATGAGGAGACCCTAAAATGACAGCACTGGGATTTGGAGGAAGAACTAACAGTGACATCCTGACAGTAGGAGGTGAGGCTGTGCAGAGCCAGTGGTCCAGGTGCTCTGACTGAGGGGGACACGGAGGCCCAGCGTTCACCCCAGCAGGGCGTGGGGGAAGGATGGCAGGAACCACTAGGAGAGGACTTGGGTTTTCCAGGCATTCACAAGGGAGGAAGGGCAATGGTCTGAAGATGGAAAGCAGGCCCAAGGAGGTCAACCCAGGCTTCTGGTTGTGACGAACATGGGGTGGGAAGGAGCAAAGCACTAACTCCAGAGAGGGCTGCCCAGGAAGCAGGGACCCTGGGGGAGGTGATGGAACACTCAAAGAAGAGAGGGGACAGGAGGAGCTTTCTGGGTGTAGAAGGGAAGAGAGGCCCAGGGAGAAGGAGCACAGAGGCGCAGTGCAGTTACGAGGCTGGACTGCCTCGATGGTGATACCTGCAGGGATGGCTGCATTGTGTCCTGAGGACTTAAGGAGGGGGTGCTGCTGGCCTCATGAAGAGGTCTCCACTCTCAGCAGCCTGGGCACATGTCTCTAGCTCTTGAGGGCTCTGTGGCCACCGCTGTTCAAGAGTGGCTGTGCCTCTACCATCTCCCGTCAGACTTTCCTCTCCCAGCCCCCAGCTGTCAGCAAGGGAGACTGGACCTTGTGGCTGTTTCCCCGTGGAGGAAAGCAAGCTTCTTGGAGGAACAGGCTGGCCAGATTTTCCCTGTAGATCAGGGCCTAGCAAAGCACCTGGCCCATGTGTGAACCATGCAGGGGCTCAGATGTTTATTAAACTAACAGTAGCAGAGCAGTAGAATATCAGAGCAGGAGGACTTGATCACTGAGATCCCATAATTTACTGCCCCTCCCTCATTCTACAGATGAAGAAACGGAGGCACAGAGGTGAAGCAGCTTGCCCAAGGTCACGTTGCTACTAAAGGCTGACCTGTGTTGGGCGTTTCAAGTGATAAGATGCAGGTAAGGGGCTGAGAAGGGGCTCTGGGGCCAGAGGGTTTGGATTCAAGTCCAAGCTCTGCCATTTACCAGCTGTGTGATTACTTAATGTCCTCACCTGTAAACGGGATCATAATGGTGCCACCTCATTGGGCTGCTGAACACTGAACAAGTCGATCTGTTGAAAGCTTCTAGAACACAGCTGGACATGTCATAGTGCACTATAAGTGTTCGCTGTTGCAGCTGTTATTATTATTATTATCACCAAGTGAACCCCTAAATGAAGAACAAAGGCAGCAAAAATTTTTTTAAGGAAAAGATTTTAAAATCTCATGATAACTATGTTTGATTTCATCTATTCAAATTTGCATCTGACCCTTATAACTATCACGCAGAGAATTATTTTTGAGGAAACCTTGCTTCATATCTTAAATTCTCACTAATCACATAGAATATTCAATAGGCAGAAGTTTCTTTTGCAGGAAAATGGGCAAAAAGTTAAAAATAACACGTGCCTCTGGGCCCCACTGTGTTAGTTGCGAGCTGTCGCCCAGGTTTGGGGAAGCGCCGGCTCTCCCGGCCTCGCTGCACGGCCCCGCGGCCTCCAGGGGGCACCCTCTCCCACACGAAGCCAGTCCCTCGGTTCACATCCTTGCTTCAGATCCGTCAAGGGCTGCCCAGGCCCCACCTGCTGGACTCCAGGGCACCATCCTGGGTCCCAACCATCCTGTGTTCCTATGTCTGCGTCCCACTCTTCACCTTGTCCTTCCAGTGTGGGCTTCAATGGCTTGCCATGCCGCAGGGGTCTCCCCATCCTCCACCTTTGATAACTGCAGGGTCCAGGATGGTGTCCAGTGAACCCATGGGAGGCGGGAAAGAATCTAAAACAACGGGCACTTGGAGGGGCTCCCTTTCAGCCCTGGAGAGTTTTCTCCTGGCTGGTTATTCACAGGCACTGAAGCTGTGTAATCCTGATGTCACTCATTTAAAACGCGCCATCATTACTTACAAAAGCAATCATCTTTTCAGTAGCAAAAGGAGAAGAGACATGGCTCAGCCCACCCTCAGTTTTCTTCCCACCTTCAGTTGTTTCTCACACCCTGGGCAATGGTAGAAAGCAGCACACAGAATATTATTTTTCCATTATCTTTGACAATTGCTTTCCCAGAACTGATTAAGGGTAGAATGGTTTGGCTTTCCTAGACTGAAGGATTCAGAAGCTTGTGGAGGTTTTGAAAGGAACAAAATAACATTTTAACCTAGGACGTTCTATGCTGTTCCTCCCGCATAGTCAAGCTACTGGAAACCTGACTAAATCTTGCACAAGCACCAGCAGCAGGGAAGTTGGACCACAGAGACAACAGCCTGCAGCTTGGGGTGGGGAGGACAGTGGCTTGGCTGGAACCCTTGTCCTGAAACTCTCTCTTACTTCTATGTAATGTGGAACTTCCCCAAGCACTCTACATGCTGTGTCTCACTAGATTTTCTTATCAGCCTATCAGCCTTGGCTTTGCAGCTGGAAGACTTGCATTCACATACCAGCATCCCTACTTACCAGCAGTCAATAATTCTCTCCAGCCCTTAGTTTTCTCATCTGCAAAATGGGTTCCTTGGTAGTGCCTGCCCCCTGAGGTACCATGCGGCCTTCCTGAGATAAGGCAAGGGCAGCCCTCCCACAATATCTGACACCAGCAACTGCTCCACAAAGTCTACAGTTTCATCATTATTATTACTATTTTTATTATCATGATTTCTCCCATTTTTAACATAATGAAACCAAGACTCTAGTTAAGGCATTTGCCTCAGAACCGCTACATTGACAGAGCTGAAGTTGGAACCCTGTCTCCTGGCTCCGGTCCAGTGCTCTGAGCTATGTCCTGCCATGGTGACAACCACATGGCTTCTCCTCCATCCAAAGGGAGGAAAGCGTAATTAATGTTTTCAAGAGATTCCAGATGCCCAGATGAAAGGAAGCACAGGCATGTCATTACCCAGCGTTTTTGTCTTATCACTTGCTGTCTTTGAAGTTTGTTGTGGAGGAAGAACTTGATGTTTTCCCTGGGTCTGGTCCTTATGCGTTACTCCCCTGGGCCCTGGGCTCACCATCACGCTTGCCAGCCCCTGGGCCTCCCCCTCCAGGTCTCCTGCAGCTGGCAGTTGCAGCTCCTGACACGAAAGCCCACTGCCCACATCAGCTCCGAACAGAGTTAGTGGTGGGCTGACTGGAAGCCCTCCCACCCCGCAATTCGCTGTCTTCATATGAAAGGCTTTGTCCTCCTGTGTCCCTCTCGCTGCTTTGCTCTCTAACAGTGCGAAGCCTCCTGGGGGAGGGGGGGAGTGACGTCACTCAACACAAAGGCTGGGCTACTGCTTTTAGATGGACCGTGCAACTCCTAACAACTAAGAGGAGAGGGGGAGGGAGGAGGAGGAAGTGGAGGCCTGAAGACAAACCTCCTCCCTCACGATTACGGGGAAGGCTGAATCATGAAAGACATGAATCAGATTTATTCTCGTTGCTTTCAAAATAAACACCACAGGGCCAGCATGACCTGACAGCCTGTTCTTGTCCTCAGAGGCCTGTGGTCTCAATTAAAAAAAAAAAAGACAGTACGTCCCAACCCCAAAGATTGTGTCATCCTGAACTGGTGAGACCACCGTTCTTGCTCTTCCATGGCGAGAAAGAAACCCGTGACCCTGCGCTCCTATTTCTGTGTCATCATGGGCCTGGTTGGGTCATTGTGGCAACTGGAGGGGAACAGGCAAGCCTCACAGCACAGGACAAAGGCGAGCGTGCTGGGAGCGTTTGCTGCCACCTGCTTTCTCTAGCCACCCAGCCGTAGCTCAAGCCCCAGATATGGGGGATGTTGAGGTGTGGGAAGCAGAAGGGAAGGTCCATCCTCTTGGTTGCGGATGAGTGTTTCTATCCCCCAAGGCCCACCTTCATGTCTGAGCTTTGAGTAGAGGGTGGAAACTCAGGAAGTGTGATGGGAGATTCCAGGAAGGACATATCTCCTGCACTGCCTTTCACTGAATTTGAAGTTGTGTCTCTCAGTTTTCACTGATTCCATTTACTTAGCTGTCAAAGGAATCTGATTTTTAAGAGCCTCTTTTAAAATGCAAACTCCCCTTTAAGTGGTGATATTAAAGTATTCCTATCAGCAAGCTGGACGAGCTGGTTTTATGGGGTGGCCGCTGGGTAGAGTCAGGCTGTCAAATCTTAACCCTGGCTACCTCAGAATATTTGGAAATAGATTCATTGCAGCTAAAGCTATACTCCATATTGGAGTAGGGTGGGCCTTTACTCCAATATGATTGGCGTCCTTTTAAAAAGAAGATGTGAAGATAGGAGGGGAGAATGCCATGTGAGGACATGAAGACACCCAGATACCAAGAGAAGACAGCCATGTGAAGGCAGAGGCAGAAATTGGAGTCAGGCTGTCACAAGCCAAGGAACTCCTGGGGCTACCAGAAGCTGGAAGAGGTAAGGAAGGATACCCCCTAGAGCCTTTGGAGGGAGTGTGGCCATGCCCACACCTGGATTTTTGTACTTCTAGCCTCCAGAACCATGATAGAATACATGTCTGTTGCTTAATGCCACCCGGTTCATGGAACTTTGTTACAGCAGCCCTAGGAAACTAACACACACACCTACTCCAGTATCTGACTCACCAAGTGACCTGAACAAATCTTGGCTCCTATCAGAGATTCTGAAAAATGAGATGGTAGGATCCTTCCAGCTCAACAACATTTAAGGGTTATTCTAAGGTTAGGAAGGCAGTTCATTCATTCAGCTAATTATCTTTGAGTATGTTCTGTGCCAAGCTTGGGGTGGTGAGCAAGACACTGCTCTCAGGGAGGTATGTCCTTGTCTCTCAAAGGGAAGATGAGACTATTAGAAAGGACTGGACATGGGCTAAAGCCAGGAGGAAGCTGGGCCCCTCAAAGTCTCCAGAGCAGGTCCCAAGGAGCTGGAAGGCCACAGGTGGACTTCTGAACCAGCAACGCAAGGGGAGAGGGAAATTAAAGATTTCCCAAGAGGTCAGAAAGGAAATTAGCTACATGGTAAATTAACATGGTGGATGTTTAGGAAGGTGTTAACTTGCATTTCAGTGTTATCTGCAAATTCCTAAAATTATAGTTATACACTTCTTGCTTGTGATCACTTTTTTTATGCTCCCAGATATTTTGTTCTTTGAAATAGTGGGTCGGCCAAAAATTTCATTTGGGTTTTTCTGTACCATCTTAGGGAAAACCCCAAATGGACTTTTTGGCCAATCCAGTAACAGCTCACTTTAAGAAACATATAACTATAGAAAAACAAGAAGTGTTTTTTGGGGCAGGGGAGGGGGGATCATTGTTCTTTTCTAAGCCTTACCATTGGGCCAGGGAAGCCAGAAAAAGATCCACAACATACAGAGGCCTCCACAAGACTTGAAAGCAAAAATGCTAGGAGAAATTAATGCTTTTTAAATTAATTTTTGTTATAACAGTGCACATAGTTTCAGACATCAACTTGAACTAAATTATTTATAAGAAAATATGATTCCCTGTTCTATCTTTTGCCCATGTTCCCCTCCCCAGAGGCCACCGCAGTCAACTGCCATTTTCCTGGGTTTGCCTCATCTCCATGTTTCTAAAGAACAAGTATATGCTATTATCTTTTTCCTTACCAATTTTAGATACTGTCTACTGACTTCCTATTATGCTGGATGAGATTCTAGTTCTCTTACACCACCATCCCCATCCCTCTGTTTCCTGTTCCCCCTCCTCCCCATGAAGTTAGATTACAGCTCTTAGATCAATATTCACTACTTACATAATATGCTTAGACAAATATTATTCACAGCTGAGCATTGTAATGCACTATGATTATATTTCCTTTCTTAGTTTTTGTTTTATCTTCAGTTAATAATTGCCTTGGTTTTTTATTTACTTAGTTGTTTTTTTTTTTTTTTTGTACTTAATCGCTAACTCACCCCATAACTTCCAAAAGTCTCTCAGAACATTTTTCTAGAAGGCCAACAAGTAACAAAGTCAGGCAACCTAATTGTTCCTTTCTTTCTTTTTTTCTGTTGAAGCCATCCTTCATGAAGACCTGCTTTCACCTGTCTGGGCTGTTTGCTCTCTAGGCTGGCTGGATAGCTGTCTTCCCGGGACTGAATTCTCTTTGCTGTCATCCTTGGAATTATTTTGCCTCTCTTTTTGAATTGGATCCTTTATTTCTTTCATGTTTTCCTCTTTTTAGTTTAATACCTTGTTTGAATAGAATAGATGCTCCAGTAGTCTCATCAGGTTAAAAATGTGGTCCAGCAGTGGAGGGTACAGTGATGGCCATTTTCATCATGACTGTCCTTTGAGTAACACTTCTCCAATCTGGACAATTGCCATATACACCTATTCCACAGACATCACTCTGGGATCTCCCTTCATCATATTCCTGGTGATTCCTTTCATTTCTTTTCTGGGTTGAAATTCATTTTTTCAATCCCGTGGACTCTTTCTTGCTTTATTCCCAATAGCTTCCAATGGCTTCCTAAGAAAGGGTACACGGTAAGTAGAGTTTCTGAGACATTACATGTCTAAAAATGTCTTTATTATGTCTGTCCTCATACTTCATTGATTGTTAGCTGACTATAGAATTCTAGGTTAGAAATAATTAATTTTTCTAGGTTGGAAAAAATTTTAAATTATTTTTCATAATTTGTGGGGCATCGCTCCACTGCCTTCTTGTTTCCAGCATTGCAGTTGAGAAATCCAAAGCCATTCAGATTCTTCATCATTTTAATGTGATATAGTTTTTCTCTCTGGAAGCTTATAGGATGTTCTCTTTGTCCTCAGCGTTCTGAAATCATACGGTGATGTGGTTTTTTTCATGGGTTCACAGGGCTCTCACTTTGAATCTGGAAAGTTATGTTCTTCAGTTCTAAGAAATTTTCTTAAACTGTTGTTGATGATCTATTCCTCTCAGCCTTCTCTGTCTGCTTTTGAAATTCCATTTGGTCAGATTTTGGGTCTCCTGTACTTACCCTCTAATGTTCTTATGTTGTCTCTCCTAATTTCCATTTCTCTGTCGCTTTGTTTCATTTTCCAGGAGATTTGTTCCCATTTAGCTTCAGTTCTTCTACTGAGTTCCTAGTTTCTGCCATTATATTTTAATTTTCAAGAGTTTTTTTTATTTTTTTAATTTTAAAAATGACACATTGTTCTTGTTTCATTGATGCAATCTCTTCTATTCTCTAGGAGTATTACTGATAGCTTTATGAAAGTAGTTTTCTTCTATCTTACATTTACTCTGTTTCCTTTAGATTACTTTCCACTATTTATTTGGGCCTCTTTAGAGAACTTTCTCAGTGTCTGACAAGCATTGGCTATCTGCTCTTGACTGATATCTGGGTCCAAAACGCTGTCTCAAAGTTCTGAGTGTGTGAAGGCCTTGATAAATTAGAGCTTCCCCCTCAGAGTAATCTGAAAGGTTGTGTACTGGGAACCTCCAACTTAGGCCCTTTTCTCTTAGGTTGGTCAGATTTCCCAGATTTCCCAAGAAGAATCTTCTCTCCCCACTGAAGTGGAGGGTACTGGATGCTGACGTTTCAGGAGATGAGTGGGGGTAGTGGGCTGGTGGTCTCAGCATTCAGTTGTATGTGCCTGCTTTACATCCCTGTTTTCTGTGCGGTACTCAAGCCTGTGTTTTCCCTCTTTATAGAAAAACCTCTCATCTTGTACTGGGATGGGAAAAGGGCAGTGTGGAGTAAAGAGGGAATCTAATCACTTGTCAACAGTTTTCACCTCTTGTTTCTTATTGGGGCCTCCTCTCTACCCCCTGTTCTGGAGGTGTCCAATGCTGTCCATTTCTGAGACCTTTGAGGATTCTTTTTTTTTTTTTTTTTTGCTTTTTATTTTTATTTATTTATTTTAATTTTTTTATTTTTTTTTGAAATAAAGCATTTTATTTTAGAATAGTTTTAGATTTACAAAAAATTGCAAAAATAGTACAGAATGTTCCCCTACCCACCCCCTACATGCCCAGTTTTCCTCTATTACCAACATCTTCCATTAATATGATATACTTGTCACAATTAACAAACCAATGTGTTTTTTTTTTTGCTTTATAACAAATTTAATCAGTTATACATATACATATGTTCCCATATCCCCTCCCTCTTGCGTCTCCCTCCCACCCTCCCTATCCCACCCCTCCAGGCGGTCACAAAGCACTGAGCTGATCTCCCTGTGCTATGTGGCTGCATATGCATATGCATATGCATGTGCTATGCGGATCTGTGGGCTAGATCAAGTTGGTTTGTCACTTCCTCTACAGATTACTTAAGATTCAGCTTTATCAACTCTGCTAATTCTGTTACCACTCACCCTTCTGATTTCCACCTTCAAAAATTTTGTAGCTGTCGTCTCCTTGTCTTCCCTGTCATTGTAATTTTATGTTTTTGTTTTGTTTTCAAATTTCCTCACTGGGGAGAAAACTTAGACATATATTCAATCAGGCATCTTAACCCAGAAGCTCTAAAAGCTAATTTTTCAAACCCAATGATAGCAACATTTATTGATTATTTATTGTTATCCCAGCAGTCTTCTAATTACTTTACAGATACTAATCATTTAATCCTTGAACCAACCCTAAGAGATAAGTACTATCATTATCAAATGGGGAAATTTAGGCAAAGAGAAGTTATGTAAAACCTCCCAATCAGTAAGTGGTAGAGCTGGGATTCAAGTCCAGAAATTCGGCTCCACATCTGAACATTGTCTTGCCTAAGGAATGTTACTATTTTTCTCTCTTACTCTTAGCCCTGGTTATCAGAAGACAAAGAGGGATCTGGTTGGGATTCCCTTCAATAGCTCTTTTCTGGTTAAATGACATCTTGGTTCACTCTGTCTGTTATGTCTAGGCACTGTGCATAATTCTCATTTAATCCTTACAGCATTCTTATGTGGTAGGTCTTAATGGGCACATTATACAGATGAGAACATTGGGGCACAGAGATACTAAGTAACTTGCTGAAGTCTCTTGTAGTAACTGGAAAAGCCAAGATTCAAATTCAAGTCCATATGGCTTCAAAGCTAAGGAGGGTTCTGGGGTGTGCTCAGAATTTTGGAAGTTGTCTGTCTAAAATGAGAAACTAGAGCATATGCCGTAACTCCCTTCCCACATGTACAAATAGTTAAAAAATAAATATTTATGATTCATTATTTTGGTTTCCTTCTTCAAGGACTCCAATTATGTGCATGTTGGATCTCTTTTGTCTGCATCTCATATCTCCAATTTTCTCTCTAATCCTTTTTAACTTTTTAATATTTTATTTAATGTTGCTTGATTTTCTCATTTCAATATTTTTTGTCTCTCATTTGTTTCCCCTGGTGCTTATTTTCTTTCATTTAAATCATGGTTTCATCTATTTCTTTCACTTCTTTCTTGAGTTCTGTCAGTTCACTTTTCATCTCCTTCTATTGTTTCATCATCTTTTCCCCAAGCTCTTGCATCTCTTCTTTGTCCTCTTACTTTCTGGAGATTATTGCCTTATTGCATATTTTTGAAATTCATGGTGAAATATTTGTGTCAAAATTTTCATCTGCTCTATGATGACATTTACAGGCTCTTCATCTGTCATTTGTTTTTCCTGTTGCCTTCTTCCTCTTTTCTTCTAGCATTTTTGCACAGAGTCTATGCTGCTTAGTTTTAAATTACTCATCATTGAAGGAGGTGAGTTTTTCCTGGACTAGCTATTGAATGAGATTCATGTGTTAGTGGGGCCAAGGTCATGTCCCAGACTAACTGGAATTTGTGTGTGTATACTTGTTTAGCTTTTATTCTTCCCAGCTAATTAAGAAGGGTGACTGAGCTATATATTTTTTTGTTTGTTTTAATGTGAAAGTTATTTTTTCCCCCTTACTGCCAAAGAGATAGACCACTTTCTGTAATTATGGTTTGCCAATGTGATTTCTTATTCCATCTTCTTTGAATTTTGGAATGAAACTAGATTCAAGGAAGCTTCTCCTGACAGCTAGAGTACTTCTTAAACATGTTCAGAAAAAGGAGATTTTGGGTTTGCCTGTCAAGTGTGCCTCTCATCTTTAAGAAGAGTGCTTTTGCTGCTTTCCTGAGAGCTGTGGCCATGGCGCCTTCTCCATGAAGCATCCTTTCTCTGTACAACCTCCCCCCCTCCAAACTCTGTTTATGCCAGCCCTTTCACCTATTGTATGGACCAGGGTTTTAGCTGCCTCTAAGTTTCTCTTAAAATGGCATTTGTATTTTTGTTTCTCATTCTCCTATTGCTTTCTGATACATTCCAGGGAGAGGGGGAAAAGTGACCTTGAACAACCATCTTCAAACCAGACTTCCTCTCTAATTGTTTTCTCAGGCGTGTTGCACAACTTCATACTGACTGAGCTGTGGTTAGGTCTGCCATTTATATCTCATGTCCTGCTCATTCTGATTTTTTCTATTTTCCTTTTTACCCTTGTTGCTTCTGGCTTTTCTTCAAGAAGATGTGTAGGAGGTAAACTTTCTGGGTCCATTGAGAAATAGAGTCCAGGATGGGATTAAATGTACCTGCATGATGAAAATTAGAGAAGCAGTTGGGTAAGTTCTGGAGACCATGATGCAGGTTGGACCTGAGTGATGTTGGACCTGTCTCCCAGAAACATCCTCAGTATCTCTGCGACATTCAGTAATTGACTGATAAATGTGTCAGTGGATTTGAGGCACAAAAGTGGAGACCACATCACCTGTACTCCCCATAATCAGAGATCTACAAGGTGTATTCTCATGGCAGCCACACTTCATGTGCTGCCACATTTTATGTCAACCTGACATTTGATGGACATTCTAGCAGTATATAGAATTTTACATTCAAATGATTTTCCCTTAGAACTTTGAAGGAAATAGATCCATTGTCTTCTAGAATCCAGTGTTGATGAGAAATCTGATGTCAATCTGACTACTGATTTTTTAAATAGATTTTTATTGGAGTATAATTGCTACACAATACTGTGTTAGTTTCTGTTGTACACCAAAGTGAATCAGCCATATGCATACATATGTCCCCATATCCCCTCCCTCTTGAGCCTCCCTCCCATCCTGCCTATCCTACCCCTCTAGGTCATCGCAAAGCACCAAGCTGATCTCCCTGTGCTATGCTGTGGCTTCCCACTAGCTAACTGTTTTACATTTGGTAGTGTATATATGTCCATGCCACTCTCACTTTGCCCCAGCTTGCCCCTCCCACCCCATGTCCTCAAGTCCATTCTCTATGACTACATCTTTATTCCTGCCCTGCAACTAGGTTCATCAGTACCTCTTTTTTTTCAGATTCCATATATATGTGTTAGCATACGGTATTTGTTTTTCTCTTTCTGACTTACTTCACTCTGTATGACAGACACTAGGTCCATCCACCTCACTACAAATAACTCAATTTTGTGCCTTTTTATGGCTGAGTAATATTCCATTGTATATAAGTGCCACATCTTCTTTATCCATTCATCTGTTGATGGACATTTAGGTTGCTTCCATGTCCTGGCTATTGTAAATAGTGCTGCAATGAACATTGTGATACATGTCTCTTTTTGAATTATGGTTTTCTCAGGGTATATGCCCAGTAGTGGGATTGCTGAGTCAAATGGTAGTTCTATTTTTAGCTTTTTCAGGAACCTCCATACTGCTTTCCATAGTGGTTGTATCAATTTACATTCCCGCCAACAGTGCAGGAGGGTTCCCTCTTCACCATGCCCTTTCCAGCATTTATTGCTTCTAGATTTTTTGATAATAGCCATTCTGACCAGTGTGAGGTGTTACTTCATTGTAGTTTTGACTTGCATTTCTCTAATAATTAGTGATGTTGAACATCTTTTCATGTGCTTCTTGGCCATCTGCACGTCTTCATTGGTGAAATGTCTATTTAGGTTTTCTGCCCATATTTTAATTGGATTGTTTGTTTTTTGATATTGAGCTCCATGAGCTGTTTGTATATTTTGGAGATTAATCCTTTGTCTCTTGTTTCATTTGCAAATATTTTCTCCCATTCTGAGGGCTGTCTTTTTGTCTTTTTATGGTTTCTTTTGCCGTGCAAAAGCTTTTAAGTTTAATTAAGTCCCATTTGTTTATTTTTGATTTTATTTCCGTTACTCTAGGAGGTGGGTCAAAAAAGATCTTCCTGTGGTTTATGTCAAAGAGTGTTTTTCCTAGGTTTTCCTCTAAGGGTTTTATAGTGTCTCGTTTTACATTTAGATCTTTGATCCGTTTGGAGTTTATTTTTGTGTATGGTGTTAGGTGGTGTTCTAATTTCATTCTTTTACATGTAGCTGTCCAGTTTTCCCAGCACCACTTATTGAAGAGGCTGTTCTTTCTCCATTGTATGTTCTTGCCTCCCTTGTCATAAATTAGGTGACCATATGTGCGTGGGTTTATCTCTGGGCTTTCTATCCAGTACCATTGATCTATATCTGTTTTTGTGCCAGTACCATACTGTCTTGATTACTGTAGCTTTGTGGTATAGTTTGAAGTCGGAGAGCCTGATTCTTACAACTCTGTTTTTCTTTCTCAGGATTGCTTTGGCTATTTGGGGTCTTTTATATTTCCATACGAATTGTAAAATTTTTGTTCTAATTATGTGAAGAATGACATTGGTAGTTTGATAGGGATTGCATTGAATCTGTAGATTGCTTTGGGTAGTAGAGTCATTTTCACAATATTGATTCTTCCAATCCAAGAACATGGTATATTTCTCCATCTGTGTATGTCATATTTGATTTCTTTCATCAGTGTTTTATAGTTTTCTGAGTATAAGTCTTTCACCTCCTTAGGCAGGCTTATTCCTAGGTATTTTATTCTTTTTGTTGCAATGGTAAATGGGACTGTTTCTTTGATTTCTCTTTCTGATTTTTCATTGTTGGTGTACAGGAATGCCAGAGATTACTGGGCATTAATTTTGTATCCTTCAACCTTTCCAAATTCATTGATTAGTTCTAGTAGTTTTCTGGTGGCATATTTAGGATTTTCCATGTATAGTATCATGTCATCTGCAAACAGTGACAGTTTTACA
Source organism: Mesoplodon bidens (assembly GCF_964165515.1). NCBI lineage: Eukaryota > Metazoa > Chordata > Mammalia > Artiodactyla > Ziphiidae > Mesoplodon > Mesoplodon bidens. The sequence continues at coordinate 29,411,688 of NC_138170.1, forward strand.
TCTTTTCAATTTGTATTCCTTTTATTTCTTTTTCTTCTCTGATTGCCTTGGCTAGGACTTCCAAAACTATGTTGAATAAGAGTGGCAAGAGTGGACATCCTTGTCTTGTTCCTGATCTTTGTGGAAATGCTTTCTGTTTTTCACCTTTGAGTATGATGCTTACTGTGGGTTTGTCGTATATGGCCTTTATTGTGTTGAGGTAGGTTCCCTCTATGCCCATTTTCTAGAGAGTTTTTCTCATAAATGGGTATTGAATTTCGTCAAAAGCTTTTTCTGCATTTATTGAAATTATCATATGGTTTTTATTCCTTAATTTGTTAATGTGGTGTATCACATTGATTGATTTGTATATATTGAAGACTCCTTGCATCCCTGGGATAAGTCCCACTTGATCATGGTGTATGATCCTTTTAATGTGTTGTTGGATTCTGTTTGCTAGTATTTTGTTCAGGATTTTTGCATCTGTGTTCATCAGTGATATTGTTCTGTAATTTTCTTTTTTTCTGATATTTTTTTCTGGTTTTTGTATCAGGGTGATGGTGGCTTCATAGAATGAACTTGGGAGTGTTTCTCCCTCTGTAATTTTTTGGAAGAGTTTGAGAAGGATCAGTGTTAGCTCTTCTCTAAATGTTTAATAGAATTTGCCTGTGAAGCCATCTGGTCCTGGACTTTTGTTTGTTGGAATATTTTTAATTATGGTTTCTGTTTCATTACTTGTGATAGGTCTGTTTACATTTTCTAATTTGTCCTGGTTCAGTCTTGGAAAGTTGTACCTTTCCAAGAATTTGTCCATTTCTTTTTTTTTTTTTTGAATAGGCCCCCTATAACTATTTATTAGAATGTGAATATATTCCAAATCAATAACTAAAAAAAAAAATCAAGTTACAGAGCATGCATAAAATACAAAGTAGCGATTTACAAATAGATAGTAGTATCTTCATAACCAATACACCAAAATAATAAAAACTAAATTGACTAATCACAGCAATGCCTTCCGTGCGCCCCACACGTCATGAGCACCGCAAAAGACAGAAGATTAACTATGAAACATAGTAATCTATGCAAGCCCACACACATGTATATTTTGGGGATATTCCACCATCCTGAATAGTATCACTTTAGTTAACACAACTTGTAGAACACTTCAGAGTTAAGTGCTCAGTACTATCCACAAGAAAACAAAACTAAATATTAGTGTGCACATTTCTGGATGAGAAATGAGTTGCTCCACTGATTTCAATAATGTAGTGGAAGAAAACTTTCAGGTTTGTACAATGCCTAAATGCATTCTATTTAACTCAAGGTACTATTTCATCTTGCATACTAAAAGAATACATGCCTTTAAGTGGTACCACTTGAGCAGAAATTAACCTCTCACTGTATTCTTTAGACATACTGAAACCAGATATTTAACTGGACTATATTCCATAATATACTGCAAAACTCAAAAATCAGCATTGTTAAAATAATTTTCCATGCCTGCTGGTGGATATGGTGATAAAACTAGGTTGCATTTCATTTACTGGAAGGTTTTAAGACAAAATTAACACTTCACCATTGGATACTAAGAGCATTAAACCAGTTATTGCCTGAGCAATAAAATGCCACACAATCTACTGCTGGGAAATTAGAGAAGTTAAATGACTTGGGCTGCCTGATTACTGTAACAGAGGCACTTCATATGGAATTCCACCAGTCTCTCCAGTTCCCAGCCTGCCAGGCAGCACTGTTTAACATATGGCCCCATAACCATACTGCTACTGAAATCATCACAGTCTTTTGTGTTTATTAAGATAATTCTTATCCAGAAAAAAGTGCCCCCCTCTCTGATCAACTTTGATGTTTACAAAAATTAAAAAACAAAATTTACTAAACTACATAACCCTATTAAGGCATGTTAGAAATTGACTTCCAGAATAATGGAAAATTTTCAAGCTCTCAACATTCTGCTATGTTTATAGGGCAATTCTTAGATTTATGGAAATATACACTGCACTGAGAGAAGAGTATATTAATTATAAGCTGCTCTGTGGCCAAATGATAGCTTATTTCTACAGTCTTCTTAATTTGATTTAATCAAGACCAACAGATCTGAGCTTCAAGGGATCAAGTTATGTTATGTCCTACAGTGACAGCTTCCATGATGAAAAGTAAACAATAATTGAGGAATCCAAACATTCAGTTTATTAAACTAAGGCTAGTGAAGCCATAGCATGAAAAAAAAGCTGCAGTCATTCGGGACAAGTGGATGATTTTATAAAGCTAAAATCAAAAGACTTAAGACATGGAAGTATGAGGAAGTAATAAAACACAAAAATGACCACAAGAATTACAAATATATTTAAATCTCAGACCTGGGAACTGGACTATACACAGCCTTCTAGGGGAGAAGAGAAACGCCTTATAGGTTCTGACAGCACTGCACCTTTGGCTTGTTTTCAGTGGTTGGTGGAACATGAATAGGAACCACATTGTTGCTTGGAGACATGTCATTTTCACGTCTGTCTGACATTTGCTTCTGGGAAACAATGCGGTATATCTCTGTCAAGATTGTCTGAAAAGCAGCTTCTACATTTGTAGAGTCTAGAGCAGATGTCTCAATGAATGACAAACCATTCTTTTCTGCAAAAGCTCTTGCTTCAACTGTAGGAACTGCCCTGAGATGGCGCAAATCACTCTTATTGCCCACAAGCATGATAACAATGTTACTATCAGCATGATCTCTCAGTTCTTTCAGCCATCGCTCTACATTTTCATACGTGAGATGTTTAGCAATGTCATAAACCAATAAGGCACCTACAGCTCCACAATAGTATGCTGATGTTATAGCTCGGTATCGCTCTTGCCCTGCCGTGTCCCATATCTGTGCTTTTATTGTTTTCCCATCAACCTGGATGCTTCTTGTTGCAAACTCTACTCCAATGGTGCTCTTGCTTTCAAGATTAAACTCATTTCGAGTAAATCGAGACAGGAGATTACTCTTTCCAACACCAGAATCTCCGATAAGGACAACTTTGAAGAGGTAGTCGTACTCGTCGTCGCGGGTGCCCATTGCGCGGCCGAGAGGCGAAGGGGCGGGAGCAGCAGTGGTACCGGTGGGACCAGGGGGCGTCGCTGCAGGGGTAAACCGAGCGCCGAGCTTCAGCAGCCGGACCCGGTAAAGAACCCCTCCCTGCCGCTCTGTCCATTTCTTCATGGTTGTCCATTTTATTGGCATATAGTTGTTTGTAGTAGTAATAATCCTTTCTATTTCTGTGGTGTCAGTTGTGATTACTCTTTTTTCATTTCTAGTTTTATTGATTTGTGTCCTCTCCCTCTTTTTCTTGATGAGTCTGGCTAAGGGTTTATCAATTTTGTTTATCTTCTCAAAGAACCAGCTTTTAGTTTTATTGATCTTTGCTATTGTTTTCTTCATTTTATTTCATTTATTTCTGCTCTGACTTTTATGATTTCTTTCCTTCTACTGACTTTGGGTTTTCTTTGTTCTTCTTTATCTAGTTGTTTTAAGTGTAAGGTTACATTGTTTATTTGAGATTTTTCTTGTTTCTTGAGGTGAGTTTGAATTGCTATAATCTTCCCTCTTAGAACTGCTATTGTTACGTCCCACAGGTTTTGCGCTGTCACGTTTCCATTGTCATTTGTTTCTATGTATTTTTTAATTTCTCCTTTGATTTTTTCAGTGATCTCTTGGTTATTTAGTAGCACACTGTTTAGCCTCCGTGTATTTGCATTTTTACTGTTTTTTTTTCCTGCAGTTGATTTCCAATCTCATAGCATTGTGGTCAGAAAAGATGATTGATATGATTTCAATTTTGCTAAATCTTCTGAGGCTTGATTTGTGACCTAAGATGTGATCTGTCTTGGAGAATGTTCCGTGTGCACTTGAGAAGAAAGTGTATTCTGCCACTTTTGCATGGAATGTTCTATAAATATCAATTAAGTCTATCTGGTCTATTGTGTCATTTAAAGCTTGTGTTTCCTTATTTATTTTCTGTTTGGACTATCTGTCCATTGGTGTAAGTGGCGTGTTAACATCCCCTACTATTATTGTGTTACTCTCGATTTCTCATTTCATGGTTGCCAGCATTTTCCTTATATATTGAGGTGCTCCTATGTTGGGTGCATAAACGTTTATAAGTGGGATTGTGTTCCTGTCTTAGTTGTTGTTTGGCCTGAGGCTTCCAACGCTGGAGTTCGTAGGCTGTTGGGTAGAGGTGGGTCTTGGTGCTGAGATGAGGACCTCCATGAGATCTCACTCCAGTGAATATTCCCTGGGGTCTGAGGTTCTCTGTTAGTCCAGTTGTTCCAACACATAGTTCTCACTGCAGGAGCTTTGCCCTGACCACTGGCTCGTGAACCAAGATCCCACAAGCTGTGTGGGGTGGCAAAAAAAAAAAAAGAGAGAAAACAATAACAAAGTAAAAAATAAAATTAGACTAGGAAACTAACAGATATGTTAGAAAGAATATAAAAATAAAAATATAGATGAATTAACAACCAGAAGGTACAACAGTACCACAAGAGTAAAAAAGAGGACAGAAAGGAGAGAAAAAAACAGAAAATGGGGAAAAGGCCTTGGCTGTGGAGGGTGGGGCCTAAGCAAGGGCGAGGTTTGGGCAGTGGGTGGGGCCTATGCTTAGGACCCACAGGGCTAGAAAAGGCCCTGGGGGCTTTGGGGGGGTGGGGCTTAGACTCAAGGAGCAGAAGGGGCCGAGGCATGCCCCCCACTCCTGGTCTCAGAGGGCTTGGGACCTCACCTGGGAGCCCAGCAGGCTTCCTGGGCTCAAGTGGGTGGGGCAAATGCTCTCCTCTCCCCTCCTCTCCTGCTCCTCCTGTCCCGGAGGGCCCCTGTACTTGCCTCTCCTGTTCTCCCCTCGGCCTTCTTCCTATGCCCCCAGGACCAATGCAGCCGGGGGGAGGGTGGGACCTTGGAGGGCAGGGGACTGGCCTGGGAGTTAAGCAGGCTCCCCAGGCCCGAGTGGGTGGAGCAATTGCCCTCCCCTCCTCTCCTGCTCCTCCCAGAGGGCCCCTCCCACCTACCTCTCCTGATATCCCCAGCCTCAGGGGTGCTAATCCTGTCTGGCCTCCACTTCTCCTCCCCACTCTGTCCCCCAACATCCTACCCATTCACTTGGTTCCTCCCATCTCCTTGGGCATCAGGGTCCCCCACCAGCGGCCGGCACCCTCCCTAGTTGTGGGGAGATGCTAACTTGGTGTCTTCCCACACTGCCATCTTGACTCTGCCTTCCTGACTACTGATTTTTAAAGAACATCTCTTTGCTTCCATCTCACTTTCTCTCTCTCCCCTCCACCCCAACTTCCCTTCCCCTCTCCCTCTCTCTGCTTTAAGATATACCCTATCCTCAGTATGTAGAAATGTGTTAAAGATGTGTGGCTGTCAATGCTATGTGAATTTTTAAAATCTGAGAACTGTGTTTCTTTGGAGCCCTGGGCAAGTGTTTTTCTATTATTTGTTTGATCCACTGTCTCTGTTTTATCTATGGAACTTCTGTTAGTCAGGTAATTGATTTTCTGGATTGATACTTTAAATTCTTTTTTCTCTCTTTGCCTTATGCTCTGGGAAATTTCTTTGATTTTTATCTTCCAATTATTCTATTAATTTTTTCAAATTAATTTTCTGATTGTTCTTTTGTAATAGCTTCCAGCTCCTTTTTTTAAAAAATATTTATTTATGTATTTATTTGTCTGTGCCGGGTCTTAGTTGCCACAGGCAGGATCTTCATTGCTGCATGTGAGATCTTTATTGTGGCATGTGGAATCTTCAGTTGCGGCATGTGGGATCTAGTTCCCTGACCAGGGATCAAACCCAGGTCCCCTGCATTGGGAGTGTGGATTCTTAGCCACTGGACCACCAGAGAAGTCCCCCTGCTCTTGTATCCATAGCCATACAACATCTCAAAATCTCTGGGGATTTTAATTAGAGGGTTCTTTGGTTTTTACATTTTCTTCTGTTCACTGAATTTCCTGTTGCTTTTGGAGTGATTTGTTTTGTTTGTATATCTTTGTCATTTCATGCTCGGGTGTTTGTCTCCTATCTGATGATTGTCAATTCCTACTTAATAATGGAGAATGGTGTTGATTTTTCTCCAGAGCTGCTATGGGTTTTCTTGCTGATTTAGGCGTGTGGCTGTTTTTCTCCCTAGGTCTCTCCCAGGAATGGGTATGCTGACTGGCAGCTCCATAGTGTTGGCAGGGCTCAGCTGCAGGCATGCTGCTCTTTTGGATTAGCATGGAGATGGCTAGACCTAAGCTGGGGTCCCCCAAATGTTTAAGTGGAGGGCTGGACTAGCTGCTGCTGGGACTCACCCTGGGAGTCCCCTTTGGCCCCAGTAAGTAAGTTCAATATCTTTAGAGAAGAGCCTGTAGTTTGGGACCTGAAGGAACATGTGGGGCTTCCTACAATCTATCTCTTAGCAATCAAGCTGAAAAGGGGAAGTGAGAGGGGCCCACTTTGAATTAACCCTTTCATTTTGGGACCCTCCTTCTCACCCCTGACCTCCATCATGCCAGCTGTGTCCTATTCCTAACCCTTTGGGGTTTCTTAGGGCCATTGGCTTTGTCCTTTGCTGCTGTTTCCTCCTGAATATTCTGGGATACTTTGTTTCACCCTGTTGATCCATCAAGTATCTGACAGTCTCCTTTCATTTACAAGCAATTTGTGAAACCTCTCACCTACCAATGGTCCCTTTCCCACTTTCTTCTATATATTATAGAAGAGTTTACTCACTATCATTTCACTGGGATCTCAGGTAGGAAGGAAACAAATTGTGCGCTCAGCCTGCCAATTTGAACTTTAAAATCCCCCTGCCTCCTCACCTGGTCCACAGTAAGGAAAGAATTGGAATGCCTCCTAATTCACTTTAGGAATGCACGTGCTCTACTAAGGCCACTACCTACTCCACTGCTTTCTCAGGTGAAGGCAGTTTTCTCTCACCTCCTTGTGTCACTGAGCCTGGTGTTGCAGCTACTAGACTGACCTTTCCTCCCCATTAATAGCCTGTCATTAGATTATATCACCCGCTACCCTCTTTTGGCAGTCGTCGACCACCTGCTAGTCATTTCCAATATCCAGCATCTCAGTTCCCTGACCTGGTCTCTCTCAGTGATCACGCTCTCCAACGTGCCTCAGTTACTCACCTGACCTCGTCATTACCAATAATGTCAGTTTCAAGCATCCACTCTTTGACTGCCATCTAAATTTTCAGTTTACTTCTTCTGGCACTCAAACTCCAATAATTCTTATCAGATCTTCCAGTCCATTGATCCTATTACCTTTTCACTACTCCTTGTGGTCTTATTGACCCAGTCCTATAATCCCTTTCTTAAAACTCCCTCACCCTCTTTCTCTTCACACACATCCCCCTTATCTGTGGTTTCGCTTTCCATGGTTTCGTTATTCAGTCAGCTGCAGTTTAAAGATATTAAAAATCCCAGAAATAAACAATTCATAAGTTTTAAATTGTGTGCTGTTCTGAGTACCGTCATGAAATCTTGCACTGTACCTCTGCACCCCGCCCACTATCCCCAACCAACGGCATCATCCGCTCCTGACATCTAACCATCGTCATCCTCACGTCTAACGTATCATCAGAAGGTCATTTGTCGCCTAATGTTCCATCACAATGCCTATGTCATTCACCTCACTTCATCTCATCAAATAGGCATTTTATCATCCGATATCATCACAAGAGGAAAGGTAAATACAGTACAATGAGATATTTTCAGAGAGAGAGACCACATTCACATAACTTTTATTACAGTATATTGTTATAATTGTTCTATTTTATTATTAGTTATTGTTGTTAATCTCTTATTATGCCTTATAAATTAAACTACCAGAGGTATTTATGTATAGGAAAAAACATAGTCATATGTAGAGTTTGGTACTCTTCACGGTTTCAGGCATCAACTGGGGGTCTTGAAACATATTTCACGTGGATAAGGGGGACTAATCTACTCACCTGGAAAAATCCCAAACCTACTTAAATCCAATTCTCTGCCTACTTTACCTAAACCCACACAAATGATTTAGGCTGGTTATGAACATAAAACCATGCTGACAGGTTTCACTTTACAGTTTTGAATCTTTTATGTTTGTTGGAGTTTGTTCTATAGCCCAGAATATGATGTATCTTGATGAATGATCCCTGTCACTCAAAAAGAATGTGTATTCTGCTGTTGTGGGTGGAGTGTCCTGGCAGTGTCAAGTAGGTCAAGTTGGTTGTGTTGGTCGGGTTTCTAGACTGGTCCTGATTTTCTGCTTCCTTTTTCTATTGATTACTGAGAGCATAGTTTTGAAGTAACCAACTATAATCATGGATTTGTCCATTTCTCCTTCCAGTTCTATCAGTTTTCTTATCACTTAGTTTGAAATTCCGTTGTTAGGTGCATACGTATTGAGGATGGTTATGTCTTCATGGTGAATTGACCCTTTATTGACTCTTTATCATTATGCAATTATCCCTATTATAGCCTTTGCTCTAAAGTCTTTTATATTAACATAGCCACTTCAGGGCTTCCCTGGTGGCGCAGTGGTTGAGAGTCCGCTTGCCGATGCAGGGGACACGGGTTCGTGCCCCGGTCCGGGAAGATCCCACATGCCGCGGAGCAGCCAGGCCCATGAGCCATGGCTGCTGAGCCTGTGCGTCCGGAGCCTGTGCTCCGCAACAGGAGAGGCCACAACAGTCAGAGGCCAATGTACCACAAAAAAAAAAAAAAACATAGCCACTTCAGCTTCCTTTGATTAGTATTTGCATAGTATATCTTTTTTCATCCTTTTACTTTTATCCCATCTATATGTTTATATTAAAAGTAGGTTTCTTGTAGACAGCATATGGTTGAGTCTTTTTTTATACAATCTGACAATGTCTGCCTTTTAATAGGGGAGCTTAGACTATTTGCATCTAATCTAATTATTGGTATGATTGGGTTTAACTCTACCATCTTGCCAGTTGTTTTTTGTTCCAGCTGTTCTTTTTTTCACTCTTTTTCTGTCTGCTTTGGGATTACTTTTTAATGATTTAATTTAACCTCCACTATTGGATTATAAGTTATGCCCTTTTTAAAAATATGTAATGGTTTCCCTAGAGTTTACAATGTATGTCTTTAATTTATTACAGTCAACCCCTTACAACAGTATACTTCCAATTTCTTCTTCTGATCCTTCGTGTTATTTTTGTCTTACATTTTACTCTTACATATTTTGTAAACCCCACAATACATTTTTTTTTATCATATGTACTTTGGACCAGAGGTTAACAAGCTATGACTCTCACGTCAGTCACACATTTTTACAAATGAAGTTTTATTGGAACACAGCCATGCCCATTGTTTACATATTGTCTACAGCTACTTTCATGCTACAGCTGCAGAGTTGAGTAGTTGTAACAGGGACCACATGGCCTGTGACCCTAAAATATTTACTCTCCAGCCCTTTAATTAAATGTTGGCTGGCCCTTGTTTTAGGAAGTTATTTTTAGAGCAATTAAGAAGTATTAACTTAGCTTCCTTTGGAACATCTCTGGAGCTTCTTTATTTCTTTTTGTGGATCCAAGTTTCTGTGTGATACCATCTTCCTTCTGCCTGAAGAACTTCCTCTTAACATTTCTTCAGGTCTGTTGGCACTGATTTCTCTCAACTGTTGTTTTTCGGGGGGAGTATTTATTTTGCCTTCACCTTTGAAAGACATTCTCACTAGGTGTAGCATTCTAGATCAACGGCTCTTTCTTTCAGTATTTTAAAGATGCCACTCCACTGTTTTCTGCTTTCATAGTTTCTGGTGAGATTCTATTACAATTCTTCACTTTGTTCTTTGAATATAATGTGCCTTTCTCCCCACCTCCCCCACCCCACCGACTACCTTCAAGCTTCTCTCTTTAACACTGGTTTTCAGCAATTAAACTATGTGGTGGCCTGGTGATACTGGGTTTTTTTTGTTTGTTTGTTGTTTATCCTTCTCGGTTCTCTGAGTTTTTTAGACCTATGGTTTGATGTGTTTCATTTTTATGCAATTCTTTACTATCTCTTAAAATTTTTCTTCTGCTCTGTTCTCTGACTCATTCTCTTGTCCAAAAGGGGGATGTGGATACCTGTCCCCACACAGCCACTGGTGATCCTCTGCATGCCTGCCCCACGGAGAGAGGCTGTGTCCCATCTCCCGCCTGCCTTCCATCTCTCTCAGGAGCACCCAGTGGAGGCCTGTGGGGAAAGCTGGTGAGTGAGTGCAGACTTCCCCTGTGTCTGCAGCACAGACAGACACTCATTTTGGACTGACACTCTAACCCACACTCAGCCGCTAGTGAAAACTTAAGCTCACTTCTTCTTCCCCACTGGTACCTGCTGGGCCTACCTCAGGTGACACAGTTAGTGAGTGCCATCTCTCCTCAAAAGGCCTTATATCGCCCCTTGGAATTCCTGTAGTTTGCTGCCTTGTGACCTCAGATTTCTGAAGGTTTCAAGAAAAATTGTGATTGTGTAGCAGGTTAGGGTGGGTGACATTTGTAGCTTTCTACATCATAAGCAGAAGTGGCCTCTCCACTGACTGTCCTTTAAACTCATAACAGCACACTCCTTACCGCTGGTGGGCAATCCTTCTGCGTCTCCCTGGCAGATTCATTTTCTCATTCTCCTGGATGACTATTTCAACCTTTTCTCTCTCTCCTCCTGCAGCTCACTCCCCACTGATGAACTTGCTTCCCATTTCACTGATAAAATCAAAAGAACCCTTCTACCAACTCCCACTAGGGTACCCACACACCCGTCTGTATTCTGCCCTCCCTCCTGTTACAGGATGAAAGCCCATGACGCTAGCAGAGACCCATACCCTTCTTTGTCCATCAGACCCCACCCTCTCTCATCTACTCTGGGGTATCACTCCAGCCTTTCCCCCTCCCTCTTTTATCATCAACTTTCTCTCTCTGCCTCAAACAGCAACCTCTGCTCCCTTCTATACTTCTCCAGGTATGCTATATAACAGAGGCCTATATTTGTGTATTTTACTTTCTCATAATCGTTATGTTGGACTTTATTTCCATTTATAAAAATGAAGGCGGGCCTAATAAAGTTCCTTTAAACTTTTCTAATTCAAATTCTATTCCTATAGACTCCTCCTATAGGGATGTCGGCATACAAATCACTGAAAAGACTCTTTATACTGCCAGCAGAGGGCGCCCTCATTGAGCCCGCACTCTCCCAGGAAGGGCGTTCTGGAGTCCAGGGGAGCTTTGGTGCAGGAAACATTTGCCTGGTGTTTCTGGTTATCATATTTCCCCAACAGACACCTGGTTGACTGGCATTCCCTGACACGTACACATCTTAGCATATTCCTTTCTCGGTTGAGTTTGGCTTGAAGGGGAGGTTTCAGTAAATCATTGCTTCGCACCATCAGGTAAGTTCCGATTTCCTTAGCTTGGAAACCAACCTAAGCAGACAGATGAAAATAAACATGGTCTTGAGTAGCTCTACATGGACTTTGCTGTTATACTAATAGGGTGTTAATTAGTAAAGAGCGCTTAACTTTTTTAATGCCAACCTAAACAAGCTGGCTTTGTTTTTGGCTGTGGGCCCTACAACTGTATCTGAAGGTGATTTGCAAACATTAATTAAATACTTCAGTGCACATCCAAGTAGTAGGTATCATCAAGCCCTTCTCCAAGAGGTGGAAAACAGATGCCCTAAGCCAGTCTCTGACTTATCTAAGGTTAGCATCAAGCTGGGGCTGGATTTAGAATTCTGCAAACACTTCCAAGACTCTGTACCCATATCCTCAGACCTCTCCAGCAAGACATCACCTTTCAGCAGACATGGACACCTCTTCCTTTGCCAGCAGCTACAGCACCAGAATGTTCCAGGATAGCGTGCCTGCTGGTCCCCGTTGATACCTTTTAACCTGTCAGCTCCCCATCTCCTAATATTTGTTTCAGAAAATGTGATCTTCAAGATCTTCACTGATGCACAGACTTAGCCTGGACATTTCTGAGTAACTATGATGCTGTAAGCACAGTCCCCACCGTCAATTAATGTCCTCTCTGAAAAGGGAGGCTTTGTCTTTCTAAAATGGTGGGACCCAGGTTCTGGCCCATGGGGCTTAGTGGGCTCGAGCATGGGAAATACTCAGGTTCTGTGAGCAGTAAAGGGCTCCTTCCCTGAGTCTTCTATTTTCAAAAATATAGGCCTTCCCCCCAATGCATTCCATGACCCTGCGCCCAAGGCAAACTGTTTATGCTCTGCCCTGCATGGGAGTCTGGGGCTCACAGGCAGGCGGGGCCAGTTTCACAGACAAGGGGGTGAACTACCTCCCAGGCCCAGATGCCAGCCTGGCTGTTGGGAGTGAGCCCTACAGAGGATCGGGCTCAGCACTTCCGGTCTGTCTACTCCTAGACACGTACTGTAGCTGCAAACCCAGAGGCTGTAACACACCCTGGGTTTTACTGCCTGCTTCCGGGTGTGATGTCAGGCTGACCTGTCCAGCTGGGTCTGGCATCTGAGAGCAGGTTAATGACTCTGTTCGGCTGAGTTATTAGAATATTCTCAAAGGGGCTTCATACCAGATGAGTAGCATGAACTCAGGACATGACTAGCCATGTATAGCTCACACCTGGCTCCTCCCCACCCCCACCCCCCCGAAAGTGCCTCATGAGGATCCCTCTACCTTTAGTTAACTAAGTAAGTAGGAGTCTCAGGGGAATCCTGACCCCTCTCCAGCTGCCCCCTGCCCCCCACCGGCTGGATACTCAGCAAGGGCTGCCTAACTGGGATAAGAGATGTCACCTGTATTTGCTGTTCGCTTCCTTTCACCCGTTTCATTGCTTTCCTTACGTTCCTGAGGCAGAGGTGAACCCCATAGTAATTGACTCTTCACAAGCTGAGTCATCAGACTTCGGCTAATACGGGATTAGAGCATTTAGCTGAAAAAGTTCATGTCTGTAAGTATTTTATGGGGTTCTGGAGCCTTCGGCAATACCCACTATGAATTTCCTGAATCAGCAGCAGGACATGGTGGTAGGTTAAAGATTCTTGGGGTCTCTCCAGCCTCTGGAGACCCGAGCCTTGCCAGAGTCGTGAGGTAGTTGGCACACGCTGTGAATGTCTCTACGGACAGGACTGGAGTTGACAGTGTGAATGACTGAGGGGGACCCATTCATGAAGGTTATGGGACCCCAGCTCAATGGCCAGACACCTTCCTTCTGCACAAACTAGGAGCGAGTTTTGGTGACATTGTTCCACTTAATTGAGCCCCATAATTACTTCTGGAGCCAAGGGTTCTATGAGTGTTATACAGAGGGTTGGAATGTGTCCCATTCGTTCTGCTAATGTGTGTTGAGCCAAAAGGAGGAGGGAGGGAAGAGAAAGAGAAGAGAGGCTCCTAGAATTTGGTTAAATCCGCAAGTTGAGATCCTGAGGTTGCCAGTCTCACGCAGGCAACAGACAGAGATAAGGACAGATTTCGAGGAATCCCTAGGATACACCCAGCTGTATGGATAGTGTGTATTGATTTATAGTCAAACCTACTGTGCAACATAGTGCATAAATCACCGCTAAATGCTGGATTAAAAAATATTTTCAAATACGTGCTGTCAAGAGAGTCAGGAAAGTCTCTAAAGGCCCCATACAAACAGGAGCAGGACTCCTGAGAGGTGAGAAATAGTCAGTGGTGGCCCTAGAGGCTTATGACAACCCCCCATGACCTGGAACTTCATGTGATCACACAGAGGACAGAATGTCCCCAGGCTGGAACGTCATGCTGGAGACCGAAATAAAGCTCCCAAGGGCCACACCATCAGTTATAGGAGGACCCAGAGAAAATTTTGATCTCACAACAAAGAAGACAGCTAGAATACATGTCTATCAGCTGTGGCTCCAGGTAGAAGGAAAGGAAAAAAAAGAAAAAAGTCTCTCTCCCTTAAGAATTTATAAATAAAAGTCAGCTTGTATAGAGTTTGGGGCCTGAAATCATACTATCCAGGTTGTTCAAAGATCCTCAAGCCTCGCTAATTAATGATATGCAGAAATATTTAGAGGGAAGTATACTGATGCCTGCAACTTTGCAGTGCATCCAAAAATTAAGATGGACTGATGGATGGATACTGAGACATACAGATGGCTAGACAGGTGACAAAGCAGATATAACAAAATGTCAGGAGTAGAATCTAGGTGGTGGGTGTGTGACATCTCTACGATTTTGAGTTTTCTCATTCACAAATATGCCTGACGTCCCCGTTTCTTTAGGTCTTTCTTCATGTCTTTCTATAAAGTTTAATAATCTTCTCCACAAAAGGGAACCCTCTTACACAGTTGTTGGGAATGTAAATTGGTGTAGCCACTATGGAAAACAGTATGGAGGTTCCTTAAAAAACTAAAAATAGAGTTACCATATGATCCAGAAATCCCACTCCTGGGCATATACCCAGACAAAACTATAATTCGAAAATATACATGCACCTTTATGTTCATAGCAGCTCTATTTACAATAGCCAAGACATGGAAACAACCTAGAAGTCCGTCGACAGATGAATGAATAAAGATGTGGTATATATATATATAATGGAATATTAGCCATAAAAAGAACAAAATAATGCCATTTGCAGCAACATGAATGGACCTGGAGATTATCATATTAAGCGAAGTAAATCAGAAAGAGAAAGACAAATACCATATGATATCACTTATATGTGGACTCTAAAATACGACACAAATCAACATATCTATGAAACAGAAACAGACTCACAGACAGAGAACAGACTTGTGGTTGCCAAGAGGGAGGAGGGTGGGGAGGGAATGTTGGGAGTTTGGGATTAGCAGATGCAAACTATTATATATAGAATGGATAAATAACAAAGCCCTACTGTATAGCACAGGGAACTATATTCACTATCCCGTGATAAACCATAATGGAAAAGAATATGAAAAAGAATATATATATATATGTATAACTGAATCACTTTGCTGTACAGCAGAAATTAACACAACATTGTAACTCAACTATACTTCAATAAATTTTTTTAAAAGGGAAAAATGTAATAAAAAATCTTCTCCATAGATATCTTACTTATCTTTTGTAGGATTTATTCCTAGGGACTTAATATTATTAAATGTGAATGTACCATGAGGATTTTTCAAGATATCTAGTTTTACATGACCAGAAATTAATTTTTGAGGTTTTGAACTTTGTTTCAAAGAGTTGGCTGGAAACATGTTTTATCTATGTTTGAATATGCCACTTTAAAAAATCCATTTTCTAACTTATTATTCCTTTTATAATTGTAACTCGTATGTCCCAGACCTTCTCAGCCTGGGAGATTATATTTCTATTGCTGCTCAACATTAAAATGGCCCTCCATCCCCATGATGCTTTACTGCAGGAATCCAGGGTTTATCTGGTTGTCTCCCTCCCACCAAGGACTCCTGAGGCTCAAGCAGAGATGATTATAGGTTCCACAGATCTCTCCTGGGTGCTACTTGCTGCAAGCCTGGGTCTCACCACAGTCGGCTGACTCACAGCAAGTCTTCAAGAGGATGCTGCTCCCTGGCTGGTAATTTACCTCTTCCCAAGTGTGAAAGTATAGCCATCCTTGAATTCCTTGAGTAGTGGCTAAGCCAGGAACTAAAGGTTCAAGATTACAGAGGTGGCACATAGGGGGACAACATAGTGAGTAATGGACAACTGCCCCCAGTGTGACCCAGGCACAGAATTGTGCCTCTGGGAGGCAGGAGCCAGCTTCTCCCCACCATAGTCCTCCTCTTAAGCCTTCAACTCCAAACCAGCTCTCACAAGACCCAGAGAGAGGAATGGGGTTTTGAATCTTCTGCCTCTTTATTCCTCATTTCCCATCCGAAGGTAAAAGTTTTCTCAAAATGGTTGACCATGGGAAATACTGCCTCCTTTAGGGGGAAACCTTATCTGATAACCAAAGGGGTGTGGCATTGTGCAGTGGGCCCTAACCAGACAGTCATGTCAGAACATAATGGTCCAATGTGAGTGTATGCTGGGTTACACTGTCTTAAATAATTCCTACATGGATAGGGTGGATATTGTCGGAGATACTGAAGGCTGACTCAGTTCCAAATCCATTCCTGGGCAGTTTGTGCAGCCTCGTTTGCCTTGCCCTCAGGAGGAATGGCTCTGGGCACCAGTACATCTACAGGAAAGAGGGTAAGATCCCAGGGAGAAGCTTGTTCCGGTGGAGGGAGTCCAGGAGGATGGATTGTAGCGATGTCATCTGTGCTTGGATCATATGAAAGGGGAGGACACTGAGTGTGGACACTGAGTGTTAACACTGATGAACTAATCTCACCAGGCATAAGTAGGGTCCACTGCCTCACTGGTGGCCAGAGTGCACAGGGCTACTGCTCAGCCATGGCCAGAAGTGAAGGGCCACAGAACCAGTCCTCAGAGAGAGCAGCCAAACTCCCTCTGGTCAGGGTAAGACTTCCCGTGGTCAGGGTGCATACACAAGTGGGGCAGGAGTATGGGGACAAGACACCTAACAGCAGCTTTCAGAGGTGATGTCAAAGCTGAAATCCTGGGACGGCCCAGGAGATGCTGCATTTTCCAGAGGCTGGGAAGGGAGTGTTCATCACAACCATCCCAGTGCCCAGCAGTGGCTGATGGCTCCAGAACCCTGCTCGGTGCTTTTCAGGTGTCATCCCCTTTATTGTACACAGTCCTGTAAGTATGGCACTGGGTTACTCCTGGGGAAAAGGTGAGTAAGGGCAGAAAGTTGGCAACCAGGCCTTGGGTCGGCTATAGCTCAGAAGCCCTTGCTTTTTTTTTTTTTTTTTTTTTTTTTTTAAGATGTGTCCCTTATTTATCCTTATAGTTGTTGGGTTTTTTTATTTTTTATTGAAGTATAGTTGATTTACAATGTTTCAGGTGTACAGAAAAGTGATTCAGTTTTACATATATGTGAAAAGAATACATATATTCTTTTTCAGTCTTTTCCATTATAGGTTATTACAAGATATTGCATATAGTTCCCTGTGTTATACAGTAGGTCCTTGTTGTTTATTTATTTTACATATAGTAGTTTGTATCTGCTAATCCCAAACTCCTAATTTATCCCTTTCCTTCCCCCCTTTCCCCTTTGGTAACCATAAATTTGTTTCCTAGGTCCGTGAGTCTATTTCTGGTTTGTAAATAAGTTCTTTCGTATCATTTTTAAGATTCCACATATAAGTGATATCATATGATATTTATCTTTCTCTGTCTGATTTACTTCACTTAGTATGATAATCTTTAGGTCCATCCATATTGCTGCAAATGGCATTATTTCATTCCTCTTTATGGCTGAGTAATAGTCCATTGTATATATGTATATATATATACCACATCTTCTTTATCCATTCATCTGAGAATCCCTTGCTCTTAATCCCCGTCCTGTTCACTTCACTTGTTCAGACAAAAAAAAAAGAGCAAAAACAACAAAATGCAGGGGTTTTTTTTTGGGGTGGGGGAGGTGCTTGCTGTTTTGTTTTTAGCTACATATTTAGTAAATTAAAAAAAAAAAGTGACTGTGAAAGGGGCAGCCACAGGTAATCATGAGCCCAAGCCCTCTGGAAAACCTTGTACACACACCTTGAGTCAGCAATTCTGTTTCTGTGATGAACACACTCCAAGTCTCTGAAATTTACCTTAAGAAAATAACTGAAATGTGGACATAGCTTTTTAGTCCATTCCCTTGGATATTCTAGCCACAAATAGGAATAATGGTTTCTCTCCACCATTCAAATATCCATGCCCCACGTCTAGTTCATGTTTATGGCATTGCTTTTGAACGTCCAGCTCCAGGTTAAACGATTATAATTGTTATCTGCAATCCCGCCTACTTCTCCATCCACCTGTCTGCCCACTCCCTTCTTAATTCCCCCAGAAAGGAGAAGGTGTTAATTGGATTGGCCAAAGCCCAGGAAACTGGTAGTGGGCGGGGTCACTGTCTATTAAAGGTACAGGCAGCCATGCTCTGTCTCTTTCACTTGATGCACCAGAATCTTAGGCTGCACTCTGCCCTGCCCCGCACTGAGGACTGGCCTGAGCAAGCTGTTCATTGCTTCCTGTGCCGTGGAACTCACCAGAAGGGGACAAGACCCCAAGACTGAGACTCAGGCTGAGGGAGCATCGAAGCTGCCTGCTCCAACTGGGCTTTGATTAGAAAGGTCTACACAGGTCATTAGGCTCTGGTCCAGCTATCACATGGCACTTGAGTGCCCTTCTGCTCTTCTCCATGTTTGGATGAGCTCTCTCAGGAGCCTCACAGCAGGAGAGGGATTGGTGAGATGGGATTCAGGCTTCCCTTGGATCTTCTGGCCAAATACTATCAGTTTCCACCAGAACCGCACCTTTATTCTGCTCATTTAGGCTCGGCCTGCAGGATTTCACGTTCCTCCCACTCGGAGGGATCAGAGCAGAGTCAGCAACTTCTTCTGGGTGCAGTGGCCCCTCCTCAGCTCTCATCTTCCGCGGGCACACGTGGCAAGGGGTCAGAACTTCTGGAGCCCCTCCTTCTCTCCACATCGTCTCCGTGATTCTCTCACAGTCAGTCATGAGCTGTTGCCAAGGCGTGGGCTTCACAGCTTCGGGTGGCAGCTGGCACTGGAGGCAAGCCAGATCTCTGCACTCCCACCTCACCCCACCTCCTCCATTTTATCCTGTTCTGGCAGGAATGGGCCAGCTTACCCTCCCTCCGTTTCACGAGGGAGAAAGAGGCAGCCCCAGATAAAGTCACAAGGAATCAACAAACCAGTCTCTCCAACTATTCGATGGTTTGCAGCAGCTGAGGAAGGTGATGCCCCTCTCCTCACATGCTGGGGAGATTCCCTGGGCTGTCCCTAGGGGTGTGGCCACAGGGGGCCCTGGACAGTGATCCGGGAGCATCTTCCAGCCTTTAGAGGTGGTTATGGATGTCTGTTCTGAGTGTCTCCCTCACCCCACCAGACCTCAAAGGAGGCGGGGTGCAAAGCTAGAGGAAAAACGAAAACTCACAGGGAAGTCCTCACAAGCAATTTAGACAGTTTCATGCAGCATGAATCATTATAAACTTATTTCTGATAGAAAAAAGGTGTTGGGGAATCATAGCAGCCCAGTATCATGGCCTGCCCACACCCTGCCCACCCAACAGCAAACAGCTTGGAAGAAGCCAAGGCAACACTTAAAACTTCCAAAAATTAGGTAATTGATCACCATGCAAATGAATTTTTGGTAAATTTGATCTGTTTTGGAAAGCAGCTAAGGCCTCTAAGAATCTTAACAGAGAAACACCTTGTTTTGTTCTGATCTTAGCAGGGATGTCTCATAAGTTTTTCTGTTGATTATTAACAGTAGCTGTTGGTTTTATATTGCTATTATCTTTACCATATGAAGCAAGTATTCTTTATATCTACATTTTAAAGCATTTTTATCAGTATTTTGGTTTTTTAACAGTATTTCTAGTTAAAGTTTTCTTTCTCCAAATCTATTAAAGGAAATTACTCTAGCATAACTTTAGGGTTTTCTCCCCCTACTCTCAGAGCTTTGCAAGTGAGTCTTGTGGGAGAAGAGTAGGCATTTTGTAATTCACAGACCACTTGCTTGCTATGTAAATGACAGGATCCAAGAGAAAATAGTTATATTTCTATTGTCTTTGGTATATTTGTCAGAGACAGGAAATCCTAATAAAGAAAACAATTTTGGGAGGGGGCTTAGATTTAGAGCTTAATTAGCCTTGATTTTACAAAGGCACATTTTAAACCTATTAATTTCTGTTACCTAGGAAAATCAGATAATGCTGTTCATGTCTGGAAGCTGTCTAGTTAGTAGATCATCGCTCAGACAAGTAACTAATTGAAATTCACCATGAAGGGAAATTAAAATTAATGGCAATTGTTCCTTTCAGCAGATTATGACATACAGTTCACAGATCCATTTTAACTGCTCAGAGCAAAAAGCAAACCCAAATTGCCCAGAAGGACCAGAAGGAAGAATTTTTCAATATTTGTAGGTTTCCTTCTCCCTTTTCCTTCTAATCTTCCCTAACTAGAAAATACTTTGGAATTCCTTTGTTCTCTATGATAGGTTATATCCTCTCTCCCCAGCATGCATTTGTGTGCCATCATCCTGTGCTGTGTTCTTGCAAATGATGATGGCTGCACCGTCTGCTCTTTCCTGTCTTCCATTCCTATGCATCACACAATGCCCACTGCCAGGGGGACCTTCCCTCCTCCCATGATAGCCCAACAGAAACCCCTGGGAATGCTGGAGTCTTCAAGCCACGATTAGATATTATAGAGTAGCATTATGTGTGAGCAAAATAAGTGGGCACTTACCATGGAGCCATGGGACCTGATAAACCATTCTGTTTTATTTCTTTGGCGTAAGTTTTGTTCTCTTCTCTTGGTCTTCTTTTTAACATGCATAGGGTTCTGTGTACCACATATGATGCTTTGAGGGTTAATGTAACTTCCAAAGTCCAACCTGGTGTAACTGGTATAATCTATTTCCTCTGTGTTCTATTGTCTAAGGTTTGCTAGGATTCCTGCTAGGATTCCAGGAATCTCAGTCCTCTCAAGACTTTGATCAGGAGGTTCCCGTCGATCTTGCCCGAAAGTTAAGCTGTCAGTACATCTGCTAGTCCTCCGTGCCACAATACCCTTACCCTGAGCAGCCACTTCTCACCAGCAGACTCTTCCCTTTCTGCATGCACAGTTTTATTTACACTTGCCAATAGAATTCATCATTGCAATTAGTCTTGCTGGTTTGAAAAGAATGTGTGATTTTGGAGTTGAAAACAAAGGATCTGGTTCAAAAAAATAAACTAGCATTTAGAGACTACCTAATATATCTCATATCACAAATTATAAAACCTTTGACCAACTTACCTCATTTAATTTAACCTGAAAAACAAATGTACAAGGTGTTTGATTTTTACAAAAGTGTAAAATAATGTACTAAACCTGCCCAAGATCACTTGGATAATCAGGAACAAGGATTTGGGCTCCAAAGCCCATGCCCTTTCTCTCACCAAGATGGAAAAGGTTAGGCATGTGGAAACAAGGCAAAAGTGGCTAAAATATCATAGGATCAAGCAGACCTCCTTGAAGTAAAACCTAAAGAACCATGGAGAGTTATAACAATGTGAGTAACAAGTAACAAGTAATAACAATAATTGCAAAAATAATGTAAAATTATTATGTGACGGGCACTGGAATTATAATCTCACTACCACAAGTCAGGTGCCATTGTTTTTACAGATGTCACCGAGGACTGCTGAGGTTAGGTGCCTCACTCAGGGTCTCTAATCTGGGTCTGTCTTCCCACCTGCAGAGTCCGGCACTTCCCACCACTCTGCCCACTGGTGTGTGGTGTATTGAGGCACTGCCTGGGAACACCGTGTGGGACCAGCCATGTCTGCAGCTCTGCTGATTCTCAGGTGGGATTACATGGCGGAGCAAAATTGTCAGGGCTGGAATTTAAAGTACTATTCAAATCATAGGAGCTCTCCATTGTTTCACCACTCTAGGTCTTTCTTCCAATCCCACATCATCTACTTGCATGTCAAAGGGTGAGTGTTTCTGGCAAACAAGAGTTATCAAACCCAGGTGTGTTTTCAGTTAAAAAAACAAAGAGGACTTCCAATTTGGGTTAAGAGCACATTGGTATAATTCAGACCAAACCTCCCACTGAGGACAATGAGAAAAGCTGAGTAAAGCTGTAAATCCATGAGTTCATTTGATGATACTTAAACAAAACAAAACTTCATTATTCATTTTTGGAGGACACTAGGGAATCAACTCATTACTCTAAAATCTAGTAAATGAAAAGAAAAAATTCAAGCATTTGTCTTTCCTTTCCTGTACAAGTAACCAAACGGTTGATAAAGAGAAGTTTCTCTCTACAGTATTCTTAATAGTCTGGCTAATAAGTGAAGAAGGCATGATGGAATTAGAATATCATCATTTCATAGTCCCCAGTGAATTAATGGATCTGGGTATTAATTATGAATGACTGCTAACATCTCAAAAACAAAGACAATCGGGGTAAGTTTAAATGCCACAAAGCTTACTGTTCTTACTGAGATTCAGCCAGTTTTTCTTGCATAAATGCATCCAGAGTTCCCAAAAGCCCTTAGTTAATTTCCAGAGTTCTAAAAATGTTTATTCTAATACTTTTTGCCCTTTTCATTGTTGCCTTTATGAAGGGGTGAATTTTCCAAGGTCCTTACTCCACTTTCAATAATGGCACTCAGATTTGTTTATTTTTAAAATATATTTGTCCAGACATTTCACAGTAAAGGAAACAAAAAGTACTCTAAAATATATGAAAAGATGCTCAATCTCAATTATGAAACTATGTCAAACACTTTTTGTAAACATTTACTATGAAACAATGATTGCAACTTGATATTAATGTATTGTCTGACTCTGATGTAGTATCTGAAAAGAAATAAAGATTAAGACACAGTTTCAAAAAAAAAGAATAAAGAAAAAGTGCTTGTATCTCTTCAGGCTGAAGATAATTGCAATGAATATATTAGTGGGTTCCCTGTCAACAGTGTTCTGCAAATAGACAGATGGGCTGACCGACTGACTACCACAGACTATTTGAACAGAGAATGGGTGAAAGCTTCCCAAATTTAATGAAAAACATTGATTACACATCTGAGAAGCTCAATGACCTCAAAGTAGAGGAAATTCAAAGAGATCCACATCTAAGCATAAAATTGAACTGTCAAAACCAAAGACCAAAGGAACAAAAATTGTTGAGATTAGATTTCACGTTGTGTTCTTACTACAATAAAAATGTGTAATATTTAAAAAGTTTAATATTTAAAATTTAAGTTAGAATTTTTAAAAACAATTTTAAAGAAGGAGAAATCAAGACATTCCAAGATAAACAAGAACTGTGAGTTTGTCACTAACATACCTGCCCTAGAGGAAATACTAAAGGAAGTTCTTCAGCCAATAAAGGACACTAGGTAGTAATTCAAATCAACAAGAAGAAATAAAGATCACCAGTAAAAGTAACTGTAACAGGGAAGAGCCAAATTGGACTCCATGTTGGATCTGCTCCTTTTATTTTAACCTTTGCTTTCCACTGCTTTTGTTCACTGAAAGGATACTGCCTATACATAAAGGCCTGCCTCGGGGTACCCTGTCCCTCTGCCTGAATGTTAAACCAAAGTGCCTTTTTTCGGGGAAACATCAGGACCCTGTTCCACCTGTGGATGGCTACAAGAAAGAAGAAATGAACACATCCCCTCCCCCAGACTGGCCATTCCAGGTGATATTTGCAAAACTTACGGCCTTTTTACTTTATTTCCTCATCTCCTCCCCCTCTCTGTGCTATAAAAGAAACTGGCGTCCAAACCCAGATAAGATGGTTATTTTGAGACTTTAGTCTGTCATCTTTTCTCGGTCTGCTGGCCTTCTGAATAAAGTCCTATTCCTTGCCTCAACACCTCGTCTCTGATCTACTGGCCTTTCGTGCAGCAAGCAGAGTGAGCTGGGACTCGGTAACATAACTATCTAAGTATAACAGACAGTAAAAATGTACTTTTAGTTTGTAACTCTTTTTTCCTTATCTTATTTAAAAGACAACTGCATAAAGCAATACTTATAAGTCTATATTGATAGACACAATATGTATAAAGATGTAACTTGTGACAATAACACTACAAAGGAAATGTAGGATTGGAGCTATATAAGACCAAATATTTTAGATGCTGTTGAAATTAAATTGGTGTTGATCTGAACTAGATTGTTATATATTAAGATGTTAATTGTAATTCCCAAGGCAACCACTAAGAAAATAATGCAAAAATATATAGTAAAAAAATGACAAAGGAATTAAAATCATACACTAAAAAGTATCTAACACAAAAGAAGGCAGTAATAGAGGAATAGAAGGACAAAAATGACATAAGATATGTAGAAAAGAAATAGTAAAATGACAGACATGAATTGTACCTTATCAGTATTACATTAAGTGTCGATGGATTAAACTCTTCAGTTAAAAGATGGGGATGTGGACTTCTTGGTGGCACAGTGGTTAAGAATCCACCTGCCAATGCATGGGACACTTGTTTGAGCCCTGCTCCAGGAAGATCCCACTTGCTTTGGAGCAACTAAGCCTGTGAGCCACAACCACTGAGCCTGTGTGCTACAACTACTGAAGCTCACATGCCTAGAGCCCATGCTCTGCAACAAAGAGAAGCCACCATAGTAAGAGCCCGCGCACCACAATGAAGAGTAACCCCCACTCACCACAACTAGAGAAAAGCCCGCGCACAGCAGTGAAGACCCAACGCAGCCAAAAAATAAATAAATAAATTTATTAAAAATAAAAGATGGGGATGTAACTAGATGCTGGCTAGATTTAAAGAGACATATAGTGTGAAAGTACAAGGATGGGAAAAGGTATATCATGCAAATAGCAACAAAAAGAGAGCCAAAGTGGCTATACTAATATCAGACAAAATAGACTTTAAGACAAAAATTGTTATTAAAGACAAAGAAGGACATTTTATAGTGATAAAAGGGACAATCCATCAAGAAGAAATAATACTTATATATGATCCTAATAACAGAACCCCAAAACACATGAAGTAAAAATTGACAGAATGGAAGGGAGAAATAGACAATTCTCAAGAACCTGGAGACTTAAATACCCCATTTCCAATTATGGTGTGGTACAATAAGAAATAGATTTGATCTTTTCCCCCAGTTCTTGGCACAAAGCTAGAAAAACCCTTGGAATTTCCTGAAAGGAGTGTCTTTTGTTACTCATAAGGAGCTTCATTTGAGAACACCTGAGTTTATGCTAATGAGGTAACTTAGGGTGCAGTTCCCACACAGCCTCATGTTGGGGCTGGTTGCCAGAAAGACCAAGTAATTATAGGGTTGGAACTTTCAGCCCCATTCACTGACCCCAGGGAAGGGGGTGGGTGCTGGAGATTAAAGTTCTGTAAAACCTCTTGACCGCCAAGATCTGATGAGCTTCTGGGTTGGTGAGTGCATCCACATGGTGGGAGAGCAGCACATCTCAGTTCTATGGAGAATGAAGCTCCTGCACTTGGGACAGTTCCAGACCTTGCCCTATGTACTTCTTCATCTGGCTGTTCCTCAATATCCTTTATAATAAACTGGTCAGTGTAAGTAAATGTTTCTCTGAATTCTGTGAGCCAGCCTAGCAAATGAATTGAACTCAAGGAGAGGTCTGTGGGAACCTCTGATTCATAGCTGGTCAATCAGAGGCACAGGTAACAACCTGGCTTTGTGATTGGCATCTGAAGTGGGAGCAGTCTTATGAGACTGAGCCCTTAACTTGTGGAACCAGACACTATCTCCAGGTTAATAGTGTCAGAACTGAGTTAAATTTGTGGGATACCAGTCAGTGTCCACTGAGAACTGGAGAATTGCTTGGCAGTATTGGAAAGCATTCAAGAAATGGATAGAACAACTAGACAAGAGATCAAGGAAAAAGAAGACTTGAATAATACTACTAACCAAATAGACCTAACAGACATCTGTAGAGCACACCACCCAACAACAGCAGAATACACATTCTTCTCAATGGACATGGAACACTCTCTAGGGTGGACCATACGTCAGGCCATAAAACAAGGTTCAGTAAATTTAAAAGGATTCAAATCAAACAAGGTATGTTCTCTGTCTACAGTGGAACTAAATTAGAAATTAATAACAGAAGGAAACTTGGGAAATTCACAATGTGTGGAAATTATGTAATAACCAGTGGGTCAAAGAAGAAATCACAAGAGGAATTAGAAAACACCTTGAGATGAATGAAAATGAAAATACAGTGTACATTATGAGATGTTGTGAAAGCTGTGCTCAGAAAGCTATTTATAGCTGCAAATACCTACACTATAAAAGAAGGATCTCAAATACAAAACCTAACCTTGTTCCTTAAGAAATCAGAAAAAAGACCAAACCAAACCCAGAGCAAGAAAAGGGAAGGAAATAATAAAAATTAGAATGGAAATAAACAAAGTAGAGAATAGAAAAACAATACAGAAAATAAATGAAATCAAAAGTTGTTTCTTTGAAAAGATCAACAAAATTGACAAACCTTTAGCTAGACTACCAAGTTAAAAGAGAGATGATTCAAATTACTAAAATCAGGAAAGAAAGAGGGGATGTTATTACTAACCTTACAGAAATAAAAAATGATTATAGGAGAATATTATAAACAATTATATGCCAACAAACTAGAAAACCTAGATGAATTGGACAAATTCCTACAAAGATACAAACTACCAAAAATTATTCACGAATTAGTAGAAAATCTGCATAGGCCTGTAAGAAGAAAAAGATTGAACCAGCAATCAAAAAATTCCTACAAAGGAAATCCCAGGACCAGATGGCTTCACCAGTGAATTCTACCAAATTTTTAAAGATGAATTAACACCAATTCATCACAATCTCTTCCAAAAAAATCGAAGAGGAGAGAAGTTAGGAGAGAATACCTCCTAACTCATTCTATGAGGTCAGTATTACCAAAATCAGATAAAGACACCCCAAGAAAAGAAAACTACAGACCAATATCTCTTATGAATATAGAAGCAAAAATCTTCAACCGAATACTAAGCAAACCAAATCCAGCAGCAAATAAAAAGGATTTATTCCAGGAATTAAAATTTGATTCAATATAGAGAAATGAGTCAATGTAATACACCAGATTAATAGACTAAAGGAGGAAAAATCCATACGATCATCTCAGTAGATACAGACAAAGCATTTGACAAAACCTAATACCCTTCATGACAACACTCAATAAACTAGAAATAGAAAGGAACTTCCTCAACCTGATAAAGGGCATCTATGAAAATTCCACAGCTTACAACATATTGGGTTGACCCAAAAGGTCGTTCCGGTTTTTCCGTAACATCTTATGGAAAAACCCAAACAAACTTTTTGGCCAACCCAATACTTAAATGGGGAAAGACTGAGAGCTTTCCTACTAAGATTGGGAATAAGACAAGGATGTCCGCTCTCACCATTTCTATCTAACATTGCACCGGAAGCTCTAGAAAGAGCAGTTAGATGAGAAAAAGAAATAAAAGGCATTCAGAATGGCAAGGAGGAACTAAAACTATCTCTATTTGCAGGTGACATGATTGTGACCTTGCAAGGCAGGTGCTGGAATGGTCCCTGGCCATCTTCTAGCCTCACTGGGTCTTTTTTTTTTTTTTAGATTATTTTTTTTGATGTGAACCATTTTTAAAGTCTTCATTGAATTTGTTGCACTATTGCTTCTTTTTTTTTTATGTTTTGGGTTTTTTGGCCTTGAGGCATGTGGGATCTTAGCTCCCTGACCAGGGATCGAACCTGCACTCCCTGCATTGGGAGGCAAAGTCTTAACCAATGGACTGCCAGGGAAGTCCCTCCATGAGGCCTTGGCATCCTCTTGCTCCGTGGCAGCATCTGCTACTGAGGTGAGGCTGCCAGTTGTCAGGTTCACACTATCTTTCTCCTCCTTGTCCCAAGGACAGGGCCTCTTTGGGTCTGCTGACCCTCTTGCCCAGCCGCCTGCAGCACACTGGGGGCACATGCCTCTATGAAGCTGTCCTCAGGTCCATCCACCAAGATGCCTCACTCAGCCATGGATACAGCACTTCCCAGGTGCCATGTCGGAGGTAGATCTTTTAACCTCCCAGTCTACCCCTGGGGGTTCGAGGCCCCAGCTTTCCCAGAGGGAGTGAGCTTTTTGAGTTGGGATGTGGAAGGACATTTCTGTGAGGAGCCTGAAGACACAGTGATATGGAGCACTGATTTATAATGCATCAATATTCTAAGGGATAATTCCCATTATTGGAAAAGTCTGGGAAGAACAGCATCTGTGGAGGAAAGAATCAGAAGAAATCACAGCATAGTGTGTGAGGGGCGGATATGAAAGGTTTCATTGGCAGAGGGGACTGGATGGACCATGGCAGGGAGGAGGATGGTGCAGGAGCATCCCAGCTGTGATGAGCCCAGGTAGCAGAGGCCCGATGAGGCACACGGGCTGTGGGCCTGGTCAGCAGCCTGAAGTCTTTGCTCAGGGTTATAGAGAGATTAGTGCCCAAAGAGCTATACCTGGAGACTGGGTGCCAGTGGGGCCAGCACCAGGCCCTGGGGTTTGGGGAAAGAGGTTCAGTAGCTCCAAAGAGGTTCACTTTGTGAGAGAAAAGGCAACATTTCTGATGAACAACTTCCAAATATGTCACTTACTCATGGTTCTTCATAGAAACTGGTTTAAACCTCCATCTTTCGCCTGCAGCAGGAGCAAGAAATCCACTGGAAAAGCTGGCAAGGGCATTCCCATGGGCCAGGCAGTTGTGCAGCTCAATTCAAATCAGTTTTACTCAGCACAGATGCCTCAATTTCTCCCTTATTTTCAGCATGATGCTATCACTGTTTCATAATTGTGAACCCTTACCTAAAAATCATTGATTGGGCTTCCCTGGTGGCACAGTGGTTGAGAGTCCGCCTGCCGATGCAGGGGATGCAGGTTCGTGCCCCGGTCCGGGAAGATCGCACATGCCGCGGAGCAGCTGGGCCCGTGAGCCATGGCCGCTGAGCCTGCGTGTCCGGAGCCTGTGCTCCGCAACAGGAGAGGCCACAACAGTGAGAGGCCCGCATACTGCAAAAAAAAAAAAAAAAAAAAGACATAATTGATTAAATGTGCAGATAAGTGGGTTTACTTGTTATTGCTTTTGTTCATATGTATTTACAAATGAGAAAAAGGTCTTGGTCGGATCATGTGTCCTGATTTTTGACTCAGAAAAGACCAATACTTCAACTCCCTGCTATATGAATAATGTAGTGACCAAGGTTCAGTCTCCCAGGTCTCACCGGAGTCAGGGCAGGAACAAGTGTAAAAATGGGTGCTATAGGCAGTGAGCACTGTAAGTTCAAAGACAACCTGCTGCACCTGGTCCAAAACCTATAAAGGTGGAAACCATTCCTCCCACCCCCTAGGCCACTGGGCAAATACCCACTTGCCCTCTGAGGTCATTCGGTCTTGAGCTGCAAATTTTTATGATGTCTAAACAGGCACTCTGAGCAGAAAGAAACACAAAGCACGTCACTTATGGATTTCTTTGGATACAATGGGAAGAGTATGAATAGGTTTCTGTGTCACATAGCCTAGGTTCTAAACCCAGCCCCGCCACTGAGACTGGTGCAGCCATAGGGAAGCTCCTTAATCCACTTGACTCCCCAGTTTCCTTTCTGTGAAAGGGGTTGCTCAGATCTACTTCACATGTTGTTGGGAAGATTAGGGAAGGTCTATTCAAGAGTGTGTCCACAGCAGGTGTTAAATAAATGCCTGTTCCTGCTCCTTCCTACAGTGGAAGGAAGAGATGATCCAAGCTAATTTGGGACCAGTAGAGAACTCTGCACTGCCTGGGGACAGACGGACTTCCCTTGCTCTTGGATTCATTTGGGTGCCCAGGCTCAGGTTCCATCTAAACAGAATTTGGTTGCACAATGGAGACTTCAGCTTGAAAATATGTGATTTGTTTCCCTCTCCCTCTGCCGTCACAAAGGGACGGCAACCCTCCTGAACAATGCATGAACTCCTCAGAGGGCTTATCTTCACTGATCCTCCAGCTCAGCCACGCTAAGGCCATACATCCTGTCTCCACAGAAAGTGTCACATCCTGGAACACAGCCTGCCTTCCCTGGCTCTGGGCCTTTCACCTCCCAGGCTGACGTCAGTCCTGCCCTCCTTGGAGCTATGCATGAACTGAAGAGGGTTTCTGCAGCGAGTCCCCACCCTGGGGTTTTCAATGGCCATCACGTGGGGGAGCAAGACAGCGGAGGCGTCTCTGGCGCTAGCCGTCTCTGATGATGTAACCTGAGAACCCTCGGTTCACCAAGCCAAGCGCTGAGTTGGCCGGAGTTCCTACAATCACAGCACCCAGGCCTCCACGTGGCATAAAGAGGGGCATTGTCTCAGCAGCGTTAGAGATGATTAAATGAATAAGGCTGGGAGCAGGACTGCTTATTATTACCTGACCTCAGCTGATTCTGTGCCCAAACAGTGAAATATAGGCAATTCATGGAATTCTTTTCTTTCTTTCACAATAATTACACAACACAAGTTGTACAAGCCTGCTGCCAGTGGTATTTGCACATCAGTGTCTTACAGACCAAACTCCACATTGACGTTTTTTCTCTGTGTTGAAAGATCATCACTAAAATGTCTTTCTTTCTTTCTTTTTTCCTTCCTTCCTTCCTTCCTTCCTCTTTCTTTCTTTCTTTCACCAAAAGCTTATATCTGCCTTGGCCCACATGTCACAAATTACAATATGGCTGAGACTGACCTGTTAGTTCAGCTGGAAAGCCACCTTAATTCTTGACAGTGGGGCTGCCATGTATCCAACATGATCTGAGTCCTCACACTCAAGTGATGACCCTTTACCTCATCATGCTCAAACACCTTCTCCCTTTCCAAGTCCTCAGCACTGTCTCCAATCTCCCTATTCAATCAAACTTTTAGCCATTACACCAGCAGAGGACCTACTACCCACTCTATCCAGATGATCAAGGTGGCACCTGTAAACGATATACTTCCTTTCCTGTTCCTCATCTGCATTCACTCCCCCCACTCCCGCCATCTTTACCTCCATCTCTCCAGACTCAGAGGACCAGGTTCTATACTTGGTTTCAGAGACAACCCTTCCCCCACAGCAAGCAAGAGGAAAGAAAGAAATAAACTGGAAAACTGGAAAACAATAAATAAAATTAATGAAACAAAGAGCTGGTTCTTTGAAAAGCTCAATAATATTGACAAACTTCTAGCAAAACTGGCAAATAAAAAAAAAAGAGAGAAGACACAAATTACCAATATCAGGAATGAAATAGATATCACTACAGACCGTGCAGACATAAAAAAATAAGGGAATACTACAAATAACTCTACGCACACCAATCTGACCAGTTAGATAAAACAGATCATTCCTCAAAAAACACAAACTACCAACTTACAAATAAAAAATAGATTTGAATAGTCCTATAACTATTAAGAAAATCGGATCTATAATTTTTAAACTCCCCAAAAGGATCTCCAAGACAAGATGATTTTACTAGAGAATTCTACCAAACATTTAAGAAGATTTAACACCATTCTACACAATGTCTTCCAGAAAACAAAAGAGAAGGAACATTTTCCAATTCCTCTTATGAAGCTAATATTACTCTGATACCAAAACCAAAGACAGTATAAAAAAAGAAAAATACAGACTGATAGCCCTCATGACTATAGATGCAATGCAAGCAAGACTGGTTCAATATTTGAAATCAATCAATATAATTCATCAAATTAATAGGCTAAAGAAGAAAAAAATCACATGATCATATCAAATGGTGCAGGAAAGATTTTTGACAAAATTCAATACCCATTCTTTTTTTTTTTTTTTTTTTTGTGGTACGTGGACCTCTCACTGTTGTGGCCTCTCCCATTGTGGGGCACAGGCTCCAGACACGCAGGCTCAGCGGCCATGGTTCACGGGCCCAGCCGCTCCGCGGCATGTGGGATCTTCCCGGACCGGGGCATGAACCCGTGTCCCCTGCATCGGCAGGCAGCCTCTCAACCACTGCGCCACCAGGGAAGCCCAATACCCATTCTTGATAAAAACTTTCAGAAAAAAATAAGAATAGAGGAGAACACCCTCAACTTGACAAAGAGTGTCTACAAAAGCCTACAGCTAACATTATTCTTCATGGAGAAAGACCAAACGCTTCCTCCCTTAGATTAGGAACAGGGCAAGAATGTCTTCTCCACTCTTGTTTAAAAACTTCTCGAAGTTCTAGCAGGTAGAATAGGGCAAAAACAAAATTTTAAAAATAATATAACATAACATAAAATAATATAATCATACAGATTGGGAAGCAAAAAATAAAACTGTCTCTGTTTGCAGATAACATGATTGTCTACATAGAAAATCCCAAGGAATATATATATTTTTAAAACCCTCCTAGAACTAATAAGTGAATTCAGCAAGGTTTCTTTATAAACATATAAAAATTATTTCTATATACTAGCAATGAACACATGGACATTGAAATTAAAAATACAATACCATTTACAAACTAAAAAGAAAAGAATACTTAGATATACATTGAACAAAACATGTACAGAACTTCTATGCTGAATACTACATAACACTGATGAAAGAAATCGAGGAAAGCCTAAGTAATAGGAAAGATATAATACGTTTACAGATTGGAAGACTCAACACAATAAAGATGTCAATTCTCCCCAAATTGATATGTAAGCTTAACATGATTTCTATTAAAATATCAGCAGGAATTTTAAAGATATAGATTATTCTAAAATTTATATGAACAGGCAAAGGAGCTTAGAAAAGCTCAAACAATTTTGAAAAAAGAAGAACAAAGTAGGAGGAGTGTCTACCCAATTTCAAGACTTATAGGAATCAAGACAGGATTGGATCTGAAAAAGAATGGATATATGTATATGTATACTTGAATCTCTTTGCCATATACCTGAAACTAACACAACATTGTAAATCAACTGTACTCCAATATAAAATAAATATTAAAATTTAAAAATTTTTTAAAGTAACCACATTGAAAAATACCTATACATGTAAGAAAAAAAAAAACTGCATCGGAATTGATGAAGGGATAGACACATAGATCAATGGAACAGAGAATACAGAAATAGAGCATTACAAATTTGCCCAGCTTATTTAAAAATATTTATTTATTTATTTATTTATTTATTTGGCTGTGCCAGGTCTTAGTTGCAGCAGGCAGCCTCCTTAGTTGTGTCATGTGAACTCTTAGCTGCAGCATGCATGTGGGATCTAGTTCCCTGACTAGGGATCGAACCCGAGCTCTCTGCTTTGGGAGAATGGAGTCTTAACCACTGCGTCACCAGGGAAGTCCTCTTGCCCAGCTCATTTTTGACAAAGATGCAAAAGCAATTTAATAGAGGAAAGATAGCTTTTAAAACAAATGTTGGAATAATTAGACATAAAAATCAAAGAAAAAAAAAGAGCCTGTACCTAAGTCTCACATGTTACACAAAAATTAACTCAAAACTGAATTATGGACTTATACATAAAATACAAAACTATAAAACTTTTAGGAAAGAAAAACACAGGAGAAAATCTTTGCGATCTAGACCTAGGCAAAGAGTTCTTAGACTTTACCCCAAAAGCACAATCCATTAAAGGAAAAATTGATAAGCTTGATATCAAATTTATTTTCATAGAGCAAAGTTAAGTGGATGAAAAGATAAGCTATAGGGCAGGAGGAAATATTTTCAAACCACATATATGAAAAAGGACAGGTATCTAGAATAGATAAAGAACTCTCAAAACTCAAGAGAAAAAAGCAAACAATCCAATTAGAAATGAACAAAAGAGGGACTTCCCTGGTGGCCCAGTGGTTAAGACTGTGCCTTCCGATGCAGGGAGTGTGGGTTCGATCCCTGTTCAGGGAGTGAAGACCCCACATGGCTCAGGGCCAAAAGAAAAACAGAAAACAGAAACAATACTGTAACAAATTCAATAAAGACTTTTAAAATGGTCCACATCAAAAACATCTTAAAAAAAAAAAAGAAATGAACAAAAGACACAGAGAAACATTTCATTCAAGGGGAGGTACACATGGTAAATAAGCACATGAAGAGTTGTTCAACATCATTAGCCATCAAGGAAATGCAAATTAAAACCACAATGAGATATCACTATACACCTATCAGAATGGCTAAAACAAAAAATAATGTCACTATAAAATTCAGTGAGGATGCAGAGAAACAGGATACATTGTTGATAGGAATGGAAAATGGTAAAAATCTGGAAAAATATTTGGCATTTCTTTAAAAATTAAACCTGCAAATACCATACGCTCCAGGAATGGCATTCTTGGGTATTTATCCCAGAGAAGTGATGACTTAAGTTCACACAAAACCTTGTACCCAAATATTTATAGTGGTTTTATTTTAATAGGCAATAACTGGAAATAACTCAGATGTCTTTTAAGGGGTGAATGGTTAAACAAACTGTGGTACATCTTTTCCATGGAACACTAGTGCTATGGTCTAAATGTTTGTGCCCCTGCCCACATTTCATATGTTGAAATCTTAACCCCCAAATATGATGGTATTAGTAGGTGGGACATTTGGGAGATGCGTAAGTCATGAGGGTAGAACCCTTATGAATGAGATTAGTGCCTTATAAAAGAGGCTCCAGAGTGACCCCTAACCCCTTCCATCATGTGAGGACACAGAAGAAGGCACTGGCTATGAACCAGGAAGCGGGCCCTCATAACAGCATAACCATGCTGCTGTCTTGACCTTGGACTTCCAGCTTCCAGAGCTGTGAGAAGTAAATTTCTGTTGTTTATAAGCTATACAGTCTGTGGTACTTTGTTATTGCAGCCCAAATGAACAAAGATAAGTACTCAACAATAAAAAGGAATTATTAATACAGACACATGCACCAACATGGATGAATCTCCAGGGAATTTTGCTAAGTGAAAAAAACCAATCCCCTGAAGTTACATACTGTATGATTCCATTTATACAAGAGCCCTGACATGACACAATTACAGAAATGGAGAAGAGATTAGTGGTTGCCGGGAGCTAAGGAGAGGATGGGGAGGAAATAGGTGTGGTTACAAAAGGGGAACATGACGCCTCCTTGTGGTGATGGAAATGTTCTGTATCTTGACCATATCGATGACAATATCATGGTTGTGAAATTACACTGTGTAGTTTGGCAAGAAGTTAACATTGAAGAAACGGTAAACGTACAGGGGCTCTGTCTTGTGTTATTTCTTACAACTGCATGTGAATCTACATTTATCTCAAAAGTTTAATTGAAAAATAACTGCAGAAAAGAAAAATTGTCCCTGATGCTTTTTGTAAGGAGCCTCAGGGTAGACGGTTCGGTTTTGTTGACCAGACAACCTGTTGTGATGAAATGCTAAGGAGATGTAATCATGCAGAACAGAGGGAGAGAGAGAAAGAGAAAGAAAGGGATGGAGAGGCAGAGAAAGGAGGAAAAACTGGAGACATTTAGATTTAGAGACCTTGCCATAGGAAACAATGAGAAATCAGTTTGGGCATAAGAAGAATTGTTTAGGGATTTTAGGAGATATTTTTGTCCTTTGTAACCCTCTCTTCTGGGTCTAGAAGAATACTTTATTAAAGACCTGCATTACTTGTCAATTTTTTTAAAGGTGGGATCTGTGTTTATTTGGATGTGACACCATGGCAATGGTCTGCAAGGAAGCCTGGAACATTCAGGTCGTATGTGATGGTTTGTCTGGGTTTTGGACCTTTAGGTAAATTACGTCCCTAGAACTGTGACAAGAATGAGTTTCACGATGACCATCCAGTTGTTATGCTCATGGTACCAGGGAGCAGAGGTTGGCCCAGTAGGAGTTGTGCCATCCTTGGAAAGTCTCCTTCAAAAGAAGGAAATGGGGGCTATTCTACAATCAGAAATAGGACTGTGGAGGCATGAACTTTAAGGATGCAGGTCTGTGAAATGGAGAACCGCATATCTGTGGCTTTATGTAGGCAAGGCTGAGAGTCTAAGTCTTCAGAAAGTACAGGCTGAGAATTAGTACTTGCTCAGTATTGTATATATAAATGCACAATTTCTACAGATACTAGACTCTTTCATGGGTAAAGAGGTCAGTGGCAGACATGACTGGACATGTTCAGAACCCCGGTCTGGCTGCTGGAGGGCAGAAGGTCATGGAGGGACCATCCATCCATCAGACCCCCTGCTGTACCACACACGTCCATTCTGTGGTTAGACATGCCTCCAAACGCTGCAGGGGTGGCGGACGCCAGAGGCCGAAAGTCAAGGAGGTTAAGAGGGTGAGTGGAGCCTGGCCCTAATAATTACCTGTGGGCACAAAGCCACAGAGACCAGTTCTGGCTGAATGCCTGCCAGCCCTAGAAAGGCTCTACAGTAGAGTGGAGACGTGCTGGAATTCAGAGTTCACCACTGTGTGTCAAGGGGAACGGGAACAGTGTCCGTGGTCAGGACCTCAGGGCTTCTGCAGCAGTTCATTCCAGGGCACAGCCAATTGCTGTTTGCAAAGGCAGCTGGCCCAGGTAACCGAGCAATTAATGGTCAAGTTCATGAGCAAACTTCAGTTTCCCCAGGAAGCCTGATTTCTTGCTGTTGGGGAAACTAATTCAGAAGGTGGAAGAGAAAGCAGCTCCCCCTCCGGGAATCTGATGGAGCTCACCGTGGGGTTGCGGCCGGAAGTGGGATGCGGACTTGGGAGCCAGCAATGATGCAGGTGTGACTCAGCCTGCTGAGGTCATGTCCCCACAAGACAGGTTTGGTGGGTGGGGATGAGCCGATGGCCGAGGTAGATTGCTTTACATGAGAAAACACAGGGAGGAAAAAGATTTAGGGAGTGGTGGAAGAGGATGGGGGGGTTTGAGCGGCTACTGAGAGAAGAGATTCTTGGGAGGACTTTTAGGAAGCACTGCAGGGTCCAGGCTGTGTAACCAGCACTCTCATCACCATCCTCAATTAGCCACCAGCAAACGCCCACCAAGCTCGTTTATTTAGAAGGCTCAGCTCACCAGGGTACAGACATGAAGTGTTTCTATTTTTCTCAGTAACTGCTCTCTAACCATGTACTGTCACACTTCCCCTCCCCACTGGGGAAGGGAAGCCAGCTCCCCTATCAACAGCTTGTCAAGACTCCAGACCCTTTTTTTTTTTTTTTTTTTTTGCGGTACGCGGGCCTCTCACCGTCGTGGCCTCTCCCGTTGCGGAGCACAGGCTCCGGACGCGCAGGCTCAGCGGCCATGGCTCACGGGCCCAGCCGCTCCGCGGCATGTGGGATCCTCCCAGACCGGGGCACGAACCCGTGTCCCCTGCATCGGCAGGCAGACCCTCAACCACTGCGCCACCAGGGAAGCCCCTCCAGACCCTTTTTTATCCACCACTTTTCATGACTGAAACAGTCTCACTCCAGTACTGAAAACTCCAGGGCAAACTCAAGTTGGGGCCGCAGCAGCTTGGAGATGAGGGTGGGCTGAGGTGGGCCTGGGTGTTGGGCTGCACCCCACACACCTGCAAGCCCTGTGCTCGCCCAGCTTCAAGACCGAAGAAAGAGCCCTGGAGTCAGCAACAGAGACATCAGTGGTTTAATGGACGGGGGAGCTTACATGTGTGAAGCAAGGTCCTGGAGTGACACCCCATTGTGTGCAGCAGTCAGGACATGGCGGCGTTCTTCCTTCCCAGGGGAGGGGGGAGATTGCCAGTTATAGGGGGTGTAGACGTCAGGTTGGCTCATGGATTACCAGGGAAGCTAACAGAGGGGTGCGCCCTCACCACTCCTTTGATAAGAACGATCACTAGCTGGGACCAGGACAGCTAAGTAGGAAGGTCAGTCATGTAAGTAGGGTGTAGGTGAAATAGTCACTGGTCTAACTGGGGATGTACAGAGAGCAAGAGAACAGCCATCTTGAGTGGCCTGACCATCCAGTGGGGGTCACCTCTCAAGTATCTCCCATCCCCTCCTATTCTGAGCCCAAGCTCTGAGGAGACACAGGGGAGAGTCCCTCCTGTGGTCCCTCTGTGGATGTTGCTACTAGAAAAGCAGCACCCTATGGGCCCCTGGTGGCTTCTGAGGGTCAGACACCCAAATGCTGTCCTCTCTTGGGCAAGTCCTCCCCCCAGGCAAGTTCCCTGACTCAGGTGGTCACCCCCTGAGAAAATGCCACTGGGGTCCCCTCACTTGAAAGATGCTCAAGCCCAGCCACCCTCTCTGGGGTCTGCTGAGCTGTGGGAAACCTTCACATTTTTGCTGAGGCAAACGGCAGAGGTGCGGTGTCCTGCGGGTGCCCTTCTAGCAGCTCTGCCATCTCTCAGGCACATTTTTCTCCAGGCTCCAGCAGGGTTAGAACCTCTGTGGGTCCAAAGACTCAGCAAATCTCAGAGACAGAGAGTCACCAGGCCCCAGCTTGGTGGAGGTGGGGAGGATCCATGTTCCCTTGGGTCTCCTCCCTCTGGCGTGAGGTGCTCCGTCTACCTCTCCTGCCTCAGCTGCCCTTGCATTTCAATCCCGGTCACAGAAAAGCATGTCTATTTTCTGTGCACCGTGGGGTCCCATGTTTCTGGGTCCCGTGTCTTTCTGCTCCCTGGACACCTGCCAATGCTCCTCTTTAGAAATCAGTTAGTCTTCTCTCACTCAGACTGGACTAAGCATCCCTTTCCCCTGCTCCACTCCCACTCTTTGAAAATATATGTTTCTAGCTTGTATCTCATGATATTAAAATATACCTTTAACTATCTAACTCTCCCATGCTGCACTATACATTCCTTGAAGACAGAAATGGGGGGGAGGGGGAGGTTTTGTTTGTGTTTTTGTTTTGCCACACCACGAGGTTTGTGGGATCTTACTTCCCCGATCAGGGATAGAACCCGGGCCCCCTGTAGTGGAAGTGCGGAGTCCTAACCACTGGACCACCAGCCAATTCCCAGAAATTTGTTTCTTGATTCTATATGTTGTGCCTACAACAGCTTCTGATTCATAGAAGACAGTCAATAAGTGCTTTTTTTTTTTTTTGCGGTGCGCGGGCCTCTCACTGTTGTGGCCTCTCCCGTTGCGGAGCACAGGCTCTGGACGCGCAGGCTCAGCGGCCATGGCTCACGAGCCCAGCCGCTCTGCGGCATGTGGGATCTTCCTGGACCGGGGCACAAACCCGCGTCCCCTGCATCGACAGGCGGACTCTCAACCACTGCGCCACCAGGGAAGCCCAACAAGTGCTTATTGATGAGATGGAAGAGAAGAAGGGAAACAGACTACATCTCTCATCTTTCACAATGAGGGTGTGTGCAGTCATTCTGGGGGATGCCAGTGTCTCACACCTTCCTAGGTCCAAAGACCTGCCTTTCTCCACTGGCATTAAAAAAGCCAAATACAGTTCTTCCAGACCCCAGGTGATTAGAGCCCAGGTGGGCAGCCTAAATTCAGCAGACAGGAAACGCCCCCCCCACCCCAGGATTTAACCTAGAGGACGAGTCAGGAGGCTTGTGCCCTTGGGCTGTGGTGGCAGAGGCAGCACACTAAACAGGCTGGTCCTGGGTATGACGCGGTTCTAGGTCCCTGGCCTCCTGCCTACTTGCCCAGCCTCACTCTCCAGGCCTCCCACCAATTCTGTAATCTACCAAAGAGCCTTCCACTAAAATCCTAAAACTTAGCAGAAGGCTTCTCTTATTTGCCAGTAAGGGTCCTGACTAGTACACTTGTCAATAGATGCTAATTTATGCTTGATCTTGAAAAAAGATATCTAATACATATATGTGTGTGGGTATATAGATATATATTTAACCTAAATATAGATATAATCTAAATATATACTCCTTCATGTATATTTAATCTGAAGATAATCAGTAGTAGAATGAAGTAGAATATAAAACTTTAAAATTACTGTTTAGTAAGAAAAACAAACAAAAGGTAGGCAAAGAAGAAGAGCAGCAATGCAAGTTAGCATAAGAATAAGGAAATTAGAGCGATATTATCAGTTATAATAAATGTGATTGGGCTACCCTACTCCCCATTTGAGACAAAAGGGCTCTCATAATTCCAAAAGATAAATCCAACACTCTGTTATTGTGTGGCAGATTCTTGGATTGGCTCTCCTAACTTCCATTCCAGCCTCTTTCCATTTGGAGAGGTTGTAAAACTACAAGTTACCTTTTTCGAAGGCCTTCAGAATGAGGGTACTGGGTCTAAGTCGGTTGGGCCAATAAGATGCCCTCGATAAAGACGTGCTGCTTTGACGTCCTCCACCTCACCTCCACTCCTCCAGATGCCCCGAAGGCCTCCATGAGCACAAAATTCCCTGTATTAAGTCCTTTTCCACTTGAAACACATAAAGTGGTTTCTATTTTCTCCACAGAAATCTGAGTAATATATGTTGTTGACAAAGGGCAAGCCTAAAATAAAGTGACCCATAAAGCTCTTCTTTAAAAAGATGGCAAAGACATAGTGCATTAATGAAAACAAAGCCAAAACTAAAATACAGATGGTAATATTAATATCAAACAAAGAAGAATTCAAGAAAAACATTATGTAGAATATTCTACCAATATGTGATGTAAATCACAAAGATATAAGACTCATGAATGTTTATGTTCTGCATAAAATAGTGTCTAATATTAAAAATGAAAACTGAGAAATCAAGAAGAAACTATTAGGGCTATAATTGTAATGGTAAACTTTACCATTTCTTTATGCATTTTGATGAATCAGGTGGACACACAAACAAAGGAATTAAATAACATAATCAATGAGCTTTTCAACATTTATAGTCCACAAATACCTAGTTCATATTCCTTTAGAATAGCCATGGGTTATAAGGTCATATATTAGGTCATAAAAGAAATTTCAATAAATTCTTAGATTTAAACTCTCTTTGACCATAATCCAGCAAAACAATGAATTAGTAAGAAAAATATTAAATACCAGGAAATTAAGCAATATTCTTGTAAATAACTCTTGGGTAACAAAGGAAATAAAACATGTAATTAAATACTGTTTTGAAAATAACAGTGATAATAATACCAGGTTTCAAAACTTCTGGCATGTGACAAAGCTGTACTCAGAAAAGAAATCATATTCTAAAATGCTATTACTGTATTATTATTTTTTTAAAGGAATAATGAAAATACATGAATTAAGCATTTATTTCAAGAAGGAAAGTTTTGGTTTGTTTACTGTGTATTAGGGTGATTTCATCTCTTTATGCCTCTATCCAACAGCCTTCAGTGTCTGTATATTCTTTTTTCCCAGCTTTACTGTGTAATTGTACACAGTTAAAGTGTACAACTTGATATTTTGATATATGTATACGTTGTGAAATGGTCAGCACAATCAAGCTAGTTAACATATCCATCGCTTCACATAGTTCCCATTTTCTTTTTCTTTTGTGTGTGGGGGGGGGAGGGTGAGGACACAAGATCTACGCTCTTAGCAAATTTCAAGTATACAATTCGGTATTATTACCTAAAGCCATATGTTAGATCTCCAGAACTTATTCGTTTTGCATAACTAAAACTTTGTACCCTTTGACCAACATCTCCCCATTTCCCTCTCCCCGCACCCGAAGCCCAAGAAAGTTTTTTAATGTAAAATAAATGTAAAGTAAAGGGCTTCCCTGGTGGCGCAGTGGTTGCGAGTCCGCTTGCTGATGCAGGGGACACGGGTTCGTGTCCCGGTCCGGGAGAGTCCCACATGCCGCGGAGTGGCTGGGCCCGTGAGCCATGGCTGCTGAGTCTGCGCATCCGGAGCCTGTGCTTCGCAACGGGAGAGGCCACAACAGTGAGAGGCCCGCGTACCGCAAAAAAAAAAAAAAAAAAAAAAAGTAAAGTAAAGCTGTTAAAAGGTATTAACACAATGAAAGCAGAAATTAATTATTTGAAAAGCAGAAAAGTAGCATTAATAATTCAATCCAAGCTCCTTTCTGTAAAATAAAAACAAAAATAACAAATTAGACACCCTCCTAAAAGTATAGTAAAAAAAAAAAAAAAAAAAAGAGGGGAAAAAACTATGCTAGCCTATTTGAGGATCTCGATGAAATGGGATGATTCTCAAACATGTAAATTACCAAAATGTATGAAATGGGAGGTAGAACTCTGATTATTCTACTAATCCTTAAAGAAAATTTTAAAGTTTTGGAAGAAAACTTCCAGGCACGATGTTTGGATGGTCTATTGGACGTTACTTGGAATCTTCTGGGCCTCAGCTCTTCTCTCAGTGTAGGATGCCAGTGGGACCCTGCCTGCTCAATCTGGGTAAGAAGTAGTTAATGTCATTTGGAGCAACCTCAACAAAGTGTGGGGGGACCCAGTGGATAAATGTTTCCCTGTTTCTCTCCCCAGGAGCAAGGACCTGAGCTGCATGTTGCAAAGCTTCTTAGATGATCCATTGGGATGGAGAACTCTGTAGCAGTTAGTCAACTTGTTAACACATCCTTGTTTTGACTCTTCCTCTTTCCCTGTTTCTTTTCCCTATCCTTCCCTCATTCCTATCCCAACCCCTAGAGCTACATTCCTTAACAATCATACCTAAGCCTTAGTCTCAGGCTCTGCTTTTTTTCCCCCAGTTGGCTTTGGATTTTACTTTCAGTCTGAAAATCTCAGTTTTTACATTGGAGTATTTAATTCATTTATGTTTAATGAAATTACTAGTATATTTGGGTTTATATCAACTTAATATTTGTCCCACCTGTTTTGGTGGGGGTTTATTTAAAGATTTGATTTTATTTTTTATACAGTAGTTTTAAGTTCACAGCAAAATCAAGA
This sequence comes from Mesoplodon bidens, assembly GCF_964165515.1. Taxonomy (NCBI): domain Eukaryota; kingdom Metazoa; phylum Chordata; class Mammalia; order Artiodactyla; family Ziphiidae; genus Mesoplodon; species Mesoplodon bidens. Next base: position 29,454,002 of record NC_138170.1, read on the forward strand.
GGAAGGTATAGGTATTTCCCCTATAGCCTCTGCCCCAACACATGCATAGCCTCCCCTATTATCAACATCAATCACCAGCGCGGTACAGTTTTGACAAATGATTAACCTATATTGACACATCATAATCACTCAAAGCCCATAGTTTATCTTAAGGTTCACTCTTGGTATTGTACATTTTATGGGTTTGAACAAATGTATAATGACATGGATTCATCATAACAATATTCTACAGAGTATGATATTTCAGTACACTGAAAATTTTCTGTTCTCTGCCTATTCTTCCTTCCCCCAACTCCCACCCCCTCCAACCACTGATCTTTTTACTGTATCCATAATTTTGCCTTTTTCAGAATGTCATATAGTTGGAATCATAGAGTGTGTAGCCTTTATCAATTGGCTTCTTTCACTTAGTAATATGCATTTAAGTTTCCTCCGTGTCTTTTCATGGCTTGATATCGCATTTATTTTTAGACCTGAATAATATTCCATTGCCTAGATGTACCATAGTTTATCCATTCACCTACTGAAAGTCATCTTGTTTGCTTCCAATTTTGGCAATTATGAATGTAGCTGACATACATATCTGTGTGCAGGTTTTTGTGTGGATGTAAGTTTTCAACTCCTTTGGGTAAATACCAAGGAGTGCAATTGCTGAATCATATGGTAAGAACATGTATATTTTGTAAGAAACTGCCAAACCATCTTCCAAAGTGGCTGTACATTTTTGCATTCCTACCAACAATGAATGAGAATTCCTGTTGCTTCCACGTCCTTGCCAGCATTTGGTGGTGTCAGTGTTCCATACTGTAGCCATTCTAAAGGTGTGTACTGGTATCTCACTGTTGTTTTAATTTGCATTTCCCTGATGTCATATGATGTGGAGCATCTTTTCATATGCTTATTTGCCATCTGTATATCTTCTTTAGTGAGGTGTCTGTTAAGATCTTTGGCTCATTTTCTAATTGGGTTGTTTGTTTTCTCATTGTTGAGTGTTAAGAGTTCTTTGTATATTTTGGATAGCAGAGTCCTTAATCAGATGTGTCTTTGCAAATGTTTTCTTTCAGTCTGTGGCTGTCTTCTCAGTCTCTTGACATTGTTGTTTGGAGAAGCTTTTAATTTTAAGGAAATCCAGTTTATCAAGAATTTATTTCATGAATCATGCCTTTGGTGTTGTATACAAAAAGTCATCACCATACCCAAGGTCACCCAGGTTTTCTCCTGTTATTTTCTAGGTGTTTCATAGCTTTGCATTTTACATTTAGGTCTGTGATCCATTTTTAGTTAATATTTATGAAAGATGTAACTTTTGTGTCCAAATTTATTTTCTCTTATATGGCTGTCCAGTTGTTCCATCACCATTTGCTGAAAGATTATCTTTGTATTGCCTTTGTTCCTTTGTGGAAGATCAGTCGACTATATTTTTGTGGACCTATTTCTGCACTCTCATTCTGTTTTATTGATCTATTTGCCTATTCTTTTGCCAATACCATGTCTTAATTACTGTAGCTTTATAGTAATTCTTAATGTCAGATGGTATTAGTCCTCCAACTTTGTTCTTCTCCTTCAATATTGTGCTGGCTATTCTGGGTATTTTGCCTCTCCATATATTCTAAACTTTAAAATCAATTTAGAATCAGTTTGTGTAAAATAACTTGCTGGGATTTTGATCGGGATTGCATTGAATGTATAGACGAAGTTGGGAAGAACTGACATCTTGACAATATTGAGTCTTCCTATCCATGAATATGGAATATATCTCCATTTATTTAATTTTTTGATTTTATTCATCAGAGTTTTATAGTTTTCCTCATACAGACCATGTACATATTTTCTTAGATTTATACCTAAGTATTTCATTTTGGGGGGTCCTAATGTAAATGGTATTGTGCTCTTTGTTTCAAATTCCACATATTTATTGCTGGTATATAGGAAAGTGCTTGACTTTTGCATATTAACTTTGTATCCTTCAACCTTGCTATAATCACTTATTAGTTCCAGGAGGGGTGGGGTTTTTTTTTGTTGTTGTTGTTGTTTTTTGTGCGAGTTTGGGTTTTTTTTTTTTGTCAATTCTTTGTCTAGCTTTTGTTAACTACATTGAAAGCCTTAAAAAAGAAAATGATGGAATCAGCAGAGACAACTCTCAACACATAAAGCATGCTGTGTAAGGTAGATCGCTTCTATAGTAGCAGTTAGTGAGATCCCTCATTTCCAGGAGCTATAGGGCAGACCATGTCAAAAATCAGGCCCAGGATCTAATTGTAAAGGTAGCAAAATAGAGAAAGAGACAACTTGTACCCAAAGTAGGTGTCATGTGTTAGAGTCAGGGTCCTGGTACAAAAAGAGTGAATCTGTGAGACATAGGATGAGGACATTTGTACGTATGACTCTAATAATCTTGAACCCCTAGTTTCCCCTGAATTGTCTGCACCAGGAGAAGGGTTGCCTCCTCCTTAGCAGGGAGAGAAGTCTCCTCTTGCCTGAAGACCCTGCAAGGACTTCACCTGAGGTGGGTACCTTGTAGTATCAACCCTCATCACTGTCTCAGACCAGCCTGAAAATAGGAATTTTCTTCTTGCTCCCAGAGGAATTGGAGGACCTGACTCCTAGGCACCGGCAGCAACCAGGGAGCACATCTGAGAGTGAGCCCTGAAGATATTAGAACTGGGGATGCAAAATATGAGGATGGGAGAGAGAATACATTGGTGAGGGACATTCACAGTGACTTGGATGTAACATTCTGAAAGGACAGATTCAAACAACTTACTGGAGAGTTATTTCAAGCCTTTAAGAAAAAAAAAATTTTTTTTGAAGTTTAAAAAAAATTGCTCCAGAGAATACAAAACAGTAAAATTCTTTCTGACTTATGAAATAAAGCTCAATTTATAAAATAAAGCTAAAATAGCCCTGTAGGCAAAAATGACCAAAAAAATTACAGACTTCTTTTATCAACACAAGGGGAAATTTTCTAAATAAAATAGTAGTAAACTTTTTGAACAGTATATATTTTTAAATATACCACACAGTGTTCAGATAAGGGTTTGTTCCAGACTCCAGTGAGACAATCAGAAAGAGAATACATTCAGAGGGAAAATCCATCCCAATGTGTTGGAATCATACCAAACTCCGTCTTCAAGACTGATCTGTCATCTTTTGTTCTTTTTTTTTGGCTGCATTGGGTCTTCATTGCTGCATGTGGGCTTTCTCTAGTTGCAGCAAGCAGGGGCTACTCTTCGTTGTGGTGCACGGGCTTCTCATTGTGGTGGCTTCTCTTGTTGCAAAGCACGGGCTCTAGGCACATGGGCTTCAATAGTTGTGGCATGCAGGCTCAGAAGTTGTGGCTCATGGGTTCTAGAGCACAGGCTCAGCAGTTGTGGCACACGGGCTTTGTTGCTCCACAGCATGTGGGGTCTTCCCAGACCAGGGCTCGAACCCGTGTCCCCTGCATTGGCAGGCAGATTCTTAACCACTGCGCCACCAGGGAAGTCCCTTTCATCTTTTGGAATAAATTATTTTTCTGCTTTCTGTGAAAGAATACTTGAACTAATAAGAGAGTAGTTAGCGTGATGTTCTAAAACATATATTAAAAAGTCAAGGCTTTTACCATATATCAGCAATATCTACTCAAAATATCTCATGGAAAAAGTTCCCAATGACCATAGTTACAGAAATTGTAAAATATCCAAGCATAAACTTCATATGAAATATGCAAAAATTTTCCCAGCTACATAATACAATATACAACAAAACAATATATATTACAATAAAAATGTTAGTTGAGATAGTCTGGGAGCAACAAAAGCTAAGACTGACAGATTGATGAAAAAAATTAAAAAGTCCAGGAGCAGAAAAAAATATACATAAAATTTTAATACATGATACAGTTGACTCTTCAGAGCAGCTAAATAAAAGATAAAAATTTCAATAATTGGCCCAATGACTAACAATTTGGGGAAAAAAAAGAAGTTCCTACTTCACACAATAAATTAACATTACCACCTGACAGATTAAAGATGCAAATGTAAAAAGAGAAATTATAAAAACCCTCAAGGAAAATAAAGAAATAGTTACATATATATATATATATAACTATTATATATATATATATATACACATATATATATATATTGGATGGAGGAAGTACTTTCTAAGAATAATACCAAAGACACAAATCATAAAGGAACTAGATTATTAAATTTTGACAATATTTTAAAAATCTGTATATCAAAACAAATCTTTAATATTAACAGGCAAACAACAAATTGGGGGGATTTTTGCAGGTTGTAAGGAAAGCAAAGACTTAATATTTATAAAATAGATGAATAGTCCAACAGAAAAATGAACAAAAGTAATGAGCGGGCAATCCGTAAAAGAAGAAATACAAACAAAAGGGTGGTCAAGGTCAACAATGACTAGGAAAATGCAAATTTTAAAGAATGAGATACCATTGTAAACCTACCCATTTGACAAATATTTACTAGTGACAATAATACCTAGAATTAAAGAAGATATGTGGAAATAAGTTCACTCATACCCTGCTGGTTTGAGCATAACCAGACAGAAATTCTTCGAAGGATAATTTGGAAACAAATATAAAAAGCCTGAATTATGTATTTTTGAACCAGAAATTCTACACATAGGGTCCATGTCCAGAGCATTTGTTACAAATAAGCACTTTGGCCTCAAAAAAAGGCTTTGACCTAAAAAAATTCCTTGCCAATAGCAAAAATAATTAGAAGCAATCTAAATTTACAAAAATAGAGAATAGATTAAGTATATTAATATGTACATATATTTTGTATAATACAATCCTATGCAATCATTAGAAATAATGTTTTCTTTTATTTATTTATTATATTTATTTTATTTAGTGGCTTGGAAAGACTGAAATATATTGTTAAATTAGAAATCAGTATACTAAACACATATCACATTTTTATTTTTGCAAAACAATATATAAAAAGGTATATGTCAACAGTGGTTAGCACTAGCTTGTGGGATTCCCATTTAATTTATATTATTTTTCATTGCTTTCTGCCTTTTCTCAATTTCTTACAGGCAACATAGTACTTTTGTAATTTAGGAAGATCAATAAATGCTAAAACAAACAAACATAAAAATTCTGCTATAAGGCCACACCTCAGAAGTGGCTAAAGTTCTTTCTGTTGGGCTTCTGAGATGGCCCCCAGGACAGAAGTGGCAATAGGAAATTGAAAATGAAATTATTATTCTTGCATTAATTACTGTTATTATGGAGGAACAATTGCAGTCTGTGGGCTGCCGAGTTCCTGTTATTACCTGAGTCTAAGTCTTCAGGGAGTCCTTGTGCCTCTCTGGTGTCTTTCATCAGCAAATCTCAGAGCAGCACACAAACATCCCATTCCGGGTGAATTTGAAATGTGGCAAAGACCATCTGGCTTCTGGATGGACAAAGACAGCCTCAGAAGGTAAAGGTGTTCTCCCCATCCCAATAGTGGAATCCCTGAACCTCTGAGCTGGAAATAATCTTAGAGAGTCCCTGGTAGAGCCCTGTGCTTGAACACAGGGCCAGGGAGTGCCCTCATATAGAGCATTCTTTTTGCTTTTAGGGGCCTTTGTAACAGTCAAAAGTCCTTTCCTGATATCAAGACAGAATCTGCATCTTTGGAATTTCCACTCACTGGTCTTGTTTAGAGAAAGTGGAATTTCTTGAGATGCTCTGATGGGCTCTGGGTTCTGCTGGGTCATCAGCAGTCGTTCATCCTGCAGGAGAAATGAGCGATCACTCTTTGCATCTATAATAGCTCTCCATAATCTGCTTTTTTTCTTTCTTTTTTTTATTTAAAAGCTTTACTGTGGTAAAATTCACATACTGTAAGGGTACAACTCAGTGATTTTTAGTAAGTGTAAAAAGTTGTGCAACCATTACCACAATCTAATTTTAGAGCATTCCCATCACCCGCAAAAAGAAATCCTGCATCCTTTTGCAGTGACTCACCCGCTCTCTCCCCTTCCTACCCGCTCCCTAAATTTCTGTTTTATACAGGGGCCTACAGCTAAGGTGAGTCTCTTGACCATTTTTGAGACTAACATTGCCCCCATACCTTTTTTTTTAACTGTTTAAAACAGCGTTCCCTGTTCCTTTGGGCCCAATTCTAAAGAATCCAGGCTAACCTAGGTTTAGAGACTGCAGAGGGCCAAAGGTCAGAGATTAACATGCCCTCATTACACTGGACGTTTCTGTGCTAGGCCAATCTCCAACCACACACTTTGCAAGCATTTTTTTGCGGTACACGGGCCTCTCACTGTTGTGGCCTCTCCCGTTGCAGAGCACAGGCTCCGGACGCGCAGGATCAGTGACCATGGCTCACGGGCCCAGCCGCTCCACGGCATGTGGGATCTTCCCGGACCAGGACACGAACCCATGTCCCCTGCATCGGCAGGAGGACTCTCAACCACTGCACCACCAGGGAAGCCCTGCAAGCATCTTTTGAATAAGCTATCCAATGTGCTCCTGAATGAGCATTTGATGTGCTTTATATAGTTCAGTTTACCAGGCATCATCAATGCATAGGAGAGGGTGGAATCTATGATCCACCTGCGAACACTGCAGATAGATTTTGTTTTTTAAAAAAGAAGCCCCTCCCTCTTGCTCACCTCACTGTGATAAGCGAGGATGACTCGAATAATGTCAGCCCCAGATCACACTGAATTTTAAGGGATGCTGGGTGTCTTAGGCAGAAGCCCTTCGTGCAGCGATTGGAGGCCAGCGAAAGCTTCCCCAAATCCATATCCAGGGCACCTGGGGAAGTGGCAGAAGCAGGAGAGTTTTGTAAAGATGCAGCCGTTTGGGTGGGTCCTGAAATGGAGGTGCGTAGCATGGCCAGGGCTCACTTTCCCTCACAGTCTTTCAGGGAATGAAGCTTGCATTCTGTTTGCACAACAAACACGGAGCCTCAGAAGGAATGACTACATCCTGAGAAGTTATTTTCAACTTGAGTCTTTAACCAGGACCAGAAGTCTTAAACTGTGACTATACTACACTGGCCATACGTTGTAAATGAATTTTGCCATCCCCCCCCGCCCCACCAACTTCCATGTTAATGCCATCAAACTAATCCTGTAATCAGCCACCTACTTCACCCCACCTCCACACATGCCTTTTGGTTATGTTTCTTAATCCTCTTTCCACAAATAAGCCTGCAGCCATAACGTTTAAATTAAACCAAGATGTCTAAGGTATCTTACCTTCCTCACATGTTGAAAGATTTTACGAAAAACTGCCATTACCCAATCTATTTCTCAGAAAATGCTTCATCCCCTCCCCCAGCCTAAAATGACTATTTCTGGGGGTATAGTGGAGGTGAGTGTTGAGGAACCCCTCCGGAAAGTGAAAATAAAGCTCAGGAAAAGGTTTGAAATTCCTCCAGGGTTTACATCTGAATCTAAAGTTCCACCAGCCTCAAACCACCTTCCCTTCCTGTCTCTCTCTCAGCTGTTCGAGGACTTTTCTTTTTCTTTTTCTTTTTTTTTTGTGTGTGTGGTACACGGGCCTCTCACTGTTGTGGCCTCTCCCGCTGTGGAGCATAGGCTCCGGACGCGCAGGCTCAGCGGCCATGGCCCACAGGCCCAGCCACTCCGTGGCATGTGGGATCCTCCCAGACCAGGGCACGAACCTGTGTCCCCTGCATCGGCAGGCGGACTCTCAACCACTGCGCCACCAGGGAAGCCCTCTTTTTTTTTTTCCTCTTTTTTTTTTTTTACAAAAATAAAATAAAGGGACTTCTAATAGACTTGAAAAATAGGAAATGGTGGATCACAACTCTCAGAAAACGTGGGACACCAAACGTGAAACTGATTTCCAAGCGAAGTGTAAACGCTCAGACAGCACCCCTTCCCTTTCTGCACCAGCCCCTCCCATGTACACCCCTCAGAGCCATCACTTTTTCCCAAAGAGATGAGAAAACCACTTCACACTCCTAATGTGTAACCACGGATTCCGATTTTTTTTTAATTGCTCAGAAAATTAGAAATAAGAGCAATTTTACTAGTCCCCCTCAAGGCTTTTTAAACCATTAGAATCCTACTGCAAAGTCTTACCCAGTTGGGCCATCCCTGGTAGGCGCCCCAGCATACACGTGCATGTGCACACACACACCCACACAGAGGTGTACATGCAACAGCACCTACCCCACACTCCTCACGTGTCCATATGTATCTTCTGCTGTAGCTTCTTCATTGTACAGGTTTATAAGAATGAAGCAGGGGGACTTGCAGTTTTCAGTTGCACATGTAGGAAGCTGGGAAGTAATCACTCCCTCCAAACAAGTAAAAAGCGGAATAGAGGGCTCCCCAGGTGGCGCAGTGGTTGAGAATCTTCCTGCCAATGCAGGGGACATGGGTTCGAGCCCTGGTCTGGGAAGATCCCACATGCCACGGAGCAACTAGGCCCGTAGCCACAACTACTGAGCCTGTGTGTCTGGAGCCTGTGCTCTGCAACAAGAGAGGCCATGATAGTGAGAGTCCCGTGCACCGTGATGAAGAGTGGCCCCCACTTGCTGCAACTAGAGAAAGCCCTCTCACAGAAACGAAGACCCAACACAGCCAAAAATAAATAAATTTTAAAAAGCTGAACAGAATGAAAAAATCAACAGCTCTTCTTGGATCCGTAAGAAAGGGGAGGACACAAGGCAAACTGCTGCCCCCAGATTGGAGAGACAGACCAGCCATACGGGGAGTCTCGGCTGCCCAGAGCAGAGACTCACAAGTGGGAACCACCACAGAAACCAATGCACAGTAGGGAAATCTGAACTATAGTTGGTGAATTGCTGGAGGCTCAGTGCAGACAACTCTGAGATTTAAAAACTCCAGGAGCATCCAGTCATAGGGGGAGCCCCACAATTTTGGAGATTTACCTCCAAGAGCTCACCCAGGCTCCTGGAGTGAATATTGGAGAAAAATCCTCTTGTGTTTCTAGTGGGAGGTGGGGGTGGGCGTTTAGGACAACAGGACTTATTCTGAAATGGCCAGAGCCCTCTGTTTTTCCTAACAAGGCCTGTCCTCAGGGGAAGCTAGTTAATCAGAGCCCAGGTTATCATTAGAGCAAAATTAACCTGGAGGAAGGGAATTATCTAACTCCAGCACACTCTAGCTATCCTTTCCCACCTAAGGGAGGAGTAAAAAATTTAAAAACACAGTAGGGCTTCCCTGATGGTGCAGTGGTTGAGAGTCTGCCTGCCGATGCAGGGGACACGGGTTCGTGCCCCAGTCCGGGAGGATCCCACATGCCGCGGAGCGGCTGGGCCCGTCAGCCATGGCCGCTGGGCCTGCGTGTCCAGAGCCTGTGCTCTGCAATGGGAGAGGCCACAACAGTGAGAGGCCCACGTACCGCAAAAGAAAAAAACAAAACAAAACAAAAAAAACCCACAGTAAAGTGGCACAGGCTCAATAAAAGACGGAGAACTAATCCTAGCACAGAATGCTTCTCCTTTCCCCACATCTCATTACCACATCATTAAAAGATTATTTACAGCTGTTTCATTTACCTGATACCTTATGTCCAGCTGTCTGGAAAAACTGGTATGCAATAGGCATACCAAAAGGCAAAAAACACAATTGGAAGAGATAGAGCAAGCATCAGAATCAGACATAGCAAGGATGTTGTTATCCAAGCAGGAATTTTAAAAAACTATGTTTAATATGCTAAGGATTCTAATGGATAAAGTAGACAGCATGCAAGAACAGATGGGCAATGTAAGAAGAGAAATGGAAATCCTACAAAAGAACCAAAAAGAAATGCTAGAAATCAAAACCACTGTAACAAACGAAGAATGCCTTTGACAAGCTTATTAGCAGACTGGACACAGTAGAGGAAAAAATCACTGAGCTTGAGGATATCTCAATAGAAACCTCCAAAACTGAAAAGCAAAGAGAATAAAGACTGAAAAAAAAACCAAAACAGAATATCCAAGGACTGTGGGACAATTACAGAAAGTATAACATACACATTATGGGAATACCAGAAGGAAAAGAGAGAGGGAAAGGAACAGAGGAAACATTTAAAATAATAATGACTGAGAATTTCCCCAAATTAATGTCAGATTAATCCACAGATCCAGATAGCTCAGAGAACACCAAGCAGGATAAATGTAAAAAAAACAAATAACAACAACAACAAAACCCTACACTTAGGTATATCATTTGCAAACTACAGACAATCAAAGATGAAGAAAACGTCCTGAAAGAAGCCAGAGGGGGAAAAACAACTTGGCTATAGAAAAACTTCTCTTCAGAAACCAAGCAAGCAAGAAAAGAGTGGAATGGAACATCTAAAGTGTTGACAGAAAAATGCTACCAACCTAGAATTCTTTACCCTGCAAAATTATCCTTCAAAAGTGAAGGAGAAATAAAGACTTTCTCAGACAAACAAAAATTGAGAGAATTTGTTGCCAGTAGACCTGCCTGGCAATAAATGTTAAAAGAAGTTCTTTAGAGAGAAGGAAGATAATATAGGTCAGAAACTCAGATCTACATAAAGAAAGGAAGAGCATCAGAGAAGCATTAAGTGAAGGTAAAAAGAATGAAGCACAAAGAAAGGTTTGAGGAATACAAGTAGGTCTTCTGTGGTTTGCAGAAAGCAAATTCAGTGTGGTTCTGCTACTGAGAGGGGTCAACTTATGGGAAACCAATTAACCACAGAGTCAACGTTTGGAAGATGTGAGCAATGAGGAGAAAGAAGGAAGAGAGAGGAAAAGTGGCCTTCTGCTTGAGGAAAGCAGTTAGAAAAGCCCCTTAGACACCATGTAGCACCTCATTATAATTCACAGACTTGCCATATGACAAGTGTCCATGACACCGTAGCCCACTTAAAAAAAATCAAACCACTTATGACATCCCAGGGTTTAAAATGTTAGGCTTGTGGCCAAAGATATCTAGAGATGCACACAAACCCAGGAAGCTTTTAAGAAGCTCTAGCTCTATCTTCGGACTTGAAGTTTTCATATTCTCCTCTCTTCAGCGAGAGCTCTACATCCAGCATTACTAGGTCAGGTTTGATCACAGGAAGGGGATATTATGAGTTTTATGCTTCCCATTGAACTGCAATGCTTGGGTGATGTTTGGAGATAAAACTATCCTGAGATTTTAAACACTGGCTTAAAGTTTAGCAGGAAACATATTTTTATTATTCTATAAGCTGGTTAAGGGGGAATTTATGTTTATATATAAATATATATAACATATATCAACATATTATATATTTATAATTATATATTTATGCATATTATGTTTTATATATTATGTATTTATATATAATTTATATATATTTATATATTATTACAAGCATAATATTGTAAGCATATACATATATTTACAAATATATATGTGTATATATATATATATTTACTTTTGTTGGCAGGAATGCAGAGACAAGTAGCAGGAGACTTGTTTTCAATATGCACATTAGGATAAAGATCAACTTTATGCAGTTGAATTAAGTGGCTTTAAGCAACAGAATGAGGGGATATTGGGAGAGACTTCATCATAGGACTCACTGGCCTGGGGAGCTTCCCTGGATGCCTTGATGTCCTATCAGGGCATCTCTAAGCATCAGCTCTCAAACTGAAAACTGGCTTCATAAATTTAAAGTGTCAACCACTTTTTTTTTCTCTCTTAGCACCAGGTAGTCAGACTGACAGTTTAATGCAGAACTATTCTCAGTTAGAGATTCTAATACTCCATCCTTTCCACTGTGGTGACCAAAGCTGGATTTCTTTATTGTTCTGTTGCCCCCTTGCATGCCATCAGCAAGCTATCAACAACATCCCAGAGAGCTTATAAAGAAAGCTACATGTATCCATTAATTCATTTATGGCACTACCTAAATTATGGCTTCAGGGTGCCTTGGTTGAAAGTGACAGGATATAAAGAGGTAATAAGAAGAGACAATGAATATATTGAAAAAATGATCAACTACACCAGTATACAAAGAAATGCAAATTAAAAGTCAGCAAAGGTGAAAAAAGATAGTGAAAAAGTTGTCTGCAGAGTGCTGCTAGGAATGTGAAAAATGATTATTCATAGGTTTGTGGTGGCAGCACAGCCTCCATGGCTGCCAAAATTGTCATTGCCTTAATTATAAGCTACAATAGTGTTTAGGAAACCCCAGTATTGCCCTTGGTATCCAAACCAGGCTTTAGAAGCCAGAGACAGCCAGGCTGAGATTGGAGACACCCACATGCATATGCATCATAACCACTGCAGACTGATGGAAAGCTTCTGACCTTGACCTTCACCTTTTTTTCTTAAAAAGGAAAAAGTCTGAGAAAGGCACAGAAATAATTTTAGAATGGATGAATAATATTAAAATTTTTTCAGTTTGTTTACTTATTGAGCCCAGGTCCTATAACAAAGGCCTCTAGCATCTACAGGTGACTTTTAGGAATACATTTGTCTTGGGATATTTTTTAGCTTCAGCTGCATCACTTTGACTTAACTCACTGATAATCACATTAGTTAAAAACTGATGTGTCTCTGGATCACATTTCAATATACTACAGAGCAATAGACCAATTCCTATGGTTGTTGAGGTTAACACAATTGTGGTCGGAAGCATGGGTGGAGCCCCAGATGGATGCAATCTGTTATTTACAGCTGTGTGATTGAAATCACACTATCTAATCTTAAAAGCTTTAATTACAGAGGTGATAATTTGTCTTTTCCTGCTCATTTTCAGCTAGTTTGAAGCATATTAGTATCTATGTATACTTACTATATATGACATATAATGCATATGCATAATTATATATATATATATATACATTCAACAATAACTGCAACAATTGTTTAGAACTTAACAGAGTATTTTCTTCAGGGAAGAATATTTTATCACTGACATTGTTTAGAATTTCCAGTGTAAAGTGGTAATAAAAAGGAGATAAATCGTTTTACAATGTTGTGTTAGTTTCTGCTGTACAATGAAGTGAATCAGCTATATTTATACCTATATTGCCTCTCTCTTGGACTTCCCTCCCGCTCCACCCCCATCCTACCCATCTAGGTGATCACAGAGCACTGAGCTGAGCTAGGACCAGACTTCAAACTATTCTACAAACCTACAGTAATCAAGGTAGTATGGTACTGGCACAAAAACAGAAATATAGAAAAATGGTAGAGGATACAAAGCCCAGAGATAAACCCATGCACATATGGTCACCTAATTTATGATAAAGAAGGCAAGAACATACAATGGAGAAAAGAGAGCCTCTTCAATAAGTAGTGCTGGGAAAACTGGACAGCTACATCTAAAAGAATGAAATTAGAACACTGCCTAACACCATACACAAAAATAAACTCAAAATGGATTAAAGACCTAAATGTAAGACCAGACACTATAAAACTCTTGGAGGAAAACATAGGAAAAACTCTCTTTGACATAAACCACAGCAAGATCTTTTTTGACTCACCTCCTAGAGTAATGAAGATGAAAACAAAAATAAACAAATGGGACCTAATTAAACTTAAGAGCTTTTGCACAGCAAAGGAAACCATAAACAAGATGTAAAGACAACCCTCAGAATGGGAGAAAATATTTGCAAATAAAGCAACAGACAAAGGATTAATCTCCAAAATATACAAATAGTTCATGGAGCTCAATATCAAAAAAACAAACAACCCAATCAAAAAATGGTCAGAAGACCTAAATATACATCTCCCCAAGGAGGACATACAGATGGCCAAGGGTCACATGAAAAGATGCTCAACATCACTAATTATTAGAGAAATGCAAATCAAAACTACAATGAGGTATCACTTCACACTGGCCAGAATGGCCATCATCAAAAAAATCTACAGGGCTTCCCTGGTGGCGCAGTGGTTGAGAGTCCACCTGCCGATGCAGGGGACACGGGTTCGTGCCCCGGTCCGGGAAGATCCCACATGCCGTGGAGCGGCTAGGCCTGTGAGCCATGGCCGCTGAGCCTGCGCGTCCAGAGCCTGTGCTCCGCAACGGGAGAGGCCACAACAGTGAGAGGCCCGCGTACCGCAAAAAAAAAAAAAAAAAAAAATCTACAAACAATAAATGCTGGAGAGGGTGTGGAGAAAAGGGAACCCTCTTGCACTGTTGGTGGGAATGTAAATTGATACAGCCACTGTGGAGAACAGTATGGAAGTTCCTTAAAAAATTAAAACTAGAACTACCATATGACCCAGCAATCCCACTACTGGGCATATACCCTGAGAAAACCATAATTCAAAAGGACACATGTACCCCAGTGTTCATTGCAGCATTATTTACAATAACCAGGACATGAAAACAACCTAAATGTCCAGTGACAGATGAATGGATAAAGAAGATGTGGCACATATATACAATGGAATATTACTCAGCCATAAAAAGGAGCAAAATTGGGTCATTTGTTGAGATGTGGATGGACCTAGAGACTGTCACACAGATTGAAGTAAACCAGAAAGAGAAAAACAAGTATCGTATATTTGTCATACGATACACATTTATGTGGAATCTCGAAAAATGGTACAGATGAACCTATTTGCAGGACAGGACACAGGGGGAAGGAGAGGGTGGAACGAATTGGGAAATTAGGAATGACATATATACACTACCATGCATAAAGTAGATAGCTAGTGGGAACGTGCTATAAAGCACAGGAAGCTCAGCTCTGTACTCTGTGATGACCTAGATGGGTGGGATCAGGGGGGCGGGGAGAGAGGTCCAAGGGGGAGGAGACATATGTATACATATAGCTGATTCACTTCAGTGTACAGAAGAATATTTTATCACTGACATTGTTTAGAGTTTACAGTGTAAAGTGGTAATAAAAGGGATATAGTCTTTTAGTCAATTTATTATCGTTTTAAAATTATAAATAGGCAATATACCCTCTTATCGCCTACACACAGGGAGGAATTCTCACCCCATCAGTCTAATACTTTTCCAGTTAGAAAACTTGCTCTTATATTTAAAATGATCATTTCCCCTCTTCCTTTCCAATTCATGCTTCTTATTTTATGAAAAATGTAATTCCTTCATTAGAACTTCCAGAAAAATGGTAAAAGTGGGTGATAGAGTGAGCATTGTCTTTTTCCTGCTTTTAATGGAATAGCTCTAGTGTTCATCATTAAAAATAACATTGGCAGTTGGTTTTATTTAAACATATTCCATCATATTAAAAAAGAATCTCTTATTCCCAATTGACTAGAGGATTCATCAAAAATAGATATTGAATTTTATCGAAATTTCTTTTTTCTGCGCTGTGCAGTATGTGGGATCTTAGTTCCTGACCAGGGATCGACCCCTTGCCCTCTGCATTGGGAGTGCAGAGTCCTAACCACTGGATGGCCAGGGAAATACCATCAAATTACTTTTTTTTTTTTTTTTTTTTTTCAGTACACGGGCCTCTCACTGTTGCGGCCTTTCCCACTGCAGAGCACAGGCTCCGGACGCGCAGGCTCAGCGGCCATGGCTCACGGGCCCAGCCGCTCCGCAGCATGTGGGATCTTCCCGGACCGGGGCACAAACCTGTGTCCCCTGCATTGGCAGTTGGACTCCCACCACCAGGGAAGCCCCCATCAAATTACTTTTGACCTCTATTAATATCATTGTTCTTTTTTTCTCTCTGACCTAAGAACATAATAAATTAAGCTTTTATCCTTCATAATTATATCATTCTTATATTACTTCAACAAGGTCTACTTGGTCAATTTACAGCAGATTTCAATTTGCTAGTATTTTATTTATCATTTTTTAAAAAATCTATATTCAGAGATGGGACAAATTTGAGGTGCTTTTTTTGTTTATTTAGTATTTAGTATACAAAACCTTTAGTATTTAGTATTTATTTAGTATTTAGTATACAAAACCTTTGTCAGGTTTTGTAAAAGGCTTATGCCAGCTTTGAGAAATGCATTGGGAAACATTTTGTCTTTTCTTGTTCCGTGTGTGTGTGTGTGTGTGTGTGTGTGTGTGTGTGTACGTAAAATGATTCCCTCTCAATTGAGTTAATTAACACACCCATCACCTCACGTATTTATCTTCTTCATCTTTGTTTGTTTTTGGTGAAACATTTAAGTTCTACTCTCTTAGCAAATTTCAATACTATACAATTCAGTGTTATCAACTATAGTCACCATGCTTTCATCAGATCCTCAGACCTTATCTTATAACTGAAAGTTTAGCTTTGTAACAACCTCTTCTTATTTCCCTTACCATCTCCCCCCACCACACCCAGCCCCTGGCAACCACTTTTCTACTCTCTATTTCTATGAGGTCAACATTATTTTTTATTCCATATTTAAGTGATACCATGCAGTATTTTTCTTTCTCTGTCTGACTTGTTTCACTTAGCATAATGACTTCCAGGGTCATTTATGTTGCTGCAAATGACAGGATTTCTTTCTTTCTTAATGCTCAATAAACTTTTCCTTCTCTCTCTCTCTGTGTTTGTGTGTGTGTGTGTGTGTGTGTGCATTTTATATTTTCTTGATCCATTCATTCGTTCGTTGATGGATACTTATGTTGTTTCCATATATTGACTATAGTGAATGAACATGGGAGTACAGATATTTCTTCAAGATAATGGTTTCATTTCCTTTAGATATATACCCAGAAGTGGGATTGTTGGATCAATATGGTAGTTATATTTTCATTTTTTGTGAGGAACCTCCATACTGTTTTCCCAGTTTACATTCCCACAACAGGGTACAGGGTTTTCTTTTCTCAACATCATCATTTGTTACTTCTTGTCTTTTTGATAATAGCCATCCTAACAGGTATGAAGTGATATCTCATTATAGTTTATCATTTCCCTAATGATTAGTGATGTTGAGCACCTTTTTTTGTGTACCTGTTGACCATTTGTATGTCTTCTTTGGAAAAATGTCTATTCAGATACTGTGCCCATTTTTTTTTTTTTTTTTTTTTTTTTTTTTTGCGGTAGGCGGGCCTCTCACTGTTGTGGCCTCTCCCCTTGCAGAGCACAGGCTCCGGATGCGCAGGCTCAGCAGCCATGGCTCACGGGCCCAGCCACTCTGCGGCATGTGGGATCTTCCCAGACCGGGGCACGAACCCGTGTCCCCTGCATCGGCAGGCGGACTCTCAACCACTGCGCCACCAGGGAAGCCCATGTGCCCATTTTTAATTGGGTTATTTGATTTTTGCTATTGAGTTGTACAAGTTCCTCACATATTTTGAGTATTAACATATTGTTATTACTTTTATTTTCTGCCATTCCATAGGTTGCTTTTTCATTTTGTTGATGGTTTCCTTTGCTGAGCAGAAGCTTTTGAGTTTGATGTCCCACTTGTTTATTTTTGCTTTTGTTGCCTTTGCTTCTGATGTCAAATTCAAAAAATCATTGCCAGAATCAATGTTGAAGAGCTCACCTGCTATGTTTTCTTCTAGGAGTTTTATGGTTTCAGGTCTTACGTTCAAGTCTTTAATCAATTTTGAGGTGATTTTTGTATACGGTGTAAGATACGGGTCCAGTTTCATTCTTCGTGTGGCTGTCTAGTTTTCCCTGCACCATGTATTGAAGAGGTTGTCCTTTTCCCCGTGTATGATCTTGTCTCCTTTGTTGAAAATCAGTTGACCATATACACATAGATTTACTTATGGGCTCTATTCTGTTCCATGTGTCTGTTTTTATTCTAATACCCTACTTACTATAACTTTGTAATATAGTTTGAAATCAGGATGTTTGATGCCTCCAGTTTGTTCTTTCTCAAGATTGCTTTGGCTATTCAGGATCTTTTGTGGTTCCATACAAGTTTTAAGATTGTTTTTTCTATTTCTGTCAAAAATGCCATTGGAATTTTGATAGGGGTTGCATTGACTGTAGATCATCTTGGGTCATATGGACATTTTAACAATATTAATTCTTCCAGTCCATGAACACAGAATATCTTTCCATTTATTTGTGTCTTTTTCAATTTCTTTCATCAATGTCTTATAGTTTTCAGTGTATACATATTTCATCTCCTTGGTTAAATTTATTCCTAAGTATTTTATTCATTTTACGCTATTGTAAATGAAATTGTTTTCTTAATTTCTGTGTCTGATAGTTTGTTGTTATGGTATATAGAAACACAAGAGATTTCTGTATATTAACTTCGTATCTTGCAACTTTACTGAATTCATTGATGAGTTCTAATAGCCTTTTGGTGGTGTCTTTAGAATTTTCTATATATAGTATCATGTCATCTGTGTTGATAATGACAGTTTTACTTCTTCCTTTCCAATTTGAATTCCTTTTATTTCTTTTTCTTGTCTGATTACTATGGCTAGGACTTTCAATACTGTGTTGAATAGTGAGAGTAAGCATCCTTATTTTGCTCCTCATCTTAGAGAAAATGCTTTCAGCTTTTCATCATTGAGTATGATGTTTGCTGTAGGTGTGTAATACATGGCTTTTATTATGTTGAGGTATGTTCCCTCTATAACCAGTTCATTGAGAGTTTTTAATCATGAATGGATATTGAATTTTGTCATATGCTTTTTCTGTACCTATTGAGATAATCATGTGATTTTTATCCTTCATTTTGTTAACATGTTATATCACATTGTTTGATTTACAAATGTTAAACCATCCTGGAATAAGTTGTGCTTGATCTTGGTGTACAATTCTTTTAATGTATTGTTGAGTCAGTTTGCTAATAGTTTGTGGAGATTTTTACATCTATGTTCACTGGGGATATTGGCCTGTAATTTCTTTTTTTGTAGTGTCTTTGTTTGGCTTTCATATCGGGGTAATGCTGGCCTCATAATATGAGTTGGGAAGTGCTCCCTCCTCTGATTTCTTTGAGAAAGAGTTTGAGAAGGATTGGTATTAATTCTTCTTTCTATGTTTGGTAGAATTCACCTGTGAGGCCATCTGGTCCTGGACTTTGTTGGGAAGTTTTTAATTACTGATTAATCTCTTTATGTTTTCAAACCCAACTTCATGTGCCCAATGTACAGTGAGGCCAAACAAACCAAAACATCAGTCTGGAGTAGAGAACAGCCTATTGCAAGGGTCAAGAAGGGAGAACAGGCAGCTGTGCTCAAAAGGTCTGAACTCCCCTATGGTTTTCAGGGAAGAGTTTTAAAAGATGAAACTTGGGGTGAGGGCTACAGAGTGTGTGACTTTCTTCTGATTGGTTGGTGGTAAGGTAACAGGGTGATGTTTCTGGAATCTCAACCTTCTGATTCCAACCAATCTGGGGTCTATGTGCTTGTGGTCAGCACATAGTCACCATCCTCCATCTGGGTGAGGGTCTTAGTTTCTGTAGAACAACTCAAAGATATGCATCAGATTGTTATTTATATTCCTTCAGGAGGAACTAGGAATCCTATAACTCTATTGTCCTCTTAACTGCTTGAGCCTACTCTTTGGAATTAGGGGAAGGCCTAGGAGACTAAAGCCTGTTTTTTTTTTCCTACCAGCAAGAAACAGGGGACACGGAGGGGCCCTGCAGTGTCCTGCTCAGTTTCAATCCCTCCTTTTCTTTGATACTCCTCAATATTGAGAGAAAGAGGTTTGAGATAAGAAAGGGAATAATGTTTTGGATAGAGAGGTTAATCATAAACTCTGCAGAGGAACAATATTAAGGGAACTCAGTTTCACTTACTGGTAACTGGTGTGTTCAGATTTTCTACTGATTCATGATTCAGTCTTGGTAGGTTGTATGTTTCTAGGAATTTATCCATTTCTTCTAGGTTGTCCAATTTGTTGGCATATAATTGTTCATAGTAGTCTCTTTTGATCCTTTGCATTTCTGTGGTATCAACTATAATGTCTTCTCTTTAGTATCTAATTTTATTTATTTGAGATACCTCTCTCTCTCTCTCTCTCTCTCTCTCTCTCTCTCTTCTTCCTTTCCTCTCTCTCTCTCTCTAAGTCTACCTAAAGTTTCATGTATTTTGTTTCCTTTTTAAAAACTGGCTCTTAGTTTCATTGCTCTTTTCTATTGTCTTTCTAGTCTCTATTCCATTAATTTCTACTCTGATCTCTGTTATCGCCTTCCTTTTATTAATGTTGGGATTTATTTATTCTGTTTTTAGTTGCTGTAAAGTTAGGTTGTTTATTGGAGATCTTTCTTTTTTCTTAATGTAGGCATTTATTGCAATGAACTTTCCTCTTAGAACTGCTTTTGCTGCATCCCGTAAGTTTTGGTATGTTGTATTTCCATTTTCATTTGTCTCAAGATACTTTTTTATTTTGTTTGTGATTTCTTCTTTGACCCATTGGTTTTTCAGTACCATATTGTTTAATCTACTCACATTTGTGTATTTTCCAGTTTCCTTCTTGTAATTGATTTCGATTTCATACCATTGTGGTTGGAAAAGCTGCTTGATCTGAATCCAATCTTCTTAAATTTATTAAGACTTCTTTTGTGGCCTAACATATGATCTATCCTGGAGAATGTTCCATGTGCACTTGAGAAGAATGTGTGCTCAGCTGCTTTGGGATGGAATGTTCTGTAACTATCTGTTAAGTTCATGTGGTCTAACACAGTGTAACGTGGCAGCAGAGCCAAGCAATCAAGGGTTGCTTTCCCTGGGCAGCAGCCACAAAACCGGGACATCAGTTGTGTGTACAAACTCCTTCCAGGGAGATACTAGTGATTTGGAATGGGCTTCAGGGAGAATGCAGATATGATGTCTGCTGGCTTCTCTGGTCTTGGGAGAGGTTTGCAGTCAGCCTCTAGATGTGTGCTAAACTAGAAGCCTGACTCTCAGGGAGCAGCCTCTAAAGTATGCAAATAGGTCTCTTTCAGGGAAAGACTGGGAGATGGGCTTTTCCATCTGGTCTTTCTGTGCTGAGCCCTGAGGTGCTAGCTGGTTAAAAACTGTTTGTTTTCTTTGCTACAGTCCTGTAGGAACCACAAATGCAAGCTAAATTGGATACCAGAGCCAGGTAGTTAAGAGGGGTGTCAAAACAACAGCAGCAACAAAAGCCAATGCATCAGATATATGCACAACAAAAGCCAATTCATCAGCAGCAACAAAAGCCAACAAAATCCAATGCATCAGATACAAAAACCAATGCATCAGATACATGCACAAGCTCCTTCCAGGAAGACACCAATGAGCCGGAGCAGGCCAGAGGGAGTATGTGGAGACAACACCTGCCAGCCTCCCTGTCTCTGGGTAGAATCACAAATGCATGCTAAATTAGAATCCTGGCCCCCAGACAGCAGCTTTTGCAAATAGACCTCTTTTGAGAAAGACTGGGAGATGGGCATTTCTGTTTGCTCCCTCTGTGCTGATCCCTGGAGGGGAGAGCCACAGTGAATCCTCATGAGCCCATTAAGAACTGTTTCTTGTTTGCTATCATCTAGTGGGTTTTGTAGACACAAGCCCCAGGGGCCTTTAGAAATAGTTGTTTTGGCGGCCCATTCCTCAGGTGGAAGTCTTAAAAGTTGTGGTGCTAGATTCTGAGTCAAAACCTTTTGCTCCTCAGGGTTTCCCTCCCAACTGTATGTTGCTGTAGCTGGATATAAGGTTTATGGCAAGAGTATATCTCAGCCTTTTCTACCTGTTTTGATGCGAGCATTTTCTCATTTGCCCAATGTGTAGAAGTCACTCAGGTAGTTTTTAGATTTCTTTCAGAGGGAATTGATCCATGTGTACATATAGATTTGGTGTGTCCATGGGAGGAAGTGAATTCAGGAGCCCTCTATGTCACCATCTTGGACTGGAACCTTCAGGAGGCAGCTCCTTGACATATGTCTTGTGTGGACAAAAATGTTGCCTGCCATATCAATAAACAAAGGATGTTGTGGCCATCAAGCCATCAGCCACTGCAGCCACCCCCAATGGTGCACACCGAGGGGATTCAGGATGGAGAAAAACAGAATACTGGCCCCAGATAGTTAAGGTGCATATCAAAGGAATGATTTCAATGAGCCCAGACTCTCATCTTCCCATACATAGAACAGCACTAAATTCATTAACTTGAGATGTCTGTTTTTTCTTTAATTAGCAGTAATCTTCTGATGTTCAACTACCTGTTTTGTTTTGATTTGCTTTTTACAAAAACTCCTATATGTCCTGGCTCCTCCCTTACCTCTTTGGAACAGTCCCTCAGAGCTATATGAGAGGCGGTATCCCAGACTTTGTCCTCAGTAATGCCCCAAATAAAACATAATTCTCAACTTTTAGGTTGTGATTTTTTTTTTCAGTTGACAATTTGCAATGATTTTTTTGGATATGACACCAGAAGCACAGGAAACAAAAGCAAAAATAAACGTGTGGGATACATGAAACTTAAATGCTTCTGCAGAGCAAAGGAAGCCATCAAAAAAATGAAAAGGCAACACAATGGAACAAAATATTTGCAAACCATATATCTGATATTCAAAATGTATAACAGACTCCTTTAGCTCCTTAACAACAACAACAAAAACCCCAGATTTTAAAATGGGCAAAGGACCTGAATAGACATTTCCA
Organism: Mesoplodon bidens; assembly: GCF_964165515.1. Lineage (NCBI taxonomy): Eukaryota > Metazoa > Chordata > Mammalia > Artiodactyla > Ziphiidae > Mesoplodon > Mesoplodon bidens. The sequence goes on from NC_138170.1 coordinate 29,476,422, forward strand.
AAGAAGACATACAAATGGTCAACGAGTATATAAAAAGGTGCTCAACATCACTAATCATCAGAGAAATGCAAATCAAGACGATAATGAGATATCACCTCACTCTGCTATGATGTCTTTATTTTTTTTTAAAGGTAAGTGTTGTCAAGGATATGGAGAAAGGGAATGCTTATACACTGAGGGTGGGACTGAAAATTGGTAGAGCCATTATGGAAAACATTTGGAGGTTCCTGAAAAAATTAAAAATAGAACTATCAGATGATGCAACAATCTCAGCTCTGGGTATTTATCTGAAGGAATTGAAATCAAGACCTTGCAGAGATACCTGCACTCCCATGTTCATTACAACACTATTTACAATAGCCAAGATATGGAAACGACCTAAATGTCCATTGACAGATGAATAGTAAAGAAAATGTGGTATATACATACTGCTACAGATTGAATGTTTGTGCCCCTCCCACCCACCGCCCACTCATCTATTGAAATTCTAACCCCCAAGGTGATGGTATTAGGAAACATAGACTTTGGGAGGTGATTAGGTTATGAGAGTAGAGCCCTCATAGGTGGGATTAGTGTTCTTTTTTTTTTTTTTTTTGCTGTACGCGGGCCTCTCACTGCTGTGGCCTCTCCCGTTGCGGAGCACAGGCTCCGGACACACAGGCTCCGCGGCCATGGCTCGCGAGCCCAGCCGCTGCGCGGCATGTGGGATCTTCCGGGATAGGGGCACGAACCCGTGTCCCCTGCATCGGCAGGCGGACTCTCAACCACTGCGCCACCAGGGAAGCCCGGGATTAGTGTTCTTATAAAAGAGACCCAAGAAAGCTCCCTTTCCCCCTCCACCATGTGAGGACACAGTGAAAATGTGCCATCTATGACAAGAAGTGGATCCTAACAAGACACTGGATCTGTCAGCATCTTGATTGTGGACTTTCCAGGCTCCACAGTGTGAGAAATAAATTTCTGTTGTTTATAAGCTACCAGTCTCTGGTATTTTGTTATAGCAGCCCAAACAGACTAAGATACATACAATGGAATATTATTCAGTCTTCAAAAAAAAAAAAGGAAATCTTGCCATTTGTGACAACATGGATGGACTTGGAGGACATTATGCTAAGTGAAATAAGCCAGACACAGAAAGACAAATACTGAATGATCTCACTTATATGTGGAATAATCAACCTCATAGAAGCAGAAAATAGAATGGTGGTTTCCAGGGGCATGGGGTAGAGGAATGGGGAATTGAGGGTCAAAGTGTATGAAGCTTCAGTTGTACAAGTGTGGTCAAAGAATGTCACCTGCTATTTCAGTAAATAAAGGATGTTGTGGCCATCAAACCTTCAGCTACTGCAGCCACCCCCAATGGTGTACTCTAAGGGGAACTCAGGATGAAAATAAACAGGATACTGGCCCTAGATAGTTAAGGTGCATATCAAAGGAATAATTTCAATGAGCCCAGACTCTTGAATCATACCATACATAGAAAAGCTATATATATATATATATATATATACATATATATACATATATATATATATATATATTTTTTTTTTTTTGCCATACGTGGGCCTCTCACTGTTGTGGCCTCTCCCGTTGTGGAGCACAGGCTCTGGATGCGCAGGCTCAGCGGCCATGGCTCACAGGCCCAGCTGCTCCGCGGCATGTGAGATCTTCCTGGACCAGGGCACAAACCCGTGTCCCCTGCATCAGCAGGCAGACTCTCAACCACTGCACCATTAGGGAAGCCCAGCAGTAATATTTTGATGTTCGACTACCTGGTACATTTTTTTTCAAAAACTCCAATATATCCTGTCTCCTTCCTTACCTCTTCAGAACAGTTCCTCAGAGCTATATGAGAGGCTGTATCCTGGACTTAAGTCCTCAGTAATGCCCCAAACAAAAGTAATTCTCAACTTTTAGACTGTGCATTTTTTCAGTCAACACAAGATAAATAAGTTCTGGAGATTTACTACACAGCATTGTGCCTATAGCTAAGTATTGTATACTTAAAATTTGCTAAAAGAGTAGATCTATGTTAAGTGTTCTTACCACACACACACACACACACAAGACAATAATAAAGGGTGTGGGAGGAAACTTTGGGAGGTGATGAATATGTTTATGACCTTGATGTTGGGATGGTTTCTTGGGTGTATACTAATCCTCAAACTCGAGTTGTGTACATTAAATATGTATAGCTTTTTACAAGTCAATCAGACCTCAGTAAAAAATTTTAAAACAATGTAGTGACTTAGAAGAGCAACAATCATTTCATTATCTCCCTTGGTTCCTGTGGGTCAGAAATGCAGAAAGGGCTTAACTCCATGTTTCTGGGGTCTCATGCAATTGTAGTTAGATGATGGCTAGAGCTGGAACATCAGGGAACTAAAGTAGCTGGGGGCTGGCCAGACATTCATATAATCTTCTCTTCATATAGTCATGGGGCCTCTCTATGTCGTCTCTCCACATAGGCTAGTTTGGGCTTCCTCACAGCATGGCTCCCCATGGCAACTGAAGTCTCAAAGAATAAGTATTCTAGTAAACCAGGTTGACATTTCATTGCCATTTATCACCTGCCCAGGAAGTCATGCAGCCAATCTAGATTCAAAGAAAGGAAAATTAGACTCCATATACAGATGGGGCAGCAGCAAAGTCACATTATAGAAAAACACGTGGGATTTGGATTGGGAACGCACTCCATTTTGGAGAGAATTGATATCTAAACAATGTTATGTGTTTTGATCCATGAACATGGTATATTTCTCCATTTATTTTGGTCTTAGTATTTTTTTCTCTTCAATATTTTGTAGTTTTCAATGTATAGATCTTGTATGTATCTTCTGTCATCATATTTATTTCCATCTATGTATCTATTTCCATCTATGTATTTGATGATTTTGATGCTCTTGTACATAGCACTTTTACTTCATTTTAAATTGTTTATTGCCAGTACATAGAAGTTAACTGATATTTATATTGACCTTATATTCTACATCCTTGCTAAAGTCACTTATTAACTCTAATTGTTTATACATTCTATTGAGTTTTATACATATACAATCATGTCATCTACAAATAATGAAAGTTTTACTCCAAGCTTTTCCTTGTTCTGTAGGATTTTTTATACATGCCCAGTTTTGAGGTATAAACAGCAGGATTTGTTTCCTTTTTTTCCCTCACCTCCAACTAAGATAAAGTCTTTCCAGACTTGATGCTGGTCATCAGCGTCTAGTGAGTATAATTGTGTTGCCCTTGACCACACTGCCAATCCACTGTGTGATGAGCATCTCCTTTTCAGATCTGGAGTACAATTTGACATGCAGAGCGTGTCCAGAGCAATTTTCAGTTTCTAGCAGGCATGCACCTACCATGGCTTCATTCTACTGAGATAGCACATTCTTCCACCAGGTTCCCTATTCCTCTGACATGGAGTCACCTGCAAAATTGCAACTGATATTGTGTATATTAGGGATCTTCCTGTCTCCGCCCCGCCTTTAGTGTTTAACTTGTAAATATTGCACCTCCCAGAATACAGCACAAAATTGCTGGTTTTCCTTCCTCCTCCCCCTCCCTCACATATACACACACTTCCTGACCAGTTATTTCCTGAGAGGTGCTACCTCCAAATAGATGTATTACTAGCATCCTCAAAAAGCAGCACTTCCATAGCATATGGGTAAGCACTTTGTGTTCTAGTTGGTACAGATCTTGGATCTCTGTGTCTGTAACAAAAAGTAGGGGCAGCTGGTTTCCCACTGAGCTCAATTACATGAGCCATAACCTGGATAAGTTTGTACCAGTCCACTGTGTCCCACTTTGTGATTAATGAAAATGCCTACCAGAATCTGGTCAAGCCATTGATTGGGTTGACATTTCCAGTGTTCTTCTGAGTTCTTGTCTTTTTCTTTGTTTTCATGAATAACATAAGGTAAGTTGGGAGAGCCTGCCTCATACACTTCTAGTCAAATGGTGTTAAAGCCAGAAGTCATTTCCTTGTGGCTACCATTTTTTTTTATATATGTGTTTAGATCTGTCACTAGGGAGAGGGGCGAAGTGTCAGCAGTCTGTGAAATAGGACTGCCTGGTTTGTGTTGTGCATGAATGGTGTAAAGAAATACACTGCAGAGGCCAGACCTCAGAGAATGCTATTATTTTGTCACTTGCAGTGAGCTATTTATACAGGACCTGTTTTTCTGTATACACATCAGATGTTACTGCACTGACTTCAGCACAAAGAGACCCTCTTTCCTGTCTCTCCTCCCCTGAACCCCTCTCGACAAGTCACATTTTCTAACCACTGGGCCACTGTCTTTCCCATCATTTGAAACCTCCACTCAATGTGCTCTCTGCAAAGTGAAAACTCCAGTCTCAGCTGCTTATTTCTCAAGTCTCCTTCCTGGGTTTATTCTTTCAAAACGTTTGATCAGGCAGTTAAAGTTGGAGAAATGTGAGAGAACAGGGTGGTCCAGTAGGATCCACCAGAGGTAGAGGGTGAGCACGTAATTATGGTATGTCATCCACAGGGGCTTGAGGCCCACTCCTGGTGAATGTTATTCTTACCTTAAAAAAAAAACCAACAACTTGTTTTTCAAAAATTGTGATTTCAAACTTGCAGTGTTAACATAGATTTCTCAAAAACATATTGGATGGTGATAGTTTTACAACTTCATTTTGGTAAAAGTTTCCAAAAGAGGGGTTGGGGCTTATTGAAAGATTTAAAGAATTTTCAAAGATTAATTCACTCATTCATTGAATAAATATTTATTGAGAATCGAATATGTTCTAGACTGCACTAGGTACATAAACTTCTAATGGGGAAAGATAGACATAAACCCAACAATTTTGGAAGTCCTTATGTAGTATAATTGTGGTATGGGTATAATAGTTATGAATTTAGATGAAGGAAGAGATCTTTTACTTCTCCTAAGTCAAATTAAATCTCTCTGGAGAGATTGCCCAGGTTGATGAAGTTCACCCTGGTGACCCCTGTTACCCTTGGGCTGATGTCATGCAGGAAAATAGCATGGGGCCCATTCCTCAAGCTCGGTGGCTCCCACTTTGGCTGACTCTTATCCTGGCCCATGTTGCCCTGCAGTGGTAGCCCATTCTTCTGGAGGCTCCATTCTCTCTATCCAAGCTTGACCAATGAGAGGCGCCACCAAGGGTTCAAGTGTACAGACTTAGTGCCTGGATTCCATAGGCACCTTAGCAGTGATCTACCAGAAGCCTTGTCACTCCAGAGAAGAGTGTGCTGTGTGGTCAGGCTCACAGAGTCAGCAACCTTCTCCTCCAGCCCTGATCCCTCATGGGTCCAATGCTCACCCTGCCCCCACTCCCACCCAGGAGGCCCATGGTCTTTACATCCTTCTGGGGGTCCTTCCACTTAACATCCCAGGATCCTTGTAAGTCCAAGAGAACCTAGCGAGGGGTGGGGTGGGGTGGAAGGGCATCCATATCTGCATTTTGAGGTCAGACAAAACACCCTGAGATGGGAACAAAGGAGATGCTATGAGTGCCCTTGAGAAGCCTGTAGGATACTATCAGACTTCATGGGTGGCCCTGACCACATCTGAGGAATCAGAGGAGGCTGCCCCGAAGAAGTGATATTTAAGCTGAGCCATGAAGGAGAGTAGGAGTAAACTAGGAAAGTTTTAGTCTTGGTGGTGTGGAAGGTTTTGTGTGTGTGCGTGTGTGTGTGTGTTTCCTGAGAATGTTAGTAAGGGAGAGAAGTTTATTACTAGAATTAGAAGGATGACATTTTGATTGTGAGTATAGCTTGGTGAATAGGGCTACTTCAACTAAATCTCACATTTAGATATTTCTTACCTTCTTGGGACTTTTGGAGACATTCCCAGAGGAACAGGTATTGGTTCTTACTTCCTAGCTGAATTCTGTAAGAGCCAGGGAACTTGGATATGTCTCCCAAATTTTAGGTTGTGTAGAATGATCTATAGAGGTAAATCATTAAACATGTACCAGACTCTCCTTTGTTCTGATTTTGATTTCTTTCAAATTGTTCACCACCACTACATGTGAGAACAAGTTTGGTGTTAAGATTCCTGTATGTGGAGATCTGCACAGGGAGAACCCCTCCCAAAGGGAGGCATACTCATCATTCCTCATTCTCTTAGTCACTGGGTTCACTATCTAGAGCCTTTGTAGCTTCTTTTGGCTGTAATGTTTTCAATTGTTCTCTCTCTCTCTCTTTTTTTTTTTTCACAAGTTTTAAAAAGAAAGGGGCGAAGCAAGCTCTTTTCAGAATCAAAATGCAGAACAAATGAGAAAATGATGGTATTTAACCTTCCCAAGTTTGAGACCCCAAGAATAATGCAACCAACTTTTATATTTTCAACAGCCCTTCTACATACAATCTGTCTTCTCTGACTTGGCTCCAAGTTCTATCCTCATTTTCAATTATGCCAATTCTATTGTTATTTAAAAGGAAAAAGCCTTCTTGGTTATTGTCAGAAACTGCTGTATAGCTTACCCCAACCAGCACCCAGGAAATTACAGAGAGGATGGAGTGGAAGGTGGGCAGGATAGAGTCAGAGGCGATTCACCAGGGTCACTTAGTTTTTCCTTGAATCTGGTTGTTAACATTTCTATTATATTGTGACAATGACTACTGACTGTTATTTTCTGAGAGAAATGGTGGCGGGAATTCCTTTCTTTTTGATGCAGCTTTTTGTTTGATACATAAAACAGCGATCTCATCAGCTGAGCTGTCAGGGAGAATCCAAAGAGTCCAAGAGAGCTCTGAGATCTGAATAGTTACCATCACGGCAGGACTGTGTCTTCAGTGCCTCTTTGCCAAGGGTCCTGGTGGTGATAACGTCCTTTCTCGGAGAGAGGACCCTGCAAGAGAGAAGCAATGACCTTTGTTTAGCTTGTGGCAGGTATAATGAGGGGGATGAGTGTTTACTGAGCCCACTCTGTGCCAGGCCCTGGATTTGAAGTTCGCAGGCCAGAGTTCAGATTCTTGCTCTGACGTTTCCTGGCTGTGTGACCCCAGAAGAATCATTTAATTTCTCTGAGTCTCAGCTTACACATTTGTAAAGTGGGGATACATTGGTAGCTTCATTGCACATGGTTGATGTAAGGATCAAATGAGATAATTATTCAGAAGCTCTTTGTAAGTGGTGCCATGAGAAGGAATTGCTGGTTATCTTACTCAGTGTGATCCAACCACAATATCCTAGAGCCTGCCCCACCTGGAGGTCCAGTCTGGGGGAATTCCAAGGTCTTGCCCAACTGGAGAAGCAGGTCACCTGGCAGATCCCTGTCTGGCGTCCGGAGACCCATGAGAACTGGCAGGCCAGATCTCTAGTGATATGGAAGAAAAGGACCAGGCAAGAGATACTGTGGACAGGCATACCTGCTCTTAGGTCTGGGGTGCCATTTCAGGCATAGGCAAAGACTGGGTTGTGGGCAGCAACCAGATTATGCTGAACTGTTTATTGCTATATTTGCAAACGTGCACCTGAAGGTTTATACAATTGCTCACAGGAAAAAGTTAATTAAAAAATACCAGAGGTCCAGTCATACAAGAGTAAGAAATAAAATGACGGCATCAAGTATCTTTCGGACCAGGATAGAAGTCAAAGGATTTTTGCTGCTGTTGTTAATTTAGAATTATATACACACTAAAAGGGCAAAAAATTAAGTGAATCATGTGACTCACTGAATAAAGGCCACTAAACTCAGGTTTTTTTAATTTAAAAAAGTTAAAAGGTCAACACACTCTCTTAAAACTAAGGGTAAAATATAAACTCTCACTCATTAAAATTAAATTAAAAATCATTTGATACCATATGTTATCACTTACATATTTTTCTAAAATATGACACAAATGAACTTAACGAAACAGAAACAGACTCATAGACATAGAGAACAGACTGGTTGCCAAGGGAGAGGGGAGGTGGGGGAGGGATGGATTGGGAGTTTGGGATTAGCAGATGCAAACTATTATATACAGGATGGATAAACAACAGGGTCCTACTGTATAGCACAGGGAACTATATTTTATATCCTGTGATAAACCATAATGGAAAAGAATATGAAAAAGACTGTATATATATATATGTGTGTGTGTGTGTGTGTGTGTGTGTGTGTGTGTGTGTGACTGAATCACTTTGTGTACAGCAGAAATTAACACAACACTGTACATCAACTATACTTCAATAAAATAATTTTAAAAAGTCATTTGAATGTTCAGTTTCTTATGCTGCTGGTAAAGAGAAGGAAAAAGTGAGAGATGGGCAGAGTAAGGAAAAGAACAGGAAAAGCTGACTGGAGAGCGAGGCAGGGTGAGTGGTCCCGGGAGGCAGCAAGGAGGGCAAGCTGAAATAGAGCCAAAGAAACGGCTCTTGTCACGTGAAGCACAGACCCCAAAGTCAGTTATTACTGACTGGTTTTCTGATTATTTCTCAGAGCCTAGAAATGGCTCATCTACCTGTTTTAGGAAGAAATGCTTGTTGTGAAGGAATGGCTTAAGTTTTAGGAATTTTCTTTGTGTGATCTTAGTTGTAGCTTCAAATCTGTTGGTTTACTTTTTTTTTCCTATGTTCCCGCTGGTGGCCAATAAAAACTGAGCGGAGAGAAAGAAGTGGGCATGCCCTGCCTTACTGAACAGCTATTCCCTGCTTTGTGCCAGATCCCCAGAGATTCAACTTGGAATAGCATCCCTAGAAGATCTGACTGAAGAATCCTTAGGATCTAAAATGTGCCAAGTACATGTCAGTTCAGATACCTGCCCCTGATGATGCTACTCACAGGTTGGATTTAACAGGCCGGAGGATGATAACATGGATATAAATTAGTGGCCTCACCTTTCTCCTTTCCATACCATTCATCTGCACACCACACCCCTGCTGGGGACATGTCTCATCACAGGTGGCCGTTCTCAATTTCTCACTGCTAGAAGAGCACAGCAGACTCTGAGGGCAGGTCAGACGTGAAAGGTAGAAGCCCCTCCCCAAGGTTTCTATGTCCACCCCCTTCGCTAGTACTGATATTATACTTGAGAACAAGCCAGCATCAGACAGAAAGTCACTGTCGCTGCAAACTGTGCTTTGTCAGTCCTGCAGTTGTGCCATTTTAGCCTCATCTTCCCAAATTGGGCAGACACTGCACCTGCCTATCCCCTATGAGGTGACAACAATTGCGAGTCACAGCAGTGACATCCGCCATGCACTGAATGGCTTCCATGCATCCGGCTCTGATCACACCCTTAACACACGTCATCTCATTTAACCTTCCTTATTGACTCTGTGCTGAGTGTTATGACTAGCCCTACTGTATAGGTAAGAACATTGCCAATTGGAAAGGTTCAGAAAGTTGTCCTTGAGTCATTAGTGCCAGAGCTAGGATTTGAACTCAGAAACTCGAGAGCCCATTCCACATAGTCCCAGGCACGGTCTTTCCCTGTAGAACCACCTTGACTTTTATGATTTAAAGACTCCTTTGTATGATAAAACTTCTATCCTTTTATAGGTCTGATTTTCTAACTTGTGGGGGTTTGAATGAGTACCTGAAAGGAAAAGAGTCTTCCAGTGTGTGAGAGGTTGGGTGGAAGGGAGGGAGGAGGAGGCACGGCCATGAAGACATGGGTGCTTCCAGCCTAGAATGAGCTTATTGCCAAAGGTCAGAGGTCACTTGTTCCAGCTGACCAAGGCACTGGGTATGCCCCATTTCCTGGGAAGTGAATGGACAATTCGGGGCCTAGTCAGTCACTGCTACTTCTCAGCCTTTAAGCCATAAATCTAAAACAAATAATAAACAAGGGAAGCTCTTTAAGACTCCCTCAGCAATCTAGTCTGCTTGATTTTTATTCAGGGAAGATGCCAAAAAATCCCCGACTCACTACAATTTGTTTTTTTGTAAGAAACTGAAAAGAGGAAAAACTCAAATGTTTCTGCTCTCCCTCATTTGAACGTTTCGAATCCAAAGTAAACAGGGGACCTCTGTCCTTTGTGTTGGATGGTGGTAGACACAGGGCCATTGTTCCAGGAGCACAGTATCTGCCCATCACAGGCCCCAGTGCACACTGAGGCCCTGTGTCTGGCCAGTGGGACAGGCCCTGATTCCTCCACACTGTGCAGCAGTGCACACGGTTGGTGTTCAAGCTTCAGCTCTCCCCGACCCCCGTGATCATCTCTACCTCAACGAAAAAAGAGAAACCCTCTCATCGCTCACTCTCGGGGACTCTGAAACCTGTGCAACTGTGCTCACTGCTTTTCTTGCTGAGAGAAAGCAGTTTGTTTCTTATTGCAAAAGTGAAACAAATTCATTGTGGAATATTTAAATCAGAAGACGAAGAGAGAAGAATAGGCAAAGAATCACTCAACTTAAATACCCAGACATAAGTGCTAACCATTTTGGTGTATCTATAGCCTTTATCTGTTTCCTGATGCATGTACAGTAACATATTTATGGGGGGAGGAGCAACATTTGGATCATACTATACATTGCTTAGGGATGTATTGTAAATCATCACCCCAAAAAATGTCAGTTGGAATAAAGAATTAATTGTAAAAGGTGGTGGAATAAATACAGATGAATACTTATTTCAGTTGTTAACCTGGGGTCCATGCATAAGCTTCGGAGAGTCTATAAATGCATGTAATCATATGCACAATTTGGTACACAAATATAGATATAGATAAGGACATAGATAAAGACTTAGCTATACGGGGGCAGCAGGGAAGATGGTTCATAGTTTTCACCAGATTCTCCAAGATATATGTGACTCCAAAAACCAATGACTTATATTAACTTGGCTTGGGGGAAAATTCCCAATGTAGGAGACAACCTACCACACAGCTGGTAGGAACGTGAATTGGTTAAACATTTCTGTAGGGCAATTTGGGTAATCCTGTGTGTATGTGTGTGTGTGTGTGTGTGTGTGTGTGTATGATTTAAAATATCCATAAGAACATATTATGAAGTTAAAATAGTGCAAAGCAGTGTAAGTTGGAGAGCAGAGATAGACAAGTTATTAATACAGAATACAAAGCTTGGGGGATGGGCAGGATCAAGACTATAACAGATCTGTGGTATGATAAAGGTATTATTTCAGATCAGTAGGGAAAAAATGGATAAAGTTAATGGGTATCAAAAACCTTAAGATTCTTCACCAAATCAAATTGTATGGAGAATCTTATAGAATAGTGGTTAGATTAGCATCCTTGTTTGGTTCCTGCCTCTAATGTTTTCATATGAAGAATTTTACACATGCTGATTTGATGTAGGTATTCCTAATGTTAATGAGGTAGCCTATATCTAAGATATTTTTCCTATAACCATAGAGATAATTACATTTTATCTTTGATGTTAAAATGTAAAAAAAAGAATTTGTAACTATGTGTAGAATGGATGTTAACTAGATTTATTGAGGTGATAATTCAAAATATATGCAAATATCTGATCATTATGTTGTACACCAGCAACTAATATATGTCAATTATATGTCAATTTTTTAATGTAATTATTTATTGATAAAATATTACCTGAATTACCAGAACAAACTCTACTATTGTTTTTAATGACATTTTGGATTTGATTTGCTAGCATTTTATTTACTTTTTGACATCTTTCCTCTTAAGTCAGATTGGTCGTTACAGCTTTTTTTTTCTTTTTTGTTTGTTTTTGCTACTTCTGTTAGTTTGGGATATCAGGGTTGCTTTAGTTTGAAAAACTGAATTGTGACACTTTCCAGCCTCTTTTATGTTCTGGAACACTTAAACAGCAAAGACATTAAATTCCTTGAAGGCTAAAAGAAATACTTTATAACTCTGTGGAAATGGCATCTTTTTTGGAGTAATTTTTTTAACAACCTTTCCATTTCTTTTCTGATTATTAGTTGTTTCTAGTTGCTACTTCTTCTTGAGTTGATATGGCAATTATATTTTTCCTAAAAAATTTATTTATTTTAATGAAATTATTCAAATTCATTAACATTGAGTTATACATTACTATTTTCTTTTTTATTTATTTATTTATTTATTTTTGGCCGCGTTGGGTCTTCATTGCTGTGTGCGGGCTTTCTCTAGTTGTGGTGCTACTCTTTGTTGCAGTGTGCGGGCTTCTCATTGTTGTGGCTTCTCTTCTTGTGGAGCACGGGCTGTAGGCACGCGGGCTTCAGTAGTTGTGGCTCGCGGGCTCTAGAGCACAGGCTCAGTAGTTGTGGCGCACGGGCTTAGTTGCTCCGCGGCATGTGGGATCTTCCCAGACCAGGGCTCGAACCCATTTACCCTGCATTGGCAGGCGGATTCTTAACCACTGCGCCACCAATGAAGCCCTACCATTTTCTTATAATTAAAAAATCTTTTCTACATATGTTCTATTTCACACCTCATTCCCAACACTATAAATTTTTTATTTTCTCTTCACTCATGATTAATCTTGCCATGCTTTTATTATTCTTTTCAAAGATGCTCTTTCATTTATTCTGATTTTTGCCTTTTTTTTTTTTTTTTTTGGCTGCGCCAGGTGGATCATAGTTCCCCAACCAGGGATTGAACCTGGGCAACAGCAGTGAAAGCATCAAGTCCTAACCACTGGACCACCAGGGAACTCCTTGATTTTTGCCTTTTCTAATTCACTAATTTTTGCTTTAATTGTGACCCCACATTTCTGCTTTCCTTAGATATATTTTATTTTTTAATTTCTATTTCAGTAAAATTGTTACTTCATTTAGTTTAATTATTTTTTAATAATAAAAGGAAATCTGTGGCTACAAATTTCAGCTTTAGCCGAATCCCAAATATTTTGACTTTGTTCTCATCACTATTTTGAAGTATAATTTTAATTTTCTCTTAGATCCAATAGTAATTTAGGAAAAAATGTTTTTATTGTATGTTTAAGTTGTCCTTTGTTATTAAATTCTAATCTAATTGAATTATAGTTAATGACTGTAGCCTAAGAAGTTTTTTCTTCCTGGAATTTAAGGTTTCATTTGAAGGTCAGCATATGTTCATTTCTTAAAAATCTTCTAAGGATTTTTGAAAGGAATGTATTTATATTTGTAGAATAAAAATCTTAATTTGTAAATATTAAATTAATTACGTTAGATAAATTATCCAAATTCATTGTAAATTTACTAAGTTTTTTTTTTCCTTTTCAGGTGCCACAGTGATGCTCCAGTTTCAAAAAGGGTATCCCTTATCTATTGTTGCATAACAACCCACCCCAAAATTTAGTGGCTTAAAACAGTGACATTTTATTATTTCTCAGGATTCTGAGTGGGCTGGGTTCACTCTTACAGCTGAATTCAACTGGTGGATCAGACTGGGGCTGTGTTCAGGACTGGTGGCTTGTCTCTGCTCCACATGGCCTGTCATCCTCCAGTAGACCAGAGTGAGCTTCTGCACATGGTGGTGGAACCATTCTAAGACAGCAAGCTGTAATGCACAGGAGTTTTTCAAGTCTCTGCTTGTATCCTCCCATTAACTGAAGTCCCATTGAACTAAGAAAGACACATGGTCAAACCCAGACTCAGTGTGGGAGGGGGCGATCCAAGAGCATGGGTATCGGGAAGTATGTGTCATTGGGGACCATTGATGTGAGAGTCTAGCACATAAAAGGATGACAATTTGTTCTTGTAGTTCTCCTTGCATTTCTAATAGTTTTGACCAAAATAATCTTGTTTATATATGAATTCATTTTTTTGCTACAAATTTTAGTTTTCTCATAATTATGTTACCCTACCACATTTCCTTTGGTTTGTATTTACAGTTTTTGATTTTATATCACTGACAGGTGAGTTTTTTTAAAGCCTCTAGTTGGATTTTGTATTTTAAAAGGGGAATTAAAACTATTCATGTTTAATTGGCATACAGATACATTTGTGCTTACTTCTACCATCTGATCATATGTATCATTTTTTACATTTTTTGGACTTTTTCCTCATTCCCTTTTCCTGCTAACTCAATATATCTCTCTCTGCTCCCCTTTTTCCTCTAGAAATTTGGATGTTAAATTTTTTTTTTTTTTTTTTTTTGCTGTACGCGGACCTCTCACCATTGTGGCCTCTCCCGTTGCGGAGCACAGGCTCCGGACGCGCAGGCTCAGTGGCCATGGCTCACGGGCCCAGCCGCTCCATGGCATGTGGGATCTTCCTGGACCGGGGCACAAACCCGTGTCCCCTGCATTGGCAGGCGGACTCTCAACCACTGTGCCACCAGGGAAGCCCTAAATGTTGTATTTTTATTCTATTACTAGTTACCTTTAAATATTTGAATGAATTTATATATCTATCAAAGAAAATAATTTTATAATAGTTATTAATTCTCTTCAGTGATAACAAAATAAGCACATTTTTATTTTCCCTTCTATGACACCTTGTCCTCCCAGTTTCTATAACAATAATCTGGGCCTTTAGATTTAGATTATTACTATGATTTAATCCTGACTACTAATCCATGTATATATGTTTTCTTTTAAGAATTATCTTCAATAATTTTATTAAATTTCCAACCATACCTTCAGCTTCACCTAACAGTGGCTCAGACATTAAGAACATTTAATTACACCATATAGAAAGGAGAGTGAATGGAAGCAGGTCTATGGTTGGTTCAGCAGCTCTAAAATGCCAAGGTGCTCTCAGATTCTCTTGGCCTTCTCCTCATGGTCACAAGGTGGATGTCACACTCCAGATACGTCATCCTTAGACAACTATCTTCAAGACAGGAAGAAAGGTCAGGCTACCTCATTGCCTGGCTTCAAAAAGAAAATTCCTAATAAACTTAACCAAGGAGGTGAAGGACCTATACTCTGAAAACTATACAACACTGATGAAGGAAATTGAAGATGATACAAGGAAATGGAAAGATATCCCATGCTCTCGGATTAGAAGAATTAATATTGTTAAAATGTCCATACTACCCAAAGCAATCTACAGATTTAATGCAATCCCTATCAAAATATCCATGACATTTTTCACAGAACTAGAACAAATAATCTTAAAATTCATATGGAACCACAAAAGGCCCCAAATTGCCCAAGCAATCTTGACAAAAAGAACAAAGTCTGGAGGTTATACCTCCCAGACTTCAGACTATACTAAGTCTGAAAGCTACAACAAATAACATACAAGGGAACTCTCATAAGGCTATCCTTGTACTCTGTTGGTTGAAATGTAAATTTGTGCAGCCATTATGAAAAACAGTATGGAGGTTCTCAAAAAACTAAAATGATCCAGCAATTTCACTCCTGGGTATACATCTGCAAAAAAACTAAAACACTAATTTGAAAAGGTAATCTGCACCCCAATGTTCAAATTGGGTTAAGAAGATGTGGTGTGTGTGTGTGTATACAAGATGTGGTATACACACACACACACACACACACACAATATGTAATATTATTCATCTATAAAAAGAACGAAATTCTGTTTGCAGCAACATGGATGGACCTAGAGAATATTATACTTAGTGAAAAAAGACAGAGAAAGACAAATACTGTGTGATATCACTTATATGTGGAATCTTGAAAAAATACAAATGAATGTATATGCAAAACAGAAACAGATTCACAGATACAGAAACAAACGTGGTTACCAAAGGGGAGAGGGAAGGGGGAGGGACAAATTAGGGGTATGAGATTAACATATACAAACTACTATGTATAAAATAGATAAGCAACAAGGATATACTGTATAGCACAGGGAATTATAGCCTTTATCTTGTAATAACCTATAATGGAGTATAATCTGCAAAAATACTGAATCACTATGCTGTACACCTGAAACTAATATAATATTATAAATCAACTATACTTCAATTAAAAAGAAGGAAAGCCAAAAGAAGAAGCAGCAGCACATTTCTACCCAAGAAGCCTAACAGGAGACTTTCCTGACTTTTTATTGGCCAGAACTTAGTCACATGCCCAGCCCTAAGCCAATCATCAACAATGGGCAAGGAATCCTCTTGCTTCATCCTCTGGGTCAGTGCATGCTGTCAATCACACAAAACTGGGATTCTGTTAGCAGGAAGAAATGGAAAATGTTCATTCTATTGGCATCCAACAGTGAGTGCCACAATATATTAAAAATCAGGAGTAAGGCTCAACAGTTTTACTGCTTTATCATTCACTGCCATTTCCGTTACACTATTTCTTTTACATTACTGAGTTTATTTGCTTGGCTGGAATATTTTCTGTGGAGTCTTTTTATTTATTTATTTTTCCATTGGGGTGGTACATGAATGATTTACATTTTTTATAGCTGCTTGTCTGAAGTAGCTTGGTAAGAAACAGAATTTTGTGTTACAATCATTTCCCCCCAAAATGCATTTTCCATACATATCGCTTTGTTGGTTTTGGCATTTATGCAGCAAACGTGAAGATGTTGTGTTTCCTTCAGAGGTTACCTGATTCTTCTGCCTGTTTGGCTTCACAAAGAAGAGAGCACTTTACTTGTCCATTGTTGAATCCCTAGTGCCTGGAACATAACAGGCTTGTCATGGACATGTGTGGAATGAACGGATGAAAGAAAAAAGAGCCAGTTGTCTGTGGGAGACTCCCGAAAGAGCCCCTGCATTTCACCTGCACGTTGAAGAGTTTCTTTCCCCTGCACGTGTAACCACATAACGCTAGCTCGGAGCCAGTGCGGCTGCCCTCACCACGGCCCCCTTGGCAATGTTCTCTCTGTGCCAGGCATCAAATGTGAGCGCCCCCGCCAAGGGATCCCTGCCCTGTGTGCACCCCGGTACCTGGACACTCCCTGGATTCTTCAAGAGGATGGAGATTTGCCCCTCCTGACTTTTCTGTGGTTCATTTCTCCCTACAGCCTTTGTTACAACCAACCTCAGGAGCATTGCTGGGTTCTGATGGGGGCGGCTCCCTAGAGATACCTTTCTTTTCTGTGAGGTAAATTGAAGGTTGTCAAAGCCTTCTCTCAAGCTGGTCTCATCTGCGTTGTCTTAGAGAAATTCCTTAAAATGTCTGTTATGTGGGTGGAATCCTTTTTCAGTTTTGAACAATGGCAGATTTCCCCCGTCATTATTTTCCTTTGCCTGTTGCAATGGGAGTTTGAAAGAGAGGCAGGAGGAGAAGTTCAATGTGATGGTTTAAATGTATGTCACAGAATAGAAGTCTGTCCTTGCGCTTTTTATTATCTCAAAATCCCCTCCCCCTTATAGATCTGTGGGATGTATATTCCCCTCCCCTTATTGCTGACCCCTCCTGTCTTGGGACACAAGAACAGTTTCTCCTCTATCAGCAGTATGCTCCCTTTTTGGCTGTTAAAAATATTTTGGATATCCTGGCTTTGTCCTTCTCTGTCTCATATATTTTTTAAAATATTTATTTATTTATTTATTTGGCTGCGTCCGGTCTTAGCTGCGGCACGTGGTCTTCTCTAGTTGCAGCATGTGGGTTTCTCTCTAGTTGTGGTGCATGGCTCTAGGGTGCACCAGCTCAGTAGTTGTGGTGTGCAGGCTTAGTTGCCCCGTGGTATGTGGGATCTTAGTTGCCCGACCAGGGATAGAACTCATGTCCCCTGCATTGGAAGGTGGCTTCTTAACCACTGGACCACCAGGGAAGTCCCTCTGTCTCATATCTTATCTCTCATAATTTTTTTCCTTTTCCTCTGAGTTTGGGGAGAATTTTTTGAGTTTATCAGGCAGATTGACCCATCACTAAAAAATAATTAAGTCCGTTTTGCAGCTCTCTATCTTTCTTTGATTTTTCCTTCCTCAATTCTTTATATATTTTTTCCTGTCTCTCTTTTGCTTCTCTTGATCATCACTACCCTTTCCCATCAATACCATTAGTTTCACCTGCGTAAGGATAGCTAGGCATTTGACTTAGGACTTTCCCCCGGCACTCCTGAGAATCTGGGGGGCAATCTTCCCAGTCTTCAGAATGCTCTGGCTGAGGAGCAGGAGGTGGGGGGACAGCAGCAAGGACAGAATTGAATGCATAGCTCTTCCGACTCCAAGTGTGCTTAATGGAATGGTTTGGCATCAGCTGTGCTGAATCCTCTGGCTACCTCTCCTGCATGCTGGTCAACTAGGCAGTTCACGAGCTATATGAGAAGATAAGGATTTTAGTTGTAGCAGCCGTCTGGTGACTGTGAGTCTTAGAGACTCTAATACCTTGACATCTTGGAGCCGCTTGGACCACCTGTGGAACCATCAACCTCCAGACTTCAATACTGGGCTTTAGAGCCATCCTGCAGTATCCCTTGCGAAGGAAGGATTCAAGTTGAACACACAACTTGAATGTGTATTCCCAAGGTAGACCTGAGAGCTGGGAGATGGAAGATGTTAAGCAGAAGGTCAGACCAGTCTTCCGACAATACTGGCATGAAAACCACCAAGGTAGCTGAGGACAAAGCAAACGCCTCTGATGGCTTCTTACCTCACCCATTATGCTGGTGATGAAAACTGTAAAAGTGGACTCCGCATAAGGTTTCCTACAAGAGATAAGGAATACACTAATAGCTGAGGCTTTGCAGGGGGCTGATACTCGAACAATACCTTACTTTGGATTAGATTTCTTTTCCTAAATCCCTTAACACATTAAAACCTCACTCTGCCTGAACACAGTTCTCCAGAGTCCTTTATAAAACCCGCCTCTCTCTCTCTCTCTCTCTCTCTGTTTCTCTCTCTGTCTCTCCCTCATACACAGATGACATTTGACCTTTGACATCCTACTGAGTCAGGCACCCTTTCCTGTTTTTCCTCTGAGTCCCCCTGTCTACTGCTGTGACTGAGGAAGGTCCTGCAGCCATCAGAAGCCTTCTCTGCTCACTGCCCTCCAAGGCTTGTCTGCAGGAATTGTAATTCCTTCAATGCAGTGGCCCATGGCACTGCTTCCTCCCTAAGAATGTCTGGGCTGTTTACTCACTAATATCTGGGTTAATTGCCGATCTAAACAGTGAGTTCTGCTGGCCTGAATCATTCAGGGAAGACTCTGATGCTAGTGGTCCTACAATCACTTCCACAAATGAATCAGGAAGGAGGGGGAGGCTGATTACAGTGAAGAAGGAGACTCTTTAAACATACACTCTGTAATAAGCATGTAGGAGAAAGGAAAGGGAAAACTGACAGTGGGACTTTGCTGGTCTCTGAGCAGAAGATAGAGTCGTTCTCCTGTTTGCACGGGGAGAAAAGGCTGTGCTTGGCCCTTTACAGAAGGTATTATCCTTGAGCTCAAGGCCAGCTGAATCAAGCATGTGCAGAGGTAGCCCAGGCATATACTTAGGAGGAAGGCCACACGTTGGTCAGTCTCCACGCACACAGAAACAGGACTTTCAGTGGCCACGCGAGTCAGCTACCGTGCCTGTAGGTAAAGGAACACAGCGGCGTTCTCTATGCAGCATCCGGGAGCTACCACTGGAATTTCACTCAGCTTGGGGTGCCATTATTCCATACTGCTAAAATACAAAAACATCATAGCATCCTCTAGGAAAAATTATTTCTTCCCTCTAAATCGCATTCTGTAATTTTTTTCTCATTCTTCTTACACCACAGGCTGAGAAACAAATTCACAGCTCCTGACTTACCTGTGAAACTATCCCCTGTGGGAAGGTGTACACACACACAAGCAAAGAACTGATATGGAAATGATAAAAAAAAAAAGACATTGGTAGGAAATTGAGAGAGTGGGAAATTTATGTCCACTGAGTTTTTCTTTAAGCAACAGTTATATTTGTTGATATTAAATAATGTGCTAAGCATGCAAATAAATTCTTCCATTTAGTCCTCACGTCAACCCAGTGAGTTCAGTATTATCCTTATTAAAACCATGGGAACTGAGGCAGCATGGTCCAGAAGCCAATACAGAGGCTTTGGAACTGGCTCATTTTGCTTTCAAAATCGGGCTCTGCCAATTGCAGGCTTTGTTTCTCTGGGTAAGTTACTAGATTCTCTAGGTCTCGATTGCTTTCATATAAAAGGAGGATGGAATCTATCTCACAGGGTTGTTGTGAGGATTAAATCAGATATACAAGGTGCCAAAGTCAGAGTGTTAACATTTTAGGATATTGGGTTTCCTCCTAGTTCTTTCTATAAATGTCCAAAAATTATTTTTCAGTTTACAAAAAAATGTTGTAGATGTTTAGAAAAAAACTTCAACACCTGATTGTCTATTTGACTTGAATGATTTGGAAGGTCGATAAAACTACAGATATGGACTGGCTATTGACAATTTGAGGGAAGAATTAATGATTTCCAAGCATCAGAATGTTCTTTGATGTGAGTACTCTTTAGCCTTCAAGATATCAAATTATATCTTTTTTTTTATAAACAGATCTCAAAGACAAAGTCATGTTGACCTTATATGGACCTTCACTTCATGAAGATCTGTTTCAGATCTTTTATAAATTTATTTATTTATTTATTTTTGGCTGTGTTGGGTCTTTGCTTCTGTGTGAGGGCTTCTGTAGTTGCGGCAAGCGGGGTCCACTCTTCATCACGGTGCGCGGGCTTCTCACTATCGCGGCCTCTCTTGTTGTGGAGCACAGGCTCCGGACGCGCAGGCTCAGTAGTTGTGGCTCACGGGCTTAGCTGCTCCGCGGCATGTGGGATCTTCCCAGACCAGGGCTCGAACCCATGTCCCCAGCATTGGCAGGCAGATTCTCATCCACTGCGGCACCAGGGAAGCCCCCAAATTATATCTTGATTACAAAGATTTTACAACCCTGAAGGGGACAAGCTCGTTGTCTTGATTCTGCTGCTACTTCCCTCCACCCACTACTTTGTGTGCAGGCAGGGGGCAGAGGAGGGGAAACTGCTGAACCTGACTCTTGCCAGTTTGGACAGTCAGCCCTCAGCCACAGTGAACTTGATGTGTGTGTCCCAGCAGGAGACAAGCTGACAGGTCAATTCTCCACTCCTAGTTGGGGGTCCTGGAGAATAGGAGAAGGGTGTGGAGAACTCCTGATTTCTTCCCTCCTATAGACAAGGCAGGCTAGTCTAGGAAGGAGACAGAAGAGCCATCGGAACAGGTCAAGACCAGTCTGAAGGATGAAGACACAGATACTGAAGGGAGTCAGGGACCACTCACTAAAGAGAGTGTGTGTGTGCTCTGTACATGCATGCGTGTGGCCTTAGAAAAAGATGTACCCAAGGACTTATCATGAAACCCTCACCACCAATCATTAACGGTTGAAAGAGCAGCAAAATATCCTCTGACAAATGTATTGCAAAGAATGGTTTCTCAGAGTAATTTACACTGTTTTCAAAATCCCTTTCTACACGGTGTTTCCTGCTCAAATGTTGAGGCCAACGGCCTAGTGCTTCCTTTTTGAAACTCAGCTCCTATGAAATAAACTTAACAAACATCAACTCTGAGAGTCTGAGCATTGCGCCAAGGCAACAGCAAGAGATTTTGCTCCCTGCCCCTTCAAGGACAGTGGGTCTACCCTGAGCAGGTAGACTAGAGGGACCAGAAGAATCCTTAATCCTTGAGCTCGGGGCATCTGGAGAATACACCAGTCACAGCCTCTCAAGGGCACACTGTCCCCTATGGATGGTCCCCAGGGAACCTATGAGCCTTCCATTCTCTGCCCAGAATGTCTTCCCTCTGTTCCCTCTACTTCCCCAAATTCCAGCACCAGGGGCCAGCTCAAGGCCACAAATCCTTGAAAGAACCACTCAGGTAGCTCCCGCCCATACACATCCTCTCTCAGGGACATATGTCTGCATGCTACCTTGTTCTTGGCCTCGACTGCCTGTGGCGGGATGGGGTGGAGTGGTCTGGGGGTACTGGTGGTGATGGATAACCAGGTGCCCCACAGCAAAGACCTATCTTCATTGTCAGCATTAGACCAGATGCACGAAAGCCCGCTGATCTTAACAACGTGCCGCCTGAGAACGTGGGGTGGCTGCGCTCCTGCGGCAGGCGTCCCGAAAATCCAGTGTTCTCTCGGATGGGGGCGCAGGTGGGAAATCTGGTTGAACAAATTCTTCGCTCGATTCTGGGGAGCACTTTCCTTGGGGCAAGTCTTGGCAGGGGCAGGTGAAGCTCGCAGGTCCCGTTCCGGGTCGAGCCCCAGTGCCTTGGCCGGGAGAGCCCACGGCAGCTGCCGTTGGCGCAAGTGACAGACGCCAGGGCCGCTCCGCTCCCCCGCCTGGAACCTAGAAGCGGCCACTGCGCCCGGCCGCTCGGGCTCCGCACTGAGCTGCTAGTCTTGAGGGTGGTGTCTGAAATCACGCGCTTCCTGCCTTTCCCTCGGCCTGGGTGCCCGGCTCGCGCCGCGGACTCGGAGATTCCCGGGTCGCGCCGCGCCGCCCCGCCCCGCCCCGCCCGGCCCGGCACGGTGCGCGCAGTCTCCCGGCCCGTGCTCCACCCACACCCCCGCTCCACCCCCACACCCCTGCCCCTAGAGGGGCCCCCCCAACCGGGGCGCGAAGGTGGTCCGCCGGGCCCAGTAGCCGAGTGGCGGAGGTGACGGTAACCGTCTTCCCGTTTCCGCCCGGCCGGCGGCGCGGCGGGGCGAGTGCCAGCAGAGGCGCGCGGTCCTCCCTCTGCCCGCCCGCGCCGGGGGCTGGCCCTGCCTCGCCGGCGCCTTTTTCCCCCGCACCGCGGCGCCGCTTCGCCACTTGGGCACCTCAGGTAGGGCAGAAGGCTGGAGTGCCTGCCGCCCGCCGCTCGTAAAATGGTTACCTCGGCTGGACAGCTCGCCCTCTTCGTGCTGGGTACGTACGCTGCCTGCTGCGCGCCCGGTGGCACCTGCCCTTCGCGACACCCCGCTTTCCCCTGTCCCCTCCACTTCTCTCTCCCGGGGGTGTTCTGCGCCCGCCTAGGAGAGGAGAGGGCAGCGAATGCTTTTCGAGGCTTGAAGGCTGGGAGGCAAGGGGAGTCAGTCGGGCTTACTAGGAACTGGGGAGCCTATTCCAAAGAGAGGGACCGTCGAGCGCTCAGGCTTTCCCCGGTAAGTGGCCGCCGGGCGGTGCGTGAGAACACCCGCCGGGGAAGGGGGAGCGGTGGGTGAACGGGCTTGAACTTTAATCCGCCTTCTCTGTGTGCTCGTACACTTGCCCACACCTACCTGCTTACCTGGCTGCCTCCAAGCCCGTCTTCACCGGCGTCGGTAGCGCGTAGACTCGCAGAGGGTGGCCAGCGTCCGACCCTCCGGCCGGACCTTGGCTGCTTCCCTTTCGTACCCGCCGCCTACCCGTGAGCCCCAGCGACCGGCAGATGTTCACCATCAGCAGGGCTGCCTCGGTCTTCTAACTTTGAGAGTTCTCGAGCTTTGAGGGTGGATTTTTGTGCGGATTAATTGTTCTTTTAATTAACTTCCTTGGAGAAGTGGTTTAAGTGTCAGCCGAGGGCAGGAGTGAAACCCTAGACGAAGCGCTGCTGATTTCCTTTGAGTTTGTTCTTGGAAGAGAACGAGGGATGGGGGAAGGGAGGGGAAGTTAAACCCGGCAAAGCCGGGTCGGGTCTGGGGAGCCGGTGAGATTTTCGACGGTGAAGGTCACTGCCCGGCCGGCTCTTGCCCCTCGCGGCACCGGGTCTCGTGTTGAGATAGCAGATTGACAGCCCAGGAGTCCTGGTTACTGCCGTAGCCTCCGTGAAATGAATTGCTCAGTCGCTATCTCCTGCGTTTAACCCTGTAAAGCAAGTTGCTCCCTACAAGATCATTTATTAGAGCGTGAGAAAAGCTGTAGAACCCTTCCCTGCAAAATGCCCAGAGCCGCAGCCCCACCCAGTTCCGTGTACAGTTTCAGGGGGTTCACGGACCCGCCCGTAATCCTGCCCATGAAACGCTGATTAAGAACCGCAGCAGAAGTGGAGGCATCATAGAAGGGAAATACAGAGCAGCCGTGGAATGGGATTCCACGGCTGCTCTGAGGTGTACCCACACCTGAAACTCACCAACAGGTGGCATGACTCTGAATGGCTTTTTTTCTTTTCCCACGACCTTCTTATATTTTTGTATTGATGGTTCTAATTTTAGATTTTTTGTTAAAGCAGTAAAACATTACCAATACAGTAGAAGCCTCCTGTATTTGGGTCCCTATGTAATTTTTTTTTGCAAATGCTAATAGTAATAATAATAATAGCTAACACTCTTTGAGCACTTACTCTGTACCAGGTACTGTTCTAAGTGCTGTGCATGTATTAACTCATTTAATTTTCACACCAACCTGATGAAGAAAGTATTATCGTCCCCATTTTATGGAGGAGGAAAGTGAAGCACATGGTCCCACAGTTAGTAGGTAGTTGGGCCAGAATTACGAGAGTGTGGAAGGAATGTGGATATTAAAAGTCACCTGACTGTGGTCACTGTAGTCGCATCTCCCAGGTTTGGGACTTTTCCTCGAGTCGAGATGGGTGGAATACCCTGGAGATTGCTTTAATTGGGTTTTCTTTTGGACTCTCAGGATCTCAAGGCGGTCTTAGGTTATTCAGTGAAAATCAGAGGCAAGAAACAATGAAGGTAAGCAAATTTGAGGAAGCTTTTTAAAGTTGCCCCTGCCTCCCCCCCCATCATACTATACTTGCCCATGAAGACTGCATTCATTCATCATGGAATTTTTCTCTTTTGCCTGAGTTCAACTTGATCTTTGTTTCCTTCCTTAAGAAAAAGATGTATAAATTTGCAAAGGTTGATCAATATGTGAAAGCTGGCTCATACAGTTCCAAACTATGAGCAGTTGAAAAAAGTAGAGGAAAAGAAGGCAGGAGGAACTTACACCAGTGAGGATTCCTTTTTATTTATATTGCTTAAAAAAAAAAAAGCCATTGAACTTGGCCAGAAAAAGCCAATGTTGTTCTGTGCATTGACTACCACTTCTGCTTCCTGCCTCACTTTCTGCTAGATTACTAAATACCCGTCAGTGCCATGTGCATCTTTATTCTGCACATTTCCTCCAGAGCTGCTTTCCTCGCTAATTTTTCTTAAATTAGTTGAAGGCAGTTCCAGGCAAATCAGCCAGTGTTCCATCAGTAATCAAGATCTAGAAAACCCCGGTCTTTCCCCTCCTTCCCCACCTCCATGGGAACAGTCTGAGAAGGAACTGTTAGGAGTCTCAGCTGATTCTTCTGATTACTTGATTGATGTTTTGGCCAAGAGAACGTGGAGACTGTTGCTTAAATGGCAACACTGGGAACTTAATCTAGGTTCCTGTGGTGGCTGCACTCCCATGTTAGGTTTCCGTCATTGGTGGAGCAAACCTCACAGGGGCTTGGCTTCTCCAGTTCCAGGTCCTCCCTGTGTCAAGGGAGCAAGATGTGTAATCTTGGGCAAGTTACTTAGCTTCCTTGTGCCTTGTTTTCCTCATCTGTAGAATGGTGATATTAATAGGATCATTGAATGTAATTAATGAACCTAGAATGGTGCCTAGCACATAGTAAGAGTCTAATCAATCATCGTCATCGTCACTTTGAACCTCATAGAATTCCAGGTATCATTGCAGGTTATGTCCATTCTGTAACTGAGAGTTTGTCTTACTTATCTCATTTTCCATCTCCCCACCCTTCCTAAGACAGAAAATACCACCTAAACTAGAAACCTACTCAGAGATTTTAGCGAATATAGTTTGGCAGATGACAACTTCAGGAAAGTTTGGGAGTTCTTTTGGACCTTGTGAATTCTTTAACTTTTGATGCAGAACATTTGTATTTCCTCCTTACTGTTCAGTGGTCAGTTGTTTATTGAAGTCAGCACTAAGTTCCAGTTTTCTTATCTATAAAGTGAGAATAATAAAACTACCCACTTCACAGGTTGTTATGAGAATAAAATGAGATGGTAAACATTGAAGCTATTTATAAACTTTAAAAATAAATAAAAATAAATTTTAACACTACACACAAAATCACATTGATTTTATAACGGGTCTTATCATCCAGAAAAAAGCATTATTATTTTTATGGCAGCTCCCAGAAGTAGGACTAAATGTAGGCTAAAGAAGGATGTCCGGGCTTCCCTGGTGGCGCAGTTGTTGAGAGTCCACCTGCCGATGCAGGGGACACGGGTTCGTGCCCCGGTCCGGGAGGATCCCACATGCCGCGGAGCGGCTAGGCCTGTGAGCCATGACCGCTGAGCCTGCGCGTCCGGAGCCTGTGCTCTGCAGCGGGAGAGGCCACAACAGTGAGAGGCCCGCGTACCGCAAAAAAAAAAAAAAAAAAGAAGGATGTCCTAGGACACGAAATGCCACGAAGGATGGGTAGAGAGGAAACAGGTCAGCTTCCCTGTGGATTCGGGGCTGAGGGACCAGCAGGGGGCATGAAGTAAGACGGTTCTCTTCTCCATTACTTGGTAATGATGTCTTTCAGAGTGAACAGTGGAGGTTTGCCCAGGACACATGTTTTCATTATTGGGCAGCTGAAATTAGGGAAAGTTCACTTTGAACAAGGGCTGTAAAGGTGTATATGGAAGGCTTAGAGACTGAGTTTCCTGTATTTACTTTTCCAAAATGTGGTTTCCTAGGATAAAGGGATCTTTCTGTAAATACTCAGTGTCCCCTGCAAAGGAGACCTTTCTTATAGGAGTAAATGATGCTTCATGTTCCTGTGGTAACATATGAAAAATAGATGGTTTTTCCATTAGACCTATCTCTAAAGGCCTTTTGAAAGTATGCTTTGAACAAGGCCCTGCTCTTTGGGCTGCCCACTAAAAGTGACAGGGGATGGGAAGTGGAGGTTGGGTCAAACAAAATGGAACTGGCCTGACACACTGAATTGGGCATCTTGTGCCTGGTTTCACACTCACGACCTCCGTAGTGTGTTCCACAGCAGTACCCTCAAATTACAACCACTTGGAGAGCTTGGTAAACCAGATGGCTGGGCAGGGGGTGGGAGAGTTTGCGTGTGTAAAGAGTTCCCCAGTGTGGCTTGTGCTGCTGGTGGGGAGGAGAGTAAAGGGACACTTTGAGACCCACCGCTCTACAGTCGGTGCTGTTAGGGAAGCTTCTAGCTTAACGAGTTGCATTTTGTCTAAAGCACGTTTGATGTTTTAAATGCCGCCGTGGGTTTATGAGCATTTTTAAAGGCACTTCTACGGCCTGTCTTGTTTACCAGAGCAGAGTTAGAAGTCGTGCTGAGAACTCTTACCTGTTCTAAATGTTCTTGTACTTTACCTGTGGAAAATGTAATGATCCCGTGTTATTCAACTCAAGCTGACCAAAGCTAATCATGTCATGCTTTCTTTTTTGTGGATCACCAAAAATTGACTGTTGTTTTGCTGTCGTTTCAAATATTTTTCATCCCCTCATTTTAAAGTATCAACTTAATTCTGTGCTCAAGCTAGTATGTATTAGATTGCATGTAGATAGAGGATTGGGGCACTTTTATGGTGACTTTTGTTTTGCTTTTTTCTTTTTTCCTGTGAAATGTCAAGTATAAAAATCTTTCGTAGAATCAGGAAAGCCAGAAATCTAGGCTACAAGAACCATGTCTTAGGAGCTCTTCATTTTAAGCACAAGGCACATTCCCTTTAGACCGTCTCTAAAACTTTGGGTAAATTCTTTGGAAGCATTATGAATTAGTTGTATTAAATATGACTTGAATAGTTGTTACCTGGGCTTAGAAAAAGTAGGAAGTTTATTGAAATGGAATTTTATGTATTTGCTAGTATTTTTATTTCTTTCTCTTTTAAGTCAGAGGAAACAAAATTTTCTTTCACTTCCCTACTCTAGTGTATTATATGCCCAGTAGTTTTGTCCTTTGTATTCTGCTGTCCTCTTACCTTGAAAAGCTTTTAGTTTTCCCCACCTTAGGGTTTACACTTCTCAAGTACTTGCAGATGGTTAGGGCTTCCTCTAGGAGATTTGACACATAACTCCCTTGTATAACAAGCTTGTATAACTTTGTATAGCTACAGCCTGCTATTGCCTTTCCTCTTTTGGTTTTAGTTTTTGAATGTGTTAACTTTTCTGGCTGGGAACCTCAACAGCGTGTCCTGACCCCTCCAAGTCCTGCCTTCAACTAACATTGGCTGGTACTTGC
Organism: Mesoplodon bidens; assembly: GCF_964165515.1. Taxonomy (NCBI): domain Eukaryota; kingdom Metazoa; phylum Chordata; class Mammalia; order Artiodactyla; family Ziphiidae; genus Mesoplodon; species Mesoplodon bidens. The sequence goes on from NC_138170.1 coordinate 29,504,319, forward strand.
CCCCTCTTCCCTTCTAGTTTGAGGGCTCCTTGAGGGCAGAGCCCCTTGGTCTTCATCTTTGCCTTTGGCACCCTGAGCACAGGCTGACCTTCATGGGAGACCAGTGAGCACCTGATGACTCCTTGGGGTGCCCGGTACTCCAAGTGTTGATTCAGTTGGCAAACACTTGGCTGGGTAGGTAACATTTATCCTGAAAAACTCTTCATTATGATAATCAAGAATGGTTGCATATAAATTCTTCTATACAACTAGTTTTCAGAGAGTGTTTTATTTTTTTAAAATAGATTATGATTTCTTTTTGATTGCAAAAACATATTTTTTTCTCTAGAACATAGAAAATTCAGGAAAGCATAAGAGAAAAGTTATTTTGATGGCCTGTAATTCCACCACCCAAAGATAACTATGATTAACATTCCATTGCACAGCCTGATGGATTAATGTATAGGTCAATAGATATTCTTTAAAAACTTGTATGAATTCCAAGAGGCTCACACTGTTTAACTTATTTTTGTAACTTAACCATCTTTCATGATAAACATTTTTATATCATTTAACATTCATCCATAACATCATTCTTAGTGGCTGGGAAATAATCCCTTGATTATGTTTACTATAATTTTGAAGCCCTTTGGACATATAGATTTTTCTTATTTCTCACTGTTATGAATAATCCACACAGTGCTGTTGGGAATATAAATTGATACAGCTTCTCTTGGAAGTCAACGTGACAATAGCTGTCAGTTTTACGTGGGTATAATTTGGGTCATCAATTTCACTTTTTGATATATATGCTACAAAAATACTTGCCTAAAAGTATGAAGAAAAATGTAAAGGCTGATGATTGTTGACTTGTTTATAATAGTAAACAAGTTGCCAGTACCACACTGTTATAGTTTTTTAAGGAGATTCCTTACATAAGATATTTTTATGTATGAATACAATTATTTATTATGTATCTATTTAACAGAATAAAGGTTTTTATGAAATATTAAAATCAAAAAGGCAGGTTCTAGAACCAGATATATAGTGTTGGGCCATGGTTTGAATTGATTCATTTTTTATAACAAGCATATATTGAATTTATAATGCTAAAGTCAAGGAACATAAATGACACAACAGACATTCTTGTACATAAATGTTTGGCTCATCTTTGATTATTTAGGATAAGTTTCTAGAAATTGGCTTTTTCTCCCACTAGCAGTATATGAATGCTCACTTTCTAGATTCTTCTATAACCAAAAGTTAGTTTTAACATTTACCAAGTTGATTGGAGAAAAAAAATCCCAACCCAACTTCATATTTAATAATTGTCAGGGTGAGTAAGTTTGTGCGTCATTTGTCATCCTGTTATTTGCATCTTAACCTTTTCAAAATGTCTTCTTATTGATGGGTCATCCTTTTCTTAGAACTTTATAACACACTTTATGTTAAAAGGTTGTTAATACTTGGCAAGTGTTCATTATTGTTTGTCTTTTAGTGTTTTGTTTATACTATTTTTGACATGCCTCAGGTTTTTGTTTTTATGTAACAGAAACTATAAATCTTTCCCCTTAAGCTTTCTACCTTTGCTTGTATAATTAGGAAAACCTTCCCTATCCTAAGTTGAGGCAAACATTTACTTATTTTTTTCCTCTAATTCTTTAGTGGTCTCATTATATTGAGCTAATCTACCTGTAATTTATTGTAATGTATGGTGTGAGGTATAGGTATCAGTACAACTCATGTTTCATTTTTTTTAAAACAGCCAACCAGTTAATATTCTCAGTTGTCATTTGTGAAATAATCTATCCTTCCTACTGTGGTTTGAAATTCCATTTTTTATCATATGCTAAATTCTTCTAAGTACTTGAATCTGTTTGTGGGAGTTCAGTTTGGTTCTTTTATTTTGTACTTTTGCCCTTGTTGTGAACTTGTTCATTCAGGTAGTCTACAAATATTTATTGAGCACCTATTCTGTGCTGCAACTGCTTCTAGGTGCTAGGGAATCAGCCAAGACTGATCCCTGTTCTCATGGATCTTGTACTCTAGTGGGGGAGACCTTTTCCGCTGCTTTGTATTCTAATTGGTTATTGATATCTAAAAGCTTTTTAAAAAGATTATTTATTTATGTATTTATTTTTAACATCTTTATTGGAGTATAATTGCTTTACAATGGTGTGTTAGTTTCTGCTTTATAACAAAGTGAATCAACTATACATATACATATATCCCCATATCTCTTCCCTCTTGTGCTTCCCTCCCTGCCACCCTCCCTATCCCACCCCTCTAGGTGGTTGCGAAGCACTGAGCTGATCTTCCTTTGCTATGTGGCTGCTTCCCACTAGTTATCTATTTTACGTTTGGTAGTGTATATATGTCCATGCCACTCTCTCACTTTGTCACAGCTTACCCTTCCCCCTCCCCGTGTCCTCAAGTCCACTCTCTAGTAGGTCTGCGTCTTTATTCCCATTCTGCCCCTAGGTTCTTCATAACCTTTTTTTTTTTTTAGATTCCATATATATGTGTTAGCATATGGTATTTTTCTCTTTCTGACTTACTTCACTCTGTATGACAGACTCTAGGTCCATCCATCTCACTACAAATAACTCAATTTCGTTTCTTTTTATGGCTGAGTAATATTCCATTGTATATATGTGCCACATCTTCTTTATTCATTCATCTGTCGATGGACCCTTAGGTTGCTTCCATGCCCTGGCTATTGTAAATAGAGCTGCAATGAACATTGTGATACGTGACTCTTTTTGAATTATGGTTTTCTCAGGGTATATGCCCAGCAGTGGGACTGCTGGGTCATATGGTAGTTCTATTTGTAGTTTTTTAAGGAACCTCCATACTGTTCTCCATAGTGGCTGTATCAGTTTACATTCCTGCCAACAGTGCAGGAGGGTTCCCTTTTCTCCACACCCTCTCCAGCATTTATTGTTTGTAGATTTTTTGATGATGGCCATTCTGACTGGTGTGAGGTGATACCTCATTGTAGTTTTGATTTGCATTTCTCTATCTAAAAGCTTTTTAAGAATTATATTTACAGTTGACCCCTGAACAACACAAGGATTAGGGGGCCAACCCTCCAAAAATACACCTTTAATTTATGGTCAGCCCTCACATCACCAGTTTCTCCATTTCCAAGGTTCCCCATGGGCAGACTCAATTACCTGGATCATGTAGTAGTGTAGTATTTACTATCAAAAAAAACCCTCACATATAAATGGACCCACACAGTTCAAACCTCTGTTGTTCAAGGATCAACTGTATTTTGTGATGGGTTTTGTTAATTTTAATAGTCTTTCAGTTGATTCAGGTTTCTTATGTAGATGATCATGTAATTTTGAATAGTGATAACTTTGCCTCTTTCCTTTTATATTTTCATCTCATTACTTTTTCTTATCATGCTGACTAGAATTTTAAGAACAACATTTTTTTAAAGGCAGTAGATACCCTTGTATTTTTCTTGATGTACTGCTAATGTTTGTAGCATTTAACTAAGTCACACAAGAGGCTGACTTTTCAGTTATTTATATATAATATACATATATATGTGACTGTGTATTTGTATTTGTATATATATATAAACTTTAACATGTTAGTAAAGTATACTTCTCTTCATAACTTACTAAAAGTTATGGTATTTTGCTTTGTTTTTTAAAGCAGGGGAGATAATGTGTTGTTGTTGTTGTTTTTCCAAATGTTTTGAGGATATTTATTGACTCAGTTAAATTAAAGCCACTCTTAAATTCCTGGAATGAACCTTCTTGGTTGTGTGGTATTATTCTCTGTATCTACTGCTAGATTTGATCTGTTCTGAAGTATTTGGGGCCTTTTTTCTTTTTTAGGTTTTGATATCAGTGTTATGTCAGCTTTCTAAAATAAATATTAAAATGTTCCATCTGTTTTACGCTCTGGAGTAGCTGAAATATCATGGAAATCAAATGGTTCTTGTAAGCTTGAAAGAAATTGCTTATGAAACTTTTGAGCTTGGTTCCTTTTTAGTGATCAGTTCAAGTTTTCTACTTCTTTAGGTGTTTTTGGTAATTATTTATTTTCCTCACAGTCTATTCAATTCAGATTTCTAAAGCTTTAGCACAGATTTATAAATGATCTCCTTTTAATTAAAAAGTTTTCTTTTGCACCTGCAACCTCAGTTAATATGACTTTACCAAATATGAAGCAAAGTAAACACTTAGGCCCCCCCAAATAAAATATATTTTTAATTTGTTTTTCTTGATAATGATATTTTGAAGAAAAACTTCTTTTTAATCATCAACCAAATTCAAGTCAAAGCTTCATATCTGATGGTTTATTTGCATAAATGCATGTGCCAAAGTTGTTATAATAATGCCATTTCTGACTTGGATGACACATGGCACTGTGATTTCTAGCAGAGGCTGCTAAGTAGCTTCCTGATGGTTTCTTAAGCTTTCAAAAGTTTAAAAACCTCCAGAGACACTGTTGTGTCCATTAGATGTTACTGTAGTGTTTGGAGCAAATGGGACATTTCTGTTGTTTGCTCATTTGCTTTTTGTTTATTTTTTTCATTTGTTTTTAAGATCAGTACTTCTAGGTAAAAAAATGTTGGGTTCTGACAAAGAGACCATGTCTTCCTCTTGGATTTTAGGCCTCTAATCTGAGTTTGAATGAGGTTAGTAAACAATTCTCCTGGGTGCTTAGAGAATAGATATACCTTGATGGCTCTTTCGTCATCTCTTTCCAGGGCTGAGGCACTCTCTGTGTAACTACTATACTTCCAAGAGGTACGGGAGATTAACTGGCTAAATGGTACACGTAAAGTGGTGACACAAAAGCAGCCAAAGCTGATAAACGAGCGGTTTGCAATTACACACCCTGCTCCCCTCCCTCTGCCAGGCCTTGGCAACAGGGAAAACACAAACTTAGGATACTTTTCTTGGTTGAAAGAAAACACGTAAGACTTGTAACTTTCACCGTGGCGGTGGCTTTGAGGAATTCACATGTGAGCTGCTGAGGGACATAACCTGGTCACTTTATTTGTCACTGAGCTCAGCTGGAAACTCTGGGCTTGGGCACTTCTCACCTGGGACTGGTTTCTGGGTTACCACTTTTGCATTGAAGGAACACATCAACAGGCCGGTTTGCGTGCCGTACACACTCCCTGCTAGCACATTTGAACAATGACAGATGTTTTTGCACATAGCAGACCTTGGGTGTTATAATTAGAGTTTCAGGGGATGAATCATAGGTCCCTGAACTAGAATGAAAGCAAGCCCGGGGCCTGAGCATTTTTTTAGGGAGGTGAGGTAAACTCATAGATCACATTGATGGGGAATCCTTCTGGATCTGGACTCTCCCTAAACCTCATCAAAGACTCCCATGTCCCCCCCCCGCCCCCACCAAAAAAAAAAAAAACCCAAACAAACACATCTTATGTGCTGGCCCCAGTGCGGGCCACTTAGTGTTACCAGAACACACAGCCTCTGGTCGCCACCTCCCATGTGGGCCGCACGGTGCCCTCCTTGTCTGCCAGCCTCGCTAAATACTAATCATTCTTTTCCCACAGCGAAATAGAAATCAGAATCTACAAACAAAAGTATCTAGAAAACACCTGCACATTCAGCTCATCAGAGACATCCTCTTACGAGGTTGAACTGTCAGGAATCTTACCAGATCCGTTTCTGTGTGTGGTTACAGATATATTTGTATATTCACTCTTTTTCCTTCAAAAATGGCATTTGGTATTTTGAAATCTGCTTTTCACTTACGGTGTATGGAGAAAATATTTCTGTGGCAAAGATACAAATGTATCTATCAATCTAGTCTTAATGACTAACGCATTCCATTACACAGCTCTGTCATTATTCATTTATCCACCCCTTATTGATAGAGAGGTAGGTTGTTTCAAACCTTTAAAGATTCAAACCTGAAATGAAAATGTTTACAGCTAAACATTACCAGCATCTTTGAATTATTTTCTATGGTCAAATCCCCAGAAATGGATTACTAGGTCAAAAGGTACACACTTTTTCACCTCTCAGTATGTTTTGACAATCTGCCTTCCAGAAAAGGTAGACAAATTTATACTTCTGTCCTATGTGTGACTGCCTGTTTATCAGCAGCAAACTTGCCTAGGATGAATATTATCATTTTCTAGACTTTGCTAATCATGTTGGCAAAATGGTATCTCCTTGTTTTAATTTGTGTTTCTTTGGCTAAAACCAAAGTCTGCTACAATTGAATGCTTTTTCATGTTTGAGTATTTGAATTTCTTCTCTTGGGACTTACCCATTTCTGTCCTCAGGTCACGTTTTGGGTGGGTGAATTATCTTCTCATTGATTTGTAAACAGTTTTGTAAAAGATATATTAAATATTTTCTTTATTTTGTCATTTAAATTTACATGTGTGTGTATGTTTGGGTTTACAGAAGTATGGTTTTGTTTTTGTTTTTAACCTTTAAGGACTTAAAATCTGTTCATTATTTCTTTGTGATTTCTACTTTTGTCTTGTGGTAGGAAGGGATTTACTATGACTCTCTGATCTCTCATTTCCCCTTGTACTTTTATGTTGTTACTTTTTGGATTTAAATTTCACTTCTTTGGGAATGCATTTTGGTGTAAGATGTGAGATAAAAATCTAACTTGCCTTTTTGTCGAAATGATCCGGTTCCTCAAACACCATTTGTTGGATTTATTCTCTACTCACTGATTTCGAATCCCACTTTTGTCACTTGAGACTTTCTTAGGTGTACTCGAGTCTTTTTGGAGTTCCTGTTCTGTTCCATTAATCTGAGGCTCACCCTGTAATGAACCATTCTTTGGGGCTGGTAATGTGTTATTGCCCCAGGAGCCTGGGGCAGAAAAATCTTGAGAAGTAGGCAGGCATTGGGTGGGCATTGAGTCTCACTGTCCTGAAAGGCATGGTGAACCTGCCTCTGCCCTCCTATTTTTTCTGGAACTTTGTGCTTTGCAGGAGCTGGGGAACATGAGGCAGGCCTGCAGTCCTCACTCCATGTGACATTCTGGTTAACTGACACTGTATATTTTCATGTCGCCTTCTCAAATGGGAGGACGGTGGAATCTGCCATGGCATACCTGGAGCCACAGACCAAACCTGGCACATCTCCCATGATATAGTAAAGGAAATAATTAATCAGAAAGGAACCTCACTGGAAAGTCATAACATTGTTTTATATATTAAAACAAACTCAGATATATTAGCAAATAGAATGCAAGATTGAAATGTCATAATTAATTTTTCGGATACAAGACTTCAAATAAATTGTGATTTTTTTTTTCACTTCGATTGTTTCAGGCTGTGCCCCCAGACTCTAGAGGAGCGGGTATGAGTTCCTTCTCTTTGCCATTTTGGGGGTTTTAATGGAAAAGTTTGAGAAGTACTGTCCCACGTGGATGACTAATTTTCAGATACTTAGAGCAGAATAGTAACTAAAATGAATATCTTCATCATTCTTCTGCTTCCTTTGGATATAATTTGCCTTTTTCTAAGTTTTCCTAAGGTAAAAACTTAATTACTGATTTTAAATTTTTCTTCTTTTCCAATATATTCATTCAGTGCTATAAATTTCCCTCTAGACACTGCTTTCACTACATTCCACAAATTCTGATGAGTTGTGTTTCCATTTTTATTTACTTCAAAATACTTTTTGACTTCTCTTGAGATTTCTTCTTTGACCCATGTGTTATTTAGATTAATCTCCAGTATGTGGGGATTTTCTGGCTATATTTCTGTTATCAATTTCTAGTTTAACTCCTTTATTGTCTGAGAGCAGACATTGTATGATTTCTCTTCTTTTAAATGTGTCAAGGTGTGTTTTATAGCCCAGAATGTGGTCTATCTCAGTAAATGTTCATGTGAACTTGAGAAGAATGCATATTCTGCTGTCACTGGGTGAAGGAGTCTATAGATGTCCATTATATCCAGTTGGTTGATGGTGTCGTTGAGTTCAACTGTGTTCTTGTCTTCTGCCTGCTGGATTCGTCCATTTCTGAAAGAGGGGTATTGAAATCTTCAGCTGTAATTGTGGTTTCATCTGTTTCTCCTTGTAGTTCTATTCATTTTTTTTTTTTTTTTTTTTTCTTTTTGCAGTATGTGGGCCTCTCACTGTTGTGGCCTCTCCCGTTGCGGAGCACAGGCTCCGGACGCGCAGGCCCAGCGGCCATGGCTCACGGGCCCAGCCGCTCCGCGGCATATGGGATCCTCCCAGACCGGGGCACGAACCCGTATCCCCTGCATCGGCAGGCGGACTCTCAACCACTGCGCCACCAGGGAGGCCCTCTATTCATTTTTGCCTCACGTATTGTGATGTTTTATTGTTAGGTGCATACAGGTTAAAAATTGTTATGTAATTTCATCATTCTTTAATGATTCTTTAATGATTCAGGGTCTCCCAGTGCCTGAAGATCATCACTAGTAAATCCTTTATCTACATGTGGTACCTGTAGTTAATGCAAAACTTCCGTTACTACCTGCGAACGAGGAGAGCTTTCTTCCTTAATTAAGCAGAACTCTGTTTTAACTTTCCTTGTGGAGAGAGAAAAATATATAAAAGGCATTAGTCCAGGTTCCTGGACTAGTGCTCTGTTAGGATCAAGGTAGTGGGACCTTCATTGACTGAAGCCATCCTTTCAAATCAGTTCTTATTTTGAACCCTCTGTAGGTTGTAGAAGGTTTCGGTGAATGGATTGCTTATGCCCCAGTGAATCACTTGAGAGTTAGAGATTTACAATTAGAAAAACATCAACTCACTATGTAATATTGATTTACTTTCTTGCGAAGTGCCCCTTTCCCCTACTGTGGAACAGAGGGAAAAATAAAAAGTCCTTTCAACTAAATTGGATTGGATTTCCGATAAAAGGCAGGACATTTTTCTCTTAACAGTAATACCAGAGGCATTTGGAGTATCTCAGCTGTCATCCCATGTAGAATAGATCCAAGTGATGAAACAGTAGTTGTGGTTTTTGTGAACTGGGCCTAACATTTTATTCTTAATTCACTCAAGGTAGCTACTTTATTCACTTCTAGAGCCCAAGGGATGAATAACAAAACTAAGATCTGTCAGCTCAAGGTGAGGGATGCTGTTTGTTTGTTTGCTTAGGTTATTTTATACATGGATTGTTCACTTCAGCAAACACTTAACTGTGTATCAGACCTTCTGCTGGGTTTGGTGATATTAAAGCAAAGAGGGCCATTGCCCTTGCCCCCAGCCCCTGAATTCTTTGTAGATTGTAGCAGAAGCAAACACACAGTTTTTCACAGTATGACATGAGATACACAGTGAATACCTTGGGCTCAAGAGGAGGGTCCTTGAGGGAATTCCCCTGGTGGTCCAGTGTTTAGGACTCTGCACTCTCACTGCTGAGGACCCGGGTTCAATCCCTGGCTGGGGAACTAAAATCCCACGAGCTTTGTGGTGCGGCTAAAATGAAAAAAGAAAAGATGAGCGTTCTTGGTATGATGGGGCAAGGCACTCTTTGAGGAGATAATGGCCAGTACTTAGAACAGTGCCCGGCACATGGTAATTTCTTTAAGTGCCTTACATATCGCACACATTCCTTTAACCCGTCTAGCAATCCTGTGACATACGGTGATGATCCGCATTTTATAGATGAGGAAACTGACGCACAAAAATGTTAAGTAACTTGCTGAAGTTCCTACAGCCAGCAAGTGGCAGGACAAGGATTTGAACCCAGGACGCTTTCCTGTTGTCCTAGCCTTCCCGCTGTTCTGCTTCTCCAGGTCATCCATGGAATGCTGTGGATACTGAAGTTCCTGGCATCAGTCATGTGTGAGAGTGCCATTTTGTAGTAGACATTAAGTGTAATCAGGCTTTCAGACAGCTGCTCCCCTAAATAATATTTACATATTGAGAGTAATTGCCATGAAGGTAATTGTCATGCTGGCTAAAAAGAAATATTACTACTTCGCAATGCCATGAAATGTAAAGAAACAAGTGTGGTAGAGGTTTTATCCCCCTTCTTCAATCAAAAGTTCAGATGTTCAGAAGACAGATAATCACATGAGGTGTGTGTGACTTAAAATATATTTTGTTGTGACCAGGGAGCCTCTAATAATAAATTCGAGACTTGATAGAATCTCAGATCAGAACAGAAAGAGCATTTACTGTTTCACTTGTGTGTAGGAACTTCATTCATTCAGCTGGCAGCATTTTTGATGACCTTTGTACCTCTGAATAGACAGTTGAGTATCGGATGCCCAGGTGTTAGAACAGTGCCGCAGCATGGACAGTCGACAAAGGTTGATTCAAGGTGATTTTTTTTTTCCCTGTAGGTAAAGGAAATGGGGTCAGATGCACTGGCAGTCAGTGTGTTACTAACACACAAAGCAGCCAATGGGACAGACCTCTTTTGCAGTGAGTGAGCTTCTGAAAAAAAATGTGGGATTTAAAAAATCTGTATCTTGTTTAAAGGACCTTATTTGATAATCCTTTTCTAGAACAATCTCTCCTTAATTGGTTTGTAAATCTAAATCATTCAGATCTCTGGTTTGCCTAAAGTAGGTTGCCTCTACTGTGGCGACTCCTCTCAGGAAAAAGTTAACTAGCTGGGAATTGTGTTAAAGCCCATCCAGTTGGCCACGGGGGAGAAAAAGTTGATGTTTTAAGGGAGCCAAGAAACTAAACTGTCCCCCGAGAGTTACCCACACAGATAGTAGCTACTTATAAAACTCCTGACATTCTCAGAGCAGAGGGCCTCCTTGAATTTTCCACGGTCTTCTCCACACTGGGCTGCAGGCTTCCTTGATCTTTGCTTGCATCTTCTGATCCCTTAGTGACCCGCTATCTAACGTTTCTTCCTCTGATTGACGCTCTTTAGTTGTGACACTCAACAGGAGAGAAAAAAAGAAAGCTTTAACATTTTGGAGCAGGGTAATCCTTTGGGGACAAAATGTCTTCATCTTTTCAGCTTGTGCCTCAGAACCCAAGGAACCAAAATTGCACGGGGCTGGTGTGTGATAACGAGGAAAAGACTAGGGAAATAATCCTAGCTGTTTTGCAGCAGGAAGAAAATAAACGTGCTTCATCATTCACACATGTGTTTCACCTACCAATCAGGGAACAACGCTTTCCGACCATTTTCTGTGCTCCTGTGGGAAGAACCATGTGAAGCAGGGAGAGGGTTCTGCTCCAGTGGGTGACTGTTCACAGGCCAAGGATGGAGAGGCAGCCCCCACTGCTGAGAGCCCTCACAAGCCCGCCCTGTGGATGGACAGCTTATCTGAGCTCTCAGCCTTGAGAAATGAACCACAGGGCTATGGGGGGGGGTATGTTTTTTATCCTAAAGAAATAGGATATGATATGCACCTTCCCTTAAAAATACTTCCTTAAACAAGGCAGGTACCAGCTGCTCTGGTGAATGGGGGAGGGGGTCAGCCTGCAAGGTGAGACCCCCTTGTAGGTGTGTGGTCTTCATCCCTGAGCGTGCTGTGACCCCAGAAGCTGTCCTGGCTCAGCCAAGAATGTTCTCTGGGGACTGTGATGTCATCTGATTCTACTGTAAGCAGAGCAAAAGTGGGCAAATGGCCTCACTGTTTGGCCTTGAAGATAAAGTCATCACCTTTTGTGAATGAGCATGTTTAGATTCCCAGTAAGTTAATTAGAAAGCATTAAAGAAATCTGCATTGTTCTAACTACCTATCGCTGTGCTGCTCTTGGTTGCTTCCACTTTAGCCTCTTTTATCATTGGTTCAGTCATTGTTTTCACCTGGGCTGTTTATCACCTGAGATATTTTCAGAGGCTACACAGGCAGAAATGTTCTGAAAATCTAGGGCTTTGATTTATATAAAAACCTTTTGCTTTGAGGAGGTGGACAAATTGGTATGAAGAGTTATTGGTATTCTCTGGTACTGCTTCCCTTATCCTGGTGGAGAAAAGAAGAATCCACTTTCATTTGTAGCCATACCAACAGATGGCATCTTGCTCCATTGACAATAATTGTGTGCAAAGGTGTGAGAATGTGTGCATGTGTTTCATCTAGAGGTTTCGTTTCCTACTTCATGGGCTTTTTATTTCAGATTTCCTCTTGCCCCCATCCTCAACTTCTGCAGTGCCTCACACAATACCTAACATTTAATGATTGATCCTTATGTTTTTATTGATGACAAATAATTTACCCCCAGAGTCTCTCTTCACTTCTCTTTTCTTTCCTTCCCCTCCCCACCTCTAACTTTCAAAACATCACTAACATAGCAGCAGGTATTTTTTGAGCAGAAGTGGGAAATAGTTCCATTTTCTAGGCCAACTGTGATCCCTTGGAAATGGCTGTTTCTAAGGATTTGGAGGCTGCATCTGAGTTCAGTGGGAAATAGTGCTGTGATCAATTAGTAATGTCTGTTGTGGACCCAGTGTGGAGGTGGTGTCAGATATACTTGCATTTCTGCTTGAGATGGTGGGCTGTTTTTCTTAAGAATGAGAAAAAGTCATATGTTTCTCCAAGGAATTAGTTGAAGATGTTCCCACTGGTGTTGCTTACATTTCCTGCCTTTTAAAAAATACAGTACTCTAATTTTTAAAATATGTTCCATAAACCTAATACCATAACCATGTAGAAGTGCTACTGAGTTCTGCTAGGCAGGATTAGCATCCAGCAAGGCAGAGAGCCTGTGAGGGTATGGACTGGTACATCCTGTTGTCGTTCAGTACACGGGGGTATTTGCCTACCTTCAAAGTAAGAAGCAGAAAACCATAGGTAACGCTGGATGACAAAGCTCTGTGTTGATGTTCATGTCTGCCGATCTTGGGCCCTCATTGGGTTATTAGCAGGAGTGTCCTGGCTTGCCTGCTAGTCAGAAGGGAACACTGATATCTCGCTTTCTTAGAGGGAGGGACTCCTTTACCTAGAGGGTATGTAGCATGTCGTGGCACTCCCGCCCCAGCGGTCATCAGCATCCTTACACCCGCATCAGTGGGGGTGACCATCCCTGTTTAATCGTCCCGCACAGGCACCATGAGGGAATAAGAAAGAAAGTAGAGAGGAGGGCTGTGTCCACGTGGGGCATAGAGGTTGCGGCAGAGGCAGGACTTGTAGGGCAGAGAAACCCGGAGCAGAGAATGGTGTCTGGGTCTGTACGTTTGCAGCTGCTTGTGCTCTGGTCACAGATTGGCTCGGAGCCTGTTTGCTGTGCTCCTCGCGGGCCCTTCACTTCTGAGTCTGGGATGCTTTAGGCCACCCCGGGGGTGGTAGCAGAGGGGTGTACGGTGAGCAGGATTAGATACTGTGTGAGCCTCCAGAAAGCCTTGGGCATAGCCATTGTTGTCTGGACCCTAACTTATCCTGGATGTTGAATGTGAGTCTCACAGGTAAGCCTGGGGTTCCCTTGGACTGAGATTCCTAGCACCTGTCTGGGGATGAGCAGGGCCAGAGCCTTCATTCCAATTTGTAGCATCCTGGAGGATCTTGGGGGTAGTGGACAGACCCTGGCTGGGCCCTGTTAATGAACACTCTTTAGAGAAACGTGAGAACATCAGGACCAAGATGAGATTGACTTATGTGGCTTTGGTGCTTGTTGGCACTTGCGAATGGGTTTCTTCAGACCTGTGTTCCTGTTGACTCATTTGCTTGCTATTTTAATTTTTTGAGGGAGAGGGGGTCCTCCATCTGAGGTGGTCAGGAAAGGTTTTTGAAGACATTGATGTTTGAGCTGGTCTTGAAGGTTAAGAAGGCAAGGAAATAGTAGAGGTAGAGATGGGGTGAGGAGAGGAGGTCCCACACTCAGCCCTCCCGAGTTCCCGAGTCCTGCTGGCTCTGATTCTGTTCTACACCCGACCACTCCTCATGCCCTCCCAGATGCCCCTCTCATCTTCCGCCTGGACTGCCGTAGCCTCATCCATTCCTCTGGTTTCCAGTCTTGCCTCTATAAGTAAGGCCTCTTCTGTTCTCAGTACCCTGAGTGATCCATCTAATCAGATGCTGTGGCTCCTCTTCTCAAAACCTTCCAGTGGCTGCCCAGCTTGGAAAAATTCAGATTCCTAGTGCTCCCTGTGACAGACGCCTGCCTGGCATCCTTCCACCCTCGTTTCCCACCACTGTCGTCCAGCTGCACCAGCCTTCCTGCTCTTTCTTGAACATGCTAAGTTCACTCCCACCTCAGGACCTTTGCACCCGCTGTTCCTTCAGTTTTGACTGCTCTTCTTCCACATTTTTGCAGGACTGCTTCCCTCATTTTATTCAGGTCTTTGTTAGATGTCACCTGCTCAGAAAGGACATCTGTGATGACTTTATCTATGCACACACCCATGATGAAGAAAATGCTCCAGTGTCTGCATTATTTCTTGGAGAACTGTCATCACAGAAAAGTTTTAATGGTGTCTTCTTATTCCAGAACGAAAGAACCTATATTCCACAAAGTCTATATAAAATGCTCCTGCTCAAATAGGAGTTTAAGTGTCACCTTCTTTAGTTCACACTTCCTAGACATCTCTGTGGAACTGTCTCCCAGGTTTGGCTTTAAAAGGAACTGAATTCATTCAGGAGGTATTTGTTCAGAGCTGTCGATGCGTCATACACTGTTCCCTAGAGGGTGTCCCCCACTTGGTGCCAAGGAGACAGAAAATAAACAAATAAACCTACACTAAAATGTCAGGTTGTGACAGTGCTGGGGATGGGGGTGAGCCACTAGCTTCATTACCTCGCAAATCGGTCTTCACAGAAGGATGCTTTCGGGCAGTTGAAAGCCATCCAGTTCTCTGAAGTGTAAGAAAGGACTGGAAGAGGAGGGTGGAAGAGTTCTCTGTAGCTGCATCTTGTTATGCCAAAGGCTGTGCTTGATACCCACATAGGAGCCCCCCTCTTAGATATAGCAGGCGGGTTCAGAAGCAGGACTAAACCATCCTTCTAGCAACTCTTGAATTCTGCTCCCTCGGTCTCAGAGGTGACAGCTGGCTGGCTACAGGTTGAAAATTGTATTGATCACTTGTCCTCAGCTGAGGGAACATCTAGGATACATCATCTATTTTACGTCAGAAACCACAGAAGCAAGGCCAGTTGCCTGAAACCAGGGCACTGCATTTCGTTGGTTGTTGCAAAAGCTGCTCAGATTCCCGGTGGTGCCTCTCAACCTCTCTATAGGAAGACTTCTCTGGAAGACCCCTCACCCATTGTTCCTCCCTTTCCTCCCCTCCAGGCTCCCACCTGCCTTATCCGTGGCCTATTTCCAGAGGGTTCTCCTCTGCTTCCTCCCATCCTGACACACTCCCAGTTTGAGAGTGAGGCTCAGGGTCCACGGTGGCTCAGTCCAGTCAGATCAGCCACTGATCAAAGCTTCTCCCTGGCAGCCACCATCAATATACAGTTGTCTGTAATACACTGTAGTCTTTTGTTTGTTTTTATTGGGCTATAATTGCTTTACAATGTTGTGTTAGTTTCTGCTGTACAAAAGAGTGAATCAGCTCTATGTATACATATATCCCCTCCCTCTTGGACCTCCCTGGCACCCCTTACTCCCATCCCACCCATCTAGATCACCACAGAACACCGAGCTGAGCTCCCCGTGCTATACAGCAAGTTCCCACAAGCTACACATGGCAGTGCACATACGTCAATCTCAATCTCCCAATTCATCCCCCAACCCCTGCGTCCACACGTCCGTTCTCTACGTCTGTGTCTTTATTCCTGCCCTGCACATAGGTTCATCCGTACCATTTTTCTAGATTCCACATATATGCGTTAATATACGGTATTTGTTTTTCTCATTCTGATTTACTTCACTCTGTATGACAGACTCTGGGTCCATCCACGTCTCTACAAATGACCCAATTTCGTTCCTTTTTTATGGCTGAGTAATATTCTATTGTATATAGGTACCACATCTTCTTTATCCATTCGTCTGTCGATGGGCATTTAGGTTGCTTCCATAACAGGGCCTCCTCTGGCCATGAGGGTCCAGGTGGGCTGAGCACTGCCCCCTTCTAGACTGTAGCTTTTCTAGAGCAGTTTCAGGCTTATAGAAAAATTGAGCAGAAAGTACAGAGAGTTCCCATATGGTTCGACTGTTATTAACAGCTTGCTTTAGTGTGGTGCATTCATTCACTATAATTGATGAGCCAATATTGGTACATTATTATTAATGAAAGTTAATGTTTTTTTAACTAAGGTTAAATGTAAACAAAAGTCCCTAGTTTACATTAAGGCTTATTCTTTGTGCATTCTATGAATTTTGACAAATGTGTGATGACATGTATCCACCATTGTAGTATCACACAGAGTAGTTTCACTGTGTAAAAATGCTCTCTGCTTCCCCTGTTCATCTCTCTCTCCCTTGTCCCAAACCCCTGGCAACCAGTGATCTTTTCACTGTCTCCATAGTTTAGCCTTTTCCAGAATGTCATATCGTTGGAATCACACAGTCACAGTACATAGCCTTTTCCAATTGGCTTATTTCACTTAGGAGTATGCATTTAAGTATCCTTCGTGTCTTTTTGTGGCTTGAGAGCTCATTTTTTATTGCTGCATAATATTCCATTGTCTGAATGTACCACAGCTTATCCATTCACCTGCTGAAGGATATCTTGGTTACTTCCAAGTTTGGGTAATTGTGAATAAAGCTGCTATAAACATTTGTGTGCAGCTTTCTGTGCGTGTGTGTGGACATAAGTTTTCAATCATTCGGGTAAATACCAAGGAGCTCGATTGCTGGACCATATGGTAAGACTATGTCTGGTTTTGTAAGAAACCACCAAACTGTCCTCCAAAGTGGCTGTACCTTTTCATCAGCTTGTTCTGGTTCCAGCACCACTTTCATTTAGAGGAGTCTGATTTTTCTGGGCAGTGCTTCGGAAATATGCTGAATATTCCAGGGATGCCACACACATTCTTCTTTCTGTCATCTTCCTCTTGCTCGAGCTAAACCATCCTAGCAGAAAACCTCCTCTTCCCTCCCTCTTTTCTTTTGCTTCGCACCTCTACCCTCCCTGCCAAAAGTCAATGAGGTAAGTAGGGGAAGGGCCGAAGCAGCGTTGGTAGGGGAGAATTACCATGCTTCCCCAGGGTTTTGTTGTCTTCCTTTAAAATGATTTAAGTTGATACTCCTAAAAGGTACGTGATGCTCTTCACCCAAAACTGTGGGGTCAGGTGTACCTTGTTCCTCACTGGTTTGTCTCCAGTCAGTAAATAAGACTCTTCCCATATGACTAAGTGCTTTGGGGGCATTCGCTGAACAGCTTTGCCATATGTGGCCAGAAGAACATACATTGGCCAAAGGGAAATATGTCAGGGACCCTAAAATCAGTGCACCAAGAGACAGTTGCCTGCCTCACCCCTCCTGCAGTTCCCTCCCTCTCCGGGCTCCCAGGAGTCTGTTTGGAGCCCCACGACCACAAATCCCTGGGAGCAGGTTTGTCGATGGCTCATCGGTCTTGTTACTTTATAGGTAGGCTTCCTATTGTGCAACCCAGATGCATCAGGTTGTTATAGAGAGGCAGACAGATGAACGGAGAATGGAGGGCATCACTGAATGGGGAAGGGAGCATCCCAGTTTCCTGAGGGCAGGCTGACCCCACAGTCCTGCTGCCAGCTTCCCCAGACCATTAGCAAGGCTCTCTTGAGCCACCCTGTCCATTCATGTGACTGCCGGCTTGTTCCATCTCCCCTGAGTTTAGGGTGCTTCTGCCCGCGTGCCTTTGGAGAGCTGAATGACCTGTGGTTGAAGGGACTTTCCCTGCTGGGGTCCGGAATTTCTCAACAAGATGCGCTATTAGCATCTTAGGCAGGACAAAATCCTGTGCACCACAGCAGTTTAGCATCCCTGCTCTCACCCATTAAACACCAAGAGAGCCCCTCACATCATTGTGACAATCAAAACTACCCCCCCCAAAAAAAACAACAACCCCACCTGTTACCATATGCCCCCAGGAGGCCCTGCCAGCGATGAGAACCCCTGGGCTAGGGGTGGTTTGGTCAGGGTCTCCTAGTTAAAAGGGGTCACTCTGAGTGCCTCTTGCCCACTCCTCGTCCGGGCCCTTCTCAGCAGCTGGTACCTGCTGTCTTCACCCACACTCTTTTTCGTCTGCTCTCCCCTCTTCCTCCTCCTGCCCTCACTTCCAGGACCCAAGGAGAAGAACTTAGACATTTTTCCAGCCTGTAGTGTGATGTGGGGTTTCAAGAACTTCGGGGTGTTTTCCCTTAACTCTTGAAAATCTAGGCTTCTGAGGATTTGTTTTCTCCATTTGAACCCTGCTTCTCAATCAGTGGTCCTCATGCAGTCAAGTGAGTTCTCCTAAGGGGTGTTCTGTGGTCAGCCCCGAGAACACAGAACACGATGGAAGCCTGGCAGTGGCGATTAGCATTGGTGCAGCGCTGTCCCCTCCGTCCAACCCTCCCCCAGCCCCCAAGGCTGACGCTGCATTGATCTGAAATTCGGCCAAGTCACACTGGTATTTATCTTGGCTCAAACCCCACGCCTCGTCGTGCCTTCTACAGAGGGGTCCCGGGGTGTCCTGAGCGGAGCTGTGGGAAGGGATGAGTTTGTCATCACCCAGCTATTCACATGGAGGAAACGGGGCAGAGTTCAAGGATTGCTTATTTTTTTTACCTCCCCGCTCGTAGCCTACTTCCAAGCCACTAGCGGTGAGTGATGTGTACATAGGGCCTTGACAGAGCTGAGGGATGGGCCTGGCTTTGTTGGGGCTGCCAAGAGGCTAACTCTGCTGGGCTGAGGTCCACCCAGGCAGAGCCACTGCTGACCCTGGGCCCGGAGGATGGTAATTATGGGGACACCACAAGGCCAGGGGAAGCTGGGAGGGGGCCGGTGGGCCTCCACGAAGCGGGACGGGGCTTGGTGTTTGATTTCTGCAATTCCCGGCAGCTGAGGGGCCCGGGCCCTGCAGGTGGTGTCCTTGCATCTACCACTTGATCCCGGCCCTGTCTCAGGTCCACTCTCCCGCCCCTCCTTCCCTCCGGGACTCTGGGAAAGGCGAGCGTGGCCCTTGGCGCTGACACCTGTACTCCTCAAATCAGTGTCAGTCGGCTGCAACGGGGTCGCAAGCACCTCCGCACAGCTACCTGTGGCCTCGGAGCTCAGCCCTGGTAGAGCCTGTTGGTGATTCAACGGCCGGGAAACTCCGGGAGGGCTCGGCGATACTCGCCCTGCTGCCCTGCAATCCCTGGCCGGGGCCCTCGCCCAGCCAGCATGGGAGCCTGTGGGAGAGGAAGTTTGACTCAGTTGCCAGCCCTGGTCCAGGTCTTTGATAAACCCTCAGCTCTGCTTCCTCCTAACGAGAAAGGGTGGGGCACAGATGGGAGCGAGCACAGGGCCCGCCTCGCCCAGAGGAGATGCTTTGTGCATCCTGGTTAACTTACTGTTTGGCAAAGATATTTTGGTCCTGTGTGCGTTTGCTTTGTAGGAGGGGGTCCTCTCAGACCACCGGATCAGTAGGCAGCACTGTTCTTTAAGGCTTTGACGTGGGTGGGGGTTGGGGAGAGCACAGAGGAAGATATGTATGCAGCAGTGTGAGGGGTTGCGTCACACCTGCCAGGCCTTAGAAACAAAGGTTTCTCAACAGGGCAGCACCCACCCCCTCCTGCAAGGGTCTCTGCGGATTTTTTATTTAGTCTTTTTTTTTTTTTTTTTTGCATGTTTTCCAGAAGTCAGGATGAGCACGCCACCTCCTTTTATAGCTGCATTGCTTCTCTGATGCCTGTGCATGTGGTATAAGTCTTGGGCATTTATTAGGACCTTGACTCTAAAGAGTCCAAAGCATTTTGCAAATATTCTCATTTGGCCTTTGAAGTACGGAAGGAAGATAGTAATCTGTTCTCCTAAGTCAGAGATGGTGGGAAAAGAGGTCTGGGCCCGGGGACTGCAAAGAAGTGAGGTCAGGGCAGCCTGAGGGTTTTCCAGGCAGGAGAGAGCGAGTGAGAATATTTAAGAGGCCTGGGCCAGGTGGACACATTTGGGTGGAACAAAGGACCTGAATAGCGAGCGTGGGAGAGGCTCCCAGGACACAGGTGAGTGTCTTTGCTTCAACCGTATCTTCCTGCTTTCTCATAAAGATTTCAGGAAAAACTGACAAAATAAGTTCAGGGTGTAAAACATTTCGGGGGTCATCTCATCAGGTGACCAAACAACTCAGTGTCATCTTGGCATGATCTTGGTTCAGCAGACTTACTCCAGGCTCCGGAGAAGGGTGATGCTTCCCAATCCTGCGTGGTCTTCTCTGTATTCTAGTGAGACTCGTTAACCAGGATTGAAAGAGAAGAGGCATTTTTATCTCAGCACCGGACTGAATGATGGTGCAGCCTGACTTCTATAATGGAGTTCAGTGTGATGGTTTCTAAGGGTTGGAAGAATTATTCCTCACAAGACGAGTACGTTGCAGATGTGAGAGAGGGGCCTTTGAGTCCCTCCCCTAATTCTGCAACCTCTAGAGCAGTCTCTGCCACGTAGTGGGTGCTCAGTAAACACTTGTTGAATGAGTGAATGACAGGTTTCCATGTTCTCCAACTCCACTGAAATCAGAAAAAGAACCGACACTGAGAGGTGTAGCTGGGGGAGAAGTGAGGGGGGAGTTCCGGGGGGTCGGTGGGTTTTCCCACTCCCCACCTGTACACTCTCAGTACTCACCCCCCTCCAACTCTGTTTTCAAGCTGGTGACCTCTTAGAGAAATCCAGTTCAACAAGATGTATCCAAACGCTAAGTAGGTGCCACGCATTGCACCAGGTGTGAGGGTAGAGATGAGTAGGACACCGACCTCCTGGCGGGGAGGGGTGAGACGTGAAAACTTCTGAACTACAAGGTGGGATCTAATAAGGACGGCACTGAGGAAGAAATGATTGTTTCTGACATTTGAGCGAGGATTTCAGAGGCAAATTTGTTTACAGGTGGAGGAAGGGGCTGGCCGGCTCAGAGAGCAGCATGATAGAAATGGGAACTCGCAGTCGTAGCAGCGACCACACGTTGCATGGTTGTGATGGGCCACTCCATGTATTACACGTTTCTCCTGAGTCCCCTCACTCAGTCTTTACAGTAACCCTGTGCCGGAGACCACTGTCGTTATCTCTTTTTCATAGCGGAGGAATCCGAGACTCAGGCAACTAAGCAAAGGTCACACAGCTGCGAGGACTCGAGTTGGGACCCTAGTGGCGTGAGCCCCAAGGCACCGAGCTGAGTGAGGACGGGTCGTGTGCAGGGAAGCGGGACAGGGCCAGGCGGCTGGTGCCTAACAGGAGCAGGTGGGAGGAGCCAGATGGAAATGGGGTTGGGGACCAGGCTATGCACCTGAAGTCTCTGCTTGGGACTTCGTGGCTCGGGGAGGGGGCTCTGTGAGCGGGGTTTCGAGGGAAGGAGTCTGATGGCCCAGAAGTGCTCTGGAAGCTCACTTCTGCCAGCAGGAGCAAAGGTTAAAAAGCTGTTGTCCCACCCCTCCAGGCGGTCACGGGAAGGGTGGGAGGGAGGGAGATGCATGAGGGAAGGGATGTGGGAACAGATGTATATGTATGACTGATTCACTTTGTTATAAAGCAGAAACTAATTAAAAAAAAAAAAAAGAGAAATCTAGAAACAATAAATGCTGGAGAGGGTGTGGAGAAAAGGGAACACTCTTGCACTGCTGGTGGGAATGTGAATTGGTACAGCCACTATGGAGAACGGTATGGAGGTTCCTTAAAAAACTACAAATAGAACTACCATATGACCCAGCAATCCCACTACTGGGCATATACCCTGAGAAAACCATAATTCAAAAAGAGACATGTACCAAAATGTTCATTGCAGCTCTATTCACAATAGCCCGGAGCTGGAAACAACCTAAGTGTCCATCATCGGATGAATGGATAAAGAAGATGTGGCACATATATACAATGGAATATTACTCAGCCATAAAAAGAAACGAAACTGAGCTATTTGTAATGAGGTGGATAGACCTAGAGTCTGTCATACAGAGTGAAGTTAGTCAGAAAGAGAAAGACAAATACCGTATGCTAACACATATATACGGAATTTAAAAAAAAAATGTCATGAAGAACCTAGGGGCAAAACGGGAATGAAGACGCAGACCTACTTGAGAATGGACTTGAGGATATGGGGAGGGGGAAGGGTGGGCTGTGACAAGGCGAAAGAGAGGCATGGACGTGTATACACTACCAAACGTCAGGTAGATAGATAGTGGGAAGCAGCCGCAGAGCACAGGGAGATCAGCTCGGTGCTTTGTGACCGCCTGGAGGGGTGGGATAGGGAGGGTGGGAGGGAGGGAGATGCATGAGGGAAGGGATGTGGGAACAGATGTATATGTATGACTGATTCACTTTGTTATAAAGCAGAAACTAATTAAAAAAATGAATAAATAAACTTAAAAAAAAAAAAAAAAAAAAGCTGTTGTCAGGAAAACCAGTCAGGCAACTATTGTGATAGCCCAGGAGAGATGATGAGGCTGAACTGGGGCAGTGGGGATGCAGGGGGATGGATAAGGTGGAGGCAGGACGTGTAGGAGACCTTGGCTTGGATACCGGGTAAAGGAGAGGCAGGGGTCGATGGCAGCTGTCGGGTCTTCATCCCCACCTAGAACGAAGGAGGGAGAGTGGAACGGTCAGGAGACAGGTGAGTTTATTTTGGAACACGACATCTGAGGTACACGCCTCTGGAGAGGGGTCAGGATTGGAGGTGTGTGGGACCTGGAAGTGGGCAAGTGTCTATGGGAACATGGGGTTTGTGTGTTGGCTTCAGCAGCCCATACTCATCTGCCTTCGATATAGTATGGAAGAGTCCACTTTCCTCCCACTCTGCATACACCATTTTATTTGATTTAATCCTTGCAGTAGTCACGTGAGGAAGTGTTATCCTTATTTATGGATGAGGACACAGAGGCTCAGCGAGGTTAGATAACTTAGCCAAGGTCCCACAGCTTAGTGGCAGAGCCAGGATTTGAACAGAGGCCTGACGGCAAGGCTCCTTTCTGCTCTGCCGTAATAGACCCTGAATCAGGAATAGAAAATGGTACAGGGTTGCAGTGCAGGCACCCATCTGCCTGTCTCTTTCACCTCCCCATCCTGCAGGTTCATTCTGAATACTTGAGGTTTTCCCATCCACAGATATATGGACAATACCCATGAGCATTCAGGTAACCCTGGCTTATTTTCCACAGTGTCATAGTTATGAGGTATTGCCTTAGACGCATCAAGTTGGGCTTTGCTGCTTATGGCCACCCAGGGGTCATTAGGAAGGGTCCCAAGCTCACTGACCCAAGAGCATTCCTCATGGACTATAAGCTTGGAATATATCATCAAGCCAGTGTCAAGACTGCACTGAAGGGCTTCCCTGGGTGGCGCAGTGTTTAAGAATCCACCTGAATGCAGGAGACACGGGTTTGAGCCCTGGTCCGGGTGGATCCCACATGCCGCGGAGCAACTAAGCCCGTGCACCACAACTACTGAGCCTGCGCTCTCGAGCCCATGAGCCACAACTACTGAAGCCCGCATACCTGGAGCCTGTGTTCCGCAACAAGAGAAGCCACCGCAATGAGAAGCCTGCACACCGCACTGAGGAGTAGCCTGCGCTCTCTGCAACTAGAGAAAGCCCACGCACAACAACAAAGACCCAACGCAGCCAAAAATAAATAAATAAATTTAAAAAAAAAAAAAAAGACTGCATTGAAAAAAGACTGCATGTCCTTTTAGGTTGCGGTTTTCGGATCTCTCCCATCTTCTGATATTTGATGGAAGTGCCATGCTAAATTGAAAGACAAAATTACTGTAAACCGAGCACACTCACTGAGATAAGCACACGCAGCCTGCATCTTGCCTGATCCTTGTTCAAGGCGAAGGATCCACCTACAAAGCATTGGAATGAGGCCAAGTATGTCCCCACCCCCTTTCCCCAGATAGACGGTTGAAGAAGATGCACAGCCCCATATTGTCTCAGAAGTTAAGGACTGAGCTGATCTTCTGGCCCAACTCTGTCATTTAAACGTAAGGAGCCCAAGATTGAGAGGTGAAGGGACTTGCTGAAGGTGACACCATTCACGAATGACCGTAGTCTCTGGACCCCTTGGTAGCCTGCATATCCCAGTACATCTGGCTTAGATCCAGGAGAAGAGGAGGAGGTGGACTTTTCTAGCGTGTCTGTGTTCTTTGGCTGCACTTCATAGGGTTAGGGAAAGCATAGGGGGGCCAGCTGGGCCCTGTAACATGAGCCTGCAGTGTCTGTCACTTACAAGCTGGGTGACCTTGGGCAGGTGACTTCATCTCCTGTACCTCCACTTTCTCACCTCTGAAATGGGAGAACAAATAGTACCTACTTCCTAGGACTGGCTTTGAGTATTGAATGAGATGATGCAGGGCATGTCATAAGTGCTCAAATATTGCTGCTCTTATTGTTAATAACGCCATCAGCCACAATAATAATTATGGCTGAATGGTGTGAGGAGGGAGCTCAGAAGACCAATCAGACGCTGGTGGTCTTCCCTCTACCACCCGCCACTAACATACAAGTGTCTTCTCAGTTCATGTGTCCAATGTGGGGCTGTTTGGGCACAGGGTCAGAACCTCACTTGGGTGGGTTTGTAACTGAGAGCTGCCCTCTCCCTGCAGAGCTGGTTTCTTTGCTCCTTGTGTCTGGACTCGCCACCTGAAACACAGCACTAACCGTTTCAAATCATTCCTCGATAAGATTCTCCTTGGGTAGCAGAATGCAATCTGTGTTTTGAAAGCAGAGTTCCAGATGCTGGGACGGTGAAAGAAAGAGCCCTCTGTGCCATGAGCCCGTCGGCCTAAGGTGATTCATTCCCGAGTCACATATTTCTGAACCCTCCTTGCCTTCCCCTGAGCTGTCCTAATCCCGTCTGGCCAGTTCCTCCACAAATTCCTCTGCTGCTTTGCCTGCCATCCTCTGAAGCCAGTGTAACTGGTGTCTCTGTAAGTAGGAGCACTTGTGAACTCTCACCTCTTCCTTGGAGAGAAATGCTGCACTGGGGGCGAGGGGGATGCCCCGTGGCTGCTTTCGACCGTGGCATTTATGGATGTTCTCGAAGGCAGGGCAGGCCCAGGTCTCCTGGTCCTACCAGCTTCCCTCCTTGTCCCTGCCTGCAGTGTGTTCCCTTTTTCTTTCTTCCAAGTCAGTTCTGACCCTGAAGCCAGCATCTTCACCTGGCTATCAAACCTCTTGCATTTAAAAATACTGATAAAGTCACACAATATTGCAGTTTTTGCTGTGCAGTTAAAAATCCTGCCATGTTTGCAGATAAAATTCAGATGCTGGAATATAATTCATAAGAAAAGATACCTTAGAACCTGGTACCACAAGATACCAGCAGGCCCTGGGTTCCCCGTGACCCATTTCCATATATTTTTGTGCCCTATATGGCTGTCCGTGAGTGTCACCTGAAGACCTCATGCTGAGATGCAGGATTCTCACCTTCTAGGTACCACCCTCACTTCCTGAGCTCCTGTTCTGTCCCTTATGACCCCGAGACCCCAAGCATGGCAGGAGAGGAAGGGGGGATCCTGGCTACCCTCCAAACATCCACACTCCCTTCTGCCTCTCTCACCTGATTCCTGCCCCTCTGCATTACCACTTTCTCCATAGGCCTTTGCTCGCCATCTCTAAATCCAAGGCATCCTTTTTTTTTTTTTTTTAACATCTTTATTGGAGTATAATTGCTTCACAATGGTGTGTTAGTTTCTGCTTTATAACAAAGTGAATCAGCTATACATACACATATATCTCCTTATCTCTTCCCTCTTGCGTCTCCCTCCCACCCTCCCTATCCCACCCCTCTAGGTGGTCACAAAGCACTGAGCTGATCTCCCTGTGCTATGCAGCTGCTTCCCACTAGCTGTCTATTTTACATTTGGTAGTGTGTATATGTCCATGCCACTCTCTCACTTTGTCCCAGCTTACCCTTCCCACTTCCCGTGTCCTCAAGTCCATTCTCTAGTAGGTCTGCGTCTTTATTCCCATTCTGCCCCTAGGTTCTTCATGGCCTTTTTTTTTTTTCTAAGATTCCATATATATGTGTTAGCATATGGTATTTGTCTTTCTCTTTCTGACTTACTTCACTCTGTATGACAGACTCTAGGTCCATCCACCTCACTACAAATAACTCAATTTCGTTTCTTTTTATGGCTGAGTAATATTCCGTTGTATATAAGTGCCACATCTTCTTTATCCATTCATCTGTTGATGGACCCTTAGGTTGCTTCCACGTCCTGGCTATTGTAAATAGAGCTGCAGTGAACATTGGGATAAATGTCTCTTTTTGAATTACGGTTTTCTCAGGGTATATGCCCAGTAATGGGATTGCTGTGTCGTATGGTAGTTCTATTTTTAGTTTTTTAAGGATTTCCAGACTGTTCTCCATAGTGGCTGTATCAGTTTACATTCCCACTAACAGTGCAAGAGGGTTCCCTTTTCTCCACACCCTCTCCAGCATTTATTGTTTGTAGACTTTTTGATGATGGCCATTCTGACTGGTATGAGGTGATAACCTCATTGTAATTTTGATTTGCATTTCTCTGATGATTAGGATTAAAGACGTAAATGTAAGGCCAGACACTATAAAACTCTTAGAGGAAAACATAGGCAGAACACTCTAACACATAAATCACAGCAAGATCCTTTTTGACCCACCTCCTAGAGAAATGGAAATAAAAACAAAAATAAACAAATGGGACCTAATGAAACTTAAAAGCTTTTGCACAGCAAAGGAAACCATAAACAAGATGAAAAGACAACCCTCAGAATGTGAGGAAGTATTTGCAAATGAAGCAACTGACAAAGGATTAATCTCCAAAATTTACAAGCAGCTCATGCAGCTCAATATCAAAAAAACAAACAACCCAATACAGAAATGGGCAGAAGACCTAAATAGACATTTCTCCAAAGAAGATATACAGATTGCCAACAAACACATGAAAGAATGTTCAACATCACTAATCATTAGAGAAATGCAAATCAAAACTACAATGAGGTATCATCTCACACCAGTCAGAATGGCCATCACCAGAACAGCTGATTTACACAGTGGAGTAGGTAGGAGCAAATACTGGCTGTAGCAGAGGCCAGAGCAGGGCATGGTCAACTCTGCTGGGGTGACTGGGGGCCTGAGGATGCTTCTTCCAGGCCAGGGCACTAGAGCTGAATGTCCACAGAGGAGGCGAGGCAGTCAGTAGGCCAACAGGTGATGGGTGGAGGGTGTCCCGTGCTGAAGGCGCAGCCGGGTCCCAGTCCCGTGCCTGAGTGAAGGCGTGCATGGAGGGGGCACTCTGCCCTGTGGCCTGGGGGTGGGGAGTGCCCAGCATCCGTCAGCAGCAGTTCCCATTGGCCCAGAGGTGGGTGGGCTTCACAATGGCCCCATCCTGTGAGCTCACCGATAAGTAGGTGAGCTAGGCTAGCCTTTCTCTTGACGTTCTTCCTGTTGGAAATGTCTGTCTGCATTCCAAACAGCTGAATTATAAGCACTGCAGCCCTTATCCTTCCTGGAGGGCAGCCTGGGTTCCCACTCTACCCTAAGGAACGGGGTCCGCCTTTCATAAGGTCTTTCTTCCGTTGCGTGTGGTTTTCCCCTCACCACCACCCCCTTTTCTTTTTAAAGTTCACAGTGCAGGGATTCCCCTCTTTGGAGCTATTTAAACAGAAATGGGTTGCTGGCAGGAACAGCCTAGAAGGGATTCCTGGCCCAGAGGGAGGCTGGCTGGGTGGCCCTGCAGCAGGCGAGGTCTGGCTTTGAACCTCAGGTGAGAGACACCTGTGGCTGCCAAGCCTCCGTCTGGAGTGTGTGTCGTCTCCCCAGAGCTGCTGACTGTGGCATTGTCCCCGGGCCTGTACTGTCCCCATCCAGGTGCTCCAGGGAAGGATTTCCTGTGCTTCTGATGAGCCTCGGAGCCTGCCAAGTCCACATGTTTCTGGAAGGCCTGTGCACAGCCCGGGGGTGGGGGCTGGCAGTCTGGCAGCTGGGCTTACGAATACTGGGCTGTAGGGAGTCTGGACGGTCACACGCTTGCCCCTTCTCGGCAGACCTTGCTCGTAGTGGGGGAATTGGAGGCAGTGGGAGTATCCTAAGAGGTAACTGATGTAGCCTCTGGAAAAGACGGATCAACCTGGAGGCTAAGCCTGCTGAATCTGTTGTCTGGACTCATTTGGGGGTTTAACTGGTAAACACACACCTTCCAGTGTGTCATGACAGGCTATGGTCAGAAGGACTGGTGTTTGGGGTGGTAATTAAACACTGCCTTGGGCACAGGAGTTGGACAGACTTGAATTTGAATTTGGCTGCAGGAGCTTGGGCAAACTTCTCAACCTCTCTAAGCTTCAGTTTCCTCATCTGTAAAACTCGGTGTTTCCGTGGGCTGAACCAGAAGGCAGGGAGGCCAGGAGGTGCCCTGTATCATGGGTTATCGTGAGGACTAAATAAGATAATCCATGTAAAAGCCGAGTGGTGGGCCTGAGAGTGGCACCTGTCCAATAAAGGGTATCCACCCACGTGAGAACTGAAAGAGGCCTGACCCTGTCGTTTTGGTCTGGGACCCTCTTAGGGAGCCCACCACATAGTGAAGGGAAAGCAGAGACCTCACCTCGCATCACAGGGCCTCAACTGAAGTTGTGCCTGAATGGAGATTGCAGAGAGAGCCCAGGGCACTATTAACGTTTTTCCATGGGAATGTGAGGGTATAGAAAGGAACTATTCTTCTCCTGTTGCTCAAATTATGAATAAAAACCCAGTGCCTTTCATCGGTGGAACATGGTGGTTTTGTAAACTCTAATTAGTTCCCAAGACATCTTTGCAAGTTGGCAGCTGAGGGCTCCCAGGTAAGGAGGAGAGCGGGCAAGGGGACTCACCCCGAGTTTGCGGGAGCCCTCCCTCCACACACCCTGCAGGCTGGTGAGCATCTCTGTCCTGGCTAGAGTTGGACAGTATTCGCTTTCTTGTTCTGGTCTTGCTTAAGCAGAGGTCACTGTGGAGCCCAGGAACTATACTGACTGACAGGATATAGGGCCGGGCAGGGAGATGGGAAGGTAATTCATTCGTTCAGGGACAGTTTGTGACAGGCCATTGGCACTTTCTGTCGAGAGGTATGCAAAGCATCCCCGAGTCGTTCCTTTTGGGACCACAGGTCACGGGCCACCTTTGGCCCAGAGTGGTTTGTGGTGGTGTCAGCAAAATCAGATTGTGACAGGTCCCCAGCTGACAGTGAGAAACTTCTAAGGCTTTTTCTGGCTTTGGTAGGAAAGCCTCGTTTTAACGCTTGGTGTGCAGATTACAAACTGGGCCTTTTAGATATGTCCAGGGGAACCCGAAGACCATGCTTCCAAAGTTAGTGTCTATTGAGCAGCAAGAAAGAATTGCACGAGGCAGATGTGTGATTTTACTAACTCTCTCTCCTTGTCCCCCACCGTCAACTGGTCTCCCCCAGCCCAACTCCAGCACAAATGTCTGGTTCAACACTCTGTAGGAGTATTTGGGAAATCCATGCCAAGCCTGCAGTAAAAGCGGTCTGAAGTTTTTGAGATGTTTCTCATGTCAGAGGCCTAAAGAAAAGTCATGAGCAGATTGCCACATCTGTTCCAAGCGTGTTTCTCCCTTGAAAGTCAAGGGCTGGTGCATCTACACTCTGAGGGACAGGAGAAAGGAGCCCTCACAGCCTGCAGGGCCGGGGGCGAGCTGGTCCTGAGCATTGGGGTAGGGGTCACAGCGCAGAAGTTTGCCTGTTTTCTCTGCCGCCTCTGGGCTAACCTGCAGGCGGCTCAGCCTGTTAGCATGGCCACCACGGCGTCTTTTTGCAGTTTGGTTTTAGGAAGTCATTCTAACTTAGTTCATGCTGATTGCACAACTCAGAGAGGTTCCTTTTTCATCAGAATTTTGCTGCTCTGTTTCCTGAAACGTCTGGTACTGTAACATGCTGGCATATAAGGTCATCTGCTGGCAGGGGCAGTTTCACAGGTGGTCACAGGATCTCCTGCTCAGGTGGGCCCTGGGCTTGGGGGCTAACGCCGCTGCCGCTGTACAGCTGCAGTCTTGAAATTCTTAACAGTTTTCTCTTTGCATTTGTATCTTGTAAATGAAGTTCAATGGGGCTGTGGGGTGTGCA
The DNA here is from genome assembly GCF_964165515.1 of Mesoplodon bidens. NCBI lineage: Eukaryota > Metazoa > Chordata > Mammalia > Artiodactyla > Ziphiidae > Mesoplodon > Mesoplodon bidens. Next base: position 29,534,342 of record NC_138170.1, read on the forward strand.
CCGGGGAGGACTTGGGCCTCGCCTCCTGTGGTCCCACCTACCGTCACCCCCCTGCCTCCCCTGGGTGGGTTCTCACCCCTGCCACCTGGGGCCTGGACACAAGAAAGGCTGGGGTGAGGTGTGCACACCCCATGGCATCCCGAGCAGGGCATGGTGGTAGCTGCCCCATCCTGGGCTGGCAGCCCCACTGCGTTTCTGTGGATGACTGACTCCCCTCCCCCCGTCCAGGTTGCCAGGGTGGATATTGCAACAGCCTCGTGGGTCACCTGCCCACCTTGGGTTGGGGCGACTGGTTTCTGGAAGAAGAAACCCCTGACTAGGCTCCCCTGCCCCCAGCTGGGTCGCACACATCCATCCCGCCGCTGGGGGAGGGGAAACGCGGCAGGCCGGGGTCACGTGTGCACTTGTGCACTGTCACAGGGGCCCAGGGTGCCTCTGAGGAGCTGTGCTCACCCTGCAAGTCTCCTCATACCCCAAAGAGGGCAAGACCAGAAAGAGCAAATAAGAAACGTCATGACATGCTCAACAGTGTGTAAGTACTTAAAGCCCCCGAACTGTACACTGAAAGACGGTTAAGATAGTAACTTCTATGTATGTTTGACCACAATAAAAATATTTATAAGGTGTTTTTAAAAAGACAGAAACAAGAAACATCATGACAAGTGGAGACAGAGAGACCAGGAAAGGAAGGGAAAAGCTTGATATTTTAGTAACTTCGAGTGCCCATTAGATAGGCACTTTTTCCCTGCTTTTTGGACAGAGGGTCCAGAGGGTCCCACATCTTCACTTTGCACTGAGTTCCCCAAAGTATGTCACCAAGCCTGCCTTTGGCCACCTTGTGAAACTACCAACTCTCCCTTGCGAGGGCCCACTCTTGAAGCCTGAGAACGTGGGCTGCTGGCCAGACTCTCACCTGTCCTCTCTTCTTCTCCTCACAGGTCTTTTGTTGGCTGTGTGCCAGGCCCTGGAGAACAGTACGTCCGCTCTGAGTGGTGAGTCCCGTCCCCTTGGTGTGGGGTGGTGTGCGGAGCGTTGCACGGCGGCAGACCCTGGCTGCCTTGTGGAGCCTGAGCTCTAAGCACAGCTGTCCCCGGCACCCTCTCTGTCCTCTGTCCCAGGGGCCCAGGGAGCGCTCCTGGGAGGTCTTAACTGCTGGCCTCAGGGCTCGCCCTCTCCCTTCTCTGATCAGACAGTCACTGTGAGCAGGGGTGCTGGAAAGCAGAGCCTGCACGACCCACAAGCTGGGAACCGTCACGTTATAGTCCATCTAAAGAAGAACCCAGATTCCTAAACCCTCTTGTCTCCTTCTGCCTGGTGATTTTGTTTAGTTATTTTCCAGTTTATCTTTTGACATTTGTAGTCATATTTCCCTGGTTTCATTTGCAAGATCCTCGATCAGCAGATTGGAAAGTTGGGAAACGTGGGAGACAAACCATTCACGGGCAGAGGATCACAGAAGGCATCGGCTTTTAGCATTTGTCCACGCGTGCTAATATTTTTATACAGTTAGTCATGATGGGGAAACTATTTGGATTCCTGCTTTTTAAATTCAAGGTTTGGAGTTGTGCGTTTTTCCATGTTGCTAGAAAGTCTTGAAATTTATCCTTTTAAAATGTCATGATGTTCCATTAAAACGGGCATATGTGGTTTAATTAGGCATTTCCCGTGGGATATTTGTGTCGCCTCCAGTTTAAATTATAATGCTACATCTTGATGCCTAGAAGGTGTTTCCTTCTTCTGGATTCTTTCCTTAGGACGTATCTCCAGGAGCAAGGATAAATATATTTATGAACCTTTTAACAAGTTGCCAAATAGCTTTCCAAGTGAATCGAGCTGATTTCTACGCCAGCAATGCGTGAGTCTGCCAGTTTCACTGTTCCCTCGTTGACATGGAGTATGCTCCCATCTGTTTTGCAGTGGCCCCTGCTGTGTTTCCCTAGTTACCTCACGGAGGTGCCTGGGCAGGAGGTGGTCCTATGCATTCATAAATTCTCTAACCAACCACACAGTGTCCCTGGAACTTGGCTCTTCTCTTCTTCCAGACCTTTCCATCCAAACACAGTGGAGGGGATGCTGCCACTCCCACTGAGTACCAGTCTCCTCTTGGAGCTGTTATTCTTTCTTTCTTTTTTTTTTTTTTTTTTGCGGTACTCAGGCCTCTCCCGTTGCGGAGCACAGGCTCCGGACGCGCAGGCCCTGTGGCCATGGCTCACGGGCCCAGCCGCTCTGCTGCATGTGGGATCTTCCCGGACCGGGGCACGAACCCGTGTCCCTTGCATCGGCAGGCGGACTCCCAACCACTGCGCCACCAGGGAAGCCCCAAGGAGCTGTTATCCTTGATGCACTTGAACCATTAAGGTGTCCAAGCCACTTGGTGGCCCATGTTGCCACAGATGCCTTTCTTCCTCTGTGTTATTCTTTTCTGGGACTCAGGGTAGAAGGATCTGTCCCTCCCAAAGCGGTGCTTTTAGAGTCCAGGGTCTGCCAGAGTTTCCATGAAGTAGTTCTTTCACGTTTTAATTACTTCCCCCATCACAAAGGGCTCAGATATGCTATTTAGGGAGGGGGAGATAGCTTTGTGACTCCCCCATGCTGTTTTCAGAACTGCCCCACCCCCCCTCCTGGGATGCATTTACCCCCCAGATGCATCTCCAGCCCCTCCTGGTCCTCACTGTAGGACGTGGCAGGCCAAGAGCCGGGGTCTCCACCAAGTCACTTGTAGGTGACAGTTTGTGGTGATGGCAGATGTTGATGCCACCTCCATGGGGATGGGTACTCCTGGTTATTTTATCCCCTCCTCCCATTGCATCCATTTGTACAAGAAAGGCCTAGGGGATGTCGTACCTCAGCCAGTCCCCTCAGAGGCCTGGCGTGGCTCCTGCTGAGGCCCTTTGTGGTTTCACAGGCTCTTCTGGGTAGAAATGGGAAAACCTGTGACACTTATCCAGAAAATGACTGTCCTTGCTGCAGTAGTGACCAACCTCTCTTCCATCTTTCCTTTCTGGACTTGCTTCTGTGAGATAGTCTCAGGTCCTTGTTGATATCAGAGACATACTCTCCCTCATGATGATGTATGTTCAGAAAACAGTAGTTGTGTCATGCCCTTTTGCACATGACCCTGTAACTGGCTGAGTGCCACTCTGTAGCCCAGTGTGGTGGGTCAGGGTAGAGGCAGTGCCACACCTTCTAGTGTCCAGGGGGCCTTGAGATCTTGGAGTTGGTTGGTGATATGTGGAGAAGGGAAGTGGGCTGCCAATCTGGCCTCTGCATTGCTCTCTGTTTGATGGGTTACTTAGCTATGGGACTTGTGCCCCAGAGAGGTTAATGGAATAGTTCTTTCCATGTTTGCTTACTCTCTACCCTACTCCATTGGACCGAGACATGAGTCCAGAGAGGGATGGGCTAGTTAGTAGACAAGTCCAAATGGTGATGGCCATGTCATAGCGACCCCTCCAAGGGCTAGGGCTTTGTGACTAAATCAGGCTGGTTTGCTCAACTTCTCTTCTTTAGGGTGGCCTTCCTGTCTCCTAGAAGACTCCCCAGGCCCTGGTAGGCCTTGACCGTCCCATCCCACCCCCACTCTGTCTTCTCCAGACATGGCTAAAATCCTGCTGTGGATGCAGCTCAAACTGGGGACAACCCCTGCCAGCCACACTCACTACCCCAGCACTGGGGTATGTGTGTATTTAATTCTTGACTAATTCAGGAAGTAGAACTATTTGTTACTGTTTATAATAGAAATCTTCATACATAGAAAAGGAGAAATAATAGTGAAATCAATCCCCATATAACCATCACCCAGCTTCAGCAATTAGGATCACTCTGCAATTTTTCTTTCATCTGTTCTCTCACCTTTTTGAGTTTTATCTTTGTTGGGATAGTTTAAAACAAAGTCCATTTCACTTGTGAACACTGCTTATATCTAACAGGTAAGAACTTTAAAAACAAAACCATAGTTCAGTTACACCAACAGAAGCAACAAGAATTTTTTTTTTTTGTTAGATCCTTAAATATGGAGGACGGATGATGCTGAATTCAAATTTGTGGCACTTCATTTAATTTGCATTCCCTTTGTCACAAGATTAGACGTTTTAGATTTTTGTTGTTGTTGTTCTAGATTTTTTTTTTTTTCCTCACGTGGCATGCAGGATCTTAGTTCCGCAATCAGGGATCGAACCCATGCCCCCCTGAAGTGGAACTGAGGAATCTTAACCACTGGACCGCCAGGGAAGTCCCTAATTTTCATTCCCTTTGATGTTTTCATATTTTGCTTTCTACTTATATTTCCTTTCAGGTCAACACTGCTTTTGTAAAATGTGCTCATTTATATACTGGGTGACTGACTTTCACATCTGAGCCCCTCCTATAACCCTTATGCTCTGGATGTTGGTGCGCTCATTTACTAAATCCTGAAACTCTCCATTTAGGTGTGAAGACGGGTTGTTTTAGGACAGAAGCTATGAGAGCTTCACCCATGGCATAAATATGCAGGTCTCTTCACTCTAAGAGTTGATTGGAATGAGAAACAGTAATGGACATAAGAAGGTTTTGGTACATTCCTGATTGATGGTGCTGGAGCAAAGGACTGCAGGCATACTCAGAATTAAGCTCTAACATTTTGATGGGGCAGCGTAGAGAGAAAATTGCAAACTCCATGTGCCAATCAGGAGTAGAATATGAGCTTGAAGGAACAGGGGCTGATCCCATGTGGCTTTCTTGTGCTTTTCCCCCCAAAAAGTTCAATGTTCTCATGACTTCATGGTTGCTCCTGACTTTCTTGTTGAGGTTTCATTGGTTTCTTCCAATCTTCCTTTTTATAAAGCCCCATATGTGGAGGGTAGATGATGCCAGAGGCATGGGAAATGGGCATTATTGTCCTCAGTAAATGCTTTTCAGACATCTGCTTTGGGTGGGACATTGGAGGGATACATGCCTTAGGCTGAAGGTTAGGAATCCTGGGCATTGGGCCCATCTGGTCTGAGTTTTGTCGAGTCCCTAGGCAACTTATTCATCTGGTTCCTGCTTGGATCTTAGTTTCCTCATCTGTTGGCCTTGAATCAGAAATAACCTGTGAAGTTTTTCACGTGAGCACTCTGATGGATAGATAGAGACTACTTGGAAAGCTTTGCTGAGGATTATAAGGCTGCCTTCAGACTGTTAGGAAATATGGCAGTGATCAACTGGCGATGCCTGCCACAGGCCTCAGATAGGCTGGTGGTAGTGTGACCGCCATGTATCTCATTCTATTGGAGCCAAGTGGTATTTTACATTCAGGTTCTAACATTATAGTTACTGGGCAACTTCTGTGTCCTTGTCCCCACTACACAGGTGAACCCATAATGAGAACCCATAATGAGAGCCTCATAGTGACAGAAGGCAACCACAGCTGACTGCTTAGTGCATGATTTAGAAAATAATTGCTACAAGAGGAAGTCAGTAGTCTGGGGGTCAGGACAGAAAATTTGTATCTGGTTGGTTGTCAACTTGGAAAGCATGCAGAGAATCATTAGCTGCAGGCAAGGTGAGGGTGGCAGGCAGCACCTACAGCTTAGAGTTTCGCATCCTTCACAAAGAGTTACAACCTACCTTCAAAGGCACCTTTTAATGCCCCTGACAAGGGACAGAATGCATCCTGGTTAAGTTGTTGGGTGGCTGCTTGCTTAACCCTCCAAAATGTTGCGTAGTTCCCAGGCTGCCCACGAGGTTCTCATGTTTTCGTGAGACTTGCTCTAATGACTGAGGGGTGTGGTGAGGGCCTTGCTCAGGCACCTGGGAGCCAGGCTCCCTGTGCTATCTTCCTTGCACGATCTGGGTACTCGGGGTGGCTCTTTAAACCTCTGAATTCGGCTCCTTCCTCTAGCCTGTGTCTAATGACCCCCACCGGGAACCGGGCAGTGTTGGAAGCCTTACTTAATTTAGCATCTGGGAGACTTCAGAGGCGATGATAAAAGACCATGGAAAATTCACAGTGCTGTTATTCCTGGGGAAGGTCACTCTTATCGGCTTGCTTGGGGAGATGGCGGTCAGATTTTGGTGGGGACTTTGGGCTTAACTATGTTGAGAAGGGCGAGTTTGGGCTGAGGGTGCAGTGGGAGGGCAAATCCGATTATAGGGAGCAGTCTTGGAAGGCGTTACTTGTTTGGAAAACAGGTAGAACATGGGTCAGCCAGCAAGCAAGGGATCTGTTTATTGCTCATCTCACCTAACAAAAGCTTTTCAGAGCTGCAAGCCACTTCCCCGTTCCATTGTCTGGAGTTTTCCCACGTGGAGCTGAAGTCATTCTAAAATTAGAAAGCTCACGTGTTCTACCCAGGTACGTGGTTCACTGTTCCAAATATGTGTCTGTAGCACAAGAGACTTGGTATGACTCTGTTAGGGGCTAAAGGCACAGACAGCCATAGGTGCTGGGACTAGCTCACTTCAGAGGACACTTAGTGGACCGTGGAGCCTCAGGAGAGAAAGAGGGACTCTTTCTCCTTTCCTCATTTTACCTTTTACTTTCTGCAGAGGAAACTGTGCTGGATCAGAGGGCAGTTTGCTTGGGGTAGTAGACAGGCCATAGGATGTGGAATCCAGGGTCGTAATTCTGATTCACTAGCTGTGTGACATCTGTCGTGCTCCTAAATCTCCCTGAACCCCAGCTCCCCCTCGATAAAATTAAGGAGTTGGATTAAGGCAGTCTTTTCAAACTGTGAGTCACAAAATCACTTTAGTGGGTCACAACCAACATTTTTTAAAAGGAGATCGAATAGTTTAGACTAGAGAATTTCAGAGTGCATTACATGAAGGAAAGTCAGGTAATGTTTCATGATACTCTTGTTTTGGTTATTCACGGATTTATATATTGGCATTCTGCATTCGTTTACTTGTGTAAGCTGCACCCATACTGCATCCTCTGTAATTTCCATATTTGATTTCTTCAGCGTAAGAACTTAGACGCTTGCAAAGTAAGTGCTGTAAATCTTTGTAGATTTACCTATACTTTTCCCCCCATACACCTAGTTTTTTTTAGTTGTCTTGTTCACCCCTAATTTGACAACAGTTCTTTTTTTTTTTAACATCTTTATTGGAGTATAATTGCTTTACAATGGTGTGTTAGTTCCTGCTGTATAACAAAGTGAATCAGTTATACATATACATATGTCCCCATATCTCCTCCCTCTTGCGTCTCCCTCCCACCCTCCCTATCCCACCCCTCTAGGTGGTCACAAAGCACCGAGCTGATCTCCCTGTGCGATGCGGCTGCTTCCCACTAGCTGTCTGTTTTACGTCTGGTCGTGTGTATACATGACAGCAGTTCTTTTTATCTACTCACCTTTATCAAGTCTTTCCAGAACACTCCACTTACAATAGAAACAACAGCTCTTTCCTTATGCACAGATATGTCATTAGTTTATGTAATATGTAATTAAATTATGTAAATACAATAATGAGTGCAACTGACATAAACAGGTTTGGGAACAAACACACGTGTCCTCTTGGTAAATATATAGCTTCACTGGTAGGAACAGACACGGTCTGGTAAGCTAGAGTAGCCAATTAATTGAGCTTTTGCACTCTGAGGACATTGGTCTAGCTGTTTTTTTGTTTTTTTGTTTTTGCGGTACACGGGCCTCTCACTGTTGTGGCCTCTCCCGTTGCGGAGCACAGGCTCCGGATGCGCAGGCTCAGCGGCCATGGCCCACGGGCCCAGCCGCTCCGCGGCATGTGGGATCCTCCCAGACCAGGGCACGAACCCGTGTCGCCTGCATCAGCAGGCGGACTGTCAACTACTGCGCCACCAGGGAAGCCCGGTCTAGTTGTTTTAACAAAGGAATGGAGAGGATGGATTGGGTAAATCAAGGCCCTGTTTAAGTTGAGCTCAGATAAGAGAGCATCTACCAGCTTTGAAAAAAGCAAAGCAAGTGACACAACTCCTGGATTTCTAAAAATCAAGGCCTGTAGAAGCCTACTGTTCTCCCACTTTTTAGTTTTCAACTTTTATTTAGCACACACTTATTAAGTACTACCTTATACCAGGCATTGTGCTAGGCCCTGGAGATACACATGAGAAGTAACTATGAGCGCTGACATCAGAGAGCATAGGGTCAGGCAGATGATGATGATAATTTTTACATCTCAAAGTAAATCATAAACATAGACCATGTGATCTACCATATGGATTTCTTTGAAGAAAACACCTGCTTCTACTATATTCAGACTTCCCATTTTTAATCCAAGCGCCAAACTGTATACTTTTTATTTTCTTTGATAAATTGCTTCGTGCTCAGTTTGGCCTGTGGTGCCGAGCTGGTTTTCCATCTGATTGATCACCCGTCTGGGCTGTGGTTGGCATCTGTGGAACTGGCAAAATCCACAGAATTGCTGAGTAGTGAGGCCCCACAGATTGTGGCCATTTACTCCGTACCTACCATGAAGATCATTCTAATACCAGTTCATTCCATCTCTGCGCCACTTAGCTCAGAGTCTCAAGAGAGAGAATTGGATCGGTTTGTCCCCTTTGGTCAAGTGGTAACCCAACAGCTGTGGCAGGACTGGGAAGGGGAACTGCAGGTAACAAGGTGCCAAAGATCAACAAGGATTTATTGAGCACTTATTATGTGCCAGGCCCTGATCAAAATAAAGTCTTTGTTTTTAAGAACCTTATACTCCGCTGGGAAAGATAGACATACTATTAAATTTTTATCAAATCGGTGCATTTTTGAGAATGGCAACACTGAGTGCTAGTGTGTGTGAGGTGAGACAGCTACATATATTGCTTACAGATGTGCATATTGACTTTCTAGGAAAGAGCTTAGTATCAATGGGGAACTTGATTCCTTAGTATTAGTAAGAACCTTAAAATTGTCCATGCCCTGTGACTCAACAGTTGCACTTTTAGCCATCTATTTTACAAAAATAACCAGAGATGTTAGGTTATTCTCCATTATAGTAAAATATAGCCAATTTAAATGTCAGCAAGAGGGAAATAGTTATGGGACAGGTGGATAGATTTTAAATGAAAGCCCTTTAAAATCATGCTGAAGGATATCTAACGATATGGGAGAATGCACATGTAAATAAACAGAAAAAGTAGTATATAAAATTGAATATAATATATTCAAAATTGTACAGAGAGATGCAAAAATAAGGGGCAAACATCATATGGTATTAACATTAATTATCTCTGACTAATGGGAATATAGCTGATTTTAATTTCCTTTGTACTTTCCTTGTCTACAGCAAGCATGTTTTAATACTATAGTCAGAAATAAAAGGAGCTACATTTTTAAAAATAAATTTACTTGTATATTTATTTATTTGGTTGTGTTGGGTCTTTGTTGCTGCACGCGGGCTTTCTCTATTTGCGGCAGCGGGGGCTACTCTTCAATGTGGTGCGTGGGCTTCTCATTGCGGTGGCTTGTCTTGTTGCGGAGCATGGGCTCCAGGTGCACAGGCTTCAGTAGTTGTGGCTCGTGGCCTCTAGAGTGCAGGCTCAGTAGTTGTGGCTCACTGGCTTAGTTGCCCCACGGCATGTGGGATCTTCCCGGAGCAGGGATCGAACCTGTGTCCCCTGCATTGGCAGGCGGATTCTTAACCATTGCGCCACCAGGGAAGTCCGGAAAGGGGCTACATTTTTAAAAAGAAAGAAAAGGCTGTGGCTGACATCCTGCCCTTCAGGTCTATTGGCCAGCACAGGTTGAATGCAGGCTGCCTCGGTCTTGCTGTCCCAGGGCTGCAGCTGTCACTGAGGCTCGGGCAGTGCCGCTGTTTCTGGAGCACAGGGACCTGCCATACTGGCCTGCATGAGGGCTGCCCCAGTCCCTGCAGCTTGGCACCCACCCCCAGGGACCTCGCTATCTGGAGATGTTGACCCCAACAGGATAATTGCCAGTTCACCTCTAAGTTCTGGGGATGCTCATCCAAATTCTTCTTGGGTGACACTTTGGCTCCTAAATCCTGATCCACCTTTTTTTTGGCTTCATTGGGTCTTCGCAGCTGCGCACAGGCTTCTCATCGCAGTGGCTTCTCTTGTTGCAGAGCATGGGCTCTAGCCATGCGAGCCCTAGAGCACGCAGGCTCAGTAGTTGTGGCTCACGGGCTCTAGAGTGCAGGCTCAGTAGCTGTGGCACATGGGCTTAGCTGCTCCGCGGCATGTGGGTTCTTCCCGGACCAGGGCTGCTGATCTCCTGCATTGGCAGGCAGATTCTTAACCACTGCGCCACCAGGGAAGCCCCTGATCCAGTTTTATCTCTGGGTTTCAACAGAGAGGCTGGGCTTTTCCAGGCCCTCAGCCATAGAGTCAGTCTCTAGAATGTGAAAACTCTGGAATTGGACAGAGTTCAGATTCTCCCTCTGCCACTTACTAGCTGTGAGACCTTAAGCAAATCACCTAACCTCTCTGTACCTCAGCTTCCTTATCTACGAAATAGGAACAATAGGACCTGCTCTTAGGGTTGCTGTGAGAGTTAAAAGATCACATGTAAAACACTTGGAGCTGTGTGCACACACACGTAGGTACTCTGCTGCTACCCCTCTTACTACACTATTGGTGATGCACATGTTGTGACGCCAGACCTGTATCTTTATGGGTGCTTTTATCACCTGCAGTTAAGTTCTAAGGCAGTGGTTCTCGTGTTTCAATGTGCAGAATAGTCATCCTGCTGACTGTGTTAAAATGCAGATTTCTGGGCCCCCGTCATCATGTGGCCCAAATCAGCACTTCTGGTCCTCAACCACATTTTGCTAAGGCCCGATGGGAAGAAGCTGAGTGGTACACACCCTTGTAGGCTGAGGGGCTTTCTCCATAAGACAACAGCCCCTCCCCGTCCCTGGAGTTCTTGCTCCTTCACTGGACAGAGCCGGTTTCTGGGAGTCTGTGAAATGTTTGTGTTCCAGGACTGACTTTCTAGCATTCACCTGGAAGCTTGGTGAAGACAACCCAAAACCTCAGAACTTGGGCCATCACCTCAAAACATCCTCTTTCTTGTTAACCTTGCTGTGACGAAATGATGAACACGGAAGTTTTGGGATAAGGCATCAGCTTTGTTTTCTGAGAGCCTGACCCAAACCTCCTGCTTCTGAGTTTGGGGAACAGCCTGGGTGTCTGGTTATTTACTAATGAAGGGACCTTTAACTGTTTTGATCGAGCCAGGTTCAGATGTCCTCCTAGCAGCCTCAGTAACTTTGATTTACAGTTTCATTCTGAGTCTCTCTTCTTCGTTTCCTGTCTGGAAAGTTATTGTGCAACTTTCTTATCAGAATGTATAACAGAAGGTGATTTTCACATGTTTGACCATTTAATCACTAGGTTGCCCTGACTAAAATGTTTCTTAAATACCACAACATGCTAGTACTAAACAAGGGGGGAAATGGATAAGATGAAATGGAATGGGGGGCTCAGTTTTACTCGTGCCATGGAGCTCGGTTCAGAATAAGGATGCTTTTCTTCTCACTTGTCATTTAGCAGCCTGCCTAGGAAGCTCTCTTTCTGGCGCTTTTTGTCCTGACTGTTGGGGGCTTGGGATATAATAAACATCTCTCCTTGCCTTACACAGTAGGTCTAAGAAGGCATGTTTTGAATCTTGAAAGTGAAAAATGTTAGCTCTTACTAGGAAATCTGGCACTAATGAATCTTCCTGGTGCTCTGGGGCGTGACAAATGGAAATATAATCATGAATCACGCAACCATCTACAGGAGCCTCTATAAAAGTCTGGGTCTAGCAGGCTTTCCACCTGATATCCTGTTAAATAACCACAGCCCAGCACAGCGAAAGGCTCTAGAAACCTAGATGCACATCTAACCAGATGATAACCACATCATAGTTGTCATTGTAGGCAGTTTCCTAAGGATTTAACCCTAGGTCGCTGCCTCCCAACATTTTTCAGAATAAAAACCCAATTTGAGGGCTTCTCTGGTGGCGCAGTGGTTGAGAGTCCGCCTGCCGTTGCAGGGGACATGGGTTCGTGCCCCGGTCCGGGAAGATCCCGCATGCCGCGGAGCAGCTGGGCCCGTGGGCCATGGCCGCTGAGCCTGCGCATCTGGAGCCTGTGCTCCGCAACGGGAGAGGCCACAACAGTGAGAGGCCCGCGTACCGCAAAAAAACCCAATTTGAACGTCAAAAGTATGTGACACCTCATGGATAGTAGTTGTGCCTTTAATATTAAATTAATTAATATATGAAAGTTGCAATGAGAACTCAGGAACACTTTGAAGTAAATTTGTATTTTATCGATCACAACAGAGTTCACATAGTAATGTGACCTAACACTTATAGAACTCTCACTGTATGCTGGATACTTTTCTATATATCTGCATTTAATTCCTAGAACTCTAGGAAGAAGGTACTATTATTAGCCCCATTTTACAGTTGGCAAAACTGAGGCACAGAGAAGTTAAGTAACTTGCCCAAGATCGCATAGAAAGCGGCAGAACTCGGCTTTGAACCCAGGTAACAGCACTGTTGTAAGCACTTCACCACTAGGCTTGAAAAATACACACACAGATACACGTGTATCTCATTCAAACCACAGATATTACTTGAGGGAAGATTTACCAACACCTAGCATTAAATAACTCTCTAATTCTCTTTTTTTTCTACCTTCCACAAGACAAATGGGGACCAACTTTCTTGGGTTTTTAATCCTCTTTTCCACTAAAAATTAGACCTATATCTTAAAACAAAACATGGGCATGTATATGTATGTATATGCATGTGCACATGTGAGTGCTCATGTGTGAGCATATATGTATACATATATAAGCTTCTGTTTAATTTTATATTCTTCTTAACACAAAACTGTGGAATCTTCCTTTATACACTTATTCTTCCATTCAGTGAAGACTGACTGACTCAACCCTAGGATCTGCTGAGTCCCAGGGGAACAACTAAGACATCGTTCCTGCCCTTGAGAATCTCAGCGTCTCAGGGCAGAACTGCCTGGCTAACAGATAATCACACCCTCGGGTGGCACATGTGCTGTCGGGTGGCCGTACAAGGTGCCGAGGGAGAGAGGGAACCTAAACTTGTTCTTTGGGAGGCATCCGGGAAGGCTTCTCACAGGAAGTGACTTTTGAACTGAGTTTTGGAGGCTGAGATGGAGTGAGGCAGGCAGACTTCTGGGGAGAGGACGTGCTTGCAGGTGTGTGGAGGTGAGGTTGGAAGAAAGCGGTAGCCAGCTGAGGAAGACTGTGCGTGGACTTTGTTCTGAGGTGTATAGATTATTATCATTGTAAGTGTTTGCATAGATCTAGTCACAGAAAGGTGCTTCCTAAGGGAACCTTTTCACAGATTTACCTAAGGTGGTTGTAACTCAGCTTTTGAAACACAAGGGGTTAAATCTAGAGAACTCCAAGGTCACAAAGTCCATGTGGGTAATAACGCGGCCCTCCCACTCTTTAGCTTTGTCATGTGTGGTGGCCCCATTTGCTAGCTGCCTTGGGTGTATATCCAGTGGAAGTGGTTAGAAATTCTCAGTTATTCTTGGAGCTTCAGTTTTTCTTGATTTCAGCTTCTCATTAGCAGGTGAGGGAATTATGCCTTTTCACCTACTTAAGTGTGGCTTGATGAAAAGGTGCCTAAAAATAAAAATCATAAAGCCGATAGCACAGTAGTTACAGTAGAATCTAGAGTCAGCCTGGATTCAGGTCTTAACTGTGCCCTTTGGGGACTGTGATCTTGGGCAAGTTAACTTTTCTGTGCCTCAGTTTCCCCATCTGTAAAGTAGAGGTAACAACAGAGCGTCCTTCATAGGGTCATTGTGAGGTTTAAAGAGATGACCTGTAAAGTGCTCAAACAGGGCAAGGTGCAGAGTAAGGTCTGTGTATTGGTCACAAAAACCTTTTCAAAGATAGTGAAAGCAGTGATATACATGTGAGAAATGGTATTCGAAATACGGAGATGGCCTGAAGCAGTTGGTAGCCAGGACACGAGTTGAGTTTAAAGTTGTAAAGGACGGAGCCAGGGTAAGCCATATAACTCCACGCTCAAGGGCTTGCCCTCGAAACTTAAAGGACAGGTCAGAGGAAGCCCCACTCAGCCTGTTGGGAAGTGGTGTTATAGAACCTGCCACTTAGAAGATCCCAAAATTAAGCTCTCCTTTTAGAACTGTGGTACCCAACGTAGAGGAAACACAGCCTGGCCCTTCGGTGACCATGATGGGAGACGTGGGATGTCGTGCTCTCTTCTGAGTAGTGAGATTTAGGAGGGACGTAGAGAAGCTGGAGAAACTGAACCACCATGAGAAGCCAAGGCACCGGAGGGCAGACGAGCAAGGCGAAGGTCTCAGCTCCCTGTACGGGGTACCTGGCACAGGCCGCAGAGGCACAGAGGTGGACACGGCACAGTCACATGCTTGAGGGATTCACATTCCCGCTACGTGGAAGGCCTTTGACACCGTTGTTTAAAATAAAGTGCGAATGGGTTGCTCTCCCTCCTGTGAAGCCTTCAGGGAGAGGCTGGTGGTCCTGTGTGGGACTATTTATAGCTATTAGAAGAGAAGAGTTCAGTCCTAATTCCCCTCTTGATTCTAATGCTTTCAGAACCTAAGTGGAAGCACAGGTTAGAAATGTATAAAGATGGAGAAATAATTAGCTAGTGAAACTGAGAACATACCTAATTGAGGATTGTGAGCTATTGGGATTAAATGGCTTTTAGCTTGAGAAAGAGGATATTACACTGAAGGGATCTTTGACCGAATTTGAGTTGACTTATTTTCTTTTTTAAAAATTTTTGAAAAAATATTCACATGACTGACTGTGAGGGCTTACTACAGACAGCTGTGCTGGGCATCAGAGATGGGCAAGGGACAGTCCCCACGCTCAGGGCCCTTTAACTGGGAAAAGTGAGGAGTAAAACTGCGAACCTTACTTGAGTTAAATGACTGCCCACCAAACTCTGTAATAACCTAAATGGGAAAAGAATTTGAAAAAGAATAGATACATGTATATGTATAGCTAAATCACTGAAACTAACACAACATTGTTAATCAACTCTACTACAATATAAATTTTTTAAAAATTTGTAAATGCCTGCCCACCAGAATTATAAATAAATCCTTGTCAGGAAGGGCCAGGTGCAGGCCGTCCTCTGCCCGAGGGCCTGAAGAAGGCTCCTTAGAGGAGTGAATTCTGTGTATAATCTGTGTTCTGCTCCAAGGACAGCCTTCTCAGCTTGGAATCAGCTTCAGCAACAATAGGAGGCTTGAAAATGTGTGTTTGGAGGATCCTGAGTGGTTCAGAGTCCAGGATCTCTGGTCTGTGAACCATGGAAAAGGATACGGCCTCCAGACCATTTTTCAACAAGTGAAATGTAATATTTGTTGAGGATTCTGAAACAAGGGGAAGTCTAGGCCCCCCGTTCCCCTTGTACACCTTGGTGTGCCTCGTGCCAGTCATGCCCGCAGTTGGCTCCTCTAGAAGGACGGGGGGCACCTGTGATTAGGGCACAGCGGGGGAGGCACAGACAGCCCGTTTTCACTGTGCTTGAGGGAAGGAGGTCCGCTGAGCAGGCCTTGCTTCCTACTGGTCACGTTTCAAGTTAAAATGATCAACCTTGGTAATGAGTGTTGGTACTACAGAGCTATGCAAATAGTCACTCTTGTAAAAACTCGTGTTGGCTAATTAAGTCAAAGGAATTCTTCAGAGGTATGTTTTTGCCCATTAATGCTGCAGGTTGACTTTTTTTTTTTTTAACTTGGCTTAAATAGTATAACTTTATGAGTAAATAGAATTCCCTGGACCAGGATGTTGTTTGGGGAGAGGCTTTGACAATGTCAGTATTTTTAACTATCAGTATATTTGTATTGGTCTTCAAAGGCTTATATAATTAAAAATCTGGCGCATGGAGCATGCTCAGTTCATGGTTTGCCTTTAAGAGGATGAACGCTCAATGCTTGGTGTATCCTCCTTGAAGAGAGGATGTCTTTAGAAGCCTCTGGCAGCTGTCTAGAACTGCGCTGTCCAATACAGCAGCTGCCAGTGGCTATGGAGCCAAGTTGAGATACGTTAAAATATACAATAAACACCAGATTTTGAAGACTTCTTATTCTTTTTATGTACTATCTTATTAATACCTGTTAATACCTGTCATCTATTGAAATGACACTATATTGACCATATTGGGTTAAATAAAATATTCAAATCAATTTCACTTTTTTTCCTGAAAGGTGACTTTCAGAAAATGCCAAATCACCTAAGCGGCTCCCGTTAATTGCTACTAGACAATACAAACCCCAGGGCCTTGCAGCACATTTGTTCCCACTGACATCACTTCCCTCCATCCTGGGTCTTCCCCTAAAAGCCAGCCCCTTGGTTTATCTCTCATTAGCCTCATCCCAGTATCTTGCTCCAACCCACGTGTCTAGTGCTTTCTCATGTACCTGTACCTGTAACAATGTTCTGCTTAGGGAATGTGGACTTGGCTTTAAGATCTAAGTCATACATCTCTTCCTTTAGAAAGCTTCTCTGACCATCTTTGGGCAAGATTAATCCGTCCCTCCTCTGTCCCATCCTCTTGTTTTGAAATATTGGAAATATTTGGTTTTTTCCCCCTGCTGCCTTCTCTCCTGTGGTAATCCTTGAGGACAAGGGACTGTCTTGTTCTTCTCTATATAAGGTGAATGCTTAATCCACTCCTGACACAGCCGGTGCACAGTAAAAGTTGAATGAGTAAATGAACACTAGCTCTCTGTAACACCAAGTTCTGTATAAACACACGAAATACAGCAAGTTCACATAGCATTGGGTTTACTTCTAAAAGTGGAGGCCACAGGCTGCTAGCATAACAGTCAGCTAGAGGCTTATAAAAATTAATATTCCCAGGCTTCACTCTAGACTAACAGGTTCAGTCAGGAGAAGTTAAATTATGCTGTAGTAACAAAATTTCATTGCCTTAACAGCAAAATTTTCTCACACATTTAAAGTCCTGTGGGAGACTTCCCTGGTGGTCCAGTGGTTCGATCCCTGGTCGGGGAACTAAGATCACACATGCCATGGGGCAACTAATCCCGTGCACCACAACTAGAGAGCCCACGTGCCACAACTACAGAGCCCACGCGCTATGGAGTCTGCGCGCCACAGCTAGAGAGAAGCCTGTGCACCGAAACAAAGAGCCCGTGCGCTGCAACTAAGACCTGACACAGCTGAATAAATAAATAAAAAGTTCACCGTGGGCCCTGGGTGACTCTGCAGGGAAACCGATGGTTCAGGTTAAACCTCCTGTGGGATGTAAGGTCTAGTGTCCACAGTTGAATGTTCTCACCAAGTTATGGGTCACTTTTCAGTGCTCACATTTCATTGCCTGAAGTAACGCATATGGCCGTACCTATACAATGGCCTGGGGAGACCAAGCCTGTGTGCCTAGAAGTCGAGGGATGCATATATTGATACACAAGCCAAATGCGAATCTTTGAGGTGGAGCAGGGGAATCCACATTTTTAACTCCTTGCTGGTCCATATTCACACTAACATTTGGGGCCCATTGGGTAGGACAGGAATTCTCAACCTTGGCTGCACATTAGAATTACCTGGGGAGTTTTAATGACACTGATGCCCTGGCCCTATCCCCCATAGACCCTAATTCACAGAGGCTGAGGGTGAGGTCCAAGCATTAGTATTTGTTCAGTCTTCCCAGGAGATTCTAGTATAAGGCCAGAGTAGAAAACCACAGGTGCAGGAAAAAGAGCACGGGCCTTTGAATCCTGACTCCAATACAGACTAAACCTTGGTTTGCATACCTGTCAGTGGCAGTGAAGATCAAACAAATGTGAAAGTATTTGTCAGCTACAATATTGAACAAATATTGGCTACAATTATACACTGGCAGGTGTGGACTTTTTATAAACTGGATTCATGTACATTCTTATATGCACACATGCCAGTCCTCTCCCTCCCCCACACAAAGCCAGGAGGGGAAGCAAAGCATCCTCCCCACCTTTGCATCTGCCTCCTTTTTTTTTTTTTGCGGTACGCGGACCTCTCACTGTTGTGGCCTCTCCCGTGGCGGAGCACAGGCTCCGGACGCGCAGGCTCAGCAGCCATGGCTCACGGCCCCAGCCGCTCCGCGGCATGTGGGATCTTCCCGGACCGGGGCACGAACCTGTGTCCCCTGCATCGGCAGGAGGACCCTCAACCACTGCGCCACCAGGGAAGCCCGCATCTGCCTCCTTTTTACAGTCAGTAAATTGGGGGTGGCGGGGTCCCTCCTCCCTCCTCCCTTCCCCTCCCCTCTGCTTATTTTCATGATAAAAGGAAGCGAAAGAGGGGAAAAAAACGCTTCCCCACTTCTATTTTCCTCTCCCTCATCTGTTCCAGAACCCTTAGCCTAGGGCGCTTATTGTGCCGTCTCCTTTCCCAGGCCCCTCCCTTCACTGTTCCTTCACTCTGAGACCTGTGCCTTATAACTCTAAGCCCCTACAACCATGTTGCCAACCTCTCCCTAAAGCTCATTTCCCACTGACACCCCAGTCCCATGCCAGGGCAGACAGCAAGCACCCTGGCCCTGGAGGAGGCCCCTTCCTGCTTTCTGATGGGTTTGAGCAGCATAGGAAATCCATATTCTCAGAAAATTGGATTCCAAGGCATTGTCGCATAGCAGTATCATTAGGACTGGCAGACTCAGCAGAACTTGAGAGATGAAGTGTGCAATAGGTAAGACCAGCTGGTCTAGCACTCTTACCCACTCTTTATAATATCTTGTTTCCTGTGGTTTAATATTTTATTTCAGGTTAGGTCCTGAGATCTCACCAACTGATTTGCAACAACTTCTTGAAATGTTGCCATTCTATAACCTGGGAATGGCCTCCGAAGTCAGTTTTCTTTAGTTTTAACAATACCACATTGGCTTTCTTCCATTGACAGAGCTGAGAGCTTATGCTGGAATAAGCTGTTTTTAATTATTTTTCCTCTCATGTCTAACAATTTCCAAGGCAGAACAATGCAAGAGTACCTCTCAGGAAATAAATGCAGTACCACTTATGAAAATAACCCATTTTGTGCATTTGATGTGAATTGTTCACTTTATAGAAGGATCAAAAGCATCCATCAGCCTAGACAGCTGTGATACAGATCCTTTGAAACGATTCTTACCGGTCCAGCTAATACGGCTGAGGAACTTGTCAGTGGAGGTTTTATGTCAAGCATCAGGTTACAGGCCACACTGACCTTTCCAAAAGCTGGAGCCCACTTCCTTCCTGCCCATCAACCAGAGCGTCCTCTCCACCTGAGTTCTTTCTCAGAAGTCAGCAGGGCTGAAGTGCCATGTGCCCAAAGGAAAAGAGCTCCAGGGCTCAGCTCCTTGTCTGCAGGGACTGCAGGTGCAGCTTTTCCTTATTTCCAGTGCTTCCCACATGGTAGGTGCAATTGATGTTTTTCCTTGATTTGTGCATGGTGTCAGGTCTCATACAGACATGAGAGATTCGTTGAATTAAACAAATGCTTAGCAATCTGAAAATGAGCCTGCTTAGGTCAGATCTCCTTGGTATGCTTTCTTGCAAATGAAGATAGTTGAATTCAAGTATTTGAGCTCTGGTTTGAAACTCAACCCAGTGCAGCATCTCCCATGTCACCATCGGCTATAAGAACTGGCCACCGCAGTAGCAGCAGCCAGAGACCCAAGCCGCTCCTGCCCCACAAGGCCCCACTGCATGCAGCTCCAACCTCCCTCTTCAGCTGCAGCAAATGCCTCTTTCCTCTTTCCTCTCCGTGCTCCACGTCTCTGGCCTCCTTTGTTTTCCTCAGAGGTGTCAGACCCTTCTCCATCTCGAGGCTTTTGCACTTGATCTCCCTTCTGCCTGGGATGCTCTCTCTGCAGTTTTCCCATAACTGACTTGTCTGTGTCCTGAGGGTCTCAGATCTGCTTCCCCTTCTCAGAGAGCTCTTCCATGGATGGTGACCTCCGGCGGCAGCTCTCCATCACACCTCTCTTCCTTTCCTTCGTAGCACTCACTGCTGTCTGTAATGATTGCATGTGTTTATTTACTTATCATCTGCCTGCCTTCCCCAGTCGCCCTAAGTTCCTTGAGTGCAGGGATCTTGTCTGGCTAGTTCATTAACGGCTCCCTGTGCCCAGCCCAATGCTGGCCACATGGAAGGCACTTGATATTTGTGTAAGTGAATGGAGAAATGAATGAATTTGTGCTTTACGTTACCACTGCATCTTTACAACACTCACTATGGATACATGGGGAAACTGAGGCCCAGAGGGTTTCAGGGACTTGCCCAAGTTCAGAATTAGTAACAAAGAGCTGAGATTTGATCTCAGTCTGCCTGCCTGCAAAAGTTTGTACCAGAGTCAGGTCTGAGGTTATGGTTCAGATTTTTGCCTTATTCTGTACCTTCATGGATTTGTTAATAGCAAGTATTTTGGTTATTCCTGTGGCTCAAAAATTCTTGTCCATGGCCCTTGAAACAGGTCATTTCCTACAGTTTTGTGTAAAAGAATCTGGTGGAAACAAATGTTCCAGCAGAAGCATATTTTGGAGGGAGCTATAGACGTTTGCTTGAGCCTGAGGATTATGGATGATTCGAGAAGTAACGCATGTCTTAAAGTCTAGGTTTTGGAAAATAAAAATAATTATGGCAGCAAATGGAAAGCAGGGCTAAGCTCCAGGCAACATTGATGATGCTTGGTAACAACACTTCCCCAGCAGCAGGAGCTTCTGAGGTTCCTCTGAGTGGTGTAGCAGCAGCTTTACAGCAGCACTGAGATCTGTCACAGCCAGACCTCTTAGACTAGAAGACTGACAGAGGGTGCCCAGTAAACTGGTTGGACAGGAGATAAATTGCTGTCTTTAAAAACTATATTGTTATATACCTGGAAAACACACAAATCTCCAGAATGCCTGTTAGAAATATTAAGAGTATCTAGTAGGGTGCAAGTAAGAAAATAATCAGTGGTTTCCTAAAAATCAATTAAAAGTGTGCTGGGGAAGGTCACCTTCAAAATAGTTATGAAACATAGACTATAGACTATGTAGGGATAAACTTTAAAAGATGTGCTCAGAATCTGTTTGAAGGATACCGTAAAGTTTTCCTTTTGAGATAACTGATTTGACTAAATAAAGAGAGCCATGCCTCCACAGCAAAGCACAATGATATGAACTGTTACCTGCCTATTATTACCTTATAAACCCAAGGCAGTCCTAGATAGTCTTTACACAGGATCAGAATGGGGAAGGGGCAACTTGACTAAATGATTCTGAAGTTTACCTTTAAGAATAAGGCACAAGAAAATGTTGATTTAAAAGGTGGAGGGATTTGTGCCATCAAGTATTAACAATTAATATGAAGCTGCACTAATTAAAACATTATGGCACTGACACAAGAATAGATACATGCGGGACTTCCCTGGTGGTCCAGTGGCAAAGAATCCACCTTCCAATGCAGAGGATGCAGGTTCAATCCCTTGTCAGAGAACTAAGATCCCACATGCCATGGGGCAACTAAGCCCATGCGCCACGACTGCTGAGGTCCCGCGCCTCAACGAGAGAGCCTGCGTGCCTCAAACTACAGAGCCCATGTGCTCTGGAACCCGCATGCCACAACTGCAGAGCCCACGTGCCCTGGAGCCTGCGCACCACAGCTAGAGAAGAGAAACCCCGCATGCCACTACTAGAGAGAAACTCATGCACCACAACAAAAGATCCTGCATGCCTCAACGAAGATCCCACGGACCGCAACTAAGACCCGACGCAACCAAAAATAAAATAAACAAATAATTTTTTTAAAAGCATTAGATTTAAAAAAAAAAGAATAGATATATTCATGAGCCAGTGTGGAAGTTTCCAGAAGAGAGCCAATTACATGTAACAGGTTGACGTAATACAAAGTGGCATTTCACATCCCTAGGGAAAGAGGGGATGATGTCACAAATGATTCTGGGGTCACAGGCTAAACATTGAAAAAGAGACAAAGTTAGATAGGAAAACCTAATGGCATTCTAAAGTAAGTTCTAGCTGACTAGGGTAATTGTTTAAATGGAAGCAAAAAGTTTATCTAAGAAAATATAGGTGAATATTTATATGACTTACGCAAAAGGAGAACTAATCAGAACACTGAAGACAGAAACCATAAAGGAAAATAGATATATATAAATCATAATTTTCTGAACATCACAGAAAGAACACTATAAAGAAAAGTCATAGATAATACTTGCCAATCGTTAAAACATAAAGTACTCTTACAAACCAATAACAAAAATTTTAATATACCAGTAAGAGAACAAGCAAATTATTTGGATAAGTGACAAAATAATAAATACCTGTGGGCAATAAACATAGAAAAGATATCCAGCCTTGCTAGTCATCAAAGAAATGCAGATTAACTCAAGATATCATTTTTATTGATCAAATTAGCTAAGGTAAAAATTGATGTACAAAATAGATAAGGTTGGAGACTCATACTGTTGGGTGTGTAAGTTGTAAGTCTCACGTGTATGAGAGCAGTTTCATAATACTCATCGTAAGTCTTTAAAATGCCCTGCTTACCCAATGACCCGGAAATAACACTTCTAAGAATTTATCCTAAGGAAATAAGCGTGGGTAGATTTGTATGACTTAGCTACGATGATGTTCATGGCAGCAAGATATTTTTCAGGAAAGCTCCAAGTATTGAGATGGTAAAAGGTGCTGGGGAAGGTTTAGGATTGCTTTGAAATGGTGGACAGAGCCTGTGTCCATATTACTGGACCACACAGAACCTTTAGCGCTCAGGTCACCATCTGAGGGGCCAAAGAAGTGTACAAGTAAATGGCAATGATGCATTTGATGACCTGTTTTTAGGGTTTTGTTTTTTCATTTTGATGGAAGTTTTTCAGGTTTGTGTCTTTCAGGTTACTATGAATTGGGGTCCACATTTCTCATTTATAGTTTTGAACTGTTGAACACTTGCTTAGGTTTGTATAGTACCTGTGGACATAGTCATTTGATTGAATTTATAACTGTGTTGGCCCTCGGATTATAATCGTACAAGCAAAAAATGTAGGTTTGGACTTCCCTGGTGGCACAGTGGTTAAGAATCCGCCTGCCAATGGGAACCCTGGGACACGGGTTCGAGCCCTGGTCTGGGAAGACCCCACATGCCGTGGAGCAGCTAAGCATGTGCGCCACAACTACTGAGCCTGCCCTCTGGAGCCCGCGAGCCACAACTACTGAGCCCGCGTGCCACAACTACGGAAGCCCATGCGCCTAGAACCCGTGCTCTGCAACAAGAGAAGCCACCTCAATGAGAAGCCTGCACACGGCAATGAAGAGTAGCCCCTGCTCTCTGCAACTAGAGAAAGCCCGCGTGCAGCAACGAAGACCCAACGCAGCCAAAAATAAATAAATAAAAATTTATTAAGAAAAAAAAAATATATGTATAGGTTTCCTTTTCCTCCCGCTCTACCAATTTTTGCATTTTAGAAGGGCCATCAAACTTGCAAAGATTTTTCTGCAGACAACAGATTACTGGACAAATAGAATTCTTTTTGTTAGGTATGGTAGCTAAATAATGGTCCCCCAAGGATGTCCACATCCTGAGCCCCAGAACTTGTGCATATGTGACCTTGCATGGAAAAAGGAACTTTGCAGATGGATTAAATTAAGGGCCTTGAAATGGGGAGCTTGTCTTGGATTATCTGGGCAGACCCAATGTAATCAAAAGGGCCCTTATAAGAGAAAGGCATGAGGCCCAAAGTCAGAACAGGAGAGGAGATGCGGGAAGCAGAGATTGAAGTGATGCTGCGTCTAGTCAAAGACTAGTTCTGGCTGATTCTGGAAGCTGGGAAAGGCAAGGAAGCGATTCCCCCCTAGAGTCTTTAGAAGGAACTAGCCCTGATGACACCTTGATTTTAGCCCCATAAGACTCATTTCAGACTTCTGACCTCCAGAACAATAAACTGATAAATTTGTGTGTTTTTCAAAAGTCACTAGGTTTGTGGTAATTTGGCATAGTGCAATAGAAAACAAATACATTTGGAAAAGGAGGAAAAATCAAACTTATACTTGAGCTGTAGTTATATATTAGTTGGTCCCAGATGAGAAGCTCAGAGACCTAGATTCTGGTCATGACTTTGGGAAGTCACCTCTCTAGATCTCATTTTCTTCATCCTTAAGGTTCACTTCTTGCTATAAAGTTCTGGTCTTCCCCAGCATTTGTTTACCGTCGTTAAATACATCATTATGATGACACTGATAAGTGTGTGAGGCTGGTGAATAAATTTTAGTTGATTTGTTTTGGAAGTTGACTACACTACTGTTAGCATTATCCTTTTGGGGCTGTGTGCCTGGGTGTGTGGTGTGTCCTCATATGGAGGATCTTGAAATATCACAGTGAGTGCTGTGGAGTCAAGTGAAGACACACACAGAGGTCAGAAGCCGTTAGCACTACAACAAATGGATTACAGAGTGACCTGAGATGGGGCATGCAAGCCTGACACACTCTCCCATGGTGATCCGAGATCTTTCTAGGAGGATTTTCTAGATCTCGCCTACTCAGACCCCTACTCCAAATCACTGCAGAGTTTTGCACATTCAGAATGAGAAGTTTGAGGGCTTCCCTGGTGGCGCAGCGGTTGAGAGTCTGCCTGCTGATGCACGGGACACGGGTTCGTGCCCCGGTCCGGGAAGATCCCACGTGCTGCGGAGCGGCTGAGCCCGTGAGCCATGGCCGCTGAGCCTGCGCGTCCAGAGCCTGTGCTCCGCAAAGGGAGAGGCCACAGCAGTGAGAGGCCCGCGTACCGCAAAAAAAAAAAAAACAAAAACCAGAATGAGAAGTTTGAGATTATCATGTCACACCACGGCCCTGCCGTGGAGCAGCCCACGTGGCCATAGTCGCTTGCCCAGCAGACCCACAGGACCTGCCCAGGAGGGAGAGTGGGCCTTATTCATCTTCTCTCCTCACATGTGGTCTGCTCTCTGGCTCACAGAAGGAGCATAGAAAACATTGCTGAAGAAAACTGTTCAAAACATTAGCAGTGAGAGTTGTCACTTGATACTAGAGTGTGTGCATGTTTAATGACTTGGTACATGGGCATTTCGGGATTTTATCACGTACATTCTTTCCTCTGCATATAAACACAAGAACCACAATCAGTATCCATTACTGTTTGAGTATGACTATATTAAAGATAAATACATACACGTAGTTTTCAAATTGAAGTTTGTTCCTATGAGGGATCCAAGCTACATTTTAAACTGAGAATGAATTCGTCTTATCACCATTGGGAATGAACTACTGTAGAACTTAGCATGCACACCAGAAGTAAAGCTGTGTTTATCAGGGAATAACTTGATAGAATCTTTGTTTTCAGAGCAATTGGAAGCACAGTTGGTGATTGAGAACCATGCCGGGGGGGTGTCGTTATAACTTGTTATCCCAACATGTGGAAACGTGAAATGGAACTGGGGTTTTGAAGTTAAACGTGGGATATCATTTCAGTCATCAAAAGGGATATCAAGGAACGTCAAGGTGAACAAAACAGCCTAGCACAGTAAAAAAAAAAAAAAAAAGGGAAAAAGAAATCCCTGGCTTGATTAACCAGTCATGGCTGTGCTGCCAACCAGCAGAGCGACCTTGGGCAAATCACTTAACCTCTTGAGTCTGTTTCCTTGTCTATTAAATGGGAAAAAAATAATACCTTCTTGTCTGGTGGTGGTGAGAAATAGGGGTGATGGCTGACACATGCAGCCACTCAACTTGTCCATGATGAGTGACCTCAACAGATGTACAGCCCAGCTGAGAAGATGCCAGCGCAGTGCTCAACTGACCATGATCCAAGATGGAGCTCATTAATTACTGCTCTAGAATCCTCTCCCCTCTCCCCACCTTGGCCAGGTGTGGAGAAGGAGGTGCTACACTCAAGCACCTGTCATGGCCCCGCCCGTGGTGGCTGTGGAAGGCTCCCATCAGTATGAGACAAGCTCTGTTGCTCGTCTTCCCCTTCTCTATCCCTTATTGTGTTGAGACGCAGGGTTTGTCTGTAGTCTTGCCTCCTTTCCTCTCATCCCTCTTGATACCTTTGTTTTTCTCTCCTTTGTATCAGCCCAAACTGGAGTGTGAGTAGTAACCTCACCCGAATATAAGATCCTTGAAGGTAGGGCATGACTTGCTTGTAGTTTTTCTCTTCCGTACTAAGTTTTCCTGTACAGGTAAAGAGCTCAGTTAATATTTAGTTTTAAAAACTTGTAGAATTGAAGATCTCACCTCCGAGACACTGGAGAGGTACCTTTGTGCAACTCATTTCCTGGGCTGTGTGAACTCTTAGTCCATGCTGTGTGGACTGGCGCCCTGGGAGTTCCCAAGGGATGAGGGTAGGAAACTGACAGAGTCGTGGTATCTTCCACATGGCGCAGAAGATGTATATGAGCCTTTTCTTAGGGGGTCAGAGGAGAGCAAAGAAACCCTTTCACTCATCAGAGCAGAGCGCTTCTGAGAAGGAAAGTGATACCAACAGTCCTGGGCATAAGACCTTGTTAGGCCACTGTCTTCAGGAAGGGGGCCTGGCTGTCTTGGGGCAGGGTGAGAGGGAGACTTCTCACAGTATATACTTGTGTTCCTTGTAAATTCTCAAGAAGATGAAGGGAATGAATGTCTTTAAAAACCAACTTTCATAAAGGCCATTTCACAGGCCAAGGAAACTCACAGAAGCACAGGTGGGCTTCAGTTCTCCTCTGCACATGTGTGGTGGAGTGACTTCGGGACCGTGCCACACTGGAAAGTTTGGTCTGGTCTGGAAGGTGGTTGGTCCCCTGAACGCTGTAAGCTGCTGGTCCTGGCCAGCCTCCTGACACCTAGTTGTCACCTTCCTCAACGTGGGTTTGTCCTGGGGGACCCCATCCCGGCACGTTGCTGACCCTGCACACCTGGGGCTGAATAGCCTGAGGGAAGCACCAGCCAGCAGCTCAGGTCCTTGTCCAAAGCCCGGCTCTCAGAGAACGTGCTGGGTTTCTGGTGGGGCGTGGGAGCTAACAGTGCCTTCCTTAGGAGTTAAAAGTGGGTGGGTAGGTGGGTGAACTCTGTGCTGCCCCTGGGCTTGAAATACTGAATACTGACCGTTTTTTCCACCGTCAGTTCCCACTGAATATGGTCATGTCATATGTCAAACCTGATATGATTTGGGAAACCCGAGCCAGGAGCCCCTTTATATTTTCCTGAGTCACTTTTATGAATGGCTTGAATTGAAAGGAAAGACGCTGACTGGTACACAGATATGTCTACACCTTGTTGTGCTGGCTCCAGGGCCAGATAAATGTGCAAAGTGCAGGAAGCCCTGTAAGCCGAGACTTGGCTTTGGGGCTGATGTCCTTCCTGCCTAGGTGGCTGGAACATGAGGGCAGATGTCTTTTCATAGCTCACCTATGAGTTTAAAGCAAAATAAGGCAGGAAGTCAGAGAGAGACCAATTCATACCCCCTTGATTATTTACCCAACATGATGCCGAAAGACATTTGTGTTTCTTGGAAGTTCTGTTCCCTGGCAATGAAATAAAACCTCCTTTCTAGGCTAGAAAGATTGATGTCCAGCTACATTAAAGGAGTATGTGAGTAAAAGGATACTCTGTATTCTGCCAGTGAACACAAGAACTTCCACTGTGCTTATGGGACCGTAGTGCAGAATGTGTTATCAGACCCGAAATTTGCAAGGCAGAAGTAAAATTGTTCTACTAAGACAGGAGCACAAAAATATTCCCACTTGCCATGGTTTGAAAATTGTTGTATGAGGAGGGTTTTCTTTTATTAGTCAGAAGATGGGAGAGAGGAAGTGTTACCTTTTAACTTCACCAAAGAGTATGATTCAACCTTGTTTTTATTTTTCTCTTTCTTAAGGACATCATTTATTGACACCATATAGCAAAGGCACATCAGTGGTTATGTGTCCAGTTTCTTCTCAGTGAATTTTGCTTGGTTGTTTGAAAAGTTTTCTGTGGTTCTGTTTATAGTCCAGGAATTCCAGAAGGAATTTCTTAATTTTTTTCTTTTAATATATTTATGTATACTAGACCAGTGGTTCCCAGACTTTACTGCATATTAGAATCACCTGGGGAATCTTAAAAAATCCCATTGTCCCAGCTGCACCCAAGAACAATTAAATTGTCATCTCTGGGGCTGGACCCAGGCATAGGTACTTTTGCAAGGTGGTTCCAATGTGTGGCCAAGACTGAGAAGTGCTGGACCAAAGCAGCACTTAGCAAACTGCAGTGTGTACACAACCCTCTGTGGGGTTGGGGAGGTCTGATTAAAATGCAGATTCTGATTCGGCA
Source organism: Mesoplodon bidens (assembly GCF_964165515.1). Taxonomy (NCBI): domain Eukaryota; kingdom Metazoa; phylum Chordata; class Mammalia; order Artiodactyla; family Ziphiidae; genus Mesoplodon; species Mesoplodon bidens. The sequence goes on from NC_138170.1 coordinate 29,562,558, forward strand.
GCTCCGGGGTGGGGCCTGACACTGCATTCTAACAAGCCCCTGGGTGGTGCCAGTGCTGCTGGTCTGCGGACCGACCACACTGAGCAGCGAGGTCCTAGACTACAGAAGAGGACTTACAGCTCGATGCCAGATGGCAGACACAGTGATGATAATATGCTGCTCAGGTTCCCGCTTGTCCCCTGACTGCTGTCCCCTGCTGTGTAAACAAACAGCAAAGCCACCAGACTTCATCTTCCTTTTCCTATGAGGTTTTTTAAATTATTACTATTTGCAAACCCCAAAGGAAAAACCCCTCTTTCTCAGACCTCCCTTGACGGTTTGTCCTTGAGAACATGAGTCACCCCCGAGGTGGAGATTGGGGTCTGTCACCCCTGAGTGGGTGGCTGGGTGTCACAGTCGATAGGGTGGCGACCTGTGTTCTGTGCTCTGGCGGCTCCCCTGGTTGAGGGAACGTTCCCCAGGCAGCCCCGGGACCGCTGGTCTCGTGCTTCATCTGGTGGGGATGAGAGACCTCGGTAAACACTGCGTGGGAAAAGGAATGAAATGGGCTGAGAATGAGGTTAAGGAATGGGTGTGTGAAACACCAGGTTGAGCGATGCCAGGGTGCCTTGAAGCAGCATTCCAACGCCCGCCTCTCCAGCAGCTCACCTGCCCAGAGAGGCCGGCGGTGCCGAGCACCAGGACGCGGGTGCCCTGGCAGAGCTCTGGGGGCACGGCTGTCTGAGCCTCACTCTGGGGCCTGGGTGTGGACTGGAGGGGCAGCTCCTGCCCACGCCTCCCTGCCTGGGGACCCCACAAACGGTCTCCAGGCCCTGTCCTGTCCCCCAAGCTGGGAAAGATCATCTCGCTCTGTGTTCCCCATGCCCTCTCAGTGCCTGGAAAGGTCTGATTCAAGGCCAAGACCCCTAAATTAATTTACCTGGATTCTTTGACCATCTTTGGACCAAGGAAGTCTTAGGACCGGGCTGGACTTTCTGGACTAGGCCCCTCTATGTAGAGAGTGGGTGAATTCTGTAGAACGGCTGCCCAAGACTGAGCCAAAAGAAACAGACGTAGGAAAACCTGCTCAAATTCTGTCCACTGTGGTTTCGCTCCCCAGACCCATCCGAGCAGATCGAATGTGCCTCCCCCACCGGCTCGCCTACCTCTTGCCTCTGCACCTCTGCACACGTGTTCCACATCGGGGGACTGACTGCACATATTTGCTCTGCCCTTCTGAAGATCCCACGTTCAAGCTCACTTTCTCCAGCAAGCTTCCTCAGACTAAACTAGCTGCATTTAAATAATCACCTTTTCTTCCTTACTCCTTCAGCATCTAAGCATACCATTATTAACCGACGTTACCTTTTCATTTCTGTGAGACTCCATCCTCCTCCAAGGGCTCTCTCATCCACCATCTCACTTTTGATAGAATCAGAATTTTAATATGAAGGGAACCTTGGGAACCAATTTTACAGAGGAATAAACTGAGAGCCAGGGAAAGGAGTGACTTGGCCAAAGTCATGAAGAGTGGGTGTCCAAGCCACCACTAGGACCCAGGCTGCCACCTCAGTGTTTCATGATGCCATCCTTCCAGCCTTGGCGCACCCTTGCAGCTTCCTGTGCACAGGGCTACAGCAGGCCAGCGAGGCTGGAGGCCTTTGCAGATCCTATCAGGGATGGTTCACACCAAGCCAAGGGCATTACACAGCAGCGATGGTTGTTGTGTGCAGAGTTCCACAGAACTAGACTGCAAGATACACAAAGGAGATTTGAATAAATGGAAAAGCATAGCATGTTTGTGACTAGGAAACCGTCATATTATCCAGTTATCGCTACATTAATTTCTTTTTTTATTCTTTTTTTTTTTTTTTTTTTTTTTTTTGCGGTACGCGGGCGCCTCACTGTTGTGGCCTCTCCCATTGCAGAGCACAGGCTCCGGACGCGCAGGCTCAGCGGCCACGGCTCACGGGCCCAGCCGCTCCGCGGCATGTGGGATCTTCCCAGACCGGAGCACGAACCCGTGTCCCCTGCATCGGCAGGCGGACTCTCAACCACTGTGCCACCAGGGAAGCCCCTAAGTTAATTTCTCATGTCAGTCTCCAAAATATTTGGATATCAGGGAGGGAACTTGACAATGATTCTAAAGTTCAACTGGAAAAAATAAACAGATGAGAATATCTAACAGTTTTTTTAAAAAACAATGTGTCATGGGGGCAAGGGAGAACAGTAAATTTGTACTGCCGGATATGAAACCATATTACGGGGTTACAGTAAATAAAGTGGTTTGGTACTGATATAGAAATAGAATCTCAGTGGAGCTAAACAGAAAGACCAAAAATAAGTATAGTTATGATAGAGATAACATTTCAAATCAGTAGGGAAATGATGAGCTATTCAATAAATGGTGTTGGGAAAATTGGTTGGCTGTTTAGAAAACAAAGTACACACTATAAGTAAATGTAAAATAAATGATAGATTGTTTGGAGTTAAATGTAGACAATGAAATAGTAGAAGGAAATGTAGGTAAATATTTGCATAATCTTAAGGAAGGGAAGGCCTCTAATCATAACACTGAGGTGATTTCTGCACCAGCAAAATGAAGACGCAAACCACAGATTATTGGCTATACATATATATATATATATATATATATATATATATATATATATATATAACAGGATACCAAGTTATCATTCCTGTCTTTTTTTTTTTTTTTGCAGTACACTGGCCTCTCACTGCTCTGGCCTATCCCGTTGAGCAGCGCAGGCTCCGGACGCGCAGGCCCAGCGGCCATGGCTCACGGACCCAGCCGCTCCACGGCATGTGGGATCCTCCCGGACCAGGGCACGAACCCGTGTCCCCTGCATCGGCAGGCGGACTCCCAACCACTGTGCCACCAGGGAAGCCCCATTCCTATCATTTTAAGGAGCTCTTACAAATAAACAGGAAAGAACATATCAGTACAAAAATGGACAAAAGATATAAGCAGCTAATTCACCAAAGTTGAAACACAAATGCTAATAATAATATGAAAAAAAATTCAACATCATAAGTAATCAAGAAAATGCAAATTTATATAAGAGGTTTCCATAAGCCTCCATGAAATTGGCAAGGAGGGAAAGGGAAGGTAATATCCAGTGTTGGGAAGGATAGGAGCATTCATCTCCTCACTGGAGCATAAATTGTTGCAAATGTCCTGGAATGCAGATTGACAATGTGCCTCAGAAGTCTTAGAAATGAGCATTCCTTTGTCACACCAATTCTGCTCCCAGGAAAATAATCATAAGTGTGCTTGAACAAAGGTCTATGTAGAAGGGTATTCAGTTCTGTATCATTTACAAGAGTGAGTTATTGGGAAGCTATCACAGTGTCCAACAAGAGGAGATTGGTTAGAGAAAATGTATATCAGTGGAAAACTTCAGCTATTGAAGATTACCTTGTACTATAATGTTACTGAGTTGGGGAAATGTTCATGATAGCATCATTTTATTCCTGTTGGGGACAGAGTGGGGGCACAGAATAAAGACAAAGGTTATACTCCCAAGTGCTGATACTGATAATCCCTGAGTGATGGGCCAGCAGTGGTTATCTGTAAGTGGTGGGCTTACAAGTGACTTAGTTTTTTTTTTTTTCTTTCTCTGTGCTTTTCTACTCTCTGAAGTTTTCTGCCTTGAACATATGTTGCTTTTGGAAATTTCAAAAGTTATTAAAACAAGGAAGACAAAAGAAAGGCAGGGGTTGTAGTTGTAAGAATCTGGGTGGGATTTGCCCAGCTGTCTTTGAGAGACTATATAAGTGGCTTGTGGTCGGGGCCTGGTACCACTAGGAGGAGTGCACCCTAGAGGTGCCCAAACCAGGATCAAAGGAGGTAAAATACCCTGCCCTGTTCCCCAGGCCCTCCTTCCCATAAGGAGCAATAGATCAGAGTGTTCGTGGTTTCACTGTCTAGGTCTACAGAGGACATTTCAGCTGCGTTGCCCAGAGGCAAATATAGACCTTCCCCATTCACACAAAGCGTCTCACAAGTGGGTACATGCAGGACAGCTACACTCCAGTGGGTAGTAGAAAGCAATGGCTTCTGACTTGGAAGGCTAGGAAAAATATATTCAGGACAGGTTAATTAAGAGACTAGTTATGTGAGCTTTTGCCTTTCAAATACCATCACCTTGACACCACCTGAAGAGTAGAAGACCCTTAGAGTCCTCAATTCCAGGAGGAAGCAGTACAGTTGTGAACTGTTACATCCTGTTGAAGGGTACAGTGTTGATCCCGGTGTAGCTAATTAGTAGGTGTCTGGTCTTTCTCATATATACGTGTGTGTGTGTGTGTGTGTGTGTGTGTGTGTGTGTGTGTGTGTGTGTGTGTGTGTGTGTGTGTGTGTGTGTGTGAGAGAGAGAGAGAGAGAGAGAGAGAGAGAGAGAGAGAGAGAGACCATGGTCTATAAAGATTTCATCAAGAGATGGACTATAGCATGTATAAGCAGGGAAGTAAGCACATGTTTGGCAAAAGAGCCCCCCAGCTAATCAGTATGTCCTTAAACAGAAATTTTGGGGTGAGAAAGATAAAGATTCAAATAAAAATATAAAGCCAGATGCTGCGGAGAGGGTGGCAAGTGTAGTTTGAAAATTAAGCAGCACTAAGCCCCTTTGAGTTGATTCTTAATTCTCAGTCACAATATTGAATTTATTTTTAAATTTCTCAAAACATTAACGGAGGCCATACAGTTATATTTATCAATTTAGGAAGGGAGAGCTTAGCAAAGAACAAGAATAATGCAGAACACAGCATTACTATCAACAATACTTAAAACTTCTGGTAACTGTAGTCTCAGAGCTCTCTTTGGGGGCAACGAATAAATTCAACTTGAAATTTTAATCCGGTTTATGCCATGTGGGCTTGTTAGGGGACTGTTTCTGAAAAACAAATAAATGGATGAGTCTAGTGAATTGAATGGGTGATTCCATGATGCTGTGGGCATTGGAGACTTGGTGGGAAGAACATCACTGGAATAAGTGATTGGAGAATATACCTTGACCTGGAGTATAGCAACTAGGGTTTTTTGGTTGCAGCAATCAATTCTGGCTACCTTAAACAGAAGCAACCTTGTTGGAAGGCTGTTGACAGCCCACAAAATCAGCAAGAAAGCTGGAGAATCATGCTTGGAAATGAACAGTAACCAAGGTACCTCCAGGGAGCCAGGCATCTCAGGACAGAACTGTGTTCAACACACTGCCATTGTAATGCATGACCTCCACCCTCAGTATCTCTGTGTCTTCTCAAGATTCAAATTCTGTGAGGGAGGGTAGGTGTCTGGCCATAAACCAGTATAAACCCATGGTGGAACAATTAATTCCCCAAAGGAAAATCTGGATGCTGTTTGGAAGTGGAGAAATATTTGCCACGCAGCCCTAAATTGTTGAGCATGAGCTCAACAGAGACATGGATGTTTAATTCAAGGTTATAAAAAGGGAATACCAAAAGTAATATCATCATGGGTCAATTCTATGGGTAGATGGTTTACCCAAGTAATTAACACTGCATGGATCCTGATTACAAAGTAGTCATAAGGATAGAATGTGGTTTAACAGCAAATGTCAGATTGGTACATTTTCTGGAAGTCTCAATGTGCCACAAATTAAACACCTGAAGATTTCTTTACATACCTGTCAGCTCTCGTATCACTCAGAAAGTAGAGAAGACAGAGACACCTGCTCCTTTGAATGCAGCCTTGACCAGAAAGGATAACAGGCTGGTGTGTCTCTGTGTCATTTTAAAGTTTCTAACAGGAAAGAAGGAAACATTAGGCATAGTTCAACTTCAGAAAAGCAGAGTCTCCAGAAATTCAGAGGAAAACCAAATGTGATCCCGTGAGTAGGATTCTAAAAAGGAATATGGCCTGGGGAGCTTGGAAGGCTCATAATGGTTCCGAGTTTATAGTCAGAGGGTGCATGATAAAGACAAAGAGTAAACATTTGAAGAAGACCCAAGTGCATCTGCAGAGGGAGGTCTCTGCGGTACCATTTAATAAGTGGTGCAGAGAAGATCAAAAGAAAAACATGCCCCAAGAGATGACAAAGACCAGTACTGAATGGCACTTTGTTAAGTGAACAAGCACGTTGGTGCCTCCTGGGTGCCAGGTGTTACTCTGGGCGCTGGCAGGTGTTTACAAGAATGTCAGGAAAACTGAAGGACATGAGAAACAGAGGCTTGCCCACATGGCTATTGGCCACACAAGAAAATGACTTTTTAACCCTATACTTGGGAACAGACAGGTAAAGAAGGAAGAAATATGTCCATTCCTTGGGGCAGCTGGAATGAGGTTAGTGCAGAACCAAGAAAAGACTAGTACTGGCTAAAATTTTAACTATAGAAGATAAAACATAGCAAATTAGAAATAGAAAGGCAAATGAGAAACCTAGTAAGACCACCTAAGGCCATAAGTGAATTTATTTTCAGGGGTACAGATGAATTACACCTCCGTATACTGAGGACTCTTGTAGCAAAAATCTTTCCATCCCTGTCGGGAATTTTTAAGAAGTAGTAGGAAATGTAAAACTTGCTCAGTGGGGCTTCCCTGGTGGTGCAGTGGTTGAGAGTCTGCCTGCCGATGCAGGGGACACGGGTTCGTGCCCCGGTCCGGAAAGATTCCACATGCTGCGGAGCGGCTGGGCCCGTGAGCCATGGCCGCTGAGCCTGCGCGTCCGGAGCCTGTGCTCCGCAACGGGAGAGGCCACAACAGTGAGAGGCCCGCGTACCGCAAAAAAAAAAAAAAAAAAAAAAAAAATTGCTCAGTGAATGAAAAAAGACAAAGATGTTTCTGACTTTAAATAAGTAAACACCTTAAGATTCTTTAGACTATAGATGAGAAAACTTGATGATACTCTCAGAAAAACTCCAGATCTAACTATTACAGGGGATAGAGAATGAATTCTTGGGCCTCTGAATGAATCCATCAAAAATGAGTTACAACAGACCGACTTTATTTCCTTTTTGGTGTTATAGATTGATGAGGAAAATGCAGCTAAGACAATGTTATCAAGGTAACTCAGTTTGATTTCCGCAAGGCACAGGACCAAATCAAAGTATTCAGTAGTACGAAATGGAGAAACGTGAGTTAAAAAGGTGGCTGATCAATAAGATGGAACAATGGTAGAGACCCCCTTAAATGAGTGAATCCCCAGGCATACCCTACACAGATTCACCAGGTGAACTTTTGGGAAAGACAGGAAGTTTGTAATCAGAACATGCCCCAAAAGTGGTCACTGATGTATTCATATTGACCTGGGAGGGGGCCTCAAGGGTTTGCCAGCAAGATTTGTCCTCCTTTTCTGTTGAGATTTTTATGAGCAACTTGAAAAAAGACATATAAGTCAAATTTATCAACTTTAGAGGTGACGAAAACCCAGAATGATAGCTGAAGCATTGGATGATAGAATAAAGACTCAAAAGGGGAAAAAAAAAAGTATCGAGCTAGAACAATGGATCAAAGCCAACCAATCAGGTTAAATTGAACAGTGACACATTTAACAGTATCTAGGTTAAGAATAACTATTTAATTAGGAAGGATATGAGGCCAAGTCTGACAATCATATATGTGGAGAAAAGCTAGAGGCTTTAGTTGACCACAAGCTTATATAAGCTCTAGAACTGCTAGCAAATTGATGGGGAATTGAGTTATATTATTGTAGAAATCAGATCACAGGAGATTGATTCCTGCTGTCCTCTGTTCCCATAGCCCAGAGCTTTAGGGTGTGGGCTCTGGGGTCACACCCCCTGTTTTTGGATTTCCCCTCTGCCTATTCCTAGTTCTGTGCCTTTGGGCAAGGCCCTAAACCTTTCTAAACCTGTATTCCTCATCTGTAAAATGGTTAGAGTCATAGAACTATGTCACAGGGCTTTTGTAAGAATTAACTTAGATGATACATGTAAACCTAAAGCATTTGGTAAATGTTTTTGTAATAGTTGTTGTTATCAGTGTTACCCTGTAGTGGACTATTATAAGAATGGCACTAAAAAAAAAATGTCAGACAGACAAAAAGTTGACAGACTTTCTCACTTAAAGAACATTTATAGGAATTGGAGTGTATATTAGTTATCAATTGCTGTGTAACAAATTATGCCAAAATTTAGCAGCTTAAAGCAGTAAACATTTGTCTCACACAGGTTCTGAGAGTCAGGAATTCCAAAGCAGCTTAGCTGGGAGGTTTTGGTTCAGGGTCTCTTATACAGGTTGCTGTCAAGATATCAACTAAGGCTGCACTGTCATCTGAAGGCTTGACTGGGGGCTGGATAAGGGCTCACTCACATAATTCTTGTCTGGAGACCTCAGTTTCTTGCCACGTGGACCTCTCCTGATGATCTGGCAACTAGCTTCCCCCCCAGGGTAAATGATCAGAGTAGAAGAAAGCAGAAGTTACAGTGCCTTTTGTGACCTAGCCTCTGAAGTCACATACCACCCATATTCTATCAGTCACACAGACCAATCCTGAGACAGTGTGGGAGGCGAATTCACAAGGCCATGGATACCAGGAGCTGGGGATCGTTAGGAGCCATCTTTGGGTTTATCACCACAAAGTCTCAGAGATTTGGAAACCGACTGCAAATACATGAAAGGACTGTTTTCTAGAAGAGGGAGACTTATTCTGTGTGGCTTCCAACAGTCAAACCAATAAACAGAGAGGTTTCAGGCAGGCATATGTCAACTTGGTTTAAGGAGGAACCTCCTTGCAATAAACTGCTCCAAAGAGAAGGAGTTGCCTTAGGGAGTAGTGAGCCCTGTGTATAAGAAAAGTCAAGCACAGGTGGGGTGCCCCCCTCAGGGACACCATATGGAGGGATGGTCTCTGAGCTAGCTAGAAAGTTAGATTTGAGCACCTCCATCTCTGTAATATTTCATTGCTTGGTTAGGGAAGAATCTGGGGAGATGGGACCCTTTAGGGCTTTTTTCTTTTTTTTCTTTTACTTTCGATAGAAAAGAAATGTTTCTTCAAAATATAAGATCTTTGTTTCTGAACCAGTGTGGCTTGGAGAAGCTATTAAGAGGTAAAGTGACCTTGGTGTTTCTGGAATCCCCTTACATTTCTCCTTTTAAGAACAGAGTTCTGATGTGGTTGATTTACACCTAGCCTGTGGAGTTAAAACCAGGAATTCCCAACTTTTTATGAGACAAAGGCTTTAGATCATGGAAGAGGCAGGAACACTGGCACTGAGTTTTTTCTTTGGGAATCCCAGCAGACCTTGGAGAGAGGGTTGAGTATGCAGTTCTGGGAGATACTGGCCAGGTAAAGCTCAAACATCTACCAGGGGGAAACCAGTCCACTCTGAGCATGCAAAAGTACTTGCTGACACTTCACTGGGGATTCCATAGGGAGAACTGAGAATGAAGTTCCTGGAGAAACTTAAGGGGGTTGGTGGCGGGTGGTGAGGGAGTGTTACACTGGTCACCCATAATGTAGAAGATGTCTATTGGAAAATGAAGGGAGACGTGAGCATACCACTTTCACTCCTCCTTTCTCCCATCTGCCCTTGGATGCTCATTGAAATGAGTGATCAGTGGAACATGAAACTATTTCTAAACTTGTATCAGTACTAGAGGCTCTGAAGAATTTCTGCCAGTGACTGTTCAGATGGGACCCATCCCCCCCAGAACAGCATCCACCCCTCCAGGAGGTGAGGGGATTGTCAGCAGCAGAATCACACCTTGGAAGGCCAGGGTATGTAGGAGAGAGCTGGCCATGTGGCAGTGGGGTTAGGGAAGGTCCATCTGGATCCTGTCTACACCTCAAGAAAGGACACCAGTCAGGGCCACACTGAATGATGAACTCCGTCAGCTCTTACTCCTGGCATGGCATGGGTGCCTCGCAAACAAGGGAAGAAAAGAAAAAACTTCTGTCCCAGAGATAAAACCCTTTGCTGTACTTGCTCTGTCTCCTGCTTCTACCGAACAGATTCCTCAGATATTTAAAGCCAATATTTAAACTTTTCCCTTTCTCTCTTTATCTGGGCCAAAAATATTGAACAGGGCCACACGGTCTCTGATGGAACCTATCTTAACTCTCCATCATACTCTACAAAGTAGATCTTCATCTGTAAAGATGATGATGCAAGAAATTGCCACATGAAAGATTTATTGGGTTGGCCAAAAAGTTACTTCGGGGTTTTCTGTAAGATGTTACAGAACAACCGGAATGAACTTTTTGGCCAACCCAATATTATATGAGAAGAATATTTGTGAGGAATTTCAATGACTGTCTCTACTTCTAAGAAATGGAAGAAGATGTTGAATTATCTCTAATTCGTGTCGTTGAGAATGAAGCTGACATTGCATCTATGAAACCACATCAGGGAGCTATTAGTAAAAAAACAACTGCAAGGAGATGAAGAATAGGGCACCTAATTTTGAATTCATAATGGACTAATGAGTAACAGATTAGATGTAACAGTAAATCAAATCAGTGATTTTTTTTTTTTTTTTTTTTTGCGGTACGCAAGCCTCTCACTGCTGTGGCCTCTCCCATTGGGGGAGCACAGGCTGCGGACGCACAGGCTCAGCGGCCATGGCTCACGGGCCCAGCTGCTCCGCGGCATGTGGGATCTTCCTGGACCGGGGCACGAACCCGTATCCCCTGCATCGGCAGGCGGACTCTCAACCACTGTGCCACCAGGGAAGCCCAGTGATTTTTTTTTTAATGACCTGGGAAATATCTCTTAGAGCTCAGAAGGACACAAAGATAAAAATACAGAGGAGAAAAATCTGAAAAACAGAATTAAGCGATCCAATATACAGATAATAATAATTGCAAAAGAAGAAAGCAAACTAAGGTTGACGCAGTCATCGATGAAGTAATTAAGGAGAACTTTCTGAAGCTGAAAAAGATGTGTCCTTAAGGTTGAAAGCATTAACTTTCAATGTGACTTGACAGGTTTTCATTACAAAGAAAAAAATCTCATAAGCATCCAGGTGAAAACAAAAAACAGGTTTCTTACAAAAGAATACAGTAAAGCTAACTTTGGGCTTCTCATCAACTACAAGCCACAAGTCAGTGGTAGGAGGCCTTACGGGGTCTACAGATTGTGACCCAAGTTGTCATTCACGTGCAAAGCCATGAATGTGGACGAGAACATAGAAAGATATTCTCAGACACATAATATTTCATGATGTAGACATACCCCTCGCATGCCCTTCCTGGAAGAATGGCCAAAGATCCTACACAGCTAGATAGCAGCTGTATCAAGATTAAAAGCCCCCAAAATGGTAAAGATATGGTGTAGAAAAAACAGTGATGATGTGTGTCCAAGTAACTGTTGTTGATTTAGTTATATTTAGTGCAAGTGTCAAAATTAATTAGTAAAATAAAAGTTACATATAGAAATAATGTAAAAGGGATATGAAATCAGGCTGTAGTAACTGGTAACCGGGGACAAGAGGAAGGAGGAAGTAAAAGTACACTGAATTCCATATCGAATGGAACATCCAATTTCATTCTTAATATTGATAATTAGAGAAAATAAGTTAAGTATTTTTAATTTAAAGATAACCATAAATAGATATATCTAAATCATTACAAGGGAAAAGAAGTCAAAGAAACATAGTCCCTTATGCAAAGGACAACAACAAAAAAGGGAAAACAACTAGAAATCATAAGCATCTATAAAATGTTCTGTGAAAGCAGTGGTTATTTCTCAGCAATGGCAAGTAATTTTCTTAGGATTTTTCTATTTTCTAAAATTTCGACAATGAATAGGTATTACCTTTTAAATAACAAATTATAAAACTCTTTCTGGGGCTGTTATAAAAAGTTGTTTTTTATGTAACACACCACCAGTAAAACTAAAGCCTGGATGGAAAGCCCTCAGTGATATTGATGAGATATTATCAAGACACTCTGAGGCAGATGATTTAAGATTTTGTAACTGGTGAGATACAAGATGTGGCAATTTGGAGAAATTATAGGGCACCACCTTCTGTATCAGGAAGACTGAAGATGTGGTAGACACATTGCTCTCCTGCCTTGGTGAATTTTTTGTCTAGAGAGTTTTGATAATCTAGTAAACTCACATCAGCTGTGTCATTTCAAACAAGACAGCTGGACCCTGCCTGCTCTCAGTTGTGGCCACAGTGCTTTATATTTTGTTGTGTTCTCAGACTTACACTTGAAGAGGTAGCCTTTGCTCCATCCATACTTTGCTCAGTTACAAATGCTGGTCGCATAAACATTGAGCAAGGACAAGTCACTCCTGGCCCCCAAAAGATTATTACCAACCCTGTAGAGGTTTGTGAGGGTTGACCTGACCAGAGAGAGGACAGGACATACCATAAGCTGAGGAGCAAGGGCTTCAAACTGGAGGCTTCCAGTAAGGGTCAAATGGACTTGAGATTCTAAGTGTAAAACATGTTGGTATTTTGGGTGAGTTTCCCAGAAGGGACTATGGAAGAAGAGGAGAAAAGGAAATGATTTATTAAGAGGATTTCTCCCTCATCAGAAATTCACTAACCCCCAAACACTGTTCATACTTCAGACTTAGCACTTGAGTAACACTCCCTGCTGTAATAGACAAGCCCTGAACTCTGTTTATTTCCTGCATATTTCAAAGTCTGTGCAGGTGTTCCTGGCCTTACAGACTTCTTTCCTTGCAGTTATCCAAGGACCCAGGCTCCTTCCATCTTGTGGCTCCTCCATCCTCCATGCCTTTGGAGGAGTTCTCTCCATTTCGCCAGCAGCTAGGGAAAGAAAAAGAGAGATCTCACTGGAGAGGTTTATATGGACCAAACTGGTGCATATAACTTCTGCTCACATCCATTGGCCATAACCTGGTCACATGGTCACACTTACCTGCAAGGGAGTCTGGGAAATGTAGTCTGTGTGTTCAGGAGGGAAAATAACAGAGGTTTAGAGGAACTCATGGGAGTTTCTGCCCCAGACTTTTTCCTTCTTCTCATTCCCTGCCTCCTTCATAGAATGGTTTCCCAAATGTCCTCTTTCAATTAAAAACAAAACAAAACAAACAAACAAAAAAACGACATGAGTGTAGGAGTTGGAAGTGGAGTGGATCACACAGGCCATGTTCTTTCTGGGGTTCATTGTTGTTTATAGTGGGAGCATGTGAGGTTTTTGCACCTAGAGGCCAAGGCTGAGGTCAGCTTTTACTAAACATCTTTCATCTTAGCATCCTCTGTCTTCTCTAAACATTTATTTTGTGTATCCCTCCTCCTTATGGCCCCTTTAATGATAAAACACAAGTCACTAACATGATTTATCTTATGCAGATTCAAATCTAGATTCATAAAGGCCATTTTCTATAAAACTACAGTTTTATCTGTGAGTAAAACAATGAAAAATAAAAATGGTTTAAAGTATCTTTTAACGTTGTACAGTTTTAATTTTAAATAATTTTTATTTTCAAACTCTAAATGTTCATTTTATAATATTTGGAAAATTGTGAAAGAGAAAATGATTGCCCATAATCCCACCACCCTCTCAACGTCTCGGTGTTTTCCTTTTGGAATATAATCTTAATTAAAGGGCTTTTATCTAAGGTCAACCAAAAATCATCAGTATAACTGCCAGGTTGAAAAGGAAGAGCCACGTATTTGTCATGGGACAAAGTCCCAGACGCAAAAATCACATCTGTGTTTTTAAGGCTGTTGAGCTTTGCCTAAAATTTACCTCTGGATGCCTCCATTTCCTCACTTTAAAATGAGGAGTGTCCTTCATCTACCCAGACTGCATCTGCAGACTGTAAATGAACAAGGCATCTGTCAAAAAGTTCTGAGGGCATAGAGTGTTCTAGAAAAACAGTTGTCCCAGTAGTATTTACATGTACTCAGTGTGGAGGGTTTGAAGGGATTATGGTTCAAAGACTCAACAAGAGGAAGCATTTTTTCCTAAGGGTGGATTGAGGGTTTCCTGCCAACCACTTTACCTAACAATTTTGATATTAATAAAGAGGAGAACAGAGACACACAGAGACTGCAAACCTAGGTGGCCCCAGGCTCCAACGGGGCTGTTCTTCCAACAAAGCCAAAACAGAATTCCCCGTCCAGCAGGACTCAGCTCTAGTTCCCAGAGCCGTTCACATTTTGATTCAAAGCTGGCTGATGAGAGCCAAACGAAGATATCCTTGTTTACTTTGTAAATGGAAATTTGAAATGAAGCATTTTCAAAATGCTGGTTGACACCCAAGAGGATGTAATTAGAATAAGGGGCTTTCTGGTTTGATGATGTGAAAGAAAGAGATGATCTGTCTCTTTGAAATCAAATTATTAAATTGTAAGAGAGAGGGGAGGTTTGACTTTCCGTCTTGAAAGCAAGATCATGACTGGCAATTTTCTTAATTGGTTTTTTGCTTTAAATCACTAAGGCCAAGGTAGAGAGGGAAGGGGCAGCCAGGGGGCTGGAGAACAGGGTCGTGAGGAGGAGAAGGAAGAGCTGGGTGGGGAGGGGTAATCTTCCACGTGTGGTGCATTTCCCTTCTATTTCCATCTCATTTTAATCCTTCATGGACTTAAAACGCAGTTTGGGGGCTACTCGGGGCATCTCACACACGCCTCTCCCTTCCTCATGCGCTTTGGGGGAGGAGGTGGTGTTACTGGTGAAAGCTGGACGCAGGTAAGAGGCCAAGTTGAAATCTGTATGCTGAGCATCTTTAGATGAGTACGTACGCCCAGAGTCTGGTTTTAGCCCATACTTCACATCATGTCACTGAGATTTTATTTTTGATTCCTAAAGCCTCTTTGCTAATTAAAACCATTTTGCCTTGGGACTTTTAGCTCTTTTAATTCTAAAAACAGCCCTGAGAATTTCATGGTAATTCCTGATTTGTTTACTCTTCAAATGGAAGAGTTGTCTTAACTGTGGAAGGTGCCCGTAAGGATTTAACCCTCAACTCATTCTTTCTCTCTTTCGTCCTCTCCCCACTCTCTCTCTCTCTCCACGCCCCCCACCCCCACCCCACACACACACCCTGAAGCGACAATGGGGCATATTAGGAAGAGCAGGAGCTTTAGAGACTGCCAGCCATGAGTTCTGGTTTCAGCTCTGCCATTTGCAAACTTAGCAACATTGAACATCCTTTATCTCCCCTGGCTTTACTTTCCTCATCTATAGTCTGGGGTAGTAATGAGTACCTCTCTGGACTCTTGTGAGGATTAAACAGAATCCTCTGTATAAAATGCTGGGCATAGTGTTTGCATTTAGTAGACAATGTGTTCATGGTAGCTACTATTCATAATAATGGTCGTCATCATCATCGTTCGCATCATCATAGTCCAACCCCAGAAAATCCACATTGGGTTAAAAACCCTAAGCCCAGTTAAAAACTCTAAGCCCGCTTTAGGTGGGATATGAACCTAGCACATTGTTTTTATGTTCATGTTACGTGATGCTCTTCTTCTCTTGGGTTAGAAAAGGATACCAAAAGTGATGCAGATTCTGCCTTTGCCTTAGAAATAAGCACAAGTAGGATGAACCCCATGGGGGTCAAATACCAGTGGTGACTTTCTCTCTGAATGTGTGTCTGTTTTCCTCTCTCTCTCTCTCTCTCTCCCCGCCCACCCCACCACACACACACGCACGCATGCACACGCACACAGGTGTTGTGTTATTAAAAACAGTACCTTTGTAAGAAAATAGGAAATATGTTGTCTGCTTCTTCACTGATACCTTTCTTTGAATTTGGTTCCATCACATCTGATTCCCCTTGGGTTTTACCCAAAGAGAGAAATGCTCAGAGGGAATTAAATTAGCTCAGATGCTCCCTTAGGTTCCCCCAGCATCATGTTTAAAGCTGTAAAAGTAATTCAGAGTCCATTTTAGCTATGCTCTAAGCCAGAAGCTCCCGATTTCTAGGGCATGAGCACCATGTAGCCCAGAGATTGGGGCTCTGGGGAGAGCATGCTTTGTGAGACCACTTAGTACCATCCTATGGACCAGCCCCCCACCCTACTTCCAGCTACTCCTCAATTAAGCATCATCTGTGGACAGATAGAAATATCTTTTGCATCTTTGTTTTTCAGCTACTACTCCCTTGTGGGAATAATAAGTCCCATATGTATAGTTCCCCACTCCTCCCCCAGATAAAGTAATACTTCCTCTTGCTTCTCCTAAAAGTGCCCCTTTCTGATTACTAGAAAGTAATCTAGTTTCCTAACTACCTAACAAGCTAAGAATTCCCCTTCCTCATTGCCACGTGATTTGTGGATTTTGATTATGTGCCTTCCCAGCATTTGTCTTCTTGAACTTGAATAGTATCCTAATTTTCTACAGCTCTTTACTCTCTTAGAATCAGAGAGACCTGAGATAAAATCCCAACTCTAGTACTTTCTAGCTACATGTCCACTGGCGAGTTTATCTAATCTTTAGTTTCCTTTTCTCATCTGAAAAACAGAGAAGAGTAATGCTTACCCCACAGGGTGGTTTGAGGTTTTAGGAGATAAAATCGTAGCCGTGTTCTCAAGTGGAGATGAAGGTATGGGTAGGGTCTAAAGTCAGTTTAAAACCAGGGAAATGTGAAGATCAAATAGGGTCAAAAGTAGCTGGTGTTGGAAAAGATTGCTTAAAAAGTAGTAAATCTGTATTCAGAGATCATGTAATAGGAAAAATATATATCTTTTAACTATAAGATTTACTCTCAGGGCTTCCCTGGTGGCGCAGTGGTTGAGAGTCCGCCTGCCGATGCAGGAGACACGGGTTCGAGCCCTGGTCTGGGAAGATCCCACATGCCACGGAGCGGTTGGGCCCGTGAGCCATGGCCTCTGAGCCTGCGCGTCCGGAGCCTGTGCTCTGCAACGGGAGAGGCCACAACAGTGAGAGGCCCGCGTACCGCAAAAAAAAAAAAAAAAAGATTTACTCTCAGGAAATTGAGCATCTTGGGGTGGGGGATGGTAGTGAAAACAATAGTGCTACCCCCCACCCCCTGCCATCCGTGGAATGGCAAGAGGAATTGCAGGGCTACTTATTTTTCTCTCATCACTTAACTAAAACAAATGACCGCTTCCTCTTAAATGATGGTACTGTGAAGCCAAACTGCTTTCAAATTGCTTTATATCTATTATTTTTAAAGTATCCACTGTCCTTAGTTTTAATAGTGAATGAGTTGAGTGCTTATATTTATGTCATACCACCGCCACCCACATCCCAAATACAGCAAAATCGAATTCCCCTTGATTGGCCAGTAGGCCTTAAGAATAAGATGTGTTTTCCTACTCCTGTGAATGTTGCTGGGCTGACTCTTCTGTACTCTGCTGACTTCCACTGCTCGCTTGAAACTGCCCCCTTGTTCATCAGCCCCCTCACACAGCCTCAGGAAATGCCCTTTTTTTTTTTTTTTTTTTTTGCGGTACGCGGGCCTCTCACTGTTGTGGCCTCTCCCGTTGCGGAGCACAGGCTCCGGACGCGCAGGCTCAGCGGCCATGGCTCACGGGCCCAGCCGCTCCGCAGCATGTGGGATCTTCCCAGACCGGGGCACGAACCCGTGTCCTCTGCATCGGCAGGCGGACTCTCAACCACTGCGCCACCAGGGAAGCCCAGGAAATGCCCTTATTAATTGTCTTCCTTTGTGGGACGTTCCTCTCTGTGGCAAAGGTCAGCAGTGTTGCCATGCTTAATACTGACAATGCTCTTCCTCCTTGGGATCATTTATAAAACTTCTAATAGTTCTTTTTCTCACTCCGCAAATGCCCAGGGAGACCAGGGTCCCTGCTCACCAGTCTCTGTCTGGAGAGATGCCTGTGCTCTGTACCATTCATTTCTCTAAGCCCTGGCTTAGCACTTCCGCCACCCAGGTGTTAAGCTGCTGTACTAGGCTTTCCTTCACACGCTGGCTAATTTTGCAGGTTCATGCATTGCCTCATGTAAGCCTAGAATTCCATCCCTGTAAAATGGGCCCACTGACAGCTTAAAGCGAGCCTTCTCCATCCCAGAACTGAGCCTAGACGACTTTGTGACTCTAGCCTGGCCCTGGGAGCATCAGCGTGTGGATCTCAGATGCACTCAGGTCCATATGCTCCCCTAGCTTCACCGGGGCTGCTGACGAGTTCCCATCTTCGTTAAATTCATCTACTGCCTTTTCTCTTAGACATTCCAGAAGCATTAGTTGGCTTTCCCACTATAGCATCTGAAGAGAAAATACTTCATCCCAAGTCAAAAACCTGGCTGAAAGTTCCTACTAAAAAGCCAGGTGTCACTCTTAAATTGTCAGAAAGTTAGCGATGATATTTGAGGAAGTAATGAAACGCCTATAAATGATGTAAGCTTTGCAACAGGCAAATGTGTTCGCAACTTCTAACACCTGGAGAACAGAGTGAGGTGTCGGCTCCCAGCGACCAGCCCAGCAGAAAGTCCAATTAGGGCAGCTTGTAAAGGGGGTGATCACCTCAGTGGTGTGGGCACCGCTCCCAGAGGAGCAGGGCTGTCAGAAGGCACTGTCCAGATGGCTGCCTCCCAGCCCTTCTGAACTGGAGAGACTCCTGCTGTGAATCGAATCTGTGGCTTCTGTGCCCCTCGATTGCTATTCCAGACCCTCTTCCTGTGAGTGGGGTGAGGGCTCCAGGCCCTATGAGTGGGTCTGTGGTCTCTGGGCAAAGCTTTCACAGCTTCTCGGGAGAACAGTGGTGTCTGCAAGACACGCGTTTGGTTAACAAGCCGGAGCGGCCTCTCATAAATTTCAGAGCAGCAGGAACTGAGCGGCTTTGAGACTCCAGCTGCAGATGGGCTTGGTGTGTCTGTTCCGCAAACCAGAGCATTTGATTTTCCAGTCAGCCTGCGGGCTAATCAGACCTGGTGCCTGGAGGAGAGGGCAGGGTCCTGAGCCCGGGGCAAGGGGCAGCCCGATCCTCCCTTGCCTGGACTTCCAGGGTCCCCCGCCTTGGAGTTTCCCTGTTGGCCTTTATTGACTTCCTTTTCTAAATGAGGTGGGTTTTTTCCATTTTAAGTGTCTAGGCCTCTCTTTCCTTCACTTTGATATTTCCTTGAGTTTTCAGAAAGAAGAGAAAGAAAAATTAGAAGGGGAAGAAAGTAGAGGAGGGTAAAGGAAGAATAGGGAGAGGGAGAGGAGGAGGAAAGGAGAGAGACAGAGAGGCTTCGAGACTCATTCTCTGGGAAGATGCTGGGAGTTGGGGCATTTCCTTATAAAGCTCATTGTTATTTAAGTTATTAGCAAATCCTCCACTTGTTGTGACCGCCTGCGCTGCCTGGATGTAAGGCCAGCACCTGGCACGTAACCCACACTCAGAAAGTGGTGACTGTCTTCTCCCCTCCCAGCCTCCCCCAGAGTCCCTCTCCTCCAGAGCACCCCTGAAGCTTCTGGGAACATCAGTAGGACTGGGCTTGTCTGTGTGAGCTCAGCATGCTGCAGTGTTGGGGTTTTCATTGCTGATTCTAGTGGTGTCTGAGGCAAACACCTTTAAAAGCCCTAAAACAGGGCTTCCCTGGTGGCGCAGTGGTTGAGAGTCCGCCTACCGATGCAGGGGACACGGGTTCGTGCCCCGGTCCGGGAAGATCCCACATGCCGCGGAGCGGCTGGGCCCGTGAGCCATGGCCGCTGAGCCTGCGCGTCCGGAGCCTGTGCTCCGCAACGGGAGAGGCCGCAACAGTGAGAGGCCCGCGTACCACACACACAAAAAAAACCTAAAACAAGAGCAGTGCCTCCCTTGACCTGTGGGGAGCTTCACACTCTGTGCAGGGCTTTTAGGCACCTCAGCCCATGAGGCTTGCCCAGCGCCTCCGGGCACAGGAGCCTACACCTCCCGCTGAGGTTGAAGCAAGCACAGAGGGCCAGGATGTGGCCCACCTGCGGACTGTATTTGGTTCCCTCCTCCCCGTCCACTTCCCCAGTGCAAACCACATCCCCCCAAAGCCGCTGAATGTGCTGTTGGAAACAGGACCCACCCTCACTATACACAGTGAACCGCACGGGGTTACGGATTACGAGGGCTCCCAATGCAGAGTCTTGAACTAAATGCTCACTTTTAAGACATTTGGGATTGTATTAGGAGGACAAGCTTGTGTAACGGAATAGAAACAGGAAGTTTACATGAGTGCGTACGTGCGTGCGTACGTGCGTGCGTACGTGCAGGCACACAGGCAGCGTGTAGTTACATAGTTCTCCCTAAGTGGTGGATTAAAGATGGGTTTTATTCCCTAAGATGTTTTTTTATTCTACATTGGCATTTACAAAAAGTTTCCACAGTGATGTATCACTTTTGTAATCAGGAAAAAGGTGTTTAAAATAAACAGCCTTTTAGTAATCCTGATCATTGACTAGCATCAAGCTCCCTTGGTCCCCTCAGCACCTGGGCTTGAGTGGGAACGGTGGGATTGTGGAGGAGGGGGAGCCCAAGCTCTAAGCATCACACTCCCCTCCTCACCCTGGTCTCTGACCGCAGGGAGCAAATCCAGCAGGCATTTGCTGCCATCACTGTGACCAGGGCAGGGAGTTTCCTCATTGCCTGGGCTCTTTGGCTCTTAGCGAGCTGTTGAACGACAGACGGTTTACATTGGCAGATGCCCCTCTGTTGTCTTCGTGGAGGATGTCGTCCACCATAACACGTGAAGTCCCCTTCAAAAGCAGCTGCAGAAGAGAAGTTGCTCTCTGACCTTAGACTTGGGCAAAGCTGAGTCTGTCCTGCAAATGCAAAATGGGTGCATTTCTACTTAATGGACTGTGTACACCCTTGCTTAGATGGCTAGGAGACATGGAGCTTCAGCACATGCACGTGACTGTCTGATGTGTGTCTTCATATGTAACCTGGTACCTGAGTTCTTTGCTCTTTTCAACCCCTGCCCTTATATTCCTTTGCTCTTCTCTGTCCTTCCCTTTCTCACTGCCTCTCTGTGTTTCTTCCTCTCTGCCCCACGCCCCTTCTCTGTCCCTTTCTCTCCATCTCTGTCTCTCCCTCCTTCCCTCTTTCCCTTCCTGTCTGTGTGTCTCCTCTGCCTCCTCCCCCCACCCAATTCTCTCTCCGTCCCTCCCTCTCTGTTTCTCTCTCTCTCTCTCTCTCTCTCTCTCTCACACACACACACACACACACACACACACACCTTTCCCACTTGCATCTCCTTTTTATGGTACCTATTTTTATAAAGCCTCCTCAAGTCATTTATGAGATGAGGCAAAATATCCATAAATACAGGTTAAACGAGATCGTGGCATCGAGTCTACCCCTCCCCTGTCAGCTCTGGAGAGTAGTGTTCCCAAAGACAGATCCTGAGTTTTCCTTTTAATGTATTTCTATTGACCTGACACTTGACCACAGAGAACCTCAGCAGATTCCAGGCTTTAGTATTACACAGGAGTTTGAAGAGCTGGAAGATGATCAGTTCCAACAAGGACCCCTTTCAGGATCCCTGTCATTTTACCTCTCTGAGAGGGCTTTTGTCTCTATCCTTTGTTTCCTCTGATACAAGCCTGTCTCTCAAACATTAGTGCACCTCAGAATTACCTGTAGGGCAAATGGTACTGTATATCAATTCTATCTCAGTAAACCCAACTTTTAAAAAATCACCTGGAGAGTTTGTCACACAGATTACTGGGCCCCACCGCAAGGACCCTAATTCCATAGTGTGGGGTGGGGTCCATGAACTTGGCCTTCTGACAGGTTCTAGGGGGTGTGAAGCTGCTGGTCCATAGACCACATTTTAAGAAGCCCGGCTCTAAGCCCTGACAAGGGACTCCCACTAGCCCCTTGGAAGTGGTTGTCTAAATGGCCTTTTGTAGAGCTTATCAAAAGCCTTTTTTAATGTCTGAATCAAATTAGATCCACTAATCTCCAGCCACTTCATCTCTCCATATTTGCCCCTTGACGAGTTTAGTCAGCACAGAGACACTGGTTATGTGAACTACAGCAGACCCTTCCAGCTTCAACTTACCATCCCAGTGTCCGCTGTCAGCAAGTGGCCAAGTCACTCATCAGCCACCTGGGCCTGGGACTCACAGGTAGCTGTTATCAGCCAAGGCAGTCGGAACCCATGTCCTAGAGGCCCCTGCTGGACAGGGATGTGCTGCAGTCAAGAGCAGGGCCGGCCAACAGCCCTGGGTCGCCATCTCCACCTGGCTCTGGGCTCCTCTGCTTGTCCTCACATGTGAAAGTCACCATCTTTAGTAGCTGAAGGACCCACCTGGACTTTCAGTTATCCTGCACTGAACTTATGGAGGGAGGGGGAGATTATATACTAGAGTGGTCTTGTCACGTGTGGGGACTCATTAGCATAGTGGGATTGTCAGTGATGATAACAGAAGAGCTAACAGCTGAGCGATACGTACCAGATGATTTGCTGAGCACAGTACTTAACCCGCTTGGCCTCGCTCAGCCTCAGGGCCACGATGAGGCAGTGGACTCCGCATCTCACAGGGGCGGAAGCTCAGCACCGCATCCAGGCGGCAGAGGCAGGACCCAGACCCATGTCTCTCTGCCTCCTACGCCCACACTCATAACCTCTGAGTGCCCTCTCACCCTCTGCATCATGGACTCTGCTATATTTTTAGCCTCTGCTTTTTCCACTGGAATTACGAGGTTTCCAAAATTATGATTCTTCTGGAAGCAACAGAGAGCAACATGAGTTTACTATTTCGTGGTGGTCAAAAATCCCACAATATGAAATTGGGGCTTAATTCACTCAAAGAGCAAGAACTCCAAGTACATATTTTTCCCCCAAAAAATACTTGAGAAAGACCCACTCCCCAAATGCCCAAAACACAAAATATAAGAGGGCCCCCTGAAAGATGCAACAGAAACATCTATCACGCCATCTTGAAATTGCTATCTACTATGTCTCAAGGGTTATTTGGACAAAACAAGGCTATTGGAGTCTAATAAAATAAATCCAAAGTGGTACCCTTTGGGCTGGCCATTAGGTCATGTGTGGTTCCTGACTGTGCTTCCAGCTGGCCTGAGAGGTTTGGTGATGCCCCAAAACCTTGAGAGTTAGAGGTACCAGGGCTCTGAGTGGACCCGACTCTGCTACCTCTCCCTCCCCATCAAGGCTTTCCCAGTACTGCCTGTGCCGCTCCTGGGTGGACTTCTATGCATTAAGTCATCTTCATAGCATGATCACGCCTAAATCAACTTAGAGAGGCCAGAGAGGCCCTACCACCATGTTCATGTAAATCCTTCCCAGACTTCTTCACATCTACATTTCTGTTTGTTTGTTTGTTTAAATAGAATCATACTATACAGACCACATTGGAAATGCACTAGTTCACTTACAGTCATATATCATGAACATCTTTTTGCATCATTATTCTTCCTCAGCATCAAGTTAATGGCTTTAGAGTACTCTTTTGTGCCTTTCTTCAGTTTCCTACCTTTATTTTTTTATTTTTATTTATTTATTTATTTTATTTTTTTTGTGGTACGCGGGCCTCTCACTTGTTGCGGCCTCTCCCGTTGCAGAGCACAGGCTCCGGACGCGCAGGCTCAGCGGCCATGGCTCACGGGCCCAGCCGCTCCGCGGCATGTGGGATCTTCCCGGACCGGGGCACGAACCCATGTCCCCTGCACCGGCAGGCGGACTCTCAACCACTGTACCACCAGGGAAGCCCGGTTTCCTACCTTTAAAACAGATTTTTATGAAGGCTATCTTTTAAAAAATCATCACTATCACTTTGCAAAAGTAAAATTAGGTCATTCTTGGGGAACAGGCTTTAAAAGTAAAATTGCTCTGGTGTCTCTGAATTACACTCAGTCTTTTGGAAAGATTGTTTGTTTTCTACAAAGTTAAGTAAATAAGTAAAGCCCCACTGGAAAGCTCACAATGCAGGCATCTCTGGTCCTGTACTGGCTGTTAGAAAGTTAGAGCTGAAGAGGAGGTACTGGTAGAGACCAGAAACCCCAGCCATCCAGGCTCCCTGTTCTGTGGGGTGGACCCATGGGATGTCTCGCTATGCCTTGGATCTGAGCCGAATGTCTTTTCTCTCCCCAGCAGACCCGCCCGTGGCCGCAGCTGTGGTGTCCCATTTTAATGACTGCCCAGCTTCCCACAGTCAGTTCTGCTTCCATGGAACCTGCAGGTTTTTGGTGCAGGAGGACAAGCCAGCATGTGTGTAAGTGTCCCCTGGGGTTCTGGGGTGCTGGGGCTGCAGACGCGCCAGCAACCCATTAAAAGAGCACTTCCCTCCAGAAGCCATGCCAGAGGCCCCTGAGAGCCTTGGAGCCAACGTGTTAGAGAATCAGAACAGTGGGCTAAGGGACATCTGCTTCAAACCCAGTTGGTTAAAAATCCAGGTTCCAGAGCCCTGGCCCAGAGCCACTAAGGCAGAACTCCTAGAGTTTAGAGCCTGGGGATCTGCATTTTTAACAAGCACCTCAGGTGACTCCTGGGTTCAACAAAGTCTGAAAATTCCTGGATTCACATTTTTTTTCTTTTTTTTTTAATTGAAGTATAGCTGATTTACAATGTTGTGCTAGTTTCAGGTGTACAGCAAAGCGATTCAGTTATTTCTATATATTTTTTTATATAAAGAATATATTCTTTTTCAGATTCTTTTACATTATAGGTTATTACCAGATAGTGAATATAGTTCCCCGTGCTCCACAGTAGGACCTTGTTGTTTATTTTTTATATAGTAGTGCATATCTGTTAATCCCAAACTCCTAATTTTGGTTCAAGTTTAATTCACTACTTAGAATTTCTGGAGGGCAAGGCACTTGTTTGGAACCCTTTGAATAGCTGGAGTCTCTTAAGATGAGGTCTCTGCCCTCATCCAGCTAATAAAATAAGCCAGAAGTGCACAGCAGAGGGTTGGTGTACATGAGTGGTAACAGAGCAAAGCAACTTGGAAATAAAGATGCAGGCCAGGGTGTGGCATTTGCCACCTCAGGCTGAGCCTGAGCCCCCGGGGCTGCTTCTGAAAACATAGCTGAACCCCACCCCAATCCCCTGAATCAGAATCTCCAGGAATGGGACCCAGGAGTCACATTAATTAAGAGCCACCGGTGATTGCCATGGTCAGCCCGACTGGGCAAGAAAGGCCCATAAGGAAAGCTTCCCGGAGCAGGTGTCGGGGTTTGGCTGGTGGGGAGAGCAGAGAGGTTGCTCCAGGCCTGGAGTGTTGGGGGACCTGCCATTACAGTCAGTGAGGCCACAGTAGGGAGGAGACAAGATTGGAGATGAATTGGAAGCCAGAGCCTGCTGGAAGTGAGCCTTTATTCTCTAGGCAGTGGGAGCTGTGCCAGTCACGGGAAAGGGTGTTTTAGGGAAGTAAATCTGTGCGTGGTGGAGTCCTGTTAGGTGGCCCTATAGCCAGCCTTGGCACTGTTGACTTTTGGGGCTGGGTAACCCCTTGCTGTGGGAGCTCACCTGTGTACTGAAGGGTGTTAGCAGCCCTGGCCTCTACCCACTAGGTGCCAGTAGCACCACCTCCCCCCAACAGCCGTGACAATCAAAAATGTCTCTAGACCTTGCCAGATGTCCCCCAGGATGGGGGTGGGTGGGTTTGGGGGCAGAGGAAGAATTGCCGCCATTAAGAACCACCCATATCTATGAAGTTGCCATTTTTATAGGTCAACAACGGTTAAAGGTCAGCAATTTCATATGATCCAAACTAATAATACCAGTCAATAATACTAAATGTTAATAAAAGCCAGCATTTATTGAGCTTTGCTTCGTGCCAGGCATCATTCTAAGCATGATCCATGTGTTAATTCTTGTAATCCTCAGGATGATCCCGTGAGGTGGGCACAGAGAAGTTGTGCCCAGATCACATAGCAGAGCTCACATTCAGACCCAGCCTGTCTGGCTCCTAAAACTGCATTCTTAACCATGACGCTTAAGGGTATCGGATGAGTAGCCCAGGAGAGACTGGGGACCGGGAAAACCGGCCACAGTACGTGGTGGTGGGTAGGGCTTTCCTCTTCCTGAGGTGCAGCTGTGTGAGCCTGGGCAGGCCCCTCGGGGTGCCTCTGAAGCCTGGAGAGGCACACTGGCCACCTTCCTCCTGGGAGGCCTGGGTGAGGCCCCCAGGCCACGTCTGCAGAGCCAAGAGCCCTCCCCACCCCTAAATACAAAGCACAGTGATGACAATAGTCCTCATCATTCATGATGATTATTCTTGTTAAAATACACATAGGAGCCTCTGGGAGGCTGATGGGATTATTTTTGATCGCAGCCTGGTCATTATGGAAAAACACTGGCCCTGAAGGAAGGGTGGCTTCTTGGCCTAGATCTCAGGAAGCCTAGCAGTGCAGCAGGCGGAAGGCCCTCTCCCCTCCAGCGGTGCCCGGTGCCGGGACCTCAGGCTGCCCCGGTCTGTGTGATGGGAGGGGTCTTCTTTGGAGAGAGAGAGAGGGGAGTTCTGATCAAAAGTGTGTCCAAAGTTCAGTTTTTCCACCAGATCAGGGACTGTTGTAAACTCTGAGAGCTGGCAGCCTTGAGCCTGGGTCAGCAGGTAACCTTACCTGTGGCCGAGCCCCCTTCTGCTGGCGGAAGCCTTCTGAGAGCAGGGGGTGGTGGGTCCCTTGTTCTGCTCAGCCTAGGTCCCAGGCCCCGCTCGTGGCTCAGGGAGGTCACTGTCCATCACGTTTACACACCATTATGTGCTGGTGGTCAGGAAGACTGGCTGTCTCTCTCCCCACTCATCCCCATAAAACAAAGAACTAGCCAGTAATTATTAACTATTACTGTTAATAATAATAGTAAGCTGTCCGTAAAAGCTGTAACTGTGTGCCGGGCCCGGCTCCCAGCACTCCACATACAGTGACTCGTGGAGTCCTCCCATCCTCCCAGCTTCCCTCTCAAGTAGAGATTCTTGCCCTTATTGTGTAAATGAGAAAACTGAGGCTGAGAGAAGTGAGGCGACTTGCCCGGAGCCCCAGAGCCCATAAGTGGTGGAGCTGGGGTTCAGTCCCATCAATTCCAACCCCGAAACCCATGTTCTCAGCTGTTGATCCTGAGGGCATTCTGTCTCAGCCTCACAGAGTTCCCCTCAAATAGCTCTTATTTCCAGGAAAGGTGTTGGCACCTTCCCCCTGCAGGTAAACCTTCCTCCAGAGGAAGGTCAGGGTCATTCCTACACTCATTACCCTCAGCACAGACTCTCAATGAATCCTTCCTGTGGGCTGAGGGCAGGGTCTGCAGAATCAGCGGAGACCCTGCTGCAGTGTGGGAAAGCTGACCATCTGTGGGGAGGCGTGGCCACGTGAGCCTTTACCGCCTCTTTACCCCAGTTTCCCCGCTGGATCTTGGCGGCCCAGGGGTGGTATTCAGCCCACAGGCACGTTTCATACCATGGTAGATGAGTCTGCCTTGTGCTTTGGTTGTTGTAATTAGCTGTCCACATTTTGGAAGTCAGGTTTTACATCTCCAGGCAGACACCCAGCTTCTCTGGAACACAGCCTGCCCCCCCACCCCGCAGTTCCCCAGTTTCCACCTCTTCCTGCTGGTCCCCAACACTGAAGCCAGAGTCGGTCCCCAGTCATTCCTTTTGCCTGCTCTGTTCTGCTCACGCCAGCCTGCTTTGCTCACTTCTGCCGCCACATGAGCTTGTAAGCTCAGTGAGGGCAGGACCACGCCTTATACTTTTTTGTATTTACAGTACATAGAAGAATGTTCTAATTCATTCATCCCCACCAGACCAAAAACTGTGAGTCCACGCAGAGAAAGCAAAACATGCTGTCCCCGCTCTTAGAACTACCCCAGCTTTAGGGAGCTGACACACTCATCCTTGTCAATAAAACTGACATACCTCCAAGTTAAGGCCGTGTCAGTCACGGCCTTACAGGAAAACCCACAGGGGCCCAAGATTATAGTCCGAAAAGAGGGAGCTCTTTCTAAAATACTGTCATTCTTAAGCTTTGTTTTCCATAAGAACAATAGTCCTTAGGTTTCCAGAGAACTAAAATGACATCTCACACTAAAATATGAGATAAGGAAAAAAAGTTAAAACAAATAACTCGTCAGAAATCACCAAAGGGTAGTGAACATTATCCTGAAACATTTATGCTTCAGATGAACCCTAGATTGTATCTTTGGTCTCCCTTTAATAAATCCCTGCTAGGAGCCAACCACTTCAGAAAACAAATAGGGAAAGAATTTCCAAAGGTAGTAAGTAAAACCATAGAAATGCAAGGTTAGGACTCAAACACCGTTTTTTTGCCCTGAGGCAGATTTTGCAAACCTTTGGTCTGCTGCCTGCAGAAACCTTCAAACAAAGGAAAACAGTTGAAGGAAGCCACCCGGGTGACAGGTTTTCAGGGTTCCTGTGTTGGCAGCCAGTGACAACTCATCGAAGTGTCTCACCTATCCAAAAAAGGCCCCTCGGTGACTGAACTCCCTGACTTTCCCACAGCGAAGTGTGAAAGCACATTGCTGTCAGCCAAGGAAAACATTCCACCTGGCTCTGGCCACAGTACATGCCAGTGGGATCTGAACAGAGTCAAACACGCAGAGGGGTGACCGCCTTTAGTGCGCAAGCAGGTTGCCTGTGTGACCAAGAACACGCCTCCCGAGAGATCAGGATTGGGAGTGGTTTTCTTGTTGGTGCTTGAGCCACTTCATGTAGATCCACTGTCGTCTCAGTAACCAGCAGGTGGTGGGGTGTAGGGGTGAGACGTTAAGACATCACGCACCCACAAGTCTGGAGAAAGTGCACGCCCTCTCTCTACCCCCAGCGGAAGCAGGTACTGAGGGTCACACACCAGGCAGCATAACGCAGCAGTTAAAGGCATGGATTTGGACGTCAGACAGATCTGAATGACTTAGCACCGTTAAGCCTCAGTTTCTTTGTGTATAAAATGGAAAGATTAGTACTTCTCAGGATTGTAATGAGGACCCAGTGACCATAATGCATGCAGGGTTTTTGCTGTCCAAGACAGGAGCCACTAGCCATGTGTGGCTATTTAATTTATTTAATTAATTAAAATTTAGTTTTCACAGAAGTAGAGCCACGGAGGTAGGAAAGAAACTTATGGTTACCAGGGGATACGAGGGAGAGGGATAAATTGGTAGATTGGGATTGACATATACTCACTATTCGATATATAAAATAGATAAGAACCTGCTGTATAGCACAGGGAACTCTACTCAATAGTCTGTAATGGCCTATATGGGAAAAGATTGGATATATGTGTATGTATAACTGATTCACTTTGCTGTACACCTGAAACTAACACATCATTGTAAATCAACTATACTCCAATAAAATTTTTTTTTCAGTCTCACTAGCCACATTTCAAGTACTCAGTACCTCTAGGCAGCTAGTGGCTACTGTATTAGCACACATACAGACACTATTTCCATCATCGCAGAAAGTTCTTCTTAAATTTATTTTTTTATTGAAGTATAGTTGGTTTACAGTGTTGTGTCAATTTCTGCTGTACAGCAAGGTGACTCAGATATACATATATATACATTCTTTTTTATATTCTTTTCCATTATGGTTTATCCCCGGATACTGACTACAGTTCCCTATGCTATACAGTAGGACCTTGTTGTTTATTCTATGTGTAATAGTTTGCATCTACTAACCCCAAACTCCCAATCCATCTGTCCCCCACTCCCCATCCCCCTTGGCAATAGACAAGTCTGTTCTCTATGTCTGTGAGTCTGTTTCTGTTTCATAGATAGGTTCATTTGTGCCATATTTTAGATTACATATATAAGTGATGTC
The DNA here is from genome assembly GCF_964165515.1 of Mesoplodon bidens. NCBI lineage: Eukaryota > Metazoa > Chordata > Mammalia > Artiodactyla > Ziphiidae > Mesoplodon > Mesoplodon bidens. The sequence goes on from NC_138170.1 coordinate 29,592,141, forward strand.
GTATGATATTGCTTTCTCTTTCTAACTTACTTCACTTGGTGTGATAATCTCTAGTTGCATCCATGTTGCTGCAAATGGCTTCTTTTGTTCTTTTTTTATGGCTGAGTAGTATCCCATTGTATATATGTACCACATCTTTATCCATTCATCTGTCGAATCATCACGGAAAGTTCTATCAGCACATTAGAGAATATTGAAGCCCAGTTCCTAGCAGAGCATAAGAACAGCCACCATCAGCACGATCACCATTGTGAACAGCACATTGTTGCCATCACCACAGCTGAAGGATCCAAGTCCTGCTGAAGAAGCAGTGAAAGTTGGGTAGACCATGGAACCCAGAGCTGTACGATGAGGAAGCCCCTACTCCCTCCAGCCCACTCCTCCCAAGCGCCCCAAGCAGAGAGGTTCTAGGACTTGGTAAATCCAGTTCTTGAAGCCAAAAATGGGTAAACCCAATACAGGTGTCCTGCGACTCAGTGTCCCCACTCCCACCCCAGCCCTATGGATTTTCTCCATGTTAAAGGCAAGTTGGTATAAACGTTTTTCTAAAACCATGGTCCCTGGCCCTTGGTCACCTTGGTTCTTGGCCCCCATGTTAAAAATTTTATCTCGGGGCCTGTGCCAAAAGGCGTGGCTAAAAATCAGAGCACTAGCCTCCTGCCAGAGAGAACACCATTGTTTATGAAGACAGTGTCTCTCAAGAGCCTTGAAAATGCTCCCATTCTTTTATTTACATTTTTGGCACTCGTACAGCCCTTCCTCTGTGTCAGGCACGTCACAAGATGTTAACTCATTTAATGCTCATAACTCTCTGAGGTAAGTTTTATTACTATCACGTTTTAAGGACGCAGAATGAGCTCCACAGAGAGGTTGAGTAACTTGCTCAAGATCACACAGGCATTACGCGGGGAATGGGATTCAAACGAATGACAGTTTGGCTCCACAGTCTGTACCATGTTGTGCCCACTTGCGGGATCCTGTCCTGAGGAAGTAATCTCAAATGCAAACAAAATGTGTGCACGAAGATAATCCCCTGGCATTGTTTATGATATCAAAATTGGATACAGCCTAAACGGTAAGGGTTCAGTGAAGCAACTCGTGTATAAATTACTTTGCAACCATTTTAAACAACTTCTGCAGTTTTCTAATGACAGAGTAAAATGGTGAAGAGATGTTAAATGAGAAATGGATGCAAAATCGTATTTTTTAAAAACCTTAACTATGTTAAAAACTACATAGAAGTAGTCCAGAAGAACTCCTTGTCAATCAGACTGCCAGTTGAGGTGGTAGGGTGTGCAACAATGTGGACTTTTCTTTGTCTTTCTGTTCTATTAGATTGTGATGTATGTTCTTTCCAATTTGCTTAGAAACATTCTTTCTCTAGTTGGAGAACATTTTCCTTAAGGAAAAACAAAAACACTTATAAGAGCACAGCTCTACATGCATTATCCTATTTCTTTAAAATTTTAAAAGGCACTGTGAACCAGGTACAAAAGGGACTTAGGGGAAAAACTGAGCAACTGGACAGGACTAGAAGGTCTGAAGACCCTCAGCAGAGGAGAGAGAAAGGCATATCATTGATCATTTAATTCTTGTTAAAATGAGGAGGCCTAAGCCACAAAGTTTGCTCCTAAGAAAAGCACCAAAGCAACCTCCAAACTGAATCAGTAACAAAAATGAGAAGGTCTCAGGGACTCGCCTGGCTGGAGCCCCATTGCCTTTCATCTTCAGCCACGGTGGCTCCTGCAGCTCAGACAAGCTCCTTGCCCATCCTGTGCTACACTCTTTCCTTTCTTTCTTCAGTACTTCTTTCTTTTTTATTCTTATCTGGGGGAAACAGCTTACATGTGATTCCAGAGCCTCATTTTCAGAATTATGAAGACAAAATCAGCATTCCAGAGTCCTGTGTTTGACGATATCCACTCTCGACAGATAAAATTGAATGGTCAAATGTTATAAGAAAATGTTCAGGCTTACACATGTGCCATTCCCCTTCGTGATAGAAAAATTCCTATTTTGCTCAGACTCCTTTCTTAAACAGAGGTGCTGCATCTCCCATTTCTCCTGCACCTGAATGAGAGGGCCCACTGTACAGCTCCCACCCTGGGGAAATGCCCAGAGAGAGACGGGCAAGAGAGGAAGGAGAAGGGGGAGGGGCAGATTTTGAATTGTTGGTTCTTGATTCTGTGTCCTTAAATGACCTTCTACCTCAGTGGTTCTCAGGCCTGGTCACACATTAGAGTCACTTGGGTGCCCAGACCAATTGGATGGGCATCTCCAAGGGTATGACCATGGCCCCGGCAGTCTCCAAAGCTTCCCAGGTGATACAGCCAGGTGGGAAGCAGTGCCTACCTGAGGTAGGGACAGCAGCTGAGTCAAGCGTGATTCATTTGTGACCAGGTGAGGTGACTTTTCCCCTCGTTGTGTGACTTATGCTAAATTAATTGTGTAATTAAGTCTAATATTAGTAGAAGCTTGGGAAATTTTTTTAAATGTATGTCACCAAACCTTTTCTTGCTCCCCCCCTAGTAAGGAGCAACTGAGAAGCATCCCTGTATTACAGTCGACTGGGGAGAAGAAAGGACCTCCCTCCACCCCAAGGCCAGAAAGTCTAAATTGTGTTCTCAACTTTGACTACCCATTGGAATCATCTGGGAGCTTTAAAAATGCTGATGCCCAGGCCTTACTCCCAGGGATTCTGATTTAGTTGGCCTGGGCTGTGGCCTGGACATCAGGATTTTTTCAAGCTCCCCAGGCCATTCCAATGGGCAGCCAGTGTTGATTTCACTGCTAAACCTTCACGGTGGCTTTCAACTCGGGCTTCATCAGAATACCTTCGGCCTTTTCTTTAAGACACCCGGGCCCCATTTTCAGAGAGATTTTGATCTGGGAGGTCCTGGGAGAAGCTCAAGTATCTGGACCACAGGCTGTTCTGCCTCCCAGCTGCAGTTGGGCTGCTTGGTGCTAAGACTTGCTCTTCTTGGAGCTCACCTAGGCCATGACCTGGAGTCTCGTGTATTAGGCAGCAACCCAGGAGCTCCCCATGCCTCACTGGGGAAGTTTTCATTCAGAAGCAAGCTGAGCTCCCTAACTCAATGAGACTGGGGTTTGAGTGTTTACAGCTGTGACACTAAGGGGACAGAGGCATTCTTTTTGGCATGAAGACTTTCCTAATGGGAAAGACCTCTGCCGGGGCAGTACTGAGGCCAGGCTGGTTGTAAAGGGCCCAGAACACACATGGCAGGAAGAACATGGAAAGTCAGCAAAATGTGACCCAGCCTAGAGGGTTATCTTCCCTAGTGAGTTAAGACGGCACTGTTTGGGGGCATCTTTGCAACTTGCTACACCCACAGCAGGAAGACCTCTTTATGGGGCAATCAGCCACCGCTCTTCCTTTTTGCTGTGCAGTTTGTGAGTTTGCCATTGAATCACTATCCCAGAGTAGTATCTTCTGGATTAATTTGCATTACCCGAGAAAGATCTCCTTCACAGTTGAGATCCTTAGGTTTTTAACTCCCGAATCTGCCCGCCCCCATCTGTAAAACAAGGTAAACAGCAGCCCAGACCTCACATGCAGTAGTCATTGTTGGGATTAACAGAGATAGTTCATGTAGAGGTTTAACATAGCCTTCGTTGATAAGGTAATGTAATTAGCACTAAGCTCCCACTATTTTATTTAAATGGGATTTCTTAGAGTCCCCAGCATTGATTTGTTAATTCATGGGGTTTCCAGAACAAAGCAGTTGAGGAGGTGTTAGAATCCTCCTCTCCCAGGGCCTGCAGGTTAGAGTAGGAACATCTCTAGCTGGGTGCAATTGCCTCCTAGGGTGCTCTTCCTATAGCCTGGACCTTTCACGAATAGCTGTGTAAATCCTCATCACACTACCCTTCCCTAGGAGGAAGCAGACTAACACCCAGCTACAGAGAAGTCTCATTGGCTTGACTGCAACTCCTGGTTAGACATCTAACAATCCATCCCAAAGCCCAGGCTCCCCAACCCTCTTCTGTTCTATGGTTCACCAGAGATTTTATAGAGCTAGGTCTTGCCTGCAGGAGCCTGGAGGCTGGCCTAAAGTGAGGCTGGTGGGAGAGGCAGTCAGAGAGGTGGGCATAGTCCTAAGGGCCTTCAGAGAAGGAGAGGCTAGGGAGATCCATAGAAAGAGCTATGGAAAATGGATGGATGGATGACTGGGCAAATGAATGAGTGAGTCTTTAAATTATATCTTCTTGGAGAATGTGGTCTTTGAGATGGAGTTTGAGGAAGAAAGTGAGGAATAATATTCCAGGCAGAGAAGGTGGCAGGAGCTGAGATGGGCAAGGGGAAGGTAGTCATTCATTCATTCATTCATTCACAGGCCAACATTTCCTGAGTGCCTATGTGCTAGGCACTAGTTTAGTTGACATTGGGGGTGGGGGGACTTCTTGGGTTGGCTGAAACTTAGGTGACTGGAGATAAAGTAGAGGGGGTGGATTAGGGTCCTGCAGATAAGGAGTGTTGGATACCAAATGGAGTAAGCCCGCAACCCAGGTGGGAGCCATCCGGGTGCAGGGTGAATATTCAGGATGGGTTGGAGGAGGGACCCTGTGCAGGATTCACTGTAGACACCCACAGCTTCAGTTTGTGTATCACCTGTGCCTATTGCTTATCGCCTCTCAGTCTCAAGTTCAGTCCACCGTCAGCTTCCCCCCTAGTGGGAAGGGGCCAGCGCCTTGTTTTCTCCCCAGCCTACAGGCTGAGCTGTTCCCTGAATTTGCCCTCAAAATGATTTTGTTATTAAGACCAAACAAAAGCAAACTTGCCCCTGTTTCCTAGCCCCCAGTCATCGCCCTCCTAGCCAAAGTCTGTGAGAGTCTGTGTTCTTATTCACACGTCTGTGGTCCAGATCCTTTTTCAAACAACGTCTTCTTGCCAGAGCTCCTGCATCTTCCTCCTCTCTGGAGCCTGCTCTCTCCTCCTCGGGTCTGTAGAGAACTCTGCATGGCATTTTCCATCCCAGTTGGCCCTCCCCAGCTTCCTTACTAACTGAAGACTGCAAACCCTTTGCACCCTTGTTGAACCTAAAACCTCAAATCTCCTTTACACTTTCAAGATTGGAGGCTAAACCAAAAGCCAGATTTAATCAAGAGCTGAATCTGCGGCATTCTCATCACAATCCCAAGATAGTATGCAGGGGCAGCAGCCCTGCTGAGTGAGCAAGAACCCGGACCCTGGGGTCAGCAGACCTGGGAATGGATTTCTCTCTCTTCCCTGGCAGGGTGGGCACAGGCAAGTGACTTGACTTTTCTGTGCAAAGACTAAATGAGAAAACATGTGTCAAATGTCAACTAACCTCTAACAGAAAAGCAAGTTCAGACAAAAGAATTCAAACTAAAGAATATCTTTAAAGGAGGTACGTAACAGTTGGGCTTTGGGATAAAGAACACCAATGAGAGACTTTTCCATTAAGCAGCATTAAAGACAGAAGCTATATGTTCTGGTATCCCAGGTTGTAGCCTTAATTAAGCAGCCATTTTTGCAGTATCTCCTGTTTGCCATAACCTTAAACCCATACAGTACCTGAAAATGATTCAATTTGTGCTAGCATTGAGCAAAACCTGTACTCCAGGAAAATGCACTATATTTGTCCTGTGACTCCTTCTGGCATGTGGGGTCTGGCAGCCCGGGAGCCCAGGTTTAAGGGAATCACAAATGCAACGCCCCTGGGGCTGGCCCTGCACGAGAGCAGGCATACCAGGACCCTTAATCCCCCTTCATTTTCCTTGCCTTTCCAAAGCCTTTTAATCTAAAAGTGAAGGTGACAGTCTGGCTATTTCATCAAAAGGTAGACTCTTTAAAAAAATGTTTAACTATCATTGTCCTGTCCAAAGGGTGGTGGGGAGGGACAAAAACCTTTAAATCCAGTGTGATGTTTGGTGCAAGACTGCCCCTCAAGGAAGTCCCCTGTGGGAAGGAAGCTATTCCACCTGAGAAGGCAGTGGTGATCAAACATTTTTATTACAATAAAAAAGTCACCCCAGACAAAGGGACCTGTGTGTAAGCTAAGTGTCTTCTACTGAGAAGAATCATATGCTTGGCGGGAAAAAAAAAGGGGGGCCTGCATCAGAAAATGACCATCGCTTCCTTATGCCTAGAACATGTCCTGAGAAATCACCATGCAAGAACCCCTTGTGGCCCCAGCCAGAATCTGGGTGGGGGGAGTTTTAGCATAGGTGAGGGCTACGTGGAAGAAGCAGCTTCAGCCATCAGCTCTTAGGAGGAGGCCGCTACGGAAATGATTGATGCCAAAGAGTCTCTGAATAGTAGCAATACAAGTAATACTATCCCCTCGTGTTGGTATTGCCCCTTACAGGCTACATGCATGTTCATAAACATGCATCGTTTTGTGCCCTTACTAATCCTCTAGCGGAGAGAGGCCAGCTGTGATTACCAGATAGTGGTGCTGGCCTCGAGTCCAGTACACGCCCCACCTGGTAGATGTCTGCAGAACTAATTAAACTTGATGAAGAAGATAAAAAAGCAAACCACAGTCTTTGTCTCCTGCTGGTTTAGCATGTTGTCTTTCTCTCATCACTAGGAATTCTGAGTAGACACATTTAGTTTAAAAATAACCTGGATTTTTATGAACTGCCAAAATGAGCTTCATGTCTTGGACACACTTACCGCCCTCCTCACTCCCCCGGGATTTGGCACGGTTACCGTAATAACGAAGTGCCTCAGCAGCACCTTCCCCTCAGATGATAAGCTGGTGAGTTATCCCTTGTTCTCCAAACAAGAGGAGCCTGTGCAGGGGAGTAGGAGAAATTCTGCTGATGCCTTTGCCTCCAATAGCAAAGGCTGGAGGGGCCCCTTTGGGCTTTTCCCCTCCGGCCCAGCCTTCCTGGGGAGTGGGGAGAATGCGACTTCTGCCTGGAGAGCACGCTGATGTTCCTGTCTTCCTCAGCTGCCACTCTGGGTACGTCGGTGCACGCTGTGAACACGCGGACCTCCTGGCCGTGGTGGCCGCCAGCCAGAAGAAGCAGGCCATTACCGCCTTGGTGGTGGTCTCCATCGTGGCCCTGACCATCCTCATCATCACGTGTGTGCTGATACAGTGAGTCTTTGCTACCCCTGAGGCCAGGACCCCCACCTGCAGGCCCTCCCGGGGCCATAACAGGGCCACCATGACAGTTTACTGCTGTGATGTCTGATTAGTGTTAGCAAAGCAAAGAGGAACTTTGGTGACAGCCAAGTTGTGTGAAAGGCACACATCCTGGCAGGTCTGCACCACACATCCTGGGAGGTGCCCCATTGGAAGCAGAGCCAAAGGTGCTGTCTCTCTGCCGTGGGCTTGGAGCCTTCACCATCATGATGGGGATGTGCGGGGGTTCCAGAGGGAACTAGAAACGGCTCCCAGCCTCCCGTGGGCAGTAGCGGCCTCGCTTCCTCTCCACAGAAGGCACTTCGCGAATCGTAAAGCTACTGTTGCTGTTATGACAGGCTTCCCCCTTTCTCTACTTCTCTGCCCTCTTCCTCCTCCTCCGAAACTCAGTCTCTGCCTGGCATCTTCCAGGAAGCCTTCCTGAGCCCTAGACCAACCGAGCCCTTTTCCCGGTGTTTCTTAGCCTCCTTTGCTTGCCCATATCTCCCGACTGGACTGCTCTTCAAAGGGAGAGACCCTAGGGCTGTATTTCCAGCATCTGGCCAGATTTATTCCCTGGAAATATCTGGAGACCTCTTAAGTCACAGAGCAAGCCCTCAGAGTATGCTACCTAATTGGACACACACAAGAAATCGACAGACTGGCCAAAGGCTGCGGTTAGCTCAGCGTAGAGTAGCTCATGGTGGAAACAGTAAGTAGACAGGCCCCTCTAGCCAGGCCTGGAGGAAGCAGTGCGTGTTCCCGCAGGAAGCCAGGCTTGAGCCCTCTGGGGTTGCCTGGGTTTTGGACAGATAAATAAGAGTCTCCGTCCCGTTTGTTTATTGGCTGTTGCTGTTGGAGCATCTAAAGCACACACTCCTGGTTCTGGGAATGAATGGGGTGCCCCTAGAGCCCCAGCTTGTTGACAGTAGCCGCAGCCCACTCACATCCTCCTGGATCAAGCCAGTGTTAAGGGTGAGGAATGAAGTCTCAGCTGGGCTGTTCTACTCCCATGTGTCTTGGGAAAACATGTTTGCAGGTTGGGGCATAGCTCAGGTTCTGCTACTTGTGAAGACCCCCTGGGGAAGCAGGAGCAACCTAATGACCACTAGCCTCGATTCTCATGGCCGGCTGGCTATGTGGGGGCGCCCATCACTCCCACAGTCCTGTTTCTGTGGCCAGGAGTGTCCCAGAGCCGTAGGAACAAGACTCGGTGCCCACGTGGGCCTCCCCAGGGGAAGGGAAAAGCTCATTTTGCCATATTATCTGAAGACAGAAACAACCCAGGGTACCTGGGCAGCCTCTCTGATTCCCAGGGAGGAATTCCCAGGGAGGCGGCCATCCCATTTCTCCTCTGTCCTTTCCAAGCCCATCCTTGCCAGAGATCAAGTTCAGAATCCCTGAGAGACCAAGCCCCCGCCAGACTGCTGGTTGCCGGGGCACGGGGTCCCTCCTGAGTGGCAGAGTTGGTTGGGACCAGCTCATCCCATGCCAGAGGGACCTAGAGGCCTTGATCTCACTGCCCTGGGCCATTCCTGTCTGGGTAGTGACTGAGGCAAGCCCTCCTGGCTAGGTGACAGCAAGACAGCAGTCACTGATAGATCTGGAGTCAAGGCCTAGGTCCCTCTCGCATGGGGTGAGCTGGTCCCAACCCGGACTCTGTGGCTCAGGAGGGACCCGGGCCCGGGAGATTGCTCTGGCCACCCCTGGCAGAATCAGCTTGGGCAGAAATGTCCCAGGGTCCCTTCTCAGCTCTGCTGCCCAAAGACTCAGGGGTTCTAGTAACCCTCCTGGGGCAGTGCGAGAGAGAGGAGCTGGGGTGGGGATCATGAAATGTCACCAGGCTCCAACAGGGAAGCACAGCAACAGGCTTGTTTCCTCATCTGTTTCCAGGCTCATGTCAGCCAGGAGACCCCTCCCAGCCCCAGACACTGGATGTATAGGTTACATATACCTTAGGGTTAGAATGAGTGGAAACAGTCCTCCATGCTATCCCAAGGGAAACAACCATCAGTGTCTGTAGGTAATTAACGTCTTAGTGCTTTCTTTTCTGCCCTTCTCTTGGGTTCTCTGGTTCCTTTTTTGTGCTAACTCTGCAGACTGTTCATTCCTGCCCACAGAGGGAGGCCGGAGCATTCATGGTCCTGATGCTTTAGGACTCTGGGTTTTGGGTTCACTGAGAGGATGAGTTTGCCACGACTAGAGAATGTTAGTCCTCAGAAAAAGATTCGAAGCCACGGAGATGCATGATTTATTCTTCCATTCCTTCCGTGGGTCCATTGCAGCCCACCCACAGTCCCAGCTTTTCTGCTGGCAATTCCTGATGGATGACCCCGTCCCTAGCCCTCCCAGCCCCGGCTAGCCTGAAGTGGTGGCTTTGGCCCAGTTCTGACGGCGGTTCTGAGGCTGCTCCAGCATTTCTGGAGTTACCCAACTGCTGCTTTATGGAGCAAGCAGCCGGTGGGGGACCGGTCCCCTCTATCAGCTGGAGCCAGGTACCTGCCTGCCAGGTTACCCTGCCAGCCCAGAGCAGAGCAGCCGAATGAGGCTGGTCCTCTGGGGTGACCAACAGGTCCTCTCGCAGGTGGCCAGCTCCTGCCCCAAAGGCCACCACCCTGCAAAGCCCTCAGCCCCCTGCTGTGTCTCTCCCTCCGGATGCCCCATGGGAAGGCTGGGTTAGAGCCCAGAGCTGCCCAGCAGGCTCCTCGGGCAGACGCTGCACCAGCTGGGCACCCCTGCCAGGCTTCTGCCAAGACCGTGTTCTCTGCACCTTTGCAGCTGCTGCCAGGTCCGAAAACACTGTGAATGGTGCCGGGCCCTCATCTGCCGGCACGAGAAGCCCAGTGCCCTCCTGAAGGGAAGGACTGCTTGCTGCCACTCAGAAACAGGTAAGAGGGCTGCCTCAAGGAAAGGCCTTTTTCCCTCGGGAGACACTACTGGGTAGAGAAAAGGACCACCTTCTCCAGGTCAGGGCAGAAGTTCTTAGAGGATGAAGCAGAAAGAAGGGAGAAAAAGAAGAGGATATTCATCCTACTGAGTCAGGTTTAGTTTATTCTAATGTGTGTTTTACTCAGAAGGGAGCTCTTTTATCCTTACTGGTGACGGTGTGACCTTTAACAAGTAACTTAACCTCTCTGAGCCTTGGTTTTCTTGTTAAAAAGATGTTGTGCAAATTGAATAAGTACTGATATAAAGTACCTAGTGTGTCACAGACTGTAGACATTCAACAGATGTTCATTCTCTTTCCCTTGAGAAATCACCTCCCCTTTCCCCTCTGTGAAATGAGAGATTTGGCCTGTAGAAGGTCTTGAAGGACTCTAAACTCTTAGAATCCTGTGATCTTCATTCAGTTTACCATTGTTGCTTGAATATTTTCTCCAACATCCACAAAAAAGATTGGACATCTGGATATGAGGCCAAACTCACATCTCAGGAACCCTCATCCGAGCATCCCTTGCTCAGGGCTCCTTGAGTCAAATAGCAAATATATCCAGACAGGCTCTGAAAAGTCTCACATGAACAAGTTTCTGGAACGCTGGGCTGACCCACAAAGCCTGTCAGAAACTTAGAGTTCCTTTTTAGGAAGTAGTGGATCAGGAGACAATCACCCCAGACTCGTCCACCTGGGGGTGTCCTTCTCTAGTAAACAGTCAGCATTCCAGACGAGATCGGGCGCGTTCAGAGTGGTATGGCTGTAGCACAGTCAGCATTCCAGAAGCTCACGGTTGCATGGAGAAGACAGGAAGAAAAGCGCCTGGGAAGCTGGAATGCTGCCATGTTCATTAGGCCTCCTGGTGATCTGACCTGGAGGGAACTGAAGGCCCTGGAGCGCCGTTCACTTGGTCTTCATTTCAAGAGCCATGGTAATTGTGCATGAGCAGCTCTTTTGATTTAGGAAGGTGCTGATACATTAATCCTCACGATAGCCTTAAGGGGGAGGGTGTGGGTAAACTGAGTCTGCCAAAGGCCTGCATGGGTGCCTCCCTGAGTCCCTGGGGGAGCTAGGATGAGACCCAAGTCCTCTGAAGGCCCCACTCACATCTCCACTACCTCAGGGGACCATCCATTGAGCTAATGAAGATAAATATTTTTGTTTTGTCTTTTAGCACCAATAGGAAAACTGTGTATGCCTTTTAAAGAAAATTTGTAGTAGATTTTGTGCAATCGGTCTGCACCTCGGCAGAGTCATTTAGGATAGAGTAAATTTCTTGTTAATGCCACTTCTTCCCTACCCACATTTGAGAGAATGTTAGCTTTGAACCTGGGGATGGATCTGGCCTTCCAGAGATGGCCACCAAGGCTGACGCCCCTCTCCTTGAGTTGACAGGTACCTTCCCACCTCCAGAGGAACCATGGGAGGGGCCAGAGCAGGAAGATGTCCAGGCTGGGCTGGACTCAGGAGCTCCTGGGGAATGGGTACACGCTGCCTCCCCATGACAGGCACAGAGGATACCCTCAGGGCCCACCCATTGAGCAACAAGGGGGTCCATTCTTATATAGCCTCGGGGGAAGCCATTCTGCTGCCAGAGCCCTGACCAGCTCATGAGCTGCCCACTAAGCCACCCCTGATGAGGGAACTGGCCGCAGACGAGGTTGAATCACCTCCAGTTGAATGAAGGCCCTCATGACAGCGCACATCCCCATTCTCTTGTTTCCTTTGGCGCCAAAAGCGCAGTTTCAGGAGCTTCTGCCCCTGAGGTTGAACCAGCAGAAGGTGGACTTGTCCGCCCAAAAGAACCTGGTGACTTTGGCTGGTGCATCCCCAAGTTTCTGTCCGAAGCCAGTTTTCCCAGCCTGGCTGGGGTCTGGCCTGCAGAGCTTAACCTGTTTTTCCTTCTTTCCAGTGGTCTGAAGAGCCCAGAGGAGGAGTTCTGCCAAATGGCCTGTGGCAGCCTGAGAAAGAAAGGGCTTCTTGAGGATGGCACGGCGAGGGCTGCCTGGGACGGGCCAGCAGACCTTTCCTACTCTGCCCGCCCTCGCCTGTGTGGGCTTTTTGTCTTTTGTGGGCCTTCATTCAAAACTCTGTCCACAACTCTGTCTGCTTGGGGTTATCCAGTGTGACCTGGAGAAGAAATAAGTGGACCACAGTCTAAAGACTGGTCAGAAATGAACGGCATGGGGTGGACCTCCTGTTTACCTAATGAGGTGTGTGCGTTGGCATCTGCGTCCAGGTGTGTGTAGGTGTGTTCTGCCAGTCACGGATGCCAGGCTGTGCTTTTTTTAATGGGCCCATCTCCCCACAACGGTCTCCATCCTGCCTGACACTGGAGATTCCTATAGTTGCTACAGTTTTTTTCTTACCGCTTATGGGCGAAGAAGGTGGACAAAGGCATAACTGCTTTTTGCTACGTGAAGACACCAGTGTAAGAGGAGCCATGTCTGTCCTCTGTCCACAAAACCCTCAACCAGCCCGATATCTTCCACAGACACATGATGTTGAAGACCTTCCCGAGCTGTTGCCACCCTCAGAGATAACTTCTTATTTATTAGATGGATGATGGTGTTATTTTTAATCTCAAGTCAATGTAAAAAGCACAAAACCCTTTCAGACGTCTACATTAATGATGTATGTATTGCTGGCCAAAAAGTTAGACTGATTAGAAATGTCTGGTCTCTTTGGAACAGCTGAAGCTTGGGAAAAACCACCAGGATAGGTGGAGATGGAAGCAGAGGATGAGTTGCTGATGGGAGCAAAGATTGGGGTTCAGAGGTCATGCCATTTAATACGCAAAACTAGTAAATGCCCCAGGATACATTCCTGTTGAAAAGTTAGCAAATCTAGCAGTGGAGATCTGGCATCTTGTCAAGGAAGAGGAAGAATGCCTGTGTGTGCCTCTACATGGGGGAAACACAGGCTACCCCGCTCTGTTATTCAACATACTAACTGTCTAGTGGGCCCTCTGAGAATCTGTTTAGAAATAGAGCATTAACAGAGGGCCGCGGGCATTTGGGGCTGCATCCGTGAGGGGGGACCAGTCACTTATTTTCCATGTTGCTCCTCAGTTGATTTGTTGTTTTATTTTGAAAGGGAGAAATTGAACTTTCCTATTTATTTTTAAGCATTAGGAGAAATATTCCAGTGACATTTTTTTTTCTTTTCCATCCAGGATACCTTTTTTTTTTTTTTTTTTAACAAAATCTCTAACAAGCCATCTCCACCGTGTGGGTCTCACTTTTCCCTCAGGGAAGGAGAAATTGTCCTCCTGGGTGCTTTCCAACCCAGTGGGTCTGCCTGTGGGAAATTTCAGTTCCCTCCAACTGCATGGTGGGAGCTCATCCCTAGGAATTGTCACTCAAATTTGGAAACGGGAAAACAATGAAATAATATGTAGACTCCATATGTGAGGGAACTCTTATTCACTAATATTTGAAAAATGGAAGATTTCTACCTATTAACCCTTCAGTGCCTGTAGCGCCTCACATCGTGAAAGGGACCTTTAAAATATGTCAAGTTGGCTTGAAGTTCCTACCAGGTCATTTTGTCTTCCTCGAATTCTTCTGCCCCAGTATGTCTACTTCAGTGAATTTTCTCTGTATTTCTTACAGTTGAGACAATTATAGGACACGTCTCTTAATTCTGGCACTTTCATTGAATGATGCAGCACCCAAAGCGCCCGTAGCAGAAATGGGATCCGTTCGCCAGCAGTGTAACTGACCACAGCTCCCGGGCTTTAGTCATAAAAGAAAATACGCCTAAGTTTGCATTCCTTAGGCTGGTCCTACAGCAGCAGATCTGTGGGCTGAGGCTTGACCATAGGAGACCAATGCAGTTGACACTGGTTTGTGGACCCCAGTTTGCACTCACTTTTCTTATCAGGCTCTACTGAAAGTCTGACTCCGGTTCAGAGAGACTAATGAAAGTGGAGTAGCATCACTTGTTTTTAACTTGATCACATTTTTACTTTAGGACAATCTTGACTCAGTCTTTTAGAGACTATTTGAGGTCTGGTTGCCTTTAAAGAGTATGAACTGATTTTGAGAATGTCTTGTGGGGCTTTGTTCACCTACTGAGTGGGAAGATCAGTGTCCAGTCTTTAGGTGTCCAAGAGCCTTTGCAGAGGGGTGAGAATATAAGGATGGAAGCAGAGGGAACCCTCTTTGTTCCCTGTGGGGACCTCATATTTAGGGTCTGTGAATGCTCCAGTCCAGCAAGTCATGGCTGCCAGTGCCCCCTTCCTTGTGCCTGTACAACCATGCAGTGAATGGGCTCAAATGTGTGCCATCCTAGAAGTACCTCTCAAAACAGTCCTCTGTAAACCAGCAGGTCTGAAGAGAGTTGGAAGCAGAGGTGGGGTCAAGGCAGGCCTGGTTGGACCTTTTTCCATGCTCCAGGATATGAGAACCTTGCTGCTTTAGTGATTTCTCTCTTAGAAATCAGATGACCAACAAGCATTGGATTCCTATGCCATTAATGGCATTGGTACTTCTTTGGCATTGGTTAGCTGTAAAAACGCCCCCTTTTCAGGTTAAACATCATCTCCTAATCCATCTCCGTAGGTTCCCCATGTTTCCTTGCTTTTTAGAAAGCCAAGTTCATTACGATCAGAGAATCATTCCCAAGATCTGACCTGGTAAGCAGCCACACACCTGGGGGCAGGGAACACAGCCGTTTCCAATGTCTGTCTCAGGAGAAATGTAAAGCCCCCGTTTAAAAAAAAGCGGGGAGGGGGTGCTTCCAAACCTTTTGTGGGGCCTGGATTTTCCCACTGCTCTACAGGCTGCGACTTCTTTAAGCATACCGGCGGGAAACGTCTTCTGCTAATGAAAGGAGAGACAGCAGCCAGTCCTGATCTGGAAGACGCATCTGGATACACATGCCACCAAGCACGATATGAGTTGGCTGTTGTGTGCCAGCGGAGAAGGGGGGCAGAATGTCCCCAGAGTCTCTCTGCCATGAAAGGAGACGGCGGGATTGACATTCCCCCACCCATATTGATGAGGGAGGAGGTGTGCTTCCAGAGCTTCTTGGGAACCTGGTCTGTGCAGGTGGACAAAGTGTCTGGCATCTTCAGGTTTCCCAGGTCTGGGCTGCCTCGATGCACAAGAACCGCTGGCTATGGCTACTCTTCCAGGCAGTTTTGGCAGGAACAGTGCTCAGGAGACCTCAACCCCTTAGTAGGATCTGGGCTTTGATTCCTCCCAACCTGCTCAGCTGAGGAGGGGTCAGGGGATGATTCAAAAGCCCAGGACCGAGGGGGGCATCACAGAAACAAGATGAACACCATGTTTGTTCTTAGTGTTCTAACATAAGACCTGTTCTCTGGAGCCACTGATTTTACCAGGCTTTCTAAAACATCTCACGGCAAACACACACATAGTACTGAACGCAGCCCCTCTTCCTAGTGTAATAATTTACTGAAGTGTTCGACTTCTCATTATCTTATTATAACAAACCTGATGCTTTTTTTTTTAGAACTTGTTACTCTGACTTCTGTATATGTTGCACTGAAAAGGTTAATATTTAATGTTTTAATTTATTTTGTGTGGTAAGTTAATTTTGATTTCTGTAATGCGTTAATGGGATTAGCAGTTCTTTAATGTCTGAATTGTACTTATTTAAAGAGTAGTGAGCAATGTAAAATGCAGTTGTGTTTTTCAGTAATGTGTATTGTTGTTCAGTTGTACTGTACCTTGTCTGGAAGGATGAAGGAATGAACTCTTTTTTTTCCCTAAATCAAGACTAGAGCTTTTCTTTCATGAGATTGGGAGATGGCTGAAGCACATTTAAGATTTTTCTCTGCAAATGTGAACGATGAGAAAAAACTAGATGCTCTTTTGCAAAATGTGGGAATCCTAAAATTAACTTTAGTTGATCCCTGTCTGCTTGTAAAAACCAAATTCCCTGAAGTTCTTCTTAATATATGAGTATTTCATTTACTATGTGTCCAACAATACACTAACTAGTGTGAAAGACAAGATGAAACATGCAATCCCTGCCCCAAAGGAATCAAAATCTGGCTGAGACTGACTGACATGCAGAAAATAATTCCAGACTAATTCCAGCCAAAATACAAATAACGCCCGAAATTCTAAGGTAGAGAGTATGTGTTAACAGCTATGATTCTCCAAGTGTGGTCCCCAGACCAGCAGTATCAGCATCACCTGGGAACTTCTTAGGAATGCAGATTTTCAGGCCCCACCCCAAACCTATTAAAACTCTCGAGATGCCCCATGCCCCCTCCACCTTCCAGATGATTCTGATACATGCTCAAGTTCGAGAATCACTGTGCTATAGGACTCAGTGAAGCGCAAATTCATGTGTGGCTACAGTTTTTAGGAAAGGCTGTCTAGAGGCTTTTCAGAGGAAACGAAACTTAACACAATTTACCTCTTAGTGTTCAAAGTTAATGGCCATCAGACAGTATGGTGTTGAAGTAAGGCCTGCATTTATCTGGATCTTCTCTCCTCAGCCTAGTTAAAGAGAAAAACAGGCCTGTCCATCTCCTACCACACCCCGAGTCCCCACGGCTCAGCTTCTAACTGTAAGGAATTGTTCTAAAACTACCAACCCAATTCTTGCAAGCCTCACTGCCCTTGAATTCCCATGGTTAACCCTCTTCCCTTCCAACCCATGTGTGGACCTCGCACGTGAAAAGTAAGAGGGGCACGTAGAGAAGCAGCAGAGAGCAAAGTAGCTGCTGTACAGAGTGAGATCTTGGTCCCAAGGAAAGTTCAGCTCTTTGTAGTGAGGGGAGGGTGTGTGGAGCCCGTTGTCCAGGCCTCAAAGGGCTTGGGGTTGGCCTAACCTACAGGGAGACAGTGATCCAGGCAGCACCTTATTCTGAGTGCCCTGGTCTGGTATCTGTCCCTCAGCAGAGCCTTTACTCACCTCTGGGGAGAGGGAGGGAGAGACCTCTACCCATACTCAGGGCCCCCCTGGTGACCTTAGTCAGTCTTCAGGGACATCTCCAGGCCCGATTTCTAAACCACTGGATTCTCTACTTGCCCCCTTCCTTCTCTTCCTCCCTGATGTCCAAGCCCTCCTGCCAAGACTGCCTCTGCCATTACCGGTGTCTAGTAGCCGTTCAGGTGCACTGGACTGTCTGCGGTGGTAGGGGAGGACCCATCCAGGAAAAAGCCCCCATGAACTTGGAATCAGCCAGACCTTCCCTCATTTATCCAGGTGACTTGCAGTTGCCAGCTTGAATCCATGGTCTGGATCATTAGGGCCCAGTCTTTGGGGATGCTGTTGGCCCACACCAGACCCCTGTTTTGCCTGGCTGCTGTATGCCCTGACTCCTGCCTGGCCCGGCCTTGGGGTGTGACCTAGCCTTGCCTCCCCTCTAGCTCGGAGCTCCTTGCCCAGCAGCAGCCTGGAATGCTAGCCCCAGCGCTCTTTCCCCCTCTCCTGAAACTCCCTCTTCCACACTGGCCGTCCACAGGACTTGCTCTGCAGGCCCTGAGCTTTCTGCCTCTGCCTTTCACCTCCAGAAACAGGAAATGCCCATGGTCACACACCCCTGGGTCGAGCAATGCCTTTTCCACCAAGCTAGTGTCTCTCACCCCAGATCAATTGAATTCTAGAATCTGTAGGAGTGGAGCTTGAGCATCTTTTAAAAATCTCTCCCCGTGATTATAATCCAATCCCTACTGCCCTCTGGAATATGCCAAGCCCCAGGGAGCACGTGGCACAGGAGAGGTTTGATGCCTGGAGCTGAGATACCCATCCAGGGCATCCCTCCCTAGTCCATGGTTAAGTATCCCTTAATATCCAGCAGATGTTAGCCCTGGGGAAACAGGGAGGCTTGGACCTCCTTTCAAGTGGGATCATCTAAAGCAAAGAAGTGAGATAACACCTGTGGGAACAGGGCCCCCTGAGGAGTACCATGTGTCTGATGCTTGAGGTTATGCACGACTGGGCAATGGCTTTTCAGGAGCCAAATTTTGCAATTGGGAATGAAAATGTGGTGACATTGATACTGAAGAGTAAACAGGAGAGGGAAAAAATCCTTTCTCCAGGGATATTTACCTCAATGGAAGCTTCAGGCCCTGATGTGCAGCTGAACAGGTGCCCTAGGACGGGAGGAGCCCCTGCTGCCATGAAGTCCTCCAGGACAAGTCCAAGTCTGGCAGAGGAGCCCCTCTCAGGGGGGTCAGGGGAGTGGAGTTGAGAACTGGGCAAGGGAACAGCTCCACTCCCTGGGCTGGTCTGCCCTGCCTGTTCGAGGGAAGGATTCCTCGGGTGTAGAAATGTGACATCCCAGAAGGACTGTGCTGTAAAGAGCTGGCATCATTTAAACCTTGTCCCACCAGGGCAGAGCACGCAGCGGCACCGTCCCCTGCAGCATGGCGCTCCCACCTGCCTTTGTAAAAGAAGCCCCCAAACAGAGCACAGGGGCTCCGGGTCCCCGTGGTGGAAGGAGGCCCGGAGGTGAAGACCTAGGCTTGGCTACAGCCCTGCTTTTGGCTGTGTCACCCTAGGGTGGTACTAATTCTTTCTGAACCTCCAGTCCCTGCCTATTTAGCTCCTGCCCGTT
The DNA here is from genome assembly GCF_964165515.1 of Mesoplodon bidens. Classification (NCBI taxonomy): domain Eukaryota; kingdom Metazoa; phylum Chordata; class Mammalia; order Artiodactyla; family Ziphiidae; genus Mesoplodon; species Mesoplodon bidens. The sequence continues at coordinate 29,610,736 of NC_138170.1, forward strand.
TAGCTCAGGGAGCTGTTGAGGTAAAACTTATAAACTCCCACTTGCTCAGCCTGATTCTTGGAATAAAAAAAATCTAGTGCTGGGGACTTCCCTGCTGGCGCAGTGGTTGAGAGTCCACCTGCCGATGCAGGGGATACGGGTTCGTGCCCCAGTCCAGGAAGATCCCACATGCCGCGAAGCGGCTGGGCCCGTGAGCCATGGCCACTGAGCCTGCGCGTCCGGAGCCTGTGCTCCACAACGGGAGAGGCCGCAGCGGTGAGAGGCCCGCGTACCGCAAAAAAAAAAAAAAAAAAGCCAAGTAAAAGAAAGCTGGTGTGGCTATACTCACATAAGATAAAGTGTACCACAAGGCACTTCATAATGCTAAAAGGTTACATTTACCAGGAAGATATAAAAACTTAAAATGTGCCATGTGTGTGCCAAATGGCATTGTTTCAAAAACACATAAGGCAAAAATGAACACAGAGTATATAGTGCTCCTAACAGGTAAGGCACTTTCTAGAAAAAAAACATTTATACCCGTGGACATTTATTTAATTTAAAATTGGAAGGAAGATGAGCACACCCTGAAGGTAAACAAAAGTGTGTTATACTCAGAAAAAATGTATACAGTATGTATACAGACTGAGCTACCATGTTTTTTTTTCCCAACCTTTGAAGCAAAAGAAGAAAAGTTAAAGACTCTATGACCACTCTAACCCGGATATTCTCCCCTGCCCTCCTTCCATACCCAATCTGAAAATCTTCCTATTTCCCTCTAGATTATGTGGGGGAGAAAGTAGGGATGCAGGAAAAGACACCAAAACTCTCTGTGAATCTCCCAAAGCCAAGTAGTCTTCTGACCACTCTTCTGCTGCTAATCTTTGCTACAGTGTAGCTTAATGTTATGAGCACAACTTGAAAGTCAGTTTGCCTAAGTTCAAATCCCAGATCTGTCGCTTATTAGCTGTGTGAACTTGGGTAATTTATTTAATATCTGTTCACCTCAGTTTCCTTCACCATAAAATGGGGATACCCTCAGAAGTGATTGCAGAGATTAAATATGTAAATTTTGTAAAGCTTAGAACTGTATCTGGCGCACAGTATAGGCTGTCGTTTTCATCTGCTTCATCCTCTACACTTTGATGGACTGCAATCTTCAATTGGATCAGAAATACATTCCAAACATTCGGTGACCTTCTACCCACTTAAGGAACTGTGGACATAAATATCTCTCAATTGAATATGATTGGTTGATCCATATAGGGTTTAATTATGGCCATATCCAAGCCTTACTCTCTGAATATATACATACAGGTGAACACTAGGTTATTTCCATTCTGGAAAAGAAAGTACAGATGATGTAACTCTAGTAAAGGCATATTGAGAACCCAATTCCAATGCTATGCTCTTTGAGTTGAACTCTGAGCGGTCATAAACACTCTCAAAAGCATTCAACCTGTGACTGGGATGTTTCCTTGAGTGAATATTTGAAATACTGACATGGAATAAAGGGCATATATCAAACACTGGAAGCAATCTTTTTCTCACAAAGCCATTCACTTTTTTCTTTTATTTATTACTTACTTACTTACTTACTTATTTATTTTTGGCTGCGTTGGGTCTTCGTTGCTGCGCGTGTGCTTTCTCTAGTTGCGGCGAGCGGGGGCTACTCTTCGTTACAGTGCACTGCCTTCTCATTGCAGTGGCTTCCCTTGTTGCGGAGCACGGGCTCTAGGCGCATGGGCTTCAGTAGTTGTGGCTCGCAGGCTCTAGAGCGCAGGCTCAGTATTTGTTGCGCAGGGGCTTAGTTATTCCACAGCATGTGGGATCTTCCCCAACCAGGGATCGAACCCACGTCCCCTGCATTGGCAGGTGGATTCTTAACCACTGCACCACAAGGGAAGCCCAGGCCATCCACCTTGAAACAGCAAACTTTAAGGTTGACCCAGAAAGTGTACAATTCACACTCTCTAAAGACAATATACTAAAGCTATAAATAAATCATATGAATTTAAACAGCTACAACAATAACAACAACTTAATGTTTTCATTAAGAAAAGACTCAAATAATTTTGGCCAGGAGACGGATAGATAAATATAAAACTGAAAACTGACTACAAAATAACAAAAACAGATTACATATCAAAATTTATAATCTGTAGCCAGTTGATTCAGAAGTAAAATCATCTTTATTATTTAATTAAATTAACCAAAGAACAAACAAAATAACTAAATGTTCAATTCAATAATTTACAAAAGAACCAACAAAATGCCTAAAGAAAGTAGAAGAAAGAAAACCATAAAGATAAAACCAGGAATAAATAAATCAAAAACAGAAAAACATTCGATTCAGTAAATAAATTCAAGTGTGCTTTCTTTGAACAAACAAATCCAAACAAGAAAAAAAAAACGGTAAAGAAATCCAAAACTCAAAATTCGAAATGATAAAGAATTATAATAACAGATAGTGAGTAAATTTATTTTCAAAGAATGCTAATCATTTATGCTAATGACTTTTAAACCTCCATGAACTGACCAATTTCCTGCTGAAAATATGTCACCAAAAGTGACCCTATGACAAGCAGAAATTTTAACTAGGCAGGCCACTTTATCTAGGGAAAAGTCTGAGAAATATATCTAATATAACCCTCCTTTGCTTAGAAGACTTCAGACCCAATTTAGTTCAGTGTTTATTTTTCTTTCCTTTCCTCTCCTCCCCCTTCCCTCTCCTCACTTCCCCACTTCTCAGACTTCATATAAAAGTTATGTCCCATCACAATAAACAAAAAACAAAAACAAAATTAAAGACCAATATCTCACAAATGTGACTGCAAAAATCTTCAATAAAATACTAGCAAACTGAATTCAGTAACACCCAGTAACATCCAGAAACATGTAAAAAGAATTATAACCATGAGCTAGTGAGATTTATCCCAGGAATACAAGGTTATTTTAATATGTGTAAATAAATTAATGTAATACATTATATCAATAGAATAAAAAATAAAAGCCACGTGATCTTCTCAATAGATGCAGAAATGCTTTTGAAGAACTCCAACAACCTTTCATTATAAAAAACACTCAACAAACTAGGACTAGAAAGAATCTTTCTCAGCCTGATTAAGGACATCTACAAACAGCCCACATTTAACTAATACATACTTATTGGTGAAAGCCTGGGTGCTTACCCCACTAAGATCAGAAACAAGAGAAGGACGTCCACTCTCACAACTTCTATTCAACATTGTACTGCAGGTTTTAGCCAGGGCAATTAGGCAAGAAAAAGGAAGTGATTTCTATTTTCAGATTACATGATCTTGTATATAGAAAATCCTAAGGAATCTACTAAACATATTAGAATCTACTAAAAATATATTAGAACTAATAATTGCATCAAGGTTGCAGGATACAAGATTAATACTTAAAAAACTAATTGTATTTCTATACATTTGCAATTAACAATCCAAAAATGAAATTAAGAAAACAATTCCATTCACAACAGCATCAAAAAGAATAAAATACTGAGGATTAAATTTAACAAAAGAATTACAAGACTTAAACTTGGAAAACTACAAAACACTGCTGAAAGAAATTAAAGAAGACTTAAGTAAAAGAAAAACATCCCATGTCTATGGATTGGAAGACTTAACATTGTTAAGATGGCAATATGCATATATGTGGAGGGAGGAAAAGGACATGTGCCTTGGGGCTATATATAGTCTATACAATACTATCTATTGAGTATAAGCACAATAATATTATTTGCATAAGGTGTTGATCATAATTCTGTGTTATAGCCTTTATTTTTCTTTATTCTTTGATCTGCTACATTAAAATTTCAACAAATAAGAGAAGTTGGTTAGGGACAGACTGTTCAGTCCCATGGTCTCTGCTTCACTTTCCTTGGACTTATTTGATCCTTCAATAATGCTCATCTTGCACCAATAAAAGAGTAAATATGCTTTGTGTTTCATAAAAAAAAAAAAGATGGCAGTATACCCCAAATCGATCTACAGACTCAAAGCAATCCCTCTCTGAATCTCAGCTGACTTCTTTATAGAAACTGATGAGTTGATTCTAAAATTCATATGGAATTGCCAGCAACGTAGAGTAGCTAAAACAAAGGAGAACAAAGTAAGAGGACTCATAGTTCCTGATTTCAAAACTTACAACAAAGCAATGGTAATCAAGGCAGTGTGGCATTGGCACAAGGGAGAATTGACCTAAGAATAGATTAATGGGAATAGAATTGAAAGTCCATAAATAAAGCCATACATCTATGGCTAACTGATCTTAGACAAGGGTGCCAAGACAATGCAATTGAGAAAGAACAGTCTTTTCAACAAATGGATGTCCACTAGCAAATGAATGAAGTTGGACCCCTATCTCACACCATATATAACAACTAATTCAAAACAGATCATAGACCTAAAGAACTAAAACTGTAAAACTCTTAGAAGAAAGCATAGGAGTAAATCTTTGACCTTGGGCTAGGCAACAGTTCTTAAGTAAGACACCAAAAGCACAAGCAACAAAAGAAAAATTAGATAAATTGGATTTCATCATAATTAAAATCTTTTGTGCTTAAAAGAATACCATCAAGAGAGTGAAAAGACAATCCACAGAATGAAAGAAAATACTTTCAAATCATATATCCAGTAAGAGTCAAGTATCTGGAATATACGAAGAACTCAACAGTAAAAAGAAAAAGAGCCCAATTTAAAAATGGGCAGGAACTTCCCTGGTGGTCCACTGGTTAAGAATCTGTGCTTCCACTGCAGGGGGCATGGGTTGGATCCCTGGTGGGGAACTAAGATCCTGTAAGCTCTGTGGCCAAAAAAAAAAAAAAAAAATTTAATAAAAATTTTTTAAAGTTTAAAAATTTAAAAATAGAAATAAAAATGGGCAAAGGATTTGCATAGACATCTCTCCAAAGATATACAAATGACCAACGCACGTGAAAAGAGGCTCAACATCGTTAATCATCAGAGAAACGCAAATCAAAACCACAATTAGATACCATGTTATGCCCACGAGAATGCCTAGAGTCAAAAAGTCAGATAATAACAAGTGTTGGTGAGGAGGTGGAGGAATTAAAACCCGCACACACAGCTGGTGGGAATGTAAAATGATGCAACCACTTTGGAAACAGTGTAGCAGTTCCTCAAATGATTAACCATGGATTAACCATGATTAACCATTTCTGATGACTCAGAAATTCTGCTCCTAAGTATAAAACACAAGAGAAATGAAAATATATGTCAGCATAAGAACTTGTGCATAAATGTTCCTAGGAACATTATACATAATGGCTAAAAAGTAGAAAAACCCAAATGTCCATCAACCAATGAACAGATTTTTTTTAAAGTGGTATATCCACACTATGGAATATTATTTCACCAAAAAAAAAAAAAAAAGGAATAAAGTACCGATACATACTATGACATAAATGAATCTTGAAAACATAATACCAAGTGAAAGAAGCCAGTCACAATAGACAGTCACATATCAGTATGATTCTATTTACATGAAATGTCTAAAATTTAAAATAGGTAATCTGTAGATTAGTGGTTATCAGGGTCTGGGGATAGGAGAGGAGTGTGTCTGCTAAAGGGTATGGGGTTTCTTTGGGGGGAATGTTGAAATGTACTAAAATTAAGTAGTGGTGATGGTTGCACAATTTTGTGACTATACCAAAAACTGCTAATTGTATACTTAAAAGGGGGTAATTTATGGTATAGAAATACATCTCAGTAAAGCTATTACTAAAACAAAAAAAAGATAACTAAAAATCCCATTGTGTAGAAAAGGGAAAAAAATCAATCAGATGAAAAAAAAATCACTGAACTGAAGAAATGGACTTTTCCATTGTTTTTGTCTAAATTATAGAGAAATACACATTTACCAGAAATACTGTTGCTCAGCATGATAAAGATAGGGTTCAAAAGGTTCAGGACAAGTTAGGTAGAAACAATTGGATAATTTGTGATTTTTTTCTTGTAACTGGTGAGAACATAGATATAAATAATATCATACAACTAACTAAACTTACTCATGAGATCCAATAGGTATTGTTGGTTTGGGTTTTTTTGGCAGGGGTGGGGTTAACATGTGCAAAGAATTTTTGGACATATGCCCATATCAGACAAAACACGGAGGAATAAATTATCTTGCTTTGAGAACATTCTTGAAAAGTTTAATGTGCTCAGGTCAAAATTAGTCAGCATAACTGCAAACAGTGCTTTTGTGATGTTGATATTAAGCTGAGACTTCATATGAAATAATTCCGTGGTGTCCTCATTCAGCATGGAAACAGAATTTAAACTTATTGTGTCATTCACCAAGAATCTCTTTGTTGTGAAAACATTAAAAAGAGAACACAAGTTGAAAGTAGTAATTAACTCTGTATACTAGATTCCCACCCTGGCTTAACCCAAACATTTCGATGCACAATAAATTGGCAGTACAATATGGCGGACTGCTTCACTACACAGAGGTTATGTGACTAACCAGTGTCTTAATGTGAATGGAATTTTTTTAACTGTAAAGGGGGGAAAAATGCATTGCTCAGGTTATCTGAGGAAAGGTCTCTACCTCAGTTCACTAATTTAAATTGGATTGATTCTTGGTATTTTTCTTTGTCAAGATGATACCTCCAAAATGACTTTGAGGGGCATTCACAAGTAGTTCGTCAAATGTATGATTTGATTTATTCACTCTAGAGAAACTGTGTCTTTGGGAAACTTATTCGACAAGAAATAACCTGGCTCACTTTCCTACACAAAAATCAGTTTTCTAGTAATGAAAGTGATGATCTGAAGTTTGTTCTTAATTTGAGGAGGTGAAAACTGAATTCCAAAAATCTATAAAAATTATGAAAATGAATTAACATTATTCAGTTGTCTTTCTCAATTAATGTTGCCTGTGTGGTAAAGAACTACAGTGAGGTTTTTTGGTTTTGGTTTTGGTTTGGGTTTTTTTTTGTTTGTTTTAATGTGCAAACACTATATCTCTGTTTAGGAGTACCACACTTTTAAACAGATATTTTTCATTCTGAAAATTAAGTATCACTACTAGGTAAAGTATTCCAGTCTGAATTCTGCCTTCTCATCATTAAAAGGAAAATAAGACCTCTCTTGAAATTCCTGGGACAGGGGTAAATAAAATTGGAATTCATGTTCTACAAAAAGAAGAGTAAGAAACTATGAGAAAACAAAAACATACCACTTTAAAATTTTCTTCTAACTCTATATTTAAAACATAATTGCCAATATCATGTATATTTACATCACATTAGATGTTTCTCTTCATAGTTCAATAAAAATAAAGTTGGGGGCCTCCCTGGTGGCGCAGTGGTTGAGAGTCCGCCTGCCGATGCAGGGGACACTGGTTCATGCCCCGGTCCGGGAAGATCCCACATGCCGCGGAGCGGCTGGGCCTGTGAGCCATGGCCGCTGAGACTGCGCGTCCGGAGCCTGTGCTCCGCAACGGGAGAGGCCACAACAGTGAGAGGCCCGCGTACTGCAAAAATAAAAAATAAAAAATAAATTTGGATAATACTTCCAACAGCTTATTTTTTCTGCTAGGCTTGTTACATTCAATTGTGTTACTTCACTCACTCCTGTAGACATTTTTATCCCTCTTTTATACACTTATACAGTTTTTTTCACAAATAATAGATTATACTATAAATGTTAATAATTCAATTTGTGAACATCCTTCAAGGTCAATAAACATCAGTTTAAATCATTCTTTCTAATAGTTATACAGCATTCTGTTGTATGAATATACTACATTTTATTGAGCCATATGGCTATTGATAGACATTCCATTTGTTGTCAGTTCTTTGCTTCCAAAAATCAATGTTATACATAAATTCTACATAACTTTCTATATACTGGTACTTTCATTTCTTTAGGATAGAGTCACACATGGGAATGGCTAGGTCAAAAGTTTTGTGTGTGTCCTATTAGAGGTATATTTGGCTACCAGTAACAGAAACCCTACTAACAAAGGCTTAAACAAATAAGGATTTGTTTTTCTCACATAACAAGCATCTGGAGGTAAGTAATAGTAGGTATTGCTTGAGAAACGCAAGCTCTTATATGTTTTCTGCTCTATCCTTAGTGTGAACAAAAAGAACAGAGTGTTTCTCATCATCCAGTTATACAATGGGTTAAGTTGCAACCCACTGCAGTCACCCACCTACAGTGAGCCCTGAGGGGAATTCAGGATGGAGAAAACAGGATAAAGTATTCTGTGCTTTGGAGAAACAGACCCCTAGAAAGTTAAGATGCATATCTCAAGAAGAATTTCAATGACCCTAGATTCTTGGATCTTCTCATACATAGAAAAGCACTAAAATCATTAACTTGAGACGTCTGTTCTTTGTAATTGACAGTAGTATTTCACCAAGATACATGCTTGACTACAGGTATTTCCAAGGCAAAAAATTTGTATGTATACTGACTCCTCCCCTACCTCTACAGAGCAGTTCCTCAGAGCTATCTAAGAGACTGTTTCCTGGCTCATAGTCTTCAGTAAGATCCCTGAATAAAACTGAAACTCACAACTCTTATGTTGTGTGTTTTTGTTTCAGTTGACATTAGCATTTTGACATTTTGTTTTCATGTTTGCCTCCTCATGATTACAAGATGGCTGCCACAACTCCAGGCATCGATCATGTTCACATTCAAGGTAAAAGGGAAATGGTAGCAACACTTACATTTGTACCTTACATTAGCAAAACAAAGGCCTTCTCAGAGATCTTTCAGCAGTCTTTCTCTTACATTCTGTTGATAAAAACTGGGTTATATGACCACGGCCAGGTGGAAGGGAAACTGAGAAATTGAATAGCTAGAAAAGAACAGGATTTTCATGATGGTTTAAATCAATTACAATTTATCGCCTTGCTTCCATAAACAAAATTAGGATTCTATTGCCAGGAAGAAAAAAGGTGTGGATATTGAATAGGCAACTAACAGTGTCCACCATAGCACATATTTTACTTTAATAGTTATTGCTAGGACAGGTTCCTAATAAACTGTAATAATTCCCCTATCTATCCTAGGGAGAGTGTCTATTTTTTGCATCCTTAACACCTCTGTATATAGAAAGAAGCCTTATTCATTTTTACTGGTCTAATATGTGAAAAAGTATATCAGTGATGTTTTAATTTACATTTTCTGACAAATAACGAGATTAAACATCTTGTTATATGATAATTGGCCATTTAGATTTCCTCTTCTCTGAATTACTATTCAAATTCTTTATTCATTTTTAATCGGCTTGTTTTTCTTTTCCTTATGTCGACTTAAAAAAATGCACAATGTGAGCTGTGAGTTAAGTTTTATTTGGGGAAAAATGAGGACTATAGCCCGGGAGACAGCATTTTAGATAGCTCTGAGATACTGCTCCAAAGAGATGGGGGGAAGGTCAGTACATATGTGATTTTGGTGAAGGGGGAGTACATGCAATCAAGCACATATTTTTTTGCAGAGGTTTCTGCTAGTCACAAGGAGCAGTCATCACCGTGAAGGATTTTAGTGCTTTTCTAGATATGAGGAGATACAAGAATTGGGCTCATAAAATTGACTCCTGAAAATATCTATCTGAAGACCTGTTCTGACATTTTTCCCAGAGCACAGAGTGCTGCATTTCTCCTCTCCACCATGAACTCCTTTCAGGGAAAGCCAGCAGCTGTAACAGCACATGATTTAATCCTTGTAGAAGTAGACGGCAAGTGCCAATGGCAAGTGCCAATTTGTAGTTGACACTTACAACTTGTAGAATCTTTTTCATGTGTGGTTTTTTTGGGGGGGCCTCAACACACCGCACGTGGAACTTCCCTGACCAGGGATCGAACCCACAACCCCTGAGCGGAAGGGCAGCATCTTAACCACTGGAATAACCACTAGAATATTTTTGTGTGATGATAGTAACTATTTTTCTGTCATTTGTATTACAAATGCATTCCCAAAGTGTTTATCTTTGACTTTATTTATGGTGTATTTTGCCGTGTTAAAAACTGTTCTGTACACAGTGAATTTTGTCTATTTGTTTATTAATTGATTCTGGGTTTCCTGTATTGCTTAGGAAAGTCTTCCCTTTCTCCTTCAATGAATTAGAATCATTCCAGAGCTTAGAAAGCATTCATTTCAGATTCAAAGCAAAAATGATTAGGTGCCCAAACAACTTAGGGAAAGAGAGACAGAGACAGAGAACTATAGCTCAGTCTCATTTATAAATGAATATTGAAAAATTCTAAATAAAATTTTAGGTTTTTTAATTTGAAGTCCATTTTTTTTTTTTTTTTTTTTTTTTTGCTGTATGCGGGCCTCTCACTGTTGTGGCCCCTCCCGTTGCGGAGCACAGGCTCCGGACGCGCAGGCCCAAAGGCCATGGCTCACGGGCCCAACCGCTCCGCGGCACGTGGGATCCTCCCAGACCGGGGCACGAACCCGTGTCCCCTGCATCGGCAGGCGGACTCTCAACCACTGCGCCACCAGGGAAGCCCTGAAGTCCATTTTTAAAAAAAGTATCACAACCAATAGTTCTGTGGGGAACAAAATTTGCCACGCCAAAATGTCTCTTTAGCATGCAGATTATTTCAAGCTGAAGACACTTAAGACCCAAAAAACTCAGGAAGAAACTTTGACCTTCCCACTAACTGCCTAAAAAATGTAGATAGAGGACCTGTTCCAGGATGGGAGCCATCACCATAGATAACTATAGTTTGAGCTAGAAGTGTAGACAGGGAGGAATCTAGCAAAGTCTATCTATTAAAATTCTGTGTCCCGGTTTCTCTGCGTGACCCACCAATCATTTCTTTACCAAACATTTACTTTTTCATCTCCATGTGAATTGGCCTTCTTCCCTTTTGAAGCCCCAAACCGCTATCCCAAAATCCTCTTTCGTCTTTAGCTGAATGGTATGTATGGTGAGGGCTTCAGCCATTTTGGAGAGTTATTCAGTTTTCCTGGTCTCTCCCATGTATACATGTTATTAAACTTTGTGTGACTTTCTCTTGTTCATCTGTCTCATGTCAATTTAATTCTTAGACCAGCCAGAAGAACCTAGAAGAGTAGAGGAAAATTTCTTCCTCCCTGACGCGGCATATCCAGGACTACAAGGATATAAGGGACAGCTAAGAAAACACACTGTAGTAAGTCAAATGAGAAAAACCTTACATTTGGGTCAATATTTTCCTAAAAACATTTGATAAAATACAATCTCCATTTTCAACACAAAACATAAAATCAGTAGGAACAGAGACCACTTTCTTAACTGATTATCTCTTTCAAACCAAGAGCTCCCATCATTCTTAATTGTAAAACACTAAATTATTCATTTTAAAATCATGAACTTCTCACCATTGTCATGGTTACTTAGCATTATTTGGAAAGATCTGGCCAGTACAATAGACATGAAACAGAAATTAGAAATATAAATTTTTTAAAAGAGGAAATATTATACTGATTTCATTTTACACTTAAAAAACCCTAGCAAAGCAACTGAAAAATCTACTGCAATTAATTTGAAGAGTTCAGTTCGTTGACCAAATGAAATATAACCTTTACAAAAATTGGTAACACTCCAGCTCTGAGTGTGTGTCATTTTCTTGGGAAGCTCTCCTTCACCCTTCCTGGGCAACCTGGAGCTGTTTTGTTTTGTTTGTTTGTAATATGCTCTCATGGGCCTCAGTTTCCTCATCATTACAATTAAGATATTAATGATATCCAACTCAGGGAGGTTTCATGAAGCTTAAATGAGTTCATGCATAAAAGCCCTTCACCCAAAGAATGGCACATAGCAACTGCTCAATAAATAGTTATTGTATTAATTATTATTAGCACTACAAACAATCTGCATTGCACATCAGTTTGTTTTGTTGGTTTCACCCTCATTGATCCCTGGGAATGCTGTTACATACACACAAAGCAAGATCTCACTCACGCAAGTGTGTTGTGAATGATCTTTGAAGCCGGTTCCCACTACCATGTCAAGTGTCTGTTAAGGGAACACAGTAGAGAGGAAGGGAGCCAAGTGTTCGCTGGGAGCTGGGCCAGCCAGTTTTCGTCATGCCAGCTGCCTGGGAAATGCATTCAGACCTGTGCCCAGCGACTCAGCCGTCATTGCACAAGGCACAGGAACACACCCTCGGGGAGATGCACGCAGTCACAAAGTAGGTATAGTGTGTCTGCCAGGGCACCCCTCGCCTAAACCAGAGGGCAGTGAGAGGTGACAGACACAAAGGTGAGACTCAGAGGCCGTGTGACAACCTCATTCCCCAGGGACTCCTGCAGGCCGTCATCGCTCACACTCCTTCCAGCCGGCCCCAGGGCCACCTACTCCAGAGGGGACAGCTAGAGGGCCTCGCTCGCTGACTGACTTAACTGTTGGAAATTGCTGCTCAGCAAGTATTTTTTTAAACAATTTTTTTAAATTGAAACTTGGTTGATTTACAATGTTGTGTTAGTTTCAGGTGTACAGCAAAGTGAATCAGTTATACAAGATATTGAATATAGTTCCCTGTGCTATACAGTAGGTCCTTGTTGTTCATCTGTTTTATATATAGTAGTGTGTATCTGTTAATCCCAAACTCCTAATTTATCTCTCTCTCCGCACCCCCATCCCCTTTGGTAACCACAAATTTGTCCTCTATGTCTGTGTGTCTATTTCTGTCTTATAAATAAGTTCATTTGTATCATTTTTTATATGCCACATATAAGTGATATCATTTGTCTTTCTCTCTTTTACTTACTTCACTTAATATGATAATCTCTAAATCCATCCATGTTGCTACAAATGGCATTATTTCATTCTTTTTTATGGCTGAGTAATATTCCATTATATATACAGTGTGTACACATAAATATATATATATATAGTGTGTGTATATATATGTATATATGGCACATCTTTATCCGTTCACCTGTGGATGGACATTTAGATTGCTTCCACATCTTGGCTATTGTAAATAGTGCTGCTATGAACACTGGGGTGCATGTATCTTAGAATTAGCTATATGCCCAGGAGTGGGATTGCTGGGTCATATGGTAGCTCTATTTTTAGTTTTTTAAGGAACGTCCATAGTGGCTGTATCAATTTACATTCCCACCAACAGTGTAGGAGGGTTCCTTTTTCTCCACACCCTCTCCAGCATTTATTATTTGTAGACATTTTAGTGATGGCCGTTCTGACTGGTGTGAGGTGATACCTCATTGTAGTTTTGATTTGCATTTCTCTAATAATTAGCAATACTGAGCATCTTTTCATTTGCCTGTTGGCCATCTGTCAGCAAATACTTTGAATTGACCAGGCATGGATTTGCTTTCACTCCTAGCCTGGCGATCTGAGAGTAACATTAGCAGGAGGCGAATGTAAACACTTCCTACCCACTCCCAGAGTCCCTAAAGAACCCAGGAGCAGATGTGGCTTACACCCAGGAAGTTTATTTAATTAAAGTTTCATAAAAGGAATCCCACTTGGGCATTTAAGTTTCACTTAAAGATCTCCAGTGACTGGTTAGCCTTGGTCCTCTCCCTAGATTTCTCTGTCTGCCAGATTTTATCCTTTCCTATTACCCCCCATCTTGCCCCCAAGCATGGGATGCAGACAACCTACTGCAGTATCATAACAAGTGTCATATGTAGCGAACACAGCAACCAGCCAAGATTCAGGAAGGAGTTTTATTCTGACAGAATAAAAATATTTGGGGCTACACGAGACATGGCCTTGGTATTAGACTTACATTATTGCCATTCCAAAGTAAGTCTGCAGAGAGCTTTTAATGATGAGGGGGAAATGCTCACAATCTAAAGTCAGGAAAGGGGACTCCCCTGGTGGCACAGTGTTAAGAATCCATCAGCCAACGCAGGGGACACGAGTTCGATCCCTGGTCCAGGAAGATCCCACACGCTGCAGAGCAACTAAGCCTGTGCTCCACAACTACTGAGCCCGCACGCCGCAACTACTGAAGTCCGCGTGCCTAGAGCCTGTGCTCCGCAACAAGAGAAGCCACCGCAAGGAGAAGCCTGCGCACCACAGCAAAGAGTAGCCCCCCTCCCCGCAACTAGAGAAAAGCCCGCACGCAGCAACAAAGACCCAATGCAGCCAAAAATTAAAAAATAAAAAAAAACAAAGTCAGGAAAGAAGACTATAAGAGAAAAAACAGACTATATGGGAAAAGATTAAAAATTAGTGTTTCTTTATATAGCAGACTTGTGAGTGGTTTTCATTTTCTTCTTTAGTCATTTCTATATTTTCTATAGTGTGCTTTTTAACCTCATTTTCATGTTTGTCACATAGACAAAAATTCAACTTCTGTCCCTCAAAAGCCCAAGCTCCTGTCTCCCTCTCTCTGAATCTTCACCCACACACTCTGCACTCCTAACTCCAAATGCCTCTGTCCCTAGGTTCTGCTTCCAGATGTTTGTGCCTAGAATGCACATGTTCACCACACAAAGGGATATATCCGCCTTCCAAAAATTTTTAAATCAAATTTCGGGCTTCTCTTGAGAAATCAGAAGACTTATCATACTGCTCTGGGATTTCCACATGGCAGCAATCACTTGGTGCCATCCACAGCCATCCTTTAGATGGGCACTCTTTGCATTCCACCACATTTCCCAATATAGCCTATGTCTCCGCATCTTGGAGGCTGAGTTTATTTTTCAATAGAACAGTTCTTCTTTTTCCATTCCCATTAGAACAATGAAAGGTAAACCAAGAAGTCCATCTGCATCAAGAAAAAATTAAAGAGAGCATCTTTCTTCATGGAATAAAGGATATTCCTACATGTTTACTAAGCTAACACAGGCCTGTTCATTCATTTAAATCACTTGCTTGCCCTCTGACCCAGATGGTGGCCAAGATGCCTTTCCAGCCTGGGATGCTCATGGTTTCTGGATGTGCTGGGCACTCTCTGGCATAAGATGAGACTGTAAGAGAGGCTCTCTAACAGACTGGTGGTTGCCAAGGGGGAGGGGGTTGGGGGAGGGATGGAGTGGGAGGCTGGGGTTAGCAGATGTAAGCTTTTATATATAGGATGGATAGACAGCAAGGTCCTACTGTATAGCACAGGGAACTATATTCAATATCCTATGATAAACCATAACGGAAAAGAATATTTTTTAAAAAAGAATGTATAGGGACTTCCCTGTGGTCCAGTGGTTAAGACTCCGCCCATGCTCCCAATGCAGGGGACCTGGGTTCAATCCATGATCAGGGAACTAGATCCCTCAGGCCACAAATAAAAGATCCTACGTGCTGCAACTAAGACCCGGCACAGCCAAATAAATAAATAAATATTTTTTAAAAAAAAGAATGCATATATATATATATATATATATATATATATATACATATATATAACTGAATCACTTTGCTGTACAGCAGAAATTAACACAACATTGTAAATCACCTATACTTCAATTAAAAAAAGAACAGAGAAACACACACAAAAAAGGGAAGAAACTAAAGCCTTATAATTTCTAATTTGTACACAGTTCACTCACTGGCCATTTCTTTATGCTTTTGGAAAGCATATCACAATGTTCCTGTATTACATCAGTCTACATGGTCACCTCTGTAGTGGATGCACCTCCTTGAACCCAGAAATTGTGTCTTTTTCTTTGGTCACTACAGCACCTAGAACAGTGCCAGACACGTAGTAAATGCTTAAGGATATTTGCTGAATAAATAACAATGCTTAAGTAAAAAAAAAAAAAAAAAAAAGACAGGCTCTCTGACCCATGTTCTAGCCCCTGATCCTCCGCTTCTCCATCAGGCCAAGCTTCAGAGTTGGTATTCAATAACACACCCTGTAGCATGCAAGCCTGACCTTGGGAAAGTCAGAAAAATGAACAGTGCCACTGTGACCCCAGGACAGCAAGCCAGGAAATAGTCATCCCATTGGGCTGCATCTCACCTGCATGATACTTTGGGCTGCAAGCAACTGAAGACCCAACTAAAAGAGACTTAAATAATAAGTTTGTTATGGGAGTTTGCGGGTGGGTAGTTTCCAGAGTTGCTTAATTCGCAGGCTTGTGACCTTAAAGAACCCAAATGCTTTCCACCTTTCTGCCAGCCTCAACATGTTGGCAATATCTCTCCTCATTGCAAGTAGGTGGCTGTGATTTCAGGAATCACATGCGTATATGGTAACATCTGTGAAGAAAAGGAGCTTTTCTTCCCATACATTTGTTTTCATGAGGGAAGAAAACCTTTACCAGAAGCATTCCCCTCAGCCTCCCAGAAGCCTTCCCCTAAGGTCCTATTGGCCTAAGCTAATCACTGAAAGGGGAACCACCGTGATTTGTTTGAACCAATCAAGATCCCCCATCTGTGGCTGGAGTCAAAAGCAGCTTCCCTGAGCATATGAGAATGTGAACCACTGCAGCAAGAAAGAATGGGGAATGACTGCTGGATGGACAACTCATAGTATTTTCTACCTATGCACACTTCAATGCTCACCTCAAGTTCATCTGCCTCTGGAACCCCACCCAAGAAACCACCCCCCAGCTCCTTTGAACCAAGAGGGCTGATTGCCTGGATGTCTTCTTTGTAACTGATAACTCAGTCTTACAGCATTTATTGGATAAGTTTGGCACAAAGACAAGTCAATTCTCACAGAATGGCAGATGAATGAATGAATGAAGTTATATGATTAAGTGGTCTGGAGGGTGATGTGACTAGAGGAAGCCAGCAGGCCAAAGCACTCATTCAGGAAAGGGAGAAAGGATTTAGACTAAACCAGGGACAATAAGGATGCAAAAATAGATCACATTTTAGAGAAATTTGATAAGATCCAGTCACTAGTGGAATGGCGGAGCAGAGGGTTTGGGAGGAATGGGTGATGCCTCAGTTTTCTAGTTTGGACTCTCTAATTCTATTCATAGGAGAGGGAAGTCAGGGGGTCCCGGGTCCTTGACTGTACCTTCCTCTTACTGTAGTGCTCACTAATGCTTTTGGTACAAGAGGGTACCTTCTGGAGAACAGGGAAAAGAGCCCAGTAATGAGATTGGAGTCAAGATCATCGCAGAGGGGCAGAGGCAGAGAGAGAGCACAGGTGAGGGCTGCCATCTGGATTGTCCCGATCACTGAAAACTCCCTGAACGCAAAACACTTGCTCAGGTCCTGTGGAAAGAGGGGACCTCTCAGCTGCTGAGCTGGGTTGCTGCCATATTAACCCTGGTGCCCCAGTCAGCATCCAGGCAGAGGACATAACTTGTAAATGAGCTGCCGTAAGTGCTAACGGCACATATGTGCTGCTGGGAAGGAGGAAGGGACAGTTCCAAACACTGCGGCAGAAGGTGGGTAGGAAAGAGCCCCAAAGGTTTAATTAAATGAAGTCAGATTGACCTGACCACTGTACCTTAAATTTCTCTACGTTAAAAAAAAAAGGAACACAGAGCTATTTGGAAGATTATGTGCCATGATTTGGAGTGTAGGAGGCACTGCACCAAAATTATCTCCAGTTGAGTTGAAATGTCTCTAAGAGTAGAAACGTAGACTAGAACCAGCACGTATAATCAGAAAGACCTTCCTCACACTGAATAAAGCCCTCTATGGGAACCGAAGTTGGTTCCTGGTAGAGGGAGTACATATCAGCCACCCTCCTTTTTTTAATTTTTTTTAAATTTTTTTTTGTGGTACACGGGCCTCTCACTGTTGGGGCCTCTCACTGTTGTGGCCTCTCCCGTTGCGGAGCACAGGCTCCGGACGCGCAGGCTCAGTGGCCATGGCTCACGGGTCCAGCCGCTCTGCGACATGTGGGATCCTCCCGGACCGGGGCACGAACCCGTGTCCCCTGCATCGGCAAGCGGACTCTCAACCACTGCGCCACCAGGGAAGCCCAGCCGCCCTTCTTGAAACACCGACCATTCAGAAGTGGTGAGTCCTTCCTACTGCCCCGTCCCTTTTCTGTTCTCTGGCCTAAACAACCTTTATGCATTTTGCTTTCCTAAACTCATTCCTTTAATAATTTTTGCTCATTTCTGTGGCTTGTTTCCTGTTCCTCTTCTGTGGCACCTCCAAATTGCTTCAACAGGGTATCAGGAGCCCAAGCCACGCCCAATACAGGGAGGAAACTGCCATGCATTTTTCCGCCATTCTGAATTTCTTTTCCCTGAAAACAGGTAAAGGATATAAGCACGCACACCACAAGAGAGGAAATATAAGTGGTCAGTAACATATGCCCAACTTCACTAATAAAAGACATGCAAATCAAAATAACAATAGAGCATTTTTCACCTATCTGATAAGCAAAGATAAAAATGATTCTTAACCTTCAGTGTTGAGGGATTTTTCAAATTCTACTGTTAGGAATATAATTTGGAATAAACTTTATGAGGGTAGGGCATAACTTGACAGTTGTATGTAATTTAAGACATAATCACTGTCCCCCATCTGAATTCTACTTCTGTAAATTTATCCTTCAGAAATGTTAGCACTAATGTATAAAGATATATGAAAAGAGCAATAGTATTGTTCATAGTAGGAAAAAAATAGAAACAATCTAAACACCCAGTAATAGAGACTGGTTAAATAAATAACGGTACAGACATACAATGGATTCCTATGTAGCCATTAAAAAGAATGATGCTGGGTTGGACTGGGAGTTTGAGATTAGCAGATGCAAACTATTGTATATAGAATGCATAAACAATAGGTCCTACTGTGTAGCACAGGAAACTATTTTCAGCATCCTGTGATAAACCATAAAGGAAAAGAATATGAAAAAAAGTGTATATATATGTATAACTGAATCACTTTGCTGTACAGCAGAAATTAGTACAACACTGTAAATCAACTTCAATAAGATACTTTTTTTAAAGAAGGAATGATGCAGGTTCTAACCTACAGAGTTGGAATGATGTCTTATTTTGTTAAATGAAAACAAACAAGATTTTAAATTATAAGTAAAGCAGGGGTCCATTTTTAATAATCTGTGTGTGTATATATGCAGAGCTATAGAGATATATACTTGTGTACACATAGAAAAAAACACTATAAAACAGTGGTTTTTAAAATGGGTTCCACATAACAGCAGCCTCAGCATCACTAGGGAATTTACAAGAAATGCAAATTCTCAGGCCCAACCCCAAACCAGCTGAATCAGACTCTCTAGGGGTGAGGCCCAGCAATCTGGCTTACAAGCCCTCTAGGTGATTCTGATGCTCACTACAATTTGAGAATCACTGTTCTAGAAAGAGCATTTATCTGGAGGTGGAAAGAGAAAAGACCTAGCTTAGGGGGAATTTCTGCTTGTTTATTCATTTCTGTACTGTTGAGAAAATTTAATTTTGTTAGTGAGGAATGCTTCTCAAAGTCATGTACACATCTTACTAGGCTGTGCTAACTTATCAGTTGAATCGACTTCTGTGCTCCACTTGAAAAAAATAAAACGTGTAAAAATTCAGATTCGTCTGTACAGCAGAAATAAACACAACTTTGTGAATCAACTATACTTCAATAAAATTTTTTTATTAAATTCAGATTCATGACGCCAATAACATAGGGAAATACTTATATTACTGAATGGTTTCCGACATCACCAGAGTAAAGTAAAATGAACACACGCATCAGGAACTGAACTTGGCTGTGCTGTGTGAGCTGAGGAAAGGGAACTCAGTCTCTGAGCCTTGGTTTCGCCTCTGTGACTGAGGATGACAATGGCCACCTTGTCTCCTCACAGGTCACAGGGAGGAGCAGGTGACACATGGAAAGCCCGCTGCTTATTGTCATATATTAGTGCCAAGGTTTCTTAAACATCAACATGCCCTCAGCAACTTGATCCACTCACTTGGTTTTACAGAAACATCATCGTTGCATAAAATCATCCCAGAACAGTCCTCCTAGTAGAAAGCGTTCTGCCAGACAGCCTTGACACAAACCTGCCCAGATCACTTTTACTACTGAAACCTGTGAAACTTGGATAAGCCCGTGAATGCGTGCAAATGCTTTCTTTCTGCCATTCTCAAGCCCTCCCGCCCACCGGCCCCAAGCCTGCTTTGTGTTGTGTGTCTCTTTTATGGTCTGTGAAAGGCCTTCTTCTTGTCTCTCTCACTTCCCTGTCCTCAGACAACAAAGCCAGCTTTTCTGTTTGCACAAAGTGCTTGTTGCTTTCTTGAGCCATGAGAAAACAGGGAGCAGAAGAATAATAATGGCTGCTTCTTTCTGCTCCAGTAGAAGGAGTTATGAAACAGAAGCCTGGGGCCAAAGCAGGCTCGCTGTCATGTGTTTTGACAAAGAAGTCATTTCTGTAAGCACAGTCCGCAGTAGGTGGTGGTAAACTAGTCTGTGCGGCACAGATCATGTAACTGGGAGGCTCCTGCCCTGTCCATGGGACCCTGGTCTCTGGACCCAGGTAGGTACCAGAGTAGCAGGCAGGACCCTGGTCTTCCATTCAGAAGCCCCTCCCCCCTCCCCAGGGAGGAGGGGTGCAGGGGGCTGCCCACAGCTGCATGAGATGGGAGGCCCCTGGGACTGGCCCCAACTCCCAGCCCTTCAAGGGTCTCCATCTGGCCACAAGGAAGCTGTTGGGACAAATACAGGTATATTCTCAGTTTTCCCCACTGAGATACTGAATTGACAGGTCTGGGGAGGAGTCCAGGAATCAGCCTTTTTTTTAACTTCTCTGGTTGTTTCTGATGGGCAGCCAAAGTTAGGAAGCTGTTTTAGGGCCATCTAAAATGTTTCCCCGTCTGTGAAAACCCTGAGAACTTGGTAGAAGCTAGGGCAAAACAGCTGGCAAGGAAGTGTGGGCTCCCCTTGCGTCTGGGGCTTTCCAGGGATTCTAAATTGTCATACTAGAGCCAGAGCTGGCTCTTAAGAATTCATTAAAAGTTCAGCTGTTTTCTTCTTACCTGTCGGCTCTTGTGGCGACTTCTTTCCTCCATACTCTGGCAAAGGTGAAATAGTTCATCTGTCCTGTCTCTCCTCAGAACAGCTTCTCACCACCTTGGAATTTAGTTAACTTGGTTTATTTAAGACCTCAGTTCTTTAATGGATGCAAAAACAATTAATGACTTTCTAAAATCTTTATCCAGCTTTTTCTCATTACTAGTGTGGGCACAACAAGCTCTTATGGCTTTTTATGTTCTAAAAAGAAGCGAAATTTTTATGTAATGTCTTCATTGAAATAGAATTTAGGAATTACCATAAGGTGAAACGTTAGACACAGCACTGCTTCCATCCAAATGTTCCACTTCTATCTCTTGCTGAGAAATCTAGTACTTTGTTCTAATACTACTTGCTTCAGATCTTAAGCAGTGTTTTCTAAGCATCATTCAACAATTTTCAATATTCTTTTTGTGAAAGATGAATGCACCTTAGTTTTTTGCCATATTATTTTCTGTGTGTTTCAACCAGGAAGTCAGGATGTGTTTCTCCAAAAGTGTATGGCTTTTTGTCTTTTGCTATTGCATAAGAAACCTCAAGAGACTTTAAACTGTATTATTACATTTAATAAAATTTCCTTACAAATAGGACTGATTTTTCTTGACTTTAAACATTTCTGAAAAACTGTAGAGACCTGCCTTCATGTTTTCTGTGCTTAGTTTTAAATACATTGCTAAATGTGACGGCTTTATAGCACCCTTAGCTATTACTTCAAAGCATGCCGTAAACTTAGAGGGAAGGTCCCCTTAAAGACTGTGGATGTAAATTCGTAGTTCAAATAGTCTTCTTTACCAACCTTTGTTACTGACTTCTTGTCAGATCTGGTTTGATTACAATTGTTTTTGTTTTGTAACATGATATAGTTCATTCTGGAAGTAGAAGTGTTTCCCTACTATTTTTTGGTTCTTTCCTTATGTTTAAATTTTAGTATTATTTTCAACCTGTGGACTCATTTTTAAGCCATTTGTCCACTTTGTTAGGTTTTTTTTTTTTTTTTTGTGGTACGCGGGCCTCTCACTGTTGTGGCCTCTCCTGTTGCGGAGCACAGGCTCCGGACGCGCAGGCTCAGCGGCCACGGCTCACGGGCCCAGCTGCTCCGCGGCATGTGGGATCTTCCTGGACCGGGGCACAAACCCGCATCCCCTGCATCGGTAGGCAGACTCTCAACCACTGCGCCACCAGGGAAGCCCTGTTAGGATTATTTTAAAATCCGTAAATCCATTCATGTTCATTGCAGTTTGTTTCAATATGCTAAAAATGAGCAAATGAAAGCCTGGGGATGCCACATCAGCCTCTGAGTGACTGTAACCCCCATTCCACTCTTAAGATACCTCCCGTGCCATGCATGCAGGTGCTAGTTTCCATTAAATACAAGTATACTTAATTCCTTTCTTATTCCTTGGATTAGAAAATAAATATAAACAGAAGTCTTAGTACGTTCTTCCTGCTCCCCAGTGGGTCATCCTTGAGGATCTCACACACTACCTTGGAAAACATTCGGGTAAAACACCTAATGGGTGCCTCACACATAGTGGGTGCCTAGTTAATGCAAATTCTCTTCCCTGGGGGAACATGCTTGGAAAGAGACACTTGGGATGTCATCCCATCCTCAGGTCTCTGGTGAATCTTGGAGGTTTATCTCTATAGGCAGGACTCAGGGAAGAACAAGGCAGGGGATCAAGTGAAGGGGGCTCTTGGAGACTCACTCCTGAGCCCGGGCACGGCTTGCATGAGACCAGAGCCTGAGGTTAAGGGATGAGAGTCACTGAGTCACCACGTGGGGGTCGTCACCAAGGCCATAATCGTGGGGGTGGCCCTCAGCAGAAAGAGCTCACCCAGATGTCTTGAAGGCAGGCTCTCCAGAAATGGAGGGACACTGACGAGAGAGCCCAGGTCTCGCCCAGGCAACCTGGCCCGCTGAACAGCTGCTTTTAGCTGACAGGAGCCACAAAGGTCCCTGCAGACAGGCGCCTCTATCAGATTCCCAGCAACAGACAATGTCCCTGGCTTTAAAATGCAGCTCTTCTCTTTTCTAAGTGTTCTCTTAAAAACAAAGTAGATGGGGCTTCCCTGGTGGCGCAGTGGTTGAGAGTCCACCTGCCGATGCAGGGGACACGGGTTCGTGCCCCGGTCCGGGAAGATCCCACATGCCACGGAGCGGCTGGGCGCGTGAGCCATGGCTGCTGCACGTCCGGAGCCTGTGCTCCGCGGCGGGAGAGGCCACAACAGTGAGAGGCCCGTGTACCGCAAAAAAAAAAAAAAAAAAAATGTAGATGGAGACTGCAGCCACAGTCACCAGTCTGAGGCTTCTGCATCCCTAGATGTGACCATGAATACTGCTCGTCTTGCCTGCTGCTTCTGGGATCTGGACAAACCCCATAGGCCTCCTTCTCAAACTTCATCCTCCTCCCTACAGAGGAGCTGGAAACCAGCCCTGTGGCTCCTCCGATGGGCAGCGTGACAAGGAGTCTCTGTGCCCACACAGGAGCAGCTCTGTGTGTCCAGCTGCCAGGCCCATGGCCTTTGATAAAGCCACACAGGGAAAGCCTCTTGCGCAGCAAGCATGGCTGGCAGAGCATTTACTGGCCTGTAGCAGTCCTGTGATGGTAAGTCACTGCCCCTCCCACCAACCCACTTCAGAAGCACAACTTAAATAACGGCTTTCATGTTAAGGTCTGAAGGGAGCCAAGGTTGGGAAGCTCCTGGCTTTTAAGATGTGGCTTTCCTCCTGTTTTGAATGGTCTCCTTTGACTAACCCTAAACCAACCATCAATCAACAAAAAATCATTGAGCACTTGCTACTTTTCATTTCACTGCAACGAACACTTTTTTTTAACATGCTCACTTGTACCCAGCTAGAAGAAAAGCTTCAAATAAAGAGAGACAAGGTAGAAAATAGAGGCCTGGTCCTGGGGATGTAATGTACAGCATGGTGAATATGGCTAACAGTACTGGATATGTGAAAGTTGCTAAGAGCTAGATTTTGAAAGTTCTCATCACAACAGAAAAAAAATTGTAACTATGTGTGGTGTTGATGTTAACTAAACTTATGCAGGCCCCTTTTATCCATGGAAGACACACTCCAAAACCCCAGTGGATGCCTGAAACCACAGATACTACCAAATCCAATATGTACTTATGTTTTTTTCCTGTACATACATACCTGTGATAAAGTTTATTTTGCAAATTAGGCACAGTAAGAGATTAACAATAATAACTAATAATAAAATAGAACAATTATAACAATATGCTGTAATAAAAATTATGTGAATGTGGTCCCTCTCTCTCTCTTAAAATATCTTGTACAAATTTAATGCCTTTTCCATCTTAACTAAGAACTTGCGCACTATGGCTGTAACATTTGCAGTTTGAGGTGCAACAAAAAAACCAGCATGAATTTCTTTTTCCTTCTTCACAATTTCACAGATAGAAGATCCATTCTTACCATAGATCTTAGCAACCTCAGTGGATGATTTTTTTTTTCCTGATTAAGTTGAGAACTTTCACCTTTTCACTTAAATGAAGCACTTTACGCCTTCTCTTTGGCATTTCCAAATTGCCAGCATCACTACTCTTGCGCTTTGGGGCCATTATTAAATAAAATAAGGGTTACTTTAACACAAGCATTGAAATACTGCGACAACCAATCTGATCTGGTGACCAAGACGGCTACTAAGTGACTAACAGGCAGGATATGCTGGCCAAAGGGATAACCCACGTCCCAGGATGGCACAAGATTTCATCACACTATTCAGAACAGTGCACAATTTAAAAGTTATGAACTTTATTTCTGGAAGTTTCTATTTAATACTTTCGGACCATGATTGACGAAGGGTAACTGAGACCAGGTACCTTTCTGTGGAAAGCAAAACTGCAGATAAGGGTCATCTCACAATAGACACATATAACAAATCATTATGTTGTATATTAATACAATGTTATATGTCAATTACATCTCAATGTTTTAGATTTTTATATTTTAATAAAATTTTTAAAATTAAGAAAAGAACAGCCTGGGACTTCAGAGCCAGAAGAGACTGTAGCTTAACTTCTGTTTTAAAGATGACAAAACAGGTTTTCTTTGGTAGAACCAAAAGGTTTACTAATATGCCCAGGGGCCTCCAGCAAGTCCCAGTTAATAAATAGCATTAGAAATTGAAACCCAATCTCTCAATGTGAGGAGGGGCCTCTTAGTATGTTTCATCCAGCTGGACCGCAACTTAAGTTTGCTGATTCCTGGCTCCTTCCCTAAGATATGCTGCTGCAGGGGGTCTAGGGAAGGCCCAGGGACCTTCATTTTTAACAACCTTCCTCAACCATACCCACCGCCCCCCACACACACACAGCCGATTCTGATGCAAATGGCGTCGGTCATTGGTCAAGTCCAACTGTCCAGTAAATGTCAAATTTCCAGGGAGCCATGCCACCTGAGTTGAAGCAAGCCCAGTGATAAGACAATACACACTTCCTGAGAGGCCAGCAAATTTCGATGCTGGATGGCTCTCAGCATTAGAAAGTTCTTCCTTAATGTAACAGTATTTCAGGGAAGTGCATTCAGGTCCTGAGAAGACATGTGCTCAGGTGAGCCTAGGTGATGAAGGTGTAGTGTGAGGCCACGTGCGGAAGAGAGGAGGCAGGGCTTCCGAGACAGGACTTGGGGCCCAGATTGCAGGGGTCCATCATGGGGAACGGAAATAAGGGCCAATTGTCTTTCAGGTCCAATAAGCACTCCCAGAGATCCAATGGGTTGTCTACCCGCAAATGCGGACATTGGTTCTTCCCAAAAGAGAAAACGGGTTAATTTATCATCAGCCATTACTAATATGCATATAATTCATAAATAAGTGTGCGTTTTTTGGAAGGAGGCTGGAAATAGTTTACTGATACACATGAACAACTTTTTAAATTTGGAAAGTAGAGCTTTAGAGCAATAATAAATGAAACTAATCCCTCTTTCACGTGGTACTTCTTAACATTTCAAGGCAGCTAGTCTGGTCTTCCTAAGTCATCTTTTCTTCAGGAGAAGCACCCTCGGGTATTTCAGTCAGGCCATCTGCAAGACCCTTCACTAGCTTTGGCTGTGTTTCTTAGATAGTATATGGCTAAGATTCACGGCAACTCACCTCCATCACAAGCTCTTAAAGAAACTCTGCAGAGCAGCATGCCAGGAACAATCATGCTCTTTAAGAATTCATTCAGAACATGTCTACTGAGTACCTACCATATACAGTCACTGTTTTAGCACTGGAGATACAATGATTAAGAGAAGACAGAAAAAGTCTTTGCTCTCATGAGCTTACATTCTAGTAGAGGAAACAGGCAATAAGCCATAAACATACAAGATAATCTTTATACAATGTAAGTGCTATGAGAAAAAATAATGCAGGATCAGGGGACGGTGAGCCATGGAGATGGGTGACTACCTTAGATTGTAAGGTCAGGGAAGGTTCCACTGATAAGTTAATTCTTAAGACTTGAATGAAGTGAGGGCAACAGACGTGAGACAATATGGGGCAAGTGTATTCCAGATAGAAAACACAGCCCATGCAAAGACCCCACAGAAGGAAGGCCTGAGTTTGAAGAGAACAATGAGGCCAGTGGGTCAGAGGGCGGAGAGGGGAAGGAGATAAGATCAGAGAGACTTGGGACATTCCTGGTGGTCCAGTGGTTAAGAATCTGTTTTGCAATGCAGGGGACGCCAGTTCGATCCCTGGTTGGGGAACTAAGATCCCACATGCCACGGGGCAACTAAGGCCACGTGCCACAACGAGAGAGTCCGTGTGCCGCAACTACAGAGCCCACGCACTCTGGAGCCCATGAGCCACAACTAGAGAGCATGTGCACTGCAACGAAAGGTCCCTCGTGCCGCAACTAAGACCTGAAGCAGTCCCAAAATTAATTAATTAGAAAAGATCAGAGAGACTTGGGGGTCGGATTAAGTAAGGTCGGTGAAATGAGATAAGGAGTTTGGATTTTATTTCAAGTGTGATGGGAAGGCACTGGAGAATTTTGAGCAGAGGAATGTGGTATATTTTAAAGTAGAATTTACATTTTAAAAGATAATTCTTAGTTAATACATGGACCACAGAGGAGCAAGAATGCAAGAAGAGAGACATGTAGAGAGGCTATTGCAATTGTCTAAGCAAGAATCGTGTTGCCTGGGACCAAGATGGGATTGGTGGAAACGGTGGGAAGTGGTCAGATTGGGGATGAATATTTTAGGGTCAGCAGCACTTGCCAATAGTTTGGATTGTGTAGTAGGAGGAAAAGAGAGGACTCAGGGGTGGTTAACTTGCCTGAGCCAGTGAATAGTAGAACAGTGAATAATGACCAGCACAGTCATTTCCTGAGATGGGGAGGACCAGGGAAGGATGGGCTGGGGGAACAGTTTTAGACTTGTTAAGCTTGAGACATCCTTAGTTGTTGAGTAGATAATTGTATATATGAGTCTGTTGTTCAGGAGCAAGGTCAGACAGGAAACATAAATTTGTGAGTCATCAACACAAAGATGGTGTTTAACACCATGAGACTAGTAAAATCACCCTGGAAGTAAATAAATAGGCCAAGAACTGAATCCCAAGATCTCCAACATCCAGAGGTCTGAAAGATGGTGAAACAGCAAAGGAGACTAAACAGAAGCTTCCAGCAAGGAAGGAGGAAAGCCAGGAGAAGGTAGTACAAAACTGCTTCAGGAAGGAAAGAGTGATTAACTACGTCCAAAGATGCCAAGGGGCTTGTCAAATGTGGGCTAAAAAATTAAACTTAGGTTTTGGCAGAATGGAAGTGATGTTGAAAAGAGTCTTTTCAGTCAAGTTATGAGGGTAAAAGTTGGATTAAAGTGGACTGGGGTGAAAAAGGGAGGTGAGAAAGTAGACAGTATAAACAGCTTTGAGACATTGTGTCAAAAAGGAGGATGGGGTCTTCCCTGGTGGTGCAGTGGTTAAGAATCCACCTGCCAATGCAGGAGACATGGGTTCAAGCCCTGGTCCAGGAAGATCCCACATGCCACAGAGCAACTAAGCCCGTGTGCCACAACTACTGAAGCCCATGCACCTAGAGCCCATGATCTGCAACAAGAGAAGCCACCACAATGAGAAGCCCATGCACCGCAACTAGAGAAAATCCACGTGCAGCAATGAAGACCCAATGCAGCCAAAAATAAATAAATAAATAAATAAATTTTTAAAAATAAACCAAAAAAAGGATGGAGAGGGGGTAACAGCAAGAGGGGATTTAAAGACTATGGAAGTTTTTGTTTCATTTGGGAGATATTCTGGTATGTTTATTTGCTGGTAAGAATAATCCAGTAGAGAGGGTAACATTTTAATGACAGTGGAGAGAGAAGGGACAATCACAGTAGGCCAGAGGGGATGGGCTCCAGAACATGAGTGAAGCTGGCCTTAGATAGGAGAAAGAGATAATTCCTCTACTGCACCAGAAGCAAAGCAGAGTATGTGGGGTCAGATGCAGGTAGACTGGTTGATTTGACGATGGGAAGATGAACTACTGTTATTTTTCATCACGGAAATAGAGATGAGGTTGCCAGCTGAGGAAAAGAAAGGGAGAGGGAGGGATGTCATACTTTATGGAGACAGTGAGGTGTGCAAAAGTCCTCTTGGAGATCAAATGAATGAATTGAAAAGAAAAATGTGGTAGGACGTCTGGGTAGTGAGCACTAAGAGACCTCTTGAGATTTCTGGTCATACATGTAACGCAAGAACATTCAGCATGGCAGTGGGACTTTTCTTCAGCCATATCTGCTGCTTGGAAGTAGAGTAGGCAGAGAGATGAGTTTATCCAGGGTTGTGTTTTGCCTGGAAAGTACTAGGGAGCGAGTGAAAACCAAGGAATTGTGTTTGCAAGAGTACGGACATTGGAATGTTATCTTGGATAAGGAAGTAAATGAGACTATGAAGAGGAAGATTGATAGCATAAAAGTCAACAGATTGGAGGTTTCTATGGAACTGAAGAATCATTGACACTGGGATAATCAGGTAAAAGATCTGGAAAGATAGGTGGCCATGGAAACCAGAGAGTAGGATGCTGAAGTCTAGATTTTAGGAGATGGTCCAGTTACTGGTGATGAGGTTTCAGGTAGGTCCATGGAAAGAAACTGAGAGGCCAGGGGTGAGATGAATCATCTATGTAGACGTTGAAGTCACCCAGAATGCTGATGGGAGCAGTGCTGGAGAGGAAGACAGTGAACAAGCTGCTAAAATCCTAGTGAAGAAGATGTGAAGGTGACTTTAAGAAGGAGAGATAGCCTGTGGTAGAGTCTGATGGCACATGCTTCACAGAAACTGGGGGTTTTGAGGAAGGAAGAGGGAGAAACTGCCTGGAGTGCCACGAGGAGCAAAGACCATACTACCCGGCCTTTTGTACCTTGAGAAAGAACAAAAAGAACACTGTGAAAACACAGCCAGGTTTCCATTAAGCAAGATCAGTCAAAGCAGAGTTTGAAAACCCAGGCAATTTTTCTGGTGACAGACTGAGTTCCAGAAGGCCCAGTAGAAGCACTGGGGGCGGAGACGCGTGGGAGTTTGATCAGATTGGGAGTAAACGGAGCCGCCTTGTGGAAGCAGGCTTTCTGGGTGGGGATACCCTGGGAGCCTTGGACCTCTGTGGGGACTGCCATAAATAGGAAGGCAGGTTGATGGGACTGATCCTGATAGCTCTGAGGGAAGGTGAGCCTCCATCTTGGGACTGGTTTCCCACAGACTTTGCAGTAGCCAAGCAGGCTTGTTAGGCGGTGGGGAATGGTGGCCTTCCCACTTACCAGGAATGCACCATTCCGTCAGCCTTCCTCAAATCACCTTATTTAATAAGACTTTCCCCCAAGCTCCAACTGGTCTCCTTGTGAGCTGGACAGGACTGTGTACAGCTGTGAGGCTCCAGCTATGAGCCTAAGGCCCAGTTTTAAAACAAAAGGGAGCTGCCTCCCAAGACCTGCATCTTAAACTCAGTCTCTTCCCGAGAGAAAGAGAGGAAAACAGAGGGGTCTCTCTTAAAGTCAAAGTAGAACTGATCCACCTCAGGCTTCCCAGCTTCCCACGCTGGCAGCAGCTGCTGGAGCATCTTTGCGTGCAGACCGCACAAGAGAAGAACAAGGCTCATCCACAGAGAGGCCAAGGCCCTAGCAGGAAGGCCCTGAAAGTTCCTTAGCCTTGATCCAAATCCCAGGGGGAACGTCTGCAGTGGGAGAGGGAAACTTGAGCATGCCCTAGAGGACGGAGGCATTCCCTTGTCCCACGTGCTTAAAACCCAGGCCCCTGGAGCAAACTGCAACGTCCGGGCGCAGAGGACAGTGGGTTACGTCATGGCTGCTGCTGTGAGTTCAGCCCACGATCAGGAACCGCAGGTATCTCAGGTGCCAAACCCGAGTGTGCAAGAAACAGTCCTTTCTTTATGTTATTTATTTATTTACCTGTTAGCATTATTGGAGCAGAGCTGATCTACAATGTCGTGTTAGTTTCAGGCGTATGGTAAGAGCTTCAGTTACACACATGCTATCACTCTGTAACTGATTCCTTGCCTCCTCCCCAACAGGATGGCAGGAAATTTAGCTTGGTTCTCCCTGGTGCATTCTTCCCCAGGATTATGTCAGAGTTTCAGGATGTTATGCAATCGGTGCCATGGTATCTCTGAGGTAGAAGTGGAGGGTCCCATTGGTAATCAGCCTTTTGTCGCCACAGGTTTCCCCTGAAAGGTTCACTGTCCCCTGTTCCCAGGATCCTTTGCATCCAGGGACTGCCTGCTGGGACCGCGCCACACACGAGACAAGAGATCTTTTTTTTTTTTTTTTTTTTTTTTTGCAGTACGCGGGCCTCTCACTGTTGTGGCCTCTCCCGTTGTGGAGCACAGGCTCCGGACGCGCAGGCTCAGCGGCCATGGCTCACGGGCCCAGCCGCTCCACGGCATGTGGGATCTTCCCGGACTGGGGCACGAACCCACGTCCCCTGCATCGGCAGGCAGACTCTCAACCACTGCGCCACCAGGGAAGCCCAAGAGATCCTTTTTTTGAGGCTACCTAAAGGCCCGTGTGCCTGGAGTCCCCACACAGTCATTCTCT
This sequence comes from Mesoplodon bidens, assembly GCF_964165515.1. Lineage (NCBI taxonomy): Eukaryota > Metazoa > Chordata > Mammalia > Artiodactyla > Ziphiidae > Mesoplodon > Mesoplodon bidens. Next base: position 29,641,691 of record NC_138170.1, read on the forward strand.
AGGATCTGGACATTTCCTGGTTGACTGGGGTGAAGAGAGAGACCCAGCTCCAACTTCTCTCTCCATCTTCTGTCCCCTGTCAGTTAGGAAAAATCTCTAGCTTGGAAGAGGAGAGCAATTTCCCATGACTCTGCCTTGAATCCTCCTTCTTCCTTTGAACTCCTTAGACTGAGCTCTCCTAAAGGATTAGGTTCTCTGGAAAATTGCTTGCCTAAATGTAGATAAGGGAAAGGGGAATGTGCAGGGTGAAAAAAAAATCAGTATCTGAAAATGTTATCCTACTACTATCCACTACATTAGATAGCTTATATTGAACCTGATGTTATCAAAATCCCTCAGATCTTTTCCCACTGCACTGTTGCTAAGAGTTATCCCCTACATCATTCTGATTTTTTTTTAATGAAGTGAATAGCTTAACATTTTACCCTAGTAAATTGCATCCTATTACTTTCAGTCAATTACTATTAAGATGGACTTTAAGCTTAGTTCTGTGACCCAACATATTATAGTATATAAACCACCATTCTCTTCTACTGCCTGTTTTCTAAGATGCAGAATTTTTCACATTTTAATATTATGGAAATCAAGATATATCTTACAATCAATGTCAAAAGAAACTTAACCAGCCACCAGGCACAGAAATAAATTAAAATGCTGTTATTATTAGCCTTCCATGTGGGAAATAATCCATGCACAGAAGTATTTGTTCATCTGATTCTTGGGTCAGTTGAATATTTACATTTTTAGTGCCATTCACTCTTTTAACTTAAATTGGTATCCCTAATTACCAATTTAATTTTTTTTACATCTTTATTGGAGTATAATTGCTTTACAATGGTGTGTTAGCTTCTGCTTTATAACAGAGTGAATCAGTTATACATATACATATGTTCCCATATCTCTTCCCTCTTGCATCTCCCTCCCTCCCACCCTCCCTATCCCACCAATTTAAATACCTCTGAAAAAAAAGATTACATTATGATGAAGCTCCGAAGCAGAAAGCTGTGTTACACAGAACTTTTCCTGTCACATACAGAGCAGCTCAGTCAAAGAGTCCCTCAGAATCGATTCTAGAATTTTCAAAGCTAGGAGATATTGGAGGGGTCAAGTCACGCCTGTTGTGGAGAATTATCTGTGCTGAACATCTATCTGTCAAACGCTCCCAGCTGATTTTCAAAAGACATTTTTAATTTCCAAAAATATTAACTCAACAAAACAGAGTTTAACTCAATTAGGCAAGTTAACTCACAGGCAGGTATTCTTTGTTGCCCCTCACATTTACTTTCTTAGTCCTCAAGGTCCAAGATCTCCAATCATGAAGAACAACCACCACCAGCACCTCGAGGGTACATTCTGTTTGGCCTTAAACAGTTATGGTGCCCCATCCCTAGACAAAGATTGGTTTCAGAATGGGCTGGTGACCCTGTTCTTGCAATGAGAAAGGAAAAAAGCTGTGGGGCTTCTAGGAAGATTCCTCCTTCCTAAGAAAAAGACTGGGACAGCCCCTTTCTTTCTAGACATTGCTATTCCTGGATGCAATGCTGGAACTGCTCCATCCAGCAGCCCAAAGGGGGAGCCAGTCCAGTCAGAAAGGCAGAGCCCAAAAATGGACACAAGCTGCGACCTTGATGACGTTTCTGACTAGCTGAATCAACCAGCCCTGAAGCTTGTCTGACCTCAGAACTTCCAAATATGTAAGATAATAAATTTCCTGATTGCTTAAGCTGGGGAGTGGGGAGAGGGAGGGAGCCCGTCACTGTGATTACTGTCCCTGGATAAGAGCGATTTAGAAGAATCATTAAATTCTGAATGGAACATAATGTTTTGGTTTTCAAAAATCTGTTATCAAATTAATGATGCGGCTCCTACTATGGTGATGTCTTAGAATCAAGGAAATACAGCATACTAGAAGTGCTGCTCAGAACGAGAAGATGCATTTTTGGAAGGACGTCAATTCCTTCAAAATAATTTGTAAGTTTGTTTTGATACCAGTTGAAATGCAAATGGAATTTTCTTGAAACTTGACGTCATGATTGGGAAGTTCAGCTGGAAAATAACAGAGATAAATAACAAAGAAATATTTGAAAATGAGATTCATTTATGACCTATCAGGTATTAAAATAGGCTACAAAACTAAAAGATTGAAAACAATGTGGATGGTAGAGAAACAAATCAGCAAAACAGAGTAGAAATGTCCAGAAACAGACCCAGGTACATACAAAAATTAGATGTGAGAGTAAATCATCTCAAGGAAATGGTATGAGGTACCTGGATAAACCACTGGGGGAGGGGAAAGAACCAGCCCCATACCTTGCACCATATATCACATAAATCACAGATAAAGACTTTTTATTTATCTATCTATTTATTTATTTATTTTTGGCTGCTGTTGGGTCTTCATTGCTGTGCACGGGCTTTCTCTAGTTGTGGCGAGCGGGGGCTACTCTTCCTTGCGGTGCACGGGCTTCTCACTGCGGTGGTTTCTCTTGTTGTAGAGCACGGGCTCTAGGTGCGCAGCATTCAGTAATTGTGGCACGTGGGCTTAGTAGTTGTGGCTCGCGGGCTGTAGAGCGCAAGCTCAGTAGTTGTGGCGCACGGGCTTAGTTGCTCCGCGGCATGTGGGATCTTTCCGGACCAGGGATCAAACCTGTGTCCCCTGCGTTGGCAGGCGGATTCTTAACCACTGCACCACCAGGGAAGTCCCCAGATAAAGATTTAAATGTATAAAGTGAACTGAGAAATAAAAAGTAGAATCACATTTATGTAATCTTGGTGAAGAGAAAAGCTTTATTAATATGATACCAAAGGCAGAAACCATAAAGGGTGAAAGACTGATCATTTTAACTACATTAACATTTAAAATATTTTAAATCTGTTCATGGGGAAAAAACAAATACCTTAACTAAAGTTGAAGATTACATAACAAACTGGGGGAAATATTTTCAATATAGATGTCAGTCAATATATAAAATGTACCAATCAAAAAGAAAAAAATAGAAAGGAGCAAAGAAAATTAATATGCAACTGATGAAGGAAAAACATGCAAATGGTCAATAAATGACATTCAACCTCATAGACAATGAAAGAGATGTACTGTAGAGCAGGGACCAGGACTGAGATGCAGCAGGTCTTGCTGATAAAGCCATACTCTCTGTTCAAGCAGCGTGATACCTCCAGACTGGCTATTAAAGAGCCACCACTCAGAGCCTTTATGTACCCCACTCCACCAGCTGCCCTGGCACCTGCTTCACACCCCCATGATCCAGTAACTAAAGGGTTAATGTATAACCCGCAGAGGACCTCCAGGGCCCTGCATCCTCTTACGGCCCACACCTGTTCCCTGGTTCTCCTACCTCTGGTTATGACATACTGCATATCTGAATTTGTAAACATATAATAGTAACAACAACAACAGCAATCATAGCGGAGGTAGGTTAGGCTGTGGGGAAATTTGTAGCTCCCTACTCTACAGGAGAAAGTAATTTGGTACAATCTTGTTGGAGGAGAAATTTGGCACCATAATAAAAGCCATAAAAAATAGCTATTTCCTGTGACTCAGCAATTTCACTTCTAGGAATTTATCCTGAGAAAATGGTATAGGAGGCACATAAAAATATAACTGCAAAGTGAAGAGCAACTCAAGTGAAGAGCAACGTCTCCAAAAACTGAAGAAGTGTGTATCGACATGACAGGGAGACACTCATGTTCCACCATCAAATTGAGGATTTTAGGCAGAAGGCCACCCATGGTGTGAGAGTGGAGAGTGGGGAGCACCAGGATCTCCCCCGAACTGCTGTTAGAAATGCGAATGGACACAGCTTGCCTGAAAGGCATAGACATTGTTTAAATGCATATTCAGCTATTCCACTTCGAGAAAGTTATTCTGAAGAAATCATCATGAATATGGGAGAAATTTTAACTATAGCGTTGTTCATCAAAATGTTTTTAATAGATGCAAGCTGGAAACTACATGTATGTCCATCAAAAGAGAACTGGTTGAGTAAACTGTAATATCAGTATTATGGTGTTCTGTGAAGTCATTAAAATGATAAGCGATAAGAATATTTAAGGACACAGCCAAAATATCTCAACTGTTTTATTGAATGCAGTTGTTTTATTCAATGTAATTCAAGCAGATTACAAAATAGTACATACTGTACAATTCTACGTTCATAAAATAAATATTTATTTACACACACACAAAATTTTTAAATGAGCTTATCCATATGAAGCACTTAGAATCATAACTGCCATGTGGTAAGAAGTCAATAAAGTCAATAAATGGTAGCCAATACTTTTTTTTTTTTTTTTTTTTTGCGGTACACGGGCCTCTCACTGTTGTGGCCTCTCCCGTTGCGGAGCACAGGCTCCGGACGTGCAGGCTCAGCGGCCATGGCTCACGGGGCCCAGCCGCTCCGCGGCATGTGGGATCTTCCCGGACCGGGGCATGAACCCATGTCCTCTGCATTGGCAGGTGGACTCTCAACCACTGCGCCACCAGAGAAGCCCAGCCATTACTTTTTAATCCTCACATCCACCCTATAAGGGACCTACTATTACTACTCCCATTTTACAGGTATGGAAACAGGCACCAGAAGATGAAGTAACTTGCTCAAGATCACACAGCTTTTACGTGGTGGAGAGTTAACATGTGATGCACCGAGAAAAACAGCTGAGACATATTAAGCACTCCATTATTTTATATTGCTGGAATTCTGTACAATATACATATATACACATACACAGATGTAACTGGGTATTACCTTTTCATGGGAATTTATAAAAATCTTCTTTTAAAAAAAGAGCTTCCCTACACTTCACCACTGAGAAACCTACTGATACCTCCTTTGCTTATTCCTCAGCCCTGTGTCCTCTCTCTAAGCTCTCCTCAGTGTCAAGGTGACCTTTATTTTTCACAGCCTTCAACACAGAACCTCATAGAATCATCTTTAAGGGCCCAGAACTAGGTACTGGCCAACTCCAATGGACAGAGCATCTTCTCCTCCTGTACCTGGAGTGTGGCCCAGAGCCCAGGGCTGCTTTCTAGGGACAGTTGGCATTTCCCACTGGATCCAAGCTAAATGAAAACCCATACACTGGTGGTTCTTTACACTTGCTGATGCCTTCTCTGGAGTATTCTATGGGAATAGGATCTTAGAAGTTTTCTCAGGTATCAAAAGTCTCTTTCACATTTAAAAATCAAATATGGATCATTTAAATAGAAAGGCAATTACAAACACTCAAATGAAATAAACCAAATTAGAATATTTAAGAGAGAAGATTTTTATAGTGGAGGTCTTCAAAGTTGAAGATGGCAGGGAGACACTTGGAAACTTTGGATTTCTCACACTGACACTGAGTTTCATCAGGCAAAACCTTAAAGATTAAAAACCTGAAACTTTCTAATAGGATGTTCAGGACGGAAGGCAGGGCACACACAAGACGTCTAACTCCCTTCTTGACTCCTGCCGCTAAAGCACAGGGTGTACTTAGCACACTGTCACCCGGGACTTTCTCTGAATTCAGAAAGAAATTACCTAGAATTACACATATCAGTAACTATATGTGCATTTACACAAATCAATGAATAGTATGTATGTATAACTTGGTCCATGTTTTTCAAGCCATCCCAGCTTGAGATCACAATAATGCAGATGAACTCTCCCTAACTAGACAATCACTTAACCCTCCGCAGCTGCCTTTCTGGTTCAAGGCAACATTTTTTCCTCCTATAGAGCTCTCAGTGATCACTTACCTCCCAGGGACCCTCGCTGTCCTGAGGGGGCATCAGTCCTGTTCTTTTGAGTTCCTTGGGATCAGCCATCCTGACTGAAGAAGATTTTGATGATACTCAAGTGCGTGAGGGACTGCACCCCAACCTGAGGTACCAAAATCCAGAGAAACACCCTCCTGTCCTCTGGGTCAGAGTCTCTGGGTGACCTTGGACCCCAGACTATGGCTGCTCTGGCTGGAACCCTCTTAGGCTCACTGGCTCTTCCTGTTTCAGGGCTTTATTTCCAGAGGCCTAGTCCTTGACTCTTACAGGAGACTAGCTCTGCCAGTCTTGAAATGGTACATTCCTTCAAATTCTCTGAGCATATTCAGTTCAGGTCCTCATTTAGGGACCCTTCCTATTTAACACATTGTAAACAATGCCTTTGGGCACTGGTTTCCAGAACGTCCAGACATGGCTTACTCTCCCATTTAACTGAGCCCAAGCATCACTCCCTCTTGAGACTAATTAGGCCTTCCACATCAAGTTAATTTATTTACCTTTTTTACCTTTGGGAATTCACACTCCATTTATACTGCTTGCTTCTTTTTTCCAATATTATAATTCCCAGCAACGTGGAAAACTTTCTTGTTACCAGTCCCTGATTTTTGGTGATGCTGGTTTCATGCAGCAATGCTTAAGTTGTAGGAAAAGGGTTTGGGTTCATTGCAACTAAGGGATGCTGATGAAAGAATATTCCTCCTCGAAAGACACACAGCTGTTTCACTCCAGCATGTAGTCTTGACTTGGGTGTAATCTGTTTGCATTTCTGCTCTCCGCTCCCTGGGGGAAGCAGGGTCAGTTTCCACACCCACCTCCTAAGAGCATGCTGGGACAGCTCCCTGCCTTCTCCACCAGCCTTACCATCCTTGTTCCAGCCACAGCCTCACCCCAGCATCCCCACCACCACTCAGCATCCTCCACTTGTCAGTTGTCTCTTCCTCTCATCTCTGTGTACTTCTAGTAACTGATTGTTTGCTTACTGAGCTGAAATGAACTTCAAATGCTTTTTTTAAATTATGTCAATAAAACATGTAGCTTGAAGTGCTTCATACACTGTAAAAATCCATGCACAGACAGCATCAGCCTGTTGATTCATTTTTATGGTCTCTTAACAACCACTCAAATCTGTGGCAACAACTCAAAGGTAGAAGACTCCAGTTACCAGTTATCAAGGCTTCCTCTGGATCTGATTCCAGGCTGAGCTCCCTTGAGCCACACAGATCTGAATCTCTTTCTCTGAGGCAGGAACCCTAAGGAATTTTCTCAGTAAATTATCAAGGACCCATCCAAGCTCCTTTGGGAAGAAACCAACCTAAGGGCAGGCACTATATTTTACACACCCTGGGCCCCAACTGGCAGGGGTTTCAGCTACAGGTCACTTCAAATCCGTTTGCCTTCACATCCTGGAATCCCTATAGGCCCTCGAGAGATGGTAAACATTTAGGCTGGAGCATGAACCAGTTATACCCCACCCCACGTATTCTTCTTACAATGTAATGTAATGTTGCCACTCCTTCAACAAAAGTAGAGTCTACATTCCCTCCCCCTTGGACTTGAGCAGACCTTTGTGCTCCTTAAGCAACAGAATGGAGAGCGCGGGGATGTGATGCTGCATAACTTTTGAGGCTGGTTCATAAAAGTCAATGTGATTTCCCTCTGGCTCTCTCTCCCCCTGCACCTGGGGAATCCTAAGCCGACACGTCCAGCTACCCTGAAGCTGCCCTACTGAAAAGACCAGATAGAGAGACCATATAGAGATATAGAGAGGTTATAGAACCCTCAGATCTTTCAATCTACCCAGCATCAACCACCAGACCTGAGAGTGACTGATGTTTCGAACAATTCTAGCCCCAGGCTTCAAGCTGCCCCAGTGAGGTGAGGCTTTCCTGGTGTGCTCCGTCTGAATCCCTGACTCACAGCATTTGGGAGCATAATAAATAATTGTTTTACATCACTAGGTTTTGGAGTAATTTGTTAAGCAGCCAAAGTAATTGGAACAGGAAAAGAGGATATTATTTGCATCTCAAACTATGAAATAGAGCCCACTGTTACAAAGGTGACTTTGCAAATATCTGATTGACTCATTACCTGTTGATTTTATTAGTCCTTCTCTCAGAGTTATGGGATTCACAGAAGATGCTGGGTTCGTCATCAAAGCCTTGGTTACCAGCCTGGGTGGGAAAAGTCAGCTCCTGGGCTGTATGTTCTTCAGCTGAAAGGGGCCTTGAGCCTCCTGGTTATTGTGACAGGTCAATGAGACTTCAAGTAAACTAGAGAAGTCTACCCTGCCAGAGACACTGGAAGAGGCAACCCTTTTACAAAGGGGTTTCTTTATAAAAAGTCTCTTTGGGCTTCCCTGGTGGCGCAGTGGTTGAGGATCGCCTGCCGATGCAGGGGACACGGTTCGTGCCCCGGTCCAGGGGGATACCGCGTGCTGCGGAGCGTCTGGGCCCGTGAGCCATGGCCGCTGAGCCTGCGCGTCCGGAGCCTATGCTCCGCAACAGGAGAGGCCACAACAGTGAGAGGCCTGCGTACCGCAAAAAAAAAAAAAAAAAAAAGTCTCTTTGCTAGATAATAATTGGATGCATGTATTTTAAATTGTTCCCTTAGTCAATCAACTAGGAACCTATTATGTGCCCAGTATTGGATGCTGTGGAGGATGTTTCTTTCCAGACCTCTCTATGAGTTTTAATGTTTTCAGCTATAAGAAACAGAAACCCCAATTTAAAATGACTTTAAATAATAGGGAAATTTAGTGCACATAACAAGGAGTCCAGAGGAGGGCAGCTCCAGAGTTGGTTCATCCAATGGCTCAACAATGGCATCAAGGCTCCGAGTCACTGCCCCCTTTCTGCTCTACCATCCTCAGTGTGTCCTGGCCAGACTAACTCTCCTCGTGATCCCACAGTTCCAGGCATCAACAGGCACACGGGATAATGACCGGAAGGAGAAGAGGAACCGTTTTTTCTGTATCTATTTCTTGACTTAGACTATTCATGGTTTACCCTGTGGAGCTGGACACGGGGCCCCTCTGAGGACATGGAAGGTGAACAGCAGAAAGTAGGACGTGGGCAGCATCCAACAGTGTCTGCTCCAAACTCTAAATCTGGTTAGGGAAGTAGGACTCACTAAATGAGACAACGAAACTCTAGTTACTCTCTCATAGAGTATTTAAAGTTTCTCTCTTGCTGCTTCCTCCTTCCTCATTCTGAGGATGCCATAAGGCATGGTGTCTGTTCACAGTTCTTGCCACAGAGCACTCAGCTCCTTGGAGAAAAGTCGTGACTCAAAGAGCTAAAAACCTAAGGCTGACTTTATCTTTTGTTCTAGATGAAGTGCGGCAGTAACTAAAGTAGCACTCCCATCTTAACTGACACTCCTCGTGGTGAGAGCTGATTGCCAACCATTGTCAATGGAAAGATAGGAAGGCCCGGGGGGGCAGGGGGTGGGGAGGCCTTTGCCATTTATCAAGCTGTGAAGAGTGGCTGCCGCTCATCTCCTGGAGCAGACCACCTTTCTGTATCTGGTACACAAGTTAAGAATGGACTTTACATTTTTAAATGGCTGAAAAAATTTTAAACGAGAAAACCGTATGAAATTCACATTTCAGTGTCCATAAATGAAGTTTTTTGGAACACAGCTGTGCTCGTTCATTTACATATTGTCTGTGGCTGCTTTCACACTACAACAGCAGAGTTAAAGTAGCTATGACACAGACCAAATGGCCCGTGAAACCTAACATATTTACTATCTGACCCTTTGCAGTTAAAGTGTGCCGACCCCTGTCTTGCAGTAAAAGTCCTACTGGGGCCTCCAGGCATTCAGCGGTCAAACCGGAGCCTCCGAGCAGCCAGACCTCAGCCCACTTCCAGACAAGGCCTTCCTCCCAACTGAGCAAGAAAGGAATGTTCTGTCTAATCCAGTTAGAACAGGTTTCTCAGACAGGTTGCACATTAGAATCACCTGAGGAGCTTTTTAAAAATACCAGTCTTGGGCCACACCCAGACCAATTAAACGAAAACCTCTGGGGATGGGCCCAGGCATTGGTGTCCTTCAAAAGCTCCCAGGTGATTGCCCAGCACCGTCAAGTTTGAGAACCCCTGCTAGAGGCTTGTTTGCCAAAGTCAGGCCTAGTTTCTGGAGCTTCCTCTAAGCAAACACCATCACCTACCCTCAGGCAGGTGTTTTGGGAACAGGACACGAGCACCATGCTGGGGTGGAGCAGGGCAAGAAGAGGTGGAAAAACCAGCTGTGGTTAACCCCTACCATTCATTTTCACAGGTGTATAGTCAAATGACCTCACCTGTGTACAGGTGAGCTCCTGAGGTTTCCCAGGCTGAGGAACCCTCATCACCAGAGCTCTCCTGTATCTCATGCCAACTGTTGACAGAGAAAACACAGTGTCTCACCCTGACTGCCACACACTGGCTTGCTTTCCTTTACCTGAGAGGTTGCAAATAGGAGCCTGGTGTCTGCCTCACTCAGAGACGGTGTAGATGTGCATCTTCCTCCCCGGCACCAGAGATGTTCCTTCTCCTTGGCAGGCAGTTGAAGAAAACAAACCACATGCTTTCTTTCCTTCAATCACTCATTCAGCATATACTTACTAAGCACCAACACTACCACAAAACTATAGACTTTAAGAATAAATGATGGGGCTTCCCTGGTGGCGCAGTGGTTGAGAGTCTGCCTGCTGATGCAGGGGACACGGGTTCGTGCCCTGGTCTGGGAAGATCCCACATGCCGCGGAGCGGCTGGGCCCGTGAGCCATGGCCACTGAACCTGCACGTCCGGAGCCTGTGCTCCACAACGGGAGAGGCCACAACAGTGAGAGGCCCGCATACCGCAAAAAAAAAAAAAAAAGAATACATGATGAAGGAGGATAAATTAGGAGATGGGGATTAACATAAACACACTACTATATATAAAACAGATAATCAACAAGGACCTACTGTATAGGACAGGGAACTCTACTCAGTATTCTGTAATAACCTGTATGGGAAAAGAATCTGAAAAGGAATGGATATACGTACATGTATAACTGAATCATTTAGCTGTACACATGAAACTAACACAACATTGTAAATCAAGTCTACTCCAATATCAAATAAAAATTAAATTAAAAAAAAAGAATACAATGATGAGTCAGCATCCCAAGGGAGCCCAGAGACTAGGGAAGAGGCAGCCAAATTAAGCCAGTGCCCTACAATGCTGAAGGGCTGCTCTGTAGGAGGCCTCCAGGACTCTGAGTGGGGAAATGACCATCTCTCAAAGGGGAAGATATGCTTGAGCTGGTCTTGGAGAATTCCTTCTCAGTTGAAAGAAGGCATTTTGTGAGGAGGATAGAGCATTAATAAAGATATGGTGGCTGCAAAGAGAATAAGACGGGTGTGATGTAGCAGGGGAGAGGGCTGCCAAGGAGGGGGCAGGAGTGGAGGCTTGAGAAGGGAGCTGGGGCTGCTTAGGGATGGTGGGTCACCAGGACCAGAGGAAACCAGCAGAGCTTTTCAGGAGAGCTTCAGAAGAAAGCCCTGGCTGGGTGTGATGCTGAATTCTGGAAGGCAGCAGGAACAGGAGCCTGCCAGTTGTTCAGAATGAGATGTGATAAGCTTCTAAACTACTGCTGTGGATTGAGTACAGAGAGCAGCCAAATCCTAGAAACGCTTCAGAAATGCAGGCTCTAGAACTTAGAGATCAATGTAATGGGCGGGACCAGAGAGTGCCTGCCACACCCACCCACAGCCCTCACCAACTCCCCAAGGCTTCCATCTCTCCTGCCTCTGCGGCCCTGCTCCCATTCCCAGCCAGACCAGCAGCAGAGAACACCAGAAAGGGAAATAAAAATTGTTGTTGCCGTGGAGGGTCTGTTTTTGTTTATTTGTGTTCTTTTTCATACCCGTCATTGTTGTTAAGCTCCCCCAGAAGTTCCCCTGGCTACTCTTTGAAGTGGATTTTCTGAAAATGGCTCCAATGTGCTTCCCGTACCAGCCACGATCAGAGTGTGAACCTCAGGGTTGCTGCTGAGAGGCAGTACCTGTGAGCTCTGGAGTCAGAAGGGTCTGAGTTTGAACCCAGGACCTACCACTTAACAGCTACAAAGCTTGGTCACATCACATAACTTCTCTAAGTCAATCTCCTCACCTGTCAAATGCATATGATAGCAGTTCCCACCTCATAGGGTTGCAGTGAGGATTAAATGTGACAGCAAGATAGAATGCACAGAGCCTGGCATACAAAAGGGATTGATAGATTTGAGTTGATATTATTATTAGCTATATTTGAGACCCCAGTGCACATTCGTTTATTCACTCATTCAAATGAATCTCTTTTTTTTTTTTTTTTTTTTGCGGTACGCGGGCCTCTCACTGCTGTGGCATCTCCCGTTGCGGAGCACAGGCTCCGGACGCGAAGGCTCAGCGGCCATGGCTCACGGGCCCAGCTGCTCCGCGGCACGTGGGATCTTCCCGGACCGGGGCACGAACTCGTGTCCCCTGCATCGGCAGGCGGACTCTGAACCACTGCGCCACCAGGGAAGCCCTCAAATGAATCTTAATGAATATTTATTGAGAGACCTCCATGTTCTGGTCATAGTCCTGGACGTTGGGAATACAGAAGTGAGCAAAACGTAAAGATCCCTACCCACTTGGAGCATCTATATTCAGAGGAGAGAAATAAACCAAAAACAAGTAAATAAAGCAATAAATGTGATAATTACAGTTTGGGAAAGGTGAAAATAAGTAAACGGGAAGACATCAGCAATGTGATGAGACCCTGACATGATGACAATGGAATGAAATATTCAAGAAACTAAGAGAAGAAAAGATGGAAGTAGCAGCAGCATGGGTAGGGGCGTTAGTACAGGATGGGAGTGGCTTCATAGGCGGGGACCAGTTGGTATCAGGCCTTACAGCCCCTACTGGACTTTGTATCTTTTTTCTAAGTCAATGGGAAAGCATTAAAGGATTTCAGGCAGTGGAATGACGTGATGATTTACCTTTTTTTTAAAACACTCTGACGATTGTAAAAAAGATTGAAGGAAAATAAGAGTGAAATTGGAAGATCCTGCTAGAAATCCATAGCAGATGGCCAGATAAGAGATGATGGCTAGACAAGGATGATACAGTAGAGGTAGAGCTCAGCGCCATATCTGAAATGTGCCATGAAGTTAACGCTGACAGGGTTTACTGATTGTTTAGAGACAGAGGGATGAGGGGAAAGGGATGAATCCAGAATGACACCTAGATTTTCGACCTGAGCAACTCCGTGGGATGGTGATACTATTTACCAAAGTAGGAAACACTGCAGAAGAATCAGTTTGGGGAGAAGTCCTTAGTTCTGTTTCGGAAAGTTAACGTTTGCAATGGCTTATAGGTATCTTGGTGAAGACATCTTGTATGTGTTTGTATATTTGAATCTGGAGTTCAGTGATGAGGTCAAAGCTGAAGATATAAATTAGGGAGTCATCAGCCTATTGGTGACACTGGGTAAATATGCGGATGAGACCAAGGGGCCTGGGAAGGGGTTGCCAGGACGGCTGAAAGCAAACCAGAAAAGGGCAGATCTGAGGAAGCTAAAAGGGGCGACTGTTTGTAGCAGGAGTACGGAGAATAAACCTGTTGGATGCTGATAAGCAGTCCAGTTATAGAAGGAGAGGGAAGTGGCCATTGCATTGGCAGCATGGAAGTCACCAGTGACCTGGGCAAAGCTACTTCAGTGGAGCAGTAGAGGCAGAATCCACAGAGGAGCAGGCTCAGGAGCAAATGCAAGGTGACCAAGTGACAGCACAGGGCGAAGACAACTCTCCAGAAGGTTTTCAGTGAGAGGGAGCAAAGAATCGGGATGGCAGGAGGAGGAAGGGTCAAAAATGAATTTATTCTGTTTTGTTTTAAGATCGGAGCTATTACAGCATGTTTGTATGTAAGGAAATGGATCAGGAGAGAGAAGATGGATGCTCGAAGGAAGATGAGTTAACCACAGGAATGAAGTTGTTGAGAAGGGAAGGGATCTGGGCAAAAATGGACAGATTTCCCTCTCTATTAAGAGGGAAGATGGAAAATGTGGTACAGGTGTGGAGAGGCTTGTAGACCAGATGGTGGGAATATGTAGGTATGTCTGCACAAATCCTTCAATTCTCTTTGAATTATGAGGTAAGGTTTATCAGCTGAGGGGGGCAGAGGAAGACATATAGTAGCTTTAAGAAAAGATAGTCTGAAATAACAACTTTGGTGAGTTGAAAAGCAAACTTACTAGGGAAACATCTAGGCTGTGGTGAATGCCCATTTAAGATAGGGGGTCATGCCATTTAAATGGGAGAAAATAGCCCCGTTGTGTGATTTTTCCCAGCTACATTCAGCTGCAACAATGTGAATGATTGGGTTCAACTATAGCTGTGATTGTTCCAAAAAAATGTAACAGGGGAAAGAGGAAGTGATTATGATAAACTATGGGTTCTGGACTAGATAAGAAAGTAAGTGCGGCCAAAGGGAGAGATAGGAGTAATGACAGAGGCATAGGGTCAATGGATGTGCAGTCCCAAAGAGATCAGGGAATTCTGCAGTGTGGGTACCAAAGTAAGGGAGCCAGGAAGAGTAGAGTGTTCTCAGAGGAGGGGATCCTCGAAACCAAACTTTAGAGACGCGAGAAATGACCAGTGACAGTGTGATCTAGGGTGTAAACAAGAGAGTGGAAGGCTGAGATGGGTTGCAGGAAGAAGTCTCTGGAGATGAGGTCAAGGAACAAAGAAGCCAGGGTGTTGGTTGGATCATGCAAGTAGATGTTAAAGCCACCAATGATGACAAAGGTAGAGATGGAGAGGAAAATGCTGCTGAGGTCATCAGTAAAGGAAGGGAATCTCAGCTATGAGGAGGGACAACAGGTGGGGTGGCAAGATGGCACCAACTGTCAAGCAGGTGATTTGTTTTGGTTGTTTATTAGTTGGCTGATTGATTTTTGTTTATTTTAGGGAGGAGCGGGAAGTAACTTAGTGTAAGGAGGACACTTGCCCTAGCTCCTTGCTTATCAAAATATAAGCCATCCTCTTGAAAAGTTTTCCTGGAAAACTGCTAGGAAATGGTCCAAAATGTTAGCATGGTTGTGTAAGGATACATGTTCTGATGATCTGTTGATGCATAACTAACCACCCTAAAACTCAGTGGCTTAAAACAATATTTATTTTAAAATAGATAAACAACAAGGTCCTACTCTATAGCACAGGGAACTATAATCAGTATGCTATAATAAACCATAATGGAAAAGAATATAAAATATATATATACACATATATCTGAATCACTTTGCTGTACACCAGAAAATACAACACTGTAAATCAACTACACTTCAATAAAAAAATTTTTTTGAAAACTTTTATTTTGCTCACAAGTCTGCAATTTGGGCAGAGTTCAGCAGGGACAATTCTCTGTTCCACTCAGTGTCAGCTGGGATGGTTCAAAGGCTGGAGGCTGGCATAATCTGAAGGCTTGTTCACTCACGTGTCGGGCTATTGTTGCCAGCTGGATCATTAGCTGGGACTGTGACCAGAGCACCTTATGACCATGGCCTCTTCTTGTGGCAGCTTAGTTTCCTTACAACATGGTGACTGGCTTCCCAGGGTAAGTGTCCCGAAGAAAGCCAGCCAAAGCTATGTCCGTTTTTATGACTTAGTCTTGCTCATCGCACAGTCTCACTTTCACCCTAGTCACAGGCCAACCCAGACTCAAGGGGATGGAGCAGAGACCCCACTTTTCAATGGAGAAGTGTCAAGTTCACATTATATTTTTTTTAATTAGTGGATTTATTTATTTATTTATGGCTGTGTTGGGTCTTCATTGCTGTGCGTGGGCTTTCTCTAGTTGCTGCAAGCGGGGGCTTCTCTTGTTGCGGAGCTCAGGCTCTAGGCGCGTGGGCTTCAGTAGTTGTGGCACACGGGCTTAGTTGCTCCGTGGCTTGTGGGATCTTCCCAGACCAGGGATCGAACCCGTGTTCAATCCCTGCAGTGTGGCAGGCAGATTCTTAACCACTGCGCCACCAGGGAAGTCCCTCAAGTTCACATGATAATAGGAGCTTACAAGGTGAAGTGGAAAAAAGTGGTGCTGTCTTTGGAAAATACAGTCTATCATAGTGACTATTTTCTTTCTTCTTTCACCTTGTAGTAAGATGGTGCCCAGGGATTTCAAACTTTAATGTATCTGCTTTTAACCAGAAGCTTGATCACTTAAAAGTTATTAAAATCTTCCCTGTTTATAGCAATGGAAATAACAAGAAATCTTGGGGCTTCCCTGGTGGCGCAGTGGTTCAGAGTCCGCCTGCCGATGCAGGGGACACGGGTTCATGCCCCGGTCCGGGAAGATCCCATATGCCGCGGAGCGGCTGGGGCCCGCCACGGCCGCTGAGCCTGCGCGTCCGGAGCCTGTGCTCCGCAAGGGGAGAGGCCACAACAGTGAGAGGCCCACGTACCGAAAAAAAAAAAAAAAAAAAAAAAAAAAAAAAAAGAAATCTTTAAGCAGACTTTCACTTGGGAAAGAATCACTTGAATGACCCCTTTCCGTTATGTAGCTGTAAAGCAAGAAGGTACACATGGTTCTGGAGAGACAAAGGACGAAGATTTTAATCTATTTGTACATCTGATTACTTTTATTTTTTGCTTGGCAAAGTCCTGGGCTCAGTTTTATAAGCAGTTAGAATTAGGCTGACCATCCCCTACATTCATTAATAAAAGGAACTTAAAAGTTACGAGAGATTAAGCGGGCAAATTTGACAAAAGTTCAAGGAGCTTTCTGGAAAGGGGGTATCAATACCTTGACCATTTTCCTTTAACATTCAAAGCTATTACAACAGTTTAATTGATTGGAGGGTCCCAACTGCTAAGAAAGACCAACATGGTCACCTACCCCATAAGGGAGAGAGGTGTGTGCAGTGGTTACCTGGGCTCAAGGCTCCTAGTGATCCGAGAAGAGGGCAAGTGCTGAGAATAACACGGGCGGATATTAGCATCCTTCCGCAGCTAGCCTGGTACTGAGAGCTTGCACTGGGAAGACAGCTTTGTGTCTGAGTGAGTGTTTATGGTCTGGGCATCTATGCCACTAAAGAGCAGGAACACTGGCGGCCCTGACGTGCAGAGCTCGCCCTCATGGCTGACATTAATCCGGCGAGACGGGCACCTTGCCCTCTCACAGCGCAGGGGACCATAGCCACACTAGCATCGTCAGTGCAACTGATCCCCACTGATTTGACTTTCCATGTCTGTCGTCAATGAAAAGTGAATACATTATACATTTGTAGGTTTAGGGGCTTTCTACTCCATTTACTGATTTACTGGTGTTTCCACCAGTAATGCCCTGATTCATTTTTATCACTTTGTAAAATTTAATTTGTATTTACCCCTTTTATTATGTTTTATTATATTAAAAAAAATTAAGAATTTATCTTCTATTCTTTTTTTTTGGAGGGGGTTTATCTGTGGTGTCCAGCATTGGTTTATAACTTTTATCATTGGTTCGTGGATGTCCCTCTTTTATTTACTACATTATATAATGAACACCCAGAGTACACCATCCAACCCCAAGATCTGAAGCATTACCAATAACTTGCATATACCTACGTGCTCTTTCTCATCCCAATGCCCTTCCTCCCCTACCCCGCTCCCAAGAGTGAGCACAAGCCTCAATTTGTTCTATCATCCCTTTATTTACATATATATACTTTATCATATAGCTATTTAGGCCAAAACAATATATTGTCTAAGTTTGCTTACTCTTCACCTTTAGAAAAATGTATCATATTGTATATAAAGTCTTCTAGGACTTGCTTTTTAACCTGACATATTTTACTAATAAGTATCCATGGGGATAGATGCAGGTCCATCTGTTTTCACTGCTGTGTGACAGCCCATTGCGTGAACACAGCACAATTTATCTGTCCGTTTTCTCCATGATGGTTGCCCAGGTTGTTTCCAGTTTTTTGCTGTTACACCTAGTGCTGCTGTGAACAATCTTGTACCTCCTGGTGACCATGTATGAGAGTTTCTCTCAGATGTATGTCTGGGAGCAGAATTGGTGGTGTGAAATGCAAATATTCAGCTTTACAAGAGAATGCCAAATAATTGTCTTCCAATACTGGGTATTGTCAGATTTCCTAATTTTTGCCCATCCAGTGGATGTGCAAATCCACGGTGTAGTGGCTTTGCATTTCCCCCAATGCTGGTGATGCCGAGCTTCCGTTCATGTATTTATTAGTTATATGTGTATTTCCTCTTTTGTGCAGTGGCTGTGCATGTTTTCAGATACTGTGCTTCCACATTCTAATTTTTCCTAGATAAACCTTATTTCTTAGAATAGTTTTAGGCTTACAGAAAAATTGCAATGATGGTTCAGAGCTCTCCTACACCCCCGGCCCAGTTTTCCCTGTAATTAACATCTTACATCAGTAAGGTTCATTTGTTACAATTAAAGAACCAATATTGATATTTTATTACTAACTAAAGTCCATATTCTATTTAAATGTCCTTAGCTTTTACTGAATGTCATTTTTCTGCTCCAGGACCCCCTCCAGGATACCACATTACATTTATAAGTCATGTCTCCTTAGGCTGCTCCAAGCTGTGACGGTTTCTCAGATTCCCCTGGTGTTTGGAGATCTAGACAGTTTTGAAGAATACAGGCCAGGTATCTCATAGAATATGCCTCAGTTAGAATTTGTCTGATGTTTTTCTCTTGATTAGACTGGGGTTATGTAATTTGCGAAGGAAGATCACAGAGATAAAGTGCCATTCTCATCACATCTTATCAAGGGTACAAACTATCAACATAACTATCACTGTTGATGTTGAACTGGATCACCTGGCCGAGGTAGTGTTTGTCAGTTTTCTCCAATGTAAAGTTATACTTTTCCCCTCTTTTCATACTGTACTCTTTGGATGAAAGTCCCTATACATGGCTCACACTTAAGGAGTAGGGAGTGTGGTAGACTGAATAATTGCCTCAAATATTTGGGTGGCCAAAAAGTTCGTTCGGGTTTTTCCATAATACAAAAACCCGAACGAACTTTTTGGCCAACCCAAGATATTCACATCCTAATCCCCGGAACTTGTGACTATTACCTTATATTGCAAAAGTGATTTTGCAATTGTGATTAAAGATATTGACATGGGGAAATGATCTTGGATTATCTGAATAGATCCTAATTGCCATCATAAGTGTCCTTATAAGAGGGGGGCAGAGGGCGATTGACACGGAAGCGGAGAAAGCAATGTGACCATAGAAGCAGAGCCTGGAGTAACTCGACCAGCAGTTTACCAGCAGCTGCAAGACGCAAAGAATGGATTATCCTCTAGAGCCTCCAGAAGAAGCACAGACTACAGACACTTCGATTTTGGTCCAGTGATCCCGATTTTGGACTTCTGGCTTCCACAACTGGAAGAGAAGAGATTTCTGTTCTTTTAAGTTATCGAGTTTATGGTAATTTTTTTACCACAGACACAGGAAACTAATACAAAGAGTTATGTTTGTTAGCTATGTCCCTGAGGGCAGAGTATCTACATAAATTACTTGGAATTCTGCACAGGAGTTTTATCTGTTTACCCCCATTTATTTATTTAATTGATTATTTATGTTACGATGGCCTCATAGATATTTATTTTATACTTTGGGTTACAATCTAAAGTTGTTCCACATTCTTTTTAAAGACGGAATGGGGACTTCCCTGGTAGCGCAGTGGTTAAGAATCCGCCTGCCAATGCAGGAGACACCAGCTCGAGCCCTGGTCCGGGAAGATCCCACATGCCATGGAGCAACTAAGCCCGTGCGCCACAGCTACTGAAGCCCGTGTGCCTAGAGCCCGTGCTCCACAACGAAGAGTAGCCCCCACTCACTGCGACTAGAAAAAGCCCGCGCACAGCAACAAAGACCCAATGTGGCCAAAATTTAATTAATTAATTAATTTTTTAAAAAGACAGAATGTCCTTCTCTGTGTAACCCAGCCCATCTACAGGTGCCACATGAGTAGATTCTATTGACTAGATGGGGATTTGGAAGGTGAGTTTGTCCAGCCTTGTGACTGTGGCCTGAGGGCTGGGCGGGCAAACTTTGAAACAGATACAAAGTAATAAACTCACCATTAAAGCAATAATGTGAGAGACAAATTGACTCATGCACATACAAACTAGATTTTGCACAGAAATGAATAAATGGATAGGTGATATCTGTCAGATATTTGTTAATCCTTTTCAATAATATATCAAGGAACTTGATATTTAAGAAGAAAAATGAACTCAGGTCTTGGTTGATGTCGCTGATGGTTTGTCGTCACCCTGGCCTAAGCAAGCACAGCAGCTGCAGGCTGCTTTCTTCACAAACACCTCAAGGAAGCCACTTCACATCCTTACTTAGTTCTCACTCAGAGAATTTTATGCTCCTTACAGACAAGGGTTTCCTTGTTCTCAGCAGAAGGCTCCTCTGCTTTTATTCCAACTTTCAGCCTGAGAGAGAGAGAGAGCAGGTGTGTTTTCAAAAAGTTTTTCAATGCCCTAATTGGGTTGGGGGCAACGAGAGTTGCAAAGGCAGTGGTCCTTGAGGGAAGGGTGAGTAAAAGGTCCCTTGTCTCGGGACTAGACACACAGGCCTTTAGTTTCCTTCCAGTGCTGTTAGTTTGCTGGAAACAAGCTTGTTAAGTCAAGAAAACGCTTCTCAAGGAAGGAGGAGATCATGGTCCAGTCTCCAGGGGTTAAGGAGACAGCCTGTGGTGTAGGACTACCCCGGGTTTTAGTTTGGGCTGTACCTCTTACCGCCATGTGACGTTTGGCAAGTTAACTCCCTGAGTCCCATTCCTCTCATCTGTAAAGTAGAGACCACGTCGATGTCACAGGTCATGTGAGGACCAGATGGGATCAGTGATTACACAGAACATGGCAGAGCTCTACAACCACCACTGCTATTATTATTGTGGTGATTTTGTTATTATTTCTTATTATTATTTAGTAAAATCATAAGAATAGCACAGGCTCTGGAGTCAGAGAAAGTTGGTTTCAAATCCCAGCTCCACCACCATAACCCTGGGGCAAGTTATTTAACTTTTCTCTGCCTCAATTTCTCCATCTGTAAAATGGGGAATATCCCATAGGATTATGAGGAAGATTAAAATTAAATACAATTAAATTAGAAGATGCATATAAGGCACTGAACAGGGTGCTCAGCACATTGAGTGAACTCAATAATGTGAACTATTATTATCATATTAGTGTCATGTACTCTACATCATACCTATCAATGTGCATTGGTCCCACTTTGGCCACCGTTCCTAAGGGCCTGCAAGCACAGCCCCAGGTCCTGAGCTGATTTAACCAGACCTGGCAGTATATTAGTGGCCCAATAATTTAAGGCAGTGAGAACAATTTGGGAACCCACCTGTGCAGTAGCTGAAGGAGGTAGGAGGGTGGGCTGACAAATTGTTCTCACTGCCTTAAATATCATAGCCACAAGTTGCAATCTGTAAACTCCCCTGTAAGTCCAAACAGGAGCCCTCAGGCCAACAACCCACCTTCTGCCTTGGGTTTCTGAGTATACCCTTGGGGAGGCTAAAATGGACCCCCAACGCATATCACTTGGGCCCTGACTCATTGCCTATCATGCACTAGCCACACCCCCTACCTTGGGAGCCTGGCACATTCTACCTTCACCCTCACCCACTGGCTAACGCCCTGCTTTGCGTCCCACATTAGAACTAGGCCCTGGAGCTAGAGCCCTGCTCAGAACCCCCCAGTGCCTTCACCTCCGTCACCTCCCGTGGATACTGGCACAGACTGGCTCACTCTGAAGGTCACTCTAAGGTGCCCTCTAAGATTCTGACATCCCAAATACCACCCACCTGTCCAACCCTCTAGCCCTAGCCCACCCCTCTAGCTGACCCCTTCTCTGCTGCTAGGCTGCTTGATTCACAGCTGAGGCACTGGAGGCTAGCCATTACCTCATTTTACCCCCATAGCAACTCTTGAATTGTCTTATTTCACAGATCAGGAGCCCCAGAGATACTCAGAAATTTGCCCAATGTCATGTGACTAATAACTTGCAAAGAACTTGAGCTCCCCTGACCTCTAGCTCAGGGCCTGCTCAGCTTCCTGTGTCACAGATCCAAATCTCAGGAGAGCCAGCTCCCTAATTTTCACTTTGGATGAAAACCCAACTTTAAAGTCTTGGCAGGCATCACTCTTCCTGACTCCCAGGCATTTGGCATTGGTTGGTGTATGTTTCCAGAGATATTTTTCTGCCTGGAGGAAAAAAAGAGGGAACATGTTTCTGTTTGACTAAGAAACATGTAATCCCAAGGACTCCACACATTTTTCAGACTTCAAATAGCACAGAGACCTGAGCAACTGGGAGAGACAGGGAAGTACTGAGTTTGGTGGAAACATATACATTTTATTGCAAAGGGGCCCTTTAGGATATAAGTGCTGTTAACATGATCCCCAGAGGAGGGGAAAGGGCTTTACCAAGGCGCTCCCAGCTCAGTGGTGCTCTGTATTTCAGAGGACCTGGGGGGCTTTGTGTCTCAGAAGTCGGAAGTTTTGCCCTGGAGTCCCGTATGTGCATATGTAGGCACAATGGAATTAGCCCCAGTGGCCTTAAAAGCCACTTTCAACATTGTCAGGAGTCTTTGCTATGACAAAGTCTCCAACACATGAGTCTGGAGGAAGAGATGTCCCCCTAGCCCTCATCACCACTAGAAATGACCTTGTTAATTTAAGTGTTTGCATGTAGGTACTTCCAGGTATGTTCCATGGGGTCAAGGACATTGATTGTTCACTGCTGGATCCCCAGCTCCTACAGTAGTGTCTGGCATATGGCAGGTAATCAGTAAATATTCTTTGAGTACCTATGATTATAGTCTCTAGTTCGGACCTTGTGTATTAGCTACCAGCAAGACAAAGGGCACTGTGCTCTTATTGTTCATGGGGTGGGGAAAGCCAGGTGGCCAGCCTCAGTCAGCTGCCCAGTGGTCAGAGGTTATTGCCAGGTATGGCCAGCATGGGGAGGGGGTGGTCAAGGGCATCTACCCTACTCATATCTCTACCCAGTGTTTTTGATATTTAGTTGTTTGCTTTTAATAACAAGTATTATAATGAATTTCTTTGCCAAATGGCCCATCTCATTAAATCTACCAAATATATTTTTATCCAAATCTTAGCTATAAGTAATAACTGTTACTATTGGCCATATCATTTATTGATTGACCACCATGCGTATGCCATGCATTTATTGCCTCATCAAGTTTTTAAAGCAAGTATTAGATTTGTATTGTTATCCTTATTTTCTTGATGAAGAAACTTAGGCTTGAAGAAGCTGTATGGCCTAGGGCATACAGCTGTTAAGCAAAGGATGCAGATGTGAATCAAGTGAATCAAAAGCCCCTGTTCTTGACCTCCACGCCACCCTGCCTCCACAAGGCCACAAAATAAGTGAACTGGTTTTTTTTTCTCTATGTCAAAACTCTGCCAGGAAAGACATCCAACCCAAATTCTCCTGTCAGACCTGAATTATTCAGTGATTTGTTAGTAAACAGCAAAATTGACTTTCTGAGTTGACGGGGTCGCTGAGGTCATTTCTTCCTGGTGTACTGTCAGAATGAGATCAGAACAACTGAAGTGGTGACCAGCCACGGCAACCCTTAACCACCCGAGAATAATACACGTGGAAGCAGCACAATGAAAGGAGACTGTTTTTCATCAACTTGTGCTCTTCCCTCTATGGGCCTGCCCTCCCTTCTCTCACCTGTCTTGGGAAGACATGAGCATAGGTGAAATAATTTACAAGAGTGTTCCAGAGCTCTGGGAAGGTGCCATTTCTAAGTCCCCTGAGATAATCATTAATCATCTTAATGAAACTCTTATTAGGTTATGTGTCCCTTACTCTACCCAGGAAGGACCAAGGCCCACCCAGATTTCTTCCTGATGATATTTTAAATTACAACTGTACTGTGGCTCCTGGCATCCTTCAAAGAAGTGGTTCTCCTGTCAGGATGAAAAAGAAAAGCTGCTCTCTCCTGTTAGATATCTGCTTTCTTTTTTTTTTTTTTTTTTTGCGGTACGCGGGCCTCTCACTGTTGTGGTCTCTCCCGTTGCAGAGCACAGGCTCTGGACGCGCAGGCTCAGTGGCCATGGCTCACGGGCCCAGCCGCTCCGTGGCATGTAGGATCCTCCCGGACCGGGGCACAAACCCGTGTCCCCTGCATTGGCAGGTGGACTCTTAACCACTGCACCACCAGGGAAGCCCTCTGCTTTCTTATATTAGCTTGCAGGGGGTGTTGCTCCACCCAGCATCCCTCTCTTTGATCCTCAGACCTCACCAGGTCAACCATCACACAAACTCCCAAGACCACACCATCCTCGTCCCACTGGAGGGGAATGAGCCTGGGACTCCATATTAGGAGGGCCATGGTCCCAACTGATTCAGAAAGGAACAAGGTCTTTCAGGGTCCATTTTCTAGTGAAGGGTTTTATACGCATCCCAAATTCCACCCCCTCAGAAGAGCCTCCCCACGCCATTTTCTAGTGGCT
The DNA here is from genome assembly GCF_964165515.1 of Mesoplodon bidens. Classification (NCBI taxonomy): domain Eukaryota; kingdom Metazoa; phylum Chordata; class Mammalia; order Artiodactyla; family Ziphiidae; genus Mesoplodon; species Mesoplodon bidens. The sequence goes on from NC_138170.1 coordinate 29,666,008, forward strand.
GCCACAGTCCCCTGAGGCATGCAGTAGCCCTCAGCTTTCCATCAGGGCTGACAGTCCAAAATCGATCTCTCATCTGCTCCACTGGCACAGCATTCCATTTTGGGTGCCAAGAAAGTGGTACTTTAGCTGAGGGAGGTCAAACAGAAAGGAAAAGATACATAACTGCAGCTGCACTGAAGCATGACATCAGGGTCTGGAAACGGAAAAAGGCATGAGATGGAGAAAGGGGAGGGATGCTTGGAAACCATCTCACAAGGTCCAAATTAAACAAGCTGTTCTTTCAAGTCCACTTTCCATCTCTGCCCCATCTCTCTATTAATTCTTACCTCTTCTGAGAGCTCTCTCCCTCAACCCAATGTCTCACTTCTATCAGGGTCTAGGGAATTCTTCCTGATCCTCCAGGGCTTGAAAGGCCCACATAAACCTAGTATCACCTGTCCCATTTAAAAGTGTCAAGAACAGGTCAAGTCCCACATCTTCTCTTTGAAGTCTTTCCTGAACATTGCAGCCACCTCTAGTTTCCCTCCATCCTCACCAGTCTTGGAACTTACTGACTGGATCATCCATTTGAGCATTTGAGCCTCTATTTAGCCCAAGAAAGACTATAGCTCTCACACCTTGACTATTCTCAGATTGTTTCATGTAAGTATCTTATCTTCCCGGGAAAACTGCAAGCACCTTGGAGTCTCAGACTGGGTCGTGTAATCCTTTTGTATGTTCCACTGTGTACTCTCATGGTTCTGAATACATAGGAGTATTTAATTTATGAAGCTGTATGAGCTAAAGAGAATTAAAGGAAGGCACACAGGAAAACATGAAGCCACTGGGCACTCATGAGGAAAATGGCTAGTGGTCTCCAGTTGCAGGTGAGAAATGCCTAGGATGGGCCCAAGGTGTGTGCCAGAATGACACACACAGGGTCCAGTACCTGTAAAAACAGGTAAGTTGACAAAGCGTTCCAAGGTTGGATTGAGCTCCTGCACGTGGAGGGGGAAAAAGGAGGAAGATCCATACTTCATTTGGACCAGGACTCAAAACCAAACCATAAGCCAAGCCAGGCTACCAAAATGGTAAAAGCTTCCCTAGAATAGGTGCCAGGTTCACGGGACTTGTAGCCCATTAGTCCAATTTTGTACTATTGTACATCTCCGTGGTCACCCCATTTTCAAGGAACATCTGCTTTTACCTCAACCACTACTTATGTTGAAACAAAGGTAATTCATCAACTTGCCTAATTGAACAAAGTAAGTCAGAGGTAGCCCTGGGAATTTAACTTATAGCTCTCTAATTTCAGGTCTAATCCCTAGAATTGGAACTATGCTTCCATGTTCACTCACTACCACATGTGAACTCTGTGAAGACATTTTTTTCCGATGGCTTCCCCAACAGATATTAGCAAGAATTAATTTTCTAGCCACTTTACAAATGGGAGAAATAAGCAACCTGAGAAAAGGTAGAACTCACCAGAATGGCCAGCGTGAGGTCAACGGTGGACTCTCTGTAGTGTCCGTCAGAGCTGGGAGCAACTTCAGTTTCATGGGCCAGGAGTGCAAGGCCCCAGGAGACAGCATGACCACCCCAAGGTCACATAACTTGATCACCGTTTTCCTGGAGCTGGTGCTTCAGTCTCCTAACTCCCAGTCCAGGTTTCCTCAGTATACCAAGAAGAAAAGATTGCAAGGAATAAAAAAGTGAGGTACAAAGTTTGTGGTAAAACTTGATGGGGGAGAGGGACAATGTCCTTTGAGTGCTCATTAAGAACTGCAAAAAAAAAGAAAAAGAAAAAAATGTCCACAGAACACCTAGAGTTGGTCGAGCAGTTCATAGTTGCCAGAAGAATAAGGAGCGCCAGACCCAGTGTATTCATTTGCTAGGGCGTGTAACAAATACCACCAACTGGGTGGCTGAAACAATAGAAATGTATTTCCTCCCAGTTCTGGAGGCTAGAAGTCTGATATTGAGTTGTCAGCAGGGTTGGTTTCTTCTGAGGCCTCTCTCCTTGGCTTGTGGATAGCCGCCTTCCGCCTATGTCTTCACGTGGTCTTTCCTCTGCACATCTGTCCTAATCTCTTCTTATAAGGACACCAGTCATATTGGATTAGAGCCCACCCATATGATCTTATTTAAATGTAATCTCCTCTTTAAAGGTCCTTTCTCCAAATATAGTCTCATTCTGAGGTGCTGGGGGTCAGGACTTCAACATGTGAATTTGAGAGGGACACAACTCCATAATATGGACACAAATCCATAACGCCCACTAACATTTTATTCTGAAGATACTCATGGACAGTTGTCCAAATTCTCCTCCTCCTGCAGACTAGATTTGAACTAGTGTGGTAGGACCTTGACCTAGAAGCTACACTGAGGCTGGGGCCCCTCAGTCCAGCCACCAGAGGACGGAGGGACTCCCTGAAGAGTCAGCCAACCCTTCAGGAGCTACTCCTCTGAATCGTTCCATACACTGTTGTCAGATACTCCTCACCCATCTCCACAGATGTCCACACACAAATATAGAATAAATGGAAGATTCTAAAAACAATGGGGTCCTGCCTCCACTCCATTCATGTGGAACAGAACTTTGGGGTTAAAGAGTGAGAGGCAAATACAAATGAGGTGAATGTTCTGTTGTGGCCCTGGCCTGGGCCCAAACGAGCAGTGCCCTGCGATTAGTCAGGCTGCTGCCAGCCCAGCCAGCCTACAAGAAGCGGGCATGCCAGGGGCGGGGCCACATCTCCCTCCTCTGACTTCACATTCTCCCCACATCTGCAGCCGTTTCCTGCAGGCAAATCTGTTGCCTATGGTTGGAAAGCCACTAAAGCAAAGATCAAAACAGCATCCAGATTGGTAGGGAATGCCGTCTGAAGTCTTGAAAATAGTTGGTCTTCGGATTCTATAAGAAACTGGCCATAAAGATAGCACAGAAACTGTATCACTCAGAGAGAAGTGTGTAGTGATTTTTTTTTTAATGCAGGCCGCGGGGGCTATGCTATGAATCTTGCCCCATATGTCGGGCACAGGGACTACAAAGTTCAAAGTAAGATCAAAAACACTCCTCTAGGGCTTCCCTGGTGGCGCGGTGGTTGGGAGTCCGCCTGCCGATGCAGGGGGCACGGGTTCGTGCCCCGGTCCAGGAGGATCCCGCATGCGGTGGAGCGGCTGGGCCCGTGGGCCGTGACCACTGAGCCTGCACGTCCGGAGCCTGTGCTCTGCAATGGGAGAGGCCACAACAGTGAGAGGCCCGTGTAACACACACACACAAAAAAAATCACTCCTCTAACCTTGCCTGGATACACCTGACCATTTGCAAATGAGCCTTGTCTACCTATAAATGTGCAAGTCTCTATGACTAAGATGGAACTTTGGTTACTTGTTGTACCTTGGCCCACATTTGTCAGAGGGACTAGATAATATTGGACACAAAGCAAAATGCCAAAACCCACCCACATCTTTCATATTCACACCACCTTTCCATTAGAGGGCTTTCCTTAACAAAGTTGGTAGGGCAGGCCAATCACACAAGATGCCCTCACATTAGTTAAGGTGTCTCTTCAGAGCCTGATGCCCCCCCTGCTTCCCATTGATGAGTCAGCAGTAGCCAGTCCCCGGGACTTTTGGGTTTTTTTTTGGGGGGGGGGGCTTCGTTGGGTCTTCGTTGTTGCGCACGGGCTTTCTTTAGTTGCGGTGAGCGGGGGCTACTCTTCGTTGCAGTGTGCGGGATTCTCATTGCGGTGGCTTCTCTTGTTGTGGAGCACGGGCTCTAGGCGAGCAGGCTTCAATAGTTGTGTAACACGGGCTTCAGTAATTGAGGCACGTGGGCTCTAGAGCTCAGAATTTGTGGGGCACAGGCTTAGTTGCTCCACAGCACGTAGGATCTTCCCAGGCCAGGGCTCGGAGCTGTGTCCCCTGCATTGGCAGGCAGATTCTTAACCACTGCGCGAAGTCCTCTCTGGGACTTTTTATGGGGCTGGAACCAAGCACTGCCTTCATGGAAATCATGACATGTTCAGGGAATAGCAAATGGTTCCCCATGCCTGGCACTTCAGGTGTGCTTTGCTTTGTAGAAGGTGAAACTCTCCTCTCAATGTCCAACTACACATAAACCCCAAAGAGGGCTGATTAACCAGTGCACAGTATATAGGAATTTATAAATTAGAAAAGCCAAAGTTCATATGTGGAAAACAAACCATAAACGGAATACAGAAATAAAAAATATTGTGCTCTTATTTGTAAGGACTCAGCAGATGCACAGTAAAAAGTGAGTGAATGAATATTCCTGACTAGTTAGTCCCACACTGGTCCCCATCCTCCATGGGAAGGAGGGATGCCCATGGGGCCTTCCTCCCCTTGCAGCTGGGTTACCAGAGGCCACTCCACAGGCTGCTCAGGTGCATGGTAGGAAGTGAACTCCCTATTTCTTGAATGTGAGGTTTTTTTCTGCTGGAATGTCAATGATAATAATTAATATACACATTGGTTTAATAAAAAAGGTTAGTTCACCCACAAACACATAATCAAAATGAAATTTGGCGCCAGAATAGAGAATCAAAGGAGCTCTAATATATAAATGCAATTAGACATCCCCATGCCACTGGCAGCTTTCCTAGCAACAGAATGCTAATTGTTCTGCAGAAAGAGAACAAGGCAGATAAACATCTTTGGTGTGACTTTACGGCTCCTTTTTAATTCCTTAAGGAAAGGCCATTCACCGGCCAAACTCTGATTTATTATCCTAATTAGGGAAAAGGTCCAACCCTTGACACTCTGTAGCCTTAAGGAATGAACAGGGCAGGATGAATCAACCCAACCTGCCAGGATAACAAACCAAAGAAGAGATCAGGATGTGGGAGAGGTTTCAGTGTAACCTCCACAGCCTAGATGAGGAGGGGAAGTCCCAGCCCTGTACAGGAACTGGCCAGAGACAGGTGAGGAGAACATTCTACCAGGGCCGCACTTCCTGCTGCACCCAGCCCAGGTTCCCAGGATATACAGATGAGGTAGACAGCACAGCCCCAGCCCTGCCCTTGTGGAAATGACAGTCCTTCTGGGAAGAGGAGACTAATATCCATGGAACTATCAGAAAACAATTCAGATTGTGCAAAAGGAAGTACTGAGTAGAGGCCCATGTATCCCATGCCGGAAATGCAGAAAAGGGAGGAATGGGGTGGCCCAAGGGAGCCAGAGGATGGGGAGGACTTAAGCTTGATGCTTAAGGGATCAGATAAGGACTTCCTGCAGCAAGTAAGAGCATCTGGAATGGGGGAAGGGGAAAAAATGGGGAGAAAAAGATTTTTTTCAGAAAATGGAGTCACTTCTAAAGAGTTGGTGGGAGTTTTCTATGCCATGGGTTATTAACTATAGAAATCTCATGCAGGCCTGGCTCTCTCTCTCTCTACCTCTCTCTCTCTCTCTCTCTCTCTCGTGTTGACGTGGATTTTATCCAGTTATGAAACCAGAAGGCATCATTCTGTAATCAGCACTTTCAGGAGCATAGAGACAGACCTTTGAGGGGGCTCAGAGTCATTTAAAAATGATCATTAGGGCTTCCCTGGTGGCGCAGTGGTTGAGAGTCCGCCTGCCGATGCAGGGGACACGGGTTTGTGCCCCGGTCCTGGAAGATCCCATGTGCTGCGGAGCGGCTGGGCCCGTAAGCCATAGCCACTGAGCCTGCGTGTCCGGAGCCTGTGCTCTGCAACGGGAGAGGCCACAACAGTGAGAGGCCTGCATACCGCAAAAAAAAAAAAAAAAAAAAAAAAAAATTATCATTAGTCAATAAGGGTGACTCTCCACAACTCTTCAAAGGCAGGTAGATCAGGTAGGAGGGGATCATGATTCATTCTTCCTCACACCAGAAACCAGGCTCCCTGGCCAGGTAGGACACAGTCCCTGACTTCTCCAGAGCCATTGACCAAGACTTTCTGGTGGGTTTGACGAGCTTTCTCAGCCCGCCCTCTCCTAAAGGCTGCTGGGACTTACTGTAAAGGGTGCAGCTCAGGAACAGAGTGCCTCATCAACTCTGGGAATTTGAGGATGAGGCATCAAAGCCAGAATCCACTGCACCCTTCACCCACCTTCCACAGAACTTCTTTCCCTAAGTGTCTCATAGTTTCAAAATGTAGGTCCCAGAAGATTGGCCGCACCTGAGGATAAATCCTGAGGAGGTGAGTGATCTGCCCAAGGTCACAGAGCTAATGCCTATCAGACTGAAGAGAGGAGAAACAGAGAAAGAATAGCTGGGGTCAACCAGAAAGCAGAAATATGACTTCCTCTTGGCCTCTTGAGAGAAATCACTCATCCTTGTCATCCTTCTCTTCCCAGCAGCCTTCTTCCCTGGGGCTATCTGTCATGTGACTTTGGTCTCTGGAGCTCTGCCCGACTCAGGACAAGGGACCTCAGTTCAAATGCTGCCTTAGGAAGCCATAGGTAAAGCCTACTTTACTTCATTCAGTTGAACAGGCCCCAAATGTACCATCAAAATGTCAGATTGTTGGGTGACCAACCATCCCGGTTTGTCTGAGACTATCCCAATTTTAGCATGGAAATTTCTGCCTCCTGGAGAAACCCTCAGTCCCAAGCAAACTGGAATGGTTTATCACCTGCCCAGTATACCCTAAACAGGAGCACTCTTCAAAGGGGTCTCATTAAACATCTAAAACCAAAGGTTTTAATACATATGGGAGATACTATGGTCTACAGTTGACTAGATAAGACATTGGAGTGAAGTTTTAAGACCTAAGATAGACTTTTAGCTTTGCCAGTTTCAGTTTCCAGACTTTGAATCAGTTATCCAGGGTCTTCTGAGGACTCCTGCTGAGGGGTCTACACACTCTAATTTGCTCACTAGCCAAATAGGGAAGGAGAAACCACTAGGGAATTGGTCTGTGGTAGAGGGCCAGTTGGGGCTTTGACATGTGCCTGAAACACATTTGGGCTCCCTGTCTGCTTTTCAAGATACCCCGATCCAGTCTGCTTCCTGGACTGGAATTTGTTCCCCTTTTTCCTCCCCCAGTTTCCCCTCTCCTATGCTCCCATATCTCTCTGTACATCGCTTCCATAGACCATGTTGTTTTCATGAGCATATAGTTATCGATTTGCCTTGTCTTTCTCCCTACAAACCTTGAGCTCAGTACTGACCACTCCTGTTCAGCACCATGTCCTGGGCACCTAGAAAAGAACATGTTAAAAGGAAGTCCTCGGGCTTCCCTGGTGGCGCAGTGGTTGAGAGTCTGCCTGCCGATGCAGGGGACATGGGTTCGTGCCCCGGTCCGGGAAGATCCCACATGCTGCGGAGCAGCTGGGCCCATGAGCCATGGCCGCTGAGCCTGCACGTCTGGAGCCTGTGCTCCTCAACGGGAAAGGCCACAACAGGGAGAAGACCGCGTACCGCAAAAAAAAGGAAGTCCTCAATATGTGTCCATCGAAAAAGAAATGTTCAAGAGAAGGAGAAGGGCATTTTCATTGGACTTTGGACATAGTGAATGCTCTCTCTACATATTTTTCCTTTCTTTCTTCACTATTATATTTCTTTTAGATAAATGGATGCACGCATGATCACCCAGTATGAATCTGAGCACACAGTGGGTTCACTTTTGAGCTTTTTTCCAGGAGTTGTTCCAGTACATTTTGATCTTTCTAGACTTTTAAGACTTCATTCCTCAGGACAATTGGGTAAGAAAAAGAAATAAAAGGCATCCAGATTGGACAGGAAGAAGTAAACTATCTCTATTCCCAGATGACATGATCTCTTGTATGGAAAATTCTAAGAAATTCACTAAAAACTGTTAGAACTAATAACAAGTTCAGCAAGGCTGCAAGATACAAAATGTACAAAAATCAATTGTATTTCTACACACTTGCAATAAATACTCTGAAAATTAAAGAAAACAATCCCATTCACAAAAGCATGTAGAGAATAAAACTTAAGAATAAATTTAACAAAAGAAATGCAAAACTTATACTCTACTCTGAAAACTACAAAATTTTGGTGTTGGAATAAATTAAAGAAAATCTAAATAAATGGGAAAAATCCCATGTTTATGGATCAGAAGACTTAACTTTGGTAAGATGGCAAAACTCCCCAAACTGATCTACAGATTCAACAAAAAAGCTATCAGAATCCCAACTGGCTTCTATAAAGAAATTGACCAGATAATTGTAAAATTCTTATGGATTTTTTTTTTTGCGGTATGTGGACCTCTCACTGTTTTGGCCTCTCCCATTGTGGAGCACAGGCTCCAGGTGTGCAGGCTCAGCGGCCATGGCTCACGGACCCAGCTGCTCTGCGGCATGTGGGATCTTCCCGGACCGGGGCACGAACCTGTGTCCCCTGCATCGGCAGGCAGACTCTCAACCGCTGCGCCACCAGGGAAGCCCTCCTACGGATTTTTAAAGGACAAGAATAGCCAAAACAATCCTGAAAAAGAACAAAGAAGGATTCATACTTCCCAATTTCAAAATTTACTATGAAACAGTGTAACCAAGACAATGTGATACTGGCACAAAGACAGACATACAGATTGATGGAATAACAATTAAGAGTTCAGAAAAAAACTCATACATATATGGTCATTTATGATCAATTGATTTTCAACAAAGGTACCAAGACCATTCAATGGGGAAAGAACAATCTTTTCAACAAATGATGCTGGATAGTTACATGCAAAAGAATGAAGAGGGACTCTTACCCCACACCATCTGAGAAAATTAACTCAATTTGTCATTAAGGAAATGCAAATCAAAATCACGATGAGATACCACTTAATACACACAGGACGACTATAATCCAAACAAATGGAAAATAACAAGTGTTGGTGGGGCTGTAGAGAAATTGGAATTCTTGTGCATTGCTCATGGGAATATAAAATGATGCAGCCTATGTGGAAAACAATTTGGTAGCTCCTCAAAAAGATAAATGTAGAATTACCATATGATTTATCAATTCCACTCCTGGATATATACTCAAGACAATTAAAAATGTATGTCCAGATAGAAATTTATACACAGATGTTTATGACAGCATTATTCATAATAGTCAAAAGGTAGAAACAACCCAAATGTCCATAAACTGATAAATGGATAAGCAAAAGGTAGCATATACATACAATAGAATATTATTCAACCATAAAAAAGAATTAAATATTGATACATGCTACAACACCGATGAACCCTGAAAACATTAAGCGCAATAAAGAAGCCCATCATAAAGACCATGTATTACAAGATTCCATTAATATGAAAGTCCAGAATAGGGAAATCTATAGAGTCAGAAAGTACGTTAGTGGTTGTTTAGGGCTGGGGTGGGGTGGGGAGAAGACGTGGTTGCTAAAGGACACGGGTTTCTTTTTTTTTTTTTTTTTTGTTTTTGCGGTATGCGGGCCTCTCACTGTTGTGGCCTCTCCCGTTGCGGAGCACAGGCTCCGGACGCGCAGGCTCAGCGGCCATGGCTCACGGGCCCAGCCGCTCCGCGGCATGTGGGATCTTCCCGGACCGGGGCACGAACCCATGTCCCCTGCATCGGCAGGCGGACTCTCAACCACTGCGCCACCAGGGAAGCCCCACGGGTTTCTTTTTGAGGTGATAAAATCTCCTAAAATTCACTGTGTTGATGGTTGTACAGCTCTGTGCACATAAAGACAGAGCTGTACAGAGTGAAGGTACACCGGTAAATAGGTATATTATATGGTGTGTGAATCATATCTCAATATATCTGCTTTTAATAAAATAAAAGACTCCATTCCTCCCCACACACTTCATATACCCACACAAAGCCATGCTTTCTCCAGCTCTATGCCTGGAACTTTTAAAAATTGGGTCAGCTCATTCCCTGACTTTGGTGAACTGATCTTTATTTGAGACTTCTGGGCCCTTTTGACAGTTTGAGGTAACTGGCCATTTACTCACAAGGGCAAAGTAGTACTTGGATAATTACTAAAGCCACAGTCCTGAATCATGGGAGCTTAGAGTTTGGAAAAAAACGCATCAACCAACCCAACAGCCAGGTTTCCATGAAAGAGGCCTCAGCTTCTGATAACTTTCAGGCACATTCTCAGCTCACTCCACCCTGCCCTAGCTCCTCCTTTCCCATTTTCACCAATTTCCTTCCCTCCCCACACCCCACCCCCAACAAACTCTTCACTCTAGGAAAAGTGAGCACGTTCCCGCCATCCCCTTCCCAACTGGATTCAACTGCCTCCAGCCTCTCGGCTCACACATAAGGGCCAACAACCAAACTCTCTGATCCGAGTTAAAAGTTTTGTGTTGTGTCTGCTAACAAGCTGGGAGGGTTTGCCTTTTTCCTCCAGCTCAGATTACCTGGTTTCCAAGTGAGCCAACTCTGGAAGAAACCCTCCCAGTCAATGCCTTCAGTTGAGTTCTAAATGTCCAAGCCTCTTACTCCAGAGGAATGAGAAACAGACCAGAGGAAAAACATGTTGCAACACAGTTATTACATTATTTCTTTATCACCAAGGTCTCCAGGTTGGGGGTAGAGTGAGACATGAAAAGCTTTTGTATTTAATGAATAAATGCCTTGTAGTCCTCTTTGGCTCCTCTTTAAAGAATTCCGAACACATTGCAAATGCTCTCTCAATCTTCCACAAGCCACCAGGAAGGAGTTGGAGAAGTAAAACCCATTTCACAGATCCAGAAATAAAGGCAGCAAGTAACCTGATAACTTTCTTGATCCCCAAACAACTTCTTAGGCTACTCCTTTCACCATCAAATTTATGTCCTACTTTTTTTAAATAAAGTATTTTTTAAAATATTTATTTATTTTATCTACTTATTTTCCTTATTTTTTTGGCTGCACTGGGTCTTAGTTTTGGCACAGAGGATCTTCAGTGAGGCGTGCGGGATCTTTTGTTACAGCGCACCGGCTTCTCTCTAGTTGCTGTGTGTGGGCTTCTCTCTACTTGCGGTGTGCGGGTTTTCTCTCTCTAGTTTTGGTACGTGGGCTCTTGGGCACAAGGTCTCTGGAGTTTGCAGCACGCGGCTCTCCCGTTGAGGCACGCAAGCTCAATAGTTGTGGTGCGTGGGCTTAGTTGTCCTGCGGCATGTGGGATCTTAGTTCCCCAACCAGGGATTGAACCCGAATCCCCTGCATTGGAAGGCAGATTCTTTACTACTGGACCACCAGGGAAGTCCCTGTCCCACATTTTTTGAACATTCCTCCTAGACTCCCACTACTTGCTTTTCCAAGCCAAACCCTACTACCACTCAAACACCCTTCTTCCATGATGTGACTACCAAAACCCAGTCCATCCGGATACTTGCTTCTCTGGAACACACAAAGGCAAGTTACTAATGATATTGTATTATGTGGATGGAGTGCCCTAGCAGAGTGGTGCCCTGCCAGAGATTAAATTTGTTTTGTTTTCTTTTCTTTTCTGTAGAGGGAGAATTTATCTCCTTCTTCAAGGTATGGGCCATGATGTCAGGTAAAATAGCCTAGAAACATTTTATATAAAAGAAACATATAAGATTTTTAAGATAAAGGAAGAGCATCTGTCAAGCTAAAAACTAAACAAAACTGAAACCCAAATTAATGGAAATGGATAAGAATGATCAATATACACAAACTGAAACCCAAATCAATGGAAATGGAAAAGAATGATCAATATAAAGTGTCGGGATAATTGGTTCCCTATTTGTAAAATAAATCAATTTAGATTTTGGTAAGGACCTTATACCATATATCAAAATCAATTTCAGAATGACTAAAGAGCTCAATGGAAAAAAGATAAAATCATACCTAGCGTGATGGTTAATTTTATGTGTCAACTTGACTAGGCCATGAGCTGACCAGATATTTGGGCAAATATTATTCTTGATGTTACTGTGAGGGTGTTTTGGAGTAAGATTAACATTTAAGTTGGTAGACTGAGTAAAGCTAATTGCCCTCCCTAATGTGGAGGGGCCTCATCCAATCAGGTGAAGGCCTGAATAAAACGAAAGATTGACCCTCCCCCAAACAAGAAGGAATTCTCCTGCCTGACAGATCTTTGAACTGGAACTTTGGCTCTCCCTCGTTTACAGAAGTCTGGCGGCCTTCAGACTCAAACTGGAACACCAGGGCTGAAGATTTTGGACTTACCAGCCTCCATAATCATGTGAGCCAATTCCTTATAATAAACCCACTTCTCTCTCTCTCTCTCTCTCTCTCATTCTACTCTAGTCATTCTATTCACTCTTTTTCTCTGGAGAGCCTGGATACAAAAGAATACACCTGAGGGAAAAAAGATAGAGGAGATTTATAAACCTCAGGTTTAGAAAAGACTTTCCAGCCTTAAAAAATGATGTTGTGAGGAACCTTATGGCAGAAATCTCAAACCTCACCCCAATCTGTGCCTCAGAATTATCTGGGGCCCTGGCCCACTCCCAGGGGTCTGAATTAATCTATGACAATGCTAAGGCACTGGTTATTTTTTTAAAGCTTCTCAGTGATTCTCATACACAGCTAGGTTGAGAATCACTGCAGTAAAGAAAAAGATGAACATCTTTAACTACATCAAACGTAATGCTTAGAAGACTTTGAGGTTTAAGATAGTGGACTAGGGCTTCCCTGGTGGCGCAGTGGTTGAGGGTCCGCCTGCCGATGCAGGGGACACGGGTTCATGCCCCGGTCTGGGAAGATCCCACATGCCACGGAGCGGCTGGGCCCGTGAGCCATGGCCGCTGAGCCTGCGCGTCCGGAGCCTGTGCTCTGCAACGGGAGAGGCCACAACAGTGAGAGGCCCGTGTACCGAAAAAAAAAAAAAAAAAAAAAAGATAGTGGACTAAAGGTATTCCTTCCTCCTGATCCTCTCAGAAAGCACATGAAAACAATGAGAATGAAAGATAAACTCCACTTCTGATGAAATTAAGAGCCATCTGTAACTTAAACAATAATAGGGCAGGTAGAAGTAGAAAACTGATGAGGCAGAGGAGAAACGTAAGTACCTGAAGAAAGAGTTCCAATTAGAAGCAAGATATTTTCTAAGCAGAACTCTTCAAACGCTCAGAAACTGGAGGCACCTGGTACCACAGAATGAGGAATAAACTAGGGAGCTAAATCAGAGAGATTGATGGAAAGTCCATAAATGGAACCCTTTAAACCTGAACTGACCCCTTCCTTGGGCAGGCAAACAGACAGCTCTTTCCCACCTCCAGGAAGTGTAGTCTCTAGAGAAAGGGAACCAGATAAACTACAAACCCCCGGAACCCCCAGGAAGTGGTGGATGAAATGCAGACCCCAAACCAGGGGCTAAACCAGAGTCTGCACATTGAACCATAATGAGAAACTTGGCCCCTTGCCCTTGCCCAACTGCCAGAGGGCTACAGCCTGATTTATAACCCAAGGCAGGGACTGACTGCTTGGCACAGTGTCTAACTTGGGGCACTGAAGTGTGAGGAGAACATGCTCTTTGCTGGAAAAGTAATTCAGGAGAAAGACAAGCATCTGTACAACTTTCCCCACGAAGGCTTAGGTGCGGTAGGACAAACTCCTTTCCTTGCATGACGAGAGGTTGCTGGGAGACGGAACCTCCAACAGACTTATTGAGGAGAGATTTTATCTGTTGGGACAACTGTCAATATAGACACAAGTGGCCTTTAGGGAAGAAAACACCTTCTTGAATATTCCTGTGTCCAGGAAGGAAAATGTGGCATCAGAATGGTTCACTGTGATCTCAGGATAAAGTACTCAAACCTCAAAGCCCTTCCATGCTCTGACCCTTCAGCCCACCTCTCACCCCAGGACCCTCACAGACTCCAACACCGACCAAGCTGAAATCCTTTCAGCTCTTCCCACACACCAAGCTCCCTCCTGCTCCTGGCCTTCAGCCCACTCTTCTCTGTCTCTGGAACTCTCTCTCCATCCCCACTTCCTACTTGTTCAAAATGGTCCAGAAACAAAGACGAACTGTGGCTTCTGCAGAGACAGTTTAAGCAGTGGGTCTCAGAAAATAGAACTTTGTGTGTCTAATTTCTACCACATTTCAGGTCTCAGCCACTGAGGAACTCTGTCTTCTTTCCCTCACCCCTCAGAGCACCTTCTCTGAGGTATCTCCCGGCAACTTCTCATCATGCAAGGAAAGGATCTCCTTTCACTGCACCTTAGCCCTTCATGGGGAAGTTGTATGGGCTCTTGTCTTCCTCCCTGAATTGTGAATACCTCTGTTCTCTAATATACATGTAAGGAGATATAAGGCATGGGAAAAGGACTTGGAGTGATGGCTCAGGCTCAGGCAGATAGAGTCATCCACCTCAGAGACTTCTGGGGCCTGCATCAGAATCACTGGTAAAGGCCCCAAGACCGATTGCCCATCTCATTGAATGGATCCACAGAAGCAGTTCCAAGGATGGGAGTGGCCCCATAAAGGCAGGGGGAAGGACCTTTGGGTGTCTGGTTCACTGTGGGCCTCACTATGAAGCCCTGGGATTCAGTGAGACAAAAAGCAATAGACAGTTAGTGGCAGGCTCCAATCATTAAGGAACTCAATACTCAAAAAAAAAATTTGCTAATATTATTTCCATTTTCTCTTTTTTACAATTCAGATTTTTTAAAAATTTTCAACAAGTATTACGTTTTTTTTTGTGTGTGTGGTACGTGGGCCTCTCACTGTCGTGGCCTCTCCCGTTGCGGAGCACAGGCTTCGGACGCGCAGGTTCAGCGGCCATGGCTCACAGGCCTAGCCGCTCTGCGGCATGTAGGATCTTCCGAAACCGGGGCACGAACCCATGTCCCCTGCATCGGCAGGTGGACTCTCAACCACTGCACCACCAGGGAAGCCCAACAAGTACTACTTTGAAGGCGGTGATTTTTTAATTTTTATTGTGGTAAAATACACATAGCATAAAATTTATGATTTTAACCATTTCACATCATACAACTTAGTGGCATTTAATATATTCACAGTGTTGGGCATCACCACTATCTAGTTCTAAAACATTTTCATTATCCCTAAAGGGAACCTCATATTTGTTAAGCAGGCACTTCTCATTCACCATTCCTCCCAGCCCTTGGCAATCACTCATCTGTTTTCTGTCTCTGTGATTTTGCCTATTCTGGATTTAAATTATATATAAACAGAATCATACAATATGTGACCTTTTCTGTCTGGCTTCTGTCACTTGGCATGTTTTCTAGGTTCATCCACGTTGTGGCATATATCAATACTTGATCCTTTTTTACAGCTGAATAATATTTCATTTTATGAATGTACCCTATTTTGCTTATCCATTCATCAGTTGAGGGACATTTTAGGTTGTTTCCAATGAGTATTACTTTTGCAATCAGGAAAAAAATAATAAAGTTTTGGATTGTTGTTTGTTTTGTTTTATTTGGGGTACCCAGAAGGCAGATGGAAGTTCATGTTCTAGTTCTTTCTTCACCCACTGACCAAAGGCAAATGTCCTATTTTCTCAATTCTAAGGCCTCTGGGTTTTGTTTGTTGTCTTGGTTTAGATTTTTATGTTAATGTTTCTGAAACGTGAATTCATCTTGTGATCTGTTTACTTTTACAGGGGTGCTTCTTTTTCCTTTCTGTAAAGCTAGTACTACATTTCATCAATTTGAAAACACCGTCAATGCACTATTATTTTATGTACCACTAAGAAAACAAAAACAACAGCAATTCAACTATGACAGTGCTTTTCTGCCCACCAATTTCAGAGTTGATAAAATATTTTTTTAAATCTTAGAATCAATGAAATGTGATCTTAAACCTATGAGAACTTAGAATCAAATATTTTGCCTATATGATCTTTTTTTAACATCTTTATTGGAGTATAATTGCTTTACAATGTTGAGTATATGATCTTGCTAAAAGGAATGATGAGTAGAGATAGACAAAGAAACAGCTATGTGTCCTGTGTGGACCTTTCCCTTTAGGTAATTAGAGGAGTTGTGGACATCAGAGCTTCAGGAAAGGTTTTAAGAAACCATCTAAGCTATCCTTGCCCTACAGATGAGGACCCGTGGGCCCCAGATGTTTAGCGACTTGCTGCATCTCTCTCAACTGAATAGAAATCCAGGAGTCCTGTGGCACGCGTGTTCATGCAGGTGCACTACACACATAGTCCTAACAGCTAAGTAAAATCATATCACACCTTGCCAGGGGAAATCGTAAAAGACTTTCAAATGGCCAGAAAGGACTACTCGATTATAATAGCCTTTCATTGTCTTTAAGCTATTCTACAACTATGTAAATTGTAGAAACCGATAATAATGAAAATTCATTGTATCCACAGAAATGCAAACAAATTGAATCCAGTGGAATGCAACTGATTATTCCCCTCTAGATAGTCCAGTTTTACATCTATTTGTAAATTTGTTTCAGCATTCGCTATTATCTACATATATATATAGTTCTTCAAATTCCCCTTTGAACCAAGTGCAGCTTCTTACTGGTTCCCTCATTCATTAGTGATTTAAACAAAATCTTTGACATATATTCATTTTATATTTGTAGTAAAGTCTTAAGTTTACCTTTGAAAAATTATCCATTAACTATCTGCAAAATAGAATGTCAGTCAGTCATTAAAAACCAGGTTTATTCTCAAAGATCTAAATATAGAACTACTATATGACCCAGCAATTCCACTCCTGAGTATATATTCAAGAAAAGCAAAAACACTAATTTGGAAAGATACACACCCTCCAATATTCATAACAGCATTATTTACAATTGCCAAGATATAGAAGCAACCTATTTACAATTGCCAAGATATAGAAGCAACCTAAGTGTCCATCAACAGATGAATGGATAAAGAAGATGTGATACTCTTGCACTGCTGGTGGGAATGTGAATTGGTACAGCCACTATGGAGAACGGTATGGAGGTTCCTTAAAAAACTACAAATAGAACTACCATATGACCCAGCAATCCCACTACTGGGCATATACCCTGAGAAAACCATAATTCAAAAAGAGACATGTACCAAAATGTTCATTGCAGCTCTATTCACAATAGCCCGGAGCTGGAAACAACCTAAGTGTCCATCATCGGATGAATGGATAAAGAAGATGTGGCACATATATACAATGGAATATTACTCAGCCATAAAAAGAAACGAAACTGAGCTATTTGTAATGAGGTGGATAGACCTAGAGTCTGTCATACAGAGTGAAGTTAGTCAGAAAGAGAAAGACAAATACCGTATGCTAACACATATATACGGAATTTAAAAAAAAAATGTCATGAAGAACCTAGGGGCAAAACGGGAATGAAGACGCAGACCTACTTGAGAATGGACTTGAGGATATGGGGAGGGGGAAGGGTGGGCTGTGACAAGGCGAAAGAGAGGCATGGACGTGTATACACTACCAAACGTCAGGTAGATAGATAGTGGGAAGCAGCCGCAGAGCACAGGGAGATCAGCTCGGTGCTTTGTGACCGCCTGGAGGGGTGGGATGGGGAGGGTGGGAGGGAGGGAGATGCATGAGGGAAGGGATGTGGGAACAGATGTATATGTATGACTGATTCACTTTGTTATAAAGCAGAAACTAATTAAAAAAATGAATAAATAAACTTAAAAAAAAAAAAAAAAAAAAAAAAAAGAAGATGTGATATACACACACGCAATGGAATATTACTCAGCCATAAAGAAGAATAAAATTTTGCCATTTGCAGCAACATAGATGGACTCTCAGGGTATTTTTCTAAGTGAAATAAGTCAGACAGAGAAAGAAAATACTGTATGATATCACTTATATGTGGAATCTAAAAAATAAACCAAACTAGTGAATATAACAAAAAAGAAGCAGACTTACAGATACAGAGAACAAACTGGTAGTTACCAGTGGAGAGAGGGAAGAGGGGAGGGGCAAGATGAGGTAGAGGATTAAGAAGTACAAACTATTATGTATAAAATTAACAAACTACAAGGAAATATAGCCAATACTTTATAATAACTATAAATGGAATATAACCTTTAAAAATTGTAAATCATTATGTTGTACACCTGTAATTTATATAATATACATCAACTATACCTCAACAAAAGACAGAAAAAGAATTATGTTTACAGAGTTGTTTGCTTAAATGACAATAAAACTTCTTAAGAAATAGTGTCAGGTGAGAAAAGATACAATATTGAAAAATGCAGTGTGATTCAACTATGTCAAAAATATGAAGAAAATCAAATGGAAAGAAATAAGACAAAATAGTGACTGCCGACAGGTACTGAGTATGAGCAGGGTTTTTTGGTTCCTGCTTCTTTATATCATTCTGCACTTGGCACGTATTTACAGTGAACATGAATTGCTTTTATAGTCCAAAAAAAAATCTTTGAAGAGGAAAGAATAAAATATGTTCTATCCTCAAAACAAGACCTAAGACATGGAGAAACAGGTAGAGCAAGGATTTGGAAACAAACAGCACCTGCAAGACAATAAGTGACCAAAGACCTCCTCAGGGTACACGGGACTGGCAGCTTGCCAGGAAGCTGAAGGGCCTCTTGCATTTCTTGGGTATTTTATTTTTCCTTTTTACAATGGAAATATGCATCGCTCAGTGTTTGCTCCTAAGAAAATAACTTCTAGGCAAATCGGTGTAAAATAAATAAAGATTTGAAATTAAATTATATGTATAGCCTAGAAAAACACCTACCCAGCCCTTAATCTCCACCAAGATGCTCATTAGGTAGTTTAGTGAATGCTTATTACCTGTCCCTGTCAGATATAGTACCAGGGCCTTTTTTTAACTGAGAAACCTGCCAGAACCACATTCCGGAACTTTCCAGAATTACACAAATCAGAACAACATTCCAAAACCTTGGGCTTAACAGATGTCAGTCACTGACCCAAAAAGACATGCCCCATAAAGATGAAGTTTAATGCTCAAACAGGGTAATCAAATGAATTCATCTGACTCAGGGAGCTTATAGTCTAGTGAGAAATCTGCACAGGCACAGAATTACACAACAAAACGATAAATGGCATGACTTGACTGAGAGTTATTGGAGGGGCTGGGGCGTGCAGAGGAAGAAACTCCTGACTTTACCTGGCAAAAGCCTTTCTGGAATTGCAGACAATTAAATTGAATCAAGACGAAAAGTTCTTCCACTCAGAGAAAAGGAAAAGAACTTTCCAGGACAAGGATATAGCTTGAGCACTTGCATGGGAGAAAAAGACCAACACTGTGGACCCGGCAGCTCTATATGGCTGAAGTGTAAGAGGTGAATGACCAAATAACCAGAAGTGTGGCTGGAAAGAAAGGCAGGAGCCAGATCACCAGGTCACGGCCAGGGTGAAGTCTAGGAGGGAGAAGCACAGCAGGCCCGCCAGTGCCCTGTATCACACTGCCAACTACAGTATCTTGTCAACAAGAGTCATGGGACGGCACTGTTCAACCATTTGGCAAGTGTCATTTTGATTTGTTAATGTATAAACCTGTAAAATTTACCAGCATTTCCAGTGTGATGGTTAATTTTATGTGTCAAATTGGCCATGGGGTACCCAGATTAAACATTATTTCTGTAAGGGTGTCTCGATGTGATTAGCAATTTAACTGGTGATCTCAGTGAAGGAGATCGCACTCCCGAAAGTGGGTATGCATCATCCAATCCATTGAGAGCCCAAAAGAACAAAATGCAGAGGAAAGAAGAATTTACCCCCTTTTTCCTGCCTCTTGCTTAAGTACCTCATCTCATCTTCTGTGGCCCTCGGACTGGGCTTCACACCATCAGCTTCCCTGGGTCTCCCACTTGCAGATGGCAGATCATGGGACTTCTCAGTCTCTATAATTGAGTGAGCCAATTGCTCATAATAAATCTGTGTGTGTGTGTGCACGTGTGTGTGTGTAATGGTTCTGTTTCTCTGGAGAAGCCTGACTGCTACATCCAGGTAGTATTACAAGTTGGTCTGTTTACGCCAAAAAATTTTTTTAGACCCTGCAAACTCTGGACTGAGGTTCTCACAGGGTCAGCAACCTCTCAGAAACAGTGGCCAGTCAGCTGCCCTACTCTTCTGCTCTGGGAGGTGGTACCCCTGACCTGGGCTCCCAAGCACTGCTGGGGAGAATCACATAATCACTGGGACTGCTGCCAACAAAGATTCAGGGGCTCCATCCCAGCTGTGGGCTTGACACCATCTTGCGTCTCAGTGAAGGTTTTCCCCAATCATCTCCACCTCCCCCCAGCCCGGCCTCACACTGCCTTCCTCTCCCGTGGATATCCTCATTCTCACATCAGAGAGATTTGAGGCTGACAGCCCTGTGCTCCTTTGACTGCTCTTCACCATCTCCGACTACCTTGCCCACCCTTCTCCCTCAAGGTCCCTTCTAGAGGCCAAGTCATTCTGAGCCTGAGCAGACCCTTGATCTCAATCCCCAGTCCTCACCGGCATTGTCAGCCTCTCTCTTTCACCCAGTCATCCTTCATCCCGCAGCAAAGGGAAACCCAGGCTGTAGGCACTGCAGCTGCCCCTGCTTGAAGGGACAAATTTAAATGAGTGTTGCTGAAAGCAGGAGATCACACGAGCAGATACGCTAGAAGGAACCAAGACGAGCCTTGAACGAGGGCCAGGAGGACCAGTCTTCGCAAGTAGGGGCTAACACTTGAATCTTGGGTTGGCCCAGCCAAAGTCTGGGGAGCAAGAGCTTACCAAACCGTACGTTGATTTAGAAAAGTTTGGAATTCAATTCCTAATCATTCTGCTCCTAAAAGGTCAGGGCAGCCCTGTAAGCCTCCACTGGCAGGTTTGAAAGATGAGAAGTACAGAAACAGAAGAAAGAGCAGTGGGTGGCCGTCAAAGATGTAGAAAACCTTTTTGCTTCTTACGTATCCATTCTCCCTGCGTCCCTGTGCCCCTGCACACGCGCAGGCCCATCCACACCAAACCCACGCCCTTCTCAGCCACCCAGCATCTTCTGGTTCAGCCCATCTCAAGAAACTAGCTGTGCCCAGAAACACACCCCTAGGATTTTTAAACCTAGTTTTCATTTCAAGAGAAAGTGAAGTTGCATTCCGTGACTGACTTTATATTTACCTCTTCCACTGGCTGGTGCCAAGCTGCTGTAGACCTCTCCACAATAAGCCTCTCTTCTTGAAACAGGAAGTGCCATTTGGCCCAGCCTGAAAGGCGTAGTCCTTCTAGTCCCCTGGAGGAGAGCCACCCGGGATTGGCGCTGGTGCCTCTCTCTGTCCCCTCTTTGGGCTGAAGAGACTGTAGGGTGGGATCTGGCATTACCCCGAGGAAGCAGGGGGTCGGGCCAGGGGAGTAATGTTTACTTAAAGCTTCTCTGCAGCTAGAACAGAGAGAACTGGGTCATGATTTCTGGGGAAAGACCAGGTCCTGGTCTCTATCATCTCTAGTTTAAAATAGATTTAATGTCCTCTGCAAAACAAACTGAAAAAGTGGCCATGGGCTCATGGCCAGTGCTGTCGGCCTGGGAGAAGTAAGCTCCGAGCGGGGAGGGGCAGAAGGGATCCATCTCTCTTTGCCTTGGTGACAGTGGGAGTTTACAGACCTGTATCAGCAGCAGCTGGTAGAGACTCTTCCCTCATCCCAGTCACTGCTCAGTCGCCAAAAGTACAGTCCTGACTGGAGAAGGCTCTGCCCAGTTTCCCCACCCTGTGGTATGAGAGCAGTCCAAGGTCACTTGTGAAATTCCAGGCTGCTCTGTGGCCAGCATGTCCCCAATCCTACTCTCCCTTCCTCTAACTCCAGCAGACCTGAATTCCCGCTGAAGGATGGAAAGCTCAGACACCCGCTAACAATGGTAGGCTTTCCAGTGGGCACTGGGGCACAGGAGGGCCTCCCCTCTTTCCTTCCAGCTGCCTACTGCTAAAGGGACACGTCTCATCTGTGGAGCTTGCACTGCTTCTGGGTTCTAAGCTTGGCCAGAGAGCAGCTCTGTGTAGGAAGGGCCTCGAGGCTGGAGCGCAGTGAGGTTAAGCCTGCCACCTTCGGGACAGGCCGGCAGGAAGCCCCACCATCTTGGGGAAAAATCAGTCCTTTCATCTGGTCTACTTCTCACCAGGCACAAAGCTGAAATCAGGGAATTTGGATTTCAAGCAGGCAATCTGAGACCACTGTCAGGTTCCAAGTCTATAGGAATTAAACAGAGATGAGGTCACCAGCCCAGAGACTCCATTTTCTGACCACAGGGCTCCCACATTACCTGCTTTGATCTCTGTGTTCAACCTTTTCACTAAAGGCCCAAACCTTCTCTGCAAGGTGGTGTTACCTCTCCCCCCATTAAGAGGTGGAGTCTATGTCTCCATCCCTTGAACCTGGGCAGTCCTTGTGACAAGCTTTGGTCAACAGAATATGGAGGACATGATGCTATGTAAGTTCTAGAGCCTAGGCCTTAAGTGGCCTTGCAGCTTCCACCTTTGCTCTCATGAAATGATGCCCTCCAGTCAGTGGAGTTTACTCCTGCATGAGAGGCTACATGGAGAACCGAGGCACCCCAGCCGACAGCCAGCACCCACTGTCAGATGTGTGAATGAGACTGGCTTGGCCCTTCTAGCTGCTGTTCTAGCTGCCCTGTGACTGTTCATAGCATTAGCGAGCCCAGGCAAGATCACAACAGAACTGCCTGGCAACAAAATCATCAGAAATAATAAACTGTTATCTTAAGATACTCAGTCTTAGGGTGGTTTATCACCCCAAGCCTCTGCTGTCTGTCACCTGGAGCCCAGATGCTAGGCCCAATTGCCCATCCCTAGTCTTCTTGTTGCCCCAGTGAGCCCCACTCCCCAAGCCTGGCTTGCTATCCCCATTCCACTGACCCTGCCTTGGTCTCATGGACCCTTCCTTGGGCCCTGAAACCAGACTCACTAAACTATCCCTTGACATGCCCACTGTTATTCATTAATCACCAGGAGTGGCAAGATCACCCATCCCAGATTCCCTGCTGTGAGTGGCTAGCTTCTGCCTGAACCACCTTGGAGCCCACCACCCACTTCAGTCAAGGAACCTTACCTGATGTCTATATTTACACATCAGCCTCGCTGATAGGCCTCCAGTGCCTGCCCCATCCAAGCAGGCCTTGGTCAGGCCATAGCCCCAACTTCTTTCAGTGTCATTCCTTCCTGTCTAGATGGGTTTGGTCTGGAGCCTGAAGATAAAGTACTTAAAATGCAATTATAGATTGTCCCTCTCCCAAGCTGTGAGTTTTTCAAGGGCAGGGACCAGGTCTTACTTATCTTTGAATCTTCAATGCCTCCTTGTGTATGGGAGAAGGAAGGTATGAAAGCAGGAAGGCAAGATGGATGGATGGATGAAAGGAAAGGAGAGAAGAAGGGAGGGGGGGAGGGAGGGAGGAAGGAAGGAAGGGAGGGAGGGTATAGTAGGGCAATGACCTTCCATTATCTTCATCCCCATCCACTTCCCC
Source organism: Mesoplodon bidens (assembly GCF_964165515.1). Lineage (NCBI taxonomy): Eukaryota > Metazoa > Chordata > Mammalia > Artiodactyla > Ziphiidae > Mesoplodon > Mesoplodon bidens. The sequence continues at coordinate 29,689,323 of NC_138170.1, forward strand.
AAAGACTTTTATATTAAAATAGATTAAGAGTTTAGGCATCCTCTATCCATTCCTGGTTTCACAATGCCCTGGGACATACGTGCAAAGTTGGGTGCAAAGTAACTTGGCTAAAGTACAAACTATTTGGAAATAATACAAGGTAAGGTGGGGGGTGGAGGAGAACTGACAGCGGGAGATTCAGAGGGAGACCTCAGGAAGCTGACAGACCTCACCACAGTCAGTTTGCACCTGGGAATCAGGCTGACAGGAAAAGATCAGTGAAGTTGGCTGTTTCATCAAACAAGCTGTTCAGTCAAAAGAGACTATCTCACAGAAAACAGTCTAATTACATTTTCAGTGAACCTTCTAAGACCTGTTCCAGCAGCCTGATTTGCCTTCTGTCTTGGGGAAGATTTGTCCGATTGTAATGCTCTATAAAAAGGTTAGCTAATTTGGGTTTCCCTGGTGGTGCCGTGGTTAAGAATCTGCCTGCCAACGCAAGGGACACAGGTTCAAGCCCTGGTCCAGGAAGATCCCACATGCTGCGGAGCAACTAAACCTGTGCACCACAGCTACTGAGCCTGCACTCTAGAGCCCGGGAGCCACAACTACTGAGCCCTCATGCTACAATTACTGAAGCCCGCGCGCCTAGAGCCCGTGCTCTGCAACAAGAGAAGCCACTGCAATGACAAGCCCATGCACCGCAACGAAGAGTAGCCCCTGCTTGCCGCAACTAGAGAAAGCCTGCGCACAACAACGAAGACCCAATGCAGCTAAAAATAAATAAATTAAATAAATAAATTTTTTAAACAATGTTAACTATAATTTTTATTTTACATTATAGACAAGACTAGAGTCCATGCACAGTATAGAATAGTAGTTTTATGTAACTGTCTTTGAAGTCACACAGACCTTGGGTTCAAGTCCAGGCTCTACCTTAACTAGTCTTAGGACCCTAAGCTACTTAATTTCCATGAACTTTAATTTCCTCATCTGTAAAATGACTTCACAGAGGTGGTAAGCATCAGAGATAACACATGCGAAGTTCCTAGCAGAGCACCTGGCCCAGAGTAACTGCTCAAAAACATCAGCTACCATTAATAATAAAAACATAATAAATATTAGCTACTACTAATCACAGTCTATTACACACAAGGAAGTTAAACTCTCTTGAGGAAAATAAGATGCTTAATCCTTTCACCCAGACAAGCTGGGGGCTGGGGGTGCTGAACAAATTTGCAGCTTTGGGTTCCCCGAGGAATCCACTGCCAGGCAGCCTCGCAGAGAGATTCAGCAACCCAAAGACACTGAGCAGAGAGGGGAGACTGAGTTTGAGGCAGCTAGATGGATACCATGGGAACCAGATGAACTCAAAGGTTCTAAATGGGAAGTGGGAGGAGATTAAGGAAATTCAAGAATCCAAAAGGAAGGCTGCAGCTTTGTTTTATTGGGTGCTGGAGGCCTCATGTTACCTGTGGCCAGGAATCCATAAAGGTACCACCAAGACCTGGCTCTCTTCCCCATCTTTCTCCAATTAAATGTTGTGCTGGTAAACGTTTAACAACCAGCTTGAATGAGGTGGCCTGTTTGCATATACATTTTACTGATATAAAGGATGTGTAGTATACAATTTACAAATACAATTTACCATTACAAATAGTAATAAAATATACAATACTCTTTATTGTAAATTCCATATAGCCAATTAATCAGTAAGTCAAAGAAGGCTTTCACTGATTTTTGGCAACCTGTTGCACAGATAGCCAACCTAAGGTTGCAATTGCCAAATGAGTATAGTTCTGACATGAGTGTTGGTTGATATTTCATTTACAGTTGACTTGCTCATTATACTACTAGAAGAATATTTCCTTATTTTTGTGCTATTCACAATGTAACAGCCATAGATATGATACACACGTAAGTTTTATCTTCATTATTAATAGTCTAGATAGTCAACAAAAAATAAAGCAAGCCCTGATCTGTAGACCTTGCTTATTTCTGTGATATAAATACTAACACCATGGCCAGTTTTCAAGTTACCAACATAAAGTCGAGTTGGATAGGTTTTCAATAGTATACCTTCATGTAGTATTTCCACCATACAGAGAGCAAAAGTAAAAACATAGATAGTTGTAAAAATGTAAGAAAATAATTAAGTAATATTTTTGTACTTATTATCCTTATAAAATATAATTTAATTGTAAATTTATATAAATTAATTTTTAATAATGGCTATGTTTAACAACCAGTTCACAAAATTCCTGAAAATTTAGGCTCTTATAAGTCAGTGTGAGCCATTCCTTGGTGGTAATAGCAATATTCATGCTATTAGCCTGCCTAGATCAAGGGTTTTCAACCCTGGCTGTACATTAGAATCTCCCAAGGGAGTTGTTTCTTTGTTTTGTTTTGTTTTGCTTTGTTTAATCTCGATGCCCAGGCCACAACCAAGACCAAGCAAATCTGAATCTCTGGAGCTGGCACCAGGCATCAGTATTTTTCAAACCTCCCAGACGATTTCAATATGCAGCCAAGGTTGAGAACCACTGGCATAGAACCTTGCTACTCAAAATGAGGTTCTGAGACCAGCAACTCTGGTATCATGTGGAAGCTTGTTAGAAATGTGAAATCTTGGACCCCACTCCAAAGCAAGATGTCCAAGAGATTAGAACACACATTAAAGTGCTGGCCCAGAGCCCTGACCGCTGCACCCACCTCATGTCAGCTACCCAACTCATACTCATCACTCTTACTTTCTCACTGAAACCTTCCTTAACAGACCCACCCTGACTCATCAAGTCCCAGAATGCTTTCATGGCACCCTGTACTTCTTCCTGGCTTTTATCACCACTGAGCTTCAATCATTAAGTATTGAATCTGCTGATGTCTGAGTCCCCTGGTAAAAGATGAGTTCCATTAAGGCAGGAATCATAAAATAGATAACCAACAAGGACCTACTGTATAGTACAGGGAGCTCTGCTCAATACTCCGTAATAACCTAAATAGGAAAAGAATTTGAAAAAGAATAGATATATGTATATGTATAATTGAATCACTTTGCTGTACACCTGAAACTAACACAACATTGTAAACCAACTACAGTCCAATATAAAATAATTTTTTTAAACAAAAGGCAGGAGAGCTTCCCTGGTGGCACAGTGGTTAAGAATCCACCTGCCAATGCAGAGGACATGGGCTCGATGCCTGGTCCAGGAAGTACCCACATGCCACAGAGCAACTAAGCCCATGCGCCACAACTACTGAGCCTGTGCTCTAGAGCCTGAGCACCACAACTACTGAGCCCACGCACTGCAACTACTGAAGCCCGCATGCCTAGAGCCCGTGCTCCGCCACAAGAGAAGCCACCTCAGTGAGAAGCCCGCGCACCACAACAAACAGTAGCCCCCGCTAGCCGCAACTAGAGAAAGCCAGCGCGCAGTAATGAAGCCCCAGTGCAACCAAAAACAAACAAACAAAAAAAGGCAGGAATCAGTTCTGCCTTGTCTATTATTGTGCCCCAGCACTGAGAAACATGCCTGACACATAGTAGATCGTTAGTAAATATTTGTTAAATTTTTTTTTTTTTTTTTGCCATGCCACACGGCTTGCTGGATCTTAATTCCCCAACCAGGGATCAAACCCGTGCCCCTTGCAATGGAAGTGCGGAGTCCCAACCACTGGACCATCAGGGAATTCCCAATATTTGTTAAATCTTGAAGTGACTTCTGGGTGGCCCAGAGCTCTCCCAAGTACTGCCCGCTATGTGGACATCTATGGCACTGAAGAAGGAGGTGAAGAGGTAACCGGGGGAAAGCTTACTTGCTGTGTAGAGGTGTTCTGGGAATGTGAGAAGCTGCTTGGCAGCCCCTGGAGATTGAAGATCTCAGTGATAAACAGGTTGGTGCCAGAGCATGAAAAATGCGCGCGCCATAAGGGATATAATGTACCATTTAGATGAGGGCAGGATAGAACTGGGTAAAGGAGAAAAGAGATGAAATCTAGAATGGTGAAGGTTCAGGGGTGTTCAACGATCAAAAGAGGTCGCAACACAGACAGGTACCAGGAGATGTTAAGCATGTTGGACTGCCCTTCTCGGTAGATTTTTTTTTTTTTTTTTTTTTTTTTTTTTGCGGTATGTAGGCCTCTCACTGTTGTGGCCTCTCCCATTGCGGAGCACAGGCTCCGGACGCGCAGGTTCGGCGGCCATGGCTCACGGGCCCAGCTGCTCCGCGGTATGTGGGATCTTCCCGGACCGGGGCACGAACCCGCGTCCCCTGCATCGGCAAGCGGATTCCCAACCACTGCGCCACGAGGGAAGCCCTCGGTGGATTTATTAATCTCAGAATTTTATTCTCTCTCTCTCTCTCTCTCTCTCTCACACACACACACACACACAAACACACACACACACACACATCCTCCCACACTGAGTCCAGGGTCCTCATCTCTCTCAGAAGAAAAAGTTCTGACTTTAGCAAAACCTCAGTCCAACTGCAGAAACACACTGCCCTGAGACAGGGAAGACAGTTCTCTATAGTGAAGAACTGGAACGGGGCATGCAGCTGCTCTCAGCACGGATGGAAGACTATAAGTTCCTTCTGGAAAACCAAACAATTATTTCCAACAAGTACTGCTTCCAGTTAGACCAACTGAAAGCAGCACTCAATGAAAAGTGTCTGGAATTAGTCAACAGAAAACGTTTAACCTTCCATCAGAATAACCCAAGACCGCATGTTTCTTTGATGACCAAGCAAAAACTGTTACAGCTTGGCTGGGAAATTCTGATTCATCCACCGTATTCACCAGACATTGCACCTTTGGATTTCCATTTATTTCGGTCTTTACAAAATTCTCTTAATGGAAAAAAATTTCAATTTCCTAGAACCCTGTAAAAGGCACGTAGAACAGTTCTCTGCTCAAAAAGATAAAAAGTTTTGGGAAGATGGAATTAGGAAGTTGCCTGAAAAATGGCAGAAGGTAGTGGAACAAAAGGGTGAAAACGTTGTTCAATAAAGTTCTTGGTGAAAATGAGAAATGTGTCTTTTATTTTTACTTAAAAACCAAAGGAGGACTTCCCTGGTGGTGCAGTGGTTAAGAATCCGCCTACCAATGCAGGCAACATGGGTTCGAGCCCTGGTCCAGGAAGATCCCACATGCCGCGGAGCAATTAAGTCCGTGCTCCACAACTACTGAGCCTGCGCTCTAGAGCCCGCGAGCCACGACTACTGAAACCTGTGCACCTAGAGCCTGTGCTCCGAAACAAGAGAAGCCACTGCAGTGAGAAGCTGCGCACCGCAACGAAGAGGAGCCCCTGCTCGCCGCAACTAGAGAAAGCCCGTGGGCAGCAACAAAGACCCAATGCAGCAAAAAATAAATAAATAAATAAACCAAAGGAACTTTTTGGCCAAACCAATAGTCTATTTTTTCACTTACTATTATTATATTTTATAATATGCATTTCCCTTGTTTTTTTTAATATTAATGAACATCACTTTAATGACACACAATATGTCATAGAATGGACATATTTTACTTAGCCATCCTTTGAGTACAACGCACTATGTCTATTTCATGTTATCACTATTTTATATATATATATATAGGACTTATAGAATATCTTTATGCAAAAAAACACTTAGTTTAGATTTCCAGAACTTAGGTTTTGGGCTCAGAGTAGGAGGAAGGGAAAGGAAACATGTTATTCTTATTCATGCTGACATACTCTAGAACAAAGCAAAATTCCCCAGATTTTGGAAGACCACACCTGTGTAGGAGGCACATTCCGCTGCCTGACTTGCGCTGGAGTTCCTGGAGGAACTGCCACACCCACAGACACTTGGGAGGGGCAGGCCAGCCTCCACCTCAGGCAGACAAGTTCATTGGATTAGGTCCGTACACATGACCCCAAATCGCCAGTCAGTTGGCTCGCTAGAAACCAATCATATTTTTATCTTCTTAAAAATTGAACTAGGGGAATTCTCTGGAGGTCCAGTAGTTAGGACTCTGTGCTTTCACCGCCAGGGCAGGGTTCCATCCCTGGTCCGAGGAACTAAGATCTTGCAAGCCTTGCAGCGTGGCCAAAAAAATAAATAAATAAATAAACTAAGAAACCCAGAGATCATAGGAAATAGATGGTGGGCACTTAGGGAGAAAAGACATTAAATAAGTTGAGATGGACAGCCTAGGCTACACACAAGATATGTAGCAGAAACACCTGGTCAGGATGAAAAGGGAGAAAAGGGGGAGGTGTGCCTAGAAAGCAGAAAGGAAGAGAGTGGCCTTTGTTGCTGCCAGCATTCCAGTTCCTACACCAGCTGTTGTTCGGTGGTTTGATATGATTTCAAATCCACTTGTTTTTGACAAAAATAAAGTTGTTTATAAGTAAAATTATTTTGATATGAAAATGAAATTCTGTCAGGAGGTCATCATCCACATCTGTGGTTGCCCTAGGCACTCAGTAGCTCAGCTGCCGAGGGGCGCTGCTGGGGGCTTATCAGAAAGAACATATGAAGAAGCATCTATGGCCTGGGGACATTTAGACTTTAAACACCCAGAGTTTGGGAGGACTATCCCAGAACGTACAGTCTGGACAAAGTGACTCCTGGTTGATGTAAATAGCTCTCCGAAGACCTCCAGGCACTAGCTCCTGCCTGGGCAAGGTGACTCTGCTGGGCAGTGGCAGTGGTGAATACCCCGCCGTGCCTGGGCAGGATTTCACCTTGCCTGACAGCACCGGTGCCTTCATTCCTAGCAACGAGCTCTAACAACAAGGAAATCTCTTTCTCATAGCAGCTGCTGGATATCAGCTCTCAGTTGGTGAAGCCATCTCTCTTGAGAACTGGTAGAAAGGTACACCTCGAACTAAATTTGGACTTTCATGCTACCGTTAGAAGAGTGAAAAAGATCGACGTGTGTTGTTGAGTGAAACATGCAAGGTGAAGAAAGAAATGTACAGTCCAATGTCATTTAAGTTTTTAAAAAGCCACACAAAATAATCTGATTATCATCTGTGTGTTTCTATATATGTGTGTGAATGCAGAGAAAAAAACCCCAAAAAGCAGTGATGACCAAAAAGGACTTAGTTTACTCTTATCATAAATCGTGATTTTGCTCAGGAAGAACTCAATAACATTTTATTTTAATTTAATTTTATTTGATTTGATTTATTTTGATTTGATTTATTTTGATTTATTTTGACTTTATTTTAATAAAATTGTTTTAAATATATTATATATATATGCATATACATATACACAAAAGAAAATTTGGAGAATACACAAAGAACATTAAAATAATCTCTAATCCCATCTCAACAGCTAACCCTCTAGAGCCCTTTGAGAAAGAGTCAGGGGTCTACTCAGGGGCTCAAAGCATGTCCCTCAGGCTATCAGCTGCCCTTCTGCCTACAAGGGAGTCTGACACCATTCAACCCAGGAGACCTCCTAATATAAATAGTACCCTAGACTCTGCAAACGTCATAGTGCCCACCCACCATTTGTGATTCAAAATACATAACACTAAACAAAGTTCTAAATTTTCCCATTACTACTTCAATGCCTTTTTTGTTTTGTTTTTTGCGGTACGCGGGCCTCTCACTGTTGTGGCCTCTCCCGTTGCGGAGCACAGGCTCCAGACGCGCAGGATCAGCGGCCATGGCTCACGGGCCCAGCCGCTCCGAGGCATGTGGGATCTTCCCGGACCGGGGCACAAACCCGCGTCCCCTGCATCGGCAGGCGGACTCTCAACCACTGCGCCACCAGGGAAGCCCTCAATGCCTTTTTTAAGCAGTGAATATCAAAATCTTTTCAAACAAATGTTCCTCCCTCCCTTTCTTTGTTTGGGTATATGTTTTGTTTTGCTTTGTTCCATCAGGGTTTTTTGCGTCCCTGCTTCTTAGTGCCCTAAACCCACATGCAATCTGCCTGTTGACTATTCCTGCACTGCTCCTCTCCCCACCCCCAGAAGGCTGTGTTTGCAGAGACACACCCAGGTTGCCTGCCCCCGGCCCCGCCGCCCCATATCTGTGCCTCCTGTTTCAGTCTTGCCATTGTGTCCCAGGCGAGCTGCAGAACAATGAATTCTTAGCAGATGATGGTATTGCCCTGTCTCCGAGTTCTGAGCCAACCCCAGCTATGCCTGGCATCCGGGAGTCAGCGATGTGTAGGCTTCTGTGACATTTGAGAGCTCACAACCCACTTCTTCCAGCATTTAGAAAAGAAGGAAGGACAGAGGGCTGCTCTTGTCACCACCAATGAGCTCATCCTTCTCAGAGAGGCAATAAGAAAGCTAAATTTCACCCCATGAATCAGGAAGCCTGAACTCATGAAAAGCACACATTCCCCGGCTGCCTGACCCACCCAGCTGACCTTTCTATAAAGAGGAGGGTTAGACTGAGGCCTCCTCCCTAGAATGAGTTAACTAATTCAACGAAGACAGACATTTTTTAGTGAAACAAACCCTTCACACCAGCCACTCGATTCCTTTGATTTCTATATACCTTCCAAGGTCACGACTTTTTTTTCAGGCTTCCTGTGGCTGAAGTCACACATGTCTGGGAGCCCCTCCCAACTTCAACACTTGGGACAGTTTTACCAGGAGCAAGTCACTTAACCTTAGTTTCAATTTCTCAACCTGCAAACTGGAAACACTAATTCCTATCTTTTTGCATTGTGATCCTTGGGCAATATGCACCTGGGCATTATTCACCATCTCAAAACAGTGATGCTGTGGAATTTGATTTTCCCCCTCATCCATATTCACTCCAGACCAAAGCCATTGACTTGTCATCCCCAGCCTTACAAGATAATGGCCTGGTTCTACTACCACAGGCTCCGCAGAACAGAGAGGTCTCTGTGTCGTTAGCCATCTGGTCTTTCAAACTCAGTTGACTTGCCAGTCAGCTTTCCTCCACATCTCCTAACTTTGGGGCCAGTCCGCCCTTGTTCTGTTTCTGAACTACTGCTTTACATTTATCTTTAAGCATATCTCTTTCTTTTTACTTTCCTTGGTGGGAATTTTGAAGACTTCAGCATCAGTGTCTACAAGATCTTCTTTCTCCCTTGGCCAGCAGCCATGGTCCTCCCCTCTCTGCAGGATATCTGATGCACTTTTTACTCTCCGGCCTCTCATGAGTCTGCTGTGAAGATTAGGCACTGATTCAGAATCTGAGTTTGGTCCAGCCTTAGAGTTTGCACACCTGAGTGCAACAGCCTCTTCGCAGCTTTGTGATAAATGGTCTCTGTTATTGTAAAGCATGGCATTGTTACACATTAGTTCTAAACTATCCTGTAGTGCTTTTATGGGCTGGTGGTTATTCTAGATCTCCTCTTTTGTGGTACTAAAATCACTAATGTTGAAAATTTTTAGAGTAGTCAGGAGTCCCAGGAAATGAAAAGTAAGCTTTGGGGTCCTTTCTCTGTGATTGCCTCATCATTGATTCAAAACTTCTGGAAGGAAAGGCAAAATTATGGAAACAATGAAAAGATCCATGGTTGCTAGAGCAGAGGAAGGGGGAGAGAGGAATAGGCAGAGCACAGAGGATTTTTAGGGCAGTGACAATACCATGTATGATATGATGATGATGGGTATGTGTCATTGTACATTTGTCCAAACCCACAGAATGGACATCAATAGAAGACCCTAAAGTAAACTATGGACTTTGAATGATTATGATGTGTCAAAGTAGGCTCATCCTTAGTAAAAAATGTACCATTTTGGTAAGTGATTTTTTCTTTTTTTTTTTTTTTTTGCCACACCGTGCAGCTTGTGGGATCTTAGTTTCCCAACCAGGGACTGAACCCAGTCCCTCAGCAGTGAGAGCAGGCAGTCCTAACCACTGAACAGCCAGGGAATTCCCTGGTGAGTGATATGGATAATGAGGGAGGCTATGCATGAGTGAGGATAGGGGGTGTATGGAAAATCTCTACCTTCCTCTCAATTTTATTTGTAGGTCCTTTTCTACTCTTGTGTTTCCCACTTAGAGAAGTTCCTTTAGCATTTGCTGTAGAGCTGGTCTGGTGGTGCTGAATTCTCTTAGCTTTTGCTTGTCTGTAAAGCTTTTGATTTCTCCGTCGAATCTGAATGAGTTCCTTGCCAGGTAGGGTAATCTTGGTTGTAGGTTCTTCCCTTTCATCACTTTAAATATATCGTGCCCCTCCCTTCTGGCTTGTAGAGTTTCTGCTGAGAAATCAGCTGTTAACCTAATGGGGGTTCCCTTTTATGTTATTTGTCGTTTTTGCCTTGTTGCTTTTAATAATTTTTCTTCATCTTTAATTTTTGTCAATTTGATTACTATGTGTCTCACCATGTTTGTCCTTGGGTTTATCCTGCCTGGAACTCTCTGCGCTTCCTGGACTTGGGTGGCCATTTCCTTTCCCATGTTAGGGAAGTTTTCAACTATAATCTCTTCAAGTATTTTCTTGGGTCCTTTCTCTCTCTCTTCTCCTTCTGGGACCCCTATAATGTGAATGTTGGTGTGTTTAATGTTGCCCCAGAGGTCTCTTAAGCTGTCTTCATTTCTTTTTATTCTTTTTTCTTTTTTTTTTGAATTTTTGAGTTTTATTTTATTTATTTTTTATACAGCAGGTTCTTATTAGTTATCCATTTTATGCATATTAGTGTATATATGTCATTCTTTTTTCTTTATTCTGTTCCACGGCAGTGAATTCCACCATTCTGTCTTCCAGGTCACTTATCCATTCTTCTGCCTCAGTTATTCTGCTGTTGATTCCTTCTAGTGTATTCTTCATTTCAGTTATTGTATTGTTCATCTCTGTTTGTTTGTTCTTTAATTCTTCTAGGTCTTTGTTAAACATTTCTTGCATCTTCTCAACCTTTGCCTCCATTCTTTTTCCGAGGTCCTGGATCATCTTTACTAACATTATTCTGAATTCTTTTTCTGGAAGGTTGCCTATCTCCACTTCATTTAGTTGTTTTTCTAGGGTTTTATCTTGTTCCTTCATCTGGTACATAGTCCTCTGCCTTTTCATCTTGTTTATCTTTCTGTGAATGTGGTTTTCGTCCCACAGGCTGTAGGACTGTAGTTCTTCTTGCTTCTGCTGTCTGCCCTCTGGTGGATGAGGCTATCTAAGAGGCTTGTGCAAGCTTCCTGATGGGAAGGACTAGTGGTGGGTAGAGCTGGGTGTTGCTCTGGTGGGCAGAGCTCAGTAAAACTTTAATCCGCTTGTCTGCTGATGGGTGGGGCTGAGTTCCCTCCCTGTTGGTTGTTTGACCTGAGGTGACCCAGCACTGGAGGCTACAGGCCCTTTGGTGGCGCTAATGACAACTCTGGGAAGGCTCACACCAAGGAGTACTTCCCAGAACTTCTGCTGCCAACGTCCTTGTCCTCACGTGAGCCACAGCCACCTCCTGCCTCTGCAGGAGACCCTCCAACGCTAGCAGGTAGGTCTGGTTCAGTCTCCTGTGGGGTCACTGCTTCTTCCCCCTGGGTCCTGATGCACACACTACTTTGTGTGTGCCCTCCAAGAGTGGAGTCTCTGTTTCCCCCAGTCCTGTCAAAGTCATGCAATCAAATCACGCTAGCCTTTAAAGTCTGATTCTCTGGGAATTCCTCCTCCTGTTGCCAGACCCCCAGATTGTGAACCCTGACACGGAGCTCAGAACCTTCACTCCAGTGGGTGGACTTCTGTGGTATAAGTGTTCTCCACTTTGTGAGTCACCCACCCAGCGGTTATGGGATTTGATTTTATTGTGATTGCGCCCCTCCTACCGTCTCACTGAGGCTTCTCCTTTGTCTTTGGATGTGGGGTATCTTTTTTGGTGAGTTCCAGTGTCTTCCTGTCCATGATTGCTCAGCAGTCAGTTATGATTCCAGTGTTCTCACAAGAGGGAGTGAGCACACGTCCTTCTACTCCACCATCTTGAACCAATCTCCTCAGAAGACTCCCTTCCTCTCAATGTTATTGTAAACCTAAAAATACTCTTTAAAAAATAGTCTTAAAAAAGAAATTTAAAAAACCTGGAAGGGACAAACCCTATTGTCCTTCTTGCTTAGCTATAGAACTTTCTTTCAGGAGGCTGCTCACAGGTAGAAATTCCAAACTTCTGGGAGCCTGACTCCAGAGGTGTTCTGTTTCATTCTTCATGGGTCTTCATCTTGCTTCTTTTTATCCTCCTGTACTCTTTTCATTTCCCCACTCCCCACCCCTCTTTCCTCACCCAGAACCTGCTTTTCTACTTTCTTTCTCTTTTTTCTTTTTCTGTTCTTGTTTGCAATGATCATTTCCATCCTCAAAGAGATTTACATTGTGCCTTGACCTGCATACTGAATTAGAGAGGACCCTAAATCCAATGACTAGTGTCCTTATAAGAAGAGAAGACACACAAAGACATACAGAGGAGGAGACCATGTGAAGATGGAGGCAAGGGTTGGCATGTTGCAGCCATAAGCCAAGGAATGCTAAGGATTGCCAGCAGCTAGCAGAAGCTAGGAGAGAGGCATGGAACAGATTCTTCCTCAGGGGTTCCAGAGGGAACCAACCCTGTCATGATGTTTTTTGACTTCTAGCCTCTCCATAAGAGAATTAATTTCTTTGTGTTAAGCCAAAAAATAAAATAGAGTCAACAGTGATTGATGATGGTGATGGTTGTACAATTATTCAAACATACTAAAAAATATCGAATTGTATACTTCAGATTGGGTGAATTGTATGGTATGTGAATTATATCTCAATAATGCTGGGGTTTTTGTTTGTTTGTTTTGTTGTTGTTGTTTTGTCCTCACCACACAGCATGCGGAACTTCCCCAACCAGGGATTGAACCCATGCCACCTGCATTGGAAGCACAGAGTCTTAACCATTGGATCACCAGGGAACTCGAAAGCTGTTATTTTTTTTTAATTGTGTCCTATAGAGAATGGACCTGAGGACATGGGGAGGGGGAAGGGTAAGCTGGGATGAAGTGAGAGAGTGGTATGGACTTATATATACTACCAAATGTAAAATAGATAGTAGGAAGCAGCCGCATAGCACAGGGGGATCAGCTCCATGCTTTGTGACCACCTAGAGGGGTGGGATAGGAAGGGTGGGAGGGAGACACAAGAGGGAGGAGATATGGGGATATAAGTATATGTATAGCTGATTCACTTTGTTATAAAGCAGAAACTAATACACCATTGTAAAGCAATTATACTCCAATAAAGATGTTAAAAACAAATTGTGTCCTGCCCTGCCAGTGGCCTTGTTTCCTCCCCCTTTTAGCACCAGCTTCAGAGGCTTCTGTACACGTTTCTCATAGAGACATTTGCCCTACTTGTGCTTCTTGCTCACGTTGATCCCAGTCCTGGGGCCCCGACAACACTCGCCCCACCAGTTCCAGGCAGAGAGAGAGAGATTAAAAACAAGACAAAAAAACACAGCATGGACCTACTGAAGGACATTTAGGTTGTTTCCACTTTTCACCTCAGCAAAGGAACCACAGTGGCCATTCTTACTCACGCTGAATTGTGCACTAGTGTGAGAGTTTCTCTAGGGGATAGGCTAGAGTGGAATTCTTGGGTCATAACGTATATATTCAACTTCCCTAGACATTGACAAATTATTCTTCAAAACAGTTGAAATAATTTACTTCCTACCAGCATTCCCATTTACCAGCTCCTCACCAACCCTTGACATAGCAGACTTGATTCTTTTTCAGCATGATTATTATAAAATGCTGTTTTAGTGGGCATTTCTCTGACCAGTGAAGTTGAGCATCTGTCCGTTAGTTTATGAATATTCAGGTTCTTTCTCTACTAATCACCCATTCCTACCCAAACAACAATTTTCACTGGGTTATTTGTCTTTTATTTCTTGATGTGTATTCTGGGTACTAATTATTTGTCAGTTATATATATGGCAGATATCTTCACTCAGTCTACAGCTTGTCGTTTTGAAACTGTGCACCTCAGATTGGGACTTGAATCCATGTGCCGGGACTCAAACCCAACCTAAACCCAGATTGGGACTTGAACCCATGCAGCTGGAACTCAAACCCAGACAAAACCGGCAGTCTTCCAACTGAGATCACACACCTGGTTTCAGGACTTAATGAAGCTCAGGTTCTTGATGTCTCATCACAGAAAGAATTCAGTGAGAGACAAAGTGATAGGTAAGAAGTGGATTTATTTAGAGAGAAACACACTCCACAGAGTGTGGGCCACCTCAGAAGGCGAGAGTGGCCTTGGGAGAAACACACTCCACAGGCAGAGTGTGGGCCATCTCAGAAGGTGAGAAAGGCACCAGGGTATGGGGTTGTCAGTTTTCATAGGAGTGGGTAATTTCATAGGCTAATGAGTGGGAGGACTATTCCAGATATTTTAGGAAGGGGCGGGGATTTCCAGGAACTGGGCCACCGCCCATTTTTTGATCCTTATGGTTGGTCTTGGAACTGTCATGGCGCCTGTGAGTGTGTCATTTAGCTTGCTGATGTGAGTGAGGCTCAAGGTCTAGTGGAAGTTGACTTGTCTGCCATCTTGGACCCATTTGGTTCTAATCAGTTTATGTCATGTCCTCGGGTTATGTCATTCTTTCAAAGGTTGTGCCTTTGGTTATGATGTGTTTTAGTATTTGCAGTGTTTTAATTTTAATGTTGTCAAATTTTCCTTTATAGTTCATGGGAGTTTTTTGTTTTATTTGAGAAATCTATCTCTACCCCATAAAAATACTCTTCCTTTTAAAGTTTTATGCTTTTCTTCCACATTTGGGCTTTAATCCGTGTGATATTTATTTTGTGTGTGATGTGAGGTAGGGATTTATTTTTATATTCTCCATAGAGAGCCACTGGTTCCAGAACATTTATTGAATAGTTCATTATTCCCTATACTCCGTAGCACTTCTGCCATTAAATTCAAGTTCCTCTGCCATTAAATTCAAGTTCCCATATACATTGGATACCTCAGAAATTCATCCCTTAAAATTCAGTTTTAAGTTCCACATTTTATGATGTCTTTTTTTTTTTTTTTTGGCCATGCCATGCAGCCTGTGGGATCTTAGCTCTCCAACCAGGGATCAAGCCCAGGCCCTCGGCAGTGAAAGCACTGAATCTCAACACTGGACTCCCAGGGAATTCCCTATGATGTCTTAATAACTTAAAGAAGAATATCTTCACCACATTCTTCTTCAAAGTTGTCTAGCAATTCTTGATCCTTTACACTTTATTTTCTTTTATCCTTTACTCTTTAATATTAGTTTTGTCAAATTTCATGAAAATCCTTCTCAAAATTTGACTTTGTCAGGGAGGAAAACACTTTTCTCTACCTTTCTAGGTTATTCTGGCTGGTCTAAGAATTAAATTGACATGAGACAGATTAACAGGAGAAAATCACATAAAAATTTAATAACATGTATACATGGAAGAAACCCAGAAAAACTGAGTAACAAGCCAAAATGGCTGAAACTCTCACTTTAAGTGCCATCTTCAGTTAAAGACAAAAGAGAACTGAAGGTAGTGGTTTGGGACTTCAAAGGGGAGGAAGGCAGTTGACATGGAGATGGAAAAGCAAATATTTGGTAAATAAATATTGCTGGGCCATGCAGAGACAATGGGACACAGAGCGGAATTTTTTTTTTTTTTCCTGTGTCCTGGCGCTTGAGGATAGAACCCGCGGAATGGAAGCCGCCGGGACCAAAGACATGACACCGAGGGGGCTGAAGCCCTTTCCCTCCGTACATTACGCGGACCAGGACCGCACACCAATCCCCGCCAAGAAAAGGAGGGTTACAGAGCGGAATTTTAACAAAGAGACTTTGCTAGGCTCCTCCCTGTCTACACATCTAATTCACTACTCTACAGTTATCTACGGTGATAACTTCTTTCCTGGAACACATCCTCTATCTACATTCTTTTAGGCAGTTAGGAGGAAGGTCAAAGCTTTTTCCTGAATCTTTTGGGCCTTGATGTTTTCCAGTTTGAAATAGTCTGCATGCCAAAGAGACATTTTGGGGTGGCAAGTTTGGTTCCCCTACAACTTGAATTACATTAGTTTATAATTTTTTTATTTGGGAACTGGCATGGCCAGTTTCTAACAAAAGGGGGAGCCAGTGGCCATGCTAAGGAGTGAGTGGGCAAGGCTCAGACCTTCATCAACACCTTCTCCTCACTACCACTCCCCACAAGCCTCCTCATAAAATACTGCATCTCCAGCAAAACCCTGCAATTGCAGTTTCAAGACAAGTTTCCTAAATCTTCTCAACCCTCTTCCAACTAGATCACTGCCCCTATACCCTGTGGTATAAGAATTCTGGAGGAGAGAGCAGGGGGGTGTGGGCAGTGGGTAAAAGTATCACCAAATTGGTCAACCAGGGTTCTGAGCCTGGGCTGAGACCCCTTGTCTCAGTCAGGGAAGTTCTTTTTCCCCGTCGGATTCGCAGCCAATAACGAAACCAATGACTGGAATAACACAAGCTTTATTCAATGGCCAAAGAATGGAGAATTGGGAACCTAGTTCACAAATCAACTTCTCAACCCAATTCGGGTGGAGACACCAAATATATAGAAGGGTCAAGATAAAAGGGAGAGATTTGGAAAGACTGAGAGGAATGAATTATGGGTTATCCGAGAACAGGGGTGTGGTTTGATCCTGGAACTAATGCAACTCTCTTTTTCAGTCCTTATATGGGCTTTTCCAGTTGTTGTCATGGCAATCGTCAACTGTCATGGCACTGGTGGGTGTGTCATTTAGCATGCTAATGTATTACAATGAGCGTATAATGAAGCTCAAGGTCCAGCTGAAGTCAAATTTTCTGCCACCTTGGGTCTAATTGGTTCTAACCAGTTCTTGGTGTTTTTGCTCTTTGCAGCTTCCTCCTGAAACCTAGATAAGAGTAATTGGTTTTGTTTTGTTTTGGGGGTTTTTTTGGCTGTGCTAGGTCTTCGTTGCAGCATGTGGGCTTCTTAGTGGCAGTATGCAGACTTCTTAGTTGTGGCATGCGGACTTCTTAGTTGCAGCATGTGAACTCTTAGTTGCGGCATGCATGTGGGATCTAGTTCCCCGATCAGGGATCGAAGCCGGGCCCCCTGAATTGGGAGCGGGGAGTCTTACCCACCGGACCACCAGGGAAGTCCCCAAGAGTAACTGGGTTTTTTTCGAGAGAGGGGCTGGGGTATGATTCGGGGGCAACAGCCTTGGTAACAAAATAACAGGTCCCAGGCATTGTCCTATTCTGATTCTTGTTCTAAAGGCACTTGGGCCCTCCAAACAGTCTAGAAAACCTATTTATCACCTTTTCATTCCAGAGCATACCCCTGGGCTTCTTGAGCATTTTAGGGCCTCTGGGGGAACTGAAGGGGAGGGAGGGGGGAATGAAGGGGCTGCACGATTGCTTACAAAACCTTATTCTACCCTCACAACCCCAGGGCCAGGAAGGGCCTCGGGGAAGCAACACCTGAAAGGCCCAGTGGGACTCCTCAAGCTGGGCAAGACAAGGACCAGGACACAAAGGACTCAAAGGAAGTGTGAGTTGAAAAGAGAGGGTATGCCTAGCAGTCAGCTAATTGAGGAGAGTGAGATAAAGAGATCAATTACAGTGAATGAGGACAGGATTAAGGAAAATCAACAATCCTGCACTGTGCCCCAGGCGAGCAATCTGGGGAGCTGTTACTATCTCTAGACCTGGAGGGGACAAGTAGGGAAAGGTCACTGTAACCCAGAGAGACCCACAGCTATGAAAGAGAACTATTCAACAGAGCATGGCCTTCAGTAGAGAGAGGCAGCCACTGCCAACCTAGGGCCCAGGCAGTCCCACTAAGCACTTAGCACCCTGCTTCCTAAAGCAGAGGCCCATTGATTGGGGTAAGCAAAGCAGAAATCACTAAGTGGTCCTCTATTTCATGTCCCTATCCCCTTGGCCCTAGGGTTGGTTGGGTCCTTCTTACACACAGGGAAATCTACAGGCTTATATTCATTGGCCCACAAACCTATTTCAGCTGTTTGCCCTGAGTAAGGCAAGGAAGAGCTGAGCTGCACCTGAGCTTGGTGTTCCTGGATCATATAAGAGAGGCCACCAAAATCTCCCCCCAACACACACACACACACACACACACACACACACATACACACACACCCCACATGTACATATACAGTAATAGCTATAAAGTATTCTACAGTCGTTAGTTATTTTATTATCAAGGATGCTCTCAGTAAGTACATTGGTCTTCAAACTACTGAGGGAAGACTTTGAAGTTCCTGAAAGCAACCTGGAGAGTAAAGAGTGAGGAGCAAAAAAAAAAGGAGGAAAATCAAGGAAAGAGGAGACCATAAAAGGCTTAAGACGAGGGTCCATTCTCTGAGCTCCAGGACGGACTTGGAACAAGCACGTCCCTCTTTTCCTCACAGACATGCTCTTTCCGTGCTTAGATGAAGCAAGGAAAACATTAGAACCTGCAAATGGGTATACTTTCTATTTCACATATTGTTGGAAGAATAAAGTAATTTCAATCAAAATACTTGATACAGAGTAGATCCTAAATATGTG
Organism: Mesoplodon bidens; assembly: GCF_964165515.1. Lineage (NCBI taxonomy): Eukaryota > Metazoa > Chordata > Mammalia > Artiodactyla > Ziphiidae > Mesoplodon > Mesoplodon bidens. The sequence goes on from NC_138170.1 coordinate 29,707,770, forward strand.
AGTTAAAACTAAACAGTCTTTTCATTCCTCTCTAGCGGGCTGGTGAGTTCTTCCCAAGCCACTTACCTTTCCTCACTGCTCACTCTGGAAACAGAAGCAACTTGAACTAGCTCAGCCGACCACCCCTTCTCCCGGAACCTCGACCTCTTCCCTGTTTCATCAGTTGCACTCTCTCTCAGAAGGAATGGCCACCTTCCAAGGCTAGGCCCTCCATCTGGACCTTGGACCCCACTCCTCTCTGGGCCAGGATATACCAATTACTCCTCTTTAGCCTGGTTTCTCTTCCTCTGTCTCCTTTCCCTGCCTATACACCTGCTTAGTCTTAGCCAAGTTTTTTTTTTTTTTTCGGTACGCGGGCCTCTCACCGCTGTGGCCTCTCCCATTGCGGAGCACAGGCTCTGGACGCGCAGGCTCAGTGGCCATGGCTCACGGGCCCAGCCGCTCCGTGGCATGTGGGATCTTCTCAGACCGGGGCATGAACCCGCGTCCCCTGCATCGGCAGGCGGACTCTCAACCACTGCGCCACCAGGGAAGCCCCTTAGCCAAGATTTTTAAAAAAACACCTCTTGGACCTGTCCTCCTCTTCAGTTTCCACCCTTTTACCCCTCCCTCCCATCAGTACTGAACTCCTGTAATACCCTGCCCACCTGGCTTCCTTCACATATCATAGAAGTCACCAACAACCTCCATGTTGCCAAATCCGATGGTCTGTCTTCAGTCTTGATTTAGCTGCCACACTTGACCCTCAGGCCGACTCCCTCTTCCCGGAAACTCTATCCCAGCCCATGCCACCACTGTCACCAGGTTCTCCTCCTACATCAGACCATTGCTCACCTCCTAAGTCACCTCTTCTTCTCTTTAAAAGTTGAAGGCCCCCAGTTTTCTCTCCTCAGCCCCCTCCTCTTCTTTCTATATGCACTCTCCCTGGACAGGCTCATTTACTAACTCATCTTCCATAGTCTTCCAAATCCCCATTCCAGTCTCGGAGCACTGCAGGCATGGAGCCAGCCATAGTTTATTGGGAATTGTGGGTTCCATGAGGGTGCTGGGGGTGGCGCTATGCTTCCCAAAGCTTGGACTTCTGCCTGGTGACCCACAGGCATGTTATGCTTAGCTGTCACAGCAGACCCGTGTGCAAGGCCTTCTGCTAGGCAAAGGGGTGACGGTTGGGGGATGCACATAGACTCAAAGCCCTAAAGTGGTCACCAGCCCTCTCCCTCCTAGCATATCCACATTGCCACACACACACACACCCATCCCTACCATCATGTTCTATGCAACAGAAAGAATGATTAGTTCAAAAAGGATGAGCTGCTCCACCTTTGCCAACACCCAAATTCCTTTTTCTCTCTTCTCATCACCCTACGCATCACTCCACCCAATTTCTCATAGTGAGATGGAGCCAATGTCACATGACAACAGTGCCTTCTAGAGGAAAGTTTTCCAAATTGCCACGGTGCCCTCTAGGAGGGTGTGACAGACTGCCCTTTCCAAAGATGGCCATATCAGTATCTCCCACCCCAACTGCTCTGCCTACAATGTGGCTTTGACACTCCACCCATCAAGAGGTGGAGTTTATGTTGTATCTTCTTCGATCGGGGCAAGCTTGTGATTATGAAGGAAGTGATGCTAAGTGACTTCCAAGGCTAGGCTACCTTCTGTCTTGTTCTCAGCTTTGGAGCCTTTAGCCACCTGTAATCAATTCAAGTACCCTGGGGCTGCCATGCTATGAGGAAGTGCAAACGAGCTCATGTAGAGAGACCACATGGAGAGACTACATGAGAAACAGTGATTTAGGCCCACACCATTCCAACCGCAGCCACTAACTGACTACAACCACTTACAGACCTAAGTCAGGGCAGCCCTGCTGAGCCCTTCCCAAATTCCAGCCCCACAGAAAACATGGGAGATAATAAAATGATTTTTGCTGTTTTTAGACACTGTGTTTTGGGGTGAGGTGTTATGCAGCGATAGATAACTAGAACAGTGGGTCATGAATTCAGTCTGGTATATCATGACCAGTATGTTTTTTAAAACTAAGTAGAACAGAATAGAATGGAAAATAAAATAATAAGGGTATATGTACTGCCAAGAAACTTTTTCAATAAATGTGTGTGTTTGTGTATGTTATACTAGGTTAAGAAATTAAATGTATCTATTCCTGTGAATAATATAATTTTTTTTAAGTTTTGAGAAACTAGACTATTATTGCAATTCCAGAAATTACCAAAGCCCACTGAGGCCAATACCATTGCAGAGAGGCTGGGAAATCTAGTACCTTGCCATTATGTTACAGGTGGGCCCATTTGGCTTTATCATCTAGACTAGAAAGAAGATCAGAAGGGCCTTCTGCTTGTGAGAGCAAGAAAGAAGGTGATTCCTAAGAAAGAGACATTCTAGGTGGCTCTTGTATATTTTTACTATAATACTTAGTACCTTGATTCTCAGTAAATACTCTTGCATTAATGGAATTTCTGAGACAGTTTGATGGCATGTTTCTCCATGAAACTCCTGCATCAGAATCACTTGGGGGTTTGTAAAAATGCAAGATCCCTGGACCTTTCTTTGAACCCTCAGTATCAGAGGCATGGAGCCCAAGACCCAGCTTCCCAGAGAATCATCAGCAGGCTAAAGTTTGAGATCTACTGAGTCGCAGAGAGGACTTCAGATTTTAAGTTCAAATTCCCCTAGAAAATGAAGGTTGACTCGATCATGCAAAGGCCTTTAAGCTGGTCAGAATACTGAGTGGTCTCATCGCACCGTGGATGTAACTGGAAATAGCTCTGATTACCAAGAAACCTCATCCAGGACTCCTTTAAAGGAAGGGCCATGGCTGGAACGCCTCCATTTTTTTTTAAAAGAGGTAGCATTTCTGAGGAGTACTGTATATCTGTGTGTATGTCTGTGTCTGCATCTGTCTCTCTGTGTATGTCTGAGTGTGTGTCTGTTTTTTTTTTTTTTGGCGGTACGCGGGCCTCTCACTGTTGTGGCCTCTCCCATGGCGGAGCACAGGCTCCGGACGCGCAGGCCCAGCGGCCATGGCCCACGGGCCCAGCCGCTCCGCGGCATGTGGGATCTTCCCGGACTGGGGCACGAACCCGTGTCCCCTGCATCGGCAGGCGGACTCTCAACCACTGCACCACCAAGAAAGTCCGTGTGTCTGTTTTATATGTATATATAAATTATATTACCTAATTTTCTGTATATTATTATGTTTTTGCATCTTAAAAAAACCTTTCCTGCTGAGCAGAGACTGCTATCTCCCATTTCTTAGAGATAGCAAAGGATCTAGCCAGGACACAAACTAAGCAATCCAGAGCCAGGTCACATCTACTTTATCTGACCTGGAAGCAATATTCCTATGCCTTAATCATCCCAGGGTCAGGTACCCCAAAAATTGTCCCCCCCAACTCTGAGTAAGAGCAGATTTAGATTGATAAACAACAAAGGGCTCCCTGGCACTCACCTCTGGACGACTGGGACTTGTGAGTGTGACAGCTTGCTCCAGCGACTAGGACTCACCCCTAAAGCCCAGTGAAACTATTCAAACTGGCCAGTCCTAAACTGCTCACCCTGTCTTGCCTTGTTGTTTCCACAGAAACCCCAAGAAAATCCATGGACTGAGGGCTCCCCTCACTCCTGCTTCCTGGCCACCAGGGTGTCTCTCCCCCTAGTCCGGTGTGACGTGCTGTGCCTCCTGTCTCTAGGACCCATGAGTGCAATAAACTTTGTTTTCCTGAGCCCCTCCTCTGTCTCCTCTTGTGGCTGCACCTGACTAACCTTCTTGTAAAAGAATACAAAACAGTGTTTGTGTGTGTGTCTCTGCACCTCTCTGAGTATGTGTGTGTTTCTGTGTGTGTGTGTGAGCCTGTCTGTCTGTCTATCTGTCTGAGTGTGTCCAGGTGGCCTTGGAAGGAGTCCTTAGATAAGGTGTTTCTTGACAAGCTCTGGGAGCAATCCCTATCCATTCAGCCTCCTTGCTTCAAGCCTCCTTGTACCTGAGTGTTTTGCCCTCACACACACTGTGCACCCAGGTGTATACACACATACAAACATGTTGCTTTGATTGGTAGATCCCTAAGTTCCTACTGGATGGGGCCTCCAAACTTTTTTTCTTCTTTCATTCCCTGAATTATATCCACATGAGTATAGATTCCCTGATGTAAAAGGAAATCTAAAGATCCTACAATCTAGTGCTTTCTTAAGAAATTTGACAATAACTTTTCTTTTAATCATCTTCCATTGATAGAATGTGAGTTGGGCCACTTGGATTCAACTAAGCAGCCAAAATGGTCTCACTGGGGAGTTAAATGCTACACAAAATGATCCCAAGTATATTCATACATTGGAATGAAAATATTTTGAAAAATTAAATCATTTTTATTGCAGGAAGAACATAAAGCACAAACTATGACAAAATTGTACCATAATTACAAGACAAGAGGCCTAGCATGGACCAGTGATCATCAGGTAGATGGTGGGTCTGGACCCCACTATCATCGTCGGTAATCACTGCCCATCCATGCAGCACGCCCTCTACCTCATGTGCCTAGGCCTGGCTCACCACCCCTTAAAGATAGCTTATTACACAATAATAATTACAATATATGTGTGTTTCTATTTTACTACATGTTTTTAAATATATTTAAGAAAAAATACAGTCTGCATTATTTTGAGAGTTTGGCTGGTTTTAGGATTTTTAGAGTCACCTCACAGAAGAGACATTTAGAAACATTGATCGAACCTCATTTTCAATTTGGTAAACTGAGTCCAAGAAGAGGAAATGACCAGACCATGATGGTAGGGGTTTTGTTTCAGAATCTCAGGAGGAAAAAAGATTTGGAGAAGATTCACAGGCATGCTAAGTACCTCCTGGTCTCTGATCTTGAGGAGATTCTGGGGCCCACGAGGACTGGCAGGCTGCCCTCAGTGCCCAGCTAAACTCACTCTGCCGCACTCACACAACTGTAGACTATATAAGCTCTCTAGCCATCTATTTTCATCACATCACTGAGCGTTTCCACACCCTGACTCTGCTTCTTTCTGTTCCTCTTTCCCAAATTTTCCACTGTGCCCACCAGAACTCGTTTTGTGTAAAGTAAATCCCCCCATACTGTCAACCTCTCTACTGATGTTTCTTTCATCTTCTTGCCTTAACTGAAACCTAGATTTTCCTCCAGTGTCCCTACTTCTAAAATACTTTTAATGTCTACAATCCCCCTCATTTTGTTTCAAAGCACTTCTTTTCCTCATTTCTTCTGCTTTCCTTTTATTTATGTACTCATGAGGCAGCTTCACTTTCATTTGTCTACTATCCTCTTATCTCATTTTTTTTTCAATTTCCTGGAAAACACATTTTCTTGACTTTCCCGTAAAGAGCAGTGTAGATGATAATCTTCTCTTGTTTCCTGCCTTAAATCTTTTTCAAAGGTATTTTTCCTCCACTTACTCTGTTCTACAGTGTCTTTCACATGGAGATAAGATATTGCACCTGGATGACCACACAAGTATGGGATGTGTGTAGAAGGTGTGGCCTCAAATTTTTGGTCAAAAACTGCCATCCACACACATTCCACTGTGTCCATATTACTGAGAAGGAGTGTAGGAATTTACGGAGGATTCTAGTGTAGCACAACAGGGTTTGGAAAAGGGTAGCACACGTGAGAGTTGAGATGTCGTGGGGGAGAAAATGCCACCGAGCAGGTAAATCCAACTAGGATTAAATGAAAGAAATGTAAGCCCCTTACAATCCTCCGAGAAACTGGGGAAAGGATTTTAAGTTTCCCAACAGATGTGGATGAGGGGTCAAGACAATTTTATTTAAATCCTAAAGGACAGGTGACCCCAGCAGGGAGGAGGACTTTGCAGATGTTCAATGGCCATTAGTGACATTGCATACATTTATGTGTCTTTGCCAAAATAGTAAGAAACCACGGCATCAGCCTCCAATGCAGAGTCTTTCTTCAGAAAATGCAAGAAACCTTACTGTTTCCTCCTAAATCTCTGCCTAGTGAATTTGACCATCTCAGTTCAGGCGACAGAGTCTGGCAACTTCTGGTAGCAGGGCATTTATGATGCTCTGAAGTCTTCATACTGTCACCGAGCCATCATTTTCTTACCACAAGACTACCACTCCCCCATGCAGTTAGCAAGACCACTATGTGCAGGGTTTTCCTAGGTTCCAATCTAGATTGAAAGTAAGATGTGATTTCTGCCCCCCAGGTTCACAGTCAGGTAACCATGTAAAGCTGAGTGGGATGAAGAGCTGGAAGAAATCATTCCAACAAGGGCTATAGAAATTCAGAGAAGTGGGGAAGTTTGTTGTGAGTGGGAGTATTCGAGGAAGGCCTCTCTCTCTGGAGAGGTGGGACTTAGTCTGGGCTTTGGAGGACAGGTGGGACTGAATAGGAGGAAAGATGCTCCGTGCTGACTTGTGCCACTGTCTCCTGGGCATAGTCCCTTCATTAGCCCGAGAGTCCCACTTCCAGAAGCAAAAGTTCAGGATTCTCGGGCTTCCCCGGTGGTGCAGTGGTTGAGAGTCCGCCTGCCGATGCAGGGGACACGGGTTCGTGCCCCAGTCTGGGAAGATCCCACATGCCGCAGAGCAGCTGGGCCCGTGAGCCATGGCCGCTGAGCCTGCGCGTCGGAGCCTGTGCTCCGCAACGGGAGAGGCCTCAACAGTGAGAGGCCCGCGTACCGCAAACAACAACAACAACAAAAAGTTCAGGATTCTCATTTGATTTCACCTAATGTTTAGCAAAACAAGGAAGTTACTACCACTGTTGAACATCAAAGCATGGATAAAACACCATCTCCTTTAAAAAGCTTGAACAAAGCCAATTAGGCTTAATTTTGCCATGCTCCTTTCTTCCAGGCAGTCTTCCCAGCCTCCTTCTTCACGTCACACAAGCTGAGCAGAGAATGCTGCCACGGGCCCAGAAAACTCAACCACTCTCTTCTCCAGAGGGAAAAACTGACTTGGGGAAAGAGGCCTACCCTGCAGCTCCTTCTCTGCCCTGTCAGAATAGTTCTGAGAGACTGAACCTATCAATGGACTATTGCCAAGATTTTAATAAAGTAAAATTTAAAATCTAAAATGAATGGACAATCGTCAGACCTAAGAATAGGACTCTGACCCACAACCTGCAGCTACCTGTCCAGGAAACGAGCCCCCTTATCACCAATAAAGAACCCAGGAAGCCAGCCTGCTAGAAGTCAGACTTGTGGAAAGCCATATTGCTATCTCTAGTGACAATCGTGGAAGCTAAGCAATAACTTCTCTCACAATCAGCCCGAAATGAGCAGGACTTGATCAATTTCTAAGCTTTTGCTTTTCTCAGTCAGTTGTTATTCATTTATTTCCACAGAAGGGATGACCACTCCACTTGATGTCCACATCCCCAGGTTACAGGGGGCCCAAGATGCCATCAGGATATGGCTACTCCAGTGGGGTAGTGATGCGAGACAAAAAGGTATGAGAAATCTGTTGCTAAAATACACTCAAAGCACATGTACAGACAACCTGCCTGTATGCCAGGTTACTCTTTGAATACCTACTGGCCAGTTCCTTCTTTTTCCCTTTCCCACTGCACACCACACATACACAGCCCACCCTTGTGTGGTCGTCCAGGTGTAATATCTTATCTCCTTCAAGTCTGCCTGTCAAACACATTTTAGCCTTATTTTCCCTGTGTAGAGCCTTGATCATGCCCCACACCTCATTCCAGAGAGGGATGCACAGCTCGGCCCTGGGTAGCTTGAGGTCCTCTCAGGCTAGCACAGGTGAGCCAAGGGCATTCTTCCCATCTCTTGCCCTTCCAGTAAGAATGTGCTCACCTGACCCCTTGCTAAGCAATTCTCTATGCTTCTAACAGGGAGGAAAGTCCTGCTGATTATCTTTCTCTTTATTATCAACGTCACTTCATGTCGGGAAAATAAATGTATCCCATCTCTCTGGTATTCAGATGGGGCAAGTCTGCTAAGAGTTTAGCTGGAATCCGAGGGTACTGTCTGCCAGCCTTGGGTCCCTGGCCAGAAGCCACAGGCTGCAGCTGGAAGCCCCAAAGCCCAGTGGAGCTTCTGGTAGGATGACAGCTCCTCCCTTCCTTCCTTCAGCCTCTCTCACCCCCCTCAGCACTGACCTCCTGAATGGCAACCCCCCTTCCCAGCCCGTCACTCTCCTGCACCCCCTGAGTTATGTTGATGTCATGACACAAGTAAGCACGCAGATCTTGTTTTTAAAAGCTGAAGGCAACCTTTCCATTTCTCCAGGATTCCATGACTCACGGCGGTCCGAGGTCAGATGAAGAATGAGCTTCTTGTGTTTGCCCTGCCCTCCGACCTGAGATGCCTAGACTTTTTTGTGAGGTTCACTGACATTCTAATATCCCCAAGAGAAACTGTATCTAGCCTACTTGCATCACTCTTCTTGTTGAACTCAGGTATATTTTTAATATTTGCACTACATGGTGTTTACAGTAGCTAAAGCATTCAGTGTTTAGAGTAGATGAAGTCAGTCTTTGGTAACTCCCTGAATTCTCTCTTACAACTTCTATCCCTGGTCTTCTTGGGAGCTTAGTGCCATCATTCTGCCCTCTAACTGCCCACTGTTTGCACCGCCTGTCTCCGCTCAGTCCTGACAAGGCCTCGGAACGGATCTCTCCTCCACTCTTACTCTTCAAAATTTGGCTGCCAGGTATGTTTCCCAATTAGCAAGAGACTCTTCGCCGCTTGGTAAAGGGTGTCACAGGGAGTAAAGTTGATGAGAACCATAGAGATGGTCTAATCCAATCCTGATCATGTTATAGATCAAGCAACTGAGTCCTAGAGAACGGAAGGCGTAAGACCGGCACAGACCCAAAGATTTCAACCAAACTTCCCTTCATTGTCATGAGAACCAGAGCTCGTTGGGTTGAGGACACGTGTGAACGGCCTCAGGTCTCCTCCTTCAGGCTATGCCGAAAACTGCCCCACAAGAGGTCTTCTTAGGGGGGCTCCTAGCACTTCTGCCCCCAAAGCCTGGCCCACAGCAGGCTCCACAAATGATCGTTATCATTGTTGTTTTGGCCATGACAACCGCAGTAATGAGTGGGAGAGAGGGAAATACAAGATGCCCAACAACAATAATAATTACTTACCTCATACCTCAAAGACACTAAACCATGGCCTGCTACCCCTGAGAGGTATCAGTACTGTCCACAACTGTGAGAAAGGAGAGGGAAGCAAGAGAAGAGGGGAGTGCTCTATCAGTGGATTCATCAAAAGATAGATTGTCAGAGCTAAGTGGAGAATACAGAAGGCATTGATGCTCAGCCCAAGGTTGGATCTGCAGACCTGTGTTTTCAACAGAACCTAGATCTGTGCCCTATACAACACCTCAACGCAGCAGTTTCCAAGCTCTTTTGACCATTACCCTGGTAAATAATATGATTTTTATCTTTACACCCATGCATATATGTACATAACAGAAATAAAAGCGTTCATAAAATAGTCTTGTTCACGGGGAGGGGGAAGGGTAAGCTGGGACGACGTGAGAGAGTGGCATGGACATATATACACTACCAAACGTAAAATAGATAGCTAGTGGGAAGCAGCCGCATAGCACAGGGACATCAGCTCGGTGCTTTGTGACCACCTAGAGGGGTGGGATAGGGAGGGTGGGAGGGAGACGCAAGAGGGAGGAGCTATGGGGATATATGTATATGTATAGCTGATTCACTTTGTTATAAAGCAGAAACTAACACACCATTGTAAAGCAATTATACTCCAATAAAGATGTTAAAAATAAATAAATAAATAAATAAACAGTCCTGTTAATCCTTACCACATGCCATGCATTTGGATATTTTCTCTTTCATTCTAAGTCTATTCTATTTTGTTCTTTAAAGTGCTAGTTACAATTCCCTAAATGTATTTCACTACACACTGGTGAGTTATGACCCACAGTTTGAAAAATATATCTTCAGAGGGAAGATGAAAGAGCAGTCCTAAAGGAGAAGGGCTGGATGAGCTTCTTCTCCAAGAAAGAAGAAAGAAAAGCAGTTAGGGATAAAAATAGAAGAAAATGAGTATAGAGTCACATTTGTAAGATTAAGGTATAATAGCAGAAGTACACAGCATCACCTATATAGAATTTTTGCCCAAAATGTTTAACCTGAATCTAATCATGCAGGCACAATCAGACAAATCCTGCACATTCTACAGGACAACAAACCTGGAAGTCTTCAAAAATCTCATTGTCATAAAAAGCAAGAAAAGGTAAGAGACTGTTTTAGATCACAGGATACCAAAGAGACATGACACATGCAATATGTGATCCTTCACTGGATTCTGGCTGGAGAAAGGGAAAACAACAACAACCCGGCCACAAAGTACAGTATGAGGACAATGAGGGAAATGTGAATGTGATCTCATGTTAGATGATACCATTGGGTCATGTTAAGTGTCTTGGGTGTGATAATGGCATTGTGTTATGTAAGACAAGGCCCTCGTTCTTGGAGGTACATCCTGAAGGATTTAAGGGGGAAAGAATTGTATCCTCTGAAATGTACTTCAAATGCTTCAGAAGACAGAATATGTGTATAGAAAGAGAAAGCAATTGTAGAGGAATATTAACAATTAGTGAATCTAGGAGAAGGATATATAGGTAGGTGCTCATCAACCTATTCTTTCAACGTTATCTGTAAGTTTAAAAGGTTTTGCTTTGATCTTTGAATACATTTATAATAACTACTTTACAGTCTTTGCTAAATCTAACGTTTTTTAGTATATGGACCATATTTTTTCTGGGGTGAGTTTTGTTTTTGTTTTTGTTTTTTTGCATGTCTGGTAATTTTTGAATGCTGTGGATTATGATGGAATAGTATAGATGCTGTATTGTAGATGCTCTGGATTCTGTTTAAAATTTTTTTGGAAACAAAATGTTAGGGGGAGGGCTTCCCTGGTGGCGCAGTGGTTGAGAGTCCGCCTGCCGATGCAGGAGACACGGGTTCGTGCCCCGGTCTGGGAAGATCCCACATGCCGCGGAGCGGCTGGGCCCGTGAGCCATGGCCGTTGAGCCTGCGCGTCTGGAGCCTGTGCTCCGCAACGGGACAGGCCACAACAGTGAGAGGCCCACATACTGCAAAAAAAAAAAAAAAAAAATGTTAGGGGGAAAGGGAAAGAAATAAAGACTTTAATAAAAGAATTTATCTAAATTCTAACATCACAACGAATATTAAAATGGTGTTTCATAAACCTTTTTTGTGATTTTTTTTTTTTTTTTTTTTTGCGGTACGCGAGCCTTTCACTGCTGTGGCCTCTCCTGTTGCGGAGCACAGGCTTCGGACGCGCAGGCTCAGCGGCCATGGCTCACGGGCCCAGACGCTCCGCGGCATGTGGGATCTTCCCAGACCGGGGCACGAACCCGTGTCCCCTGCATCAGCAGGCAGACTCTCAACCACTGCACCACCAGGGAAGCCCTATGATTATATTTTTTTAATTGAGGTATAGTCGGTTTACAAAGTTTCAGGTGTACAGCAAAGTGATTCAGTTTTATATATGTACATATGTATGTGTATATATATATATGTATATATATACACACACATATATATGTATACATATGCATATTCTTTTTCAGATTCTTTTTCATTATAAGTTATTATAAGATATTGAATTTAGTCCCCTGTGCTATACAGTAGGTCCTTGTTGTTTATCTATTTTATATATAGTAGTGTGTATATGTTAATCCCATATTCCCAATTTATCCCTCCCTCATTTCCCTTTTGATAACCATAAGTTTGCTTTTCTATGTCTGTGAAAACATTTAGAAATGTTTTCTAAATAAATTCATTTGTATCATGTTTTTAGATTCCACATGTAAGTGATATCATATGATATTTGTCTTTGTCCGACTTACTTCACTTAGTATGATAATCTCTAGGTCCATCCATGTTGCTGCAAATGGCATTATTTCATTCTTTTTGTGACTGAGTAATATTCCACTGCATATATGTACCACATCTTTATCCATTCATCTGTCAATGGACATTTAGGTTGCTTCCATGTCTTGGCTATTGATAACAGTGCTGCAATGAACATTGGGGAGCATGTATCTTTTTGAATGAGAGTTTTCATCTTTTCTGGATATATGCACAGGAGTGGGATTGCTGGATCATACGGTAACACTATTTTTAGTTTTTTAAGGACACTTCATACTGTTCTCCATAGTGGTTGCACCAATTTACATTCCTAACAGGGTAGGAGGGTTCCCTTTTCTCCACACCCTCTCCAGAATTTATTATTTAGAGACTTTTGGTTGATGGATATTCTGACCAGTGTGTGGTGGTACCTCACTGTAGCTTTGATTTGCATTTCTCTAATAATTAGTGGTGTTGAGCATCTTTCCCTGTGCCTGTTGGCCATCTGTATGTCTTTTTTGGAGAAAAGTCTATTTAGATCTTCTGCCCATTTTTTGATTGGGTTGTTTGTTTTTTTGATATTGAGCTGTATAAACTGTTTATATATTTTGGAAATTAAGCCCTTGTCAGTCACATCATTTGCAAATATTTTCTCCCATTCTGTAGGTTGTCTTTTTGTTTTGTTTATGGTTTCCTTTGCTGTGCAAAAGCTTTTAAGTTTAATTAGGTCCCTTTTATTTATTTTTGCTTTTGTTTCCATTACTCTAGGAGATGGATCTAAAAAAATATTGCTGCAATTTATGTCAAAGAGTGTTCTGCCTATATGTCCAGTTTTCCCGGCACCACTTGTTAAAGAGACTCACTTTTCTCCATTGTATATTCTTGTTTCCTTTGTCATAGATTAATTGACTATAGGTGTGTGGGTTTATCTCTGGGCTTTCTATCCAGTTCTATTGATCTATATTTCTGTTTTTGTGCCAGTACCATACTGTTTTCATTACTGTGGCTTTGTAATACAGTAAGTCCCCTACAAATGAACAAGTTCCATTCCAGTTTGTTCCTAAGTCCAACAAAGTTAGCCTAGGTACCCAACTAACACAACTGGCTATTTCGTACTGTACTATGATAGGTTTATAATACTTTTCACACAAATAATACATAAAACACAAACACAAAAAATAAAGAAAACATTTTTAATCTTACAGTACAGTACCCTGAAAAGTACAGTAGTACAGTACAACAGCTGGCATACAGGGGCTGGCACTGAGAGAACAGGAAAGAAGAGTTACTGACTGGAGGAGGGAGAGGAGGTGGGAGATGGTAGAGCTGAGGGATCGTCAGCAATAGGAGACGGAGGGCAAGCTGCAATTTCACTCACGCCTGATGTTGATGGCACAGGTTCTGGTTCCTTGCTGGACCAGATGCATGTTCGCATCTTTGAAAGTTCACAACTGGAAGTTTCGTATGTAGGGGACTTACTGTGTAGTCTGAAGTCAGGGAGCGTGATTCCTCCAGCTTCATTCTTCTTTCTCAAGATTGTTTTTGCTACTCCAGGTCTTTTGTGTTTCCATACAGATTTTAAATTTTTGTTCCAGTTCTATGAAAAATGCCATTGGTAATTTGATAGGAATTGCATTGAATTTGTAGATTGCCTTGGGTACTATGGTCATTTTAACAATATTGATTCTTCCAACCCAAGAAAACCATGTATCTTTCCATCTGTTTGTGTGGTCTTCAATTTCTTTCATTAGCGGCTTACAGTTTTCTGAGTACACTTTTTTTAAAAAATAAATTTATTTATTTTTGGCTACGTTCGGCTTTTGTTGCTGTGTGCGGGCTTTCTCTAGTTGCGGCAAGCAGGGGCTACTCTTCGTTGCGGTGCGTGGGCTTCTCATTGCAGTGACTTCTCTTGTTGCAGAGCACAGGCTCTAGGCGCGCGGGCTCAGTAGTTGCAGCGCATGGGCTTAGCTGCTCCATGGCATGTGGGATCTTCCCAGACCAGGGTTCGAACCTATGTCCCCTGCACTGGCAGGCGGATTCTTAACCTCTACGCCGCCAGGGAAGCCCCCACATTTTGTTAAAAATGTAATAGCAGTGAATCCACACTTACCACAGCTGTCACGCCACACCCCCACCACCCCTGGCAGATGGGACAACTAATAAGCCCACTTTCACAATTTTAGACTAGAGAGGCCAATAGGAGTAGAATAAAATGTGTAGGTTTTGGAGTCTATCAGATCTTATTTGAGTCTCCTTTCCACTGTTTTAGCTGTGTGACCTTAGGCAATTTACTTGACTTTTAAACCTGCTTCCTGGACGATGTGGATTTTAACCTGAGCCCAGTGATCCCAGAAAACAGTGAAGATTAAGATATCCTCACACCCTTTGTGTTCCAAAACAGCTCACTGCAAGGAACCACCCTTCCCTATGAGACTTTTGTAAAAGCTGCAGATGTCTTCCTTGTTTACTTATGACAGGGCACACACAGCCTCCAAATTCCTATTCTTTGCTTTATAAACCGTTAGCTGAACTTTTTGTCCTTTATCGATCAGTCAGAATAAGACACTTGTTAACCAAACTTTATTTTTTTACATCTTTATTGGAGTATAATTGCTTTACAATGGTGTGTTAGTTTCTGCTTTATAACAAAGTGAATCAGTTATACATATACATGTGTTCCCATATCCCTTCCCTCTTGCGTCTCCCTCCCTCCCACCCTCCCTATCCCACCCCTCCAGGTGGTCACAAAGCACCGAGCTGATCTCCCTGTGCTCTGCGGCTGCTTCCCACTAGCTATCTACCTTATGTTTGGTAGTGTATATATGTCCATGCCACTCTCTCGCTTTGTCACAGCTTACCCTTCCCCCTCCCCATATCCTCAAGTCCATTCTCTAGTAGAGGTGGATGGACCTAGAGTCTGTCATACAGAGTGAAGTAAGTCAGAAAGAGAAAGACAAATAACCAAACTTTTTGTTAAGCTTTTCTGATATCTCCAGCTCCCTGAACTTTCGTCCACCCTCAGCCTGAGCCAGCATACAGCCCCCTTAAAGGATCCCTCCCAGAAATTAAGCTAGCCTCAGGGTAAAACAATCTCTGATCTACTAGCTAATCCCACCATCCCTTCATCCCACTTTCTCACACCTGGTTCTCTCTAGCTTTGTTTCCTGCTCTGTAAAAGGGAAACCCTTTTTGCCTAACTCTGGAGAGGATTGCACATTTTTAAAGTAGCCCCCCTCCCCCATTACAATAATCATTTTGAACTAAAGTTTCTCCTTCCTAAGTCTGGATTTGTTTTTTATTTGACACTCCTTTGTTGAATGAGGATAACAGTATGTCTGGCACACAGTAAGTGCTCAGTAAATGGAAGCTGCTATTATTATTACTGAAGATAACATCCCAAATGAGAAAGATGAGCCCCCACTCAGCTCCCAGCTTGGGTCCAGCTCCAGAGCCCACCCTTCCCACCACTAAGGCTCAGGAGAGCATGGCCCAGATGATGGGGGAAGCCATGTTTGGACCCTGTCATTTCAAAAGTGTATGGAAGGGCTTCCCTGGTGGTGCAGTGGTTGAGAGTCCGCCTGCCGATGCAGGGGACATGGGTTCGTGCCCCGGTCCGGGAAGATCCCACATGCTGCAGAGCGGCTGGGCCCATGAACCATGGCCGCTGAGCCTGCGCGTCCGGAGCCTGTGCTCCGCAACGGGAGAGGCCACAACAGTGAGAGGCCCCCGTACCGCCAAAAAAAAAAAAAAAAAAAAGAAATGCAACTTTATTTTTCTAAGGCTAAAGAATTTCTTATGTGAGCTCCTTTCAGCTGGGTGACAGAGATGCAATCTTCATCAATGTGGGGACACATCCCAGAGCTGCATCTAACAAAATGTCTGTGGGGAGGGTAAGCTGTAGCATCGGTCCACACCGGCATCTGCAAGTGAACATGGAGTGAACCAAGGTGCTGCCGAGTCATCCTTCTTCATAACCACAAGATCTGTCCGGGTCCAGCTCTGTCTCTCCTCCACTTCTGGGCTCTGTGCTTCTCTCCACTCCTCGGAGGTCATTAGGCAGCTCCCATCCTGGGTGGTCCATGCGAAAGAGATAGTCTCAGACTCTCTGAGGCCCTGTCTGGCTCCATGACAATCTGGGGCAACTCCTACTCACATTGAGCCTTGCAGAACCTGTGGGCTGCCTAAGGACCCTCTGCCTACACCAAACATGCAGCCATCACCTCTGTGCAGTCTGGTCAACTCCCTGGGGCCCTGTGAACTTAGATGTGGCCCCTTTGCTCTTGGATTGCTCAACCATTTGGGAGTTTACCAGCCTCCATCCTAGGACTTACTCAAATCTTAACATTTGTATTATAATTTCAGACTTCTTCTACCTAGCACTGATGACTAACCACATACTATCTTTTCCTTTATTTGTACATAATGACGTGGAAATACTTATAATTATAAAAGCAAGATACCAAAGTATATATATTTTATTACCCCAATGTTTAAAAAAAAAACTCTGCATAGGAAAAAAGACTGGAAAGAAATAAATCAAGACCATGTGGGGGACTTCCCTGGTGGCTAAGGATCCACCTGCCAATGCAGGGGACACAGGTTCGAGCCCTGGTCCAGGAAGATCCCACATGCTGAGGAGCAACTAAGCCCGCGAGCCACAACTACTGAAGCCCGCGCGCCTAGAGCCCGTGCTCCGCAACAAGAGAAGCCACCACAATGAGAAGCCCGCGCACCACAACAAAGAGTAGCACCCGCTCACCACAACTAGAGAAAGCCGGCGCAGCAACGAAAACCCAATGAAGCCAAACAAATAAATAAACAAATTAATTTAAAAAAAAAAGACCATGTGGTTGAAGGTGTGGTCCCTGGGAACAGCAGAGCAACTAGAACGAGACTAGAGCCATGGAGCTGCCCTATGAGCCCTAGATTGCTTATCTTCAGATGATATATGAGAAATAAACGTTTATCATGTTTAAACCAAAAATAAAAATGCCAACAGTGGTATTTAAAATAGTAGTGTAGTATTATGGATTTTTAATTTTTTATTTATCCATTTATCATTGTTTTTTCCCCTGGTTTACAAATATTTATGGTTAATTATATTTATATCGAAATAAATAAATGTATTTGTTAATTAGACACATTTTTACTGAGGGGTTAGTATGTGCCAGACACTGAGCAAAAAATTGAGGAAGAGGAATGAAAAAGACACACATGGTCCCTGACCTTGTAGAGGTGTTAATCTAGCAAAGAAAATAAGCATAAGACAAGTAAGGAGCAGTAGTGATGAGTACTGTCACAGACAAGTGCAAGATGCTAAGAGAATACAGGATAGGGGAGCGTATGAGAGCAGGGAACAGTCAGAAAAGTCTATTTTGAGGCCATAAAGCAAATTTCAACAGAGAGAACGCTTGCCGACCATAATGTAGTCACGTCTGCAATTGCTAACAAAAAGTTACCTAAAAAAACACCCATATGTTAGGAAATTAAGAGATACATTTCTAAATAACCTGTGGATCAAAGAAGAATTCATAATGGAAATTATAAAATATTTGAACAAAATTATTAGCTAAAGCAGTAGAAGAGAGACATTTATAGCCTTAAAATGCATATATTTGAAAGAAGACAGATTGAATAAAAATAAGTAAATATAATTTTTAAACACCTCAAGAATACCTTCGTGGGGACTTCCCTGGTGGCGCAGTGGTTAAGACTCTGCCTGCCAACACAGGGAACATGGTTTCAAGTCGTGGTCCGGGAAGATCCCACATGCCGCGGAGCAACTAAGCCCGTGTGCCACAACTACTGAGCCTGTGCTCTAGAGCCCCCGAGCCACAACTACTGAGCCCACGTGCCACAACTACTGAAGCCTGCGCACCTAGAGCCCATGCTCTGCAACAAGAGAAGCCACCACAGTGAGAAGCCCGTGCACCGCAACGAAGAGTAGCCCCAACTCGCCGCAATGAGAGAAAGCCCGCAGCAAGGAAGACCCAATACAGCCATAAATAAATAAATAAACAAGTAAATGTATTTTTTTTAAAAAGAGGGAAGTTTTTAAAAAAGAAAAAAAGAATACCTTCATGATCTTGGAGTTGAGAAAAAATTTTTAAACATGACACAAAAGAAATTAACTATAAAGGGAAAAATTATAAATAAGACTAAATTCAAGTTAAGGACTTCTTCCAATTTTAAAGTGAAAAGGCAAGTCACCAAATAGGAGAAAATATTTATAACACCTATAACTGACAAAGAGCCCATTACAAAAATATATAAATATATTCTACAAACCAAGAAGTAAAAGACCACTCAATCGGAAGATGTGCAAAAGATTTAAACAGGGTCAATTGTAGTAGCCCAGGCAAATAATAATAATATTAATAATGACGGTGGCTTTATCTAGGGTGATAACAGTAGGCTGGAGAGATGTGAATAGATTCAAGAGATATTTACATGGTAGAATATTTATAATCATAAAACATTTGCTTTATTTTAATTATATATATATAACTGTTCAATCAAAGCTTCAAATGTATTTTAATAAAAATTTCTATGACTTACCAAAAGATAAATTCCTCATTCTACAGAAGGTGGTATTCTTTGTGTGAGAGTTTTCTTTTCCTCAGCAGACTTCCTAACCTACCAAGGAATAGAATATCATGACTAGAAAGTGATAACATAAGAATTGTTTTTTGAATTATCAGTTTGATGCATAGAGGTTCATCTGGAGTTCTTTTTTTTTTTTTTTTGCGGTACGCGGGCCTCTCACTGTTGTGGCCTCTCCCGTTGCGGAGCACAGGCTCCGGACGCGCAGGCCCAGCGGCCATGGCTCACGGACACAGCCACTCTGCAGCATGTGGGATCTTCCCAGACCGGGGCATGAACCCGTGTCCCCTGCATCGGCAGGTGGACTCTCAACCACGGCGCCACCAGGGAAGCCCCTGGAGCTCTTTAACCTAGGTTGGCCAAAGGGGTTTCTGGCTGTCACCCATTGCTAACGTGAAGTTCAGTCAAGGTGACAGCAATGAGCAAATTTCACTTCCTCCTATCATCCCAAGGTCCCAGGGCCCCCTTTATCCCACCCATATCTGAATATAAGAAAGAGTCTTGGTCTATCTATTGCCATTGTTTTTCTCTGGCAGAGTGGCTGGGAGTATTTCGGACGCTGTTGGGCCACAACCAGGGTCTGAGGGCAGAGCGTCACATGCAGGGGAGGTAGAAAGGGCATCAAGATTATACAACTGACCATCCAGGACCCTGAAAGGGCTCAGACTTGTTTCCAGTGAGTCAGCCAAGGCTGGGCCAGACAAGATCTCGAATCCTGAAACCTCAGTTTCCTACTCCCAAAGCACCAGGAAAACAACACAAACAAGGTATCTGAGCTTCCTAAAATGAGATTAAACTGCTTCCACCATGAAGGTTTCCAAAGCCAAATGAAGTCAGGAATCATTTTTCATAAATATACTAAAGAACCATTCATTTCATATACACGAACTAGTAAGGCTGCATTACTCAAGGACTTTTAAATTCATTTTAGTGTGATTAACTGGGCTCCTAAAAGTAGGACTTGTTGGAGAGATTCAATCTGACATTTTAGAAATAAGGGGGAAAGGTGAGACATTTCAGATTGTTCTATAACGAAGAAAGTAAGAACTCTCCATGGGATACGGAAACATAAGTATAAACATTGTCAGTCATAACAGAGATTTCCTACTTCACAGTTTGGAGTTAGCTTATGCAGGTTGGAAGTCTAGCTCCACCGATTCTAGCTTCTAAATATGCAACCTTTGGCAAATGGCTTCACCTCCCTAGACCTCAGTTTTCTGCCCTAAGCAGGAGAAAAGTGGATAATAAAGTTCTCACCTCATAGGATTGTTGTGGGTATTAAATGAGATAACCCATATAAAGAACTTAAAACAAAGCCTGGCACATTCAGTAATAGCCGGGGTCATTCTAATTCCAGAGGCTGCTGGTAGCCGCCTCTAGACTGCCTTGAAGTGTAAAGGATGTTTCAGATGCTGAACAGTGGTTTCCTGGAAGTCACCAGCCCGTGGGCTAGAGAAGGGCCTGAGGCTTGAAGTCTTTGGGCTATCAAGCGGCCCACTGCACTCAAACCAGAGTTCTCCTGCCATCTAGTGCCCGATGGCAGCAAATGCCTAAATTCCAAAGTCAAGGCCCCTTTTCCTTGTGTCCCTCACTCATTATTCTCCTTTTCTACTCCAGGTTCCAAGTCAGCAAAACCACTTGGCTTCCCCAAAGCTTCACGCTGTTTCACACTCTGTTTTGTTTAGGCAGCTCCCCGTGCCTGGTATGGCATTCTCTTCACCGTCTCGTGTGCCAGGCAAAAACACCCACTTGTCGTATCCTCTAAGGAAGCTTTCCTGAGACACTTGAACTGCTCACTTCCTTCTTGCCAGCCGCGGTCACCCCGTATTAGCACATCTCTTCCAACACTACCTGTCTGCTCCCTTCACCCTCACCAAAGCTCCCCTGTGGACCCTTGCCCCTACCGCTGTGCCTCGTGCCTAGCACGCACCAGCTACAGTTGTCCCTTGGTATCCGCGGGGGGTTGGTTACAGGACCCACTGCGCACACCAAGTCCTGACACCGACACTCAAGTATCATAGTCGGCCCTCCGTATCTGCGGATGCGGAATCCAGGGATACCGAGGGACGACTGCGTGTGTTTAATCAATGAATACACAGGACATTAAAGTTGGAGGTGGGGTTGGGCATTCCTGATAGAACTGCTCCAGGAGCTCAGAAACAGCCCACTGTTACTGCCGTATAAATGCTTCATTGTCGATTGAATATCTGTAGCCCCTGCGTTGCTCCTTTGAGGTTAATAATTTATTAGAAATAAATGCATAAACATACATCTACCAACAATCCAACAGTTCCACTTCTAGATATTTACCCAAGAGAAATGGACATCTATGTCTACAAAAGACTTGCTCAAGGATGTTCATAGTCACCACTTTATTCAGAATAGCTAATAACTGGGAAAGACCCAAATGTCCATCAACAGATGAATGGAAAAACAAATTGTTGTATGTCCATTCAATGGAATACTATTCAGCAGCAAAAAGGAACTGAAGATAAGGCTCAATCTCAAAAGCGTTATGTTAGGTGAAGAAGCCAAACCCCCCAGAAAAGTACATAGGAATGATTTATAAATTCTAGAAAGGGAAAGTGTAATCTGTCGTGATAGAAAGCGGATCAGTGGTTGCCTGGGGTCTGGAGTGGGGAGATAGGGAGGGAATGAGCGGGGATTGACTGGGAAAGGGCAAGGTTTGTTAAGACACATCAAGGTGTTTACATCTAAGATCTGCGCACATATCTGCTATGTTAATTATATTAAATATTTTTTCACTTTCTTTCAGCAGAGATTGGCACAACATTGTAAATACTTCAATTAAAAAAAAAAGTACAAGGCTTCCCTGGTGGCGCAGTGGTTGGGAGTCCGCCTGCCGATGCAGGGGACACGGGTTCGGGCGCCGGTCCGGGAGGATCCCACATGCCGCGGAGGGGCTGGGCCCGTGAGCCATGGCCGCTGGGCCTGCGCGTCCGGAGCCTGTGCTCCGCGGCGGGAGAGGCCACAGCAGTGAGAGGCCCGCGTACCCCAAAATACATACATACATACATACATACATACATACATACATAAGAGGGACGGAGGGAGGTAGAGGGAAAAATGCAGTCTCGGCGCTTGCACTGCCGGCGGAGGTGGGCGAACTAGGTGAAGAAGGCCGAGAGGTGGGCGGGGACTCCAGGTGGAAGGGCCAGGGAGCGCGGGCAGAAGCTAGCCGCCGGACATGCAGTTGCTCCTCTCGGACGCTAGGCGGTGGCGTGGGCCCGGAAAGGGCGCGCCGCGGTGACCCGGGAAGAGGCGGCGAGGGGGCGGGCTCGTGCCCGGGAGTCCATGTGGGCGCCGGCGCGGCGCGGAGCAGCGCCGTGTCGCCATGGCGGAGCTGCAGCAGCTCCGGGTGCAGGAGGCGGTGGACTCTATGGTGAAGAGTCTGGAGAGAGAGAACATCCGGAAGATGCAGGTAGCGGGTCGGGGGCCGACCCGGGGGGAGCCAAGGCGGTCCGGGATTCCTGGCCCCTTCCCTCAGCCGTCGCACGATCCCCGGCGCCACTGCCTCCCTCCCTGCAGACCCGGGTCGGGGTGTCACTGGGGTCGTCGCGGCATCCTTGGAAGCTCGGCTCACCCTCAGACAGAACTTCTGGAGCTTCGGCTGAGCGGATGAAATCTGTGCTCCCTCGCCCGTCTGCCCCCAAGGCCAGGCCGGGGGAGGGGGTGTCCCCGGGCCAGGGTTAAGAAGCTCCCGGTGTAAGATGTTAGGCCTCCCCGACCTTCCCCACTTGCGCGGCCCCTTCTGCAGGTGAGCAGCCAGAGGCCCGGAAAGAGCACAGCCAGGGTGAAAGACCGGAAAGGGGACTGCGCTCGGCCTCCTCAATGGCCAGGTCATGCCCTGTTCTGTTGCACCGAACCTGGCTCCACACAGCGCTGGCTTATGTGCTGTTCCGCTTTGATCTCCTAAATGTTTTGTGGCTGCTGGTCCTGCTTCCCTAACCGGATTGTGGGTTTCCCTTGTAAAGGTGCCCCTGGAGTCAGTGGACCAGTTGCCCTCTGGTGGAATGTAGGTTACTAGATTGCTGACCTCTGAACCCTGTGGTTTAGGCGCCAGGTTTTCAGAGCTTGGCTTCATCTGACCCTCCACCACCTTCCCTGTCCACCCAGCCTTCGATTCAACAAGTGCCAATGAGCTAGCGGCAAGCAGGCTGTGAAACACTACGCTAGGCACCGAGGATAATGTTCCTGTTCGTGGTTTTAAGGTCCTGATGTCTATTCTAAGGAGAGGTGCGGGTATGATGCTTCTCCTAGCCTCTGTTGCACTCCGTGGTCATCTCTGTCCCGGAGGCTTTCCTACCTAACCTCCCTCTGCCCTCCCCCCCACAGGGCCTCATGTTCCGGTGCAGCGCCGGCTGTTGTGAGGACAGCCAGGCGTCCATGCAGCAAGTGCACCAGTGCATTGAGCGCTGCCATGCACCTCTGGCTCAAGCCCAGGCCCTGGTGACCAGCGAGTTGGAGAAGTTCCAGGTGAGGAATTACAAACAAATGACTCTAGCCCTTGCTGTTGCTCTTTTGCAGATGACAAGCATTTGTTCAAAACTCTTAGCTTTAGTGTCTTGGTTCTGTGTTAACATTTGTGACAGTCCTATGGCCAACTACTCTTTACACAGTTTCAAATTTTGGAAAAAGTCCTGGAGATTGAGTGCTGTAAAAATTTCCCATAGAAACAATGTAAAAGGGAGTTAACCAAGGGAGTTCATGACCAAGAGCCTTATGTTTTTTCCCCCATAAATATCAAATACATATGTGTACTGTACAGTATAAAGCTTTCTAAAACATATTAATTCATTCTTACAACAGCAGAATCTCCAGGAAAGTGGAATGGGCCAGTCTTTAAAGCGTACAGATTAGAACAAGATCCTGCCGTCATTTTGTGGATATACCCACCCAGGATGCTCCTACTTGCTACACCCAGGGGGCAGCTCCTGTGTCACTAAAGAGCGGCCATTTATATGAAGAATTATTATTGTTGACTCACTGATGCCTGACTCACAAGCCTCTTTGAGGTCACTAAGAAGCCCCCCTACAGTATCCCTCTCTGGAGCAAAGGGTATCCACAACTTCCTTTTACTCCCTTCCTCTGGATATACTTTCCTGGAACTTGGGGAAGCAGGGCCCACCTCTGAACCAGTTTTCATAGCCTGGGATTCTGCTCAAATGGAAAAATTATATCTAATGTGGTACAGTTTTACATTCTGTATAAAATTCTTCAAAATTACTGACACTATAAAAGAATAACTTCTCCAAGATCATGGAACTTCGGGGCTTTCTTTGTGTTTGACACTTTATTTTACAGATAGGGTCTTTCAAATTTTGATTCTTGAATTACTATACAACTTTCTTCTTCCATTCACTTTTCACTCCTCCAATCAGACTTACTTTCCCACTGTGCCGGAACCACTCTTGCCACTCCCTTCCATGGGAGTGGTCATTTCTCATTCTTCATCTTACTCAACCTACCTGCATCATTGACACAGTGGATTCCTCTCCCCCTCCTTAAAAATCTGTACTCAGTTGGCCACCAGGATAG
Source organism: Mesoplodon bidens (assembly GCF_964165515.1). NCBI lineage: Eukaryota > Metazoa > Chordata > Mammalia > Artiodactyla > Ziphiidae > Mesoplodon > Mesoplodon bidens. Next base: position 29,731,833 of record NC_138170.1, read on the forward strand.
GATGGCTCACTCTCCTGGTTTTCCACCTCTCTCCTCTCTCCTTTCTTGTTCTCATTTACTGTTTTTTTTCCCTCTCCAACCTCTGAAGAGCACTGGAGTGCCCAGGGCTGTCCTTGGATCTTTTTTCTTTTCAATCTAGTTCTCTAGTCTCATAGCAAATATCATCTATATGCTGACAACTCCTACATTCATATCTTTAGACCAGCTTTACTCCTGATCTCCAGATTCATATATCCAACTGTTTCCCCCAACATCTCCACTTATTTATTTTGTTTGTCTCTCTCCCCTCACTGGAATATCAGTTCAATGAAGGCAAGAACTTTATCTGTTTTACTCATTGCTGTATTCCCCAACATTAGAAGAGTCCCTAGCACATAGTAGATGCTCATTAAATATTCGTTGAATTGAGTATTTTTCTGTAGCAGGTACAGACCTTATAAAATCAAGGTGTTTGAAAGTCTGTAGTTGAGTAACAGTAGCCTCTAGTTCCTTCTCACCTCCTGGAAGGGGCTTCTGTACAATTTATTCTGTTATTCACCTGCTTTCTAGTGGTGCTTTCCCTGGGCCCTCATGGTGCCACCCTCTGTTTCAATCAGGACAGACTTGGTTAATTGCACGATAGTGTCACTTTAATTGATCAAGACAATCCACATAATATGTAGAAAAATACGTACCACAGAGCCTGGCACGTGATAAGCATTTGGTAAATAAAGGCCAGCCTTTCAGTTCCTCTACCCTTTTCCCTCTTGCCGCAGGACCGCCTGGCCCGGTGCACTATGCATTGCAACGACAAAGCCAAAGATTCAATTGATGCAGGGAGTAAAGAGCTTCAGGTGAAGCGGCAGCTGGAGCGTTGCGTGACCACGTGTGTGGATGACCACATGAACCTCATCCCAACCATGACCAAGAAGATGAAAGAGTCTCTATCATCCATTGGGAAATAGATGTCTGCTATTGGCCATCGGGGCTGAAGGCAGGAGTCTATTTAAAAAGAGAAATGGGGATTTGGGTTTTCTAAGGAAAGTTTATGAATGAGGAAATTAAGGATGGCAGCAAGTTTAAGGCCTACATCACTTGCCTCTGGACACTGGTTCCTTTGTGTTTGAAACCTAGAAAGTGAAAAAACCTGGTGCTAAAATTGGGGTCAGAGATAGCACAGGAGAGTCTCTGTGAGCCTGAATTTCATGTGGCAAGTGCTTATCCTGGCAACAGGGAGTCTCCCTTGTACCAAACCAGAGCCCTCCAAGGTACCAGATTCTCTTAGTACACAGATACCAACAGGCTGGCAGGTTCATCTGACCTGCTTATGAGCTGGTGGAGTGTGAGGAGAGGTGTTTCTGTTTGTTGTCAACCTCCTGTTTACCAGAAGGATCACTACAACATTTCCCACAAACTGGAAATAAAACAAAATCCATGAGGTCACTAATTTAGAAGGGGAAAGGGGGCTTCTGGGGATTTGTTTTGCGTGGTTTTGTTTTGTATACAAGGGCATGAAGCTACTTTAAGATGTATAGTTGGGAGAGGTAGTTTCGATAAAAACTTTGAAAGGGTCCTTGCAGATATTCATTTCTGGCCGTCAGGATGTGGATGCGCATTTCTTTAAATTCTCACACATGACATCTTTCAGCCTGGAGACCCTGCAAAAATATAAGAAGTGCTATCATACTGGTAGGGGAAGCAAACCTTCCCTCTGACTGGCAGCCATGATGAGCCCTGAGGCTGTCAGCAGCAGAGTCAGCCGAGTGACAAGACAATCTTGCAGTGACACTCACCCTTGAAGGGAAAGGGGATTTTGATTGTGCTATATGCTAGTCTTCAAGAATGAACAGTGAAAGAGGAATTGTTAGCTGCTTAATTAAGAGAGTTATGAAGTACTGGCTTTGGAAAAATCTGGTTTTTGTAAAACAAAATAGAATGAAAGCCTAAACCCAGTATTGCTTACTTTGCCCCCTGTGATAACAGAGCTCTGTTGAAACAATCCCTTGGCAACACGAAGGTCAAAGAAGAAAAAGTAAGCAACTCAGGGGCAAGCTGTGACTCCTTTAGAGCAAAAAACGGGACAGCCCTCCGGTACCAAATACTACTTGTGCGACATGCGTTGTTCTTGCCCCAGTTCTGGCACCTTATCATTGTATTAAGGACCTTGTGTTTTTACCAACTTATTACTTGAAATGATAATATAGCCTGTCTGTTTGCTGTTTCAAGACTGTGATATATTTTCCTAGTGGTTTGGTTTTAAAAATACATGACTTAATTTTTCTTCCACTATTGTGTTTCTTTGCTTATATCTGGCCAGTGAATATATAACTTTCTCAGGATGCTTCTCTTTGTAATGTGTGAAATAAATTTAAGAGGTCCAGGGGAGTGAAAATTAGTTATATGTTATGGTTCGGATGCTTGTAAATGAGAAGAACTTTGAGGGCATGCTAGGACACTACAAATTGAAGTCTGTTAATGTAAAAAGACAGAAACTATAAGGCTGAAAAAAAATTCAATATCCACATCAGTTCTCTAGCTTCAACTAAACACTAACAACAAAAAAGGGAAAAGACAGTTATGACCCCTCTAGAGAAAATGCAATGCCTGGGATTTTGAGCGCCAAGAGAGTACAAAATAGATGAGTTTAAGTCTTTACTATCACTGGTATTTAAATAGAGTCATTCCTGAACATTAGGAATGAACTGAATCTGAACCATCCCCTACTTAAAATCACTAATGCTTTTCTATTTTGGCCTAAGTCTTCTATAATCCCAATTGTATCTGATTCATAAATGTGGATGCACCTATTTTGGATAACTTAACTAGGAACAAGTCAGAGACCACGGTTTACACCTACACTCTTGATTTGAAAATCGTATTAGAGATCATTTGTGTGCTGCACTTCACGTTTTATACAGAGAGACAATGTACGTTAAGTGGGGTTTTGGAGGCATTGTTAACAAGCATTGCAGGACCGACCACGGGCTCTAGATTCAAAGTCTTGGAAATTGAGGCCCAAACACCCTCTCTTATGGTGCAGAGGTCACTCACTAACTGAGCTGTTACCAGAACCCTAGACTTAGCATGACATTCTCCTGTGGGAGTACAGGCAAACCTCCGAGATACTGCAGGTTCTGTTGGAGACCACCACAGTGAAGCAAATGTCTCAATAAAGCAAGTCACACATGAATTATTTGGTATGATCACATCACCATAACAAATGTGATGAAAAGTTTGAAATACTGTTAAGAATTACCAAAATGACAGAGACACCAAGTGAACAAATGCTGTTGGAAAAAGAAAAAATGGCACCAAGAGATTTGTTAGACTCAGGGTTGCCACAAACCTTCCTTCTGTTTAAAACAAAAACAAAAACGCAGTATCTGCAAAGCACAACAAAGGGCAGCGCAATACATGGACATATCCCCACACATGCAAAGAAATATAAGGGGCCCACTCCTCTAGAGCTCATTTTCATTTGGTACATATGAATAAGACACATGTTGCAACCCACAAAGACACGGGATTAACCAGGCTCCTTCCGAAGCTAGAGGCGCATCCCCATTTTACAGACGGGAAAGAACGGGGTTCCCGAAGGTCCCATCCCTCCGTCCTGGCCAATCGCTGGCGGCGCAACCGGAAGCTTGGGACTGATCGACACGCTCAGGCCTTCCCTAAGTATCGCGAGGTAAAGCGGGAAAGCGGCCGACAATCAATTGGCTAACGGAGTGAGTGACGTCAGACGCAAAGCGCCGGGCCTACTGCTGGAGCGAGAGGGCCGACTGAAGTTCCGTTTGGAGGCGTTTTTGAGTTCCTCGAGTAGACATCATGAGCAAAGCTCACCCTCCCGAGTTGAAGAAGTAAGTATGTGTGAGGCCCGCGCCCAAATGGCAGCTTATTTGTGTGCCTCGGGTTCCTTAGATCCTCCGCCATTCCCGAGAGTGCGCCTGGCGTGCGTCTTCTGGTCCGTGGCCGCCGAGATCCGGGCCGGTGTCCCGCGATTCGGGGCCTAAGACCCGCTCAGACGTAGCATTTCGGCCCGGTGGGCAAGGTTACCAGAGGCAGCAAGGCGCCTCCGCCCGCCGAGTTGCATCCCAGGCAGGAGCACCAGGCCCTGTCTCCCGCACGCTCTCGCTGGTTACTTGAAGATTTTGAATGCCACCCTTTGTTGAACATCTTGAGTAGCATCATGTTCTAGATAAGGTGGCTGGAGAGTAATTCTATAAGGAACTAAGGAGATGGGTGGAATGGAAGTGTTTGATAGTATCTGAGGAATCAAAAGCCGCCTTAATCTTAGAGTGTGTTTGTAGCTGTTTCTTTGAGCTTTAACTTAGAAATCACATTCCTTTTTCTTGTTTTCTTGATCTTAGGTTAAACTTGAGTGTCGTGTGATATCTTGCTCTGTTAACAGAGCTGTGTGAGAATATTCATTTTTTCTAATTAGAGAAGGTTAGGTTGTTTGGGGGGCGGGGGTGGGGTTTGAACCCAGGAAAGTCAACTCAAAGTAGGATATTCCTACTTTAGATAAGGCCCATTTTAAAGTTTTAGCGTCCTCAAACACTCTCGGTTGAACTTAGCATGGGCCATGTTTCCTAAGTAATTTCTCTGTCTTGTTTATACTATGTAATGCCAGAATTCTGGCTGTAGTAGTTGGATAGCACAAAGGATGGAAAATTGGTCCAGGGATCAGTTTGTGAGGCAGCCAGCCATCTGGTCTGCCGTGTGTACAGTTCATTTATTATCAGCCCCATAAAGAAGTCAGACTTAAGAAAAAGTTCATATTTAATGATTTTACACTTAAATGCACATTTGTATTGAAGCCATCTTTTGTGCAAAAACTCGTGTGTATTTTAGTTGGATCTGTTATAAATTTAAGACAATTATTAAATCATAAGCCTAACATTAAGGAAAAAAATTATTGCTGTGAAAATGCTTATCCAAGTTATCCTTTTATTGGTGAGCTGGTACAATCTTACGTGTCCTCTGGCTTCATCAGGAACTGGTGAAATGGTAATTATTTTTTAACAGAAGGACCATTCTGTATTTGTAACGTTTCCTTTTTGATTCTTAAGACATTATTTGAGAATTTCAGAGGATGAAACTAGTTTTAATACCTTTCTCTTCTTATCTTTAGATTTCATGAATTGTGAAATCCTGGCAGGTCTGCCTCCAAAATGACTTTTAATTTTTTTCTTCCTTTAACTTCTCACAAATAACCATCTTTTACACTTTTATACCATCCTCCTGGTTTAGCATAACTCATTGGTTCTTAACTGAGGGGATGGGAGTCTGGTTCTATCAGCATCTAGTAGGAAGAGACCAGGGTTGCTGCTAAAACTTGTCTACAATGCACTGGATATCATGCAACAACAGAACTATCGGGCCCCAGATTTCAGTATGCTGAGGTTGAGATACCCTGGCCTAACCAAATTCTTTGTCCTGCTCTTAAAAGTCAATGCCAGAGTAGTCTTTTTTTTTCTTCTTCCAGTTTTTTTGAGATATAATTGACATACAGCACTGTGTAAGTCTAAGGTGTATAGCATAATGATTTGACTTACACATGCCACAGTAGTCTTGCCATTGGCTGGTTCTGCTGCAATAACTTATTGCTGTATACATAACAAAGTCCAGATTTCTTGACCCAGCATTCAAGCTCCTCCATCAGAAATCCAGGCACCAAATATTACACACACTAACATTTGAGTGCTGTGTTCTCCAGCCAAACTGAACCATTTGATTTTGCTCAAACTTTTTCACTGCTGTGACTTTGGAAATTTTACTTAACCTTTCTGAGCCTCAGTTCCCCATCTATTAAATGCTGATACTTATTATTAATTTGTATGTATGTGATTTATAAAAGCCATCATAGGATTAAATAAGCTCATGTGTGTTATATTTGTTTTATATAACATATCCTATTAAAATAGATTATTTTATATATCATACTATATCTTTTTATTTGTAAAACCTATCCTCTTACACCTTCTGTCAGGCCCTTTCTCTTATTTATCTTTGAATTCTCCCATGATTTATATTAAAATTGAATGAAATTTCATATTTTTTAGCCTATAACTGGAAGAGGTAAAAACTGGTTTGACTACATGTCTTCATATTCTCATACTACCCTGCTGAGATGGAATTTTCTTGTTTAATTCAGATTATTTAAAACTTCAAAATATGCATTTATTTTGCTAAAGCGTAATTATGTGTTGAAGACTATCCTGAACACTTAAGATTGATGTTTAATATTAAATAAAACAATACTACTTATTGTCTCAAATATAAAATAAAATAAAATAAAATACCTATTGGATTGGGTATAGTTTGAATACCTTCTGGTTTCTTCACAACTTTGTTTGGTTTTGGAAATAGCTAAAAATATAACCAAATCTTTGTTTTTCTGTTATGGTTGTAAAATCCTGTCATTGGAAGTTAGGTCAGTATTGAACAACAAGAATGGTTTGTAATTCACATCAGTATAAAGATGCAATTTAATGTACATTAATGTATTATAAATCCATTCCATTTTTGTTTATCTTCCCCTTCCCAAATCATATTGCTCAGTTAGTATAAGTACTAACTGAGGTAGCCCATCACTCTCTCATCCTTTACCACAGTACAGTTTTTACTCTTTTAAATTTCATTATTCCTATTGTGTATATTTTAACAGATTATCTTGACTATACCTACTTTTGTGCTTACTTGTGCTTAAATTTTTTTAATTAGTTACATAATCTTTGCCCCTTTTGCTTTTTCAGATTTATGGACAAGAAGTTATCATGTAAGTCTTTTTGGTTTTTTATTTTCGGGCTTTTTTTTTTAAATATTAAATTCCTTTTTACATGTGCCCTGTCGGTATATAATGTTTGAAGGAGCAACATAAAAATTCAAAGCACACAGAACCTCTGATTCATATCCATTAATTAAGCAGGTTTATCAAAATTCTAACTAGACAGTTTTATTTACTTAATTTTTGATACTTACGAAGTTTCACAGTACTTCAGACTCTTCATTACTTCATATAAGCCCTCTCTCACTTTGATAAAATTAACAGTATTTTCTATTTTCTATTTGAAAACTTAACTTTTTTCCTTAAAACAAAGGACAGACAAGGACTAAAATCTAACCTGTACAGTACTCGAAGTATATAGGGGTTAAGACCATGGCTTTAGGGGCAAGCAGCCTTCAGTTTGAATTCCAGCTGTACCCCACAGTAACTGTATAATCTTGAACCAGTTACTTAAAAATGCTGTACTTCAGTTCCTTCATAAAAAGTCAGGATAATTCTACTTTATAGGATTCTTATAAGTTTAACTGTGAAAGTAAATGTAAAATGTTTAGCCCAGTGCTTGGCCTATAGTAAAGATAGTAGATTATACATCTCAAATACCTGAGTTTTATCTCACCTAGTTTTTTAAATTTATTTGGTTGCTCTGGGTCTTTAGTTGCGGCAGGTGAACCCTTAGTTGTGGCATGCACATGGGATCTGGTTTCCTGACCAGGAATCAAACCTGGGCCCCCTACATTGGGAGCGCAGAGTCTTAACCACTGTGCCACCAGGGAAATCCCTATCTCACCTAATTTTTAATGAATAGTTTAGTTGATAATTAATGGTCAGTTTTATTAAAATGTCTTTTTCCCTTTACACAGTGAAATTAAATGGTGGCAGACATGTCCAAGGAATATTGAGGGGATTTGATCCCTTTATGAATCTCGTGATAGATGAATGTGTGGAGATGGCAACTAGTGGGCAACAGAACAATATTGGAATGGTGGTAAGTAAAGACACAAGATTTCTCTTAAGAGATTTCATTTTTCTTTTGGAATAAGCATTAACGTCCCTTCTATCAAACTCTTGGGTTAAACTGAAGTTAGGCAAATTTCAGGCAAGATTAGACATCCATCTCCCTTTTAGTTTAACTTAATGACAGTTATTCAACTGTGATAATATCCCAGTTACCTGTAGGTTAGATCCGAATCTTACACAGAACCCACTGAGGTCCTTAGACTTGAAATGGCTGTTAGAAATCATTTTTGAGCTTTATTCTATCATAGAGACTCATACTTGTTCCTTCATTAGAGTGGTAGTTCTCAATCTTAGTTGTATTTTAGAATCAAATTAGTCTAGGATGCAGCCTAGAGTTTTTTAAAGTTCCCCAGGTGAAATGGTACAGATGAACTTATTTGCAAAGCAGAAACAGAGACAAAGATGTAGAGAACAAATTTATGGTTACAGGGGCCGGCGGGCAGGGGTGATTTGGGAGATTGGGATTGACATATATATAGCACTGTGTGCAAAATAGATAACTAATGAGAACCTACTGTATAACACAGGGAACTCAGTACTCTGTAATGGCCTCTATGGGAAAAGAATCTAAAAAAGAGTAGATATGTGTATATGTATAACAGATTCACTTTGCTGTACAGCAGAAACTAACACAACATTGTAAACCAACTATACTCCAATAAAAAAATTTTTTTAAAGTTCCCCAGGTGGTTCTAATGTAAGGCAAAGATTAACCAGTGATTGAGAGCATTTACAATCAGTCATTGAGGAGTTGTTTGTTTTTTGTTTTTGGGGGGATTTTTTTGCGATATGCGGGCCTCTCACTGTTGTGGCCTCTCCCATTGCGGAGCACAGGCTCCGGACGCGCAGGCTCAGCGGCCTTGGCTCACGGGGCCCAGCCACTCCGCGGCATGTGGGATCTTCCCGGAATGAACCCATGTCCCCTGCATCGGCAGGCGGACTCTCAACCACTGCGCCACCAGGGAAGCCCTGAGGAGTTTTTTTAAAAGCAAGCAAACAAAAATTATGCCTAGAGTCCACCTCAAAGCAATTGAAACTATATCTCTAAGGGTGCTGCTCTCTTTTTTTGTTAAAAGATATTGTGTAATTTTAACATGTAGTGAGGATTACTGCTTATCAAACTTTAACATGCCATGAATTCCCAGAAAATCTTGTTAAAATGCAGATCCTAATTCAATAGGTATGGGATGGCACCTGAGATTTTACATTTCTAACAAGTGCCCATTTGATGCAGATCTGCCAGGTCACAGATCACGCTTTTGGGATTTAATTGTATATATAATTAATCTAGATTTTCTGGTTTATCACACTCAAAAAGTAGTCAAGGTAAAAGTTGCAAGGGATACAATGACAGCCATTCACATGGAAGAAAATAGGAGGAAAACAGATGCTGACTTCTTAATCATAGGAGCAAACGTTTCTGCATTCAATAGGCCATAGTGGTATGACTACCGAAGAAGAGTTTGTCGATGTTTGTCAACAAGACCCAGACTTTGAATTCCACTCTGCCCAACACAGGACAGTATACCCAGTAAGTGTTAAGTCTGAGTTACCTGGGCAGGGTGAATCAAAACAGACAATTTAGCTTTAGCAAATCATTGAGCATGTAGACCTCTAAGAGGTGGTAAGAGTTCCTAATCATTAGCCTTGATTTTGCCTCACTTTTTAAAGTTTGAGCAGTAAAAGGGTGTAATTTTTTAATCACCCTTTCCAAGGCTTGTGTTATTGCTTATTTCAAGTGTATTTCCATTACTGCATTTTGAAAAGCAAATCAGTAGTCAGAGTTAGAGAAACAACTTGGAATCTCTAGCTATGAGACTCCCCGCCCACCCCCACACGTTTCATGTAAACCTGCCTTCTGTCCAGGTACAGTCTCCTTGAGCTTCTGTTAAAAATGAATAAAAGTATGGGCAAATCATTAGCAACAGTTTCTTATAAAAACAGTTTTAAAATACCCCAAGATTTCCCCCTAGCCATTCCTTTTACAGATTAGGACATCTTCATTCTAATAGAGGGTAGATTAGGATTTTGGTTCATATGTCAACAAATTTGCTAAAAAAGGATTCAAGAAGGAATTGACATCTAAAGTTCTTAACTTGGGAAGATAACTTTTTAGAGAATGTGTGGCACTTCTTGGAATTTTTATCAGAGAAGGAATTGAGCCTAGATCATGGATCTTTCTCTTAATTTTCTCCCTAAATTTTGATGGGCTTAATTTTCTTTACACGGAAATTGGTTAAAAGCAGTGTCTTCCCAAGTCATTCAAATAACGAGCACCTACTTACCGTGTTAGGCAGTCTGCTCCTCCACCTCTGATGGGTGTTGTGTGACTAAAAATTAAAGTCTTGTGTTAGTAGGTGCTAATTCTTGTGGCTGAGTTCACTTTGAAAATGAAATAATGATAATATATCAATTGTCTTTAATTTAAAAAACAGTCTAAAGAAAATGGAAGGATAGCTTTTCTAAGGAAAAAAGGGGAAACAAGTTACAGTTTTGTTTTTTCACAAGTTGTTTGGCTAAGGAGACAGTTACGTTGGCATCATTATTCCCTTGTCCAATCAGTGGCCCATTGAGGCCACTGAAATTACTTAATAGTATTTTTTTTCATTTCCTCATCTTTAATTTGAGGAGAGTTTAACAGACTGGATGGTATTTGGTACATGATTCAAGACCCGTAGATTTGAAATTAAATATTTACTGGGTAAAGTATATATGAAATGAATGTTCCTGCTAATTTGTGTGGATTATACCATACACATACTAAAGGCTGGCACTGAAACATGTTATAAAATTAAATGTGACATTTTGAGCATTCTTTATTTTTGTGTTGGCAACCAAAATATTTGTATTTTGGCTATACTTGTAATCAGCTATACATGTATACATATATCCCCATATCTCTTCCCTCTTGCGTCTCCCTCCCTCCCACCCTCCCTATCCCACCCCTCTAGGCGGTCACAAAGCACCGAGCTGATCTCCCTGGAGTCACAGTATATTATTTTAGATTGGAGTAATGACAAAATCTAGATTTTTAAGTTATGAGAACTGAGATCAAAACTGCCCCAAAGAATCGTTTGGTCTGAAAAATAAAAACTTGCATAGCTGCCTTTGTTGAAAACTCAGCTTCTCACTTAGGCATCAGAAACATTTCTCTCTGAATTGAAAATTGATACAAGTTTCAATTAAAAAGGCCTTGGAAGGAAGGATAGAATGGTAACATTTTTAGAGTAGGAAGGGACGGGAGATCGTTTAGCCCAGCCCTTCCATTTAACTGAAGGAGAAACCTAGGCTCAGACAGGGGAAGTGACACATCACTGATTAGTGGCAAGCTCAGAACTAGAACCCAGGTCTCCTGGTTCTTCTTTTTTTTTTTTTTTACAACTTTATTGGAGTATAATTGCTTCACAATGGTGTGTTAGTTTCTGCTTTATAACAAAGTGAATCAGTTATACATGTACCTGTGTTCCCATATCCCTTCCCTCTTGCATCTCCCTCCCTCCCACCCTCCCTATCCCACCCCTCCAGGTGGTCACAAAGCACCGAGCTGATCTCCCTGTGCTATGCTCTCCCTGTGCTATGCGGCTGCTTCCCACTAGCTATCTACCTTACGTTTGGTAGTGTATATATGTCCATGCCTCTCTCTCGCTTTGTCACAGCTTACCCTTCCTCCTCCCCATATTCTCAAGTAGGTCTGTGTCTTTATTCCTGTTTTACCCCTAGGTTCTTCATGACATTTTTTTTCTTAAATTCCATATATATGTGTTAGCATATGGTATTTGTCTTTCTCTTTCTGACTTCACGCTATATGAGAGACTCTAGGTCTATCCACCTCATTACAAATAGCTCAATTTCGTTTCTTTTTATGGCTGAGTTATATTCCATTGTATGTATGTGCCACATCTTCTTTATCCATTCATCCGATGATGGACACTTAGGTTGTTTCCATCTCCGGGCTATTGTAAATAGAGCTGCAATGAACATTTTGGTACATGACTCTTTTTGAATTATGGTTTTCTCAGGGTATATGCCCAGTAGTGGGATTGCTGGGTCATATGGTAGTTCTATTTGTAGTTTTTTAAGGAACCTCCATACTGTTCTGCATAGTGGCTGTACCAATTTACATTCCCACCAGCAGTGCAAGAGTGTTCCCTTTTCTCCACACCCTCTCCAGCATTTATTGTTTGTAGATTTTTTGATGATGGCCATTCTGACTGGTGTGAGATGATATCTCATTGTAGTTTTGATTTGCATTTCTCTAATGATTAATGATGTTGAGCATCCTTTCATGTGTTTGTTGGTAGTCTGTGTATCTTCTTTGGAGAAATGTCTATTTAGGTCTTCTGCCCAAACTTAATAGTATTAAATTAAGAATAGTATTAAGAATGTGTGTATTCTGAAGGGGGTGGCGTAATTTGTTTGGGGGATCTGTCAGGTGGATAATTACATAACAATGTCTTGACCAGCCTCTTATCTTCTGAGACATCCCCAGAGTAGTCAGTAGCGTCAACTCTGTCTTATTTCCTAAAGATTCTACTCCACTCCAAGGTTCCCCTAAGAATGTAGTAAAAATTGTGTCTTTTTTTGATGCTACATATTTCAGATGATGAGGCTTTGTGCTTCTGTAGCTCCATATTATGTTTGTATTCTTTATTAGGCAGTTGTGCCCTTGCAAGAGACTTTAAAAGCCTGAGCAGCACTTTGCCAATACTTAGTATTGAAGCCCAACGAAGGAGCAATATGGAATTTGGGACCTGATGGTTCCAGTTTGATTTGGAGAATGGGGCCTCGAGCACAGTGGGAAAAGAGGTAGAGTGCTGCACAACAGAGGTGTTCACGACAAACCTTAACTGTGTATTATGTGAGAAGGCAAAGAAGTGTGTGATACCATTTTAGAAAATGTTGATGAAAGTAGTGGTTTTGTTTTTTAATGATGGCAAAAAGGAAAAGCCCACAGATCTGAAAATCTTAGTTACCTGAAATAACTTCTCTCCACCACCCTCCACGTCTAGGGAAAGTGTCAGAAAGGGACAAATTTAGGAGGGAGCTAGGAAAGAAGCCTACTTGTTTTTCATGCTTTTATCAGTGAGATGTGATGTTCATCATCTGTTGCAAATAAGCCAGGAGTTTAAAACTCTTGAGAACTAGGTAATCATGTTGTTTAGCTTTCTTCTTTTCCTAACTTGTAAGAAGAGTAAGAATCTGTAGTTTCCTTCAATCCCCATTGTCATTTTCAGGGCCTTGTTCTCTTTAATGCAGCTCTTTAATTCTTTGCCACCTTCTCACCGTACTCATTGCTGTTTGCCTCTGCCAGGCTCCAAGACACTTTCCCACCTGTCATGTTCCTTTCCAGTCTGTCAGCTGCGGTAATCACATGGAGGTTCATTTGTTTACTTAACAGTACTTAACCTTTTGTGTGTCTGCCACAGCTTAGGCACTGGGGATGGTGCACCAAGCAAAGTCCCTGCCTCATAGAAATGACACTGGAGTGAGGAAGATAGTAAATGATACTGTATATAATAAATAAAGCAAGTAGAATGAGAGGAGGAAAGAACAAGTTACAGCTATTTTTCCACCACCTGCCTACAAGCATAGCTCCACTTTGATCTTACTCAGAATGCCTCCATTTCTAATAAATCGTTGCACATCCCTCATCCCACTCCTGTCCTTTTCACCTATCCAGCTCTACTTGAACTGATCTGTGATTGCATTACCTACAGTCCACCAGGGGCTCCTTATTTTCATAGTCCCCTTCCAGTTTGACTTATTTTTCTATCCCTCTTTACCAGCCATTACCAGCCATTTCACCTATGCTGTCATGAGTATCCTGGCTTATCTTTTATAGAATGGCTACTATATCAGGCACTGTGCCCCTGGGGCCTTTTCTTTATAACGTTTCTTCCTGCCTCTAAGTCTCCCCCACCCCCATTCTCTTATATACGCTTTTGCCAAAACAGTGGTCATTCCCCCAGCTCTGAAACTGTCACTGGTTCATTGTTGGTTTCATGATGCTTTCCAAACACTTTTAAGATTGGTGTTTGAGGCCTTCTAAGATTAGGTGCGAACTGTCTTTGTTTACCACTTCCTTTCATAACCGTTTACTTTATTCAGATTAGATTTTTCCTTATCCCCTTACACTTTTTCATCTCAGTTCTGTCTAGAATTTCCTATCTTCCTGTCAAAATTGTACCCAATTTTCAAGACCCAGCTAAAATGTCATCTTCAGAAATCCTACTTTTTCCAACTTCCATCCTGGTTTGTTCCCTCAATGATCTTATACCCCTAAACTGACTGATGTATTCTGCTGTACCTATTTTTCCCACTAACTTATGGATCCCTTAGGGGCAGGGATGGGCATGTTCGTTTGAGTCCTGCAGTTTAAGTGAAATGGGTCATTGGAGACTGGTCTCAAAAAGGTACTTGTTAGCCTTCGATCTAGATGTGCATCTCATTATGAAGGGCTTAGTGGCTTCATGTCATTATTAAAAGACTGGAATTATTTTGCGTTCCTGTGACCAGGAAAAAAGCCTCACAAACTGACATTTAATAACCGAAAAACCATTAATGATTTGATGAAATCAAATCATTTTAATCATCGATATGTCTGTTAAATGAATTGTGTTCTTTCAAATTCATTTTCTCTTTCTTAGGTAATACGAGGAAATAGTATCATCATGTTAGAAGCTTTGGAACGAGTATGAACAATGGCTGTCTTCACCAGAGCAATCAACTGCTTCCACATGTCCCCTCCTCACATTTTACTACGATGAAAATTGGGTCGTGTACATTTTCTTACTGAACTTTTTTGTTAAATAAACTTCTGTAATAGTCAAAAATACTTTCTCAGCTGTTCTGAACATAGAAGATTTGCTCTTATTCTGATTTTTTTCTATCATGAACTGTTCCTGGTTGTGACTGATTTGTTCACGGGTGTTGTTTTTTGTTTTTTTAGGGGTGTTTTTTGGCCATGCTGGGTCTTCGTAGTTGCGTGCAGGCTTTCTCTAGTTACAGTGAGCGGGGGCTACTCTTTATTGCAGTGCACGGGCTTCTCATTATGGTGGCTTCTCTCGTTGCAGAGCAGAGGCTCTAGACGCTCGGGCTTCAGTAGTTGTGGCGCACGGACTTAGCTCTACAGCATGTGAGATCTTCCCGGACCAGCGATCGAACCCGTGTCCCCTGCATTAGCAGGTGGATGCTCATCCACTGGAAGTCCCCGAGGTTTTTTTCTGTTTTTTTTTTTTTTTCTTTTTGCGGTATGCGGGCCTCTCACTGTTGTGGCCTCTCCCGTTGCGGAGCACAGGCTCCGGATGCGCAGGCCCAGCGGCCATGGCTCACGGGCCCAGCCGCTCCGCGGCATATGGGATCCTCCCAGACCGGGGCACGAACCCGTATCCCCTGCATCGGCAGGCGGACTCTCAACCACTGCGCCACCAGGGAGGCCCCCCCGAGGTTTTTAATGCATTAAAATACAAGAATCTTATTAAATATGAAACATTGGCAAGGATGCCCATTTTCTGTATCTTTTACCACTGAACAAAGATAAAGAAGGTGCAAGCCTGAGTGGGTTTCTTCTGAAACATTAACTGGAATTTTCAAAGTTCTTGCCATAACTTTGACAAACTCTGACTTTTTCACATACGTTTACATACCAAGTACGGTTTTGCTCAAACAACACAGGTTTGAATTGTGCAGGCCCACTTCTATACAGATTTTTTCCAAAATAATTTTGGATTATTAGTAAATAGTTTACTAATACTACAGTGTTACACCATCCATGGTGGTTTGAATCCACGGATTCTGAACTGGAGAAACCACACGTGCAGAGGGCTGACTGTAAGTTACACACAGATTTCTGGCTGCTCGGGGGTCGGCGCCCCTACCCCCCACATTGTTGAAGAGGCAACCATATAGTACAACAGAAGTAAAACACAGGAAGTCATGATATCATGGTTTTATTTTGAACATACGTGGGAACTTTTTTTGAATACAAGAGTAGAAATACAATTCCAGAGAAAAACATTCCAGTGCACTGTGGTTCTTTGTGGAGTAGAAGACGGTGATTAACCCTGCCCATGGTATAGTCACCTAGTTCATAAATTTTATGGTTCACAAACGCAAATGAGAGAGATTTTACAGATGGTTGTATCATAAACCTAACTTTAAGAAACCTATCAAGCAAACGCTTAAGCTTATTTTTGTGATCTGGTAAAAAGCCTACAAATCATGAATCGCTTTAAAACTGGAGAGGGGGGTGTACACACAGTATGTGAGGTACTTGTAAAGTATAATAAAACAGGTGGCTTATGTGTATGTAAAGTGGTATTTCCTATTTATAGGAAATGTTTACAGCAAAAGAATAGCGAGGGATCAAACTAACGAAGGCCAATACATTTTTATTTTTCCATTCTCTTCAATTCTTCACTAATGTCGACAAGCTTGTGTTTTTTGCAGCCACGCAGAGCTGAATTGTTGAACTGGTTTTCTAAGTGTGGTTCCTAGACCAGTAGCATCACCTAGGAACATAACAGAAATGCAGTCTTTCGTATACCACTCCAAACCTACTGAAACCAAGTTCTGGGGGTGAGGCCCAGCAATGTTTTGGGGGGCTTTTTTTTCGTTTTTTTTGTTTTGTTTTTTTGCGGTACGCAAGCCTCTCACTGTTGTGGCCTCTCCCGTTGCGGAGCACAGGCTACGGACGCGCAGGCTCAGCAGCCATGGCTCACGGGCCCAGTCGCTCCGCGGCATGTGGGATCCTCCTGGACAGGGGCACGAACCCGTGTCCCCTGCATCGGCAGGCGGACTCAACCACTGCGCCACCAGGGAAGCCCCCAGCAATGTTTTAACAAGGCTTCCAGGTGATTCCGATGCACACTCAAGTTGGAGAACCACTGGAGCAGAACTTGGCCTTCATTCAGCCCCTGCATAATTTTTACCAGTCTCTTCTGTAAAAAGATGATTTGAGCGGCCTCCTGGAATAATGGGCCCTGATAGGATTTTTCTTCCAATTAAAAAAGTTTTTTTAATGCTGTAATTGCATTAATACTAATATGCTTGACATACGGATAACCTGTTTTGCTCTTTGAGGAAACAACTTCAGATGCCCTGTTGGAAAACAGAGTTGGGTTTGATATAACAGCAACCTTTTAAATTGGTGATCTAAGTACAAATATATCCTATCACAAAACAAGGCTATAAGTGATAGAAATTAAATTACCTCATTAGTATTCACCCACTTTTAGCACATACATAATAGTATGACACTCTCTACATAACTGTCTTCATTAAAACCACAAAAGGAAAAATATGAATGTCTCAACATACTTGTTAAGAATAAAAATAGTAAAAAGCTGACCCTTTGACAAACTATAAATTTAATTCCTGCCTCTACATCAAATATATCTTGGCAGTTTTATCAGCATATTATTCACAATTGTAATAGAGAAGAAATTGTTTTGAGACTCAATGTTCTCTTTTTTGCTATAATCTGGAGGACTTTTATTTTTTAAACAATACATGTTAACTTGGTTGCAGTTACTTTTAGAATTCACAAGCTTTTACTTGTCCTGTCCTCCCAGTGACTATAAGGACAGTCACTCATGATCTTTGTACAGATGGAGAACTGGTTCTCAAGTTTGGCTACATATTAGAATCATTCAGGAAGCACTCCTACCGGTGATTCCAGTGTACAGCTGAGGCTCAGAACCAGGGCCTCAAAAGATTTCAGCAACCAATTTCTCAACCAAAATGCTACAGTACCTTTAGAAGCATTTAACAGTTTGAACATACACTGGATCTGATCAAGCAAGGTGTCTTGCTGAATATCCTACTCTAGTGCCAACTGCTCTGGAGTAATCTAAGTTGCCTCTGCTGTGAGACTGTCACTGCATCTTACTATCAAGATTACGAGAGTTCTCACTGAGAGAAATCATTCTTTGCAACATGGACCCGCTTTGATAATGGATTGGGTTTCCTGGGACTTGTAAGGCACTAAAAACCCTTGGGAAACAGCATAAACCGCCACCATCAGTGAATCTCAACCCAGGATGCACGTTAGGAACTTTCAAAAGCTACAAAAAGCTGAGGTCCTATCCTCAACCAACTAAATCAGAATCTCTGTTGCGGAGGTCTATCACTATTCTTAAAAGCTCCTCAGGTGAGGGTTTGATAATGGCCAATTTCTTAAATCAATAGCCTGTACTTTTCATTTTAAGATTTTTGCATGACATCTTAAATTTATACTACACTAAGACTTCCGAATTTCACCCCTAATGAAATAGAGACAGAAGCAATGAAAAGAACATTCTGAAAGTCAAGGCTTCAAGCATGGGCATATGTACTTTGAAAAATATAAATTACTAAAGCCAGGCATAAGATACCAGCTCCCATAGTAGTTGTATCTGACTGAAGATCACATCCAGCTGCGAAGCACAAATGAACTAGTCCCGAACTAAAAGATAAGTCTTCCTCAAGTGCTCAGCTTAAAATGCTTTAAGGTTTGGTTCAAAATCCAGGGCCCCACCCCAGACCTATTAAATCAGCAACTCCAGAGGAGCCAGAGAATCCATACGTTTAACAAACTCCAGATGATTCTTATGATCAGAGAAGTTTGGGAAACACTGCTGATGGATATTAAAGAAAGAATAAATTTTGGAGATGCATATTCAATAAGCATGAATATGCCTTTATGCTTAATTAGAACCTTGTATATCTCATGATTCACTGGGATTACTTTTGTTAAACAATGATAATGGCAAAATATCTGTTTCAAAATCACCTCTGCTCAGACTGTGTTCTTTTTTGCCAGTGATAATTCCATTTGGAACCAGGAGGGGAAAAAAAGAAATCGTGGTATTTCATAGTTCAGTTTTAAGTTTCTCATATAAGTCCTCTTGGTCAATCATGTGTGTGTGCCCGTTCCAGCGGTGATAGGCGAGGAGAGCAGCATTGTAGCCTGCGACAGCACTCATTTCCATGGCACTCGCTGCAACCTCCACGCCGCTGAGGTAATAAAGTCGGTCGTGGAGTACGACGGAAGGGCATTTCTCTGGAGGCGTATAATGAGGGTATGCAAGCCATGACCGCTTCACAGCATAATCATAGGACACAAAGAGCTTTAAAATTTGTTCTTTAGTAAGAGGTCCTGCGGAAAAGATCTTCCAAACGTGTGCCCTGTCTGCTTTTGGTTGAGGATTATTATTTTCTTCCACAGAAGACACGAGCCCAATGCTGTTAATGAACAAATCTGGATTATCCGTGGTTAAGACTGTACCGAGATCAAACTCATCTAAGGCTCTAGAGGTAAAGACAGTTGAATTCAACTGCCCCTTAATTAAAGTTGTCACTAAAGGTTCGTAGTATTGATGGAATTCCTCAATTGGAGGATCAAAGTTAAGAAAAGTTATATTGGACATTTTTCGATTCAATGGAGTGGCCACCAGGACGATGTCATAGAAGTCTGAATGGGTCTCAGATCCAGTTTGGTAGACCGCTTCATACACCTTTGTGGGATTTCCTAGAGGCAATAGGGAAGCGTACATTTTTTTAATGTTTCTAACATACTATATTTTATACCTTCTAAAAATAATTCTATACCTTCTTAATAGTTTCTCTGTAATTCTAAGGCATTAAACAAGTTTTATCCCTTAAGATAATTATCCCTTGCATTTGTATTACAATGAGGCCAATTTTCTACTTGGAATGGAAATAAAATCTTGTCAATAAGTACAAAATATGAAATTTTTACTTTTGAGGATGAAATTGTTTTTTAAATCCAAAGAGTCATGCTGCTGTACTTGAGCACATTTGTGAATATTTCTACATGACAGACAACACCTCCAATTTAAAATTCCATCACTTGGGACTTCCCTGGCCGTCCAGTGCAGGGGGCGCAGGTTCGATCCCTGGTCGGGAAACTAAAATTCCATCATTTGGAACTGAGTGAGAGATGGAAAGAGGTTTTTCTCCCTGAGCCGTTATTTTCTGCAGGGAAGATTAGGAACAATAAAATAGAAGTTCAAGTTTACCTGTCTGCTTGGTCCTCGTTTTCTCCTCTATGGACATTACTGAGCCAGATATAAGATTGCTTTTGGAAGCCTGAAGGAGCCGTGAGCAAACAAGTTTATTGCCACCTTTTACTGCCCAAAGGCCAGGATCAGTACCGGACATTGACACTGCCCCTGTCCGCGGTAGGAAGAAAACGTGTTTTAATTCTGACTCTGTAAGAGGCCGTCTACCCACTCTCCCTTCCCAATCAGCTAAGCCCTGCTCCAATGTCTTTAGACATTGCCAGATGGCTCTGGGAGCAAAACCTCCCCCAGATGAGAAGCATTCAACTAATAAAAGCTAAAGACTGTTCCCATAGAAATGCACATTTACACATACACAATTTTGCCAACATTTTTATTGTGTCTGAGGTTTCACAAAGAAAGGCAGTCTTCTCCAAATCATGGCCTAAAGTAAGGAGCCACCATAGCATCAGGTAAACCACTCTGTAAACTAATGTCCATAACTATTCCAAGCCCTGACTTACCTACAAAGCCATTGATGTTCAAGGTTTGGCCATAATTGGTCCTCATGACAGGAGTAATAATTTCATCGAGGAACTTCTCAGAAAAGCCTGCTTTCTGCAAGGTTTCAAGAAGTGATCGGTTAAATAATCCAAGGTAGTCGTCCCCTCCTAGGGAATGTAGTAACTTTTCTACGCTACTGAAGGCATAGTCATGAGATTGGTAGCGGTAGATCCTTTTGAACAGAAAAGAAATGGGCATTAAACACCAAACAAGACAGGGGGAAGGGTACACATAAAGAAGGAAAATAGCATTCTAAGACTCAAAGTGACTTTCATGTGTCCTTCTGATGAGTCCCTACCTATCCTGTGAGATGCACCTCAGTCACCATCTGCCCCAGGTATCCCAGAGGTTCTTGGCCTCCCTCTCCCTCCGCCTCCTCTGGGGGAAGGCCACTGTCCTTTATATACACTCTTCTGCATTAATATGGTCACTGGGAGCACCCCTCAAGAAGTAGGTATGTCTTATTCATCTTATCTTGAGCACACTTAGACATGTCTAAAGTTAAACTTTACCTTTCCACTAGACTTGATCCTCTCTCCTCCCACAACCAAAAATAACAAGTTTCTCCCAACATCCTACATGTCATTCTCAGTTCATTTAGTTTCAAATGGAAACATTTCACTTCTCTCTGCTTCTCCCACCTAAGAAGGAAATCTTATCAATCTTTCTAACATCTCTTCTGTTACTTCATTCTCATCTCCCTGATCTTAAGTAAGGATTTATATTCAAACTATTAAAATGAATAACTGATCTACCTGCCTCTAGTTTCTCTTCTTTGAAACATTTATGAATCTCCCAGATGTCCTAAAATACCCTTATTTTGTCATCCATCCACTTACTCAAAAAACATCTTGAGTATTACTGTTACTTACTAAAGTTCTGACATTAAAAAAAATCATGGATTTTTAGAGCCAAACTCATCAAGTCTAACTAACTCCTTTGCTCAAATGCAGATAAAGAAACAAAGTAGAAGTTAAAGAACTTGTCTAGAAGTCACATGGCAAGTAGAAGGCTCAAGAACCACTATGCCCCTCTGCCTTCAACCACACACCCACACACACACACACACACACACACAATCTTCCACTTGAATACAGCTGACCCATTCATTCACTGCTCTCCAAAAATGCTCTGGATATTGCTCCCAAACACTGCACTGCCTCTTCCCTCCATCTGGAATACACTCCCATCCCTAATCATAGAACAACTAGCTACACTTTCCTTCAGAGCCTGAATCCCAAACCCTTTGCAAAGTCTTACCCAACTTCCCAGTCCACAGTAATGTCATCACCTCCAAAAGTCCCATAAAACTTAACACTCATGCTCAGCACTTAGATACTACTTCGAATTATTTAATTTTTAGGAACTATCACCTGACATTCTCTGCACTTTAGAGACTTGAAAAAATGTTCACATAAATTAGTTCATGCAATAATTCAATACATATTTTTTCAGGGTGCAAGTGATACAAAAATGAGGAAGACATGGTTTCTTTCTCTCAAGGAACTTACAGTTAGGAATAGGTACTCAGGCATATGCACAGATAAGTGTATGAAGCAAAGGAAGAAATAAGTGCCAAGGAAAGATCTCTACTAGTGATCACAGAAGAGTTTTTACATCAAATTTCTTCTCTCAAAATAATCTGTAATTTTTTTAAAGAGCAGAGATAATGTCATATCCATTTCAACATTACCTACTGTCTAACGGTATAGTATACAAAATGTTGAATATGGGCTTCCCTGGTGGCGCAGTGGTTGCGAGTCTGCCTGCCGATGCAGGGGACATGGGTTCGTGACCCAGTCCGGGAGAATCCTGCATGCCACGGAGCAACTAGGCCCGTGAGCCATGGCCGCTGAGCCTGCACGTCCGGAGCCTGTGCTCCGCAATAGGAGAGGCCACAACAGTGAGAGGCCCGCGTACCGCAAAAAAAAAAAAAAAAAAAAAAAAATGTTGAATATATTTTTGTGGAAAAAAATAC
Source organism: Mesoplodon bidens (assembly GCF_964165515.1). Lineage (NCBI taxonomy): Eukaryota > Metazoa > Chordata > Mammalia > Artiodactyla > Ziphiidae > Mesoplodon > Mesoplodon bidens. Next base: position 29,754,163 of record NC_138170.1, read on the forward strand.
AAAAAAAATACAGTGCCAGAACTGAGAAATTAAAATAATTCCTTCCAGCCCATACTGTTTGGCTTGTAGTCCCTAGGAAGTTGGAAAAAGTAAGATGAAAACACTGAGTTCTTCAGAAAAATAATACACTGAATACCTCATAAAATGAAGAGCAATCTTTTGTAATGGTCAGCATGACAAAATAGTAGCCAATTAAATAACTTAAGTATGATGTTATAAAAAAATTATCCCCTGCCTCCTCCCACCTGAGCCCCAACCGCACTCAAAACAAGCCTCCTAAGTAAAGGCCTCATAGAGGGTGACATGAGACAATATATACCGTGTAAACACTGAGCACTGTAACTGCTTTACAATACTAGTTGCATTACAGCGGTCCCCAACCTTTTCGGCACCAGGGACCAGTGCCATGGAAGACAATTTTTCCACGGACGGGGCGGGGGTGATGGTTCAGGCGGTAATGTGAGCGATGGGGAGCGGCGGATGAAGCTTCGATTGCTTGCCCAGCCCACACCCCCACCAACCCCTCCCCGTCCCCGCTCACCTCCTGCTGTTTGGCCCGGTTCCTAACAGGTCCGAGGCCCAGGGGTTAGAGACCCCTGAATTAGAATGCCTATTTACAGGCTTCCCTGGTGGTGCAGTGGTTAAGAATCCGCCTGCCAATGCAGGGGACACGGGTTCCAGCCCTGGTCCAGGAAGATCCCACATGCCGCGGAGCAACTAAGTCCCTGTGCCACAACTACTGAGCCTGCGCTCTAGAGCCCGCGAGCCACAACTACTGAAGCCCGTGCACCTAGAGCCTGTGCTCCGCAACAAGAGACGCCACCGCAATGAGAAGCCTGCGCACCGCAACGAACAGTAGCCCCCACTCACCGCAACTAGAGAAAAACCCGTACACAGCAACGAAGACCCAACACGGCCAAAAATAAATAATAAATGAAATAAATAAATTTAAGGAAAAAATGCCTATTTACTAAAAAGTGAGATGTAACTAGTAGTTTCTGCTAATCGGATTGGTTACACAAACTTCTTTTCTTTTTAAACTACATTTGTATAACCCCTACCCATTTATTCACTCATTCATTCATTTAATCATTCAACAAATATTTATGGAGCATCAACTTTGAGTCAGACACTGCTCTAGGTGCTAAGGATGCAGAAGTCAGTACAACACAGAAAAAAGTCCCTGCTCTAATGGAGCTTTTGTTCTAAATGGGGAAACAGGCAATAAAATAAATAAAGAAATGCAAGCAAATTATATGACAGTTTAGAGGATGATAATTATCAAGGAGAAAAGTAAATCAAAAGTAAGATTGGGGCCTCCCTGGTGGCGCAGTGGTTGAGAGTCCGCCTGCCGATGCAGGGGATACGGGTTCGTGCCCCGGTCTGGGAGGATCCCATATGCCGCGGAGCGGCTGGGCCCGTGAGCCATGGCCGCTGGGCCTGCGCGTCCGGAGCCTGTGCTCCGCAACGGGAGAGGCCACAACAGTGAGAGGCCCCGCATACCGCAAAAAGAAAAAAAAAAAAAAAAAAAAAAAAGTAAGATTGGAGGGCTTCCCTGGTGGCACAGTGGTTAAGAATCCACCTGCCAATGCATGGGACACAGGTTCGAGCCCTGGTCTGGGAAGATCCCACATGCCACGGAGCGACTAAGCCCATGCGCCACAACTACTGAAGCCCGCATACCTAGAGCCCGTGCTCCTCAACAAGAGAAGCCACCATGATGAGAAGCCCACGCACCACAACGAAGAGCAGCCCCCTCTCACCTCAACTAGAGAAAGCCCGCATGCAGCAACGAAGACCCAATGCAGCCAAAAACAAATAAATAAAATTTAAATTAAAAAAAAAGTAAGATTAGAAATGCTTGGAGCTGACAGGGTTGCAACTCTAAATAAGATGATACAAAAAATAAGTAGTCAAGGAAAGCCTCACTGAGAAGGTGATCCGTCAGCAAACACCCTAAGGAGGTGAGGATACAAGGCTTGAAGGGACAGGAGTGGGGGGAAATGTTTCAGACAGAGGTAAGAGCAGTGCAAAGGCCTTATGACAACAGCATGCCTGGTACTGCAGCTGAAGCAGAGAGATCCAGGAGAACAGGAAGAGGCACAGACAGAAAAGAGTAGGGCGGGTGGGAGGAAGCACTTCTACAATAACTGAGTAAGGACCTTAAAAAATCTGCCCCTACATAAAAGCAATGAGAACACTGACAAACATTGTCAACATCAACTTTTTCAGAACTCTGGAAATAAACAACATCCCAGGAGAATTGATTCAAGAAAAATGGCTGAACGTCTGTAAGGACAAGTGAGCCTTGTGGTATTTTAACTTCCCCTATTCCCATTCCCCTCTTGCTAGCAACAAGGTAGCCTTCAAAATCAGCAGCCTTGCAACTACAATCCCTGTGAAACCAGCAAGCTGGCAGCCACAGGAGGGGATAAAACAGGCTTGGAGCATCCCAGAATTCCCATTCCCAGAGAAGTGCCACTTTTGCCCTATCTGGTAACTCACTCAAAAGCTCTATCCTCAGGGATTGTCCTTTTGTTTTTTTTAATACAATTGTTAAAGGATATACTCCATTTACAGTTATTATAAAATATTGGCTATATTCCCCAAGTTGCACAATACATCCTGTAGCCTATCTTACACCCAATAGCTTGTACCTCCCAGTCCCCGACCCCTGTATTCCCCCGCCCCCCTGCCACTGGTAACCATTAGTTTGTTCTCTGTATCTGTGAGTCTGTTTCTTTTCGTTATTTTCACTAGTTTGTTGTATTTTTTAGATTAGGGCTTGTCTTTTTTGACCTGATTCAGAGCTCGCTCTGTACAAACAGCCCATCCTGAGTGCATCGGTCAAAAACATCAGTGGCAATTTAACATCAGCTGCCTGAGGCTGTGATACCAACTGGGGCTAATAAGAGGCTTACCAAAAGATTTTTTTTTAAAATATTGGGGAATGAAAAACCCCAATTCATTCCTTGGGACCTAGAAGCTCATGTCCATGTACAAGGCTGTCACATGCCCAGGAAAGACCTGAGAAGGCCCTAATCTGTCACCTCTGGCTGACCTTGAGGCTTTGAGCAAGCCAGAAGTAAAGGCTACAGTTGTAAACCACCCTCCAGAGCATTGCAAACATATCCCAACACACACACTTGAGTAGCCATACATGGCAAAGAATACAGACTTCACAGAATCAGTCCCAGAAAGTCACTAAACAAACAAACAACAACAACAACAACAAACCTGGGGTGAGGGAAATTCTGATTTCCAGAGCTGCCATTTAATATTATTTTAAATGTCCAGTTTTCAACAAAAATCATGAGATACTCAGAGAAACATGAAAGTATGGCCCATACATGGGGTGGGGGGGGTGGGGGGGAGGAGTCAACAGAAACTTTCCCTAAGACAACCCAGACATTGGACCTACTAGACAAAGACTTTATTTATTTATTTATTTTGGCCTCGCTACACGGCACATGGGATCTTAGTTCGCCAACCAGGGACCAAACCCGTGCCCCTGCATTGGAAGCACAGAGTCTTAACCACTGGACCACCAGGAAAGTCCCACAGACAAAGACTTTAAATCAGCTATTATAAATATGTTCAAAGAACTAAAGGAATCCATATCTAGAGAACTAGAGCAAGTGTGAAAACAATGTTGATTAGAACAAATAGACTGTTAATAAAGAGAAAGCAATTATAGAAAAAAAATTTTAATTCTGGAGTTGGAAAGTATAGTCTGAAATTAAAATTCCCTAGAGGGGCTCAACAGCAGATCTGAAACAGCAGAAGAATCAGTGAATTTAAAGATAAGGTCAGTTGAGGGCTTCCCTGGTGGCACACTGGTTGAGGGTCTGCCTGCCGATGCAGGGGACACGGGTTCGTGCCCCGGTCCGGGAAGATCCCACATGCCACGGAGCGGCTGGGCCCGTGAGCCATGGCCGCTGAGCCTGCACGTCCGGAGCCTGTGCTCTGCAATGGGAGAGGCCACAACAGTGAGAGGCCCGCGTACCGCAAAAAAAAAAAAAGATAAGGTCAGTTGAGATTATACAATCAGGGACAGAAAGAATCAAGAGTTAAGAAAATGATCAGAGCCTCGGAGCCTGTGAGACAACAAAAAGCATACCAAGATACATGTAATGGGAATCCTAGAAGGAGAGGAGAAAAAAGAAACGGACAAAAAGTTTATGAAGAAATAATGGTCAAAAATTTCCCAAATTTGATGGAGGACATTAATCTATACATCCAGGAAGCTCAACAAATCCAAAAAGGATAAACTCAAAAAAATCTACACCTAAACACATAATGGTTAAACTGTGGATAAATAAAGAGAAAATCTTGAAAGCAGCAAGAGAAAAGCAACTCATCCAGCAAAAATGATCCTCGGTAAGATTAGGAGCTGACTTCTCTTCAGAAGCCATCATGTCCAGAAGACAGTGGGATGACATATTGAAAATGCCGGGGAAAAAAAGACTATCAACCAAGAGTTCTATATCCAGCAAATCTATCCTTCAAAAATAAAGAGAAATTAATATAATCCAGGGTAAACAAAAACAGATAATTTAACACTAGCAAACCTTCCCTACAAGAAATACTAAAAGTTGCCCTTCAGGCTGAGATAGCACCAGACAGAAACTCAAATCCACATGAAGAATGGGTAAAGGTAATTAAATAGGTAAATATAAAAGACAGTATAAAGATAAACTGTTTACCCTTAAACAACATAGATTTGAACTGTATGGGTCCACTCATACGCAAATTTTTTCTAATAAATATACAGTTGGCATTCCATTTCCACAAATGCAGAACTCACAGATACAGAGGGCCAACTGTAAGAGATCTGAGCATCTGCAGATTTTGGTATCTGTGGGGTGGTCCTACACCCAATCCCCCGTGCATACCAAGGGACCACTGTATATGCTTGAAATTCTTTCCCCTTATCTGACTTTTTAAAAACTGCATAAAGCAATAATTATAAAACTAATAAGCTTATAGAACATAAAGACATAATTTGTATGACAATAGCACAAAGTATGGTGAGGTAACAAAGCTATATTGGAGTAAAGTTTTGTGTACTATTGAAATTAAGTTGGTATTAATTCAATTAACATTGTTTTAAGCAATTAACATTATTTTAAGTTAAGATAGTAACCGTAATCCCCAGGAAAACTACTAACACAATAACAAAAATATGTATTCTAAAAGAAACAGCAAGAGAATTAAAATGGTACACTCTCTAAAACAAAAGAAGGCAGCACCTAGAGGATGAATAAATTCTGGAGATCTAATGCACAGCATAATGATGGTAGCCAACAATACTATTTTATATACTTCCAAGTTTCTAAGAGACTAGGTCTTAAATGTTCTTGCCACATAAAAGAAATAATAATTATGTGATATGACAGGGGTGTTAACTAGCTATGGTGGTAATCATAATGTAATATATATTATAAATGTATCAAATCAACACATTGTACACCTTAAACTTACACAATGTCATATGTCAATTATATCTCAATATTTTTTAAAGGCACTATATGCTAACAATGAACAATACGAAAAGGAAATGAAGAAACAATCCATTACAATAGCATCAAAAAGAATAAAATATTTAGGAGTAAACTTAACCAAGGAGACAAAAAGACGTGTACACTGAAAACTACAAAACATTGCTGAAAGACATTAAAGACATCCTGTGTTCATGGACTGGAAGACTTGAAATTGTTAAAATGCCCAGATTACCTAAAGGGATCTACACATTCAGTGCAATCTCTATCAAAATCCCAGTGACTTTTTTTTTTTTTTTTGCAGAACTGGAAAAAATTCTTAAAATTCACATGGAATTTGAAAAGATCCCAAATAGCCAAAACAATATGAAGAAAGAAAAATAAAGCTGGAGGTCTCACACTTCCTGATTTCAAAGCATAATACAAAGCTACTGTAATCAAAACAGTTTAGTGCCAGCATAAAAACAGACATACAGATCAGTGGAACAAAACAGAGAATCCAGAAATAAATTCTCATGTATATCATCAAATGTTCATCAAAGGTGCCCAGGCTACACAATGGGGTAAAGAATTAGTATCTTCAACAAATGGGGCTGGGAAACTGGATATCCACATGCAAAAAAATGAAACTGGACCCTTACCTTAGATGATATACAAAAATTAATTCAAAATGGATTAAAGACAAAAACATAAGACCTGAAACTATAGAACTCCTGGAAGAAAACATAGGGAGAAAGCTTCATGACGCTGGATTTGGTGATGATTACCTGGATATGGCAAAAAAAGCACAGGCAATGAAAGCAAAAAGATAAATGGGACTACATCAAACTTAAAAACATCTGTGCAGTGAAAGAAACAACCAACAGAGTGAACAGGCAACCTACAAAATGGGAGAAAATATTTGCAAACCATGTATCTGATAAGGGTTTAATATCTAGAATATATAAAGAACTCTTACAACTCAGCAACAACAACAAAAATGCAATTAAAAAATGGGAAAACAATTTAAATAGATATTTCTCCAAAGAAGACATACAAATGGCCAACAAGCATAGGAAAAGATGCTCAAGAGGGACTTCCCTGGTGGCAGAGTGGTTAGGAATCCGCCTGCCAATGCAGAGGACACGGGTTTGAGCCCTGGTCCGGGAGGATCCCACATGCCACAGAGGAACTGAGCCCATGCGCCACAACTACTGAGCCTGCGCTCTAGAGCCCGCAAGCCACAACTACTGAGCCCGCCTGCCACAACTACTGAAGCCCATGTGCCTAGAGCCCATGCTCCACAACCGCAATGAGAAGCCCGCACACTGCAACAAAGAGTAGCCCCCGCTCACCGCAACTACAGAAAAGCCCGCATGCAGCAATGAAGACCCAACACAGCCAAAAATAAATAAATAAATTTACAAAAAAAAAGAAAAAAAGATGCTCAACATCACTAATCATTAGAGAAATGCAAATCAAAACCACAAAGAGATTATCATCTCACACCCATTAGGATGGCCACTATCTAAAAAACAGAAAATAACAAGTTCTGGCAAGGGTGTAGAGAAATTAGAACCCTTGTGCATTGTTGGTGGGAACGTGAAATGGTGCAGCTGCTATGGAAAACAGTATGGTGTTTCCTCAAAAAATTAAAAGTAGAATTACCAAAAGATACAGCAATCTCACTTCTAGGTATATATCCAAATAAATTGAAAACAGGATCAAAGAGATAACTGAACACCCACATTTACTGCAGCATTATTCACAATAGCCAAGGGGTGGAAGCAACCCAAATATCCATCAAAAGATAAATGGGTTAAAAAAAAAGACAGCAGTAATGGAGAAACAGAGGAACAAAAATGATATAAGACAAATAGAGGGACTTCCCCAGCAGACCAGTGGTTAAGGCTCCGCCTTCCAATGCAGGGGGCACAGGTTCAATCCCTGGTGGGGAACTAAGATCCCACATGCCATGTGGTGCAGCCAAAAAGAAAAAAGACATATAAAAAGCAAGTATCAACAGTAATTAAACATAAATGGACTATACGCTCCAAACACAACACAGAAATTGGCAGACTGGATTTAAAAAATAATAATAATAATCCAACTTATCTTGTCTACAAGAAATACACTTTAGATTCAAAGACACAAATAGGTTGAAAGTAAAAAGATGGGAAAAGATATACCATGCAAACAGTAATGAAAAGAGAGCAGGAGTGGCTACACTAATATCAGAGAAAATAGACTTAAGACAAAAATTGTTACTAGAGACAAAGGAGGACATTTTATAATGATAAAAGGGTTACTCCATCAGGAAGACATAACAATTATAAACATATATGCACTTAACAACAGAGCTCCAAAACACATGAAGCAACACTGACAGAACTGAAGGGAGAGACAGACAGTTCAACAATAATAGCCGGATACTCCAATATCCCACTTTCAACAATGGGTGAACGAGTACGCAGAATACCAACTGTATATTAGTTCACTAGGGCTGCCATTACAAAGTATCACAGGCTGGCTGGCTTAAACAGAAATTTATTTCCAACAGATTTGGATGCTCCAAGTCCAAGATCACGGTGTTCGCAGGTTTGGTTTCTTCTGAGGCCTGTCTCCTTGGCTTGCAGATGGCCACCTTCTGCTGTGTCCTCACATGGTGTTTCCTCTGTCTGTGCACATCCCTGGTGCCTCTTCTGTGTGTTCTAATCTACTCTTCTTATAAGGACAACAGTCAAATTGGATAGGGCCCAGCCTAACAGTTTCATTTTAACTTAATTACTTCATTAAAACCCTATCTGCAAATACAGTCACATTCTGAAGTACAGGAGGTTACGGCTTTACCATATAAGTTTGGGGGTAGAGAGGACACACAACTCTGCCCATAACAAACAGGAAATTTTAAAATGATGAATGGGATTATCTACATCCTATCAGGTCTTCCAAGCCATGGCACAGATTTTGGCTGTAACTCTGCATGAAATAGCCACTGAAAGTTTCTCAGCAGAGGAGTAATGTGATAACTCTTAGATTTTTAGAAAACTACTTTGGCTGCTATGCTGAAAACAGATGGTGATGACACACGGGCAAAAGCTGGGAGATGAGTTAGGAGGTGTATTAGTTTCCTATTTCTGCAGTAACAAATTATCACAAACTCAGTGGCTTAAAACAATACAAACTTATTATCTTATGGTTCTGCAGGTTAGAAATCCAAAGTCAATCTCACTGGGCTAAACTCAAGGTGTCAGCAAGGCTGGTTCCTTCTAGAAGCTCTGAGGGAAGAAACCATTTTCTTGCCTTTTTCAGTTTCTATAAGCCACCTTGGCTCATGGCCCCGCCAAGCATCACTCTAACTTCTTTCTTCCATCATCACATCTAATATTCATTCTGATTCTCCTGCCTCCCTCTTATAAAAACTCTTGTGATTACACTGGGCCCACCTAAATAATTAAGAATTATCTCCCCTTTTCAAGATCCTTAATCTTATTTACAAAGTCCCTTTTACCATGTAAGGTAACACATTCACAGGTTCCAGGGATTAGAATGTAGACATCTTGCAGAGGGAGGGAGGCATTATTTAGCCCACCACAGGAGGCTATTCCAACAATCCAGATGGGACTTCCCCGGTGGTCCAGCGGTTAACACTCTGTGCTTACAATGCTGGGGATGTGGGTTTGATCCCTGGTTGGGGAACTAAGATCCCACATGCCGCCAGACAAGAGATAATGGTGGTTTGGATCAAAGCGGTAGCAGTGATGGTGGTGAGAAGTGGTGAAATTCTGAATATATTTTAAAGACTGATAGGATTCAAGATAGACTGGATTTGGGAAATGAGAAAACGAAAAGAATAAAAAATGACTTGTTAGGTTTAACTTTTTTCCTTTGAGGAATAAAAAGGCTGTTTATAAAGCCTTTCACTATGAGTCCTATCAGTCTCAGATCAAGAAGTGTTCAGGATCTAACATGTCCCCAGAAATGCACTAAGTGCTAGAGACAAGAATGAGCTTGAACCCAGCCTATAAGCCAAGATACCTCAACAGGAAGCCATTTTGTGGACCACAGGATTCAATTCAACAAATATGTGACTGAATATCTATGACATTCTGGCTAATATGCATACTACAGAACACAAGTGTGTGTGTGGTGTACACCATATAATACTTGAGATGTTTGAAAAGAGAGATGAATGGTGACTAGAGTATTAGGCAAGGGCTGAGATAAGACATGAATTTTGGAATAAAGAATGGCATCCAACCAGAAAAACTGCATAAATAAATGCTCAGAACTGGAAATTGACTTGGCAAGTGTGGGTATCGGGGGCAGCAGGCTCTCTACCCAAGTACCTTCAACAGCAAAGAAAAATGCACACTCCCAGGCGTGTGGGGTGTTGCCTACCACAAGCTTGAGCCCTCTTTCACGTATCATGGTTTACTATTGTCACATGGGCTTTTGCTCACACTGTGCACACTCTGAAATAGAAGCACAAAAATGACAATGTACCTCCCCAAAGCTGGTCAACAAATCTCCCAAAACTTTCTACAGAAGATCACACAAGCCACTTTCAAAAGGAGCCAACTGCCTCTGTCATATATATCCAAAAAAGGGAGGAAATATGTTGAGCAAGGACTTTAGGTTTCTTACACCATTCAAAGAAAGAGAAAACTCAAGAATATTCTCCAATTACGCATTTTAACCCAGTGGTTCTCAACCCTGATTATAGGCAAGATTCACTTGAGGTGAACACACCAATGCCCAGATGCCTACCACAAACCAATGAAATAAAACTTCCCTAGGAGTCGAGCATAGCATTCTTTTTTTTTTTAATTTAGTTTTTGCTGTGTTGGGTCTTCGTTGCTATGCGAGGGCTTTCTCTAGTTGTGGCGAGCGGGTGCTACTCTTTGTGGCAGTGCACGGGCTTCTCTTGTTGTGGAGCACAGGCTCTAGGCACGCAGGCTTCAGTAGTTGCAGCACACGGGCTCAGCAGTTGCGGCACACAGGCCCTAGAGCGTGCGGGCTTCAGCAGTTGCAGTGCGTGGGCTCAGTAGTTGTGGCCCGCGGGCTGTAGAGCGCAGGCTCAGTGGTTGTGGCGCACAGGCTTAGTTGCTCCGCAGCATGTGGGATCTTCCCGGACCAGGGACTGAACCTGTGTCCCCTGCATTGGCAGATTCTTAACCACTGTGCCACCAGGGAAGTCCCACATCATTCTTATTTTTAAAACTGTGCCACCAGGGAAGTCCCACATCATTCTTATTTTTAAAACATCTCCATGTTGGGAATTCCCTGGTGGTCCAGTGGTTAGGACTCCGCACTCCCACTGATGGGGGCTCAGGTTGCATCCCTAGTTGGGAACTAAGATCCTGCAAGCTACGCAGCATGGCCAAAGAAAAAAAAGATCCCCATGTGAATATAATGTACAGCCAGGATTAATAACTACTACTTTACTGAAATGTTGGGGATTTCACTGTTCCAGATTCCTCTTTGGCAACCTCTGTGGCTCCCAATCCTGGTTTTTGTAACATGGGTGATATTACAAATATTTAATAACCGGTACAACATTAAACAGAAAGTAGACTGACTACAGCACTGGAACTGAGTCAAGACTCCCTGCTGGGGCAGTGGAGGAGACTCCCAGGGAAGAGAAAACATGCAGGTAGTAGCTATTTCACAAGTCCAGCAGTATTTCACTACTTTAGCAACTGGCACATGCTGGATCAATACCTGCCCTTTCCCCAACTATCTCATAGGGTGTGACAAAATTATCAAAATAAGATCTGCATGTTCTTGATTTATTGAAAGAAACAGAAATGGATGGCCCTTTAAACAACATAAAGGTCAGCGCTCTATAATCAAGTATCAAAGATACACTGGAGGGGGGCAGTAATTCCATAAAGTTTGGGAATTGTTTTCTAAAATCAAAAATAGTATAATCTACAGGGAACTATATTCAGTATCCTGTGATAAACCATAATGGAAAAAAATATGAAAAAGAATGTATGTATATGTATAACTGAATCACTTCGCTATACAGCAGAAATTAACACATTGTAAATCAACTATACTTCAATAAAATAAACTTTTTAAAAACAGTATAATCTATGTATCCCCTCACTGGGTCTTTTTCACAGTTCTGTAATACCCTGAATTCACTTCAAAAGTGATTTCTTAATTTCTCAAAGGGCAATTCTCTACATGTCAAGAAAACTGATACACACAGGCAAGGTTGTATCTGATGCCATGTGAACTTGATTTTTCTGCTGAGGATGCTGCAACATGCCCTCTTTCTTTAAAAAGTGACTGGCTGTAGGGTTTCCCTGGTGGCGCAGTGGTTGAGAGTCTGCCTGCCGATGCAGGGGACACGGCTTCGTGCCCCGGTCCAGGAAGATCCCACATGCCGCAGAGCAGCTGGGCCCGTGAGCCATGGCCGCTGAGCCTGCGCGTCCGGAGCCTGTGCTCCGCAACGGGAGAGGCCACAACAGTGAGAGGCCTGCGTACCGCAAAAAAAAAAAAAAAAAAAGTGACTGGCTGTAATGCAGGGGACAAGGGTTCAATCCCTGGTCCGGGAAGATCCCACATGCTGCGGAACAACTAAACCCATGCACCACAACTACTGAGCCTGCGCTCTAGGGCCCTCGTGCCGCAACTACTGAACCTGCACGCTGCAACTACTGAAGCCCGCATGCCTAGAACCTGTGCTCTGCAATGAGAGAAGCCACCACAATAAGAAACCCGCGCACCGCAAGGAAGAGTAGCCCCCACTCATCGCAACTAGAGAAAGCCCACGCGCAGCAATGAAGACCCAACACAGCCAAAAAATAAAAAATTAAAAGAAAAAAAAGTGACTGGCTGTCTCTACACAAATTCTATGTATTTCCCTAGTAAACTGCTTGTCTCTCTACTAGAATATGTATTCTTTGAGGGCAGGGACATGTTCTGGGTTCCTGCCTGGCACATAATAAGTACTCAATATTTGGTGAATGAACAAACGAGTGAATGACTACTTTAAAACAACCTGCACTATAGCTGAACTTAATGTACCCGCTGGAAAGGAGTTCAAGAAATTGACCTCAGAATGATGTTTAGAAAGAAAGAAATCCTTATCTACTATAAGTTACAGAAACTAGAGTACATTTATCCTATTCACCTCTTACATTTGTGCTGGGCAATACTTGGTCATATGACATGTAATTTTACCTTTTTTTTTTTAACAGATTTAATTTTATTTATTTTTTTTTGGCTGCATTGGGTCTTCATTGCTGCATGCAGGCTCTCTCTAGTTGTGGCGAGTGGGGGCTACTCTTTGTTGCGGTGCGCAGGCTTCCCCTTGCAATGGCTTCTCTTGTTGCGGAGCATGGGCTCTAGGCACGTGGGCTTCAGCAGTTGCAGCACACAGGCTCAGTAGTTGTGGCACACAGGCCCTAGAAAACGTGGGTTTTGGTAGTTGCAGCGCGCAGGCTCTAGGGCACACGGGCTCAGTAGTTGTGGCTCGCGGGCTCTAGAGCACAGGCTCAGCAGTTGTGGCGCACGGGCTTAGTTGCTCCGCAGCATGTGGGATCTTCCCCGACCAGGGATCGATCCTGTGTCCCCTGCACTGGCAGGAGGATTCTCATCCACTGCACCACCAGGGGAAGTCCCTAATTTTACCTTTTTAACAATTATTTTATTCCATTGGCACAGTCACAGTAATGAAACATTATTAGCATTTACAAGCTGAGTTTCTCCAGGATCTAAAACTGTAAACCAGCATAAAAATTAGCACATGCCAATGACCTTAAAAAAAACAAATAGGTTGTATCTTTCAAAGGTAGACTGGTTATCTTATGTTATTTTTCCTACTTACCAAAGCAATGCATATTCATACACAAAGAAATTTTTGAAAATACAGAAAAACATAGAGAAGGAAAAGAGGCACCTGTATTCTCACTACACAAGACAGTGTGGGAATTTAATATCCGAATTTAAATTCTTGGGGCTCAGAACTGATATTTCAGGCTGCTGGCTCACTGAAACATCACGTCACAGTTAAATAAAGCTCATTTAAGTTTTCTGATCCTTTCTACAAGCTCTTGTACACATCAGCTCATTCATCTACACACAACACTAAAACAGTTCCGAGATTAAGAAGGAGGACTCTGGAGCCAGACTGCCTGCGTAAGAACTCCAGCTCCACCGGTTACTAGGCGGGTGGACTTGCACACTTGAAACCTCTCTAAGCCTCCACCTTCCACACCTGTGAAAAGCAGCTAATAACAGTACTCACCTCAGAGAGCTGTCACAAGACTTCAAGGAGTTAATATTTGTAGAGCATTTTAAAGTGTCTGGTAACATTAAATAAGCATTTGCAAAATATGTTTTCAGAAGCAAAAATAAACTACCCTTTCAGCTTCGAAGTGGATAAATGGTTTGCGTATTGTATACAAAACATTTTGCCTAACGATCTTAAAAACAGGCTGCAGTTAGGTAGAGAACTGTTCCGAGAAAACTATAATTCCTACGGATCATCTAATGAAAAGTCTTAGGTTAAACGGAAGAGAAGAAATTACCTCATAAACTTGTCTAATATATCCTCTACCCACATGTGCATCCGGAGGGACTGAAATCCATAGTGCCAAATTAGTTTAATCATGTTTATTATAAACCAGCTGTTCTCCTCATATACCAGAGTCTCTCCGTTATACACCCCCACTAGGCCACTAGGGCTCTGAACAGCAGAGAGACCTGTAAAAACAAAGAAAGGTAGCTAAGTCAGTGGTTTCTGTACTGCTCAAATGAGAAAAGGTAATCTGAAGCTATCGGGGACGTCCTGAAGTGAGCGAATCCGGGCTTCCCCCAGTTCTCAGGAGACATGTTAAAGGAGCTCTATCTTTAGAACAGTGGGTGATACACTAGACACCACACTTTCCAAAAGCGGATTCCCTGAAAGATGGGTTGGATGATCATGCAGATATATCAAAATGAGACTGGCTATAGTTAGTCTAAAAAGACTAAAAAGTCAAAAGAAAAAACCAAAGGATGAGCTGAATTCAACTTAAAAACAGAAATGTCAGACATGACTCTTGGCAGCATAAATGGCTCCTGGAATACACTCGCCCTCTTGCAGGAAAGAGGCCCAGGAGGCGTCCACCGGAGATGTGGCAAGCAGCTAAGGAAAAGAAGTCAGTCCCGTTCCGGTGCAAATACTATTTTGCATAACTGGATATTTCTGATAACTGGAAGAAGGCCAAAATTACACAATATTCCCTGAGGAAAGAGCCTGCAGAGGCTGGCCACACTTCCCCCACACCTGTCCAGTGCCTCTGCTGGTAGGCAAGCTGTCCGATGTCCCAAGTTCTAGGCACATGTTTGCACCTACAGCTGTGTAAGTGACCTTAAGCCAGACACCTCAAGTCTCTGGGCCTCATTTCCCCAGCTGTAAAATGAGTACTCTAGGGTTTCTGCTAACTCAAACCATTCTTTGATTCTTTAACACGAACCCAGAGGTTTGAGAACCCACAGCAGCAACCATCCCCACCCTGTGCCCCATGGCTGTAATTCCAGATAACTGAAGATACAGATAACTAGTGTCCCATTACAGCAGAGCAGCTCCTAAGGCAGTACCAACTGCTAGCAGGAAAGTGAGGAAAGCAGTTTTACCAGCTTCACTGTAAAAGACGATTAACAAGGCAGGCAAGTTTCAGTTCCCTATCTGACAACAATATCCATGCATATTGAAGTCCGCTTAGCTCTAAGACCAAATTACATACCCAGGTCCTTGACAAAACGTTTCATGTGCAGATTTAAAGGATGGATGACAGAACCTCCTGACTCATATTCTTGCCCTTGCATAGTCACGGTGGCCAGACGGCCCCCCACCTCTCCTTTTTCAAACACGTCAATCTTCACATCGTTCCCAAATTTCTGCCGCAGGTAATAGGCTGCTGAAGTGCCTCCAATGCCAGCTCCAATAATCGCTATGGGGGGAAGAAAAGGAACAGGTTTTTTTTCCCTCTTACCAGCTTTGTAGGTTTGCTTTGTTTCTGAAAGGCCGTAAATCAACAACAGACGTTGCTTAAGGCTGTTATCAACAATTTAGGGAAGCCTGGGGACGGGGAGGCAAGTGACAGCCACAGTGAAGGTAGAACTATGAATCTGGACAGACACTGCCCCCAGACAAAAGTGGTAGTTACACTTTTTTTTTTTTTTTTTTGCCAGATGGCCCAAGATTCTCACAGTTGGTTGTGGAAGGACCAAGTGGACCGCCGCACACCCTTCTGTGCGCCCAATGCAAAGGAACAGAGGAGGTGGCGCCTTTCCAGGACGCATTTCAAATAAAGTGGCCGCCATTTTTGCCTTGATTTGTTCCATCTCGTTAATGTAAACAGGTTAATGATTCCAAAGAACACGGCTTAAAGGGGAATAAAAAAACAAAGCAGAACAAAATAAACAGGGGGCAAACCACCAAAACCACTCAAACTAAAAGAGTGACTGGGCTGTGTAGTCGTCCTAGGCAGAGAACTTGTGCAAGCCAGGGGACTGTGCCAGCCGGCCGACTTCAGCAAAGCGGACGGGGGAAGGGCGCCCCAGTCCATCACTGGAAGCCGACTCGGTCAGCGCGGTCAGCTCATCTGCGCTGCTTGGTGTGCTGTGCCCGCGTGCGCCTCTCATCTGCAGAGCGGAATTGGCCCGTCGCTCCCGGACCAGCCAGAAGACAGACCTCCCAACAAGTGCAGCAAGGGAAGGCCGCGGGAGGGGCCTCAGCCTCCCCGGAGCCCAAGGCCTCCGACTCAGGGGCTGCAGGGAGGCCTGGCGCCCGCCCGCCACCCCGGGTCGCCCCCCTCCACGGCCCATTGCTCAAGTGGTCAAGTCTCCACGCCCGGGAAAGGGCGGTCCCTGGGGCACGTAAAGCAGTCCCAAGGCGCGAACCGGGAAGAGCTCCACTTGCGCAGGGAGCTCGTTCTGCGCGGCCCGGCGGGCGTCGCGGGTGCCCGGCCTGGCGCATCAGGCAGCGGCCGCCCGGCGTGGGGCGCGCTCCCACCGCCCCCGCCGCGCACCGCCTCCTCTCGCCTACCGATATTCTCCGGCGGGGCCCGTGGCTCGGCGCTCCCAGGGAACCCCCAGCTGCACAGCAGCAACAACCCCAGCCACAGCCCCACAGTCGAGCAGGAGAGCCGCCCAGCGGTGCGCTCCATGGCTCTCGGAGCGCGGTCGGACTGGAGAGACCAGCTGAACGCACGCATTTGAGTCTGCGCTCTTTGCCCGCCCCGCCCCCTGGCTGGCCTCGCCCCTCCAAGCCCCGCCCAGGTCCACCCCTAACCTACCCTGCTCTGCTGCACAGGCCCTTGACACTCCAAGGCCGACCTTGACACCCCAGGGCCACCCTTCCCTCCAAGAGCTGCCAACCCGGTCCTCTCGGTCCCCTAAGCTCGCCCTGCCCCTCCGAAGCCCACGCTGCTTCAGGGAGACACCAAAGGCCCCACCCCAGCTTTTAATTTCTTCAGTCGTGCCTTCTTCTGTCGCACCCTTCCCTTCACTAGCTCTCGCTCAAACAATGCACACAGCTAATCGCTGCCAGAAACAGACCAGGGGTGCAACAAACACTTTACTGAGTGATCACTATGTTTGGGACTGTTGGGTACAGGATGAATGGGTAAATAGTACTAGGTAGAAGGAAAAATGGGGAAGACCAGGGATGGGGTGCCCCAAAGTGAAGAGAGTGGAAAAATAGTGACGGACATGAATAAAAGTAGTGTACTGACCTCATATGCTGGAACATTATGCAAACATTAAAAAGATTTGTAGCATCAGTATCTATTGTCCTAGTATTGTTAGGTGAGAAAAACTGCTGACTGAGTGATGGGTATTATATGATCCCATTTCTGTAATTAAAATACCCCCACCCAGTCAAAAAAAAAAAAAAAAGGAAAAGAAAACACTAGCACATGAACGTGAAGAACAGTATGGGTGGAAGGAAAACAAGTTGGATAAAAAGAAAGGTTAGGGACTTCCCTGTGGATAAGACTCCGATCTCCCAATGCAGGGGTACTGGGTTCGATCCCTGGTCAAGGAACTAGATCCCACATGCATGCCACAACTAAGACCCGGAGCAACCAAATAAATAAATAAATAAAATTATGGTTTAAAAAAAGGATAAGCTTGGAGAAAGGAAGCAGAAAATCCACTACAAAAAAGGACTCATTTATTGGACAAATATTTATTGAGTTCCTTCCAAGTGGCATGCAGTGTTCCAGGAACTTGAGAAAAATCAGTAGAAAATATTGATTTTTTAAAATATTGATTCTAGGGGCTTCCCTGGTGGCACAGTGGTTGAGAGTCCGCCTGCCGATGCAGGGGACACGGGTTCGTGCCCCAGTCCGGGAAGATCCCACATGCTGCGGAGCGGCTGGGCCCGTGAGCCATGGCCGCTGAGCCTGCGCGTCCGGAGCCTGTGCTCTGCAACGGGAGAGGCCGCGACAGTGAGAGGCCCGTGTACCGCAAAAAAAAAAAAAAAAAATATATATATATATATATATATATTGATTCTAATGACACAGACATTCTAGTGGAGGGAGACAGATGACAATCAGAGTAAACAAGTAAATGATGTAATGTAGGGTGGGGAAAGGAAAGGGGAATGGCTTGCAATTTTAAATAGGATAGTCAGATCAAGCCTCATTGAGCAGGATGGCATTTGAGCAAAAGTTTGCAGTAAGTGAGAGAGTGGACTAGGTGAATATCTAGGGAAAGAGCTTTCTAGGCAAGGAAAATGCCTGGCATGTTTGTGGAACAGCCAGTAGAGCACAGTAAGAAAGGGGGAAATGGAGGTGTTAATGGAACAAGATGCAAGTCACACAAGAAATAAACACTTCCATGTAAGAACATAAAAATAGGGACTTTACTGGTGGTGCAGCAGTTAAGAATCTGCCTGCCAATGCAGGGAACACAGATTCAAGCCCTGGTCCAGGAAGATCCCACATGCCACAGAGCAGCTAAGCCCACGAGCCACAACTACTGAGCCTGTGTGCCACAACTACTGAGCCTGTGTGCCACAACTACTGAAGCCCACGTACCTAGAGCCCAAGCTCCGCGACAAGAGAAGCCACCGCAATGAGAAGCCCGCGCACTGCAATGAAAAAAAAGAAATAAAGTCTTTTTAAAAAAACAGAAAGAACATAAAAATATGAAGATTGTCTCCTTTTTCTGTAACTTACAAAGAAAGACCTAAATTATGTGTTTTTTACTTTTCTTTTTCCAAACTACATTATGCCCACAACACCAAGTACATTAAGCCTAAAAGCCCTTCAATAAATATATGTTGGTTGATTAGAATTTACCATGTCAGTGAACTTCACACACCTGTCCTAAGTGGAAACTTTCATTTCTGCTTTTGAAACATTAGGAAAGATTCTGCTGAAAGGACCCTTGATGAAGAGACAGTAAAAAAGACTTGCAAAGTGGAGGTGGATTGAAGGCTTTCTCATTCTGCACTCTTAACTTTTCAAAAGACTACTGTCACTAAAACTCAAAAAGATTTTTTCTAAGTCATTGGTGGAAAATGTTACCATGTCTATGAAGTGTAATAATAAAGTAATATAAGAAATATTTATTCAAAGAAGTGTTCAAGAAAGCAGTCTCCTTAAGAACCTAAACACTAAGATTCTCTCCTTGACCAAACTCTAGCCAGATTCTTCTGAGACCTCTTCTCAACAGGGCCTCAGCTTTAGCATATAAAGACTAACACAGTTTACAACAGCTCAAAGCCGCATCCTTGGAATGAGCCCAACTTCCCTTAAAGTGCCTATCTGAAAAAACTCAAGGCTGCCAAAAAAATTTAGTGTTAGTTCCAGCTAACAAATGAAGATAGAGTCCCTATCTTCTAGTCTTTGTGGAAGGACTAGAGACGAAATTTGATAAGCAGCAGTTAACGAAAGCAGAGGGATTTCACTTGCCTAACAGCTGCTTCTCAATTTTTGTAATCTTTCATTTCCCTGACTCTACTGGTCCCCTACTCATCCCCCCACCCTCATTCTCTCATTCTCCTTTTAAAACGTGAGATCTCCTATGTACAAATCAAAGTTGATTTGAACATTTCCTTATTGCAACAGTATATCATTGATTAAAATTTAAATGTTGACAGATGTCCAGTTTGTATTCACACTGGACTTTTTCCCAGTGAAATACTAAATTACTGATAAAAGTTAAAATTTAACAAGTGTGTGGCTTTTTTCGTCTATGACAACACTGAGATCAATAATTCTGCCATGTCTCCAGGTTTTTTTTCTTCATTGGAACTACCTTAAGAAATTCATTTGCATATGCTGTTACTTCCAAACATCTCATTTCTTTCTTATTCTAAATAGTCTAAATGATATTTATTCTGTCCTAGGCAAGATAGGAAATTTAGAGGCAATATGAGAAAAGATAAACATATTTGATACATAAAACAAACATTTTAAGATGGCAAGAGATAAAATTTTAAAAGTTAAAAAAAATGCATGAGAATGAATATTTGCCACTAAAATGACAGACAAGATGGTGGTTTATATCACAAACATACAAAGAACTCTACAAATGGATAAGAAGAGGTAAACAACTCAATATAAATACAGACTAAGTACATAATTAGTTAAATCACAAAAGAGAAAGCAAGTGCCATTGGTCAAAAAGACAAGATGAAGAAATTCTCAACTCCAGTAGTAGTTTAGATGAATGTAACTGCAAACAAGGAGATACCAGTTTTCATCAATCATATTAGGGGAAACTAATAAGAATAATAACATTTTAATACAGAAAAAAGGTGGAGTAGACATAGATCTCAGGTACTGACTTTGTTGGTGGGGGTGTGAAAGACTAAAACCTTTTAAAAACAATTATTTATTAAGATACATAAAAAGATAATATTGGGTTGGCCAAAAAGTTCATTTGGGTTTTTCTGTAAGATGGTATGGAAAAAAACGGAATGAACTTTTTGGCCAACCCAATATTTAATTTATAAATCCCATGTTTGGAAATCTACAGAGATAAAATAATTAGTCATAAGGGTATATGAACCAGGATGCTTACTGCAACATTGTTTGTAGTGGGGGGGAGGGGAATAGGTGTAAAATACTAGCAGACATAAGGGAGAAATTCACTGGAACACAAAAATATTGGGGAATTAAACACCAATATCACATCAATGGACACATCTCCAGACAGAACATCAATATAGAAACACTGTTCTTAAACAACACAGTAAACCAGTTTAACTTAATAGATATATAAAGAAAATTGCATTCAAAACAGCAGAATACACATTCTTTTCAAGTACACCAGGAACATTCTCCAGGACAGATCACATGGTAGTCCACAAAATAAGTCTCAGAAAAGTTTAAAAGATTGAAATCATGTCAAACATCTTTTCCAACCACAACACTATGAGACTAGAAATCAACTACAAGAAACAAAAAAGTGCAAAAACACAGTACAAACACGTGGAGGTTAACCAATATGCTACTGAACAACCAATGGGTCACTGAAGAAATCAAAGAGGAAATCAAGAAATACCTGAAGACAAATGAGAAAACAAAAATGCAATGACCCAAAAGATATGAGACCCAGCAAAAACCGTTGCAAGAGGGAAGTTTATAGCAATAGAAGCCCACCTCAGGAAACAAGAAAATTCTCTAATAAATAACCTAAACTTACACTTAAGGGAACTAGTAAAAGAACAAACAAATCCAAAGTTACTAGAAGGAAAGAATCATAAATAACAGAGCAGAATTAAATAAATAGAAACTAAAAAACAATAGAAATTACTAGTGAAACTAAGAGCTGGTTTGTTGAAAAGATAAAACAAAATTGATAAATCTTGAGCCAGACTCATCAGGAAAAAGAAGAGAGAGGGCCCAAATAAATAAAATCAGAAATGAAAAAGGAGAGGATACAACAAATGCCACACAAATACAAAGCCTCATAAGAGAGTACTATGAACAATTATATGCCAATTAAATGGACAGCCTAGAAGAAATGGACAAAATCCTAAGAATGTGCAATATCCCAAGGCTGAATCAGGAAGAAATGGAAAATATGAACAAACCAATTACCAGTAATGAAATTAAATCAGTAATCAAAACACTCCCAACAAACAAAAGTACAGGATCAGATAATGTCACAGGTGAATTCTACCAAATGTTTAGGGAAGAGTTAATATCTATCATTCTCAAACTATTCTAAAAAATTGCAGAGGAAGGAACACCTCCAAATTCATTCTATGAGGCCAGCATCACGCTGACACTAAAACCAGGCAAAGATACCACACACAAAAAGAAAATTACAGGCTAATGTCACTGATGAGCATAGATGCAAAAATCCTCAACAAAATATGAGCAAACTGAATCCAAAAATACTTTAAAAGGATTATACAACAAGATCAAGTGGCATTTATCCCAGGGATGCAAGGATAGTTCAATATCTTATAATCAGTAAATGTGATACACCACAGTAACTAACTGAAAAATAAAAACCATATGATCATCTCAATAGATGCAGAAAAATACTTTCAACATAATTTGACACCCATTTATGATTAAAACTCTGAACAAAGTGGGTATAGATGTTACATACCTCAACATAATAAAGGCCATATATGAGAAACCCACAACTAACATCATAATCAATGATGAAAAGCTGAAAGCACTTCCTCTAAGACCAGGAGTAAGACAAGGATGCTCACTCTTGCCACTTTCATTCAACTAGTATTGGAAGTCCTAGCAACAGCAATCAAACAAGAATAAGAAATAAAAGGAATCCAAATTGGAAAGGAAGAAGTAACATTGTCACTGTCTGCAGATGACATGATACCATACACAGAAAATCCTGAAGATGCCACCATCTAGAGCTCATCAAGGAATTTTGTCAAGTTGCAGAATACAAAATTAGTATACATAAATCTGTTGCATTTCCATATACTAACAATGAACTATCAGAAAAAGAAATTATGAAAACGGTCTTATTTACAGTCACATAAAAAAGAATAAAATGGGGGTTCCCTGGCAGTCCAGTGGTTAGGACTTGGCACTTTCACTGCCATGACCCTAGGTTGAATCCCTGGTCTTGGGACTAAGGTCCTGCAAGCTGCATGGTGTGGCAAAAAAAGAATAAAAGAATAAAACACCTAGGAATAAACCTACCTATGAAATGCTGATGAAAGAAATTGAAAATGACACAAACAGATGGAAAGATATACCATGTTCATGGATTGGAAGATTTCGTATTGTTAAAACAAACATAGATTGTCCAAGGCAGTATACAGATTCAATGCAATACCTATCAAAATACCAATGGCAGGGGCAGAGTCAAGAAGGTGGAGTGGGAGACGTGGAGTTCACATCTCCCCACAACTAGGTACCTACCAGATGCTGGTGGGGGACCTCAACACTGAGGGGTGGGAGGAACCCCCGAGTGACCAGGTAGGACGTGGGAGTGAGAGAGGGGGAGGAGAAATGGAGGCTGGGCAGGACAGGCGCCCCTGAGGGGTGGCTGGGAGAGGGGAAGGGCTCCCACACCTGGAGGGACCCTTGGGGGTTCAGAGGATTGGGGGGGACGTGACTAGCATTTCCCCTACCCAGTAGGGCCCAGGGAAGCCTGCTGTTGTTCTGGGTTGGGTCCTCTGCCTTCTGGGACCCCCTCCAGCTGCGTGGGTCCTAGGGGTATGTGAGGGAGTGTGGGAGGAGAAGAAGAGGAGAGGTGAATGGGGAGGGACCCTCCAGAATCAGAGGCTCAGGGGAGATGTGGCTACTTTCCCTTACCCACTTGGGCCCAAGAAGCTTCCTGGGGTCCCGGGCCTGGTCCTCCACTCTCCAAGGCAGGAGGCACTCTGGGGCTCCTCCGGTCTCACTGATCCTAAGCTCCACCCTCACTCCCTGATGGCCTTTTCTGGACACATGGGTCCTGAGCCTAGACCATGCCTCCTAAAGCCTGCCCCTGCCTAAGCCCCTCCCCCCACAGCCACAGCCTTTTCCAGAATTTTTTTCCCTCTTTTTTTGCTATTGTGGTTTTGTTTTACCTTCTTGTTGTTGTTCCATCTATATTTTTATTTTTCCTAACATATCTGTTAGTTTTCTAATCTTATTTTATTTTTTTACTCTTTGTTATTGTTCTCCTTTTTTTTTTTTCCACCCCGTGCAGCTTGCAGGATCTTGGTTCATGGGCCGGGGGTCAGGCCTGAGCTCCTGTGGTGGTAGCCCTGAGTCTGAACCACTGCACTAACAGAGAACCTCAGACCCAGGGAATATTCATCAGAGTGAGGTCTCCCAGAGGTCCTCATCTCGGCATTAAGACCCGGCTCTACCCAACAGCCTGCAAACTCCAGTGCTGGAAGCCTCAGGCCAAACAAGCAGTAAGACAAGAACACAATCCCATCCATCAAAACAAACCAAAATGAGACAACAAAGAAATATGTTACAGATGAAGGAGCAAGGTAAAAACCTACAAGACCAAATAATGAAGAGGAAATAGGCAACCTACCTGAAAAAGAATTTAGAGTAATAATAGTAAAGATGATACAGAATCTTGGAAATAGAATGGAGGCATGGATCAAGAAAATGCAAGAAAGTTTTAACAAAGACCTAGAAGAAGTAAAGAACAAACAAACAGAGATGAACAACACAATAACTGAAATGAAAAATATACTAGAAGAAATCAATAACAGAAAAACTGAGGTAGAAGAACAAATAAGTGAGCTGGAAGACAGAACGGTGGAAATAACTGCCGAGGAGCAGAATAAAGAAAAAAAATGAAAGGAATTGAAGACAATCTCAGAGACCTCTGAGACAACATTAACTGCATCAACATTTGAATTATAGGTGGCCCAGAAGAGGAAGAGAAAAAGAAAGGGTCTGAGAAAATATTTGAAGAGATTATAGTCAAAAACTTCCTTAACGTGGGAAAGGAAATAGCCACTCAAGTCCAGGAAGCACAGAGAGTCCCATACAGGATAAACTCTAGGATAAACACAGCAAGACACATATTAATCAAACTAACAAAAATTAAATTCAAAGAAAAAATATTAAAAGCAGCAAGGGAAAAGCAAAAAATAATGTACAAGGGAATCCCCATAAGTTTACCAGCTGATTTTTCAGCAGAAACTCTGCAGGCCAGAAGGGAGTGGCAGGATATACTTCAAGTGATGAAAGAGAAAAACCTACAACCAAGATTACTCTACCCAGCAAAGATCTCATTCAGATTCAATGGAGAAATCAAAAGCTTTACAGACAAGCAAAAGCTGAGAGAATTCAGCACCACCAAACCAGGTTTACAACAGTGCTAAAAGAACTTCTCTAGGTGGGAAACACAAGAGAAGAAAAAGACACACACAAAAAAACCTAAAATAATTAAGAAAATGGTAATAGGAACATACATATCAATAATAACCTTGAATGTAAATGGATTAAATACCTCAACCAAAAGACACAGACTGGCTGAATGGATACAAAAATAAGACCCGTATGCCAACTCTTTGGTGGGGCTAATGGCAGACTCTGGGAGGGCTCACGCCAAGGAGTACTTCACAGAAGTTCTGCTGCCAGTGTCCTTGTCCCCACGGCAAGCCACAGCCACCCCTGCCTCTTCAGGAGACCCTCCAACACTAGAAGTTTCCTGTTTTTAACTTGAAGAGATAAGGAAGGAATACAAAGTAAGATCATCTTCCCCTTTTGCAAAACGGAGAAAAGAAGAGTGAAAATCCTCAAATACAAGTATTTTACTTTAAATTATGGAAGTGAGTTCATGGATAAATGAGAAAGAGGGAGAAAACAGGAGATCAAGGCAGAGCTGACAGGAAGGGAATTAAGATGAGACATGAATCTCCCTTGTGCCTCTCCATCATTCCTTCCCCTTCTTCCCCCTGTGGCCACCAGAGCAGTGGATGAACAGAGCTGGAAAATGGAGCACAGGGTAAAGCCATGTAGCTGACAGGGTCTTGGTGCTGTGGCCAGGTGTCAGGCCTGTGCCTCTGCGGTGAGAGAGCCAAGTTCAGGATATTGGTCCACCATAGACCTCCCAGCTCCACGTAATAACAAACAGCGAAAGCTGTCCCAGAGATCTCTATTTCAACCCAAAACCCAGCTCCACTCAACAACCAGCAAGCTACAGTGCTGGACACCCTATGACAAACAACTTGCAAGACAGGAACACAACCCCACCTAAATCATGCCTAAAATCATAATAAGGTCATAGACACCCCCAAAACACACCACCGGATGTGGTCCTGCCCACCAGAAAGACAAGATCCAGCCTCATCCACCAGAACACAGGCACCAGTCTCCTCCACCAGAAAACCTACACAACCCATTGAACCAACTTTAGCCACTGAGGGCAGACACCAAAACTCAACGAGAACTACAAACATTGCAGCCTGCGAAAAGGAGACCCCAAACACAGTAAGTTAAGCAAAATGAGAAGACCCAGAAACACACAGCAGATGAAGGAACAAGGTAAAAACCCACCAGACCAAACAACTGATGAGGAAATAGGCAGTCTACCTGAAAAAGAATTCAGAGTAATGAGAGTAAAGATGATCCAAAATCTTGGAAACGGAAAGGAGAAAGTACAAGAAACATTTAACAAGGACCTAGAAGAACTAAAGAGCAAACAAACAGTGGTGAACAACACAATAAATGAAATTAAAAATTCTCTAGAAGGAATCAGTAGCAGAATAACTGAGGCAGAAGAATGGATGAGTGACCTGGAAGATAAAATAGTGGAAATAACTACCACAGAGCAGAATAAAGGAAAAAGAATGAAAAGAATTGAGGACAGTCTCAGAGACTTCTGGGACAATATTAAACGCACCAACATTTGAATTATAGGGGTCCCAAAAGAAGAAGAGAAAAAGAAAGGGACTGAGAAAATATTTGAAGAGATTACAGTTGAAAACTTCCCTAATATGGGAAAGGAAATAGTCAATCAAGTGCAGTAAGTGCAGAGAGTCCCATACAGGATAAATCCAAGGAGAAACATGCCAAGACACTTATTAATCAAACTATCAAAAATTAAATACAGGGCTTCCCTGGTGGCACAGTGGTTGAGAGTCTGCCTGCCAATGCAGAGGACCCGGGTTCGAGCCCTGGTCTGGGAGGATCCCACATGCCGCGGAGTGGCTGGGTCCAATGAGCCACAACTACTGAGCCTGCGCGTCTGGAGCCTCTGCTCCGCAACGGGAGAGGCCGCAATAGTGAGAGGCCTGCGCACCGCGATGAAGAGTGGCCTCCGCTCGCCGCAACTAGAGGAAGCCCTCGCACAGAAATGAAGACCCAACACAGCCAAAAATAAAATTAAAAAAAAATTAAATACAAAGAAAAATATTAAAAGCAGCAAGGGAAAAATAACATACAAGGGAATCCCCATAAGGTTAACAGCTGATCTTTCAGCAGAAACTCTGCAAGCCAGAAGGGAGTGGCAGGACATATTTAAAGTGATGTAAAGGAAAAACCTATAACAAAGATTATTCTACCCAGCAAGGATCTCATTCAGATTTGATGGAGAAATTTAAAACTTTACAAACAAGCGAAAGCTAGGAGAATTCAACACCACCAAACCAGCTTTACAGCAAATGCAAAAGGAACTTCTCGAGGCAGGAAACACATGAGAAGGAAAAGACCTACAATAACAAACCCAAAACAATTAAGAAAATGGTAATAGGAATATACATATCAATAACTACCTTAAATGTAAATGGATTAAATGCTCCAACCAAAAGACATAGACTGGCGGAATGGATACAAAAACAAGACCCATATATATGCTGTCTACAAGAGACCCACTTCAGACCTAGGGACACATACAGACTGAAATTGAGGGGATGGAAAAAGATATTCCATGCAAATGGAAATCAAAAGAAAGCTGGAGTAGCAATTCTCATATCAGACAAAATGGACTTTAAAATAAAGACTATTACAAGAGACAAAGAAGGATACTAGATAATGATCAAGTGATCACACCAAGAAGAAGATATAACAATTGTAAATATTTATGCACCCAGCATAGGAGCACCTCAGTACATAAGGCAAATACTAACAGCCATAAAAGGGGAAATCAAGAGTAACACAATCATAGTAGGGGATTTTAACACCCCACTTTCACCAGTGGACAGATCATCCAAAATGAAAATAAATAAGGAAACACAAGCTTTAAATGATACATTAAACAAGATGGACTTAATTGATATTTATAGGCCATTCCATCCAAAAACAACAGAATAAACTTTCTTCTCAAGTGCTCATAGAACATTCTCCAAGATAAATCATATCTGGGTTACAAATCAAGCCTATGTAAATTTAAGAAAATTGAAACCGTATCAAGTATCTTTTCCAACCACAATGCTATGAGACTAGATATCAATTACAGGAAAAAATCTGTAAAAAATACAAACACATGCAGGCTAAACAATACACTACTAAATAACCAAGAGATCACTGAAGAAATCAAAGAGGAAATCAAAAAATACCTAGAAACAAATGACAATGAAAACACGAAGGCCTAAAACTTATGGGATGTAGCAAAAGCAGTTCTAAGAGGGAAGTTTATAGCAATACAATCCCACCTCAAACAACAAGAAACAGGGCTTCCCTGGTGGCACAGTGGTTGCCAGTCCACCTGCCGATGCAGGGGACACAGGTTTGTGCCCTGGTCTGGGAGGATCCCACATGTCGCGGAGTGGCTGGGCCCGTGAGCCATGGCCGCTGAGCTTGTGCATCCGGAGCCTGTGCTCCGCAGTGGGAGAGGCCATAACAGTGAGAGGCCCGTGTACTGCAAAAACAAAAAACAAGAAACATCTCAAATAAACGACCTAACCTTACACCTAAAGCAATTAGAGAAAGAATAACAAAAAACCCCAAAGTTAGCACAAGGAAAGAAATCATAAAGATCAGATGAGAAATAAATGAAAAAGAAATGAAGGAAACAGTAGCAAAGATCAACAAAACGAAAAGCTTGTTCTTTGAGAAGATAAACAAAATTGATAAACCATTAGCCAGATTCATCAAGGAAAAAAGGGAGAAGGCTCAAATCAACAGAATTCGAAATGAAAGAGGAGAAGTAACAACTGACACTGCAGAAATACAAAGGATCATGAGAGATTACTACAAGCAACTATATGCCAATAAAATGGACAACCTGGAAGAGATGGACAGTTTCTTAGAAAAGCACAACCTTCTGAGACTGAACCAGGAAGAAATAGAAAATATAAACAGACCAATCACAAGCACTGAAATTGAAACTGTGATTAAAAATCTTCCAACAAACAAAAACCGAGGACCAGATGGCTTCACAGGTGAATTCTATCAAACATTTAGAGAAGAGCTAACACCTATACTTCTCAAACTCTTCCAAAATATAACAGAGGGAGGAACACTCCCAAACTCATTCTACGAAGCCACCATCACCCTCATACCAAAACCAGACAAAGATGTCACAAAGAAAGAAAACTATATGCCAATATCACTGATGAACATACATGCAAAAATCCTCAACAAAATACGAGCAAACAGAATCCAACAGCACATTAAAAGGATCATACACCATGATCAAGTGGGGTTTATCCCAGGAATGCAAGGATTCTTCAATATATGCAAATCAATCAATGTGATACACCATATTAACAAATTGAAGAAGAAAAACCATATGATCATCTCAATAGATGCAGAAAAAGCTTTCGACAAAATTCAACACCCATTTATGATAAAAACCCTCCAGAAAGTAGGCACAGAGGGAACTTACCTCAACATAATAAAGGCCATATATGACAAACCCACAGCCAACATCGTCCTCAATGGTGAAATACTGAAACCATTTCTTCTAAGATCAGGAACAAGACAAAGTTGTCCACTCTCACCACTGTTATTCAATATAGTTTTGGAAGTTTTAGCCACAGCAATCAGAGAAGAAAAAGAAATAAAAGGAATCCAAATCGGAAAAGAAGAAGTAAACTGTCACTGTTTGCAGAAGTCATGATACTATACATGGAGGATCCTAAATATGCTACCAGAAAACTACTAGAGCTAATCAATGAATTTGGTTAAGTAGCAAGATACAAAATTCATGCACAGAAATCTCTTGCATTTCTATACACTAATGATGAAAAATCTGAAAGAGAAATGAAGGAAACACTCCCATTTACCACTACAACAAAAAGAATAAAATACCTAGGAATAAACCTACCTAAGGAGACAAAACACCTCTATGCAGAAAACTATAAGGCACTGATGAAAGAAATTAAAGATGATACAAACAAATGGAGAGATATACCATGTTCTTGCATTGGAAGAATCAACATTGTGAAAATGACTATACTACCCAAAGCAATCTACAGATTCAATGCAATCCCTATCTAACTACCCATGGCATTTTTCACAGAACTAGAACAAAAAATTTCACAATTTGTATGGAAACACAAAAGTTCCTGAATAGCCAAAGCAATCTTGAGAAAGAAAAACGAAGCTGGAGGAATCAGGCTCCTGGACTTCAGACTATACTACAAAGCTTCAGAAATCAAGACAGTATGGTACTGGCACAAAAACAGAAAGATAGATCAATGGAACAGCATAGAAGGCCCAGAGATAAACCCACGCACATATGGCCACCTTATTTTTGACAAAGGAGGTAAGAATATACAGTGGAGAAAAGACATCCTCTTCAATAAGTGGTGCTGGGAAAACCAGACAGCTACATGTAAAAGAGTGAAATTAGAACACTCCCTAACACCATACACAAAAATAAACTCAGAATGGGTTAAAGACCTAAACGTAAGGCCAGACACTATAAAACTCTTAGAGGAAAACATAGGCAGAACACTCTGTGACATAAATCACAGCAAGATCCTTTTTGACCCACCTCCTAGGGAAATGGAAATAAAAACAAAAGTAAACAAATAGGACCTAATGTAACTTAAAAGCTTTTGCACAGCAAAGGAAACCATAAACATGACGAAAAGACCCTCAGAATGGGAGAAAAATATTGCAAATGAGGCGACTGACAAAGGATTAATCTCCAAAATTTACAAGCAGCTCATGCAGCTCAGTATCAAGAAAACAACAACCCAATCCAAAAATGGGCAAAAGACCTAAATAGACATTTCTCCAAAGAAGATATACAGATTGCCAACAAACACATGAAAGGATGCTCAACATCATTAATCATTAGAGAAATGCAAATCAAAACTTCAATGAGGTATCACCTCACACCTGCCAGAATGGCCATCATCAAAAAATCTAGAAACAATAAATGCTGGAGAGGGTGTGGAGAAAAGGGAACCTTTTTGCACTGTTGGTGGGAATGTAAATTGATACAGCCACAATGGAGAACAGTATGGGGGTTCCTTAAAAAACTAAAAATAGAACTACCATACTACCCAGCACTCCCACTTTGGGGCATATACCCAGAGAAAACCATAATTCAAAAAGACTCATGTACTGCAGTGTTCACTGCAGCTCTCTTTACAATAGCCAGGACCTGGAAGCAACTTAAGTGTCCATCGACAGATGAATGAATAAAGAAGATGTGGCACATGTATACTACGGAATATTACTCAGCCATAAAAAGAAACAAAATTGAGTTGTCTGTAGTGAGGTGGATGGACCTGGAGTCTGTCATACAGAGCAAAGTAAGTCAGAAAGAGAAAAACAAATACCATATGCTAACACATATATGTGTAATCTAAAAAAAAAAAAAAAGCTTCTGAAGAACCTAGGGTCAGGACAGGAATAAAGATGCAGACGTAGAGAATGGACTTGAGGACACGGGGAGGGGGAAGGGTAAGCTGTGATGAAGTGAGAGAGTGGCATGGACTCATATATACTACCAAATGTAAAATAGCTAGCTAGTGGGAAGCAGCCGCATATCACAGGGAGATCAGTTCGGTGCTTTGTGACCACCTAGAGGGGTGGGATAGGGAGGGTAGGAAGGAGACGCAAGAGGGAGGAGATATGGGGGTATATGTATACATATAGCTGATTCACTTTGTTGTACAGCAGAAACTAACACAACACTGTAAAGCAGTTATACTCCAATAAAGATGTTAAAGAAAAAAAAACTGCCATCAGGTATCTTCACACTAGTCAGAATGACCATCATCAAATATTCTACAAACAATAAATGCTGAACAGGGTGTGGAGAAAAGGGAACCCTCTTGCACTGTTGGTGGGAATGTAAATTGATACAGCCACTGTGGAGAACAGTATGGAAGTTCCTTAAAAAAATTAAAACTAGAACTACCATATGACCCAGCAATCCCACTACTGGGCATATACCCTGAGAAAACCATAATTCAAAAGGACACATGTACCCCAATGTTCGTTGCAGCACTATTTACAATAGCCAGGACATGGAAACAACCTAAATGTCAAACAGCAGATGAATGGATAAAGAAGATGTGGTACATATATACAGTGGAATATTACTCAGCCATAAAAAGGAACAAAATTTGGTCATTTGTAGAGACGTGGATGGACCTAGAGTTTGTCATACATAGCGAAGTAAGCCAGAAAGAGAAAAACAAATATCATATATTAACACATATATGTGGAATCTAGAAAAATGGTACAGATGTACCTATTTGCAGGGCAGGAATAGAGATGTAGACATAGAAAACAGACATGTGGACACAGGAGCAGGAAGGGGAGAGTGGGACAAAATGGGAGATTAGGATTAACGTATATACACTACCATGTAAAATAGATAGCTAGTGGGAACATGCTATAAAGCACAGGAAGCTCAGCTCAGTGTTCTGTGATGACCTAATTGGTGGGATGGGGGTGTGGGAGGGAGGTCCAAGAGGGAGGGTATATAGGTATACATATAGCTGATTCACTTCATTTTACAGCAGAAACTAACACAACATTGTAAATCAATTATACTCTAATAAAAAATAAAAATTAAAAAATTAAAATGTCTGAGAAAAAAATACCAAGGGCATTTTTCCCAGAACAAGAGCAAATAATTTTTAAATTTTTATGGAGACACAAAAAACCCTGAATAGACAAAACAATCTTGAGAAAGAACAGAACTTCAGGTATCATACTCCTTGACTTCAGACTATACTACAAAGCCACAGTAATGAAAACAGTATGATAATGGCACAAAAAAATGACAGATAGATCAATGGAACAAAATGGAGAGCCCAGAAATGAACCCACACTTTTATGGGCAATCAATCTATGACAAAGGAGGCAAGAACATACAATGGGGAAAGAACATCTTCAATAAATGGCAATGGGAAATGTGGACAGCTACAAAGACTCAACTCAGCCAATAAATAAATAAATTTATTTTTTAAAAAAAAAGGGACTTCCCTGGTGGCACAGTGGTTAAGAATCCCCCTGCCAATGCAGGGAACACAGGTTCGAGTCGTGGTCCAGGAGGATCCCACATGCCGCGGAGCAACCAAGCCCGTGCTCCACAACTACTGAGCCTGCACTCTAGAGCCCGAGAGCCACAACTGAGCCTGTGAGCCACAACTACTGAAGGCCGCATGCCTAGAGCCCGTGCTCTGCAACAAGAGAAGCCACCACAATGAGAAGCCCACGCACTGCAACACAGAGTAGCCCCTGCACGCCGCAACTAGAGAAAGCCCACGCGCAGCAACAAAGACCCAACACAGCCAAAAATAAATAAACTTAAAAAAAATTATTTTGCATGTAGCTCTTTTTTTACAGAGCTACATGCAAAATAATTAAACTGGAGTACTTTCTCACAGCATGCAAAAAAATAAATTCAAAATGGATTAAAGACCTAAATGTAAAACCTGAAATGATAAAACTTCTTGAAGAAAACATATAACTCTTTGACATTGGTCTTAGCAATATTTTTTGGATGTGTTTCCTCAGGCAAGGGAAGCAAAAGCAAAAATAAATAAATGGGACTACATCGAACTACTAAGTTTTCCACAGAGAAAGAAACTATCAACAAAATGAAAAGGTCACCAACTCAACTGGAGAACATATTTGCAAATGTTATACACAATAAGGAGTTAATATCCAAAATATACAAAGAACTCACATAACTCAAAATCAAAAAAACAAATGACCCCATTAAAAAATAGGTAGAGAACCTGAATAGACATTTTTCCAAAGAGGACATATAGATTGTCAGTAAGCACATGAAAAGATGCTCAACTTCACTAATCATCAGGAATGCAAATAAAAATCACAATGAGATATCACCTCACACCTGTCAGAATGGGTATCATCAAAATGACAACAATGGGAAATTCCCCAGTGGTTCAGTGGTTAGGACTCCATACTCTCACTGCCAAGGGCCTGGGTTCGATCCCTGGTGGGGGAACTAAGAACCCACAAGTCAAGCAGTATAGCCAAAACAAACAAAAAAAAATTACAGCAAATAACAAGTGTTGGCGAGGATGTAGAGAAAAGGAAACTGCTGTGCACTGATGGTGGGCATATGACCTGGGCAGCCACTGTGGCAAACAATTTGAATATTCAAAAATAATTTTAAAGAATTCCCTGGCTGCCCAGTGGTTAGGTCTCTGTGCTTTCATTGCCGAGGACCTGAGTTCGATCCCTGGTAGGGGAACTAATCCCACAAGGTGGGCCGCATCCCCCCCTGCAAAAAGAAATTTACAATATAACTACTATACAATCCAGCTGCTTCACTTCTGAGTATTTATCAGAAAAAAACAAAACACTAATTCAAAAAGATGTGTGCACCCTCATGTTCATTGCAGCATTATTTACAATAGCCGAGATATGGAAGCATCTTTTTATTAAAAATTTTATTGGAGTATAGTTGATTTACACTGTATTAGTTTCAGGTGTACAGCAAAGTAAATCAGTTATATATATACATATATCCACTCTTTCTTTTATTCTTTTCCCATATAGGCTGTTACAGAGTATTGAATAGAGTTCCCTGTGCTATAAAGCATGTCCTTATTTGTTACCTATTTTACATATAGTAGTGTGTATGTGTCATTCCCAATCTTCCAATTTTTCCCTCCCCAACCTTACCCCCTGGTAACTGTAAGTTTGTTTTCTGCATCTGTGACTCTATTTCTGTTTTGTAGATAAGTTCGTTTGCACCCTTTTCTTAGATTCCACATATAAGTGATATCATATGATATTTGTCTTTCTCTGACTTACTTCACTCAGTATGACAATCTCTAGGTCCATCCATGTTGCTTCAAATGGCATTATTCCATTCTTTCTTATGGCTGAGTAATATTCCATTGTATATATGTACCATATCTTCTTCATTCATTCCTCTGTTGATGGACGTTTAGCTTGGAAGCATCTTAAGTGCCCATCAATAGATGAATGGATAGAGAAGTATATAAATATACATACATATAGATAGATATATTTACTATATATAATGAATATGTAAAATAAATATATATAGAATAAATATATAGAAAGAAATATATTAGATATATATAAAAGTATATATTAGGGCTTCCCTGGTGGTGCAGTGGTTGAGAGTCCGCCTGCCGATGCAAGGGACACGGGTTCGGGCACCGGTCCGGGAAGATTCCACATGCCGTGCTCAGAGCGGCTAGGCCCGTGAGCCATGGCTGCTGAGCCTGCGCGTCTGGAGCCTGTGCTCCACAACAGGAGAGGCCACAACAGTGAGAGGCCCACGTACCGCAAAAAAAAAAAAAGTATATATTAGATATTCCTTCCTATATATTACGTAGCAAGGAATATATCATACATAATATATATAAAGGAATATTACTGAGCCAGAAAAAAGAATGTAATCATGACATTTGTGATATCATGGATGGACCCAGAGGGTATTATGCTAACAGTGAAAGATAAACACTGTAGGATTTCACATATATGTGGAATCTAAAAAACAAAACAAATGAATACACATAAAACAGAAACAGAATCATAGTTACAGAGAATGAACAGGTAATTGTCAGAGGAGAGAAGATCATGGAAAGGAGTGAAATAGGTGAGGGAGATTAAAAGGTACAAAAACAAATAAAAAACAGGTGAAACCTGAATGTATGTCAGTGAATGCCATTTATCACTTATTCAATTTGCCACTGAAAAAATTGTGGCATATTCTGTGGACTCTTTGCTGCTTTTAAAATAACAATTAATTAGATCCATATTAGTTGAACTGGAGAATGTCTATGATGCAAGTTTAAGCGAGAAAAGAAAGTTGTAAGTAATATCCATGGTGTAACCACATTTTTAAAAAAACAAAACCCCAAAGTATTTACATACATGTGCATCTGTATGCATGCAAAGT
This sequence comes from Mesoplodon bidens, assembly GCF_964165515.1. NCBI lineage: Eukaryota > Metazoa > Chordata > Mammalia > Artiodactyla > Ziphiidae > Mesoplodon > Mesoplodon bidens. The sequence continues at coordinate 29,789,874 of NC_138170.1, forward strand.
AAGATGCGGAAGCTTACAAACTAATGGGGGAAGGATAAGGTGATTATTAATCATTTCCTTATTTATCTACATTGTTTCACTTGTGACAGTGAGCATGTGTTACTTTTCTGAAAATAAAATAAGGTCCTTTAAGAAAAAGTAAAAAATAAGAGAAATCTCCCAAGGAAGAACATAGAAAATGGACCAGTGTGGCTTACAGGGGCCCAAAATAAAATGGGGCAGGCAGTCATGACAGACCTGGGGTTCAGTCACATACTCTGTGTTCGTAGAAAAACTACGAACAAAAACTTTAAAGACTTTTATTCTGCTAAGGGTCCTACTTAGAAAAGCCCCAATCAAGAAGCTCCAATGATAGCCAATCATTGATTGTGATGGGAGGACTTGTAGTCAGTCTGCAAGGGCCATCCAATCCCCTTACAAGTCTCCCAGCTATGGCTTCTGAGGGTTTCACTTCTAAAAATCCCTCACCCCTTTCCCCCACTGGGAACACAATTTCAGTTTCAGCTGAGGGCTGTGTATCCCCAGTTTGCAAAGCTTGTGAACAATAAAGCTATCTTTTTGCTTCAAGATAACCCTGATTCTTTTCTGGATGTTATTTCTAATTTAAGACAACACAGTTGTAACTTTAATACTTTATTAAAGTTTTTAATAAAGCTTTTAAAATATATATAATATATAATAAAATAATAAAGTTTTAACAAACTTTTCAAAGCTTAAAAAAATACTTCTGCTATATCCATTGGAAGGAATTTTATTTGGAAAAAAAAGGAATGAAGTCTTTTCTTTTAATTTTTGTTGCGTTGGGTCTTCGCTGATGCACGCGGGCTTTCTTTAGTTGCATAGAGAGAGGGCTACTCTTCGTTGGGTGAGCGGGCTTCTCATTGCAGTGGCTTCCCTTGTTCCAGAGCACGGGCTCTAGGCGCGCGGGCCTCAGTAGTTGTGGCTCGCGGGCTCTAGAGCACAGGCTCAGTAGTTGTGGCGCATGGGCTCAGTAGTTGTGGCACACGGGCTTAGTTGCTCTGCGGCATGTAGGATCTTCCTGGACCAGGGCTCGAATCCATGTCCCCTGCCTTGGCAGGGGGATTCTTAACCACTGCGCCACCAGGGAAGCCCAGGAATGGAGTATTGGTACATGCTATAACATAGATGAACCATAAAAGCATAATGCTAAGTGAAATAAGCCTGTCACAAAGGACCGCACATTTTATGCTTCTGTTTATACTGATGAAATAATATTATTTTTAAGGCAGGACAAGAAAATTTTTAAACATAAAATTCTCTCTCTGCCTGTTTGGGCTACTACCCCTCTTGCACTGTACATCTGTATGATACATTAAGCAGATCTCTTTAGCAGATGTAGGAATGCCTGCTCAACCATAAAAACAATTTTTTCCTGGTGCCAGCAAGGTAACTTCTTAGGATATAACATTTATTTTTTAATCTTGTAAGGGGTCACCAATTACCCATTTCTTGCCTTATACAAGGAGATCTGAACTACGTAGACTGTCAATACATCATTTGATATATAACCTTTTGTCTCCAAAATGTATATAACTGTGCTTTAACTTCTAATGGGCAAAATAGTCCTCAGAGCTTTCTGAAAGACTGTCTTCTATTGGACTGAATAAAATTCTTTATTTCCTTCTTAGATTGACTACTAATAATTTTTCATAGACATTTGCATGGCATAGCCAGCAGGATATCAGAGATACCCATCAGAGGACACCTGGAGACTACCTGAACTGGTTGTTGTTCAGTACCAGCTCAGGCCCTTTGAGTTCCACTGGCTTCTCAGTACTTTGCAGGTGTTCCAGTGAGTTCTCCTGATATCCAGATCTTATTGTTTTAAGTGATGGTCCTACAAATTTTATTCAAGCTGATTTTACTTAAGACTTGGAGTCTTAAAGAGCACTGGTACATTTCTTAGGCAGGGACTTAAGGGGATCTGGGTGGGAGGCTCAGGGAAACCCAGATAGGTGGCCAGGTTTTTGTTAAATTTGGCTTAATTGAAAATCAAGTAGATATATGGTCTGAACAAACGGCTAGTGAAATGAGAGGCTGAATTATTCCACTCCGAAGAAAAGGGACATTTGCTCCTTCTAGCCACAAGGTGTCCTCAGGCTACTGAGAACTTAGTGGAAATTTCTCAGGATTAATCCTTGTGACATGGAGCAGTCTCACAGGGAATCCCAGTACAACTATTAAGTCATTTCTGCTCTTCCTGAGACACATGATGTAAAAACTGATCATCTAGTGCTCTAGCACCCAAAGCAGTTTTAGACTATCAGAGGGAAGAACAGAGACATGTAAAAGAATCAAACCAATCCAAGGTTAACTCTCTGAGGAGCTAGACTCAGAAGCAGCACATATTTGATCCACCACACTGTTCTCAGAAAGTTGTTGAATTAGGCTACCAAGTTAATAATGGGAAATTGTTCCTCAAAGGCCAAACAGCTCCCTGAGAGACAGGCACCTATGGGAAGCCCAGCTGGGCTTATGTATTACACTTATGGAACTGATACCTTCAAGAGCTTACTTAGTTGGGAACTGTGGAAAGTCACGGCCTGAAAATGACCAAGATGGGGCTCTTTCTGACATTCCCAAATTGGCTTTGCATATGCAGTTATATAATGCCAGCTTGATAAACATCTTTTCAGAATTCGGACCCTAAGGGAAAAAGATCTTCTAGGAGGGACTTGCTTTTCTCTCCCTATGCCTTGAGATGTAAGTGTTCTACCAGGACTCTCAGGAACTCTTACCTTACTCTTATCTAAACCATCTCCAGTTCCTGAGACTGAGAGGAAAAAAGGTGGAAAAGAGGCCTTTTTAAACTCATGCAGATAAACTTAACTTACTCCAATTGTTATTTACAAACTAGTGAGTATATATAATGATTCATGACTAGATTTGAAAATGAAGCTATGAGATCTTTGGTTGTGTCTGTCTATATGTGTGTACGTTATAGATATGATATATCTTTACCTTCGGATGGCTTTACCAAAATTAAATGCCAATTAATGTAAATTAGCTCTATTTAATTGGCTTAAATAAAACTAAGCTGTTATGTAAATACTCAGAAATATAAAAGAAGCTAACCCAAATGAATTTCAGGTTCACATGATCTGGAAAATATTCAATGTTAAATTAATATTTGGTATCAAAATTAGTTTAAATTTTTTGGTTTAACTGATACAGATATGTCTGTGGAACCATCAACATTAAATACCACGTTTACTAGTAGTCAAATAAGATCTTACAATCTCTGTTAAAAAATTTGTCAGCAAGAAAAAGAATTTGATTTGATGAAACCAAGTTTCTTTGTCAATTGCATTGTAATTAGATCTTTAACCATACCTTTTAAAGTCTTTTTATCATTTACGGACAGCTATTGTTGTACTCTGATGCTTTTGAAAAAAAATGCTTGATTTTCAAGAATATTCATAGAAAGAACCTTTTGACAAGTACAGGTTTCTGATATCTTTCAAATCATACCACTAATCTGGGTAAGAAATTAAAGAGTTCTAATGGAAAACCAAATGGCTTCATGAACTGTTAACAGATGGTCAAGGTCAACAAGGATTAGCTACATAGGACTGAGTAAACTGATGAACATGGTTATAATTTTTATGGCTTTTTGTCTGAAATATTTTTGGTTTTTAATCTTTGTTTTCCAGTTTTAAGGAAAACTTTCCTCTTAAGCTAATAATGACTTATAGCAACTTGGTAAGTTGTACGTTTTTAAGCAGAATTGAAATATTTATCCTTTCTCTCAACTTAATTACTCCAGAATTTGGAAACTCTTAGTGAATATTCTCATTTTTAGGCAATATAGTTATTTGTATAAGTTCAATAAGAATCTGTTCTCCTTATAACAGGACATAATTGGAAACATTGGTTATATTACCATGGCTTTGACTGGAATGTTGTATTACAGAATATGATAGAATCAGATATGACCAAATAACTTTAAAGAACTAAGGTGAATTTTACGGAGCTATAAAGTCCCTTGGAAAACAACCTGGTACCCTGCTTTCAGTGTTCTCAGCAGCCTTACCAGGTAAATAAAGAAGTCCACCTGCTGGCTGGTGCAGGAATCTCAAGATATTTTGGGGACCTTGAGAAGAGAGGAATTCACCCAAATCTATAGATACCACAGGCAGAATCTGATAGCAAGCCTTTGATGTGGCTTGCCCACTCTTGACAGGTCTTTTAAAAGTTTAACCTGAGATTCCTTATGAAAACTTCCAGCAAAGCCAATTTAAAGAGCCTATATAATCAATTACACTTATTAAATAATTAAGATAAGTTTATTGAAGCCAGGCTTATTTTGCAAACAAATTAGTCTTAATTTGGCTATATTTGGTGGAAATGAGGATAATTTTAGAGAGAAAAATTACTTGTGGATATTAAATTCTAGCACTTTTCGTGTCTTTGGGGTTTTATGTTTACTACCTAAGATTCACTTCCTGAAGGGCTCCTCATTACTATGTTATATTATTGTAAAGTTTAATTAAATTTTTATTTTATTTTATTTTATTTTGCGGTATGCGGGCCTCTCACTGTCGTGGCCTCTCCCGTTGCGGAGCACAGGCTCCGGACGCGCAGGCTCAGCGGCCATGGCTCACGGGCCCAGCCGCTCTGCGGCATGTGGGATCCTCCCGGACCGGGGCACAAACCCGTGTCCCCTGCGTCGGCAGGTGGACTCTCAACCACTGCGCCACCAGGGAAGCCCAGTTTAATTAAATTTTTAAAGGACATTCTAAGTTTCTTTCTGAAGCTTATCCCAGTAGTCTGTCTTTGGGCAAAGATCAGGTGCCCCATGACCTGCAACCAGGCAGATTATGCATACTGGGAAAGACATTATTTAAAGGTCCATTTCCAACCTAGATAGAAAGACCCTTACTAGGTACACTTGACTAGCTCATACACAGTAAAACTAAAGGAAATTGACTTTTGGATTCTTATTTCCCACTTTAGAAGGGCCCTGCACTGGGCTGGTCTATAGAGAAGACTTCTGATCTCAACTCACTTTAAAACAGTGCTCAAATAGAAGAGAAACTACGCTCACACTAGGACAAGAAGACAATGACATCAGAAGTAGACAGCTATCTTGAGATGCTGGACCTGACTTATAAGATTATTTATAGTGTTTTATTGACTTCGTGGACTTTTGCATATATCAGTTTTTTTCTATCATGGGCACAAAGTCTAAGTAGGGTTTAAAATTAATTCAGTTCTTGGTTTTACAGTCAATAATCTATGACAGATTCTTCCGGGTGTACCTTGGTGGATTTCTTCTCTCCAAGGCTCTAACTGGATGGCCCTTAGAAATTTTATTTTAGAAGAAAGATACGCTAGGACTGTGCCAGCTACCACTGATATCACTAAGTGGGACCCTCTTATTCAGCCAATTAATGACATTTGTTCAGAACCTGACTATAAATACTCCTTTTCACTAGATATTAAATATATTACTTAGGGCTTCCCTGATGACACAGTGGCTGGGGGTCCGCCTGCCAATGCAGAGGACACGAGTTCAAGCCCTGGTCCGGGAAGCTGCCACGGAGCAGCTAAGCCCATGCGCCACAACTACTGAGCCCACGTGCCACAGCTACTGAGGCCCGGGCACCTGGAGCCTGTGCTCTGCAGCAGGAGAGGCCACTGCAATGAGCAGCCCGCATATCGCAACGAAGAGTAGCCCCCGCTCGCCACAACTAGAGAAAGCCCGTGCGCAGCAACGAAGACCCAATGCAGCCAAAAATATAACAAAAATAAAATTAATTAATTTAAAAAGAGATAATGGATATAAATAAATAAATATTATATATATATATATATATATATATGTATATACATATATAACTTAGCTCCTACCAGGATCCAGTGGATTTATCGAACAATTTTATGGCCTTGGCTCTCCCCAGGTTGGTTAGGAAGATGAACAATTGGTTTTACTCATGCGCAAGGTCACCTAGAGGTAGCCTTTGAAACTGTCCCTGCCAATCTGCCTTTAATGTGAACACACTGAGATCAATCAGTCTTCCACTAGTATGATCGTTTGGTCACAATATTTATTCCTTCACTTGGAATAGAAGATGTCATATTCACAGAGGCTTTAACAAAATTCACCCAGCAAGCCTTAAATGATAGTAACCAAGCCATTAGCTTGCTCAGTTCAGAAGTTTCCACGATGAGAAAAGAGGTCCTATAAAATCACATGGCCCTAGATATTTTAACCACTTCCCAGGAGTCTTCTAATATAACCCATATTGTGACACATATGAAAACGCAAATTTCCACTCTAAATGATCTTCTTCCCAGTTTAGGAGAAATACTAGGAAAAAGGCTTGGTTCGGGGGGGGTCCTGCTTTAAATCTTTACTAATGGCATTCTTACTCCTGTTGGTAATTTTGATTACAGTTTGTGTAGCTTATAAAGTGATGGTTTCTTGCATTTCATGCTATGTATCACCAACTTCTACTAAAATAATAATATCTAAACTGATTGAAACTATTGATTACATCTATAGTTCTCTATAAAATAATGAACATGCACAATGCACGTGCAATGTAAAATTGACATAAGTCCTACTGGGCAACTTGGAATTCACTGTCAGTCCTTGACAGACATTACACCACTACAATCCCCCTAAAAGGAAAGAAAGAACCAGGCTTTTAGAACTGGCAATGGAGGGACATGACAGACCCAGGGCAGGTAGGCAACCACAGGTGGCATCAAGGGACCAAATATTTGATCACCTAATGCTTTCTATCAAAACATTAATGATCAAAAGAGGGAATTGATGAAATAAAACTATTTTTAAGGCAGGACAAAAAAATTTTTAACGTAAAACTTTCTCTCTGCTCATTTGGGCCAATACTCTTTTTTAGTGTGCACTGTGCTTCTACAATTATACATAAACCAGATCTCCTTAAAAGACACAGGAATGCCTGCTTGATGGTAAAGAGCGATTCTTCCTGGCACCAGAAAGGTAATTCCTTAGGATATAACATGAGGGATGAGACATAACATGAGGGATGAGGCAGCATTGAACATGGGGGTGTTTTATTTCTTTTCCTTCTCAACTAAAGAGGGTTTTCATTTCCAGCTCAAGTGTAGTTTGTTTCTTTTCTTTTTTTTTTCTTTTCTTTTATTTATTGCTATTATTTTTTGGCTGCAGCACACAGCTTGCAGGATCTTAGTTCCCCGACCAGGGATTGAACACAGTCTGGGCAGTGAAAGTGCCGAGTCCTAACCATTGGACCGCCAGGGAATCCCCACATTCCTTTCTTAATCCTTAATCAAGATGACTCACTACTTGCCTTGTACATGCAGATCTGGGCTATGTAAACTGTCAATACATCTTTTGATATATAACTCTTTGTCTTCAAAATGTATATAACTGTGCATTCTCTTTTATTTATTTATTTTTTTAAAGTACAAACATCCCAGCAACAGCACATGGTGAGCTGTTGCTAAGGGCATAGGTCTTTATTGGAGGAGGGGTACAGGAAGGGCATGAGGAAGGTTCTCCCATTCTAAGAGGATGGGAACGGTCCTGGCTACCCCACAGTGGGTTGTGGAGGGGCGGTCTCTGGCCAGGCCACAGTCCACATGGGAAGACACCAATCAGTCACAAAGTCATGGGAATGCCACACAAGCCTGGCTGTGGGCCTAGGCACTACACAGGAGCCCAAGGCAGGTGCCCCGCAAATTCACTGTTAAACTATACAGGATGAGGCTGTACATGAATTAATTACAAAAGAGCTGTACTTACAAAAATCTGTACACACATTTGAAAAACTCACAAAATTGTCATCTATGTATCACAAGTTGCTAAATGAAAATAATTAAAAATGGAATAAAATTATACATTTCTTTTCTCAATTCTTTTCAAAAGGATTAATATTTTTAAAGCACATATACTACTTTCCTTAGCAAATTCCACAAAGAGACTGAGCAGCCCAGCCCTCCTTGAGCCCCAGAGGACTTGAGCTATGAATGGGCCTGGCCAGCGGACACTGCCCAGAGTCGGGGAAGGGGAGTCAAGCCCACAGTGCAGAGCAGAATGCTGAAACACAAAAAAGAAGGAAGTTGTCTCTGGCTACAGCTCTGACATTAAATAAAAGAGGCAAACAGGATGGAAACATGCAGCCCTGCCAGCCAGGTTGGGGCAGAGTAGGGGAACAGGCAGCCTTGGAGCCTGGCTCCAAGAGAGGTGGAAAGCAGGCCTGGGCACGTACCTTGATGGGAGAAAGTTGTGTTTCAACCAGTTGGGTGTGCCTACTGGGCCTCGCAGGGAGTGCATGCATGAAAGAAACAGGGACGGGCAGGTGGGCCACCTTGACCACAGCCAGCTCATCCAGTAACTAAAATGGATATAGTACAAAAGTTGCAACCAAGTACTATGGACATGCTACCTGCTTGCCTTAAGGGTCATGTGGCAATTTCGGGCCAAAGGCAGGACCTTGTCCTTTTCCTGGGCGCCTGGGTCCTCAGCCACAGAAAGAGCCCCAAGTTTTCCCAATGTGTGTGGGTCAGGGGAGACAGAACACTCTCCCCTTACATGTTAGCCAAGAGCTCCTGGGTCCAGGAATCAAGGCTCAGAGTTTGTGCTTCTCTTTGCAGTCTGTGTCCCCTGTTGGCACCAGCAGGCTGAGAATGGACAGAGGAATATCTGGGCCCCTCACTCCATGGCAGAGCACCCAGCCTGAGCTCCAGCTCAAAATATCACGACAGCCCTTCACACTGACAAGGTGTCCAAGAAAACCCACAGGGTGGCCTGCTGAATAGGAGGCGATACACAGTTCCATGGGGCAGAGGGGCATGGGTGGTGAGGATCCTAGTGGAGCTCCGTGGCCCTCAGGTGTGCACCAGGCCTGGGAGGGCCATAAATGATCACCGAGGCAATGTGGTTGTTCTGCATGACCTCAAAGATCATCCGCTGAAGACCAAAGCAGAATGTGGAGCCAAATGGGTTGGTGTTGTCTGGGGAGGAGGACCTGTGCAGGGCAACAGCCTTCTCCACAGGATGGCCCAGAAGCTCTTGGATGTTGCCCCCCTTGCTGTAGGTCATGCATGTTTCTGTCTGACCATCTGCATTTTCTCTCTTTACAGTTAGTGGGCTCTTGAACTCACAGTGGTGATAAATGTTAAAATTATAATGTACAGGGTAATTGGTGTGTAGGACAAAGTTCTTCACTTTGAGTGTATTCGCGTCAAAGAGGATGTCCACTCCAAGAGTGAAGTAGTTAAAAAAGTAGTCATTGCACTTGGATGGAACTTGCTTATCAGGAGAAGGAGAATGAATCTTCATTTTGTCTTCTGACTTGTAGAAGACCTTGTGTGGAGAGCTAAGCATGCTAAGAACATCTTGGCAGGAACTGCCAAAAAACACTAAGAATTCAAATACCCACATCTTGGCATCTGCTAATACGCTGGGTCCGCAACCTGTGGCAAGTAAGCAAAGTCATAAACCTGAGGGTCCAGTTCCATCTCAAAGAACATCTATACTCTCAGACACACATTGCCCAGGAAACAGTTCAGAGGCATCATGGGAACCTTGGTATCCTGTAGGCTGTTTCCACTGTAGAAGTGCATTCGTTTCACAATTGCTTCATGGGTTGTCTGGAGAGAAGCTAGACCATGGGCAAAACTGGGTTCGTACTTGGGAGCCTTGGTCCATGAATCTAGCTGAAAAGAGAAAGACAGTCCTGTGAAGTTGAGGTGGAAGAGCTGCTCAGTGGAGTTGTACACTCCAGGATGGGTTGCATCGAAAGACTGGTCAGTCTGCTCAATGGTGGGAGCTATGGCTTGAAAATTGAAATGCACACGACAATATTTTAACTTTACTTTAATCAAGTCATACATTTCGATCACCTTAAGTCTCTGATAGTTTGATCCCATCCTGAGCCAGGTTAAAGATGAGGTGATGGCTTAGAGGAGACCAGTGCAAATTCCCATTGCTCGTTTCCCAGAGAACGCTGAGGCACCACCTCCACACCCAACATTGGTTTGGTTCGCTGATCCGGCGGCCTCCCTGTCGCAGAGCAGACAGACCAGAGCTCACCTGACTGCCAGCAGCCTCGGGAGGCCCTGTGCATTAACTTCTAATGGACAGAAAAGTCCTCAGAGATTTCTGAAAGATTGTCTCCCAGGCTATAATCCTCAGGTTGGCTCAAATAAAATTCTCTATTTCTTTCTTAGATTGACTATTAATCAAATTTTTCGTGGACAATATAATGTCCAGAATAGACAAATCTATAGAGACAGAAGATTAGTGGGCTGTGGCGGGGGGTGGAATGGGGAATAGGAAGTGACTTCTAATTGGTAAGGGTTTCATTTTTTTCGGCAGTGAAAATGTTCTAACATTGATTATAGAGATGGTTGCACATCTCTCTGATTACACTAAAAAAAACACTGAACTGTACATTCTATCTTTATACATTTTTTTCCTTTTTTTTTTTTTTTTCTTTTTGGCTGCCAGCTTGGGGGATTTCAATTCCGTGACCAGGTGTTGAACCCAGGCTGTGGTAATGAAAGCCCAGAATTCTAACCATTAGGCAACCAGGGAACTCCCAAACTGTACATTTTAAATGGAAGAAATGTATGTTATGTGAATTACGTCTCAAAAAGTTGTTTAAAAATATTATCCACTATTAACATTTGTCTTATTCATCCCCAAAAGACTAATATTTGATATCTTTGAATAAAATCCCAAGAATGTGCACCAGATTCTAAAGACAATTCTAAAAATGGTTATCCAAAAGTATCGAAGTCTAAAGGAACTAATCCAAAGAAAACACCACATTTTGGGGCATGTACATTTCTCAATGTTTAAAAACTTTTACATAACTTATAAAATGCAATACAAAATACATAATGAGTATACTGAAGTACATTTCAGAGCCCTAATTTTTCTGCTTCCCTGGAAGAGGGCTGAAATTTGTATATATTCTGAGTCAGTTGGTTTTAGAATTCTTGGGACCTATTTGCATTAAATAACTATTTCTTAAATATTTTCCAGTATACATTAAATATACCAAGGAAATTCAAATATAAAGAAAAATTCCGCTAAGATCTAGAAATACATTCCAGGCTCTCAAAAATTTGGTTAATACCAAGAAGACAAATTCTTTTTTTTTTAACATCTTTATTGGAGTATAATTGCTTTACAATGGTGTGTTAGTTTCTGCTTTATAATAAAGTGAATCAGCTATACATATATCCCCATATCTCTTCCCTCTTGCTTCTCCCTCCCTCCCACCTTCCCTATCCCACCCCTCTAGGTGGTCACAAAGCACCGAGCTGATCTCCCTGTGCTATTCGGCTGCTTCCCACTACCTATCGGTTTTACATTTGGTAGTGTATATATGAAGAAGACAAAGTCTTAATGAAACTTTTTGGTTTTTGGCCGCGCTGTGTGGCTTGCGGGTTTTATTTCCCTGATCAGGGATGGAACCCAAGCCCCCTGCAGTGGAAGCGCCGAGTCCCGCCACTGCACCTCCAGGGAAGTCCCTTGAAACTCTTTTAAGTTAAAAAAAAATTTTTTTTAATGAGATTTTTTCCGTACAGAAAAAGCAGGAACATCCATTCAACTGTATCGGAATGAGAGAAAAGAAATCATTTCTTATATGAAGAGTAACAGATTATATGGACTCTCAATAAACTTTTATTTTTAAATAAATAAACAAGTCTTCCGGGAATAAACGTTTGCTTGTACGTAATCCTAAGGCATTTCAGCAATGCCGTGTACCGTAAGCGCCGCTGGTGTAGTGGTATCATGCAAGATTCCCATTCTTGCGACCCGGGTTCGATTCCCGGGCGGCGCATCCAGCTTTTATCCCTTGCCTTAAATAACTTTTATAATCTTTCTTCTTCTGGAAACACAATTTTTCATTTCCATGAAGATCTATATTTCACTGTAAATTACTGTTGACACATTCGAATCTGGAGTGGAATTCAAAAAAGTTTACTCAAGTCATGAACTAGTTAACCTTTACGCCTGCGCAGTCTGAGACATCCCCGAGCGTCGCTGGAAGAGCGGCTGCGCAACGAGTGAATATAAGGACTGAGGTGCAGCCTGGCGGCCAGGAGGTTGAAAGTGCAAGATTCTCCTGCGCCTGCGCGGCCCGGGTCACTTCGCTGGCTGCTCCAGGGCTCCCGGCTCGCCGCCATCTTGTGTTGGGGCTTCATTGTTCGCTCTGGGCCGGGTGGTTTAGTGTAATTGCCGCCGAAGCAGGGGGCGGAGTAACCTCCGGTCGGCCGAGAAACCTAGCTATTTCACAGACATAGCAGCTCAAAAGATTTGTGAGGTAGTAAAGGGTAGAGAGCTGGACCCGGAGGCGCCGCCGCGACAGCAGCAGCCATGGAGGACGAAATGCCTAAGACTCTGTGAGTCTCGGGCAGCGATGAGGGGGGCGGGATGGTGTTGGTCCCGGAGCAAAGCTTCGGCTCTGCGCCGCTCCCCAGCCTATTGTTCCCCGCGGACGCCGCGATATCATGGTTCCTCTCCCTAGCGCTCACCGGGATGCCTAGGGACCGAGACCCGGGCTGTGAGGAGACGAGATGGACGGAGACGGGGCTCAGCCCTCTAAATTAGTCCCTGCACCGTAACTACCCAACAGCGTGGCGTTTGGCTTCGTCCCGGGCCCTCTGTGGTCTTAGGCGTGGAGAAAAGATTTTCATTCAAACCTGTTTTTAGAACTCGGCTAGCCTTTTTGTTCTACGCTCTTCTTCTCTCCCCCCTCCCCCCTCCCCCGCTTCTCGATTAACCTCTTTTGATTTTTACAGCCGTCTCCCTTTCATTTTACTTTGATTTTCTCTAGAAACTCTTCCTTTCATTGACTTCCGTTGATAAGAATTTTTGTCTTGAAAATGCTTACACTGATTTTCAGGGACTTAAACTTTATTCTCGCAGTTGCCAACTGGAAAAAAACCAAATGTTTTTTCTTGAACTTCTCTGTGGCTTTCCTTCTGTGGCACCCCCTCCCCCGATCAAAAAGCCCCAAGTCGGACCCCTTAAGGATCTTGAAACTGCTTTTTAAAAATGGAACTCTCCCCCGGAGGTATATATCAACGGAGGGGAAGTGGATATGATGCATTTTTATCGTCGCTTGCTACTTTTCTGATTGACATGTCGTTGAAGGAGCGGGGAGTTTTTAATGAAGCAACAGTTGATAAGTACCTTAACATATTTAGTCACCTCTGAGAATTTTTAGACTTAGTGTTAAGTGATCTTAGTTTGGGATCTTTTCTTTGTCGTGTTGCTCTCCCCGCCCCCTCTCCTTTGTTTTTTTCGAAATATTATCCGCTGAGGTGATCCTGCCTTTGTTGCTTTTCTCGAAAAGAAGAAAAAGCCCGATGAGTTTTTGACGTAGCTTTTTTGTTTTTATTCTTAGAATACTGGCAGTTTGAGAACTCAAGGCAATAAAAATACACTCAGCTTTCATTTTGCAACTCTCTGGATATCGCAGTTGTTATGAAGTACAACGTAATCAATTATTTTTTTCTCCAACAAAATAGTTTCCGTTTTGTAATCTATATGAGAGATATAGTTACACTTGTTTTCTTAATGAATAGGTAAACTTTTTTGATAGTTTATCTCATAATCTGTTACATTATGTGTCTTTTTAATAGGATGCAGCAATTAACGCATGACTTTGGTCTTTTGCAAGATTGTATCTGTAGATGAATACTCCCTAAAAAATCATTAGCCCCATAGAGTTTATGGAAACCTTTTTTCCCTCTTGCCTCTTCGCTAGACGTATGATAGCCAGCAGCATATTGGATTAAGAACTGCTCATCTTTTATAATGTCTTTAAGATTCTTATTTTGAAATTTTTAATTTCAGAAACTGCCAAAAATAATCTGAGAACTTAACCTTTTTAGTACGTTGATTTGGGAATATCAAATAATGAAGACAACTTAAGCTTTCCTAGGCCAGTCTACAAAAGCAAGCAGTACTAGCTTGGGGACAGGGGACCAACCATTGCAGGAGAATTAATGAAGTGTTTTTTTTTAATTTATTATTTATTTATTATTTATTTATTGAATACTTATCGTTTGCCATGTGTTCTCTGTTAAGTGCTTTATGAGCTTGTGTAATCCTCATCAGAATTCTGCAGTAAATGGGTCCATTTTACAGCTGAGGAAAAGCTAAGCTTAGAATTAAAGTAACTCATCCCAAGTCATATACCCTTTTGTTCATCATCCTGCAACTCTACTGTCCTCAACTCTTGACACTTACATTTATGACTAATTTTGCCTTGTATGCTTTACTAGAACACCCCATCCAAGAATCTTTTCCCCAAAGTAGTCCATGCTTTAACATTTCCTATTATCCCCTCCCTCGCTTCTGCCTTTCTCAACCAAAACTCCCATTCTTCCAGTCAGACCAATCTTGATTAAATATGAGTAGGTGCTCATCCCTCATTTTTCCCAGCAGTGTTTTTATTTTTAATATAAAATGTTTGTTTGAATAACCTTGGGAGTCAGAGGCTTTTAATATGTTCTTAGCAATGTCTGGTCCATGGTAAGTGATCAATAAATTTGTTTTAAAAACTGGTACAGTTTCAAGCAGTGAATCAAGATTTTACTCATTCTTGAGGGTAAGATACCGTCTGATTTCAGTATTGCCTGTGTACCTGAATGGCTCAGAGGAAGTGCCTTCCTTTGCCACAAATGAGTGTTCAGCAGTGCCTTGTTAGAGACTGCCAGTATTCAATTTCTTGTCATCAGTACTCTGGAAATATACAGTTGACCCTTGGACAATGCAAGGATTAGGAGCTCCAGCCCTCAAGCCGTCAAAAATCCATGTATAACTTTTACAGTCAGACCTCTGCTTCTGTGGATTCAACCAACCGTGAATCATGTAGTACATATTTAGTGAAAAAATTCCATGTGTATAAGTGGATCCACGCAGTTCAAACCCATGTTGTTCAAGGGTCAACCGTATTGTGAGAAGTGGTTTGATTCTGGAAATGTTTTGAAAACAGAGCTATGGGAATTGCCAGTGGTTTAGATGTTGAATGTGAGAGTGAAGTCAGCAATAACTTTAATTTGCAAACGCAATTATCAGCCATCTCGAATGTTAGTTTGTTGTAAAATATAATTTAAAACGAGAACTGTCCTGAGAGCATGGATATCTCTAACATGGACATCTAACACTAACATGGGTAGTGTTAGATACTTTTGTTCAGACTGGTTTATGTACAGTTGGCCCTCTGTATCCACTGAAGTGGAACCCTCAGATATGGTGGGCCAGTTGTAAGAAACCTGAGCATCCATGGGTTTTGGTAACCATGGGAGGGGGCAGGTCCAGGAACCAATCCCCTGGGAGTACCAAGAGATGGCTGGCTGCATGTGGTCTGATCTCCAAGTGAAGTAGGTGCTAGCTGATAAAATAAGAGGGTTTCAGCTATCACGCAACAGAGTGTCCTTTGTGAAGAGCAGACAGTTGTTAAATAATAGTAAGGTTATGATGCTGGTATATAGTATTTGTATTATGTACAGCAAGCATTTACTGTCATACATAATTTCTTTTTTTAAATTGAATATAGTTGATGTACAATATTATATAAGTTACAGGTGTACAGTATAGTGATTCACAATTCTTAAAGGTTATACTCCATTTATAGTTATTTTATAAAATATTGACTGTATTCCCTGTGATGTATAATATACTCTTGTCATAATTTCATAATTAGTAGGAGACATACACCTTTTCCCCCTGAACTAGAGTGACTCAGGCAAAATGGGTTAATTCCCTAGCAAATTGCAAATGTTCAAAAGTAATTCTGAGAGAGTACAGTTATCTCTTTGACAAATATTTATAGAGCGCTTAAATATTCCAGGCAGGGTTCTAGATAGTAGAGATATAGTATGAATGAAACTAAAAATCTCTACTCAACGAAATTTATCATTAGATTAAAACGTATTCATGTTTTTCACTCAGATTTTCAGAGGCCTCATATCAAAGTCTGCATTTTTATACATTGATTGTGGCTCATAACAAACCCAATACAGCATTCTGCCTTGTAAATTTTTCTTTGTAGCTTACATTTTCTAGAGCTGTACTAATCAAAATGAATATTTAAAATGTTTTGGATTCCGATGTTATAACTGTTTGAACTTAGTATCAGCTTTAAAAATATATATTAAATTGACATGAAATCCTATCCCAGAACTGTCAAGTTTTCACTAGCATTGATGACTTTTTCCATTGAATTTTCTCAGGAAGCTTTTTTTTTTTTTTTTTTTTTTTTCGATTTATTTATTTTTTATTTTTACTGTACATGGGATCTTTGTTGTAGCATGTAGATTTCTTAGTTGTGGATGCACGTGGGATCTAGTTCCTTGACCAGGGATGGAACCCGGGGCGCCTGCACTGGGAACATGGAGTCTTACCCACTGGACCACCGAGGAAGTCCCTCAGGAAGCTTTTTATTTTGAAAAATTTAAAACCTATGGAAAAGTAGCAAAAATAGTACGTTGTAGACTTAGATAACTTTCATGTGGCTTTACCAATTGCTAATAGTTAGCCAAATTTGCTGAACCATTTGAGAAGACATCATGACACTTAGGAGCTAAATACATCTAAGAATAGGGGCGTTCTCTTGTGTAATGGCAATATAATTTTCATATTAAGGAGACTACATTGAGTCAGCATTGTTAACTAATACACAGTTTATACTCATATTTTATCCAGTTGCCCAAGGAGGATGTTTACTTTCCAGTTCTGCACAAGATTGGTACATGATCTCAGAGGTGATATAATAAATATCAACATGGGATACTTCAGTCTATGCTGTTAACAAAAAGTTCATGGAACACACAGAAGGGATATTTTAATGCTCTTGAATAAAAAGCATCTTGAAAAATTAAAACTACATAAATGTAAGAAATTTACATTATTGTTTAATAGTCCAGTTGACATTGTGACAGAGAATCTTGGCTTACAACTGCTCCAGTATCAATTTTTGTATCACTCAGAATTTTCTTAAACGCAAGCTGCAAAACATTCAGGCATAAAAGAAATTTGTTTAAAAAGATATTGGACACTCCCAGAATTTGCAGGAAGGTTATGGAACCTGGCTTAGAAAATGTTCAGGAAAGAGAGACAGCTAACTGTCCGGCCTACAGTCCTAATCAAGCCACAGACCATCCCAGAAAGGACACTACTGCCACACCTACTGAGGACCTGATACTACAGCTCCCACTTTCACTAGGCATGGGGCTGTTTGCCACCAAAGTGGATTCTCTTCAGTCTCTGCTTCTTTCACGCCTGTCTTTGTCTTCTGTGTTCAGGACTGGTATGTGTAACTGAGCTAGCCCAGATCACATGCAAGGGAGACTATATAACCATATTTAGCCTTTTCATCTTCTGAAGAGGAGTCAGGCTTTGCCACAGGGTGAGGATTTCTCTAAAAGCAGGAAGATACTTGGCAGCCTAAAAGAAAAAAAATCTGTTACACAGGTAACTTAAATCCATGCTGTTAAGAGGAAATCCTTTCACTTCAGAAACAGAATAGTATGTGACAAAGTATGGGACAACTAAAGAAACATTTTTATATAAAAATGGGAATGAACTACAAGTATATATGTTACTTGTAGTTTATTGTAATGGTGTGGAAGGTTGAGAGCAAGTTGTTGTGTAACTTCCTCTGAAGAGACTTTCTCTAAACAGCTGTGTGTAGAGTTAATTGATAAAGCCTCCTGGAACATATAGTATACAGCAGACCACATTAAATAAACAAATATAAAGGCAATACAGACCTTAGTGCTTTTTAAAGTATGTTTTATTATTATTATTAGCTATCTTCAAACTACGTAAATCACTTAGAAAATATTTCTGAGAAAAGCTTAAAGTCTTGCAAAGAGTAAATGATAGACTCCGGGTTCCCTAAATACTGTTCAGCTTGTCACTAGATTATCTACCTTTAGCAAAGCAGATGTTAGAATTAAATTTTCAGAAGAGCCATTTTTTTCATTTAGACATATGCAATCCTTAGGATTTCTTATAGGCACAAGAGTCAGGTAAGAATAGATACAGAAGAGTTGCAGAGATAGTACAGAGTTCTCATTTGACCTTCACCCAGCTTCTCTTAATGTTAACATCTTACTTATATAACCATGATATAGTTATCACAACTAAGAAATTAACATGGGTACAGTACTGTTAACTACAAGTTTTATTACCATTTCCCCACGCCACTAATGTCCTTTTTCTATTCCAGGATCTAATCCAAGATACCACATTGTGTTCAGTTGTCATGTCTCTATCCTGTAATATGTAAGGAGATATCTTTCATTACTGTGGCACTTTTGAAGGGTACTGTTTCTCCACTGTACAGTGACTACTGTTTTTCTTGACATACTCTGTCAGTTAGAATTGAGTCACTAAGAGTAGCCGACCCTCAAGGAGAGGGAAATTAAGCTTCACTTCAGAGAGGGAGGTGTATCAAAGAATTCTTGTCAGTAGCGATTATTACTAAGGTATTTTAATGGTGATCTCTCTCATTTTTCTACATTTATTAGTTAGAATTCTGTAAGAAACAGCTATTGCCCCCCCAACCCTAATCTAGAATTCAGTCAAGGATTATTCATTGTATTAGGTTGTCAGTGTCTTTTAAGTCCCTCTTAATCAAACACAGTCTTCCCCTCTTTTTACTTTTTTTTAGGCCAATAATCTTTTGAAGATAATCAAATAAGTCGCCTTATATAATATCCCACTTCTGGATTTGTGTAATTGTTTTATATGCCCAATATCCTGTAAACTTAGATCTAAATTTAAGCTTAGCTAGATTCAATTAGATCTTTCTGATTTGAATACTTCATAGATGATATTATATAATTCATATTGTACATACAATGTCTCATTGTTTATCCATAAAATGATTTAAAGTTTGAACACTGGGTCAAAGTGGCCAAAAGCTCTCACTTTTAAGGTGGGTTTTCCCTTTGCAGTTGTTAAGTGATCTAGTGATAACTTAGGCACCCTGCAAATATCCATTTTCTTACCAACCTTTCACCTAATAGTTTTATATCCATTAATGGTTCGTGCCTGAGTCAATTTTTCAGTCGGGCTTACACATTGCTAATTTAATGCTCTCTGTCTACATTTATTGACTAGCATTTTTCTATAAGGAATTGTTCATTGTTCCTTAAGATTCAGCACTTCTCCCTTTGCCATTTTAACCTATACCTGTGCCTTCACAGTAAGCATTCAGTATTCTGTTGAATGGGTAAATTGAGGGAAGGAATTGAATCCACACTTTCTGGCATGTATAGATGTTTATTTTTCTGGGGAGAGAGTCCATACCTTTCATCACATTCCCTGAAGGATTCTTAGCAGAAGAATGAGAAACTACAGTTGTTGGGAGACAATGTTCTCTGATTTCAGAAGTAATAAACCTCTAACTCTAACATGTCTGGAGGTAATCTCATTTTAAAATCCCATTTTGAAAATTTATTTATAAACCCTTTAAATAAGGATCATCCCCCTTCCCCCAGAAAAAGTAAGAATCATCCCAGTCATGTGGTCTTATAATACATTATTTACACTAATTAAGTTTGTTAGTCACCACTTCATATTATCTGTTAAAAGTCTCTCCTAGACTCTTTCTACTCCCTTTCTATTATCACTGATCAGTGGAAGGTTTCTCATTGAAAGGTTTCCGATTCTTTTGTGAGCATGTACAACACCTGATAAGTGATTTATCCATGATTTTTCAAAAATATGTTTACTGTGTAAGCCAAAGTATACCTAAGTTGGACAGTTTTAGGGAAATCATGTGAATTAAAAATGGAAGAAAATTTAATGTTCTCAGTAATACTGTAGAAGTAGAAATAATTGCAAAGCTTTCCAGGATTGATTGTATAAAATGTTCTACGTATTTAATGATTCATTTGAGAGATTTTGGGCATATCTTCCTAAGGTAAGCCTAGAAACTTAGAAACAAGCAACAGGTTT
Source organism: Mesoplodon bidens (assembly GCF_964165515.1). Lineage (NCBI taxonomy): Eukaryota > Metazoa > Chordata > Mammalia > Artiodactyla > Ziphiidae > Mesoplodon > Mesoplodon bidens. The sequence continues at coordinate 29,809,846 of NC_138170.1, forward strand.
TATTTGTACAACCTTGAATAAAAACACACACACACTAGCTTCCCCCCTACTAACAGTGTCTCATTAATATATTTGCAAGTAACATATCTTCCATATGTTTTGAAAGAGATTTTGAAGTTTTCACAAACTTTTAAAAAGTTCCCAAATAGTAGATCCCAAAGGTCTACCTATTCCCCATATTCAGTCTCCAGTAATCAACTTTAGGAACTGATGCAAAAGAAGCAAATTTAAAATGATGAATTGTTTTTCTTTGTGTTTCAGATATGTCGGCAACCTTTCCCGAGATGTGACAGAAGCTTTAATTCTCCAGCTCTTTAGCCAGATTGGACCTTGTAAAAACTGCAAAATGATTATGGATGTAAGGGTATCTTATTTAGTTAGCTTCCTTTTTTTTCTTTTCTTTGAGGTTGCCCACGATACGTTATTTAAATCCGTTACTTCCAGGAACTCTTAAATTGGTTTATACAGTCTAAATTCATAGGGGTTTTAGTAAATTTGTAATGAATCAATCCGTTTTGGCCACGAAGTTTGTTTTAGTAAGTAAAGAAAGAAGAGAATGGTACTAATCATGTCTAAAGCAGATGACAGCTATATGTGGGCTCTTGTTCTAAAGTGTATTGAGGCATCAGAAGTGTTTGTTTTATATGTGGTATCAGTTGATTGGCTAAACTAGAAATTCAGTTATGACAATTAAAATGGGAAATTGGGTAAAAAAAATAATAGACTTTGATACTGTGAAAGTGTTTTTAACTTAATTTTAAAGGTCATGATTCATGTTTTTCTTGTATTGTGGCAATGCCCATCCATCAGACCTTAATGTATAGAAAAAACATAGAATTCACTCATCTAATTGGTATTAATCCTGAGTCATAATGTGTGTTAAAAGGCACCTTGGGGCTTCCCTGGTGGTGCAGTGGTTGGGAATCCGCCTGCCAACTCAGGGGACACGGGTTCGAGCCTTGGTCCGGGAAGATCCCACATGCCGTGGAGCAACTAAGCCCATGCGCCACAACTGCTGAGCCTGCGCTCTAGAGCCTGCGTGCCACAACTACTGAAGCCCGCACGCCTAGAGCCTGTGCTCCGCAACAGGAGAAGCCACTGCAATGAGAAGCCTGTGCACAGCAACAAAGAGTAGTCCCCGCTCGCCACAACTAGAGAAAGCCCGTGCACAGCAAAGACCAAAGGCAGCCCAAACTAAATAAATTTATAAAAGGCACCTTAAAATTCTTTTGATGAGAAAAACAGTGCTAAAGAGAAATCCTTTTATCCCTGGTCTCGCCTACCTTTAAACTTTTGGTTTTCTTTTCTCCAGGAAAGAAAATCATATATGTGTCTGTATCTACTACTTTCTCTTCTATTGTATTTCAATTTAACTTTTTTTTACTTGGTATTTTAAAAAATAATTATTTAGCCAGTTGGCTCTGGTTTGTTGTCTCGGATTTTAAAATGTCAAACCTTTCTCCTGGGATTTCCCCAGTGGTCCAGTGGTTAAGACTCTGCCTTCCAATGCCGGTTCGATCCCTGGTCAGGGAATTAAGATCTCATCTGGTGCGGGGTGCAGCCAAAAACTAAAAAAAAAAAAAAACTTTCTCCTAATGTGGTAGGGTCACCTACAAATAATATAGATGGATTCAACAGATGTTTTTTGTCCTTTACACTCTTCTAAAGTGTTTTCTTATCACATTTAATATCTGTATGCCTTTGGATAAAGAAGAAAAGATTTCTGTACCCTTAGAGAAAGATAAGAGGGAGAGATAGGGGACTATGATGGAGAATTTAAAACCAATCTTTCATCTGGGGCTCCTTCCTTATCTTAGTGATAGCGTTTATGGAATGCCTACTGCCTGTTATTTTAATGCTGATGCCTTATCACAAATGCTCAATAGAAACATTACAAAGCAGATGTTATTCCTTTTTTATTATTTTTTAAAATTTTATTTATTTACTTTTGGCTTCTTTGGTTCTTTGTTGCTATGCGCGGCTTTCTCTAGTTGAGGCAAGTGAGGGCTACTCTTCGTTGCGGTGTGCGGGCTTCTCATTGTGGTGGCTTCTCTTGTTGCAGAGCATGGGCTCTAGGCTCACGGGCTTCAGTAGTTGTGGCTCATGGGCTCTAGAGCGCAGGCTCAGTAGTTGTGGCGTACGGGCTTAGTTGCTCCGCGGCATGTGGGATCTTCCCGGACCGGGGCTCGAAGTGTCCCCTGCGTTGGCAGGCAGATTCTTAACCACTGCGCCACCAGGGAAGCCCTTCCTATTTAATATATACAGAAATGGGGCAAAGCAAGGATGTAAACCCAGATTGATCTCTTCTTTCCATAGGTCTGTAGGCTGCTGTTCTCTCTTTGTCTTTCTAGATATTTGCCTGTTAAAGATCACTAGGCAAAATGTTAATGACTGCTGGACCTACAGAAAAGGCTAGCTAGGTTACCTCTGCCACTTTGTATAAATTTTGGATTTTGGTCACTCAAAGGCTTAGATTAACTATTCCTTCTCCTCCTCCTTATCATTATTTTATTATTATTAAAGTCTAAATTCCCATCTATCCACACTGATGCACTGATGTTCATATTTAGGAATTTTATACCCCCTAGAGTATAAAGGCTGATAATGTATATGCTTAGAATTTTTTTTTAATCTAAAAAGTAGTTTTTTTTTTTTCTGGGTACAAATTAAGTAAAATGAACATTCTTATTTATTTGTCTTACTCTTAGGTGTAAGCCACTTTTCTAACCACATTCTGATGCCTGTCAACATTGATCTTGGTAATAGAATTCGCATTAAATATAGTATTAGTTTGATTATACAATTTTAAAAACATTTTTATATTCTCTAATGTTTTTAAAATAAAATAATGGATAGTTTCAATGTCATCAATTTTGTGGTTGCCTCCTTGCTCTAAAATTCTTTAAAATCATTGCCAGTGACTTTTTTTAACTGTTAATTGTGCTTGAAACAAAATGGCATATTTCTTTCTTCTGTTATCATTCTAGTCTTTTGAATTAGTTTCTTATTTTAACAGTTCTGCTTAGGAGATTATGGAAAGAATTAAAAAGTCATTTGGTATTTTGTACTGATAAGTGTAAAATATTGGGTGTTTTTTCTGCTTCTTTAATTTATAAGAAAACATCCAGGCTTCACCTGTCATCAGACCTCAACTACTTGGAACACCAGTAGAAAAGAGGAGAGAGGTTTCTTTTTTCTTTTTTGGCCGCACCGCGGCTTGTAGGATCTTAGTTCCCTGACCAGGGATTGAACCTGTGCCCCCTGCAGTGGAAGCGCTGAGTCCTAACCATTGGACTGCCAGGGAATTCCCGAGAATTTTTATTTTTAAAAGATTTCTAAGCAGGCAAAAATTTTGATGTCAGAGAGTCCACATTCTAAAACCTATTCTAAAACTTTACTTACCAGAGAACCTCTTCAGTTTTCAGAGCCTGTTTACTTACATTTTAGTAACAGGTTTAAGAAGGTTAATTAAAACACTTAGTCATTAATAAAAGATTAAATTATATATAGTAGTATAGCATAAGCTGTTGAAGAAGATAGCTTTCTATAAAAATAGTTCATTTTTTAGTGTTTACTGCCTTATCGAAACATTTACTTGCAGAAAAGACCCTTCGTTCTCCATGGCCTGATACTGAGATGTATAAAACTTTGTATAGTTTTAAGGTATTGAGAGTATAAAACTTAAAATTGGCTTTTGTGTTTCTTCTTCAACAGACAGCTGGAAATGATCCATATTGTTTTGTGGAGTTTTATGAGCATCGTCATGCAGCTGCAGCACTAGCTGCTATGAATGGGCGGAAGATAATGGGTAAGGTAAGCTGTCATAATTAAAGAAGGTGACTTGCACTGGAAAATTCTAAGTTGTATACGGTTTTGTTTCTTTTTAGAAGCATTGTATTCGCTTTACAGAAAATGATCACATTTAATATTAAGAAGCTGGGATAAAGCATTTAGAGGGTATGTTTATGTTAGTATTCTTCATGGTGCCTTGTACGTGGTAAATACTAAGATATTTGTTGAATTATTCAAGCTTTGATGAAAGATCTAGGAACATTGGATACTAATGGGGAAGAATAAAAGAAAAAAATTTATTGGTACTTTAGAAAGGTTAGTTGAATGTTAACAAAGAAGTATGTGTGGTTAGGATTTGCTAACATTATTTGTATAAGTGTACATTAAAAAATAAGTATTGAAATTTTGACCAGAAAGTTTGAATACTTCATCTCAAACATACACCTATGTGTTCATAGATGCAAATATTGTAATATCTGATTATTACCTTTATTTTTATGGAGTATAAATGTAGAAACATTTTTTTAGGAAGTCAAAGTGAATTGGGCAACAACCCCCAGCAGTCAAAAGAAAGATACAAGCAGTAAGTATATTTTATACTCTTTGAACTTTTGTGTTTATTGTACATAGTAGTTTTATTGTAAAGCATATAAACATCATACATTTGCAGTAATGTTTTGATCGTTATCCTAAGATATGATTGACTGTGTTTGTGTTAATAAATTTAAGAACAAATCTAATCTTTGTCATCAGGTAGTACCGTTGTCAGCACACAGCGTTCACAAGGTAATTGTATCTTCTTAAACATAAAATGAAATCTCTTGAAAGGGTATTCACTAACCACCTGAAGTTTTTTTGTTTGATATTGGGGGGAGCGGGGAGGGAGGGGTCGTATTTCTATTTGTCTCTCTGGCAATATATTTCCCCCTTTTTCCCACTGTTGACCAAGTGTGGTTTGTCCACTCCTTTGGTGGTATTTTAAGTTCTCTGATCCCCATTGATAGCAGCTGATGCCTTAGAAATACTTTCACCACTGAAGGGCAAGATACCCTGTTTCCTTGAGGTCATGATCTGTGCTTCATACCAGATCTTCTGATTGCTTGAGTTGCTCCTGAAACTGTGTTTCCCAAATGGCAACCCAATGTGTTGCTTAAGGCCTGCCAAATAGGGGTAACTTTTCTTGCCAAATATACTTTGTCAGAATTGATATATATGTCCATTTAAAGTGTTGATCCAACTATTTTGTATTTTTAAAGTGTCTCCTTTTTTTTTTGAGCATTGTCTTTTTAAGAAAACTTCACGTATGGGAACGTTTTTTTCTCTCCAGTGCTTTTTTAATGGCTCTGATATAAAGTGAAGGGATTACTGTTTTCATTCTGTTGCCTTCAGTCTTAGTTCACTTGCACATGGATTCACATAAACTGAATGGTGTAATGTCTGGGCAACCAGAACTGTTGGCTTTTGAGAAAACTGTCAAATACTTTAACATCAAACTGTTGCAATGCAAGGTATTTCTTTGATTGTTCTTCACAAAATATGGTTAAACCAAGTATATCACATAGGTAAACTGAATAAATGTAAATAAGTACTATTAGAATGGTAATGAAGTCATAAATATATATATATATATATATATATATTGCAAAACTTACTATTATTAGTTTATTTTTTAGGCCAGTATAATAATTGGCTATAAGTAGAAATATAACTGTCAGTTTCCCATTAGATATATCATAGTCCTTAGGAGAATCTTTCCTGTATTGCCACCTTGATGCATTATGTTTAAAACTGATAGGATTTGTCTAGGTATAGGATAGTGTTATACTTTACTATAATCCATAAATTATTTTAAGAATACTTTACTGAATAGATTTTAGCATTTTTTTAAATTCTAAAATTTTATTTTTCTTTTCACTTCCCCTTCCTTCCCCTTATAAGATCATTTCCATGTCTTTGTTGGTGATCTCAGTCCAGAAATTACAACTGAAGATATAAAAGCTGCTTTTGCACCATTTGGAAGAATATCGTAAGTAACAGAAGATAAATTTAAAATGCTTTATATTAGAAACAATCTTACGTAGAAGTAGTTTGAAAATCTATTATGAATTTTGGACATTAATTTCAACACTTGAATGTGATATATTAATATTCATTTGAATAAGTGTATTGTTTAGAGACTATTCAAGCAGTTAACAGCCAAAGATTATTTTCCCATTGATAAATAAATCTTTGGTCTTCAGTTATCTTAGAATTCTTTTTCAATTAGCTTTAGCTTTTAAGAGACAAATGTGCTGTTGTGCATATTGTTTCTTATATGAGTGTCTTGCTAGCTTGGTCATAATCTTTAGTGAACTTGTGCTATGACTAAGGAATTTAGACCCTTTGGCACTTCTATGATACCATGCATTTTCTGTTAATATATTTTAACAAAAAGAAACCTTAACAATTCAAGCCAAAACGCAGTTATTAAATGTTAATTCCCAGGTATCTATCCTTTTGTTGTTGTTGTTGCTATTAACAATAATAATAATGCCTTTTAGTGTTTTGTGAAGCACTGTCTTGCTTGCATTTGTTATTAATTGTATAGTTTAGGCCTTTTATAAAAAGCTCACTCAAGGAGTATTCATCATAAAAGAACTTTATATTTTGAAAAGCATGCCTGTAATAGAGTAAGAATAATAAGTTGATGATTGCACTTTCTTAGAAGTAATCGTTGAATTTAGAAAACAAAATTTTTAGAGTTTCTCGTTGCTTTATTATTGTTATTCCAGCTAGAAGAGTAGGAAAAAGGAAGTGTTAGCTTTGGTTTGGTTTGATGAACAGACGAACAGCAGAGATGAGAAGGAGACTGGACAGTAAAAGCTGGTGGTATTGGTGTTGAATTTTGGAAGTTTTCGTTTGAAGAGTTTTAGTTCATTGGTAGGAGGATGAAAATGCATAGTGACCAAGGAATGACCATAAGTAAGGGGCCAACTTTAAAGGCAGTCACATGATTAGGGTTTACAAGTAGACTCTTCTGTTAGGTGACATTTTTCTTTGTCTCTTAGAACTGACTTTAGGAAAATTAAGTTCTAATTTCTTGATTGTTCCTTTTAATCTGCTTTAGGGCTTTGATTATGGTTAGCTGGCTTTCTAGCTGGCTTTCAAATATCTAGAGATTGGAAAGGTCTTAACCTTTTTGGCCTCTCAGTTTCTGTAAATCTCTGTATGCAAAATTTTATGCTTGTTTTCATTTTGGTGTGGAGTATCTTTGTAAGTTTTATCCTATTTTCAGATTAGTCACAGGACCATAAAAGATTAAAGAACTCTGATATAGATCTTTGCTGCTTCTTCCTTAGAGAATCCTTTCAGATATAAGTAAGAATTAAATATATTTTGGCTAACATTTCCTGAAACTTACCTTTAAAAAGAAAAGCCTTTTCTAACATTTTAACAGATTAAATGCTATTTTATTAAATGTTTCGACTTTGATTGCAGTAGCTTTTCTGAAAGCATGGGAATTTTAGTTTGGCATTAGATAAAGATTGTTTAACAATTGGTGAGTTTAAGCTAAATGACATTCAAATTTTAGTAATTTCATTACTTTTTAATCAAGGATCAATCATTTCTTTTTGTTAAATATGTTGGTATCATAATTATAGTCTGTAGATTTTCTTAGAGTCAACTGTGATTACTGATGTATATATCATTTTTTCTTGGTAAGGCCTTACGTCTTATAATTTTCAGTCGAGATAATGTCTAAGCTTTAGGCTACCCAAAGAGTTAGTGTTTCTAAATTTGAAGGAACCATTTTCAGTTGGTAACATCATTTCCTGATTTTTTTCAATTAAAGGAGATAAGTTGATAAATATATATATTGAAAGGTTCTCATGATAGTCAGGTATTCCCCGTAGAGATCCTACGACAGTGCTTGATTTATAAAAGGTGTGTAGTAAATGTTGGCCTATTAAAATATTTAGTATATAAAATACAGTACTTTCTTTCCCTAATTTATATAGCTTAAACTTTTCCTGTTCCTTGAGTTTAGGGTAGTCTAACAAATTTTGCTATAGAAATGAATCAGCTACAAATTAAATGCATGTGTACCATACAGATAATTTTAATAAGTATTTTTACATATTGAGAAGTGGCTTGCATTAGTTTTCCCCTTTCACCATCACCTCTTTGTCATTTTGACCCTAAACACTTAATAAATCACTCCTAAATTGATCAAAATATGCTTATGTATACTTTAATATAAAATTATATTGCATGGCTTTCTGACTTGGGTTTTTGTTGTAAAAGTGCCTGTTTTGTTCATGTGTCCTGAGAGAACAAGCATTGTGACATACCTGGCTAACTTAAAAGCAGATTGCCTGTGAAGCACAATTTGAGTCCAATTTTTTGAGGTATGGAGTTTTAGCTATCATGGCTGGGTTTTTTACTCAATCTCAAATAATAGGGCTCTGGTTATTTTGCAGAGTATCTCTGAAGAATGGACAGAATTGCCCTGGCTAACTACAAGCTACGGTTCACAGTGGATAAATGTTGGCGTGCTTTTTTACTTTCTGACTTTTTAAAATTTTGCTTTTATATCTTATAGTTTCCAATCAATCTTATATGATTGCTATTTTAGAATTTAGTATAAAATCTTCTCTTATATAGTATAAAACTAAAGTGTGTGTCTAGTATTTTTCTTCAATGATTTAACATTTCTGAAAAGTCAAGTTCTCAAAATTTACCCATAGTCCGGAAGGGGGGTATGAACTGATCTGAGAAAATGAAAAAATTTAATTAATTTAGGGAATATACAACTTTTTCATTCTTTTAGTTTCCAGTTTTCTATTTTAATTTTTTAATGATTAGGTAGTAAGTATATAGTATCAAATAGCAAATTATAAATTGCATGGTTAAAGAAAGCCATTCATTTAGTGTGCCTGTGAACCCTATAAGTTAAGTAAAATTCATGTGAATAGCTGCTTTTACCATGCTTAATATTTAAAAATTTAAAAACTTTTTGAAGTGGGAGGCAGCTTCTGTACAATGTATACATATATATTTAAGAAGTTATTGATTTGCATGTTTATATAATTAAGCCTCATTTGCTAATACATGATAAATTTTATAGAATAAAAGGTGAATTTGCATTAAAGGTTCATTTTAATGAAGATGAAACATGAAAATGAGTTGTGTATGAAATTCTCACTTGATATCCAGAGGAGCGTTTGCAAACCTAAACTTCCGATTGTTTCTGATTTCAGAGATGCCCGAGTGGTAAAAGACATGGCAACAGGAAAGTCTAAGGGATATGGCTTTGTCTCCTTTTTCAACAAATGGGTGAGCTAAATAAATAAAAAGTGGATGTGTGGTGCTATAAGAGTAAAGGATAAAAATATTCATTTTGTTTCAATTGTTAAACATTTTCCTCATCTGCCATTTGTTGATTTCACTGATAATTAATACCCTTACTAGAGGATATCTTTTTTCTCCTGTTTGGTCATTTAGTCAGCATTTATTTAGCACCTGATGCATGCAAACTCTGATAAAATGTTTTCAGAATATAGAAAGTAGAGTTGTTTAAATCATCAGCCAAAGTTAGATATTGACTATCTCATTTATATATTTAATTCATTATGTCCCTGTTTTACATTCCCATGGTAATTCAAAAGTAGCTAATAAAATGTTCCAATGGGTGGGAACTTTTCTTAAAATTGTATATTAATGTGAAAATGTCTCATCATTTCCTTCATTCAGTAAACATTACTGAACATGAATTTGCATGGACTTGAAATTTCTGGGTTTTGCAGAGAAAAGGAAGGATAGCGCATTTTGTCAAATGAGAGGTGAAAGGGTATAAAGAAGGAAAAGGCTCATATGTAGTGTGATGGCTGGCTAAAATCTTTGGTATGTTCTCCATACAATATAATACTGTGCTGTTGTTTACAAAAAAGAAAATGAATGAGGAAGCTCTGTAAGTACCGGTTATGGAAAGACTTCCATGGTATATTGTCAGGTGAAAAAGCTCTTTTGTGTAAGAAAAGGGTGTGTGTGTGTGTGTGTGTGTGTGAGAGAGAGAGAGAGAGAGAGAGAGAGAGAGAGAGGGAGAGAGAGAGAGATTTCTTTTCCCCCTTCAGGGATAACAAGAAACTTGTAGGGTTTCCTGTTTGGAGGGTAGGTAATGAGAGTTAGGCAGATGGGCAGCAGGGCAGGAGGCTTCTATCTATATTGTACTGTTTGAAGTTTGAACCTTATAAATATTTACAGATTCAAATAAATAATTTTTTTAGTGTGATAACTCAAGGTTCCAAACAATTAAATGCAGAGATAATCACATTTCTAAAAATATAGGGATGGATGGTTGGAGAATTTAATGCACTAATCTTGGAATATACACTTAAGGTTTCATTAACCTTAGATTTTATTGTATTGCCTCTATGTTACGACTGTTGTTTGCCAACGATTACTACAAAAATATTGTACTTTCTGTGTAAGAGTGCCTTAGAATGAGCCACTGAAATTTTTGATAATATAAAATGTATTTTAGAAAGGATTTTCTTACTTTAGTAAATGGAGTATTTGAAATAGATATCATTTCTTGATGACTTCAGGTCAAATTTATGAGCATCATTCTGAGTCTTTTAAAAATACACCGATAAAAAAAAAAATACACCCGTTCGCAGTTACGCCAAATAGTGTCAAATTGTCTTGTTTTTTTCTAGTTCCTCTGTCTGCTTACTTTGAAACTGTTTGGTTATTCCTCCCTATGAACTCTTACTATCCAGATACTTGGTATAGCAGCCAGCTTGCAACCATTTTGCCCCAAATTTACTTTTCAAATAAAAAAATCTGCCCTAAAAATGTTTACATGGCTTGTAAGTTAAGGCAAAAGAGGGTAGAATGCACTGTAATGGTATGTCTGCTGTTTGCACAGTAACATCATATCTTGCAATCACATTGTTTAAATGTATAGCTATCATCTTCCTCTCATGAAGTGAAAATGTCTTCTAAGAAGTAGGTTAGCCTAAGGTCAGGAAAAATCCGTATATTAGAAGAAAAGTTGCACATGGTAAAGCATGTTGAGAGGTGAAGGGGTAAAATCTCCGTCATGTATGTGTCCCATCTACCAAGTATAAGATGAGGTAAGGAAATAAAAACTATGAGAATGTAGCTGGTTCTCAAAGCTTTACTGTTAATCACAGCATAATATTTAGGAAAGGTAGAAAAATACCTCATACAATGGATTGATAGCCACAATTAGTATGAGTTCCTTAAAGGATTGATAAATAGGATATTAGTGTCTTGTGCTACTTGGGGAAATAGGTTGAGGGCTTTGGGTTGACTAAGAGCTCATTTTTTCCATTTGAGATGATGGAATATATACCCTTGCTATATGAAAGTCACTATTTAATGCATATTTAGTATGAAAGTTAGATAGCAAACGATGTCTGTGTGTGGCCTCTGGAGTTAACCATAGATGGATTGTAATCCTGACAATCATCATATGATAGGTGTAACTTTGAGTAAGTGATTTAATGTGATCTTCCCAAATTTATATTTCAGTTTCTGTACATTTGGGATATGTGATTGGCAGGCATTCTCAGTGCCACAGCGCTGACTGAAATTACCCCTGGCTCCCTTGCCTCTTCCTGTGTTGTGTGTGCTAGGCAAGCTCCAGTACTGGTTGAACATAGCCTCTCTGCCTACTCTGAAGTAATTGAGTATTGCTAGAGAAAAACTGAGTCAGTGTTTTGCTTCTAATTTAATGGTCACACATTAGATGAGTACATGTTACTGTCTTTGCAAACCTGTGTTTCTCTAGTAAATTTGATTTCCTGTTCTTTGATGACTATTTCATGCCCCCTCATTTCTCCTCGGATATTCCTCACTCTTTTCTCCATCAACACTCTGAGCTTCAGCTGAGAAAACAGAAGCTATCATACAGGAATTCCCTGAGCTTTCAGCCACCAAACCTACATTAAATGCACTCACCTCCTCCCTCTTCCTCCTGTTACAGTGGAGGAAAGGTCCTGTAAAAGACCAAATCACTTAGGATTGGGTTCCCACCACTCCGTCCTTTTTAAGGACTTTGATCACGTGGTTATTCTGGTTTTTTCCCCGACTGAAGCTTTATTGAGATATAATGCACATACCATAAAATCCACTCATTAAAGGTATATGACTCATTGGATTTTGGACTATTCACAGTTCTGCAGCTATCACCACCATTTTAGAATATTTTCATGACCCTGAAAAGAAACTACATACTCACTAGCAGTTACTAGCTGTTTTCTTCTACACCCTCTCCCCTCAGCCTTGAGCAACTATTAAATCTACCTTCTGTCTCTTTAGATTTCCCTGTTCCAAACATTTTTTATAAATGGAATTGTATAATATGTGCTCTGCTTGTTCTTTTGTCCCGTGTCATCAGTCTTTCCCTCTTCAATGAATCGTTCCCATCAACCAAAAAACATGTCTCTTAATAAACTTAACTCCATATCCCTTCCTTATCTGCATCCCTATTTTTCTTAATAATTCAGAATCCAACTTCTCAAAAGAGTTGTTTGCATATTCTTCCACTTCTTTGTCTCCCACTCACAATACACATACACCCCACAGAAAAAATTTTCCTCTTCTGTGAGCAAGTAATTGTATTTGTTTTCTAGGGCTGCTGTATCAAAGTAGCTGAATGACTTAAAACAACAAAAATGTATTCTTTCAAAGTTCTGGAGGATAGAAATCCAAAATCAAGTTGTCATCATGGCCATGTTCCATCAGAAGACTGTGGAAGAATCCTTCTTTCCCTCTTCTTAGTTTCTGGTGGTGACTGGCAGTCTTGGTATCCTTGGCTTGTGGCTGCATCACTCCAGTCTCTGCCTTGGTCTTCACACGGCCTTCTTCCCTCTGTATGTGTCCACGTTAGCTTCTCCTCTTCTTACAACGGCCCTTCTTAAAGGGCCCACCCTAATTTGTATTGACCTCATCTTAACTAATACATCTGCAAAGACCGTATTTCCAAATAAGGTCACATTCACAGTTATGGGGCAGGGTAGATAGGACTTCATATAAATTTAAGAGACATTTCAACCCACAACAGTAATTAAACATCGTATGGAGTTTGTTAGTGTGGTAAGCAATCTTTGTTTCTTTTTTAAGAATATGCATTTCCTTTTTATGTGTCTCAAGAACAGCTTTTAGTTTGACTGTTCTTTTGTGCTAATTTAAGCTGACATTTGACATATGCAAACCAAAGCTGAACCCCATCTACTTTTCACTGTACTTTTTTTTTTAATAAGTTTATTTATTTTTTTGTATATTTATTTACTTTTGGCTGCGTTGGGTCTTTGTTGTTGCTGTGTGCGGGCTTTCTCCAGTTGCAGTGAGCGGGGGCTACTCTTCGTTGCAGTGCACGGGCTTTTCATTGTGGTGGCTTCTCTTGTTGCAGAGCATGGGCTGTGGGTGCGCGGGCTCAGTAGTTGTGGCTCGCGGGCTCTAGGCATGCAGGCTCTAGAGTGCAGCCTCAGTAGTTGTGGTGCACGGGCTTAGTTGCTCCGTGGCATGTGGGATCTTCCCGGACCAGGGCTCGAACCCATGTCTCCTGCATTGGCAGGCAGATTCTTAACCACTGCACCACCAGGGAAGTCCCTTTTAGTCTACTCTTAAGCTGGCTTTTGTTCTTACTCTATACCAGCACTGCCCTTTTCAAGTTCACCTCTTGACTTCTGCTTGCTTGACTCTGACAGTAGATTTTTGACGGTTTCTTCCTTCATCACTGGCTATTCCTTCTTAGTCACCTTAGCTAGTGATCTCTCCTTTACCCAGATTTCAGATTTTGCTGTTTTTCAGGGCTCTATCCCAGCATGCTTTCTTTTCTCTGGTCTTTCTTCATAACTCTGAATCTTATATCTCCAGCTCCGTTTACTTCACACTAACAAATGGTCTTCATTTAGATGTCTTACAGATATATCAAACTTAATGTGTCTTAAATCGTCTTTGTTTCTTCCTCAAACTTGTTGCCCTCCTCCCTCCCAGGCTTCTCATTTCCATTAATGCTAGCACTATCCTCCCTACTGCCCAGGCAAAACCTAGGAGTTATCTTTGATTCCTCCCCTTTGACTTACTGTGCACGTCCCTCCCCACCAATTCTCTTGACTCTTCCTTTAGATTACATCCACTGCTACTGCAATAGTCCTGGTCACTGACTCTTTTTTTAATCTGGATATTGCATTAGTCTCATAAAGTGTCTTTTTCCTTTTACTATCTCCCAAACTGTTCTCCTTCTTAAAACATAAGAACGGCCTTCTTAAGACATAAATCGGATCATGATAATCTTTCCTAAAATAATCAGTTTTTTCCTTTGGCAGTTTTCCTTTTTTGCACACTAGATTCCAGTAAAACTAGTCATCTTTCTCATGCTTCTTTAAGATGCGTACCAAACACTTTCCTGCCTTAACACACCATGCAGTGCTTTTCCCTCTACCAGGAACACCCTGGTGTTTTGACTTTTCTAGCTCCTCTTCCTCTCTATTTCAGCTTAAATGTCATTTCAGAGACCTTCCCTAATCATGCTGCTCTAAAGTAGATTCCCATGCCTGTATGTCAGCATGGGATATTCTCTCTCTCAACCTTTTGTTTCTGTCATGGTATTTACCACAATCTGTAATTACTTAATTTGTCCCCTGCAAAAGAATGTAAGTTCTATGGCAGCAGAGACCATGTCTACCTCATTGACCAACGTTTCCCTAGCACTTAACCTGCTGTCTAGAACATGATAGCTGTTCAGTATTTACTTGTAAGATGACTGAGAAACCAAACACTGTCATTAAAAGCATGTCGGATTGCATAAAGTGCAATTTTCATCCATAATAGTATGGGTTGTTCCATGAACTTTACAATGGCTGCCTCATAAGGGCTTTTGGGCTCGAGTCTTTCAGGTGATTAACATTCCCAAAGTCTGATATCCAAGTAAAAGAAAGACAGTTTAAAAGCACCATTGTGTTTTAGGAAAGCTGTCATATATTGTGTATTTCACAAAGCATTTCATTCAAAAAACATTTGTGAAAAGCAACTATCCTTGAGTTTTCTCTATTGCTGACAATTGTTTAACGTCAACTAATAGTGGCTTCTTTGTCATTTCTAATGTTGTGTGGAACAGGATGCTGAAAACGCCATTCAACAGATGGGTGGCCAGTGGCTTGGTGGAAGACAAATCAGAACTAACTGGGCAACCCGAAAGCCTCCAGCTCCAAAGAGTACATATGAGTGTAGGTGAATTGGAGAAGAAAAGGAAATGTGGAATTTTGGAGGAAAATACACTAGATTTTAAATGTTAGAGCTGTTCCCGGAGACTTATTGCAGAAATAGATGAGAAGCAAATCAAGACTACTGTTCAAAAATGTACTTAGTTTTCATTTTTGTAATTATAAATAATAAATTATATCTCTAATGTCAAGTCTCCTGTTAAATAGAGAATATTGAGTAATTTTTAGACATTCTTGGGGGAGGTTTAATCCTCAGTCAAATGTAATATGTATTAAATAAGCATTTTGATCAAGGTAAATATTACCATTACAGTAGTGTAGTTAATGTTGCTTTACTCTTTCTGAATGAACATTTTATTTAATGAATTAAAAATATTAAATTTTTCCTCCCCAGCAAACACCAAACAGCTATCGTATGATGAGGTCGTAAATCAGTCTAGTCCAAGCAACTGTACTGTATATTGTGGAGGTGTCACTTCTGGACTAACAGGTATGGGGGCTTTACCTATGTGGCATCTTGAGATTAATTTTTAAACTAAAAGGCTTGGTATTTGTAGGATTTTAATGTGGGTTGTTTTTGTTTTTTTGTCTAACAGAACAACTAATGCGTCAGACTTTTTCGCCATTTGGACAAATAATGGAAATTCGAGTCTTTCCAGATAAAGGATATTCTTTTGTTCGGTACGGGTGGTTTTTAAAAAAATGTTTCCCCCCCAGATCATTTTTGAACATTTAACTTAGTGGTTTTCTTTAAAATTTACTTTGGTTATAAAGAAATAGAAGTTTCTCTAGTGTTTATCATATTTGCCACTTTTTTAATAGCTCTCTCCTTCCAACACAAGGCAAATAAAACATTCTATTAAAAGAAGTTTCCCCAGAACTATAAGATCTTTGAGGGGGAAAAAAATGAAAATATGCTATTTTATTGATTCTTTTATATTAACTTCCTGTTATACTTCAGGCTCAGTTTGATTTTTAAAAATAGGTTTTATTCATAAGCACTTTATTCATTTTTAACATCTTTATTGGAGTATAATTGCTTTACAGTGTTGTGTTAGTTTCTGCTGTATAATGAAGTGAATCAGCTATATGTATACTAAACAATTTATATTGGTAATTCTTGATATTATTTTCAATAGGTTCAATTCCCATGAAAGTGCAGCACATGCAATTGTTTCTGTTAATGGAACTACCATTGAAGGCCATGTTGTGAAATGCTACTGGGGCAAAGAAACTCTTGATATGATAAATCCCGTGCAACAGGTAAGAAGGTTCTTGACTTTGTAGAGTTATTGCTGGGCTAATAGGTATTTTTAAATGAAATTGTTGATAATCGTCATTAATGCTTCTAGCTAAAATGATAGCATATAAGGGCTCTTCATGTATTATAGTTTCAGAGTAGTGGTACATAGATGCAGGGGTGACATGATGAATGTGACCACCTCAATTGACTCATGCTCACACAGTGGATTTTAAAATGCTGCAACAAACTTAACAGGGTATTAAGTTTTTTCTAATACTTAGTAGATTTATTCACATACTATTTGGAGAACTCACAAGCATGGTTTTTTGTTATTATTAATTAATTAATTTACTTATTTATCTATCTATCTATCCATCCATCCATCCATCCATTTTTGGCTGCATTGGGTCCTTGTTGCTGCGCGTGGGCTTTCTCTAGTTGCGGCGAGTGGAGGCTACTCTTTGTTGCATGCACAGGCTTCTCACTGCGGTGGCTTCTCATTGCAGAGCATGGGCTCTAGGTGCGGGGGCTTCAGTAGTTGTGGCACATGGGCTCAGTAGTTGTGGCTCACAGGCTCTAGAGTGCAGGCTCACTAGTTGTGGCACATGGGCTTAGTTGCTCCACGGCATGTGGGATCTTCCCGGACCAGAGCTTGAACCCGTGTCCCCAGCATTGGCAGGTGGATTCTTAACCACTGCGCCACCAGGGAAGTCCTCACAAGCATGTTTGATTCAGTTGAAACAAAAGCTATGAATATATTTAGGACCTTGGCATTTTCTTCCAGATTTTGCTGCCTTTGTTTTTCCAGGCAGTTCTAGTGGTTCAAACTTGATCCCACAAACATTTCTATGAGGAAATGGAGCATCAAGATAGGAGTAAGAAAATCCTAAACTATATAACTTTCTTAAGTAAACTGAATATAGGAATAAATAGTTTTTATCTTCCCTACCTTCCCTAGCTAAAGGAAATAGTCATATGGATAATTTACAAAACACCTAAACATTATCCTGAGTTTAATAACCCTAACCCTAACCTACTGCCTTACAAAGAGTATGCCATTTAGAGCATCATTGTAGAGTTAAAGCAGTATAACCTCACTTTTTTTTTATTAGCCGTGACTTTATAAACTTTTCTTTGTCCTTTAGTCTTTTCTTTTTAATATATATATAAATTTATTTATTTTATTTATTTATTTTTGGTTGTGTTGAGTCTTTGTTGCTGCGCACGGGGTTTCTCTAGTTGCCGCAAGTGGGAGCTATTTGTTGAGGTGCGCGGGCTTCTCATTGCGGTGGCTTCTCGTTGCAGAGCACACGCTCTAGGCACTCAGGCTTCAGTAGTTGCAGCACATGGGCTCAGTAGTTGTGGCTCGCAGGCTCTAGAGCACAGGCTCAGTAGTTGTAGCGCCCGGGGCTTAGTTGCTCTGCATCATGTGGGATCTTCCCAGACCAGGGATCGAGCCTGTGTCCCCTGCATTGGCAGGCGGATTCTCAACCACTGCGCCACCAGGGAAGCCCTGGCCTTTAGTTTTAATTGTAATGATGGCCCTATGTGTTATGGCTATGTATTTGTGGTATATTAGGACTGTATATGCACCTATAACTTTAAATAATATTAAAGTATCTGTTACAATTTTACTTAATAGCAGAATCAAATTGGATATCCACAAGCTTATGGCCAGTGGGGCCAGTGGTATGGGAATGCACAACAAATTGGCCAATATATGCCTAATGGTTGGCAAGTACCTGCATATGGAATGTATGGCCAGCCATGGAACCAGCAGGGATTTAAGTAAGCATACTTGTTCTTTTCCTTTATTATTAGCCTTTGAAAATGTCAAGATCTTGGGAAGAGATTTTAAGTAATTAGTAGGTAATGTGCCTTCTTTCTAAAGCATAGCCTTTGAAAGACTTAGAGAGGTTTTTACTTTATAGTTTTAAGTGTATATCTTTAAAATTTTCCCTAGAAATGTGTTGTCTTGATTTATAACCAGTGTTATGAGAATTTTGGTAATGCTTGGCAGTGAATCAACAAATATTTAAGTAAGGAAATAAGAACTTAATAGTTGCTAGGCTTATTGGATAGTTATTTTGATCCTAGTTGCTTTATTCATTATGCTTTTTTTTGTGCAAGAGGGTTTATTCATACATTGTTATATGAAAGCTTCTTTATACATCCTGAATTACAGTTTTACTTAAATTTCTGAAAAACAAACTGGAAATTAAAACGCTTTGCCATTTTTATTAAAAAGAATCTTGTAATGTTGAAAAAATTTATGAGTTTACATATACTAATAATTATCTTAATTTCTTCTTTGAGTAATATAAATGCAAGTCCGTATCATACCAAATGATCACGTTTCCTTCAGGTAGTGGCTTGTTCAACATATGTCAAACCCCAGATGGACAGTTTTCTGAGATTAGAGATGAGATTTTCTGAGTTCAAGGGAATAAATGTTTATAGATAAAGGATATTTTCTTAGCTATAATTAAACTAACAGAATTAAACTGTACAAATTAAAGCTACAAGGATACTTGTTTTTAAAAGAAAAAACCTTTTGCCTTTGCTTTCTCTGGCATAACTATTATTCTTATATTTGGGCTTAAGAAAAAGGATATTTCCCACATATGTGTTATTTATTCTTGGCATTACATTTTATTTTAACCAGTGGATTTCCCCTCCCCTCTGCTTCTTTCACATTCTCCACCAGTCAGACACAGTCTTCTGCACCATGGATGGGACCAAATTATGGAGTGCAGCCGCCTCCAGGACAGAATGGCAGCATGATGCCTAATCAGCCTGCAGGGTATCGAGTTGCAGGGTATGAAACCCAGTGAAAAAGGACTCCAGAATCTAAAGCCAGTGGCTTAAGGCTACAGGGAGTGTAGTAAAGCCGTTGTTTACTTAAAGATTTATCAAATCAGTCAGTGCAAATGTCAGATACAATGTATTTATTTAAAAGATTCATTTTTTAATCATGAAATTACTTACCATCCGCATTGTTTTAAAAAGAAACAATATGCTGGATGTCTGCCAATTTTTGCCTTCATTACCTTTTTTGATAAAGTTTCTCAAATCCTTGTTTCAAATACAAATGCAGGGATTGCTGCCACTTTTTTAAAATTGAGGCAGAAAATTGCACAATGTTGAACTTTTTTCCACTGAAGTAGTGTGCAGTTCTAGTTTGCATTCCTGATATGATTTAAAACATGTAATATAAAGATGTAAAAAAAAAAGAAAAAAGGAAAACCAAAACTGTGCAGAGTCTAGAAGTTCTTTGTAATCTTCAGCTTATGCACAATTCTATTTTAGGTTTTTTTGAAATAGGCATTGTTTGAGCTGTCCCATCTCCACTGTTTTCCCTTTGGGGTTTTTAAATATAAGTTATTAGTTTACATCATTTTTGTATCTACATTTTTTTCACAAATTTGTCTTGCCTTATTAAAGTTCTATAAAATATACTTAAATGGAAAAAAATGATCTTTAGATTGAAAACTTTTCTCAGATGGATTGATAATTGCATTCATCTTGTGTTTTATATGAGAAGGTGCCTCAAGAATTCCCTGTTGAATTTGTTTAAAAGGGTTTTTATCTTCTGCGATGAACTTTGCTGTGTACCAGGAAATATAAAAACAAAAACTTGTTACTAAAGAAAATCTATGAAATGTGATAAGTTCTTATGAACTCATGTTAATTTCATGTGTCAACTTCTACATTTACATGTATCATTTCATTATGTAAAATGTTTTAGCAATTTAATATTTTGCACAGTTAGCAAACTTTGTATGTCATTTCCTCCTTAAAGGCATCATGCAGAGTTGACAGGAGATTTATAAGGTTTTGTTTGCATGTGAATATCAAATACACACTTTGGTAGTCTTTGAATACAAAGTCATCTGCTCTTGTTTTTCAAGAACTTTGAGACACAAAGTTGTATGTAAAGAAATATATTAATTTGCCATATTCTAGTTATATTTACTCAAAAAGAGTAAATCAACTTGATTTTAATATGTACAAATGATAGCTGTGAAACTGTAGAATATCCTTATGTCAGGCTTGGGGTTTCTTGTGAACTCCAAAATTAGCCTGAATGACCAGCCGGGCTAAATGTTCAGAGGCCAAAAGATAAACAAACAAAAAACCGTGAAATCCTACCTCCTTAAACAGCCTTCAAAGAGGAGAATCCTCAGTGCAATCATTACTTTGATTCTTTTGGTACCTGTTTTCCTGGAGTTCCCAATTTTATTATTTTGGGGTGGCTCCGAGCATTAAGAGGTTTAATCTTTGATGACATTGTTCTAGTTTTGAAATTTCTAGTATATTTCAGTCTCTTAGAAGAATTGTGGGAGATTTTGTTTTGTTTTGTTTTCAGCGAAAGTCACAAACTCTCCTCTTCTTTGACTCACAAAGGGGAAGGGTCCCCAGTCTACATATTTGGATGCTTGGTTGTTTTTAAGACCAGAGAGCTCCTGGTGTTGTATTTAGGAACAGAAAAGGCCCATGGAATCCTAAGAGTTTCCTGGCCTGTATCCTCCAGGTAGGAGCACATGGCTCTAAGCTGGTCTCTAAGCCGATACTTCTGTAAACCAGAGCCCAGGAAAGACAGCTCATAAATGTATAGTTCTCTGGAGCTCAATTCTATGCAGTTGTACTGATGTTTCATCAAGTCACTGTGTATTTTCTAAGTGTTGATACATTAAAAGTTGCTTTATGGAAGATGAGTAAATTTTTTAAACACTTGGAAATTTTATTTCCTTGTTAATTAACCTTCTACAGATCAGGGCATGCAACCAAAAGCAGCTTAAATACTCAAAAAATAAAATAACAGGATGCTGTTTTTAGATTCTTCTGGTTTATGTTCCTATTTTAGGACCCTCACTTTTCTCTTATTCAAAAGTATTTTATGTCCTATACATCTGTGGATTGCAGGGTAAATTATTTGGGCATAAATAATCCAAGCAAAAGTATAGTTTTTCTTTCATCTTGACTATCTCAAGAAATAACACTTTTTATTAGCCAATATTTTCTTATTACACAATTCTAAAATGTACATTGACTACTTTTTGAGAAGAAAGTAGCATTACTCAAAGGCTTATTACTACTGAACAAATTTGCAATTCAGGAACATTGCTAACTTTGCTTTAAATCTTACTCTCAGTGTTAAATCATTTAAAAAATTTACAGTCTAAAAATCATACTGGTATTAGTATCAGGTAAGGAAATTAAAGTTTTTTAAATGGACTCATTCTCTGCAATATGCATTCAGATTTTACTTTAAAATACATCTGGTACTGTAAAGAACCTAAAGTGGTTCACACTTAAGGGGTCATTAATCCAGTATTCTTTGCCCTGACTGTTTGGATATTAAAGTTCCTTTATGTTTTCTATAACCTTTGGGATTTTCTTGCAGTGATTATTGTGTGTGAGAGATTTTTTTTTTCTTTTTGGTCTAGTCATATTGTTGTATTCACTCAGGTATTTGTTAGATTTCTTTTTAATCTTATTTCAGAAACCATGGTTTGCATTGGGTTACTGTTTGATACCACAAAGAATTGCTGTAGATTTAACTCACTATGAAATCAGGATCTCATTTTCCTTGTTAATATTCTCTCCCTGTTGAAAATGAGGTTCACATTCTAGTTTTATTCTTCTCCTGTTTTGTTCCTGTGCTTACTCAGCTTCCTTTTATATGTGCTAGAGTTCTATTACTTTTGAGAAGGCGGTTGATAAGGACTAGTTTGCATACACAAAGAGAGTTAAGTTTACCAAGAGCTACAGGGTGCTCTTGAGGTTACAGTTGAATTGGAAAAATAAAATGTGTTTGTAGGAAATAAAGAACAAACCCTTTCAATGAAAGAGTGATGATTTCTAAAAACAAAATCTTTTTGTAGGGGGTTGTTACGTTTTTTCCAGTCACTGCATTTTGACTATTTAGAACTTGAAGGACATACCTCCAAAACAACAAATTTTAATTTAAGAGCCTTGATAAAATGTATGTGAATGTTTCTGAGTTGAATAGGACTTTACACTATGGTCTCTAAAGTTGAAGGCTGAAGTTATTCTGATAGTGATTCACCTAAAAAAGGGAAAAGTAGATTTCTGACTCAGGGTTAATAAGCTCGGGTGAGAGGCTGTGCAGAAAATAGTTATTAAGCAGTTTTATATACCAGATAAATGAGATCCCTAGCTCCTTATTTGTGTTCAGCTCTAGAAAACCAACAGCCACACTTAAACACACCAGGCAAGATTTGGAGGCTCCTACTGTGGAAAAACTAAGCAACTCTTGAGTGAAAAGACAGATGCTGATATTTGAGGGTCCCCTCCAAAAAGTAACTGGCCAAGAGTCCCCTTACAGTGGAGCATACCAATCAGTAAGCCCTGCCCACGTACACAGACCTTCCAAACAGGTTTTTAGTGCTTCACTTCTAAATAAAGACAGCCAAAGATCACCAGAAATTGAGAAAAACCTTGATTGTAAAAGGTAGAGCTAAATAAAAGCAACTCTCAAGAAGCAGAAAACTTCAACAACTATCATATCCTTAAATAAGATACTGTACTCAAGAAATTAGAGCAGGATACTAATAAAATGTCACAACAAGAAATTAGAATAGGAATAAATTCAGTGAGAATATTAAAAGATGATATGTTCTATAACAAATCAAAAGTGTAGGGAAAAAAATGAATATGGATCAATTCAGGAGGTTAAATATTAAATCAATAGGAGTTCCAGGAAGAAAACAGAAAATAGAGGATTGGGTAGAATTTATTAAATAAAGGAAAATTTCCCTGATGAAATTTTGAGTTTCAAGATTTAAAACAAGCTAATGTTGAATTTGCACAATAAATACAAAAGACCCATACGATGCCATACCACTATGAAATTTTAGGATGCCAGACCTATAAAGAGAATATTCAGAAATTTACCAGGTAGAAAAAGGATCGAGGAAAATACTCAATGGCAACATTGGAACCTAGGGATCAATGGGGTGCTGTCTTCAAAAGTTAGAATGAATTATGTCTTGGGTGACAATAGAATAAAGACATTATTAGACATGCAAGTTCTCAAAAGATGTTCTTCCTGTTCAGTGATTCTCAGTTACTGGATAAACTCCATCAAAATAAGAGTAAATCAAAGAAAAAATATGATGTAGCGTCTAGAAACGGGATCAAACACGAGTGAGATAACGGGAAGTCCCAGGATTGCAGCTGTGAAGCTACCTGGCAGCCAGTCCAGACCGATGGTCAGAGGGCTAGACTTAAGGTTATCTGAGACGCCAGCCTGTGTATTGTGAGATGTTTTATGGAACTATGGAGCAAGTGAAAAGACTAAATACTGGAAGAAAATCAGGCAAATGGAAAGAGACAGTTGTCAGGGAAAGCATTCTATAAGAAAGGAAACATTCCCTGAGCCAAGTACATGCATCAAGATCATGTTTTCCTGAATTACATTCACAAATATTTGTATCAATACTATTCCACTGCTTTGGTTTTCTTTGGCAATTCCAATTGTGTGTTAGATTTCCTCTGCCTGACATCGGTTTCTATCATTTGTTCTTAATTATTTTTATCTTTTTGTTCCTTTTTTCTTTTCTAATCTCCGCTTCTTAATATGCTTCCTGTGGTATCCAGACTCACTTGTGTTCCTTTTAATGTAATCTTCATTTCTGAAAAAAAAATTTTTTTCTCTTTTCTAAATTCCACCAATTTTTGTTTGACTTCAGGGTTGTCTCTTCCCTGAATTCTTGTTTTTCTTAGCTGCATTTACTTCATTAGATTTTTAAAATTCATATTGGAATGTCTATATTATTTTCAACTGCTTTGTGGGAATATTTTTCCTGTGAGTCTTCTCCAGGGAAACTCTAGGTAAGTTTTGCTGTCTTATTTTTAATTACAGTATCTTGGTACAAATGCTGTGCTTATTCCTATTCATATTTGAAACAATTGGTTTTTCCTAGACCAAGTACCAGCAGGAGAATGAAGGGGAAAAACCTTGTCAAGATTTCTCACCTCCCTCTGTGGCTACAATGAATTGTCTCCTTAAAAGTGTAGCCATGGGTCTTCTCTGGGATGTGATCTTGTTCAGAAGTTCTGTGCCAGCTCTGAGCTCCCTTGGTTCCTTCGTCTGCTACATTAAGGGACCTAACTCATGTCTTCAAGGACATCCCCTAACTTGCTTTCTGAAAGACATCACCTCTGGACCCCTTAGGCACTTCACACACCTTCCCTCCCTGCCTCTCCCACACTCATATGCTTGTTCAGTCCTCCCCACAGCAGGCTCCACTCAGGGTTTGGCTCTCTTCTCAGAGTGAATATTTGCGAGTGATTTCTGAGGTCTGCCACTACCAGCCCCCTCCTCACTCCCTGTCCTTCCCCCATGGCACTCAGTTGGCCTCCCATCCAGCACCACACTTCCACTCAATGTGGAATGTATAAGTTTTCTTTGCATTCCTAGTTTCACTTAAGATAACTGTTTGTGGGAGTCAGTTGGTCATATGTTTTCCTTGTCGCTCCCTGTGGTTTCCAGAAGTGGAAAGATCCAGAACCAGGCTGCTAACATTTCAACCAGAATCAGAAGACCAAAGGAATCTTTTAACAGATGTAAATCTGATCATGACACTCCCCTGCTTGAAAGTCTGTTTCAAATTGTATTTAGCAGTAATCTAACATCTTTTTTTTTTTTTTTTTTTGCGGTACGCCGGCCTCTCACTGTTGTTGCCTCTCCCGTTGCGGAGCACAGGCTCCAGACGCGCAGGCTCGGCGGCCATGGCTCACAGGCCCAGCCGCTCCACGGCATGTGGGATCTTCCCGGACCGGGGCACGAACCCGTGTCCCCTGCATCGGCAGGCGGACTCTCAACCACTGCGCCACCAGGGAAGCCCAGTAATCTAACATCTTTAATGTGGCCTGAAGAGCCTTCTAAAGTGCAATCTGTGCTTACCCAACTTCACAGCAAGCCATTCTCCAGTCTCCCATAAGCCCTTCCACTCCACACTCATCTTACAGTTTCCTGAATAAGTAAACACTTTATATCAGTTAAGGTCCAGTCAGGGAGACAGAAGCCAACACTAAAATTTGAAAAGGGAAATTTTAATGTGAATAGTTGTTAAATAATAAAAAGTGGTTAACTACTAAAAGGGATCCAGAAATTGCAGGTGCAAAAAAAAGCAGCTACTATTTATGGACAGAGTGGACAATGCAGAAACTAAGGGTTTAGGAGAGCACTGAGTTTCTCACCTCTCCAAAGTGGGCTTGATTATCATAGGAACGTGCCACCTGGTGAACAGACATGCCAGAGGGCGTGGGCCAGAGCTGGTCCTTAGAAGCTGCCTGCCATTGGCCAGAGGTGGGTGGGCTGGAGATAATCTTTAGAAATGGTCCACCAGGTAGGGGAGCTATAGCGTTGCCAGAATTAGCAAGTGAAAGCACAATCGCAAATATTGCAAGAAACATACTAAAAGTTATTTGTTGTTTAACTGAAATCCAAGTTTAACTGGGTGTCCTGTATTTTATCTGTCAGTCCTCGAGAGTGGTGCAGCCAAAGCTGCCATGGAAGCAGCTGCAGGTAAGTAAAGTGTGGCCTGAGGGTGCAGCCGGGGCAGGTCCAGAGAACCACTGACGCGATCGCCACTGGGTCTTCTGTACACTGATCCATTGGCTTGCACACTGAATAAAAAGAGAGAACCAGAACCCATAAGGAATGTGCCTTCCTGTCATCATCACCTTGCCATGTTCCCCCAGTGCCCTCTATTGACAAAGCCTAACATTGAGCCAACTGACAAAGAAGAAATGTTTCACAAAGCAAGGCCAAGAAGAGTGGACTGGGGACCAAGACTCCCATTGCAGAGCCCTGCCATGTGAATGCCTTTTGTCTGCTCTTTGTCTTCAACTCTCCACTTAAATGTCCCTTCCTCTAAAATGCCTTCCCTTCTTTACCCACAATCTAAATCAGTAGCCTCTCAAGCCATCTTATGTTTACTTTTCCTTTATAGCATTTGTCATCATTTTAAATTATGTATTTGTGCGATTATATTGTTAAAACCTGTGTTGCCCACTAAAAGCTGGTGACTGTTTTCTTCAGTGCTGTATATACCCAGTAGGTAGTAAGTCAGTCAATTAATTAAATTATCTCAATCTTGTTTTAACCAAATGGATTTCTACCATGTGCTGATAGTACTACCAGCTAGAGTACTGGGTATGAGGTGATAAGAGCTAAAACTAAAGGACCAAACCAGGGCCAATTCTTTATGCCATGCCAAGTAATTTGAACTTTTTTTTAACCTTAAAGGCCCTAGGGAGCCATTGACCTAATTTGTTTTTAGTCAAGATGTCTTCCAGGTTCCTGGCATGAGCAATTAGATGGATGGTTGGGGCTAGTTACTGGGGTAGGAAAAGGAAGAAGAGCAGTCTGCGAGGGTGAGTGAGGATAGATGCTAGTTAGAGGGCAGAAGATGAAAGCTAATGAGGTCTGCCTTTCAAAATGTGGCGCTTGGACATGTGTGACATTCAGGTAGAAATAGCCAGTAGGTAATGATATGGAATTTGGAAGGGAGATCCAGGCTGAAATAGAGATGGGAGTCATCAGCATTTAGGTGGTAGTTCAACCCATGGAGTGGCAATCACCCAGAGAGACGCTAGAGTGAGAAGAGGACTGAGGACAGAACTCTTAGGTCTATCAGTATTGAAGGGGGGGCAGAGACAGAGAAGCTTGCAAAGGAGAATGAGGAAGGGCTGCCTGACAGGTGGGAGAAATACTAAGGGTCCATGATGTTGCAGAAATCAAGGAGGAAAACATTCAAGGAGTAGTCAAGAGTCAAATCTGGCAGAGGGGGAAAAAACAAGTGAAAAAAAGTCCACTGGATTTAGCAATGAGGAAGTAATTGGTGACTTTAAAAATGAGCATTTTGGGCTTCCCTGGTGGTGCAGTGGTTGAGAGTCCACCTGCTGATGCAGGGGACACGGGTTCGTGCCCCGGTCCGGGAAGATCCCACATGCCGCGGAGCGGCTGGGCCCGTGAGCCGTGGCCGCTGAGCCTGCGAGTCCGGAGCCTGTGCTCCGCAATGGGAGAGTCCACAACAGTGAGGGGCCCGCGTACCGCAAAAAAAAAAAAAAAAAAAATAGAGCATTTTCAGTGAAGTAGTAGGAGCAAAATGTGGACTGTATTGGGTTAAGGAGTGGGAGGTGGGGATAGTTAACTAGTGCAGCCTCTGCCTTCCCGATTCAGTAGGCTATAGACGGAAGGAGAGAGGAAAGAGGAGATGGGTTTAAGAAAGCAATAATTTTTAAAAATCTCAATACAATAAACTATGAATAAATCACAAAGATAAGTAAGTGACCACCAAAAAAACAACCCCACTCTTCACTCATTCGGAAATAGACAACAAAAAACATTCACCTCCGTTTTACATAGAAAATCGGAACAACAGTTAAAGAATGCGTTCGTGTGCAGGTGTGTACTGTTTCTCTAGGATACTCAGAATTGAATGATGGATTAAAGAATGTAAATTGTAAAAACTGTATGATATATATTGTCAAATTATATTGGTACTTTATAATGTACAGCTCTTTATAATGGTACAGCTCTTAAAAGCTGTACCATTTTACACTCCAACCAATAATGTCGAAAAGCACTCGTTTGCCCCTCCTACTTTTACCAGTGCTGATTTTTATTAAGCCTTTATTTTTGCCAATCTGATGCATGTAAAATGATCTCTTTTATTTCCCTGATTGTAAGTAAAGTTAGTGATTTGTTCCCATGATAGTTGGCTGTTTGTGTTTCTTTTCTGACCTGTCTGTATCCTTTGTCCATTTGAACTCCAAGGACTTTTAGACATTATAATAATTACATGTTGAATATGTAATAACTATATATCATACGTCTTTAGAAGTAAAAGGTGCAGTAAAAATATGAGCAAGGAAGAAGTGACTATTGAATGATTAGGCAGAATTTTTAAAGAAACTAATAGAACCTGTAGAAATTAAAAACAAAAGCTAAAATTAAAAATTCAGTGGACTGACAAAACCAAATTAGACACAGCTGAAGAAATCTGTGAATTGGAACAGTACAACAGTGCAGAGACAAAGAGGTAGAAAATATGAAGAGAGCATGGAGAATAGAATGGGAAATCTAAAATATATTTAAACTGGAGTTCCATAAAGAGAGAAAACAATTTGGGATGGGAAATATTCGAAGCGATAGGGCTGAGAATTTTCCCGAATTATTGAAGGGTAGGAATTCTCAGACAAGATCCACAATGAATCCCAAGAAGGATAAATAAAATGAAGTCCATGCTTACATATATAGTCAAATTGCAGATTATCAAAGACAGATTTTAAAAGCAGCAGAGAGTGGGAGAAAAAAGACTACTACAATGATATGACAATTAGATTGACATCAGATGTTTCAACAGCAAGACGATAGGCCAGAATTCAGAGGGATACCTTCAATGTGCTGAAAGAAACAAGCAACCTAAAGCAATCATACAAGAATGAGGATGAAATAGAAAAAGAAAAGCCAAGAGAATTTGCCAACAATAAATCCAATACTAAATGAACTTCTAAAGCATATATTTCAGGGAGAAAAAAATCCTGAAACAAATGTCTGAGCTGCAAAAAGAAATGGTAAGCAAAGAAATTTATACATATGTATTTTAATCTAAAGCAACAATAATAGTGCCTTCTTCTAAGGGAGAACTAAAATAAAATACTGGATAATAATAATATATATGACAGGAGGTGGTTAAAGTGTTCTAAGATCACTGTATTTTTTTCAGGAGAATAGCAGAAAAATGTATTAGCTTTGGCCTTGAGTTAAAATGTAAAGGATCGTCACTAAGATAATAAAAATAGAGCATATAACTTCCAAAAAGAGGAGGTAACAAAAGAAATCCAAAAGAAGGCAGAAAAAGAAAAGAAACCTAGAGAAAGCCAGACAAACCAATCTTAGATGGTAGATGGTAGAAATAATTCCAAATGGATTAACAAGCACAATAAATGTACTAAGCTGATAAAAGAGATTGTCTAATTGGATTTTTAAAATCTAGATGCACTGCTTAGAAGCAACATCTAAAACAAAAGTATGCAGAAAGATATATACCAGGAAACCCTAAATGAAGCTGATGTAGCCAAATTAATAGCAAAGAAAATATATACACATCTGTTCTCAAGCACACATGGAATACTTAAGAAAATGTTGGTTTTAAAAGGTCACAGGAGTTAGAAGGGTAAGGGAAGTTGAAGAATAATTATTGCCAATTGGCAAAAATCAAAGAATTGTGAATATTTGTTCTAATGTGCAAATACCACACAACTTCCTTTTTTTTTGGAAATGCCTTTAAATATCAGAAGCTATTATTCATCTATTAACAAATAAATAAATAAAGCAGAGTTTCTATGAGATCAAAAAAAGTAGCTTATCATGTTTTCTGACCATAAAAAAGTTAGTTTAGAAATCAATTACGAAAACGCATGTATAAATAACTTATGAGTCAAAGAAGATGCCATAGTGAAAATTTTAAATTATTTAAAATTCAAAGAAAATAAAAATACTGTGTATCAAAATTTGTGGAATGCAAGTAAAATGGCACTTTGAAAGTAATGTATACCCTTAAATGCTTATATTAGAAAAGAAAGGTTAGAAATTAATGGGCAGGACTTCCCTGGTGGTCCAGTGGTCAAGAATCCGCCTTCCAGTGCAGGGGATGTGGGCTTGATCCCTGGTTGGGGAACTAAGATCCCACATGCCACGGGGCAACTGAGCCCGCACGCCACAAACTACAGAGCCCGCACACTCTGGAGCCTGTGCGCCACTAGACAGCCTGCGTGCTGCAACTGAGACCTGATGCAGACAAAAATAAACTTTAAAAAAATAGTCTATATATATTAAAAAAATGAGAGAATTAAGTAAAGTGACTGGGTAAAAAATATTAACATACTGAAAATTAACATACCATAATGAACCATAACTTGAGAATATTGTGCAATTCTGAGAATCCTGTTTATTAGAAGAGGGCTCAGAAAGGACTTCGATGATGGCAATGTTTCTTCAAAGACCCTTCTTTGAAGAAGGAATGGAAGAACCCTAAGTGTCTGGCTTGGAAGAAAGAAACCTCTTTTAGAATGGGGTTGCTTGATAGCTTCCTTTCTGACTGGAACAGATAATGTGTCTCAGCAGAAAACCCACAGATCTCTTAGGACACATTTGGGCAATTCCATTGAAAAATATTTAAACACTCTCTCTTTACAACAGGGTCTCTCAATTGTGGCACTACTGACAATTTGGTCCAGATAATTCTTTGTTGTAAGGGCTGTCCTGTGCATTGCAGGATCTTCCATGGCATCTACTAGATGTGTAGCAGTGCTCCCAGTTGAGAACAACTGCTTTAGATAATCACTTGGTACTAATACAATCATAAACACAACCAGGCATTGAAACCCCACAGTATCATTAGGTGATCATCTAGATGATACAGGATATACTGATGATCACTTAAAACCTTATAATTGAAGTGGAAAGACAAAATTGGAAAACTTTCCTGGAAAAAAATGTGCCCTTCTCCCCCTACCTCCAGTTTAAGAAACAACATAGCAAACCTTAATCATGAAAGGGACCACTTCCCTTATTAACAGTTGAGAAGACTACGGTTCTACCAGCTAAAGAATGTCACTCACCTTCTGGTTCAACAAGGATTAAGCCATTAGCCACTGCAGTCACTGACCTTCAACACACCCTGAAAGGAGTTCAGGGTGGAGATCAGAAATGGGGCACTCCATGCTCTGGGAAAACTGGCAGAATAGGACTTCATATAGATATTTTCGGAAGATATTATGAACCCAGTTTCTTGCATCTTCCCATACTTAGAAAAACACTGAAATCATTATCTTTGCCTTGTGACCAGCAGCAATCTTCTACCAAGCTGTGTGCTTGATTGCACATACCCCTTCTCCAAAATCACAGATGTACCAACCTCTCCCCATACCTCTTCAGATCACTTCCTCAAAGCTATCTGAGAGGTTGTCTCTCTGACTATAGTCCTAAGTAACTCCCTGAATAATACTGAAACTCACAGCTCTCACATTTTTATTTTATTTTAAATATTTTTATTATTTCCATTGACAGTTCTCAGGCAACCAGCCCCCAGTGCCACCACTAATAAGTAGCAGGATGAAGGCTAAAGGTGCAGGAAATCTCATTCCAGAGTTTCCCAACACACAAACACAGGCCTCACCCTTAACACATTTGTACTCAGGAGCACAAATTTATTTATTTGATTAGACTTATTTATTAGATTTATTCTGTGCGATTCCAAGGACCAAAACTAGGTCATACCAGAACCCAATTCCAACGCCTTATACGGGAAAACGTTCAAGTAATATGTCGGAGTATAATTAAGGGAGAAAAAGATAACTTGATGCAAACACACAAGTGATAGAAACAGCGAATACTTTGGTGGACAAGACCCCCTTGACAAAACACTAAATCGCAGCCGGCACCTGCTAATAATGTAGAAAATCTAAGGCGATTTTTGCATCAATGACCAATGGAATTCTACTCAGAAATAGGACTCACTCAGGCCTGAAACAGTCATGACCAGCCCTAGAGTTGTCTGTGCTTTCCAGTGCCAGCAGGGTTGGCCAGAAGCACTCTTTCCACAGCAAAGAACCTAAGTAGTACAGCCGCCAGGTAGGCGCAGATTCCACCACCGGATTCCCCAATTGTCAGCCGCCTCCAGGAGGAGGAAACTACAACTCCCGTCAGACAACGCGAGCTGAGGTGGGCGGGCTCTCGCCGCGCGTGGGCGGCTCTGACCAATAACGACTGTCGTTACAGCGAACAGTTTGGCCGCGTTTGTAAAAGGCCGTGGCAGGCGAAGAGAGAGGAGGTGAGGGCGGTCATCAGCTGGGGTCCTGGGACGGCGGGGTGGGGGGTGCAGGGCAGGTAAGGGGGCTGTGTTGACAGAAGGCGGGGGCGACAATGGGACAAGGGCGTAGAGCTGGGAATCCCGGCGGATAGCGTTTCCCAAGAGCAGGGTGCCAGGCAGGTGATGCTTCTGCTTGGGCCTACTTAGGACCGGAAGTGAGCGGTCGCGCGGGGAGGATGCCGGGAAGCAGGTCCCCGGGTGGGTGAGTCCGGGGGCTGGCCGCATCCCGGAAGCCAGGTGGGAGGTGTGGGTCCCGCAGGCCGGATGACAGGGGTCTTGTCTGCATGGCCCCGGAGGTCTTTCTCCACTATTCCGAGGCAGTGCGGGGCCATGGAAGCACCCTGGACCTGGAGTTGAGAGTCCTGGCTTCTAGTCCTGCCACTTCCTCTCACTTGCGGTTTGACGGAATCCAACAGATTTCAAACTCACGTTAGATTAAGTAGAGGCTGGCTGAGGGACATTAATCAAATAACTACTTTCTCTGAGCCAGTTTCTTCATCTCTAAGATAAAATAATACCTACTTCACAGGATCGTGGTGAGCATACAAGAGTAAATGCATGGGAAAAGCTTACTTGTACTCAGTAAACGTTAGCAAGTTTGTTTTATTTATGGTGATCGTTCTCTTCACTTACTGTGCTTCACAAGCCTTAAACAGCATTCACCAAACTGTATATAGCTCTACAGCCGAATAGTACGGGGCTGAAAACCCAGCACTACAGGGAGTGTTTGTGGGGTAGCTCTTCCAGCACCAGTCCGTTTACACCATCTGAGGAGGCTGTTTAGTAAACTTGCCAGGGAGAGGAGACGCTTTTTTAGGCAGGATTCAAATACAGGTTCTTTATGAAACTGCACTCCTTCTTGGGTGGGACCCAACCAAAACTCAGACCGGGATTCCAACCCCCCTGCACCTCACATTGGGAATTGAACCCACAATCCCTGACTTAGGAAGGGACTCGAACCCACTGTCTTTTAGTTGAAACTGCTCACCTGGTGTCAGGACTTAGTGAAGCTCAGAGAATTCAGCGTGAGGCAAAGTGGCCGGTGAAGAGTGAGTTTATTAGCATAGGAGGCTTGTGAGAGATACGAGCTGGACAGCAGGGGAGCACAGCCCTGAGAACAAAGAGGGCTATATTTTTATAATCAAAGAAAAAATGGGGAGGGGAGAACACCGCCTTCTTCCTCAGTCTTGGGCAGACGTCAAGGCTTACATCATCAGTTCCTCCTTTGACCCTATCTGGTCTAACCCGGACTGCCTTGGCGCTATTTAAATCATATGTACATTAGCAAAAGGGTGGTAAATTATACTAAGATATGGTAATGCATCTCAAGTTTTTGTATAATGTCCCCTCTCACCTAGTTTCTTTCCCCTTTCATCTATATTCCTGTCTTGGCTACTTGCAGAAATGCTACTCTTCAAGGATCATTAACTCTCTGACTTCATGTAACAAGATTCAGACCCCATATCTATTGTCTTGTGTTGTAACTACCAGGATTTGTGGCTTGAGTGTGTCTGGTGCTTGGATGCACCTGGTCTTCCTTCAAGGTAGTGTAGATTGTTGCTAGGTTACTGGATTCTTTTCTTGAGGGGTCATTAGCTTACAACAGTCTCCCAGACTCCCTTAAAATTCCCTTTCTGTCTTTAATCCCGTAGTGGGATTTCTAAACTAACTAATCCTACTCTCTCCCTATCATTTACAAATTGTGTTACTTGTTTATATATGCTTTCAATATAGAATCTGTAATAAGTGATACTAGTACAAGTTTAAAATTCAAATCGTATGGAACGGTGAAATGTATATCTCCTTCCCACTTTCTATTTCTCAAGTCCCCAGTCACTTCTTCTGAGGCAACATATTCTGTATGTGTGTATCTCCCGTCTTTTTTCTTTTTTAAACCAAGAGTATCACATTATACACGAAGAATTATACCTTTTTTTTACTCCACAGTATATCTTGATATTTGTTCCTTATCAATACATATAAATCTGATTCGTTTTAGTGGCTCTATAGTAGCATATTGTATAGTTACACCATGATTTATTTCGTTAGCTCTTAGGCTGCTTCTGTTCTTGTGCAGTTATGGACAGCATTGCATGGAGTACCATTGTACATATTTTGTGTTCATGTGAGACTAGAACTCATGAAATCTTAAAAGTGGAATTGCTAAGTCAAAGTGTGTTTTAAGTTTATTTTATGTACATCTCTTTAAAGACGATATTGCAGTTTACACTCCCACAATAATGTACACTGCCTATTTCTCCACATCCTCATGTGATAACATTTATCTTTTATGTCACTTTGCTGAACTCTTGTTTTAATTTGCCTCTTGCTTATTGTAAGGTTGAATTTTGGACGTTTAAAATCATTTTTCGGGAATTTCCTGGGAGTCCAGTGGTTAGGACTCCGTTCTTCCACTGCTGGGAGCCTGGGTTCGATCCCTGGTTGGGGAAATAAGATCTCACAAGCCACACCGCCAAAAAAATCATTTTTTTTTCTTTTTCATAAGCTGTCTTTTTATGCCCTTTGCTCATTTTTTCTAGTGGATTTGCTTCTTTTTTCTTATTGATTTGTAGAAATTCTTATTTTAGGAAATTAACCCTTTGTTATTTGTGTTCCAAGTATTTTCCCTTTATTTTTAATGACAGATTTATTGAAACATAAATCACATAACATAAAATTCACCCTTTTAAAATGTTACAATTCAGCGATTTTTAGTGTATTCACAGAGTAGTGCAACCTTTCATTACCCCAGAAAGAAACATCACACTCAATGGCAGTCACTCCCAGTCCCCCCTTTCAACACTAGCAACAACTCCTCTTTCTGTCTCTGTGCATTTGCTTATCCTAGATGTTTCATTTAAGTGGAATATAAGGCTTTTTATGTCTGGCTTCTTTCACTTAGCCTCATTCATCCATGCTGTAGCATGTATCAGAACTTCATTCCCTTTTATGGCCAAATAATATTTCATTGTATGGATATATCATATTTTGTTTACCCATTCATCAGTTGTTGGACATTTGGATTGATTCTACTTTCTGGCTTTTATGAATACTACTACAGTGAACACCAGTACAAATTTTTGTATGTTTTCAATTCCATTGGGCATATATAGATATAAATATAGATATAGATAGATAGATATAGATATAGATTCTCTTGGGAGTCATAGGGTAACTCTGACATTTTGAAGAACGATCAATTTTCCAAAGTGGCTGCACCATTGTGTAATACCATCAACAATGTATGAAGGTTCCAGTTTTTCTATACCCTTGTTATTGTCTATCTTTTTTTAGTCATCTTAGTGGCTGTGAAGTGGCATCTCACTGACATTTTGATTTGCATTTCCTTAATGACGTGATATTGAACATCTTTTCATGTGTTTATTGGCTATCTGTATATCTTCTTTGGAGACGTATCCATTCAGATCATTGGCCCATTTTAATTTTTTTGAATTTTCTTTAATTTATTTTTTTATACAGCAGGTTCTTGTTAGTTATCCATTTTATACATATTAGTATATACATGTAAATCCCAGTCGCCCAATTCATCACACCACCACCACCACCCCCGCCGCTTTCCCCACTTGGTGTCCATACGTTTGTTCTCTTCATCTGTGTCTCTATTTCTGTCCTGCAAACAGGTTCATCTGTACCATTTTTCTAGGTTCCACATATATGCGTTAATATATGATATTTGCTTTTCTCTTTCTGACTTACTTCACTCTGTATGACAGTCTCTAGATCCATCCACGTCTCTACAAATGACCCAATTTCATTCCTTTTTATGGGTGAGTAATATTCCATTGTATATATGTACCACATCTTCTTTATCCATTCATCTGTCGTTGGGCATTTAGGTTGCTTCCATGACCTGGCTATTGTAAATAGTGCTGCAGTGAACACTGGGGTGCATGTGTCTTTTTGAATTATGGTTTTCTCTGGGTATATGCCCAGTAGTGGGACTGCTGGGTCATATGGTAATTCTATTTTTAGTCTTTTAAGGAACCTTCATACTGTTCTCCATAGTGGCTGTATCAATTTACATTCCCACCAACAGTGGGAACCCTCTCCAACATTTGTTGTTTGTAGATTTTCTGATGATGCCCATTCTAACTGGTGTGAGGTAATACCTCATTGCAGTTTTGATTTGCATTTCTCTAATAATTAGTGATGTTGAGCAGCTTTTCATGTGCTTCCTGGCCATCTGTATGTCTTCTTTGGAGAAATATCTATTTAGGTCTTCTGCCCATTTTTTGATTGGGTTGTTTGTTTTTTTAATATTGAGCTGCATGAGCTGTTTATATATTTTGGAGATTAATCCTTTGTTGATTCACTTGCAAATATTTTCTCCCATTCTGAGGGCTGTCTCTTCATCTTGTTTGTAGTTTCCTTTGCTTTGCAAAAGCTTTTAAGTTTCATTAGGCCCCATTTGTTTATTTTTGTTTTTATTTCCATTACTCTGGAAAGTGGATGAAAAAAGATCTTGCTGTAACTTATGTCAAAGAGTGTTCTTCCTATGTTTTCCTCTAAGAGTTTTATAGTGTCCAGTTTTACATTTAGGTCTCTAATCCATTTTGAGTTTACTTTTGTGTATGGTGTTAGGGAGTGTTCTAATTTCATTCTTTAACATGTAGCTGTCCAGTTTTCCCAGCACCACTTACTGAAGAGGCTGTCTTTTCTCCATTGTATATCCTTGCCTCCTTTGTCATAGATTAGTTGACCATAGGTGCGTGGGTTTATCTCTGGGCTTTCTATCCTGTTCCATTGACCTATATTTCTTTTTTTTATGCCAGTACCATATTGTCTTTTTTAACAATTTTATTCATTTGTTTATTTATTTTTGACTGTGCTGGATCTTCATTGCTGCGCACAGGCTTTCTCAAGTTGTGGCGAATGGGACTACTTTTTCTCATTGTGGTGGCTTCTCTTGTTGCGGAGCACGGGCTCTAGAGCACAGGCTCAGTAGTTGTGGCGCACGGGCTTAGTTGCTCTGAGGCATCTGGGATCTCCCCGGACCAGGGCTCAAACCCATGTCCCCTGCATTGGCAGGGGGATTCTTTACCACTGTGCCACCAGGGAAGTCCATATTGTCTTGATTACTGTAGCTTTGTAGTATAGTCTAAAGTCAGGGAGTCTGCTTCCTCCAGCTCCATTTTTTTCCCTCAAGACTGCTTTGGCTATTCGGGGTCTTTTGTGTCTCCATACAAATTTTAAGATTTTTTTAAGACACAGACCTACTAGAGAATGGACTTGAGGATACGGGGAGGGGGAAGGGTAAGCTGGGACAAAGTGAGAGAGTGGCATGGACATATATATTTTACCAAATGTAAAATAAATAGCTAGTGGGAAGCAGCCACATAGCACAGGCAGATCAGCTCGGTGCTTTGTGACGACCTAGAGGGGTGGGATAGGGAGGGTGGAAGGGAGGGAGATGCAAGAGGGAAGAGACATGGGGACATATGTATATGTATAACTGATTCACTTTGTTATAAAGCAGAAACTAACACACCATTGTAAAGCAGTTATACTCCAATAAAGATGTTAAAATAAAAGATATTTTGTTCTAGTTCTGTAAAAAAACGCCATTGGTAATTTGATAGGGATTGCATTGAATCTGTAGATTGCTTTGGGTAGTATAGTCATTTTCACAATATTGATTCTTCCAATCCAAGAACATGGTATATCTCTCCACCTGTTTGTATCATCTTTATTTTCTTTCATCAGTGTCTTATAGTTTTCTGCATACAGGTCTTTTGTCTCCTTAGGTAGGTTTATTCCTAGGTATTTTATTCCTTTTGTTGCAATGGTAAATGGGAGGTTTCCTTCATTTCTCTCTCAGATTTTTCATCATTAGTGTATAGGAATGGAAGAGATTTCTGTGCATTAATTTTGTATCCTGCAACTTTACCAAATTCATTGATTAGCTCTAGTAGTTTTCTGGTGGCATCTTTAGGATTCTCTATGTATAGTATCATGTCATCTGTAAACAGTGACCGTTTTACTTCTTCTTTTCCAATTTGTATTCCTTTTATTTCTTTTTCTTCTCTGATTGCTGTGGCTAGGACTTCCAAAACTATGTTGAATAACAGTGGTGAGAATGGACATCCTTGTCTTGTTCCTCATCTTAGAGGAAATGCTTTCAGTTTTTCACCATTGAGAATGATGTTTGCTGTGGGTTTGTCATATATGGCCTTTATTATGTTGAGGTAGGTTCCCTCTGTGCCCAGTTTCTGGAGAGCTTTTATCATAAATGGGTGTTGAATTTTGTCAGAAGCTTTTTCTGCATCTATTGAGATGATCATATGGTTTTTATTCTTCAATTTGTTAATATAGTGTATCACATTGATTGTTTTGTGTATATTAAAGAATCCTTGAATCCCTGGCATAAATCCCACTTGATCATGGTGTATGATCTTTCTAATGTGTTGTTGGATTCTGTTTGCTAGTATTTTGTTGAGGATTTTTGCATCTATATTCATCAGTGATATTGGTCTGTAATTTTCTTTTCTTGTAGTATCTTTGTCTGGTTTTGGTATCAGGGTGATGGTGGCCTCATAGAATGAGTCTGGGAGTGTTCCTTCCTCTGCAATTTTTTGGAAGAGTTTGAGAAGGATGGGTGTTAGCTCTTCTCTAAATGTTTGATAAAATTCACCTGTGAAGGCATCTTGTCCTGGACTTTTGTTTGTTTGAAGATTTTTAATCACAATTTCAATTTCAGTACTTGTGATTTGTCTGTTCATATTTTCTATTTCTTCCTGGTTCAGTCTTGGAAGATTTTACCTTTCTAAGAATTTGTCCATTTCTTCCAGGTTGTCCATTTTATTGGCATAGAGTTGCTTGTAGTAGTCTCTTAGGATGCTTTGTATTTCTGCGGTGTCTGTTGTAACTTCCGTTTTTTCATTTCTAATTTTATTGATTTGAGTCCTCTCCCTCTCCCTCTTTTTTTTTTTTTTTTTTTTTTTGTGGTACGCAGGCCTCTCACTGTTGTGGCCTCTCCCATTGCGGAGCACAGGCTCCAGATGTGCAGGCTCAGCGGCCATGGCTCACGGGCCCAGCCGCTCCACGGCATGTGGGATCTTCCTGGACCAGGGCAGGAACCCGTGTCCCCTGCATCAGCAGGCGGACTCTCAACCACTGCGCCACCAGGGAAGCCCTCCCTCTTTTTCTTGATGAGTCTGCCTAATGGTTTATCAATTTTGTTTATCTTCTCAAAAAAACAACTTTTAGTTTTATTGATCTTTGCTATTGTTTTCTTTGTTTCTGTTTCATTTATTTCTGCTCTGATCTTTATAATTTCTTTCCTTCCACTAACTTTGGGTTTCATTTGTCTTCTTTCTCTAGTTCCTTTAGGTGTAAGTTTAGATTGTTTATTTGAGATTTTTCTTGTTTCTTGAGGTAGGCTTGTATTGCTATAAACTTCACTCTTAGAACTGCTTTTGCTGCATCCCATAGGTTTTGGATCTTTGTGTTTTCATTGTAAGTTGTCTCTAGGTATTTTTTTATTTCCCTTTGATTTCTTCAGTGATCTCTTTGTTATTTAGAATGTACTGTTTAGCCTCCATGTATTTATGTTTTTTATGTTTTTCTCCCTGTAATTGATTTCTAATTTCATAGCGTTGTGGTGAGAAAAGATGCTTGATATGATTTCAATTTTCTTAAATTTACTGATGCTTGATTTGTGGCCCAAGATGTGATCTGTCCTGGAGAATGTTCCGTGCGCGCTTGAGAAGAAAGTGTAATCTGCTGTTTTTGGATGGAATGTCCTATAGATACCAATTAAATCTATCTGGTCTGTTGTGTCATTTAAAGCTTCTGTTTCTTTATTAATTTTCTCTTTGGATGATCTGTCCGTTGGTGTAAGTGAGGTGTTAAAGTCCCCCACTATTATTATGTTACTGTCAATTTCCTCTTTTATAGCTGTTAGCTGTTGCCTTATGTATTGAGGTGCTCCTACGTTGGGTGCATATATAGTTATAATTGTTATATCTTCTTCTTGGATTGATCCCTTGATCATTATGTAGTGTCCTTCCTTGTCTCTTGTAACATTATTATTATTTTTTTTAAAGAAGATGTTAGGGGTAGGAGTTTATTAATTAATTTATTTATTTTTGCTGTGTTGGGTCTTCGTTTCTGTGCGAGGCCTTTCTCTAGTTGTGGCAAGTGGGGGCCACTCTTCATCATGGTGCACGGGCCTCTCACTATCGCGGCCTCTCTTGTTGTGGAGCACAGGCTCCAGACGTGCAGGCTCAGTAGTTGTGGTTCACGGGCCTAGTTGCGCCACCGCATGTGGGATCCTCCCAGACCAGGGCTCGAACCCGTGTCCCCTGCATTAGCAGGCAGACTGTCAACCACTGTGCCACCAGGGAAGCCCATCTTGTAACATTCTTTATTTTAAAGTCTATTTTATTTGATATGAGTATTGCTACTCCAGCTTTTTTTTGATTTCCATTTGCATGGAATATCTTTTTGCATCCCCTCACTTTCAGTCTATATGTGTCTCTAGGTCTGAAGTGGGTCTCTTGTAGACAGCATATATATGGGTCTTGATTCTGTATCCATTCAGCAAGCCTGTGTCTTTTGGTTGGAGCATTTAATCCATTCACATTTAAGGTAATGTTATGTATGATATGTATGTTCCTATTACCATTTTCTTAATTGTTATGGGTTTGTTTTTGTAGGTCATTTTCTTCTCTTGTGTTTCCCACTTAGAGAAGTTCCTTTAGCATTTGTTGTAGAGCTAGTTTGGTGGTGCTGAATTCTCTTAGCTTCTCCGTCGAATCTGAATGAGATCTTTGCCAGGTAGAGTAATCTTGGTTGTAGGTTCTTCCCTTTCATCACTTTAAATGTATCATGCCACTCCCTTCTGCCTTGTAGAGTTTCTGCTGAGAAATAAGCTGTTAACCATATGGGAGTTCCCTTGTATGTTATTTGTTGTTTTTCCCTTGCTGCTTTCAATAATTTTCTTTGTCTTTAATTATTGTCAATTTGATTACTATGTGTCTCGGCGTGTTTCTCCTTGGATTTATCCTGCCTGGTACTCTCTGCACCTCCTGGACTTGGATGGCTATTTCCTTTCCCATGTTAGGGAAGTTTTTGACTATAATCTCTTCAAATATTTTCTCGGGTCCTTTCTCACTCTCTTCTCCTTCTGGGACCCCTATAATGCAAATGTTGTTGCATTTAATGTTGTCCCAGAGATCTCTTAGGCTGTCTTCATTTCTTTTCATTCTTTTTTCTTTATTCTGTTCCTTGGCAGTGAATTCCACCATTCTGTCTTCCAGGTCACTTATCCGTTCTTCTGCCTCAGTTATTCTGCTATTGATTCCTTCTAGTGTATTTTTCATTTCAGTTATTGTATTGTTCACCTCTGTTTGTTCTTTAATTCTTCTGGTGTTTGTTCTTTAATTCTTCTAGGTCTTTGTAAAACATTTCTTGCATCTTCTCGATCTTTGCGTCCATTGTTTTTCTGAGGTCCTGGATCATCTTCACTATCATTATTCTGAATTCTTTTTCTGGAAGGTTGCCTATCTCCACTTCAATTAGTTGTTTGGGGTTTTATCTTGTTCCTTCATCTGGTACATAGCCCTCTGCCTTTTCATCTTGTCTGTCTTTCTGTGAATGTGGGTTTTGTTCCACAGGCTGCAGGATTGTAGTTCTTCTTGCTTCTACTGTCTGCCCTCTGTTGGATGAAGCTATCTAAGAGGCTTATGCAAGTTTCCTGATGGGAGGGACTGGTGGTGGGTAGAGCTGGCTGTTACTCTGGTGGACAGAGCTCAGTAAAACTTTAATCCGCTTGTCTGCTAATAGGTGGGGCTGGATTCCCTCCCTGTTGGTTGTTTGGCCTGAGGCGACCCAACACTGGAGCCTACCCGGGCTCTTTGGTGGGGCTAATGGCGGACCCTGGGAGGGCTCACGCCAAGGAGTACTTCCCAGAACTTCTGCTGCCAGTGTCCTTGTCCTCACGGTGAGCCACAGCCACCTCCCGCCTCAGCAGGAGACCCTCCAACACTAGCAGGTAGGTCTGGTTCAGTCTCCTATGGGGCCACTGTTCCTTCCCCTGGGTCCTGACGCTCACACTACTTTGTGTGTGCCCTCCAAGAGTGGAGTCTCTGTTTCCCTGCAGTCCTGTCAAAGTCCTGGAATCAAATCTTCAAAGTCTGATCCTCTAGGAATTCCTCCTCCTGCTGCCAGACCCCCTGGGTGGGAACCCTGACATGGGGCTGAGAACCTTCACTCCAGTTGGTGGACTTCTGTGGTTTAAGTGTTCTCTAGTTTGTGATTCACCCACCCAGCAGTTACGGGATTTGATTTTATTGTGATTGTGCCCCTCCTACCATCTCATTGTGGCTTCTCCTTTGTATTTGGATGTGGGGTATCTTTTTTGGTTAGTTCCAGTGTCTTCCTTTCGATGATTGTTCAGCAGTTAGTTGTGAATCTGGTGCTCTCACAAGGGAGAGTCTCATTGGCCCATTTTTAAATTGGGTTATTTGTCTTTTTATTGTTAACTTATAAGTCACTTATCATATATATGACTTGAAAATATTTTCTCCCATTCTGTAGGTTATCTTTTCAGTTTCTTTTTTTTTAGTTTTATTTATTTTTTGGTTGCATTGGGTCTTCATTACTGCGTGTGGGCTTTCTCTAGTTGTGACGAGCGGGGGCTACTCTTTGTTGCAATGCACAGGCTTCTCATTGCGGAGGCTTCTCTTGTTTCGGAGCATAGGCTCTAGGCACGCAGGCTCCAGTAGTTGCAGCACGTGGGCTCGGTAGTTGCGGCATGTGGGCCCTAGAGTG
This sequence comes from Mesoplodon bidens, assembly GCF_964165515.1. NCBI lineage: Eukaryota > Metazoa > Chordata > Mammalia > Artiodactyla > Ziphiidae > Mesoplodon > Mesoplodon bidens. The sequence continues at coordinate 29,852,826 of NC_138170.1, forward strand.
TGCGGGCTTCAGTAGTTGTGGCTTTTGTGCTCAGTAGTTGCAGCTTATGGGATTAGTTGCTCCACGGCATGTGGGATCTTCCCAGACCAGGGATCAAACCCATGTCCCCTGCATTGGCAGGCAGATTCTTAACCACGGTGCCACCAGGGAAGTCCCTATCTTTTCACTTTCTTGATGTGTCCTTTGAAGCACAAATGTTTTTAATTTTGATGAAGACCAATGTTTCTATTTTTTTTCTTTTGTCACTTATGCTTTTGGTGTTATATCTAAGAAAGCATTGCCTAATCCAAGGTCTCGAGGTTTATTTGTTTATATTTTAAAAATATTTATTTGTTTGTTTATTTATTTTGGCTGCGCTGGGTGTCAGGTGCAGCATGCGGGGTCTTCATTGTGGCATGCAGGATCCTTTAGTTGCGGCACTGTTTTTAGTTGTGGCATGCGAACTCCCAGTGTGGCATGCATGCGGGATCTAGTTCCCCAACCAGGGATTGAACCCGGGCCCCCCACATTGGGAGCGTGGGGTCCTCCCCGCTGGATCACCAAGGAAGTCCCAGTCATGAAGATTTATGCCTGTGTTTCTTCCTAAGAGTTTTAGCTCTTACATTGATGTCTATGATCCACTTTGTTAATTTTTATATACAGTGTGAGGCAGGGGTCCAACTTCATTTTTTTTGCAGGTGGCTATTCAGTTGTTCCAGCACCACTTGTCGATAGGACTGTTATTTTCCCATTAAATGATCTTGGCGTCCTTGTTGAACATCAATTGACCGTAAATGTGAGGGTTCACTTTTTTTTTCTTTTTTGAGGGTTCACTTTTGAATTCTCAGTTCTCTTTCACTGATTTGTATATCTGTATGTCTAAGTCACATTGTCCTTTTTTCCTCCAGGTTTTTTGAGATGTAATTGACATATAACATTGTGTAAGTTTAAAGTGTGATACACTTATATTGCAAAATGATTACCACCATAGCATTAGCTAACGCTTCCATCACATCACGTAATTACCATTTCTTGTTTGTGGTAAGAACATTTAAGATCTACTCTTAGCAACTTTTAAGTATATAATGCAGTATTGCTAACTATAATTACTACGCTGTGTATTAGATCCCCAGAACTTATTCATCTTATAACTGGAAGAGTCTGTACCCTTTCACTAACATCTCCCCATTTCTCCAATCCCCTAGTCCCCTGGCAGCTACCATTCTATTCTGCTTCTATGAGTTTGGCTTTTTTAGGTTCTACATATAAGTGATGTAATACAGTATTTGTCCTTCTCTGTCCACATTGTCTTAATTTGCCCTGTAGTAAATTTTGAAATCAGGAAGTGTAAGTCCTTCTACTTTGTTCTTTCTCAAGATCGTTCTGGCTCTTCCAGGTCCCTTGCATTTCCCTATGAATTTTAGAATCATCTTGTCAATTTCTGCAAAAAAAGGTATCTGGGATTTTGATAGGGATACATTACATTGTATCTGTAGATCAATTTGAGGAATAGTGCCTCTTAACGATATCAAGTGTTCTGGTTCATGAACATGAAAAGATGTCTTTCCATTTTTTAGGTCTTTAATTTCTTTCAATTATGGTTTGTAGTTTTCATCATACAAGTCTTGCACTGCTTTTGTTACTTAGTTTGTTTTCATCTTCAGACTTAGTTTAAGGTACTTTTTTCCATGCAGAAAAATTTCATTTTTATGTAATCAAATATCATGAGTCATAATTTTTAAATGGGCCAAATATTTGAATAGTTATTTCCCCAAAAAGATAGACATATGGCTAAGTAAGCACGTGAAATTTCGCCAACATCATTATTCATTAGGGAAATGCAATAAAAACCAAGTGAGATACCACTTCACACCCACTATAGTCAAATGGCTATAACCAAGGAGACAGTAACACATGTTGGCCAGGAAATGGAGAAAGGAACCCTCATATGTTGCTGATGTAAATGTATAATGGCACAGTCACTTTGGAAAACAGTTTGGCGGTTTCTTAAAAACTTGTACGTAAACTTACCCTACCACCCAGTAATTCTAATTCTAGGTATCTACCCAAGAGAAATGAAGACATTTGTCTACACAAAGACTTGCATGTTAATGTTCTCAACAGTGTTCGTGATAGCCCTGAAGTGGAAGCAATCCAAGTATCTATAAGGTGGTAAATGGATAAACAAAATGATATAACCATACAATGGAATACTGTTCAGCAATATAAAGGAATGCAGTACTGATATATGCTACAATGGGGTCGCACCTTGAAAACACCATGTTGAATGAAAGAAGGCAGACATAAAAGGCCACATATCGTATGCTTCCATCCATATGAAGTGTCCAGAAAAGGTAAATCTATAGCGACAGAAAGTAGATTAGTGGTTGCCTAAGGGTGGGCATGGTGATTGACTCCAGAAGGCAAGAGGGATCTTTCTGGGGTGATGGAAGTGTTCTAAAACTTAATTGTAGTGATGGATACCTAACTCTATACATTTTATAAATATTATTGAATTGTACATTTAAAATGGGTGAATCTTACTGTATGTAAAATATACCTCAATAAATAAGTTTAAAATAAAACCACTGAAATAAATAGGAAAAAATTAATCATTTCTGGATTTAATATTTAATATTTTCTGGATTCTGGGTTTTGTGTCATTTAGGCCATCCTCAATCTGATATCCTTAAAAAATATTTTAAGAAAAAAATTCTCTCCTTTTGTTCTACTGCGTTAGCAGTTCCATCTTTTGTATTTGAATGTTTTATCTGCCTGGAATGTATTTGAGTATAGAAAGTGAGATAGAATGAATAAGATATATTTAATGATGATAATATTTTTAGAAGTAGAACTTTTTTCTCCCAATAAAATCTTATTCTGTACCCAATAAATTAAGAAAACTAAAAACAATGTTCAGAATCTTTTCTACTGAAATATTTGCATCTATGTACTGAGGTCAATGTTTAGGATGTTCATTGCAGCATTGTCTAGAACTAAAAACCCACTGGTAGAGCTGGTTCAACTATGGTCTAGTCACACTACAGATTACTATTCAGCAGCTAAAGATGGTGTTAAAGCCATTTGTGCTGACATGGGAAGAAATCTATGGAAAAATGTTAAGAAGGCAAACTTCAGAACAATGAGTATAATATAATTCAATTTTTCTAAAAACAAAAACCCACATCCGTACATATATGTATTTGTTTATTTATAAAGAAAATAATCTGATGGATATGTGGCAGCCTGTTAACTGCATTTACTCTTGAACAGTGAGGATTTGGGGGGGCATGTAGGGATAGTGGTAGTGATAATAGTGGAGCATAAAAGGGTCTTTAGCTTTTTAGTTTGCTTTTGCACTGTTATTCTGTAAGATGACTCTCGTCTTTTAACATTTTTTTCAATTTGCATTTTTGAAAAGATCATAGATTTACATGATTTTTTTGTTTTTTTTAATAAATATTTTGTTTATTTTAATGAAGCTGGTACAGACAATGTCCATTTAAAACCCATATCCCAGGCCAAAAAGTACAAATAAAGTCAAAAAGAGCAGCGTTCTGCTGTATACACTTCTGCATGAATAACTTTAACTGCTAATGAAAATTAGAACTTTTCTGGGATCTTCTGACAAGATTTTTCTTTCATCTTAAAATGCTTTCTCTTCAGTGAAGCCATCTTTGGAGTTAGTCATTATTTTCACCACCTCTGTCACCTTGACTCCAACCTGCTATTCCTCTTCTTTTGGTCCAGACCCTCAGACTTTAAAAGTAGCTTCAAGTTAAGGAAAGGTCATTTTTCCACAGTTCAGTTCTCTGAAAAACTTCCATCTCCCACTGAAAGTCACAGTCCAGGAGTGAAGCGATCACATGCTAGAACTTCAGGGCCAATTGGAAAGTAATTATGAACACTCGCATTAGTCAATCTTATTTATCACAAGCCTGTAAATGCACAGTCCTGGAAAAGGCAGCCTCTCTGTGCACACATGTAATTTTTAAAAAGGAGAGGGCAATATGAACAGGGCTGAGGTTTGATCACCAAAAATCAGCACAATGAAAACAAACAATAATGAATAATGGGCACTAGAATTCAAATTACCAGATGTTCTAAAGAGATGGGGTGCCAGTTTTCAATTCTGTTTTGAACACCACATTACAAAAGAACTACTTTTAAAAATAAAGGATTAAGAGAAAAGAAAAAAAATAAAAATATCTAAATCATTAAATGACCCCCTGTTTGTTCCTGATAAACTTCAATCACATCTTCTTCCTCCATTCCCAGTTCTTTTGGAGTGTGATTATCAGCAATTCAAAGAGAAACCTGAGTGAATTCATGGGAACTCCGTGTCTTTGACAGTATGATTCTTTGAGTTTCTTGAGATGTGTTGTCATTTTCACTTTGAAGTGAATCTCACTGCTATCCTGTCCGATGACTTTGAGTTTAATATATTCTCCTTCCTTCTTATCCCCCAAGTCCTCAGTTGAAGGTTTTGCCTTCTGGTCAGACATGGTGACGGTGGTTTCCCCTGGGGTCTCTGCACAGCAGCGGCCTCGGGTAGGCAGAACCTCGCTCTGGGGTTTACAAATACCTCTCCCTTCCCCACAGCACAACACCGCGGCTCTACATGATTTATTTACAAAATAAACTATAACTGGCAAATAATTCCTCCCTTAATGAGCAAAGTTGTTCTGTTTTTACACTTTAATGATAATATGACATCATCATCATCAGTGTAATTTTGAAATTGAATTATATGGGACTTCCTTCGTGGTCCAGTGGTAAAGAATCTGCCTTACAATGCAGGGAACGTGGCTTCAATCCCTGGTCAGTGAACTAAGATCCCACATGCCACAGGGCAACTAAGCCCACGCGCCACAACTACTGAGCTCGCGTGCCTCAACTAGAGAGCCTGCTGTGCTGCAAACTACAGAGCCCGTCCACTCTGGAGCCCGCGCCACAACTTGAAAAGAGAAAACACCGTAACGAGAGAGAAGCCCGTGCGCCGCAACGAAAAGATCCCACATGCCACAACGAAGATTCCATGTGCCACAACAAAGACCCGACTCGGCCAAAATAAAATAAATAAATATTAAAAATAAAAAAGTTTTTTAAAAATTGATTTATATATAAAACAATCTGAAGCTCAGAAGTTAAAAGACTTGGTCACAGAGATAATTGACTTTGGAACAACATTTTCTCCTCAGAACCCATGTTTGGCTGAATGACAGTACCTATCAAAGAAGTTTATTGACCTAAGAAGGAAATGCTGTGTAAACAGGCTAATGTCTCTAGGTCAGTGGTTTTTAACAGGTGTTTTGCCCCCAGGAGCACATTTAGCAATATCTGGAGACGTTTTTGTTTTTTTACAACTTGGGGAAAGTGTGTTGACTGCTACTGGCATCTGGTGGTGGAGACCCGCGATGCTACTAAACATCCTGTGATGCATAGGATAGCCCCCTGCAACAAAGAGTTACCCAGCCCTACACGTCTGTAGTGCCAAGGTGGAGGCCCCTGCTGTAAATCATATTTCACAAAGCTTTATTCACTCAGCAGATATTACAGTTGGGGATTAGTTCATAGCCAATGAGAAGGTGGGCATTCTTAGGCCTTTTTTTTTTTTTTGCGGCATGTGGAATCCTCGCGGACCGGGCACAAACCCGTGTCCCCCGCATCGGCAGGCGGACTCTCAACCACTGGGCCACCAGGGAAGCCCTTAGGCTTTTTTTATTTGTACTTTCCAGTTTGTTAATCAGTGGACTATAGAAGATGTGAAGGGAGAGTCTTTTATCAAGACCATTCTTGGGACTCCCCTGGTGGCGCAGTGGTTAAGAATCTGCCTGCCAATGCAGGGGACAAGGGTTTGTGCTTTTTTGTTTGTTTTTTTTTGGGGTACGCAGGCCTCTCACTGTTGTGGCCTCCCCCATTGCGGAGCACAGGCTCCGGACGCGCAGGCTCAGCGGCCATGGCTTATGGGCCCAGCCGCTCCGCAGCACGTGGGATCTTCCCGGACCAGGGCACGAACCTGTGTCCCCTGCATCGGCAGATGGACTCTCAACCACTGCGCCACCAGGGAAGCCTGAGACAAGGGTTTGATCCCTGGTCCGGAAAGATCCACATGCTGGGGAGCAACTAAGACCATGTGCCAAAACTACTGAGCCTGCACTCTGGAGCCCGCGAGCCACGAGCCCACGTGGCACAACTACTGAAGCCCACGTGCCTAGAGCCCGTGCTCCCCAACAAGAGAAGCCACCACAATAAGAAACCCGCACACCGCAACTAGAGAAAGCCCATGCGCAGCAACGAAGACCCAATGCAGCCATAAATAAATAAATAAACAAATAAATAAACAAATATATATATATATATATAAAGAATCTGCCTGCCAATGCAAGTTTGAGCCCTGGTCTGGGAAGATCCCAAATGCCGCGGAGCAACTAAGCCCATGCACCACCGCTGCTGAGCCCGGGTGCTGCAAATACTGAAGCCCACACGCCTGGAGCCTGTGCTCCGCAACGAGAGAAGCCACCGCAATGCGAAGCCCGCGCACCACAACGATGAGTAGCCCCCACTCTCCGCAACAAGAGAAAGCTCGCATGCAGCAACGAAGACCCAACGCAGCAGGGAAAAAAAAAAAAAGACCATTCTTTGGGGTCAGGGAGGAAAAGCAAAGCTAACACCCTACTTCAAAATCACAAGCAAATTTACCTTTCTAAAAAGCATTAAAAATATTAAACTTTAGTTAATAATATGCATGCCGATCTGATGCCTGTAACTTACTTTGAAAGGCATTAAAATATGAAAGGGATTGATAGATGGAGAAAGGGATGGATAGGTATGTAATAAAGCAAATATAGTAAAATGTTAATTGTAGAATCTAGTGGGTGGGTATATGAAGGTTGACTGTATAATTCAATATTTTTGTATGTCTGAAAATTTTCGTAATATTGGGGGAAGTCAGAAACAGATTCTCACTGTTTTTAGCAGACACTGGGTTAGTAGAAACCACATTGCTGATTTTGCTGGGTGGCCTCAGGCAAGTTACTTAACTTTTTGATTTTCATCTGAAGAGCAATTGTTGTTTGGCTCAAATAAGATACTAATATGGTGAGGTTCAAATGAAATAATGAATGTGAAATCACTTTGAAAAGCATAAAGTACTCTAAAAATGCAGTGCATTACTATTAGGAAGGATGAGTGTTCAACCAGTTACATACCATGGCTCTAGGTGTTCTTGGCAACTCCCTGTGTAATGACATTAACACCGTTTTACCTTCTTGCTATTCAAAGTATAAAGCAACTATAACATTTTCTATCAAATATGTCTCAAGTATTTGTGAAAGACTTAGATTCCTTTTCTAGGAGGAAAGAATCATTCTGTCTTTGTATAACTTTAATATTTTTTTCCTGTTTTACTTATAGACTGCCAAGGTCTCCACTTAGGGCAGTGGGAATCTTTGACTGTGGAACATTGGACATGAGCTTTGCCATTGGCTGGTTGAGAAGGAGAAGGCAGAATGTCTGCATTGTTACACCACAGAGCTCAAACTTCAGAAGACTTTGAGTTAAGCAGTGTCATTTACTATGCACATGATTATGTCTTCGTCTGTCCTATATGATCATCACAAACTAATGAAACACCTTTTAGGTCTTATGAATTCAGGTTACACTTTTTCTGGATGCTCTGGCAACTGATATAGGTAGGATTGGGCTGGGTTTTGTGGGGAGTGGTGGAAGGGAAAGAACTCATCTTTCCCATTCTCCAGTCTTTGCTCAAGTCAAACATCTGTGCATGTAAAGATTAGGTTAACTAGGGAATTCCCTGGTGGTCCAGTGGTTAGGACTCTGCGCTTTCACCGCTGAGGATCCCCGCAAGACACGTGGCGTGCCCCCCCCAAAAAAAGATATAGGTTAACTAATCTAGGTTGTATAGAACAGGATTGAATCTAGAAAAATGCTTCAGTTATTACATTAGGACTTAAAAAATATAGTGAGAGGGCTTCCCTGGTGGTCCAGTGGTTAAAACTCCATGCTTCCACTGCAGGGGCAGCGCAAGTTCGACCCCTGGTCAGGAAAGTTCTGCATGCCATGAGATGCGGCCAAAAAATATATATATATATATATATGTAGAGAGAGAGAGATGTGAAATGTGAAAGGCAAAGTTTCCTCCACTTTTTTTTTTTAACATCTTTATTGGAGTATAATTGCTTTACAATGGTGTGTTAGTTTCTGCTTTTATAACAGAGTGTATCAGCTGTACATATACATGTATCCCCATATCTTCTCCCACTTTTATTTTGCTTGAGGGTTTAAGTGGATGTTCTCTTTGAGGGTACAATTTGAAAATGGTGGATTTTACATTTTACTTTGTATACTAAATTTCATAAGTGATTTTAACTTCGTGTGTGTGTGTGCATGTATACTCATGCTGATGGGCTTATTGCCTTTTCTAGGACCTGTGAAAAATGGAACCAAACTCTCTAAGGACAAAAGTCCCAGCTTTCTTATCTGATTTGGGGAAGGCCACATTGAGGGGAATCAGGAAGTGTCCCCGCTGTGGCACGTACAATGGAACCCGGGGACTGAGCTGTAAGAACAAGACATGTGGAACCATATTCCGGTATGGCTCACGGAAGCAGCCTAGTGTTGAAGCTGTCAAGATCATAACAGGCTCTGATCTGCAAGTCTACTCGGTGCGGCAAAGAGACCGGGGCCCCGATTACCGATGCTTTGTGGAGCTAGGTGTTTCAGAGACAACCATCCAGACAGTGGATGGGACCATCATCACTCAGCTGAGCTCTGGACGGTGTTACGTCCCTGCATGCTTGAAAGCTGCCACCCAGGGTGTCGTGGAAAACCAGTGCCAGCACATCAAGCTGGCCGTGAACTGCCAGGCAGAGGCCACCCCTCTGACGCTAAAGAGCTCGGTCCTGAATGCAGTGCAGGCCTCCCCAGAAACCAAGCAAACCATCTGGCAGTTGGCCACGGAACCCACAGGTCCCCTTGTACAGAGGATCACTAAAAACATTTTGGTGGTGAAATGCAAGGCAAGCCAGAAGCATAGTTTGGGGTATTTGCATACATCGTTTGTGCAGAAAATCAGTGCCAAAAGCCTGCCTGAGCGCCGTTTCTTCTGCTCCTGCCAGACTCTGAAATCACAGAAGTCGAATGCCTCCAAGGATGAGGCGGTCCAGAGATGCATTCATTTCTTTGCTTGCATCTGTGCCTTTGCCAGTGATGAGACATTGGCTCAGGAATTCTCAGACTTCCTAAATTTTGATTCCAGCGGTAGGTGGTGTCGTTGGCACAGTTACTCTGTTTTTCTAAAATGGCAACGAAAGTGTCCCACTGATGGCGTTTGGAGATTGTCCTAGCAACCTTCAGAAGCAGTTGCTAGATAAATCAAATGAAAAGCATTCCTTCTTTTAATCCCAGTGAGCATACTTGCATAAAGTTTGGTTGGTTGGTTAGTTGAAATTAATGATCAAGAGACTACTTGTGCATTTTCATTGAAACAATGAATCAAGCAAAGTTAGCTTTGCTTTGATTTTTTTACTCCACAGATGCCTTATGTTAGTAAAAACAAAGAAAAAACAAACAAAATCCCTTTTATTTTGTCTTGCTTGCTTGTTGCTTATCTTTGAAGATGGGTAAAACTAGTACCTTGCTCAAAAGATCTTTAAATGTTTCTACATCATCTTATGTTTTTAACATTTTTATCTTGTAGATGCTTTTTATTTTCATTTCTGAATGATCTTTAGTTGGCAGCAGCTCCCAACTTTTAGTTTTACATTTCTCTGGAGAGCCTTTTATCGTATTAATGGTCTATGAACAAAAACACATGTTTGGGAGAGTTCTTTAAAGGAACTGATTTTAAAGCAGACGGTCACTCTATAATTTGTTTTGGGGATTTGGATTTCTAGAAATTAATTTTCTCTAGATAGGGACCCATACTTACTCTTGGGTGGTATTAATAATTCAGAAATTTGTTATATTTTAGGTCTAAAGGAGGTTATTGTGCCCCAGCTAGGTTGCCATTCAGAATCAACAGTGTCAGCTTGTGAGTCTACTGCCTCTAAGCCAAAGAAGAGGAAGAAGGAGGAAGTATCTGGTGAGAAGCTGTTTGGTTGGTTTGTTTGGTGATGTTACCTTTAGAGGTGGTTTTACTGTGTTTTATGTGTTTCACTGAATCTCAGCAAGTATAAGAAATAATGTTGTTGTTGTTTCCTGAAAAAAGCTTTACTCTCCCTTGATGATTCTTTCTCAAGTGAAGCTAAGAGTTGGTTCTACTGGCCAAGTATAAGATCTGACCAAACTCCACTTTTAGTTTGCTCATCCCTTAATCAGTCAGACTAGTCTTACACCTTACTCTGCCTTAGGACAGTGTTATGAAATTTTCATCAATAGATATATATTTTTTTAAATTTGTGACAATGGTTAATTGTATTTTCCACGATAATTTAGCAGTATAGTTTGTTATCTGCATCTTCAGCAGGTGGCACCATATATGTATCTTTTTTCTTTTTAAATTCAAATATATCAGTGTCAGTTAAAGACTCATATAAATCAGTATGAAAATGCTGAAGTGTCCTAGTCGGTAAGTGTTAAAAGACCTAGGCTCTAGGGACTTCCCTGGTGGTCCAGTGGCTAAGGCTCTGCGCTCCCAATGCAGGGGCCCTGAGTTCGATCCCTGGTCAGGGAACTAGATCCCACATGCCTCAGCTAAGAATTAGCATGCCACAGCTAAAGATCCCACATGTGGCAACGAAGATCCCACCTGCCACAACTAAGACCCAGCGCAGCCAAATAAAAAAATATTTTAAAAAATAATTAAAAAAAAAAAAAGACTTAGGCTGTAAACAAAAGGAAAATATTACCGGTCCGCACCTGAGAACCAAACTCCAAATGCACTAGTGAAGAGAGAAATGCAAACGTTTTATAAATGCAGAATTAAAACAAGATACCTTGGGATACCAAATTAGCAAAGATATTTAAGCGATGAGACCACAGGCAAAGGTAAAATCAGTGTTCTTCAGCATGGCTAGTGTAGTGTACGTTGCTTTAATCATTTGTAGTATCTGTTAAGAACCTTAAAAAATGTTCCTACCCATAGAGGGAGTATTGCTGCAGGTGGGTCAGATGGTCAGGCACAGGCGTTCAGGTGCTGGGAAGTTGGAGAAAGATGGAGAAACAAAGTGACATGGTTATTTCTGTGTTTTTGAGGGGTAATTCTGGCAGCAATATAGAGCAGAGATCATGGTTAAATGTTTGATTATGGGTTTTTCCCAGGAAAATTTGAAATTAAAAAAAAATTCTTTTTACCCTCTAACTCAGTAATCCCACTTCTAAATAATCATTTTTTAAGGAAATAATCCTTTGTACAGGAAAAGCATTTTGTCCAGAGATGCCTATTGTGTAGTTATTTATAATATTGAAAAATTAGAAACAACTAAGGGCCAGCCACTGGGAATAGTTAAATGACCCATGATAAACCACTTGATAGAATAGCAGGCAGCCATGAAAAATGACCAGAGTTTGGAGAAATGTTAGCTCACTCGGGTAGCCAGATAGAGTACATAATGCTCAGTTCAATTTGAATTTCAGATAAACAGTGAATAATTTTTTGGTATAAGTACTTCCCATGCAATCTTTGGAACATATTTATACTAAAAAATTATTTGTTTGTTTGAAGTTCAAAAAAAATTTTTTTTGCCAGATCTGGCAATCCCGGTATAATTAGAGCTACTTAAAGCACAAAACCAGCAAAATAAACTATTTACAAAAAAGAAAATGGACAGTAGTTCACCAGAAAATTGATAGTGATTGTCTGAAAGGTGGGAACAAAGGGTGAATTTTTTTCTTCCTTTCACTTCTAGTTCCCCCACCAACTTCCTGTAAAGAGTGTGAGACACTTAAAATGTTATATATAAGGGCTAATGCTAATTCTTTCTAGAAACTGAAGCTAACTTAGAAATTAGCAAAGACTTTTTATATGTTTTAGACTTCAGAAATTAATATTGAATCGATTTATATTCTGCAGACATTTTTTTAAACACTATAATGATTTGTGGTTTAGGTGCACAGACGAACAGTTCACTGCTGCCTCAAGATGCAGTGAGCAGTAATCTAAGGAAAAGTGGCCTGAAAAAGCCTGTGGTTGCTTCTTCATTAAAAAGGCAGGGTAAGTTTCTCTTCCCCAGGATAGGCTAAAGAGTTGGAAAATCATCCTGAAGAAGCCCAAAGAGGGGACTTCCCTGGTGGTCCAGGGGTTAAGACTCTGCGCTACCAATGCAAGGGGTGTGGGTTGGATCCCTGGTCAGATCCCACAGGCTGAGCAGGGTGGCAAAAAAAAAAAAAAAAAAAAAATGATGCCCAAAGCAATATAATCAAAAGAAATGCTGCATATTGTCCCCCTAGATAAATACTAGCAGGCACTGAGACTAAGATCTGTGCTGTCGGTCCCACTGGTCTCAAATCAGGCTCAAAACCAAATTGTCTTTTTTTTTAAGATTTATTTATTATTTACTTATTTATTTTATTTATTTTTGGCTGCATCGTGTCTTAGTTGCGGCACCTGGGATCTTCGTTGAGGTGTGCGGATCTTTCGTGGCGGCACGCGGGCTCTTCGTTGTGGTGTGCAGGCTTCTCTCTAGCTGTGGCGCACATGCTCCAGGGCGCGTGGGCTCTGTAGTTGTGGCATGCAGGTTCCAGAATGCATGGGCTCTGTAGTTTGCGGCACACGGGCTCCCTAGTTGACGCTCGCGAACCCAGTAGTTGTGGCACCTGGGCTTAGTTGCCCCGTGGCTTGGGGTATCTTAGTTCCCCAACCAGGGATCAAACCTGCGTCCACTCCATTGTAAGGTGGTTTCTTTTGGCTGTATTAGGTCTTCGTTGCTGCACACGGGCTTTCCCTAGTTGCGGCTAGCGGGGCTACTCTTCATTTTGGTGCGCAGGCTTCTCACTGCGGTGGCTTCTCTTGTTGCAGGGCACAGGCTCTAGGCGCACGGGCTTCAGTAGTTGGGGCGCACGGGCTTAGTTGCTCCGCGGCATGTGGGATCTTCCCAGACCAGGGCTGGAACCAGTGTCCCCTGCATTGGCAGGCGGATTCTTAACCACTGTGCCACCAGGGAAGCCCCCCACAAATTGTCTTTAAATAACAAATGCAACAAAAATTACTGACATGTTTTGGCAGCACGTATTTTGTAAAATATTTTCCTTTTGTTGCTGACTACCCATATGCAATTTGGTATAGGGGCTCCAAATTGAAGAAGAAACATATCTTACAATTATACTGATAAGTATTTGTTGAGAAAGACAAATATAGTCTGTTCTCTAAAGTTACTGAACTTTGAAAACACCTAAAAGCAGTAACATTTAAGAGACAGAATGACTTAATTTGAATATAACTTATAAATTTATGTATGTCAATTTTCTACTCAGAATAGTTAAGCTTGTATGTTTGGGGGTCAACATTTTCTCATATAATATGGCTGGGTGATTAAAATTTAGACATTATCCCTGCCCTCATACTCTGGTTTTGAAGACAAGACCTATACATAATTAGCAAACAATACAAGACCAAATCTTAATTAATTAAGAACTGACACAGTCCAAGAATAAATGTTTTTGGAAGGTCAAGAAGTAAACAAATCAAAAGTATGTGGTAGGGCTTCCCTGGTGGCGCAGTGGTTGAGAGTCCGCCAGCTGATGCAGGGGACACGGGTTCGTGCCCCGGTCCGGGAAGATCCCACATGCCACGGAGCGGCTGGGCCCGTAAGCCATGGCCGCTGAGCCTGTGTGTCCGGAGCCTGTGCTCCGCAACGGGAGAGGCCACAACAGTGAGAGGCCAGCGTACCGCAAAAAAAAAAAAAAAAAAAGTATCTGGTAGAAGATTTTAAACAAATTTTTATCACTTTAGTGCAAAGAAAAAAGAAAACAGCTTTTAATCCAAATTGTCACTATATGCATTTATTTATTAGAATTGTAATTTAAATGAATAGTAGTTTTGGCATCATTATCTCTTTATAAAAGGGGATAGGGCTTCCCTGATGACACAGTAGTTAAGAATCCGCCTGCCAATGCAGGGGACACAGGTTCGAGCCCTGGTCTGGGAAGATCCCACATGCCGCGGAGCAACTAAGCTTGTGTGCCACAACTACTGAGTCTGCGCTCTACAGCCTGCGAGCCACAACTACTAAAGCCTGTGTGCCTAGACCCTGTGCTCCGCAACAAGGGAGGCCCCCGCAATGAGAAGCCCACGCACCACAACAAAGACGCAACACAGCCAAAAATAAAATAAATAAATTTATTTTTAAAAAATAATAATAAAACGGGATATATACTTCAGTCATATGAAAACATTTCAGGAGAAGAAATAGAATAGAATGGTAGGTCATTGGGTATATAGACATATTCATCAGGAATAGGGCCAATTAATGGCTCTAAAACAGCCATTATACAAGACCATTCTTCAATTTGCAGTTTGATGTTGAAAGGCTGCAAATTTTTTGTGGTTAATAATCTTAAACCCATTAGTCTCTCAGAGCTTTCTATTCCTTTTTTTTTCTAGTTGGATTCTTGAAAACAATCCTGCAATATTCCATTTCACTTATTGTATCTACTTTCTTTGAATTTCAGCTTGTTCCTCTTTTATGTATAAACTCCTTAGCTTTTTCAAACTTCAATTAACTGTTAAACTCTGTAAGAAAAAAGTTAATGAAGAGTTTTGTTTTGTTTTTCCCTAGGCTGTAGTCAGCTGTTAGATGAGGCACAAGTGACCTTATCCTTCCAAGACTGGCTGGCCAGTGTCACAGAACGCATCCATCAAACCATGCACTATCAGTTTGATGGTAAGTATTGGTCATCCAACTGGGCTATTGCTGAAAGTAGGAGAAATTAAAGTAATTGTGTTATAGTTCTACCCTGTTTTGATAGAAAAAGTAACTGGGCTTTAGTCTAGAGCGCACTGGGCCGCAAGAGAGTAGAAATCTAAATGAAATAAAGGAATAATCACATAATCAAAATGCAGGACCAGCAAAATGAATTTAGAGATGGAAGAGAAAAACCACAGCAAATAATAAGTAAAGGTAGAGAGCCTTGGTCTTGGGGTATGCATGGGTGTGTATTTGGCAAGGGAGATACCAAAGCCTTAGAAGATCATTCTAATCCTCAAACTTAAAGCAAGGGAGGAAATAGTTTAGAAAAAATCTAAACCTGTGAGACTAAGATAGTCATATAAAATTACACGGACATGCTAAGGAAGATTGGAGAACACAAGCTGGATTTGGGTTGATCGTGATAGCCTCATAGAACCTCAGCAGTTTCAGAGGTGGACCATCCAACCAAGCCTTGCCCGTTGCCTTAAAAGCATCCTTGATGGATCGTTTTCCAGGCTTTGTGCAGTGACGAGCAGCTCACTGCTTTTTGAGGCAGCTCATGACATTGTTAGACAGTGACAGCTGTGAGGAAGGTCTTCCTCATACTAAGTGGAACTGTTTGCTGATAATACTTCCTGTTGGTTCTAGTTCTGTGCTCTAGTCACATGGAATAAGTCTGTTCCTGTTTTCAAATAACAGTCCCTGCCACTGCACACACCCTTTGCTCCGCCTGACAGGTCTTCTCTTTTCTAAGTGATACATCTCAGGTCTTCAAACACTCCTCGTGGCATATTTACAAACCTCACATCATTTTGATGTTCTTTGCTGAATATGTTGAAGTTTATGAATATCATTTTAAAAATAAAACACCCCAAACTGAATAGTAGCCCAACAGCAGACACTCAGTAGGAGGACATAAGTTTTGAAGGATTAGATCAGTTGTGGCTTCATGGTGAAGAAAGGGACAAGAATGGAGGTGTTGAAATACATGCTTAGTTTTATTTATATTAATTCAGAATAAATAAAACTTCAGAAGTTACTTTCAGAAAAACAAAATAAGCTAGGGAAGGTTAAAGAGAAAGTCTGTTTTTCTTTTCTTTTAAAAATTTATTTATATATTGTTTTAAATCATATAATAAATACCTACTAACCCACCTCCCAGAACTTAAAATAGAACATTGACAATAATGTAAACTATAAACTGAGGTCCTTCTTCATCCCATTCCTTGTAACACCCCCTCTCACCATCTCCATTACCACCACCTTTGTCAAAGTCACCATCAGCTCTCTCCTGGACTGTGATTCTGTGTCTTTTATAAGGGCTTTTCAAGATTAATTTACCTAAACCCTAGCATCCCATCAGCTGAGTTGTGGTAAGTTAGCAGTTTTAGAGTTGTAATGATCTCTGCAGATAGCCCATAATCTAATTTCAAGATGAAAGATTTAAAAAACCTTTCTGTAGTGACTTCTCCAAACTGCCCAGATATTAATATTTTAGTGGCTTGGGACTTCCCTGGTGGTCCAGTGGTAAAGAATCTGCCTTCCAATGCAGGGGGTGCTGGTTCGATCCCTCATAGGGGAACTAAGAGCCCACATGCCGTGGGGCAACTAAGGCCCGAGCCCCTCAACTAGAGAGCCCACACACTCTGGATCCCGGGCGCCACAGCTACAGATCCCACGCACTCTGGAACCCATGCGCCACAACTAGAGAGAGAAAACCCACACGCCACAACTAGAGAGAAGCCTGCACACCGCAATGAAGAGCCCACGCACCGCAACAAAAGATCCCGCGTGCCGCAACTAAGACCCAATGCAGTCAAAAATAAATAAATAAAAATTAAAAAAAAAATTTTTAGTGGCTCAAAAGCAGTGACAGTTTTGTCATTGGCATTCTGCATTCAATTAAGTAGGTAAAATCAATTGATAGAATGTAAAACCTTAATATGGAATTCTAGAAAACCTTTCATTTTCATTTTTCTCGGCTTGATCTTTATTTCAGAAAGGCAGCTGAACTGTCTTTAAGAACTACACTTTCTACAGGCAGGTGGAAGTTACATGTTAAGCCATGTGGTTCTGGATGTTTTCCCTCTGTTGGAGCTTGCTTCTTGGGCAGAGTTTTTAAGGAAAACTCTGAACTCTTTCACCCTCTCCCCTGAACACTCTTTCTGTTGACCTAATGTCTTGCAACTTTTTAAAAGAGGTTTGTTACGTATTTTCAAACAGTTTGCCTGTCTTCGCATCAGAGAGAAGACTGATGCTTATTGTATAAAATGTCCTAACTTTGCAGTCTCTGGCACTGGCAGTCCTGACCATCTGAGAAAATGAATGCAAACAGCAGGTGCCTGGGATAGCGAGCAGCCATGAATCAAGTTTACCTTCTCAACTCAGCCTCAATGTTCTCATCTCATTTCATGTCCTCTTTAAAGGGAGAAGTCTGTGCTGTGGCAGTGTTTGCAAAATTAGGGATTTGAAAAGTTATCTTTGGTAGATGACAAGAGTGTGCTGTATTTGTTATAATTGCAAGGGATCAAGAGTAGGGCAGGTGACAGTGCTTGACTCATAAAGGTCAATCAAAGCCTTCTTTTGCCTCTGTATAAAGTAATCTCAGTGGTATTTTTAGTTATTACTACCCATCAGTTCCATTTCTTCCACCTTCCCCTACACACCAGAAAGCCCACTGAGTTTCCTTAAATGAGCTTCTTCTTATTTCCTATAGGCAAACCAGAGCCACTGGTGTTCCACATTCCTCAGTCCTTTTTTGATGCCCTGCAACAGAGAATATCCATAGGAAGTGCAAAAAAACGGCTTCCCAACTCTACCACAGGTATGGGATTTTTCCTCAGGAATAGCAATAGATGTCTTGACCTTAGAGAATAATGTTTGGAAAAATTGTGTGGAATTTTCATGATTAGGACTTCTAGTTACATGCTCAGAGCATGAAGCCTTAGCCATCAGCTCTTAGAATAATGATCACACTCTTCAAAGGCCCCATGCTTGTGCTAGTAGGAGCTGATGGAAAGATTCCGAAAGCACAATGTTGGTAAAAGAATCACCGATGAAGCACAATGAAGGTGCCCACCAAGAAGTTGGATATTTTCTAGATATGAGCCAATTTCAACAAATGCATTGCAGGCTACAATTGTTGTTTGGGCTGGCTTTTTGGAAGCATATTACAGTATGTATCAAAAACTAAAACTTGTTTTTCATGATTCCCCATTTATGATGAAGGGAGATTTTATTTTTAGAGTGATTCTCAGGCTTGGAACATTTTATAATTACAGTATTCTGATACTTATTTCTTGGCTTTATATAATATCTTTCTACTAGAGATCTCAAGATACTTATCTGGTAGTATAAGGAAATAAGGGAGAGAAAAGGAGAAGGAAAAGATTGCTCAGAGACAAATAGCCCAAGCGTAACTACAGCTAGAAATCAGAGCTATTTCTTCAGTAAATTGTTATTTGATGATGTAATAGGGACTGAAGTGTTTCTGTTTGTTTGTTTTTTGGCCGAGCCACTCAGCATGCGGGATCTTAGTTCTTGACCAGGGATCGAACCTGTGCCCCTGCAGTGGAAGCTCAGAGTCCTAACCACGGAACCTCCAGGGAATTCCCAGTACTGATGTTTAATTCTGTCTTTAAATAGTACAGCTGTGAATCTCTCTGTTTAGGGCCATAAAAACCTCTGTCTTTACACCTTATCTATCTGACTTTTGAGACAGTATTTTTTTTATCTTTTTTTTTTTTTTTTGACTATGTTGGGTCTTCGTTGTTGCACACGGGCTTTCTCTAGTTGCAGCGAGCAGGGGCTGGTGGCTTCTCTTGTTGCCGAGCATGGGCTCTAGGTGCATGGGCTTCATTAGTTGTGGCACGTGGGCTCAGTAGTTGTGGCTCACAGGGTCTAGAGCACAGGCTCAGTAGTTGTGGCGCACGGGCTTAGTTGCTCCGTAGCATGTGAGATCTTCCCGGACCAGGGCTCCAACCAGTGTCCCCTGCGTTGGCAGGCAGATTTTTAACCACTGTGCCACCAGGGAAGTCCCTTGAGACAGTGTTGATGCTTCCAGTTTAAACTTTAGGCCTGGAATTTCCTAGCAGTCCAGTGGTTAGGACTCCACACTTCCACTGAAGGGGACATGGGTTCAATCCCTGGTCGGGGAACTAAGATCCCGCATGCTGAGTAGTGCAGCCAAAACAAAAACAAAAACAAACCATTTTAGGCCTAATACACTAATTTTAACCCGTTGCTTAGATATTTGGGGGTCCTTCAGTGGAACCCCTTTATAATCTGGGAGGCAGGGCAATAGATTGGCAACCACGTGAGCAGGCTTAAACTCTATGTAGTTATTTTAAGGACTATGATTTGACCTCTGACTTATCTAAAGGTGTAAGAGGCTGTTTCATAATAGAGTCCTCTGTGTGTAGACTTACCAAACAAACAAGTTTCCAAGATGTCAAAAATAAGTAGTATCTCAAAAGAAGCATCAGAGACTTTTTATAGCAGAAATCCTTATCATTTGATTCATCACATTTCTGCCAAAACTCTATTATAGATTTGCTTCTAGAATTCCTTTTTTAGGGAATTCCCTGGCGGTCCAGTGGTTAGGACTTAGCACTTTCACTGCCCGGGCTAGGTTCGATCCCTGATGGGGTAACTAAGTTCCCTCAAGCTGCGCGGCATGGCCAAAAAATATATATATTGGGTGGGCAAAAAAGTTCCTTTGGTTTTTAAATAAAAATAAAAGACACATTTTTCATTTTCACCAAGAACTTTATTGAACAACGTATTCACCCTTTTGTTCCACTACCTTCTGCCATTTTTCAGGCAACTTCATAATCCCACATCTTCCCAAAACTTTTTATCTTTTTGAGCAAAGAACTGTTCTAGGTGTCTTTTACAGTCTTCCAGGGAATTGAAATTTTTTCCATTAAGAGAATTCTCCAAAGACCGAAATAAATGGAAATCTGAAGGTGCAATGTCTGGTGAATACGGTGGATGAATCAGAACTTCCCAGCCAAGCTCTAACAGTTTTTGCCTGGTCATCAAAGAAACATGCAGTCTTGCGTTATTCTGATGGAAGATGAAGCGTTTTCTGTTGACTAATTCCAGACACTTTTCATTGAGTGCTGCTTTCAGTTGGTCTAATTGGGAGCAGTACTTGTTGGAATTAATCGTCTGGTTTTCCGGAAGGAGCTCATAATAGATGACACCCTTCCAATCCCACCACATACACAATGTCACCTTCTTTGGGTGAAGACCGGCCTTTGGTGTCGTTGGTTGTGGTTCATTTCACTTGTCCCACAATCTCCTCCATTCCACTTTATTGTACAGTACCCACTTCTCATCACCCATCACAATTTGTTTTAAAAACAGAACATTTTCATTACGTTTCAGTAGAGAATTGCATGAGGAAATACAGTCAAGAAGGTTTTTTTCACTTAACTTACGTGGAACCCAAACATCAAAGCGATTAACATAACCAAGCTGCTGCAAATGATTTTCAACGCTTAATTTGGATATTTTGAGTATGTCGGCTATCTCCCGCGTGGTATAATGTTGATTGTTCTCAATTAATATCTCTATTTGATCACTATCAGCTTCAACTGGTCTACCCGATCGTGGAGCATCGTCCAGCAAGAAATCTCCAGCACAGAACTCCACAAATCACTTCTGACACATTCAATCAGTCACAGCACCTTCTCCATACACTGCACAAATCTTTTTTTGTGTTTCAGTTGCGTGTTTACCTTTCTTGAAATAATAAAACATAATATGCAGAAAATGTTGCTTTTTTTCTTCCATCTTCAATATTAAAATGGCTACACAGAAATTCACCAATTTTGATAAGTTTTTTTAAATGCAACTGATATGACACTTGTCACAATACAATCTAACAAGATTGTTTCAAATGAAGTTAAAGACCACTAAGCAATACTAGAGCCATCTTACGGAAAAGAACGAACAAACCTTTTGGCCAACCTAAAGCGTGTGTGTGTGTGTGTGTGTGTGTGTGTGTGTGTGTGTGTGTGTGTATAAAATACCTTTTTTAGAGGACTGAGATTCTATAAGGCAGGAATATCACTTCACTGAACCCTCCAGAAACTGGATAACAAATTCAGTGAAAGAGCATGTTATTTTTCGATAGTCTAATTTTACCCCCTTTTTACCTTGAAGCTTTTGTTCGCAAAGATGCTTTGCCACTGGGAACCTTTTCCAAGTATACCTGGCATATCACGAATATCCTGCAAGTTAAACAAATCTTAGATACCCCAGAGGTAAGAGTTTATTTCTACAATAGTGGGAGGGCAGAGAGGGGAAGAGAGGGAAGCAAGTGCGGGAAGTATGTTTGCACCAGCTCCTTGAGTCATGGACACCAAAGAGAATTCCTTTTTTTCATACTAAGAGATTATTCAGAAATATTCATGGCTTTATTGTTCCAACTCTGATTTTAATAGGTATTCCCTGTAGCTTGAGGATGTATCTTAAATTGGAGTATCCTTTTTTCTTTGCCTTTGGGATCAGAAAACAGGGATGCTCTTTCTTGTAAATTAAATAATGATCCCCTACTAGCCATGGTGAGCCCTAGGTTAACTGGCAAGCAGCTAGAAAGTGTATATATAATCTGAGATGATATACTATTTGTGAAATCCGTGGGTCCAGCACAATTCAATGTTCCTCTCCAAACTGCAATTTAGTTCTCATTAGAGAAATGATTCTTAATTAGTTTGTGTTCTTTCTCACAGGGGCAATGTTAGACATTTTTAAACATTTTTTTCAAGCAGATCCTAAAAATGTGAGGATTTTCCCTTCCTATGATAATGGAATAGTGTGGAAACCTCAGCATCATGTGATTTAATACATTAAGATTAGCTGAATTGCAAGGCACTGTTATGTTCAGAAAAATACATTGTTTGGTAACTATAGAACTTCCATGGGAACTTTAGGAAAGGCCTATGTTCGCACCAAAGACACTTGAGGAACTTCTTTAAATGCAGGATGTCGCAGAAACAGCTTCTAGCCTGAAAAGGGTGGGGTTCAGGGAGGCACTGCAGCAGCCCCAGAGCAAAGTCAAGTCGTGGAGCTTCTGTGTTGCACGTTACTTACCTGTATCACCCCATTCAATCTCACAACCATGCACTGGTATTAACAGTATTTTGCAGATGAGAAACAGGCTGTGAGAAGCTCAGCCTGCTGTTTAGTGGCAAAGGCAGAATTCAGTTCAAGCTCTGTCTGGCTTAGTCCCAAGGATGGTGGAAGCACACAGGATGTGAGGTCAGCTATAGGTGCTATTGGGAGGGTTTTTAGGAGAAGATTGCTGCTAGCAGAGCAGTAGGGGAGGGAATAAAAATGATTTTAGAGCAGGTCTGTGCCAGTAGCAGTCACGTAGCCATGAAGGTATTAGGCGTTCAGTTCAGTATGGTTTGGTAAGGGTTCAAATGAAAGTTACAGAGAGAAAAGGAAGGGCAGAACTGTTGAAAAAATTTACTTGAAAATACAAGGGGAAATTTTAGTTAATTTGAGTGTACTTAGAAAAGAATGAATAAAATCTGTTGTCATCCAACGTTAGTCTACTTTGAAAGTTTTTCCTTTCTCACCTTTCTTGGTATTGTCTCCATATGCAGATGCCTTTGGAAATCACCCGGAGTTTTATCCAGAACCGGGATGGGACTTATGAGCTGTTTAAATGCCCTAAAGTAGAAGTAGAGAGCATAGCAGAAACCTATGGTCGTATAGAAAAGCAACCAGTGCTGCGACCCTTGGAACTAAAAACTTTTCTCAAAGTTGGTAAGTAAATGGGTGGTTTCAATAGCACACCTTCCTTTGAGGGTCACCTGTGTGTATTACGCTGTCCTCAACTTTGGGGCTTGACCTTGAACAAAGAAGACACATTCACACATTTTGTAAAGGCAGTCATGGGATAAGGTGTTTTGTTTCATCTGAGCCAGTACTTTGAAAATAAAATTAGGGCTTCCCTGGTGGCGCAGTGGTTGAGAGTCTGCCTGCCGATGCAGGGGATGGGGGTTCGTGCCCCGGTCTGGGAAGATCCCACATGCCGCGGATCGGCTGGGCCCGTGAGCCATGGCCGCTGAGCCTGCACGTCCGGAGCCTGTGCTCCGCAATGGGAGAGGCCACAACAGTGAGAGGCCTGCGTACCATTAATGAATAAATAAATAAATAAATAAATAAATAAATAAATAAATAAAATTAGAGGGCTTCCCTGGTGGCGCAGTGGTTAAGAATCTGCCTGCCAATACAAGGGACATGGGTTCAAGTCCTGGCCTGGAAGATCCTACATGCCACGGAGCAGCTAAGCCCATGCGCCACAACTACTGAGCCTGAGCTCTAGAACCCACAAGCCACAACTACTGAGGCCATGTGACACAACTACTGAAGCCTGCACACCTAGAGCCCGTGCTCCACAACAAGAGAAGCCACCACAATGTGAAGCCCACGCACCGCAACGAAGAGTAGCCCCAGCTCGCCGCAACTAGAGAAAGCCCACGCGCAGCAATGAAGAGTAGCCCCCGCTCGGTGCAACTAGCAGAAGCCCGCGCACAGCAACAAAGACCCAACACAGCCAAAAACAAATAAATTTATTAAAAAAAAATAAAACTAGAGAAGTAATACCTGTTCATTATACAGAAATCATAGATTTCATTATAGAGCATAAAGGAGGAGAAAAATAAAAACCACCTGCAATCCCACCCACTGTAGATGACATCATCATTAAGATTTTGGTGTATACTCTTGCAGACTTCTTTTTCTGTGCATGAAAAGGGTTTCTAGGGGCTTCCCTGGAGGCGCAGTGGTTAAGAATCTGCCTGCCAATGCAAGGGACACGGGTTCGAGCCCTGGCCCGGGAAGATCCCACATGCCGTAAAGCAACTGAGCCCGTGCACCACAACTACTGAGCCTGCGCTCTAGAGCCTGTGCACCACAACTGCTGAGCCCACGTGCCACAACTGCTGAAGCCTGCGTGCCTAAAGCCCGTGCTCTGCAACAAGAGAAGCTACTGCAATGAGAAGCCTGTGCACCACAACGAAGAGTGGCCCCCACTCACCGCAACTAGAGAAAGCCCGTGCGCAGCAACAAAGACCCAACGCAGCCAAAAATAAAAACAAACAAATAAATTTTTTTAAAAAAAGAAAAGGAAAAGAGTTTCTAAAACGTGGGATCGTATCTCAGCAGCTTTTTTCACTTAAAAATATATCACGAACAGCTTTCCATGTCTGTCTTCAACATTATTTTTTAAACTTTTTTTATTATTATAAAACATGTAATATAAAACTTCACATTTTAACCATTTTTAAGCATAAGGTTTTCTGGCACTAAGTACTTTTGCATTGTTGTGCAACCATCACCACCATCCATCTCCAGAACTTTTTCATCTTTCTCAACTGAAGCTACCCATTAAATACTAACTCTGCATTCCTGCCTCCCCCCAGACCTGGTTGCCATTCTACTTTCTGTCTGTATGAATTTGACTACTCAAATTAGAATCATACAATCTTTGTCCTTTTGTGACTGGCTTATTTCACTTAGCATAATCTCTTCAAGGTTCATCCATGTTGTAGCATGTGACAAATTTTCTTTCCTTTCTAAGGCTGAAAAATATTTCATTATATGTATCTACTACATTTTGTGTATCCATTCATTTGTTTGGATATTTGGATTGCTTCAACCTTTTGGCTATTGTGAATACAACATTTTTAAACAGCTTCATAAAATTAATTCATTAAGTTATCTCACTCTAGTCAATCCTGAATTTAAGTTGTTTCAAACTTTTTGCTATTATGAATAATGCTTCCTTTTATAATTAACTTCCTTTTAGACAAACCTTTTATAGCCTTAATTATTTCCTAATTTATTTAGGATATTCTTTTGGGTAAATTCTTAATAGTTAAACTGGAGGGTCAAAGGTTATGTACATTTTTAGGACTTTTGATTGTTTTTGTCACACTGCCCTCCAGAAAGATCGTAATATTTCTACAGTTTACTCCTGCTAGCCATGCATGAAAGAGTTTCTCTTTTTTATATTTTTTACTTTTGGCTGTGTTGGGTCTTCATTGCTGCCCATGTGCTTTCTCCAGTTGTGGTGAGCAGGGGGCTATTCTTCATTGCAGGGGGCTACCCTTCATTGCAGTGCACGGGCTTATCATTGCGGTGGCTTCTCTTGTTGTGGAGCATGGGCTCTAGGTGCGTGGGCTTCAGTAGTTGTGGCATGTGGGCTCAGTAGTTGTGGCGCACGGGCTTAGTTGCTCCATGGCATGTGGGATCTTCCCAGACCAGGGATAGAACCCATGTCCCCTGCATTGGCAGGCAGATTCTTAACCACTGCATCACCAGGGAAGTCCCCAAGAGTTTCTTTCTTTAATCTTTATTGATTTGATAGCCAAAAAATGTTCTATCATTCTTTTAATTTGCATTACCCTCAAATGTTAATGAGAGTAAGTTTTCATATTGGTCATTTGTATTTGATGAATTGCCTTTTCTTTGTCTATTTTTAACTTGGGTATAATAATTCAATAATAATAATGACAACTATAACAAGTAGCACTTAATGAGCACCTACTCTGCGCCAGCTGTTATTTTAAGTTCTTTACCTAGATTAATCCATTTAATGCTCATCAGCCCACTCAGAGGTAGATTCTGTGATCCCCATTTACAGATGAATAAACTGAGGTGAAGATAGGTGCAGTAACCTGCCCAGAGTTACACAGCTAGTAAAGTGGTGGAGCTGGTCCTCAACTCCAGGCAGTTTTGGACTCCAGAGCCTTCACTCCTAGCCATCCAACACTCACCTGTCTTTCCACTGACTAGGCTATAAGCACTGTCAGGGCAGTGAACTGTGTCACCAAGAAATTTAGAATTTATAATTATTTTATCAAATTCTTGTGAAATATATTTTTGGCTGCTCTTGTGAATAAGGTGTTTATCATGTGTCTAACTTGTTACTGCCAATGTATGGAAAGCTCTTGATTTTGATATAATTACTATCAAATTGCCCTCCTTAATGAATTCCTAGTAGTGATGATAGTTGTTTACCTGTTGTTTCTGGGAAATCAATTATATCACTTGAAAAATAATGATAATTTTGTTTCCTATCAAATGTTTATATCTCATTGTGTTTTTCTTGTTAAATTAGCTACAACTTCAAGAGCAACAATGAATAACAGTAAAGCTAGCAGCTGAGATTTTCATTTCACTATAGTAAAACTATCATTTTTACTATAGTAAAAACTCCTCCAGCATAGCATTTTCCAACTCTATCTTGAAGAAGAGATAGTGATAAGTATGCTGTGAAAGAAGTGTTCCATGATCTGATAAGTTTGAGAAATGCTACATACTGTATTTCTTTGATTCTAAGACCCTTGACTGTAAGATGTTCAGTCAATTTTGTAATAACTTTTTTGCTGGGAAAAGAAACTTTGCCACATGAGAACTTCCCTGGTTGTATGATATACTCAGATTGCAGATAATGTTACAACTGGAGGAGGGAGGCAGTAGGGAGTAGTGTCTTAGAATATAATGTTTCTCTCTTAGTAACTCATCCCATAAATTTGCATATTAAAAAGATCCTGAAATTAAAATACCTGTTGAACTTTATTTAACTTAAGTTTTCCCCAGTTTATGTATATGACCGGTCAACACTTTTCAGGGGAATACCATTAGCATTTCATAGAAGTTTTCTGGGGAAAAAAATGCTCTGTGTTTCACTATTAAATAATGAGCTATTGGTTATTTCAGATAAATTTTTTTATTATAACAGCATATCATATTATTGGTTTATTAAGTATTTTTATTAGGAACTAGAATTGATTTTTTTTAATGTAGTTGTTTTTTAAATTATTTTTATTTATTTATGTATTATTTTCTGGCCTCACCACATGGCTTGCGGGAGTTCCCCAACCCAAGATTAAACCTGGGCCACAGCAGTGAAAGCACCGAATCCTAACCACTAGACCACCAGGGAACTCCCTAGAATTTAATTTTTTGAAATAACTTTTTTTTTTAATCTTTGGCCACACCCCGCAGCACGTGGGAACTTAGTTCCCTGACCAGGGATCAAACCTGTATCCCCTGCATTGGAAGGCGGAGTCTTAACCACTGGACCGCCAGGGAAGTCCCTTGAAATACCTTTTTACCATCTTTTGAGAAACCTCAAAAGATGAACTGTTTTGACCCAAATGCAATGAAATTTATTTATTTTATTTAAGTACAATTGATTTACAATGTGAGTTTTATGAATAAATGTCTAATAGTGAAGTAATCTTGCCTTTCTGGAATAAATCCTGTGTGGTCTTTTTTATTTTAATATGTACGTAGAATCTATTTGCTAATACTTTACTTAGGATTTTTTATTATTGATTCATAAGTATTAACTGCCTACAGTTTCTTTTTTGGAGGCCGTCTTTTTTGGGTTTTGTAATAGTTATATAGAAAATGATTTTAGAAAGCTTTGAACCAAATTAAATATCTTGGGGGGAAGGGTAAATTGGGATTTTGGGATTGACATATACACACTACTATATATAAAATAGATGACTAATAAGAACCTACTATATAGCACAGGGAACTCTACTCAATTCTCTGTAATGACCTATATGGGAAAAGAACCTAAAAAAGAGTGGATATGTGGATATGTATAACTGATTCACTTTGCTGTACAGCAGAAGCTAACACAACATTGTAAATCAACTATACTCCAATAAAAATTAATTTTAAAACATAGCTTAGGGCTTCCCTGGTGGCGCAGTGGTTGAGAGTCCGCCTGCCGATGCAGAGGACACGGGTTCGTGCCCCAGTCCGGGAAGATCCCACATGCCGCGGAGCGGCTGCGCCCGTGAGCCATGGCCGCTGGGCCTGCGCGTCCGGAGCCTGTGCTGCGCAACAGGAGAGGCCACAACAGTGAGAGGCCCGCGTACCGAAAAAAAAAAAAAAAAAAAAAAAAGCTTAGGAAATATCTGTTCCTTGAATGTTTGAAAGAATTTATTCTCTTGGACCTAACCTTTACTTGCAGGCAGTTCTCTAAAAACTTGTTTAATTTCTTCTGATTTATATTTGTACTCACGGTCTCTACCTCTTCTTTAGTCAATTTTAATTGTTTTTTCCCAAAAAATTCTTCTATTTTCATCCAAAATTTAA
This sequence comes from Mesoplodon bidens, assembly GCF_964165515.1. NCBI lineage: Eukaryota > Metazoa > Chordata > Mammalia > Artiodactyla > Ziphiidae > Mesoplodon > Mesoplodon bidens. The sequence continues at coordinate 29,880,818 of NC_138170.1, forward strand.
ATTGTGTACATTTTTATAATTTTTCGTATAGAGGATAATCACATAACTTTTAAAACCTAGGTCTATAGTTATATACTCCAAGAATTTTTTGTCTTCTTCAAAGAACTGGCTCTTGTATTTATCTGAATGTCTGTTTTGAACTATTTTATGCTTTTGTCTGTAAAAATTTCTCCTAACTCTTTAAAAATTTTTTATAACATTTTCTTGGAATTTTTAAATTTTTATACCTTTTGGAATTATCAGTTAATTTTTAAAATTCATGTTTGATAATAAGAACATTTAAGGTTCTTCTTCTTATTATTAATATCTAAATAGTCTCTAATCATAGTTTAGTTTCTCTGTGTCCCCAACACTTTGTATTTAAAATTTCCAGTTGGTTGAGTTGGTTTGATTTTTATATTCTTAGGTATCAATTTCTACTTTTATTATTTTGAGGTCAGAAGATGTGCCTTTTCAATTTCTATTTATTTTAGGGATTTAAAAATATTTTCTCACTAACCTAATGTATGATATTAATTTGTGCTAGCAAAGATGTTATTATTTATCCAATGTAAAGTCTTGTATAGCTTTAAGACTTATACAACTTAGATAGCAGAGTTGTGATAGAACTTCCTACTACAGTTATGTTTCTCTAAATGTCTTCTGATATTGCAAAAAGCCTTTGAGTATTGTAATGCAATGTTTTTGGTACATCAGAGTTATGGACAGATGTCAATGTAGATATATTGTCTTAGTCCATTTGGGCTGCTATAACAGAATACCATAAACTGGGTGGCTTACAAACAGCAGAAATTTATTTCTCACAGTTCTGCGGGGTGGGAAGTCCAAGATCAAGGCACCAACAGATTCGATGTCTGGTGAGGGCCTGCTTCCCGGCTCAAAGACGGCCATCAGCAGTCTTCACTTTGTGTCCTCACATTACAGACAGGGCAAGGATGCCCCTGGGGTCTACAATAAGGGCACTCAACCTCATTCATCTGCCCTCATGACCCAATCACCTCCCAAAGGCCCCACCTCCAAGTACTATCACATCAGGGATTAGGTTTTCAATTTATGAATCTTGGAAGGATACAAAATTCGGGAGAAAGTTTGGGAGAATGTAGATTCAGTCTATAGCAGTACTTTATCAATGTAAAAATAACATTTGCCCTAAATTCATCTTTGTTCAATATTACGGCAGCGGCACCAGCTTTGTTTTGTTTTACATTTTTCTGATGTTTGCCATCCTTTTAACTTTTTCGTGACACTTTGTTCTTATTGAACCTCTTATCAATATTATATTGTCGGTTTTGATTTTTCTCCAATTTCAATAGTTTATCCCCTTTATTATAATTGATAGAGTTGGTCTTCTGTCTCCTTGTTTTGTTCTTCTGTTTTTTGCTAAATGGACTATGTTTTCTATGCTTAATTGTCTCCATAGTTTTGAAGGTGATACCATATGCTGATTTTTAATTCTGCTAGTATTTTACATTTTTTCAAAAGCATTCTTTAACCTGAGTTTTTCACGTTTAAATCTTTGATCTTCTGGACTTTATCTTGATGTAGGTTATGAGGTAAGATTCTGCCTTTTATTTTCTTCCAGATAATTATGTAGTTGATGCACACCATTTGTTGGAAGAAACACTTGTATTTCTTTTACTAATTGAAAATGCCATTTTTACCTTATCTTAAATTCCTGTTCTTTTTGTATCCATTTTGGATCTTTCTGTTTTGTTTTGTTAATCTGTCTAGACATATGCCAGTACCACACTCTTTTGTTATTATGGATTTGTAATATGTTTTAGAACCATGTAGATTTTAATTGTTTCTTTCTAGTTTCCTTGAAACCTTGACCTTTTCTTGATAGTCTCCCTTTTAACCTCACCCAGCTGTCTTTTCCTCTTAGTCTGGGCTCTCCTTATGATTCTTTTGGCCCTATTTTCATAAAAGCTGGGTCTTATTTTATTTGAGGATGCCAGACAGTTCCCTGAAACTTTGTTTTGGATAGATACAGCAGTAATCACTTTTCCCTTCCCTTGATTCTTCTTGTTGGGCCCCCCCCCTTTTTTTTCCTCATATAGTTTTTGGGTTTTGGTTTTTTTGCGGTACGCGGGCCTCTCACCGTTGTGGCCTCTCCTGTTGCGGGGCACAGGCTCTGGACGCGCAGGCTCAGCGGCCATGGCTCACGGGCCCAGCCGCTCCGCGGCATGTGGGATCTTCCCGGACCCGGGCACGAACCCGTGTCCCCTGCATCGGCAGGCGGACTCTCAACCACTGCGCCACCAGGGAAGCCCAGTTTTGTTTTTTTTTTTAACTTCTTTTTCATTTCCTTTTAAAATTTGTGAACAGGGTAAGATCTGTCCAGACTCAATTTTTTTTAATTAATTAATTTATTTTTGGCTGCATTGGGTCTTTGTTGCTGCGTGCGGGCTTTCTCTAGTTGCGGCGAGCGGGGGCTACTCTTCGTTGCAGTGCGCGGGCTTCTCACTGTGGTGGCTTTTCTTGGGGCGGAACACGGGCTCTAGGCACACGGGCTTCAGTAGTTGTGGCACGTGGGCTTAAGCAGTTGTGGCACACGGGCTTAGTTTCTCCGCGGCATGTGGGACCTTCCCAGACCAGGGCTCGAACCCATGTCCCCTGCATTGGCAGGCAGATTCTTAACCATTGTGCCACCAGGGAAGTCCTGTCCAGACTCAAATTTATTTTGGAGTTGTACTAATCAATCTTTTTTCTTTTCTTTTCTTTTTTTTCTTCTTCAGGCAACACTTCCCCAGATCAAAAGGAGCCAACACCTTTCATCATTGAGTGGATCCCAGATATTCTTCCCCAATCCAAGATTGGCGAGCTGCGGATCAAGTTTGAGTATGGTCACCACCGCAATGGGCATGTGGCGGAGTACCAAGAACAGCGGCCCCCCCTGGACCAGCCCTTGGAACTGGCCCCTCTGACCACCATCACTTTCCCTTGAGGCAAAACAAAAGAGTCTTTCGCTGCTAAATTTGCACATCCCCACCCTTTGACAACTTTAAATACTAGTTAGGCACTTAGATGGCTCTGTTCCTTAGTGAACTACTCTTAGCTAATATGCGGTTTCTCAACACATTCAAGTGGATTCTGTTGAAGAAAAAATCTTCTTGTACATAGCCCTTTTGGTGCTGCTGTGTATAGTCTTCATTATAAATTGGGTGGTATTCCTGGCTAGTTTTTAAAGGAACAAAAAGAAAACCAGCCCACATACCTTCTCGAAGGACTCACCTTTAGAGTTTGTTTCAACCTTTTCCTAATTCCCTAAGAAGTTAGCAGCACTCGCCTTACACCAACAGTGTTGGAAAGTTAATAATGCCCTGGTTAGGGCAGAATGTTGACGATCATCCTGGCAGAATTCCAGTCGTGCCCTTTCATTCTCTTCTCAAAGCACAGTGTCACTCGTTTTTCCAAATTATATCTCATGTTGGCCTAATTATAAAATTATAAACCTTTCGGGAGATTTAGGTGATAGTCAAACAGGAAAGAGAGATCCAGGTGTCAAGGCAGTATTTGACATTCCAAACTAATGCTTGTAATTGCTTGTTTACTTGATTTTTCTTTCCTTCTTTACTCTCCAAAAAGTTTAACAGGTGGTAAAATTCAATTCCTATTTTTTAATTCATTGATCACAGAACGGAGATACTGAAAGACACAGAAAGAAAGCCTGCCTTTAAGGAGAAAAGAAGGGAATGAACATGTCCTGTTTGCCTACTACATCCCAGGCATTTTCACTTAGATTCTGATTTGATCATTTTTCTCATTTAGTCCTCATCATTCTTTGAGTTTAGCCATCACCCCTTCTTTTATAAATTTAAACAGTCTCTTTGAGATTAAGTATCTTGCTGGAAACAGCATTAAAAATGTTTCATTTTATTCCAAAGTGCATGTTCTTTCCACTCTGTCATGTTGCTTTATACTATAAATTCCTTATAAATCACTGTCCTTGGGAAGACAAGAAAAGTCCTTAGGTTAGGCTTTTTGTTTTGATTGCACATAACAAAAACCCAACTCTAACCAGCTCAGGCAAAATGCGAATGAATGACTGGTTCATGGACATTAAAATAGGGCTGGACAACCATCCTGGGGTGGAGCTGGGGTGTGGCTAGGCCTCAGAATCCCTGCAGCCAGGGTCCATCTGACCCATCTCCACCTCTCCTGAGGCTTCACTCTCTCTCAGCACAGAGCATCTCCTTCTGGTAGGAATTCTGCCTCCTAATGCACCTGAAAGTATGGCTTTCGCTTCCACACTAGAGCAGGACTGACCGCTCTACTCTCCCTGATCCAAAGTCCAAAGTCCCCAAAAGAAAGGCTCTGCTGGGCCTAACCGGGGTGGGGGTGGGGGAGTCTGTGATCATTTTTGGTAAAAGGGGGAGCTGTGCCCCTACAAGAGGGGGATGGGTAGGCAAATTAAGGGTTGTCTATCTACGACTGAGGAGCTAGCTTGTGTGGAGAGCTCCCAAGTGCTTCTGACAATGGGGAAAATCCTTGAGGAGAGTCCAGAGGTCCATGGAGAATTAGACCTTGTGCTGGGCTTTAACAGAGAGGAAGGTGGGGATTCCCTGGCGGGCCAGTGGTTAGGACTCCACGCTTCCATTGCAGGGGGCATGGGTTTGATCCCTGGTCGGGGAACTAAGATCCCACAAACCGTGCCACACGGACAAAATAAAATAAAATAAAGGAGAGGAAGGGCTTGGATAGGTATAGAGAAGAGGAGAAATTAAAACTAGGTGCGGGGGCTTCCCTGGTGGCGCAGTGGTTGAGAGTCCACCTGCCGATGCAGGGGACGTGGGTTCGTGCCCCAGTCTGGGAAGATCCCACATGCCGCAGAGTGGCTGGGCCCGCTGAGCCTGCGCATCCGGAGCCTGTGCTCCACAACGGGAGAGGCCACAACAGTGAGGGGCCCGCGTACAGCACAAAAAAAAAAAAAAAGAGTATTAGAAGGTCTGTGTTTATTTGGGACTTCCCTGGTGGTCCAGTGGGTAAGACTGTGTGCTCCCAATGCAGGGGGCACGGGTTCAATCCCTGGTCAGGGAACTAGATCCCACATGCATGCCACAACTAGGAGTCCATGTGCCGCAGCCAAAAATAAGTAATAAATAAATATTAAAAAAAAAAAAACCACTAGGTGCGGCAGAGTGTCTGCCTTAAAAGCAAAAACACCCGAGGAAACACAGTGGTTGGCCTATTCTGAGAAGTCTTTCAACCTGAGTACTTTGAGGACATGAGTCACAGCTTTTTGATCAAGCCAAACCTGTGAGTGACAGGCAAATCCTGGCTGGGTCTAGCAGTACTTGACTCCAACCACAGGGGCCAGAAGAACCACAGGAGCCGTAAAACACATGGCTGGGGCAAATAATTCACCAAAAGAGGCCCCCACTCAAGCGCTAAGGTCTTCCACCCAGGACCACCCCAGCCCACCAACACAGTTCATCAAAATCTGAAATGGGGTTCAGAGTTACATTGACCTTTTCTACATTGATACCCTCTCTACCAGGTCAAGCATGGTCCTAGAAGTACCAGTAGGGTCGCTACGCCCGCTCCCAGCATCCAGACACCTTTGGGACACCATCAGTATTGACCTCATTTCAGACTTGCCCCATGCCAGAAGAGTAGAGTGGTCCTAGCTACTCCCATCAGGCCAGTGCTCTTCAAACCCTGCACCCGCCCATACATACTCCCATCTGTGCCGTCCACTGCACACCTCCATTAGTCGTTGGAATGTCCCAGCTCTGAGGGCTGCCCTCCTGCTGCTTCCCCATGCTACAGCCACTATTTGTGTTCTGGAGTGAGCAGCGCAAGACCCTCCAGGTCCACACAGCCTCCTGTCTACTGCACAGAGAGACGGACCATCCTCAGACTGAGTGTATTGAGGGGTCTGAGATGGATGGCATCTTAACTCCTCCTCCAGGCAACATGGGGGTGGGGCTAACATGATGGGCATCATGAGAACAGCTTGCTATGCCCACACCCAGAACACTTCGGTTCACACCTGCCTCTGCCAGACCTGCTACCATCTCAACAGCTTGCTACTAGTTAGAGGAGTGATAGGCCACCCAGAGACCTCCAGAAAATCCGACTCCAAGAAGCACGCACCTAAGTGAAGTTCTGTAGGCCTGCCACCTGGCTCTCTCAAGGTACCAGATGTCATCAGCTCTGTGACTTTCTGGGCCTAGCAATTTCCGGTCACATGTGTCCACCCCAGCTTTCACCGATTGCTGTCATGTCTTATCTGCCAAGCACTTCCCTTCCCTCCAGCCCACATGTGCATACACATGCACCCACACCAGCCCCCCGGATTGGCCACTTACAGAGTGCAACCTGTGTATGTCATCCAAGAAGCACTCCACTGTCACTGCCTGGTGTCCCATGTCAGAAACAGGCCAAAATTTGCCCTCCACTAGAATTCAGAGAAATCCCATTCTATGTGCTGAAGGTGAGGGAATGGGCAGGGGCTGCCCTCCTCCAGCCCTTCGAGTGAATGGACCCTCTAAGGCACAAATCACAGACGACACAGGAAAGTCAGTCACAGAGAACAGCCCTTGTGTCTATTTATTTGGTGAATTTTCCCAAGATGGACCTGCTTCCCCCCTCAACATACTGTTTTTTTTTTAATCTCCCTGATTCTGATTTCCTAGTTTTCTTCCTTCGCATCTTGTGATATTTGCTGATACTCCTTATTTGATCCTCTTTTTAGACCTCCTTACAGGGAGTTCCCTGGTGGCCTAGTGGTTAGGATTCCAGTCTTTCACTGCCGTGCCTTGGGTTCGATCCCTGGTCGGGGAACTGAGATCCCACAGGGCACGTGGCACAGCCAAAACAGAAAACCAAAACCTCCTCCCTGTCCCTGCCCTCCCACCATCCAGCGCCACAAGCTCCCTTCGCATCTTTCTACCATCCTACCTGTATCACCAAGGGAGCAGGGTGACATGTTAAGAACAGTTCTTTAGTGTGCATAGGAATCACCCAGGGATCTAGTTTAAAAGCATATTCTCATTCAGAAGTTCCAGGGTAGGGTCCAAGACTCCGCATGTGTAACATCAAGCTGAATGAAGAAAGTTGATGAACTGAAGAAACGCTGCTGGACTGCAAGCCTCACTTTGAGTTGCAGGACCTAATACCTGAGCAGGTGCTGACCCCCACCTTTCATTGGCAGTGCTGGAGGTCGGTGACACTCCGCAACTAGTGGCCCTTGCATATAGCCAGGTGTTTCAAGGCAGCATATTGGTCTGGGCTGCTTTATGGCACGCTCCTGCAAACCTGATCCAACTGATGGAGGCAGTAGCCATGTTCCTAGGAACTAGTTCCCATCCGACAGTTACAGAAGTACAAAGCCGGTCCGCTACCATATATGTTCCCTGCCGTTTTTCGCCCTTCTCCCCAGACCACCATCTTAAGGTTCAGATTTTAACCCCTGGGTTCAGACTCCCACTCTGCTACCCGCTTATTAACCGTGCAACCTTGGGCAAATTATTTAACTCTCTGAGCCCCAGTTTCCTCGTCTGGATGATGTGTAGAGTAGATAAGATAGTCTATTAGACGCTTATTAAATACTATTACCCTTTCGTCTCGCCTATTCTGCACTTCTCTCTTCTACCATGTTTTCTTACTTGTTTATTTACTTTTGGCTGCGTTGGGTCTCCGTTGCTGTGCGCAGGTTTTTTCTAGTTGTGGTGAGCAGGCGCTACTCTCTGTAGCCGTGCGCGGGCTTCTCACTGCAGTGGCTTCTCTTGTTGCGGAGCACAGACTCTAGGTAAGGCAGGCTCAGTAGTTGTGGCTCGCAGGCTCTAGAGCGCAGGCTCAGTAGCTGTGGCACATGGGCTTAGCTGCTCCGCGGCATGTGGGATCTTCCCGGATCAGGGCTCGAACCCGTGTCCCCTGCATTGGCAGGCGGATTCTTAACCACTGCCCCACCAGGAAAGTCTCTACCGTGTTTTTCTAACTTAGCTTTGCTGCTTTTTGTCCCTCCTTAAGAGCTTTTGTGCTTACACTGCCATACAGCAAGATTAAAGTAAAAGAAAGCCTGGAAGTAAATATGAAAAGGGGTACTGCTATTCCTTATCTTCATATCTTTTCCTTTATTTCACCCCCCCCCCAAATTTTCTATAGCAATATAACTTCTGTTTATAAGTTTGAGAAAAGGCAAAGTTTTAACCTTAAAAGAGGGGGCATAATAATCAAGCTTCCACACTGTACTAAAAAAAAAGAGGAAGAGAAAGGCTCCGGGAGCCCAGGGCGGGGGCTGGTCACGCGGCGGAGCCGAGCTGATGTCAGTCACGTTCTCCTCTCGCCCGCTCCGCCGCTTCCGGCGGCTTTGGTGCTTTTCTTCCACCAGGCGGCGCCGCAGGACGTTCTGTTGCGGACGTCTCTTGCGCAGCCGCATTAAACCCCAGGACACGTCACCACCTTCGCGTCTTTTCTGGAGAGCGCGGGAAGGCGAGAGCTGGGGGACGGTGACGTCACCGGGGTTCCCCGCGTGGCTCGTGGGGGCGGGGCCGGGGACGTGGCGCGCGCCGGGCGGGGGCGGGGGCGGGGGCGGGGGGTGGCGCCGAGCGCTGGCCCCGCCGGGACTGACCGGGCCGCACCCGTCGACGATGCTCAGGCGCTGCCTCGTGACCCACTGTGGGGCTGGGGTGGGCCAGGGCGGCGGGCCGGGCTGCGGGAAAGGTGCTGACGAGGCGAGCTGGGAGGGGAGGGGTGCCGGCGGCCCGGCGCGAGGCCTTCCAGAGGTCGTTAGCCGGCCGGGCTCCCAGGCGTGCCCCAGGTGCCTTCAGATCCGCTCTGAGGCCGGGCACCGACTTCTTGGCACCCTCGCGCGGGCGGGGCCGATCCTGGACTCGTGCCCACGGGTCCGCCGGGGCGGCGGGGCACGTGGGGCCGGGCCGCACCCTGAGCTGCAGACCACGCGGCTCTGCGGGGAAGGAGCAGCTGCGCCCGGGGACCCAGGCCCCTCCCGTTTTCCCGGTATTGGCCGAGCCTCGCCCTGGCTGTCCTGCCAGGTGGGGAACGAGAGGGAGTGTGGGCTCTAGCCAGCCTGTTTGCCTGAGCGAGTCGTTCATATCTCTGTCGGTTTTCTCCTTTGCAAAATATCCACTCCACAGACTCACTAGTCTGTGTGTAGCACGTGGTAGTCGGTCAGTCAAAATATAAAAATTGCTTTTCCACTTTTTCTCACCGGGTCCTTAGAGCCACTTTGCAGGGGCATTAATCCCAGGGTAGTCCTTAAAACAAAAGGCTTTGTGTGGTTCCCTGTACTGATTTTTAATGGACAGAAGCTTCCCTTTTCCTAGTATGAGCTCCACAGCCTGCCCAGTGGGTTTGGAGGAAAAGGCAGAGGGTTCATCCATGATCTGATGAGTTGAACCTGGGGTCTGGTCAGAATTTAGGGAAGGGTGGTTAGGGGGATTTTCTGTGGGCCCAAGCATCTGTGATACTGCTGAAGTGAGAAGCCGCAGGATTTCCTGCTGGGAGCCCTGTCTAGGGCATACTCTGCCTGTGGCACCCTTCAGTTGTCTTTCTCCTCTAGCTGCCCCTTCCTGGAATTTTTCATCTCATGTTACACTGCTATGGTCAAGACATCTTTCCTGGAATGGCCCGAGCCCTGGGGACAAGCTAGCCTCCAGTAGTTTATAGGAAGTTGGTCTGAGTAAACAGAATGCAAGACTATCTCCTGGAAAGAAGAAAACTAATGTGTCCTGGAGTGCTTATTTAGCATGCATCGGAGACTGTATTTGCCTTTTCACACAAGTTATCTCATTAGATTCCCACAGCTGGTTGTGTGAGCTAGGTGGAATTATCCCTTTATATAGAGGAGGAAACTGTGGTTCAGCAGGGTAAATGGCATGCATCACATCTTACAGCAAGAATATGGTAGACGGGGGCTTCCCTGGTGGCGCAGTGGTTGAGAGTCTGCCTGCCGGTGCAGGGGACGCAGGTTCGTGCCCCGGTCCGGGAGGATCCCACATGCCGCAGAGCAGCTGGGCCCATGAGCCATGGCCGCTGAGCCTGCGATTCTGGAGCCTGTGCTGCGCAGCGGGGGAGGCCACAACAGTGAGAGGCCCGCGTACCGCAAAAAAAAAAAAAAAAATAGAATATGGTAGACGAAGTGCTCTCAGAGGCCATACTAAAGTTCCACTGCAGGACTCTGGCAGGAAAGCGGCAGTACCTAGTCAGCCCTTTTCTGGGATATGAGAAGCTCCGGACCATCTAGAAGGTATGAGTGAAGGCATATTACACTAAAGGCTTCCCCTCCATATCCCCTGTCTCTTGGCCACCCCTGCCATTTGTATCAAGGCAAAAGCAGGTTAAGCGATGGATCACTTAAGGGTACCCTTTGAGAATCTAGAAGCCCCAAAAGTCAGAGAAAGATCAACCCCACCCACACACTTTGCCTTGGTCATGGATGGGTTAATGGAAGGACTCTTGTGTATCAGACTTGGGCCTTTTTTTAGCACCATCTGGCAGGAGCCACCTCTCCTGCACCTGCTCTATCTACAAGCCGTTGCTCATTTGCCAGTCCACGGTGCAAAGGGCAGAAATGTAGTGCCTGTGTAGGTTAGATTCACTGTTACCTCCAGGGGTGGGGGGTCTGTGTTCTCTGTATTATGTCCTGAGAATGGCAGCCCATACTCACTGCTAAGTTGTATGTGGAACTGCAAGAGACAAAATAAAGGCAACAAACGCGGAAGTCCCCTCTCCATTTTCTTTTCTTTTCTTTCGTTTTGTAAATTCTTGAACTTGGCTAGAGCAAAAGATAGAGAAATTCCCAAGATAAGGTAAACTAATAAGGGCCCAGGTATTTTGGAGTCATTCCTCAAAACCCAGGGCTTTGTAGGTAAATACTCCTTGGTTTTGAGCAAGGCAGATAGCTTTTGTGTTTTAGATCAAGAAAGCAGATGAGGGTTCCCTGGTGGCGCAGTGGTTGAGAGCCTGCCTGCCAATGCAGCGGACACGGGTTCGAGCCCTGGTCTGGGAAGATCCCACATGCTGCGGAGCACCTGGGCCCGTGAGCCACAATTACTGAGCCTGTGCTCCGCAACAAGAGAGGCCGCGACAGTGAGAGGCCCGTGCACCGCGATGAAGAGTGGTCCCTGCTTGCCACAACTAGAAAAAGCCCTCACACAGAAACGAAGACCCAACACAGCCATAAATTAATTAATTAATTAATTTTTTTAAAAAAAGGCAGATGAGCCTCATTAGTTGAACCGGGCCACTTTAAATGGAGGGTGAGTTTTTTTCTTCCTCTTTGCTGCCAAAGCAGTCCTTTCTATACTGTCATAGGAACTTACTGAAATCTACAAGGCATGGGCCCTCAGGCGCTTATTTGGAGAAATGTCTTCTATTTTGTCAAATGTAGCTTGTATACCTAAGTGACAGGAAATAAGTTTGCTTTCAGACCAGTAAAACCTACATGTAATGGATGATTAGCTCTCCATGAAAGTAAACCTAGAATGTGTCTGTAAATTTGTTGCCCAAATGTTTGAGGACACTCTGAACGCTAATCAGATGTCTGGGAGCAATCTCAGGAAGGAAGGGCTGGAAAGTGGTTGTCATTTAGGTTAAGATATAAAGCAGTTTGGAGAACTGAGCAGAAGGGACTTGGCCATCCTCTGAAGTCAAGAAGTGGGCCTGGTACTGCCTGAGGAAGGGCAGGTCTTGACTAAGGGGACTTGAGCGCTGTGATTGCCTTGGTCAGACCGCTCCTGTAGCAGGGAAGGGGGGCCCTGCCGTAAAGGAGAGAGGTGACTTTAGGTCGGTCACTTTTGTTCTGAGTCCCGGTTTACCAAGCACTCTTTAGCCCATGAGGAAAAGATCAGCTGGTCAGGCTAATTCAAGCATTCTAGTCCCTAGAATGTCCACTGTTCCTGGGGGTGCATCAGCACACGGGCATTTGGTGTATATGCCCTGCGACCTCTGTGTGAACGTGTTTAATAGGTGTTTGAGAGGTGGGTCCCTTCACATGGGCCAGCCTGAAAGTGTAAGGCCCAGATCTGGGTGCTTGTTCAGTGCAGCAAGATAAGCACTGCTAAGCGGGGATCTGTGGGAAAGAGGGTAGAAGGAAGGGGAGCAGGGGCAGGAAGCCAGCTTTGCCAAGGAAATACTACCCTCGTCTTAGTGTTGACCTTCCTGTTGCAGTCACAGTCAGGAAAATTATATTATCAGCATAAGGCAGAAGGTGCTAAATTCTAGATGAGTGATGCAGGCACTGAGTGCTGTGGTTTCAGAGGTAGGGGACGTTACTGTAGGAGCTTAAAGATGGTGCCACAGAAGAGTTTGGTAGGACTTGATAGATGGATACGATTTCAATAGGTGGAGATGTTGGAGGTGGAGAAGAAATACCCACTGCCGTTTCAGTGAAGTTCCCCTCTAGAGCTGATGTAAAATACATGGTCATCTGATCTCTTAGCTGTTAGCCAAAGAAAAAACACTGTTGTGGCAGAAGAGGGAGTGGTAGGCTCCAGAGAAAAAGAAGGAAAATCAAGTGTTCATTCAACAGTTTGTTCGTTTAACATTTATCGAGTTTCTACTATGTGCCAGGCACTGAGCTGTGTCCTAGGGATATAGAAATGAACAAAACAGACAAAAGCCCTACCTTCAAAAAGTTTACATTCTAGTGAGGAGAAAGACTATGAAAGGAGGGAAGGAAAGAAGAGAGGGAAGGAGGGAGGGAAAGAAGGAGGGTTAGATGAAGGGCTGTACAGTATGTCAGATGTGCTGTGGAGAAAATTAAAGCAAGGGGTGGGGAGGCTGGAGGATGTGCTGAGGTGTTTTGCTTCTAATTTTTAATGAATTATGTGCAAGCTAATATAAAAGTAAAAGTACACATAGTCTTTGATCATTTTCTGTGAGTTGGGGGAGCTGACCAATTTGTGACCGAGGAGATAAAATTTGTCTGTGAATGTGACTCACTGCCTGGGGAAAAATAAGCCATGAGTTATGAATGGAACACTTCTTCTGAAAGCCAGCAAAACCAGGTGCAATGCTAGAGGAAAACAGAATTGTACCCTAAACCCCTAAATATAAACATCATGGTTCTAAGAAAATAGGTGTTAACCTCGTGAGATGTGATAGAGCTAAGCGGGGAAGAGGAAGGAGCTAAAGAAGCACCTTCTACGCTCTTTTTCCTGCTCAGGCTGTGGGGGAGGGGAGGGGAGGAAGTCAGGTCTTGAGACAGGGTGGCTGTGGAATCTGCAGAGACCACATGTGTTTCCTCAGGAGGTTCCCTGTTCACAGATGGGGCTGTGAGGCTGGAGATACGAAGTTGAGGAGGGATCTCAGCCTGCCCACCTTGTGTGTCACAGCACTGTTCTCTGACCAAGGCTTTCAGAGCTATAAAGTTTATCATACTCCTTCTTGGTGCCAGATGTGAAACTGGGACGAAAATATTGGCATTCTGAAAATCTTTTGATGGCTTATGAGCATGATAAGACAGAAGAGTCAAGGAAGTAGAAGCTGGTGGTTGAGGAGGGAGAGATCCAAGGTGGATAGTGTGACCTCACGTGTTAACAGATAGTACCCACTGGAACAAGGCTGAGGGGTGTACAACGGGGCCTCAAAAGTCTGCACTGACCTGCAGGTGTCAAAACCGGTAGTCATCTCTGTTCTCTTTGAAGCTGGGAAAGTGGGTGTGGCCCGTAACTGAACTTGGCTCAGCTTACATTCCTGGCTTCACCTCTCCCCTCCTCTTCCCCCCTCTGTTAATGATAAGGTTGGGAGAAAGTTAAAGGACTTCCTCTATTGGTGGGGGGGGAATGGGGGTGACACTTGTGTTCTTGGCTATCTCTGTTCCTCTCTAGCTCTGGCCTTGGGCAAGTCTCTCTTCTCCTTGGAGTTCTGGCTTCCTCTTCTGTGCAAGAAGGACTTGAATTGATCCCTGTTGTTCCCTTTGACATTCTGTAAAGAGATGGGGGCCTCTTCATTTAGAGCCCAACCTGTTCATGTGGACAGAGGTTGGTCACTTAAAGATAATTAGGTGTCCTTCTTTTCTGAACAGGGTTTTCCCTTTTTGCTTCCTCTGCACAGAAGAGGCAATGGGTATAAGCACAAGAGAAGTTCTGTGGGGACCTGAGAAGTGGCATCTCACCCAGACACAGTAATGGGCAGTGGAGACCACCAGCTTTGTAGTCTCAGTCTCTGGTTTTGAAGAATCGTCAGGTTGACCAATAATTTCTACATGTGGTCTGGCAGTGCCCATGAGACATGATAAATATATCCATACTCTTTGATCTAAAAATGGCAGCCCCCTCTCTCCTATATGATGTACCCATCCTGTGTCCACCCACTTCTTTCCACTCCCACTGGTACTACCTTAGTTCAGCCCATTTTCATCTCTTACCTCAGTCACTGCAGGTGCCTCCATGGTCTTCCTGCCTCCACTCTAAGCCTCTTCAAGTCTTCCCCGGATATGCCTGTCTCCTATGCAGACCTGGTCATGTTACTCCCCTGCTTAAAACCCATCAGTGGCCCCTCATTGTCTTCAGATATTTATTGGCAAGTAATATGTATCTACCAGTGTCTCTGAGCCCCATGGGGGACAAAACACACATGAGACCCAGCCCCCGCCTAAGCATGGCAACAAGAGCCTTGGTCACCTGGTTCTAATTTCCTCATCCACCCTCAACTCTTCCACTCCACCCTCTATTCTCCATCCACACAGCCATGTCTACTCTCTCTCTTCTACCTCTGCACATGTTGGTCTCACTGCCTGAACATTCTTTCCTTCCCCTGCTTCCCGTGGCTGGCTCGTATTTACTCTTCAGGTTTTCAGCTCGAGCATCACAGTCTCTGATCACTCTTCCCTAACTCTCTTTGTGCCACCACGTTTGGAACAAGGCAGGCACACTCGGTGCAAACATCCACATACTGCCTCACTGTTAAGTGTTGGTGTTCTTGGCTCTCCACCATTTGACCGTCAACTTCTCAAAGACAGGGATCTGGGTCTCATGCACCTTTGCATTCCCAGTACCTAGCATAGTGCTTGCAACCTCAGAGGTGTGCTATGAATGCTTGTTGAATGAGTAAAGGAAGAAATTAATGAATGTGTGAGTGCCCTGTGTAATCCGGAGCTTGCCATGACAGACCTGGAGAACAGGGCCCTGGCCTACGCTCTCCGTTTAATGGATCCTCTTTTATCTTGCAGTTCTCCCAGGGAGATGGCTTATAGTGTTCAATACATAGCCTTCTACGGTTATGCTGAACTGAACTGTTCAGTGCGGATAGCAAAGTCCATGGGGCAATGGGGAATTCACAGGTGATCTTCATAATCACAAGCAAAATGGGGCCTACCACCTTATGCTGCAATGCTTGTACCCTGAGTTTGTCAAATCTTTTTTTTTTTTTTAACAATTTCTTTTCTTTTTACTTTTTTGGCTGCATCGGGTCTTAGTTGCAGCACGCAGGATCTTCGTTGAGGCGTGTGGGATCTTTTGTTGTGGCTCACAGGCTTCTCTCTGGTTGTGGCACGTGGGCTTCAGGGGGTGTGGGCTCAGTAGTTGTGGCGCTTGGGCTTGGTTGCCCCGCGGCACATGGGATCTTAGTTCCCCGACCAGGGATCGAACCCACATCCCCTGCATTGGAAGGTGGATTCATTACCACTGGACCACCAGGGAAGTCCCCGGGTTTGTCAAATCTTATTGTAAATTTGGTCCAAGGCTGTTTAAGTCAGGGCCCTGGGAATTCCCTGGTGGTTCAGTAGTTGGGACTCTGTGCTTCCACTGCAGGGAGCGCAGGTTCGATCCCTGGTCGGGGAACTAAGATCCCAGAAGCCTTGAGGCACAGCCAAAAATAAAAAACCGACAGGGCCCTGCTGCTCAGGATCCGTACATGGAAACTTCCCCAAGCCACATTCCTTGAATCAATTCATACCCCACCCCCCATGTTCCCATGTTCTTCTTTACCTGGAAGAAAATCTACCTGTTATTAATGGAAATGGGTGATTTTCATACCTGCTTTTGAGCTGTCTTTTGCAAGCTGACAGATTTCTGAGATTCTCAAGGACACAATCAGGCAGTTCCCCATCTGTCAATTAGCTTATATTTTTCAGTGACAAACTGTGTTTCAAGCCAGGATGTCCTGACAGGAAACCTGAGAAACACAACACTCCTTCCTGCCAGTGTGTTTTGTATGTATCTGTGGAAGCCACAGTGGTGCAGTAGCTTCTGGCTGCTGCTTTCAGTCTGTGGTGTTCCTTATTCTCAATCTGGTTGGGGTTTTCCTCTGAGAATAAGCCAGTACAGAATGAATCTCATGGTATCATTCGTGGTGATGCTGTACACTGTGTAATAGGGAGCGGGCCTGCAGTCCCCGTGGGGCCTTCTGCCCTGTGTTCCCAGCAGATTTAGCAGCACTCTCTCGATGGCAGTGTCCTGGCCCAGCACCCTCAGGGGAGGTATATGGTATGGTTCTAGACACCTGAATCCCTGCCAAGCTCAGTGTCACTGAGAATGACTTGCTTTTAGAGTCACATTTGATTTGAGCAGAACCTTTCATTGAACGCACCTGACATATGTCTCAAATTTCCTGCATATGAGCCAAGGAATTATAGCTAATGAAAGCTGAACGCTCTGACACTGTTACAACTAATTAACACCCTAAAAGGTTAGAGAATCTTGTGCGGAGTACATTACCTAGAGTTTGAACTCTGACTCTGATCTTTGTCACGTAAAAGCTATTTCCCCAAAATCTTAAAAAAGGGAGAGGCTGGAGAAAGCCATTCTTGTACATCATATTTCTGACACACAGCTAACCATGAAAATGTCCACAACTTAGTGATATACTTGTTACCTTGCAAATGGATTTAAAGAACGAAACGAACGAGTCCAGACACATTAATGAACTGAAGGCGCCCTAACAGGGTTATTAGAGATTGAGGGCTGGAGCCGAGTGTCCTGTTTGTTTTTGTCCCCAGCCCAGGGCCTCAGACAGCCATGGATACATATTAGGTGTCGATTGACAGTCACTGAATTACTAAATGGAAATTTACTGGGGCCCTCTGCTCTGCTAAACTCCACACACAAATAGACCTGCCCCGTGGGATTCTTAGCAAGAGCAGATATTTTATGAGAGCTGTCACTCCAAGTTGATTAGATAGACAAAGTGAAACCAAGGGATTGTGTTCTTAAAACCAAATACATTTACTCTGCTAAATTTTACAACTGGGATGTTCTACTTTGGATGAACTTGGACAAAATGACCTCTAACTTGAGGTTTGTAGGTTTAGGAAAATGTAGTTTTTTTTTTTTTTTTTTTTTTTAAAGACACTGAAATGAACCCAGCAGGCGAACTGGCAGGAAGTCAGACTGCAGTCCTTGCCTGAGAGGATGACACAGGCCAAAGGAGAGAAGGAAAACAACAAGGCAGCCAGAGCTAGTAAGTCCTTTTACAAAGTTTTGCAGAGCTTTCCAGGTTTTTCTAGAAAAAGGAAGAAAAGAAAGAGTAAAGGGCAGGAAGAGGATTGGTTAACAGCTGGCTACAGAAATGCTGATGAGTGGATTTGTGTATTGGTTTTGTTTTTCTAAGTCAGGGATAAGGAAAGAGGTTGTGCTTGGCTTGGCGCTGCTTGCTGGCCAGGCAGTCTTCCTGGTCTGTGTGCTGACGCTGTTGTTCCAGCCACCGGAGGAGTCCAGAGGCCTCCTGTCCCGCGTGTCTCATTGAAAAGCGGATGCAGACTGCCTTCCAAAGATGTCTAAGGCATGTGGAAAAGCAGAAAGGACAGGAGTTTTTTTAAATATTATTCTGCTTTTAAAAGGTTTATACGTATTTACTTTTTTGGATTGGTAATTCATATACATGGCTCAAAACTAAAATAGTATAAAAAGGTATACAGTGAAAAGTCTCTCTCCTGTTCCTGTGCCCCATCTGTCCATTTCCCCCATCCCAAATAGATAAGTCTGTTACTAGGTTTTTGTTTATCCCTCTAATGATGTTTTTATGCATATACAATCTAAAACAGGCATGTACTCTTCTTTACTCCATTCTAACATAAATGGTGCCATGCTATGCATACCTCCTGCACCTTGTTGGGTTTTCCCCTGACTTAACACTTATGTCTTGGAAACACTTCCTTATAAGTGTATAGAGAGCATTCTCATTTTTATTTTTATGGCTGCAGAGTTTTACATTGTATGAATGTACTGTAATTTAACTGGTTCACCTGATGGACAGTTAGGTTATTTCCAGTCTTTTGGTATTACAAATGATGGCATGGACCTTAAAAACAGACATGCCGGGCTTCCCGGTGGCACAGTGGTTAAGAATCAGCCTGCTAATTCAGGGGACACAGGTTTGAGCCCTAGTCCGGGAAGATCCCACATGCTGCGGAGCAACTAAGCCCGTGCGCCACAACTACTGAGCCTGCGCTCTAGAGCCCACGAGCCACAACTACTGAAGCCTGTGCTCCGCTACAAGAGAAGCCACCACAATAAGAAGCTGTGCACCACAACGAAGAGTAGCCCCTGCTCTCCGCAACTAGAGAAAGCCCGTGAGCAGCAACGAAGACCCAACGCAGGCAAAAAATAATTAATTAATTAATTAATTAATTGTTAAAAAGCAAAAAAAAAAAAACAGAAAACAAATGTGCCTTCAAATCCTAGTCTGATGCTTGATTTTAGGCCTTCAATGCCTCATCCATAAAATGGGGATTATTTTATATTTTTATTACCTGTCCCATAACATTATTGTGCAAGATTAAATAATATACAAAGAACTTGAGAAATAGTAGGTGCTCAGTGAAAAACTATACCTTGCAACTGGGCATATTAGAATTTAATCTTGAAAAAGAAGATACTTTGATTGTTCCTAATTAAATAATCACATAAATTTAAATACTTTTTTTTCAGAACCAATGCACGTTTATTGTTTAAAAAAAATCCAGGGCTTCCCTGGTGGCGCAGTGGTTGAGAGTCCGCCTGCCGATGTGGGGGACGCGGGTTCGTGCCCCGGTCCGGGAGGAACCCGCGTGCCGCAGGGTGGCTGGGCCCGTGAGCCGTGGCCGCTGGGGCTGCACGTCCGGAGCCTGTGCTCCGCAACGGGAGGGGCTGCGGCGGTGAGAGGCCCGCGTACTGAAAAAAAAAAAAAAAAAAAAAAAAATCCAGATGAGTAAAAAGAAGAAAATATAGATAGCCTATAATTGTACCACTGAAAAAAATTACTGCTAACTTTTGATCTGTCTTTCAAGTTATTTCTCTAACCAAATGTGCATATAACATAAAATTCTGAATGGGATGGTGCTGTACATGCTTTTTTGTTGCAATCATCTCTCCGTGTCATAAAATCTTTTTCTCATTGTTTTAAATGACTGCCTAGTATGTCATCCTTTGGATTTACAATAATTTATTAAAAATTCTCTCTGGGTAGATATTTTTACACATAAATATTTAGTCTTTCTGGAATTAATGGTGATACATGATATGAGGTAAGTAATCTAAATTATTATTTTTTTTTTTACAAATGGGTAATTAGCAAATTGCCCAACATCACATCCTTTACTGAACAAGCCACACTTACCCCACCAGTTTGAAATGCTATCTTAATCGTATTCTGAATCCTTATATATGTATAGATGGATTTGACTTTAGACTTTATTCTATTCTGAGGATTGGCTTCTCTATTCTCATGTAGTAATCACAATTTCATTAACGTACACTTAAATATCTACTGGTATAAGTCCTTCTTCATTACAGTTCTTTTTTTCAAGAATGTATTGGCCATGTTAATTTTCTTATTCTCTCAGAATGTTAGAATAATTTTTCCAGATTCTAGAAAAATGGAATTGGATGAAAAGTTGAATTATATTTAATTATACATCCATTTGAGGATGTATTTGTTTCCTATGGCTGCTATAACAAATTACCACAGACTTTATGGCTTAACAACAACGATGAGAAATTAATTCTCATCGTTCTGGAGGCCAGAAGTCTGAAATCGGCGTCACTGAGTAGAACTGAAGGTGTCAACAATGCCACACTCCATCTGGAGGCTCTAGGGGAGAATCCATTCATTGCCTCTTGTTTCTGCTGGCTACTGGCCTTCCTTGACTTTGAAGATACTTTGATTGCTCCTAATTAAATAGAGTAGTCACATAAATTTATTTTTTTAGAACCAATGCATGTTTATTGTTTTAAAAAAAATCTAGGTAAGTAAAAAGAAGAAAATATAGATAGCCCATACTCGTCCCACTACAAAAAATTACTGCTAACTTTTGATCTGTCTTTCAAGTTATTTCTCTAACCAGATGTGCATATAACATAAAATTCTGCATCACCTTGATCTCCGTGGTCACATCATCCCCTCCTCAGTGTGTGTCAAATCTCCCTCTGCCTCTATGTCATAAGGGCACCTGCGATGGCATTTGGGGCTCACTTGGATAATCCAGGACAGTCCCCTCATCTCAAAATCCTTAATTTAATCACACCTGCAAGGACTGTTTTTCCAAATAAGGTAACATTTACAAGTTCCAGAGATTAGGACGTGTATATCCTTTGAGGGCACCATTTCTCAGTTTACCACAGAGAAAAATTGACATCTTTGTAATTGGGTTATTGTGCTTTATAATAAAAAAATATATTTGTCTTCATCCCATTTCTAAAATGCTTGGAATTTTTTTCTAAATGATAAGAGCAAAAAAGTGTCTTGTTATTCATAACAATCCCCTTTGAACCACACTGGAGTTTGTGTGTATTTCATTTTTTTTTTTAAGATTTTTTTTTTTTTTTTTTTTTTTTTTCTTTTTGCGGTATGCGGGCCTCTCACTGTTGTGGCCTCTCCCGTTGCGGAGCACAGGCTCCGGATGCGCAGGCCCAGCGGCCATGGCTCACGGGCCCAGCCGCTCCGCGGCATATGGGATCCTCCCAGACCGGGGCACGAACCCGTATCCCCTGCATCGGCAGGCGGACTCTCAACCACTGCGCCACCAGGGAGGCCCTAAGATTTTTTTTTTATGTGGACCATTTTTAAAGTCTTTATTGAATTTGTTTCTGTTTTGGTTAGTCTTTTTTTTTTTTTTGGCTGTGAGACATGCAGGATCTTAGCTTCCCAACCAGGGATCGAACCCACACCCCCTGCATTGGAAGGAGAAGTCTTAACCACTGGACTACTAGGGAAGTCCCCTGGAATTTATGTTAATGAGGTGACTTTTGGAAAGCATCTAAGGGTGAGGGCTGGTTGCCAGGGGAACCAACCAGGTTATTAGAAGGTTGGAACTTTCAGTCCCACCCACCAGGAAGGGGAGAGGGGCTGGAGGTTGAGTCAATCACCAATGGCCAGTGATTTAATCAGTCATACCTATGTAATGAAACCTCCATAAAAAGTCCAAAAGGATGAGATTTAGAGAGCTTCCAGTTTGCTTAATCAGAATGTATCTATTTGCCAGGAGGGTGGCATATGCCAAACTCCACGGGCATAGAAGTTTCTGTGTTCTGGACCCTTCCAAACCTTGCCCCATGCATCTCTTCATCTGACTGTTCATTCCTATCCTTTAATATCCTTTGTAATAAACTAGTAATCTAGTAAGTAAATTGTTTTCCTGCATTCTGAGACCCACTGTAGCAAACTAATTGAACTCAAGGAGGGGGTCATGAGAGCCTCCCAATTTACAGCTGGTCACTCAGAAGCACAGGTAGCAACCTGGACTTGCAATTGGTGTCTGAAGTGGGAGCAGTCTTGTGGGACTGAGCCCTTAACCTGTGGGATCTGACACCACCTCCAGGAAGATAGTGTCAGAATTGAGTTAAATTGTAGTCAGTGTCCACTAAGAATTAGAGAAGTATTTGGTGGTATTGGAAACACACACATTGGAATAATATTTAGTTTTTCCATGCAAATCAGAATGTTTTTCTAGTTATTCTTTTAAGTCTTTAGGTAATGTTTGATAGTTTTCTTCACATAGGCTCTGCATATTTCTGAGGGTTTTTTTTTTTACCATTATATTTTCTGACTATATTATTGGCATATAGAAAATCTATCACTTTTGTGTATGTTTATTTTGTAGATATTTTGTAGTTGGGATATACATAATCAAGAATTTGCCTATTGGGCCTCCCTGGTGGCGCAGTGGTTGAGAGTCCGCCTGCCGATGCAGGGGACACGGGTTCGTGCCCCGGTCCGGGAAGATCCCACATGCCGCGGAGCGGCTGGGCCCGTGGGCCGTGGCCACTGGGCCTGCGCGTCCAGAGCCTGTGATCCGCAACAGGAGAGGCCACAACAGTGAGAGGCCCGCGTACCGCAAATAAATAAATAAATAAATAAAATTAATTTCAAAAAAATTTGCCTATTAATGCTAGTGGTTTTTCAGAAATTTTTCTAATATTTTCAGGTAAAGTAGCATATCATCTGCAAATATTGACACTTTTGTCTTCTTTCAACTATCTTATTTCTTTTGTCTTACTGCAGTGGCTAGAATTTCTAGAACAATGTTTTAAAATAGTGAACATTCTTTCCTTGCTCTAGCCTCTAAAGGAATAACTCTAGAATTACTCCATTGAGTATAATCAAACTATTGGTTTGCAAACTTTTACAAGACAATTCTGTGATCTTTTAGTCAAAAAAAAAAAGAGGTCTTCTGTCAATGCCTTTGCTTCTAGATTTGAAATTAATTAGACCTAAACAAGCAAACAAACAAAACCCAACTAATTCACTCTTCCCTGCTTTGTTACTGAATTGTAACAAATTGTTACTTTTAGAGCTTAGACTAAAGAAGTGCCTACTCTGTAACCTATACTTTAGAGGGCCCCATATATCACAAACACATAAAATAATAAATTATTTAAAGAACTCACAGGAATCTTTGTCACTCAGGATCCTGTATTCAGTTCCAGTCCAGTCCCTCTCATAACCCTAAACACCTACTCTTATGACTAACTGTATTCAGGCCTTTGGAAACAGTCTTCTCCATCTGTTAACCTGTGTCCTCAACACAAAAGGGGACTGCATCCAGATGCTATGAACGTTGTGGGTTGTGTGCCTCTCTGTTGGAAGATTGCTTTGGGGTTCAGGGAAGATATGAGGAACAGACCACTTTATTATGAGAAAAAACAAATTAATTGTTGGATCCTTCTCAGATAGCAGGAGTATGTTTCCTATTGCAGCTGTAACAAATTACCACAAATTTAATGGCTTAAAACAACACAAGTTTATTATCCTACAGTTCTGGAGATCAGAAGTCCTAAAACTGAGGTGTCAGCAGGTCTCGGTTCCTTCTGGAAGCTCTAGAGGAAAATCTGGTTCCTTGCCTTTTCTAGCTTCTAAAGGCCAATTGTATTTCTTGGCTTATGGCCCCATCCTCCATATTCAAAGCCAGTGATGTAGAATCTTCCAATCTATCTTTCTCTCTCTGACCTTCCTGCCTTCTCCTCATAAGGACCCTTGTGATTACATTGGGCCCACGAAGATAATGCCCCCACTCAGGATCCTTAGCCACACTTGTAAAGTTTCTCTTGCCATAAAAGGCAACATATTCACAAGTTCTGGGGATTAGGATAAGGCCTTCTCTACCATCAACGTACCATAGCAGAGATACAACAGATTCTTGCAAAAATAAAGTATGGTTTCCCAGTAGTGCAGATTATCAATTTTCTTTCTTTGTGTTCTAGTTCATGGTTACAGACATAGTCATGACTTACCAAATATTCACAGCATTGCATATGACACCTTAGGAAATGAACTTTTGCAATATTAAAAGACTCATATTACTCTTAAATTTACATAAATGTATTTGTAACATGCATAATTCTTTGTAAAATCAATATATATATATATTCCTAGAATTATAAATAGTTCTGGTCTTATATAAATAAGTCATTATGTTTAAACTTTAAAAAAATTAAATAAAATTTTGAATTCATTTAAATAATTTTGACTTAAATGTTTGATATCATTAATTATAATTTATATTTTTCCTTTTAATTTTAATATTTTTCAATATCTTAGAAGAAATATTTGTGAAAACATGAAAAATAATGTTTTAATATTTTACATTAGTTTAAAATTTTATGAATTATTCAAATTTTATACACTTCAAATACATTTTAATTTTTAATCCTTAGGTCAGCACTATGCAATAGAAATACAACACAAGCTAAAAACATAACTTTAAATTTTCTGTAGCACATCTTAAAAAGTAAAAGATATAGGTGAAATTAATTTTAATAATATATTTTATTTAACCCAATGTATCCAAAATATTATCATTTCAATATGTAAACAATACAAAAATTATCAATGAGATATTTTGCGTTTCTTTTTTTTTGTAATGAGTCTTCAAAATCCTTGTGTGTATTTTACACTTATAACACATCTTTAGAGGTTTTGCCAAAATGAGTACAAGAAAAATAATTTTATGGAACGTATGATAATTTAAGAATTAAGTTTCCGTTTATTACTTTATATTACCAGTCTATCAGAGTATACTCCAATATATGTGAAAGTAATTAAATTCAGTCGACTTTGGTGAGACTTTCAATTGTATAAAACCATAGTTTCATTCATATTTAGCAATTTTGTTGTCATGAAGGTATGTGGCATATGGTATATGGGTCTCCATTTACATGCTTGTCCCAAGCCTCATACATGCTAGGAGTGGGCCTGATGACTTTGTCTCCACCGTGTGACCAGGTGCAATCGGAGGGGAGAATCTTTAGGCAACTTAGTAGAAGCCCTCTATGATAATGCTTACCACTGTGCTTTCTTATTCCTGAATATCTTCCCATGTTCCCTTTACCTTTTCCCTTTCAATGAAATAAATATTGATATTATTGACTAAATAAATTTATGTAGGTTATTTTTGCTATCTATAAAGCCTTTCACATATATACCTACTTGATGTATAGTAAACCCCATGAGGTAGGAAATAGCAGATAAGGAAACAGGCTGAGAAAGATTAGGTGACGTGGGCCTCCCTGGTGGCGCAGTGGTTGAGAGTCCGCCTGCCGATGCAGGGGACACGGGTTCGTGCCCCGGTCTGGGAGGATCCCATATGCCGCGGAGCGGCTGGGCCCGTGAGCCATGGCCGCTGGGCCTGCGCATCCGGAGCCTGTGCTCCACAATGGGAGAGGCCACAACAGTGAGAGGCCCGCATACCGCAAAAAGAAAAAAAAAAAAAAAGATTAGGTGACGTGACCTAAGTTTAACAGTTTGTAACCAGGCCTTCTCATTCTAAGTTCTTGCTCTTTCTACTTCATTTTTTTGCTACTCGATATAAGGCTCTGTGCTAGGCCCTGGAAGATGCAGCCATGGGAAATCAACTCTTCTTGCCTCAAGATTATGCTTCATTAGGAGAGGTAAGACAACAAGATGAGTGGCTCTCAGGTACACATTGAGGGCTGTGATTCTTTAGAGAAGAAAAAAAAAATTCAACTATTTGGGAGAAAAGGTCTTCATGGAATAGGAGAGATCTGAGTTGGGCTTTGATTTGGACTGGGAGAAATAGGAGTTAGGAAAGCATGTTAAGTGGAACAAACAGTATGAGCAAAAAAAGAGAAAATAGTGGTTCATTTTGGCTGAAGCTCAGGGCCTGTGTTGAGGAAAAGTAGAATATGTGGGAAAGGACAGGGCTGTTTTGATGAGGCCTTGGATGTCAGGTTTGGGATTCTGCATTTTATTCTGGTGATAGTGGTGAACCCCTGAAGACCTTGCAGATAAGAAAAAAGCATGCTGGGAGCTCTGCATTAAAAAGAGGAAAAGCCAGAAGCATGGAAACCAGATAGAAGGCTTTTTAGCAGTCCAGGAGAGACTCAGCCAGGGTGGAGGTGGGAATGAAAATAAAGAGACATCTGTGGGACACAGCCTGGCTGTACAATCTATAGAAACTGACCACTGATTGGCTATGGAAAGGCAGGGCCATGGGTAATGAGTCAAACAAACCATACTTTTTATCCTGGGAAAGACTGTTTATGCTCACATAAGCATTCAAGTCAGGAGGATAAGGTGGTCAGGAGGCATGAGGCAGGATGGGGTGGGAGTGATGGAAAGTTAGAGAATTGTTTTCTTGGACCATATTAATTGAGTTACTGTGGGACATGCAGGAGAACTGGTCAGTTGTTGGAAAATCAATTATGTAAGC
Source organism: Mesoplodon bidens (assembly GCF_964165515.1). Taxonomy (NCBI): domain Eukaryota; kingdom Metazoa; phylum Chordata; class Mammalia; order Artiodactyla; family Ziphiidae; genus Mesoplodon; species Mesoplodon bidens. The sequence goes on from NC_138170.1 coordinate 29,906,874, forward strand.
CAGGAGAGAGTTTTAAACTGGGGGTAGGATTTCAGAGACTTTTGCACTGGGGTGGCATTGGACTTATGGGAGTGAAGGAAGGCATGCAGGAGAAAAGAAGAGGACCAAAGGAAAAAGCCTCAGGAGATGTCATCTTTAAGCTCCGAGAGGAAGAAGAGGAGGAAGTGGGGAGGTGGAAAAGTAGCCAGCGAGGGGCTTCCCTGGTGGCGCAGTGGTTGAGAGTCTGCCTGCCGATGCAGGGGACACGGGTTTGTGCCCCGGTCTGGGAGGATCCCACATGCAGCGGAGCAACTGGGCCCATAAGCTATGGCCGCTGAGCCTGTGCGTCTGGAGCCTGTGCTCCGCAATGGGAGAGGCCACAGCAGTGAGAGGCCCGCGTACCGCAAAAAAAAAAAAAAAAAAAGTAGTCAGGGAAAGGGGAGATCCTTTGTGAGTGATGAACCTGAAGACAGACACCAGGAGTCTTACCTTTTGTCCCCATATCCATTACTATGCCTGGCATACAACAGGCCCGATTGAGTGAATAAACAAATGAATGAACCAAAATAGAGATAATATATCCTCACCCCCTGAAAAAGCGGAAAAAGCCTTTTCAGAAGAAGATGGTTCATAATATAAATGCTGCCGAGAGGAAAAGAGTGATGTTGACTAATAAGAAGCCCTCAACTTTCTCACTCTTTTTCTCAAAGCTCAAGTGGTCACAGGAACATGGTCCAGGTGGGGCAGAGGGTGACCATAACGAACAGGCAGGAGGGAGCTCTTCCAGGGAAGAGTTGAACCCTAAGGGCACTGCAGGGGTCGGGGGAGATGTCAGAAAGGACACCAAATGAGGCCAGCTTGGTGCTTTCCCGCCCCCGCCTCCTGCCTTCCTCTTTGGTTCATGTAGTTGCCAGTGTTTGGGTGTTAGGCCCATCCCTCCGAGTCAGGAAAGAATCATCTCTCATCCTTTGGCTGACTAAAGTGAGGGACCTGCATTGGTTTCTTTTAATGCTGGACTTCCAGGGAGTGGGGGAGGCAGGGAACATACATGTGTAGAAACTGGCTTTACATGAAGTGGGACACGTTGGTCCCTGAACTGTAACTGAAGGCATCCTCAGCCCTGGCTTCCTACATAACTGTCTTTTACTGACTGTACAGAAGGCTTTTCCCTCCAAAGTAGGGCCTGGTAGTGCCTGAAGAGAGGCATCTTGTGATGCAATAAAACAGGATTTTAGCTAACCGTCCTCTCTCCTATTTGAGCCCCTGAACAGTCTAGGAACTTCCTAGAAGTGTGTGAAGGGATACAGAATGGGGTCACCACCGTCAGACTGGCCGGCCATCCACAGAGATTCCCCGTCGTGTCAACTCACCTCAGAGCTTAGTCTGACTGGCCCTCAGCCTGCCTGGCTCAAGACCTGATTTATTAACACACGAAGAGTGGATCAGCTCTCTGGGGGCTGACTCATTAACCCAACTCTCAGACACTGATGGATGCACACGGATAATATTTTGACCTCCTAACCAACATATTTTTTTCTCTGTTTCCTGTTACCCTGTAACCCTCCCTCCCTTTGAGATGACGGCACCATGAGGCATCTTTCACCTCAATGTACGGCTGTAGAGCAGAATGCAGAGAGCGGAAGACCGACTTAGATCAGTCTGAGTTAGTTTCTTCCCCTACCAGATCAAGTAGATCAAGTTTTCCCAGACTGAGATAGTTTCTTCCCCTACCAGATCAAGTAGATCAAGTTTTCCCAGACTGAGTTAGTTTCTTCCCCTACCAGATCAAGAAGATCAAGTTTTCCCAGACTGAGAATGCAGGGCCCCAGGCACCTGTGAGGGTCTGCACTTGCCCCCTGTGTATTCCCACGCCTGAGAGTGCAACAAAAAAATAGCAAATAAAAAACACCGTAACAGGTTGAGAGAGAGACTGCAGAAGAAAGGGAAAAGCATTTTTTCCTTCTTTTATGAAAAAGGGGTCCCACATTTTCATTTCACACGGGGCCCCGCAAATATGTAGCTGAACCTGCTGGCAGATAAAGCATTCCTGAAGGAGTTAGCCGAAGCCTAAGAATATTCTGGGGGTTTTGTGGCTTAAGTAAGAATGTCAGTTAGCCCTGCCCAAATTTGGAACAATGTTGGGGCTATTTCAAGCCACGTGAAATGTCAACAACAGTGGTAAAGGACTATTAGCAAAGCAAATATGCAGTGACTGCACATGTGATAAGGAGACATAAATCAAGCTTGCTAGAAGGTGTTGGTGGCTGTTCAGTTTCACCTGGAAGAGGGAAAAGGTGGGTAGAAAAGGGTGTCTGGCTAGCGCCCCCTTGAAGCCAGAACTCAGTTGTTTACCCTGGCAATCTAGGATCAGATCTGAGGATGGAAACTTCAGAAAATCTTGATTTGAATAGAGAGTTGATCTCCTCACACCGTCTTCAATATTAGGTGCCACCAAATTCTGGTTGTTGCCAATTTGTTACTGAACAATGGTATTATGTGTTTATTTTCATCCAGTCCCTAGGATAGTTGAACTTAACTTCAAATGTGTCTTCCTTTAAAAAAAAACAACAAAAAAACTTCAGATGTTTGTGTCCTTTTTTGAACTCCCCAGTCATATTCCTCATTTTATTTGCAAGCACTTCCTACATATCGAAAATAACATATTGCTTATCATATATGTTGCAAATAAGTTTTCCCAGTTTGTCCATTTCTTTTAACTTTGTCCCTCTGGACTGTCTCCAAAGCACACCATCTGATGGGAATGAATGAGGTCACACTCACAGTAATACCAAAATCTCATTAATTCAAATTAATAATCACCTAATTTACCACTAATAATAATCAACATTTACTGAGCACATACTAAGTGCTTCATGTGCCATTAATCCTCACAATTACCCTATAGGGTGGGTACTGTTGTTAGTTCCATTTTATAGATGAAGAAACAGCTAAGAGAGAACAAGTAGTTTGTGATTACACAGCCTTAGTAAGGGATGGAGTATAGGTCTTGATATGTGTCTGACACCCATCCCAGGTTCCAGCCGTGCACTGCCCAGTACAGTAGCCATATGTGGCTACTGAGCACTTGAAATGTGGCCAGCCTAATTTTGAAGCTCAAGTATGAAAGAATGGGAGAGATCTCATGATTAATTTTTAAATTGATTATATGCTGAAATAATAATTTTTAATACATTGGGCTAAGTAAAATGTTTTACTGCTTAAAATTTTTTTTGATGTGGCTACTAGAAAATTTTATTTTATTTTATAGTTATTTTCTTTGGCCACGCCACATGGCTTGCAGGATCTTAGTTCCCTGACCAGGGATCGAACCCGTGCCCTCGGCAGCGAAAGCGCCGAGTCCTAACCACTGGACTGCCAGGGAATTCCCTATTTTATTTTATTTTATTGTTTTCCTCTTTTTTTATTTTTAGAAAAATTTAAATATGAATCACTTTATATGTTTATTGACAGGACAGTTCTAACCATTTTCCTCCACTGCCATCCTTCACTTGGATGAAGAGTCTTTGTGGTCCCTTGAGTCTTTTCCAGTCACATCACATTGTTGGCTTTTTTTTTTCGATGGTGTAAACAACAAACTTTTATTTCTCACAGTTTTGGAGACTGAGAAATCCAAGATCAAGGTGCTAGCAGATTTACCGTCTAGTGACAACCCTCTTCCTGGCTTGCAGATGGTGAACCATCTTCTTGATATGTCCTCAGGTGAAGGAAAGGGAGGCTGTTGTTGGCTTTTAAAAAATTTGTTAACGTAAAACCTTCAGGGTTTTGAGAGGTTTTTTTTAAATATCTGCCTTCCCTTTATTTATTTTTAAAACATGAATTAAAATCATCCTAGGACCTCACTTTCTTGAATATTCTTAGCTTCCTCTACTCTTTCTTATATATGATTTCTCCTATGACCAGGTTTTTCATCCTCATTATCCACATCTGGATATTCTCCAGTGTATGGCTTTGTCCCCCTCAAACCCCCAAAGAGGGAACACGGGCAATTGCAGATACCCCACAAAGGTGATGGATGCCCTAAATTCACAGAGACTAATTAGAATGGTGGTTGCCAGGGGTTGGAGGACTTACTGTTTAATGGGTACATAGTTTCAGTTTGGGATAATGGAAGGGTATTGGAGATGGACAGTGGCAACGGTTGCGCATCCATGTGAATGTACTTAGTGTCACTGAACCGTACACTTAAATTTGGTTAAAATGGTAAATTTCAGGTTATGTACATTTTACCGCAAAAAATAAAATAAAATAAAAAATAAAAGGAATGAGGGGCTTCCCTGGTGGCTCAGTGGTTAAGAACCCGCCTTCCAATGCAGGGGATATGGGTTCGAGTCCTGGTCTGGGAAGATCCACATGCCACGGAGCAACTACGCCCGCGTGCCACAACTACTGAGCCTGTGCTCTAGAGCCCGTGAGCCACAACTACTGAGCCTGCGCGCCGCAACTACTTAAGACTGTGCGCCTAGAGTGCGTGCTCCACGAGAGAAGCCACCGCAATGAAAATCCCGCGCACCACATGGAAGAGTAGCCCCTGCTCGCTGCAACTAGAGAAAGCCCTGGCACAGCAACGAAGACCCAACACAGCCAAAAATAAATTAATTAAATAAAATTTTAAAAATAAAAATAAAAGGAATGAAATCATCATATACGTTACGACATGAGTGAATCTTGAAAACATTATGCTAAGCAAAATAAACCTGACGCAAAAGGCGAAATATTGTGCGATTCCTTACAGCAGATACCTAGAACGGGCAAATTTGTAGAGATGGAGAGAGTAGATAAGAGGTTACCGGGAGCTGAGGGGCGGAAGGGAGAGGAGATTAAAAAAAGGGGGGGCGGGTTGCGGAGCAACGGGCCGCTCGGAGGGAAGCGGGGCGGCGGGCGGCGGCAGGAAGAGGGGGACAGAGGGCCGGCGGGGGTGCATGCGGGGCCCCGGGGCTCCGCGCCCGGCGCAGGCATCTTTGTCTGAGCAGGAGGCGGCAGCTGCCCGGCGGCGGCGGGGCGCGGGGCGGCCCAGGCAGGGGAGCGCCGCCCGCGGGGAAACGTTAAACCGGGCACAGGGCCCGGCCGACGGACGGCGGGGCGAGGCCCGGCAGGGTCCCGGGCCCCGCCCGCGCACCCTCCCCTGCCCTTCCCCGGGCGCTGGCGGCGCGGCACGCCCTCCCCTCTTCACGTCCTCCTTAACAAAGAGCAGGGAGGAAGCCGGCACAGACGCCCACGAATTGGAAACGACGCTGCCGGGCGCTTCCACTGCTCTGGTGCTCCCTCTGACTGCGCCCCGACCCTTGGCCTCAGGGTCTTTATCGCCGATCTCGGGTCCTCGGTACTTTCTGCTTTTGTTTTGCACTTGCTTCTTTACTGTGTAAGTTGGAAGGATTTCCCCCCTCTCCCTTCCTCATCTTCCACTATCCCAATTTTAACCTATATACTTACGTGATTTTCCCCATGACCACGTAAAATCAGGCACACGCACGTGCGCGCGCGCACACACACACACACACACACAATACTTCCTTTTGTTTTCCAAAATGGCTTCATATAATCTACACTACTCTGCGTCTTGCTTTTCTAGTACATCATGGAAACCCCAAATCCCAGTTGGGATTCACTCTAATAATGGCTGAATAGTAATCCACGGCATGAAAACACCTCGGTTTACTTAATAATTCTGTTGTTTATGCTCTTCCTTTTGTTTCCTGTGTTTTACCACCATAAACGGTGCTGTCTTGAATATCCAGCCCCCAGAGCCGGAACAATTCCCGTTTTCACCAGTGAGGTCGGAGAGGTCCTTCTCCCCAGGCCCAGGAGCGCTTTGCCGGCCCGCCGGGTGTGTCAGTGTCACTTCATCACGCCTGCTTTCTGAGATGGAATCCGCCGGCAACGTTCCCTCCATTTCCCTCCCTTCCACCCTGCTCCTCCTGAAGGTCTTTTCTCCTCCCTGGCGAGACTGACTTCCTCCTGAGCCTCGGAGCTCTCTCCCCCGACTCCACTCCCGGGCCCTTTTTCACCTCCCCCCTCCCCCTCCCATTTTCAATTTCATCTTCCAAAGGTGCTCAAGTCTCCCTTTCCTAAGGAAATAAGAAGCTGTTACTCCTTTGTGTTACTGTCCTACTTCTTTCCTTCCATTTTCTACACAACTTGAAAACCTTTTTCTAATTATTTTGCTGTTAGTTATTGCATGTCCATGGCTCATTGTCCAACGGTATAATCTAAAGAGACAGACAACAGACCCCTGTCTGCTGACCACCCATTTTTCTCCCAAGGCCCCGAGTGATACCACTTCCTTGCGTATTTTTCCAGAAGAATTATAGCAACATATATATCTTTCACAAACAGTAGCCGAGGTGCAGACTGCCCGACAATTCTGCAGGATTTCTAGGCGGTCTACCGATTCTCTCTGGCCCCTCACCTGACTTCTCACCCTCTCTCCGCTTCTGGTCTCCTCACACCACCGAAGCTGCCTTCTCTGAGGGGCTGGAAACTCAGGTCTAGTCCCTTCCTCTGGATTGCCTCCCTTATCAGATTAGGTGCTGGGTCCTGGCAGCCTGACCTTTGCAATATTTATTTCTCTGATCCCTCCTCTTTGTTCTTCTAACTCCTCCTTCTTTGGGCTTCATCTGTCACCCTGCCAGGCCACTGCAGTAGCCTCCTGGCCCTGGCCGTCTCCTCCCAAGCTCTGGTGCTGACCCCTCATCCTGCTGCGGGTCGTTGATCCATCGCAAAGACTATGCCAAGGAAATGGCCCCTTAGTTTCTGGAGATGGATAAACGTCTGTCTCTTGCATGGAAGGAACACTGGCCTGGGTGACCAGAGACCAGGGTAGAGGCGAGACCCTGCCCTTTCCTTGCCTGTTAATGCCTTCAGCAAATTCCTCCCCATCTCTGATTTCCCCACCAGATGAGCTCCAAGGCCTTTCTGGCTCTAGCCTCTGTGAGGCTACAATTACCATTCCATTCCTTCCATCCCCACCCCATCTTCCACTCCCTGTACTGGTCCTTTCCCCAATCAGCCACACTTTCCTTTCCCTCTCACTGCGCCCCTAGAAAGCCCCCTTCTTATTCTAAATATCCAGATCCTAATCATTCTTGAAGACCTGACTTTTAGTCGTTTTTCTCTAAAAGCCTCTACAATGTCTCCCAGTGAGAGGAACCACTTTGTCCTTGCAAGGCCGCAGTTGGTAGCACTTTATCTGTATCTCATCAATGGCACTGACCACTCTGCTTTGTACAGTTGTTCCATACCTGTCCTTCTTCTACTGCTGTCTACCTCTCCCCCACGACCCCCAGCATAATACTTTGTATATCGTAGAGGATATGGTTTTAGGAGTCCCAAGACCTGGACCCAAGTCTCAGCTCTGACACTCAATAATTGTTGTCTTCAACAGGTCACATAGCCTTTCCGAGCATCAATTTCTCCAAAGGTAAAGTGGGAACAACAACCTGTTTCACAGTGTTGGTGCGTCGATTAGATGACGTGTGAAAAAGTGCTTTGTGAACCGTAAAGCTATATACAGATCTAAATAATAATAGTAAAGATAATATTACTCAGATGCTGGCAAGAGTGATTGCCTTTCCAAAGCAGAAAAAAAAAAAAAAAGTGGGGAAATCTTTGGAAAATGAAAGAGCTTTTCCTATTGGTTGCAGTCTCAAAATTTGGGGACGGCGTCCTAATTCTTCCTTTTAGATCAAATATATGGTATTAAATATAGTAGTAAAAGCTAGAAATAATCTAAATTTTATTTCTTTCTTTTTCATTTATTTTTTATTTCCCCCCCTCCCAGAATAATCTAAATTTTAAACAATGGGGGAATAACTAAAGGATGGTTAGGTAGTGGGAATAATACGTAGTCATCAAAATTATATTCCTGAAGAACGTTTAATGACATGGGAAACTAGTCATAATTTGACATGAAAATTTAAAAAGCAGGATACTAAAGAGTGCATGTGGAGAAGAGGTGTAAGAGGGTAAGAGGCTTTCCCCACCTCTTTTCTTAGCTTTTTACTAGGCCTCCAAATTGGGCGTCTGGTGCCGGAGAACTTGAGATGCATTCCAGGGCCAGAGTCTTACACAAATAGCTCACTCCCTGCCTCCCCAGAGTTAGGGATTCAGGACAGATGAACCAGGAGCCAAGTGCCTCAGGGGAGGCCGCAGCCTGTCTCAGATCCAGGGCCGGCCTTCAGCCTGCCTGTGTCCCCCTGCTGATATTCCAGGTCATCTCTCCACCATTTCTTCCAGTTGGATTGTGGCCTCCAGACAAATAGAACCCCTCAGGGCCTGCTTTCACAGCTTCCAGACTGGGTTTAGAAGACCACTCCCTCTAGCCAAAATGCAGACTCCCGCACACAAACACTAGAGAACTAAGCTCCAAGAGGAAGGGCCACAGGCCACAGGAATGGGCAAAAATTAGCCATCACAAGGGGTTGGGGAAGCCCAAGGGACTCCAGAGAGAAGGTAGCATTTATGTTGGTCGTAGAAGGGTGGTAGGAATTTGGCAAATGGAGATATCATTAAAGTAAAGCCCTATGGTTGTTATTTTACCCACATTTTATATCCCAGAGTGGGGGAAGAGAGATGTTTTGTTTAAAATATCTTTCCCCCTTATTACAACTTTTATTGTAGAAAATAAAGATTAAAAAAGAACAAAAGTCTCCTATTACCTATACCAACTTAGAGCAGCGGTTTTCAACCCTGGTTAGAATCTCCTGGGGAACTTTCAAGAAATATCATGAATTATCTGCATGCAGACGATCTGATTCACTTGAGATGATGGGGGGTCCCAATGTAGACACACACACGCACACACAAACACACATAAGCCCACGTCTCACCCCATCCATTAGCAAATCCTGCCAGTCTACCTTCAAAATATATCTAGGATATGAATACTTCTTACCACCTCCTCTGTCATCACCCTGGTCCAAGCCACTGCCTTCTGCCTGGGTTATTGCTGTAGCCTCCTAACTAGTCTTCAACTTCTATCTTTAGCCCTCACACCTGACCCCTAAGTCTATTATCTACATTGCATTCTCCAGAGCGATGCTTTAAAAGTGTAAGTCAGGTCATGTCCCTTCTCTACCCAAAATCCCACCGTAGCTCCCCAACTCACTCAGAGTAAAAGGCAAATCCTTAGAATAGCTACAATGTCCTACATGACCTGACCTGGCTACTCACTGACCTATCTTCTCTCACTCTCCCCTTGGCTCACTGCACTCCAGCCATACTGCCTCTTTGCTGGTCCTCAAACACAGCAAGTGTGTTGCTGCCTCAGGGACTTTGCACTTGCTGTTCCCTCTGCCTAGACTCCTTTGGTAGTTCTCACCTTTCCTTCAGGTCTCTGACAAATGTCAATCCATTAGAGGGGTCTTCCCTGACCACCCTAAATAAACCTGCAAAGTCCCGCATCGCCCATACTCCCTATACTCTCTTATCTGCTTTACTTTTCTCCAGAAGAGTTTTTACCACCACACCTATGGTATCTTTTTCGTTCATCCCAGGCAACAGTTCAAAGTCTCACAAAGTCCCTCATGAAAACAGTTTTTCTGCTTCTGTCTCAAGTCTCTCTTTCCATTGATATTCAACAGTCCCATTGTCTGTCTTTCCTGGACCCCAATCCTGTGTTCCCCAAACTCCTCCTTCCTCCTGCCTTCACCTGTCAGCTCAGGAAAATGAACTCCCAGAGGAGTTACCAGCCTTCCAGCCCCACAAATGGCCCAAACTCTAAGACCAGGCTGGGCTTAGCTAGGAGTCTCTGCTATGTGTGTATTTTATTTATTTATTTATTTATTTATTTATTTATTTATTTATTTATTTACTTCAATTTTTACACAAAGGAGATCATAACATTCCTATTATTGGACAGTTAGGGTGTTTTCCCAGTTTTTACTATTGTCAGTAACCTTGAACACACCCATGATTGTTTCCTTGAGATAAATTATTTGAAGAGGAATTATTGAGTCAAAGGGTACACGATTTTGAAGGCTTCTGGTGTGGACTGCCAATTTTTTCTCCAGTTTATCTAATTATAGTCCCACCAGCTGTATGTGATGCCTCTTATATTCTTACATCTTTGACAAAACTGGCTATTTAAAAAACACTGGGAGGTGAAAAATGATATTTTGTTTTAATTAACATTATTGGTGAAGTTGTACATATTTTCATTTATTTCCCTCTTTTAAATGATTTGCCTTTGCCCTTTTCCTTCTATTGGGTATTTAGACCTTTTTTTGGATTTATAATCATTTTTAAACATTTATTTTATTGAAGTATAGCTGATTTGCAATGTTGTGTTAGTATAGTCATTTTTATATTAAGAACATTTACTCTGAAATTTGTGTGCAAGTATTTTTTTTTCAGCTTGTTTTTTACCTTTCAATTCTGCTTTACAAGTTTTAATGTAGAAAATTTAGAAATATTTTCAAAACCAAGTTTCTAACTCTTTTCTTTGCAGCTTTTGGTTTTGGTTTCATGCTCCTAGGTGGCAGGTTTTAAATAGCCCCCATGATATTCCCTGACAGCTGAGACCTAGTATTATGTGGAGAGGATTATAAACCTAGGCATTCCAGCTCAGTCCACCTAGCCAGTGGCTTTCAAACTTTTTTTTTTTTAACTGTGACTTGTAAAAAATAAATTTTACATTGCAAGCCACTACCCACAAAAATGTTTATTTAAAAAAATTATTTTAGTGAATCCCCTGACAGTCCAGTGGTTAAGGCTTGGTGCTTTCACTGCTGGGGCCCAGGTTGGATCCCTGGTTGGGGAACTAAGATCCCGCAAGCCGCAAGCCACGGCCAAAAAAAAAATTAATTAATTTTAAAAAATTGATTTTTTAAAAAAGTATATATTTTAAAATGTTTCATGAAATGTTACTTACCCTGACTACATGAGATATAGTCTATTTCCTGTTTGACTAATTCTATTCTATTTCATTTTAAAAAGATGTCAGTCTTGACTCAGTAAATTGACTTAACCCATCAGTGGAGCCTGACCTAGAGTTTGCAAAACACAGATCAGAACCATGAAGAGGCTGATTTTCACTCTCCCCAACTCTTACCGACTTCCATGCCACTTTCACTCATCTCCCACACCCAGGGGTGATGGAGAGGCCAGACAATCATCAATCCATAGAGAACACTGAAGACCTTGTGTTTAAGCACTGAAGCTGAACTAAGCTTTGATTGACATCTAACAGGCAAAAGCAAAAACTGGTTTTGGATTTCAATCCTGAGGTTTAGAATAAAGTTCTTTCTAGTTCCATGGTCCTGAAATCCTCACCCGAACTATACTCACTTTAGTCCTAGAAAACTCCTCTTGTCTACAATGTAATCCGGGATTTGGCAACAAATGGTCAACAGGATCTGCTCCAGCTCAGCTGTTCTTGCAATTAGAGCCCAAGAAAAGGGTGACACTATTTTCTTGGGCAGAGAAACTAATCCGATGCATTCTTTTTTTTTTTTTTTTTTTTTTCTGCGGTATGTGGGCCTCTCACTGTTGTGGCCTCTCCCGTTGCGGAGCACAGGCTCCGGATGCGCAGGCTCAGCGGCCATGGCTCACGGGCCCAGCCGCTCCGCGGCATATGGGATCCTCCCGGACCGGGGCACAAACCCGTATCCCCTGCATCGGCAGGCGGACTCTCAACCACTGCGCCACCAGGGAGGCCCCGATGCATTCTTTAAAGGTACACTGGCATGGAGAAGCCAGTCCCTCTGTGTAAAGGTGAAGAATCATTAGGTAACATACTCTGGTGTTAGAAGACCTGAATTCAAGTCTTCGGTCTATCTGGGGTTTCCCAATATGCTGTTCTAGGGCCAAGTCAAAACTCCTCTGTGCCTCCTCATTTTTCTCATCCATAAATAGTTGTAATAATAGCAGCTTTCTCAGGATTGTAGAGACATGAAATTGAACTAGCAGTAAGGTGCTGTGCAATGGTAGTTGCTGCTGCTGTGTATTCACATGCAGGCCTTCCTGACTTTGAAAGGCTGGCTGAACTACTGGCCATTTAACGTGGTTAGTGGTTTGTGCCTATAAGCTGAACTTGAGTTAGAGCTAATGGTTTTAATAGCCTTAAATGAGTTTTAGAATTTAGGCCAGGCTTGGTTATTGCTTGATGAGACTGGCTGTGTGGGGCAGGTTTCTATGCAATGAGCCCAAACACACAGTTAAATGGAGTCAAATGCATGACATACATATTAATTGTCTTTTTTGGAGAGCCCTCAGGGGTTTCTGGAGCGTGAGCACAGCCTGCCACCCAGGCAGCTCTGAGCTTTCTGGATTGTAGGCCTTCATTTCCTCCTGCCCTGAACAGCCCTCTGACCCACTAAACCCCCTAGGGTAACTTTGGAAGGCAAGCTCCAGAGCAGCCACCTTGGCCCAGGTAAGATGAATTTTAACACTTTAAGTCCGCTGAGGTCAAAATTGCAGATATGCTGCCAAAGTTTGTAACTCTGGATAATGATGAAACTGTGAATGGAACGATATGCAAAGCTTAGGCTGAATTTATAGCTCAGAGCATTTCCACAGGGGCCTCTCGGGGTGCCAGGGTACTCCTGTTGCCTTCTTCCCTCTCCCAGGAAATTTCCTTCTAAAGACACACCTCGAGGTCTGCCTGGCCCACAGGGACTCCCCTCCTTCTCTGAGAAGAGCCAACACCCAGGATGAGCCCCAGTGGCCAAGACTGGTGTCCAGTCCTCCACTTCCCTGGGCAGAGCTGATTAATAGGGCTGTAGACACCTAACCCAGGCAGGCAAACCGATTCTCCCTCCTGGGAATTTGAAACCTGAACAGAGAGTCTCTGAGCCCGGCAAGCTCAGGTGTGTGTCACATGAACCGCCACATTCTAGAGAGAAGGTCCCCCAGCTGCCCGGTTCCTGCCAGTCTGGCCCCGTTTGCTAACTGTTCCTTCAGTTCTCTGAGCCCACAGTCTCATTCCAATAAAGTCCCATTTGGAGCAGGTAGTCAAAGTTGTTTTGGAAGGACTCAAAACAAAAACAAAAATAAAAACCACACAAACTACTATGTATAAAATAAATAAGCTACAAGGATATATTGTACAGGGAATGTAGCCAATATTTTATAATAACTTTATTTATTTATTTTATTTTTGGCTGCGTTGGGTCTTCGTTGCTGCGCACGGGCTTTCTCTAGTTACTGCGAATGGGGGCTGCTCTTCGTTGTGGTGCGCGGCCTTCTCATTTCCGTGGCTTCTCTTCTTCCCGGACCAGGGATTGAACCCATGTCCCCTGAATTGGCAGGTGGATTCTTAACCACTGAGCCACCAGGGAAGTCCTTATGATAACTCTAAATGGAATATAATCTGTAAACATTTTGAATCACTATGTTATACACGTGAAACTAATATAATATTGTAAATCAACTATACCTCAATAAAAACGACACAAAACAAAACAAAAACCAAACCAAGCGAAACAAGAAAGACATTATAAATATTATAGCATCCAAGAAGTAGAGGCATGGTGAAGTAGAAAGAGCATGAACTTGGGGTTTTTTTCTTTTTAAAATCTTTCCACATCCAGAGTAGTCTTGAATCTTGGTTCTTTAACTGGCCAGCTGTATAAATGTGGGCAAGTTACCCTTTCTAAGCTCCAATTTCCTTGATCATGAAGTGGAGATGATCACCTACCTCATAAAATCGGTTCTTTTATTAGTCTAGTGACATTTACTGTGGTCACTCAGAGGCTATTTTTGCTTATTTCTTAGTCCTGGGCTCCGTGATAGATAGTTGAAGCTTCTGGAAATGTGTGATATTAGGGTACTTTGAGTATCACTATATTTGAACATTTTATTAAACCAGGAATCCTCTCTTTCTCCATTTTCTTTAAGAATAAAGGTTTTGATACCTTTCCCACTCAAAGGGGCTTTTGTTTGATCACCTTGAAATCTCACTAGACAGAAGGGCTAGGGGCATTGTGGTAGAAACTGAACATTCAGAGACGTCCTTTTTAAAAAGTGGTGGTGAAAAACACATAACATAAAGTTTACTGTCTTAACCATTTTTCAGTGTACAGTTCAGTGGCATTAAGTACTTTCACGTTGTTATGCAACCATAGGACTTACTAAAAATTTTTATGATTTACTAAAAATAAACAAAAACTTTTAAACCCTTTGTCAGACCACTTGTCTCTATTTTTCTGGATTGGAAACTGCAGTGACTGTTAGTATGAACTGGGTCAAGTTCTAAGCAGTTTTGAGTTCGGCCCTGGGGAACAGTTCTCAGAAGCTAGTGCCAGAAGAGAATTTAGGAATTGTCCAGTACAAGGGCCTTAATTTACATGGTTGCTCATTTAGTTGGTCATTCAGGCATCAAACCTTAACTGAGCCCATGTCCCAGGAACTGGGATGGGTGCTGGAGGATGGACATGGCCAGAGGGGCCCAGGCACTGCCGTTCCTGGTGGAGCTCATGGCTGTCCAGAGGCGGATATGACACACGGGATGGTAGGGCAACAGGTTCAGTGGTCTGGAGAGCAGGAGAAAGGCACGGATCTGCAGATGAGATAAAAAATGCATCCTGGGACCAGATTTTGTAAGGCTTCAAAGGACATAGAGAAGAGTTTAGATTTTTTTTTCCTACTGGTCATGGAGGCTGCAGGGTAGGAGTCGAGCTGGAGACTGATCCTAAACTAGGGAGGAACATGGTCAGATGTGCATTTCAGAGCGAGCACTGGCAGCCGTGCAGACAGATGGTGGGCTGGAGGGACTCAGGGGCTCAGTGAGAGGCCTGTTGCAGTTAGTAGCTTGGAAACTTGAAATGTCTTTTTTTAATGATACTGTGAGAGAGCCAAGTCCATAGCCCAGTCCCAGGTTCTTTCTGAGTGACTGATGTAAAGGATTTTTCAAATCTTTGCATATCAGAACTTGCTGATGTTTCCTTTCAAAGAAGACTCCCTCCTACCGTGTCCTTGTTCTTCCGTACATTCCATCACCAGTTTCCCCAGGGCCTTGCTGCAGGAAGGTCCCTTCTCTGAGAATACAGTAGCAGTGAAACTTGCTAGAAGAATGTGAAGCATTCCGAACCATGCCACCTCCACAACAGCATCAGGCTTTGCAATGCTATCTTTATGCCTTCAGATAAAGAGATCAAAGTTTCTCCGAGATCTGATTCCCCAGGCTGATTTACATGAGGAGGGGGGGAGTGGGGAGGGTGGGGATAAGCAAGATAGGATGCAGAAGGAAATTTATTTTTCAAAAGTTAAGTCTCCATCATGGCCAACAGCATTGGATCTGCACTAGCGAGGGAACCAGCCCTGTTCTCTAGCTGGGGAATCAGACACAAAATTTAAGGCAGAGTCTGACCTCAATCTAGAATTCTGCAGTGTCTATGTTGGAAGGGGCCTTAGGCCTGTCTGGGCCAACCTACCCACTTTACAGATGGGGACGTTGAGATCTCCGAAGTGGAAGACTGGACCTATTGACAAGTGCTCCTGGCTTTTTTTTCCCAATTGAAATATATTTGACATAAACACTGTGTAATCGTGTAAATTTAAGATATACAACATGTTGGGACTTCCCTGGTGGTCCAGTGGTTAAGACTCCATGCTCCCAATGCAGGGGGCCCAGGTTCGATCCCTGGTTGGGGAACTAGATCCCGCATGCCACAACTAAGAGTTCGCATGCTGCAACTAAGAGGCCCACATGGGGCAACGAAGATCCCACATGCCGCAACTAAGACCTGGCACAGCCAAAATAAATAAAAATAATAAATAACTAAATAACTATTTTAAAAAAAGAATAAAAGAAGTTAAAAAAAAGATACACAACATGTTAATTTGATACCTTTATATATTGTAATATGATTTCCATTGTAGCAATAATTAGCACCTCTGTCATGATACATAATTATCCTTTCTTCTTAATGGTTGGACCATTAAATTCTAGCTGTCAGTAGATTTGATGATTATAATACAATATTGCTGTCTATATTCACTACGCTGTGCATTAAATCTCTAGGGCTTATTTACTACTCTTTGCAAGTGCTCTTGTCTTAATGTACTTGCCACAACCTCCTGTTGATTTCATCCACTAGCATGTGTGTATGTGGGTATAGATTTTTTTTTAAACATTTCATATTTTTAAATTTAATTTATTTATTTTTGGCTGTGTGTTGGGTCTTTGTTGCTGAACGCGAACTTTCTCTAGTTGTGACGAGCGGGGGCTACTCTTCATTGCGGTGCGCGGGCTTCTCATTGCGGTGGCTTCTCTTGTTGCGGAGCACGGGCTCTAGGCATGTGGGCTTTGGTAGTTATGGCACATGGGCTCAGTAGTTGTGGCTCACAGGCTCTAGAGCACAGGCTCAGTAGTTGTGGTGCACTTTGTTGCTCTTTGTTGAAAGAACCTGGGACTGGGCTATGGACTTGGCTCTTTCATGTAGCCACCACAATGAGAAGCCCGCGCACCGCAATGAAGAGTAGCTCCTGCTCGCCGCAACTAGAGAAAGCCCGCGCACAGCAATGAAGACCCAACGCAGCCAAAAATAAATAAATAAATAAATAAATAAATTTATTTTAAAAAAATGTGCTCCTCTGGGCCGTTTCTACCTCCTGACCCCTCCTCACAGGGGCATCCATGCCCTGCAGCCCTTCTCTTGTTCCAACCTGAGCCTGTTTTGAAAAAGGTCACAGTTTTTGGCCTAATATTGTAAACCTGATCCTTGTGCGAACATCCCAGGACTTTGCAAGATCCACTGGCCTCATCCTTGCTTCAGCTTGTCTGCTTGCACCAGAAATTTGTGGCCGTAAGCAGAAAGTTACATTTTCTGTCTTAATTTTTACAAAAATATTTGCTTGACCCAAAAGGCAGCCTGCCCAGGGGCAGGGTGGAAAGTTCACAGGAACTGCTGTACCTGCTGCTCTTCCCACCCAGGCCCCACCCCACTGGGAGTGGCAGCCTCCTGGTCTTTGCAGCCAAGCAGCATGACTCATCCTGGTCACTTGTTCAACCTCCCCTCCAGCCTCAGAGGCGCTTTTGTATTTCAGTTGAATAGGACGCCTGAAACACACACACACATACAGGCACACACACTAGCAGTGAGCCTGGCCAAGGGCTTGGTTCTTAAGTGGGAAAGCGTATTGTTTGCCATAATTACCATCATATTCCTCAAACTGGCCCTCCACTGCCATTCCAGGGCTCCCTGGGTCTCTGTCAGGGAAACTTTCTGTGGTTTAACTTAAGGCAAGAGGTTGGAGAGGAATTCAGAGCCTGACCAAAGGGCAGAACAAGTCAGGAATCTGTCCTCTTGTGACTGGGGGGATGCCCACAGCCCCACAGGACACTGAGGCTTCAGCCAGGGTAGCTGAGCCTCTCCTTGTCCTCCCCGCTAGGCTTGGAGTCTCTATATGCACAAAGGTACATTTTTTTTTTTTTTTTTGCCATGCCGTGTGGCTTGCAGGATCTTAGTTCCCAGACTAGGTACTGGACCCTTGCCCCCTGCAATGGAAGTGCAGACTCCTAACCAGTGGACTGACAGGAAATTCCCACAAATGTATTTTTTTTTTTTTTTTTGCGGTACGCGGGCCTCTCACTGTTGTGGCCTCCTCCCCCGTTGTGGAGCACAGGCTCCGGACGCACAGGCTCAGCGGCCATGGCTCACGGGCCCAGCCGCTCCGCGGCATTTGGGATCTTCCTGGACCGGGGTACGAACCTGTGTCCCCTGCATTGGCAGGCGGACTCTCAACCACTGCGCCACCAGGGAAGACCCCCACAAATGTACTTTCTGACCCCAGCATTTCTCAACCATGGTTGCATGTTAGAATCACTGGAGCAGCATTTTATTTTTAAGTTATTATTTTTCTTTTATTTATACATATTTATTTTTAATTTTTATTCTATTGAAGTGTAGTTGATTTACAATGTGCTAATTTCTGCTGTTCGGCAAAGTGACTCAATTACATATATATATAATTTAAAATTTTTTTTAAATTTATTTTTGGCTTCGTTGGGTCTTCGTTGCTGCGCACGGGCTTTCTCTAGTTGCACCAAGCGGGGGCTACTCTTTGCTGTGGTGTGCAGTCTTCTCATTGCGGTGGCTTCTCTTGTTGCGGAGCACAGGCTCTAGGAGTGCAGGCTTCAGTAGTTGTGGTGCTCGGGCTCAGTAGTTGTGGCTTGAGGGCTCTAGAAGGCAGGCTCAGTAGTTGTGGCACATGGGCTCAGTAGTTGTGGTTCATGGGCTTAGTTGCTCCGTGGCATGTGGGATCTTTCCAGACCGGGACACGAACCCGTGTCCCCTGCATCGGCAGGCAGACTCTCAACCACTGCGCTACCAGGGAAGCCCCCCCTCCTCACTCTTTGGCTGTGTTGATCACCTCCTCTCCCTTGAAATTCATCTTTGGTCTCCTCTGACTCCTTTACTGATTTTCTTTCATCTCTTTGATGGTTTCCCGTTCCTCTACTCAGGCTTGAGATTGGTGTTCCCCGGTTCTATCCTTGACATTCTCTCTATGTGAATTTATCTATCCCAAGGCTTCGGCTCCTACCTATACAATGTTAACTCCCAAATCTTTGTCTCTAGCCCAGATTTCTTTTTTTTTTTTTTAACTTTTTATTTATTTTTTGGCCATGCCGCACAGCATGTGGGATCTTAGTTCCCTGACCAGGGATCGAACCCATGCCCCCTGCATTGGAAGGGCAGAGTCTTAACCACTGGATGGCCAGGGAAGTCCCTCTAACCCAGATATCTTTTTTTTTTTTTTTTAATTTTTAATTTTTTTTGGCTGCGTTGGATCTTTGTTGCTGCATGCGGGCTTTCTCTAGTTGCGGTGAGCAGGGGCTACTCTTTGTTGTGGTACGTGGGCTTCTCATTGCGGTGGCTTCTCTCGTTGCAGAGCATGGGCCCTAGAATGTGCAGGCTTCCATAGTTGTGGCACGTGGGCTCAGTAGTTGCGGTGCGCGGGTTTAGTTGCTCCGCAGCCTGTGGGATATTCCCAGATCAGGGACCAAACCTGTGTCCCCTGCATTGGCAGACAGATTCTTAACCACTGCACCACTAGGGAAGTCCCTAGCCCAGATTTCTTATATGTCCAGCTGTCTACTGGACATCTCCACACTAATACACCTCTGAACACGTCCAGAATGGGACCCATTATATTCTTTCCATCAAATTTGCTTTTACTCTAGTCATCATACTTAACAGTGAAACACTAGAAGTATTACCATAAAAGTTAGGAACACGAAAACGGTGCCCACTGCCATCATTATTATTTAGGATTGTTCTAGAAACCTGAATAGAAAGATTTATTCAGTTCAATAAGTCTTAGAAGAAAAGTCAATAAGAACAATACAGGTTGGAAAGAAAACAATTATCAATATTCACAAATGTGGAAAATTCCAGAGAATCACTTGGAAAACAAAGCTAATCAATAATTCAGCAAGGTTGCCTGTTACAAATTAATGACACACTAAGACAATAGCATAGCTTTATGTTCACTTACTTAGAAATGTATAGAGCCTCCAATGTGGAGCCACTGTTTCTTAAGCTGTAGGGCTACAGTTATGAACGAAAGATATGTAGTCTCTGCTCCCATGAAGCTTTCACTCTGGTAATAAGAAGTTAGATATTGTATTAGAAAAAAGGTCTCACCACAAATATAAAAATATAAAATATCTAGGAATAAACTTAATCAGTGTGTAGGACTTAGAATAAAACTATTCAGAAACATAAAGGAAGGCTTTAAAAATGGAAAGAAATACTATGTATCTAGATTGGAAAATCTAACATGAATTTTAAGTTTTAATTAATTTATTTTGGAGGTACTTTGATTCAATATACTTACAAGTTTAAATGAGAGAAAATATTCAAGAATGTGTTGCAAAGGGTGTAAGACTTGTGCTACCAATTATTACCGTTTAATGCATAGAAGTAATAACCAAAGAGGGTGGAGAGGGCACAGGAAAAGACAGCCATATCGATAAGGCAGAAAGGAAAGTCTAGAATAGAAAAGAATATTTTCTAATAAAGGCCTCTCACATCAATGGGGAAGAGGAAGGATTAGTCTAGAGAATGGTAGAGTTTCATCTTGATACCAAATGTCACAGGTAGGAGTAGGAGGTGGCTGCCTGAAGTTCTAGGAGGGCTGTGAGGCCTAGTCTAAGCTTAGCCAGGAGTTCTGCATTTGATTAGAAATGTCTTCCAGGGGCCCAGGAACAGAAGACTACACTCAGGCAACATATTTGTCATTCCTGGATTATTCAAGAAATATCATTGGGACAACTAGCCAGCAATTTTGGGGAAAAAATTATTAGCTTTTCCTACCATATATACCAAAATAAATTTCAGATGGATTAGATTTAAATGTAAAAAATGAAAACATAAAATACTAGAAGAAAAAAGAGGATTTTTTTTTTTAATAATTGTGGTGAGGAGAGGACTTCCCAAGCGTGACGCTAAAGACAGAAACCGTAAAGTTAAAGATTGATAGATTTAGCTTCTTAGTCATTAGGAACTTCTGCAGAGCAGAAGCTGAAAGGAAACTGACAAATTGAGGGAAAAAATGCAGTATATATGATGAAGTGTTAATATTTTACTATATAATAAGATCCTCAGTCAATAAGAAAAATATGAACACCCCAACAGAAAAAGGTGAAAAAAGTGTTTAATAGGTAATTCACCAAAGGAGAAATGCAAACAGCTGAGAAATGTATCATTTTTTTTTTTTTTTTTTACTCACCAGTAATCTAAGGAATGAAAATTAACACAATGCCATGACATTTGTTTTCACCTGCCAGATTGGCAAAGAAAAGTCTCTAGTGTGCTTAAGAACATGGGAAACAATCCTGGGAAAATCCCTGCTCGCTGCGCTTAGTCATCTTGGATGCAAAAATCCACTTTGTAATGGTTTCTGATTACCTTTTTCAGAGAGCCGTCAAGCTCTAGAAGGTAGCATTTACTGGAGAGATTTGCAAAAAGTTGCGAAAGGGGATCTCTGTAGCTAAGCTATAATTCTGTAAATTTGTGGTTAGCTAGAATATCCTGTCAGACTGTTAAGTTCTAGTTTCCTTTTCTTATTTTCAAATGGCTCTTCCTAAGAAATGGGTCATGAGTGCTTTGGCTATTGTCCCCTAATAAAGCTTTAACTTCTGGAGACCTGAATCCCTTGCTAAATTTTTGGGTATAAATTGGCCCCATCTCAGGTACGTTGAGACAGCCCCCTGCTGGGCACCACAGCGTTGGCATGAGGCCAGGAGCCCACCCGGATGGGCCACCTCCTCCCCTGGGAGGAACAGGAGGCTCACAAGTCTCCAGGCTTCTGAGCAGGTGAGACCCACCTCATCAGACACGCAAACAATAAACCTTACTTCTGTCACCTTGTTCTGGGTAAGCAGGAATTTTCTCCCCAAGGACACTTGGTGGGAGATGTCCTGGCATGATGACACCAAAGGTCATCTTCATTCTGGCTCAAATGTGATTTCACTTTCATTGTGTAATACCCACATAATCAATAGAATAAAAATAAGAAGATGTTATTAATACTATAAAAGTGCTAATCTGGTACTTCCTGATGCCTTCCTAGGCCAAACAGGCACATTCACACAGCTGGTGGGAAATTAAATTAGAGGATAATTTATTTGACTTTAGGTAGGGCAAAAGGAGAGGACAAAACCATGAAAAATACTGGTAAGTTTGCCTATATAAAACAAAACAAAACAAAACAAAACTCATGCACATCAAAAACACTCCCAACTTTCATGACAAAGGGCTAATATCCTAAATATATAGAATGCTCTTACAATCATTAAGATAGAAGAGGATCATCTCAGGAAGAAAACATGCAAAGGATATGAAAAGGCAATCTATAAAAGAAAAATATAAATTACAAAAATCATGAAAAAAGTTTCAACATTATGAGAAATTACAGAGTGCACATTCAAATCATAAAGAGGGCCTGCTTTTTGCTTAACAAATTAGCAAATGTTAAAAAAAATGTGTAAAGCAATTATACTCCAATAAAGATATTTTAAAAAATGATGTAAAATAGATAACTAACAAGGACCTACTGTATAGCACAAGGAACTCTACTCAGTATTCTGTAATAACCTAAATGGGAAAAGGATTTGAAAAAGAATAGATACATGTATATGCATAACTGCGTCACTCTGCTGTACACCTGAAACTAACACACAAAATAAAAATTAAGAAAAGAATAAATAAAATTTTTTTAAAAAGTGATGATGCCCACTGTTGGAGGTGCAGGAAAAAGGGTACAGTCACAAGAATATACTTGGTAAAACCTTTCCACAGAGCAGCATTTCTCAAAGAGTGGTCAGGGACACCTAGGGCTCCTTGAGACTCTTTAGGGATCTAAGAGGTCAAAACTACTTTTATGGTATTACTGAGATGTTATTTGCCCTTTTTATTCTCATTCTCTCATTAGTGTGGAGTGCAGTTTTCCAGAGGCTAGATGATGTGTGATATCTCAGCCAGCCTGATGCAGAAACAGATAATGAGACTCCAGCATATTCTATCCAACCAGATACTAAAAGGGTTTGCACAACTGTCAAACAGCCACTTTTCTCATTAAATGTTTTATGTTGTGGAAAATACTATTTTTAATAAAAAAAAGTATCATTTATGTTAGCACTTAATGGGTTCATGATAGTTATTTTGAAATGAATATATAAATGTTTAATGTTTTAATTTCTAAGACAGTTAATACAAATAGAATAACCCCCACAAACAAAAGCCTGTTGGGAAACACAATAATTTTTGAGTGTAAAGGGATCCTCAGACCAAAAAGTTTGAGAACTGCTGCTCTAAAGTAAGGTGATGGTATGCATCTAAAGCCTTGAAAATAAAGCTGCCCTTTAATCCAGCCTTTCCTCTTTTGAATAATTTGTCCTAAGAAAATAATCAGAGATGTATCTCAAGATATTTTTCTAATATATTCACCACTTTATTTAAGACAGTAAAATGTAAAAACAATTTAAATGTCTGTAAATAGGAGATTAGTTAAATAAATTACATGAGTGTAATGGAGCACATATGGCTAATAAAAAATACTACTACAAAATAGTATTTATTGATTTATCACAGTGGAAAATATTCACAGTTTATTAAGTTAAAATATAGGATTATAATGAAAAAGTTTTTCAACCAGTGGTGCTGGGACAACTGGATATCCACACGCAAAAGAATGAATTTGGATCCCTACTCAGACCATAAATAAGAATTAGTTCAAAATGGATCAAAGGCTTAAATCTAAGGTCATGAAGATTTATACTTATGTTTTAAGAGTTTTATAGTGTAAGAGGTAGAACTATAAAACTCTTAGAAGAAAACATTAGCATAATTCTTTATGACCTTAGATTAAGCAATGGTTTCTTAGCTATGACACCCAAAAGCACAACAAAGAAAAAAATAAACTGGACTTCATCAAAATTAAAAACGTTTTGGGAATTCCCTGGAGGTCCAGTGGTTAGGACTCGGAGCTTTCACTGCTAGGGCCTGGGTTCGAGCCCTGGAACTAAGATCCCACAAGCCATGTGAGGTGCGGCCTAAAAAAAAAAAATTAAACAAAATTTAAAACTTTTATGCTTCAAAGGACACTATCAAGAAAGTTAAGAGACAACCCACAAAATGGGAGAAAATATTTGTGGTCATCTATGACATAAGTTTCTAGTATATAGAATATATAAAGAACTCTTACGGGACTTCCCTGGTGGCGCAGTGGTTAAGAATCTGCCTGCCAATGCAGGGGACATGGGTTTGCGCCCCGGTCCGGGAAGATCCCACATGCTGCGGAGCAACTAAGCCCAAACGCCGCAACTACTGAGCCTGTGCCTTAGAGCCTGCGAGCCACAACTACTGAAGCCTGCACGCCTAGAGCCCGTGCTCAGCAACAAGAGAAGCCACCACAATGAGAAGCCCGCGCACCACAACAAAGAGTAGCCCCCGCTCACCGCAACTAGAGAAAGCCTGCGTGCAGCAACAAAGACCCAATGCAGCCAAAAATAAATAAATAAATAAATTTATTTAAAAGAAAAAAGAATCCACCTGCCAATGCAGGGGACACGGGTTCGATCCGGGAAAATCCCACATGCCGCAGAGCAGCTAAGCCCGTGCGCCCCAACTACTGAAGCCCGAGCGCCTAGAGCCCATGCTCCACAACGAGAAGCCACCATAGTGAGAAGCCCATGCACCACAATGAAGAGTAGCCCCCGCTCGCCGCAACTAGAGAAAAGCCCGCGCACAGCAACAAAGACCCAACACAGCCAAAAAAAAAAAAAAAAAAAGATATCTTACAACTCAACAAGAAGATAACCTAACTTTTTAAATGCTCAAAGTATTCGAATAAACATTTCTCCATAGAAGATATTCAAATGACTGATAAGCACAAGAAAAAATTCTCAGTGAAGGAAATGCAAATCATTAGGGAAATCCAAACCAAAATCACAATGAGGTATCACTTCATGTCCACTAGGATGACTCCAAAAAAAAAAAAAAAAGAAACTAACAAGCATTAGCAAGAAGGTAGAAAAACTGGAACCCTCATACACTGCTGGTGGGAATGTAAAATGGTGCAGCCCCCATGGAAAGCTATTTGGCAGTTCCTCAAAAAGTTAAACAGATTTACCACATAACCCAGCAGTTCTACTCCTAGGTATATACTCAAGAGGAATGAAAACCTATGTCCACATAAAAACTTATACAGGAATGTTCATGACAGCATTATTAATAATAGCCAAAAAGTGGAAACAACTCAAATGTCTATCAACTGATGAATGGATAAACAACTTGTACTATAGCCATACAGTGGAATATATTCAGTCATAAAAAGGAGCAAAGTATTGATATGTGTGACAACATGGAGGAACCTTTAAATCATTATGCTAAGTGAAAGAAGCTAGACACAAAAGGTCACGTATTATATAATTCTATTTATATGGAATGTCCAGAATAAGCAAATCTATAGAGTCAGAAAGTAGATTACTGGTTGCCAAGGAATGGGGTAGATGGGGTGTGTGAGGAATGAGGAGTGTCTGGTAACAGGTATGGGTTTCTTTTTGAGGTGGTGAAACGTCTGGCATAAGATAGTGGTGATGAATGCACAGCCTTGTGAATATACTAAAACCCACGAAACTGTACACCTTAAAATGGTGAATTTTATGGTATACGAATGATATCTCAATTTAATACAAAGGAAAATAGCATACAAGTTAGTGTGTAGAGTATATCCATTTTTAAAAGGGTAGTATATATATGCTACTTTATTTTTTATTTTTACTTTTTAAATAAATTTATTTATTTATTTTTTGGCTGCGTTGGGTCTTCACTGCTGCGGGCTTTCTCTAATTGAGGTGAGCAGGGGCTACTCTTTGTTGCCGTGCGCGGGCTTCTCATTGCGGTGGTTTCTCTTGTTGCGGAGCACAGGCTCTAGGCGCACGGGCCTCAGTAGCTGTGGCTCGCGGGCTCAGTAGCTGCGGCTCACAGGCTCTAGAGCAGGCTCAGTAGTTGTGGCGCACGGGCTTAGTTGCTCCGTGGCATGTGGGATCTTCCTGGACCGGGCTTGAACCCGTGTCCCCTGCATTGGCAGGCGGATTCTTAACCACTGAGCCACCAGGGAAGCCCTATATATGCTACTTTAAAAGAGTAGTATGTAAAACAAAAGACTAGAGGATGTTAACCTCTAGTTAGCAATATGTACCAATATGGATTTTCATATGTATTATATATTTATGTATGTTCTACAAAAATATGTATTGCTGTGTCAACTGAAAAATTGGGCAATAAAAGTTATTAAAGACAAAATGAAACAATTAGGCTCTCCCAGGGCAGTTTTTCTGGCCTAGTGGGACAGGCCAGAATGGTGGCTAGAAAGCAGCTTGGGAGCTACATTGCTCATGCTCAAATACTGTCTCTGCCTCCCACTGGCTCTGTAAGCTCAGACAAGTCACCTCACTGCAGTGTGCCTCAGTTTTCTCACCTGTAAAGTGGCATCAGAATAACTGTACTTCATAGGGCCCTGTGGATTCAAGGAGTTAATTCATTTGAAGTGCTTGGAACAGTGCTTTGCACATAGCAAGCTTTTGATAAATGTTAGCCAGTCCTGGAGATGTTGCTTGAGTGGCTCAGGTTGCAGGCTGGGGAATGACCACATCTGACCTCACTGACATCCTGTCAGGAGCCAGTGGGAGAAGGTTCTCTTAAGGGCTACTGAGCAAGCCCTGAAAATGTTTTCTGAAATAGAGGTAAACTAACAAATGAAGGCACGGGTTTTCATCTACATGGAGGCAGGTTTAAGAAAGTTCATCTGTCTCCTTGGTACGGTCGAATGGCTCAGGGAGTAAGCAATTTGGGGTCTTCCACCACCTGAGTGGCTAATTGGGGAATGTGTTTGCTATCACTGAAGCAGAGTTAGTTGCCTCAACTCCCCACCAAGGTGGACTGAGCCTCGTGGCAGATGTCTGGAGTCTTAACTGGCTGCTGGGAGGAGAAGGGGGTAGCTATAGTTACCCTCTCCCTACTTTAGTGGACATGGGTCCAGGGGGCACTCAGGGGAGCCAGAGCCATCTCACAGGGCCTTCACTGTTAGGGCCTGAGAGCAGGGGAAGGAAGGGGCGGGGGCCTGGGTCTGCTTGGCGGCCTATCTCCGCCTGCCCGCATGTAACCTTCTCTGGCATGCCCCCTTTGCCTTTCCCTCTACTGCCCTCTCCTCTTCCCCAGAAAGTCTAAAGCGGACAGAACCTTCAGGGATATTCAGAGCAAACCTCTCTGGTAGTTCCTCTCTGCTTCCTCCTCAATCAAGCCCTGGTTGAATAGTTACCCAAAATGCCAAGCTGGGGCTTGCTGCTGCCAGTTTTTTGTTAACTTCCGTTTTTCTCTCTTAGAGTGTTTACAGAAGGCCTGTGTGTCAAAAGTCAGCCCTGTGGCAGGAGGCAGAAGCAGGGTTGGGTGCCCACGAAGGCAGTATTTCCCAAGCAGCCATGGATATTATCTTACCCGGTTAGCTCAGAGGGAGGACTGCGACCCGGGAAGGGGGAGCAATTTGTCCCCGATCACTTAGAGCCAGGACTAGAACTCAGGTCTCTGAACATAGAACCCAGCAGAGTATAATTTTCCTTGCAGAATTTTGATGCTCAAGAGCGGGAACCCCAGAACCCCAGGCAGGTAATGAAGAAGACAGCCAGGGTCAGAATTACGAAGAAACAATGATTTCCCAAATGCAAGGATGCCCAAACAGAATGACTTTGGGGAACTGCAAGAGCCTAGCAGTCTTTGCACTGGTGAGGCTGGTGGGAACAGATCCTGAAGGGTCTGGAAACTCTGCTGAGAAGTTTGGATTTCCTTTTGTAGACCATGGGTGGAGGTGAGACTTGATGGCCTTTAAGCAGGGGAGTGATGTGGTCAGATTGGAATCCTCAGGTGGCCAGACCAAGCAAGGTGGCCAGAGGACTTGGCAGTGGACAGCTTCTCCGGTGGTGACTGCCTATGTATATGTTTGGCTGGGTGCTGCCTTTTCGCAGGAGATGACAGGCCCAGCGATGCTGGACCGTATGTGGTTCTCTACTTGGGGTAGCCGGGGGCGGGGTGTGTGTGTGTGTGTGTGTGTGTGTGTGTGTGTGTCTGAATCTACCTGTGTGAGGTGGATTCAGCTCACAAACCTCAAGCCTTTGGCAAACAGGTGACAGAGAATAAGTAACTGCTCTACGGGTGAACCCAAGAATGGTGACCCATTGCCCAAACTGCTGGCTGGGGTGGGGCATGTGGTGGTGATGTGTGTGTGTCTGTTGAGTGGGGCAAGGGAGGGGACTGGGGGTTGGGGGGAGACCAGCCTTCTAAATATGGGGGACAACTCCAGGGGCTATGACACCACAGGTGTTTGTCAACCTGTTTAGTCTCCTCCAGACTGTGGCAGTGGCGGTGGCCTAACAGCTGGTAGCAGGAATGATAGGGCTATGACAAGCAACTTGGGGGGGGGGGGCTCATCCATTTCCAGTCCTCCATCCAGAAGAGGATGAGACCTGCTCAAGCTGCCCCAAAGAGAAAGGGGAGGAGTCTTGAAGTGCAAGTATCCATAAGAGAGGGGACAAAATGAATTTAACTCTAGTAGTCAAACTGGCCTGGCAACTGACAGTCACTGCTCCGATGCCCTCTTCTATTTACAGTCTTCTGAAACCTGTAGCTTTTATTTTTAGCTTTCTATTGCTTCCTTATTACTCTGCCTTTAGTGAGATTCCTTTCAAAAACAACAAAACAACAAAAAACCTTTCCCCCAGTTCTCCCCCAAGTCACTGTCCTATTTCTTTCTCTCCTTTGTACCACGTATTTGAGCCATCTATACTCCTGTCTCCATTCCTCAGCCCCCAAGCCCTCCCCTCCTGCTGCAGTCCGGCTTCTCCCCATATTTCTGAAATTCTGCTCCCTAAGGATACTCATGACATTGAAATTGTCTTCTCCAGTATCCCCTTTAATCTCTAAAATGAATGGGAGGAAAGGGAGTAAAAAAAACTATTAGAAATTAGATTTCCGTTTGTTTTTATCTTAACTGTTAACATTTAAGTTTTTTATGTTTTCTAATATACATATTTAGAATTATGCTTTATATTATGTATATGTTTATAAAAAAGCATATGACTATAGACATATACGTAATTTATAAATAAATGAGCACGTAATAAGGGTATATGCTAAAGACTTTTTACAGAAGGGGTACACTTTAAGAAAATGTTAGGAGACGACTGGCTTTCAAGACAAAGCTCAAACCCTTATTTTGGCATTCAAAGCTGTTTATAATTTAGCCTCAGATGATTCTGTGGCTTCCTCCCCCTCCGCTTCCCTCCCTTTACCAAGTAACATGCTCTAACTACAATGGGCTATTACACATCTCCCAACTGTACCCAAACTTCCAGTTTTAGTTCAAATCGATGTTTGCACATAGATGTTCAATCAAACCTGTTAAACCTCACAATTGCTGCATTATTGTCATTCCATTGGCCTTGAAACTTTCCTCCTTGACTACTCTCAAGGGTGCTATCCTGGTTTTTCTTCTGCTGCTTTGACTATTCCTTCTTCATTGGCTGCTTCCTCCATATGTATTCCACAAATACTTATTGAGCCCCTGCTGTATGCTAGGTATGGTGACAGGCACTAGAGATACACTGAACAATTTGACTAGGTCCCTTTACCCCCCAGCTTATACCCCAAAGCTCAATCTCTAGCCCTCTCCTCTTGTTACCTGTCTCCCTGTAGCTCTGATTTCCCTTCAGAGCTGGTCTCCTATTTCAAGCTACTTGTTGAATATTTCTGCCTGCAAATACTCCAGTCACCATGTCTGAAATCACTGCTCCTCCTCATGCAGTTTCAATCTCTCTTGCATTGGTCCCTTTCTATATGCATTTCTATTGATACCACTTCCCAACCAATATTAGAACCTACTTACCTGAGGTCGTTTTCTAACTGCTGTTCCTGCCTTTATTCTCTCCAAGTTGCCCTTCTTCCCATCCTATCCTATCCATCCTTGCGGCCTAAATCATTATTTTACATACTATTGCCAGCTTTGCCTTTTAAGGGGTGGGGATGGGGTTTGAGGAAAATTTGAGGCCTATTTTTTTTTTTTTTTTTTTTTGCGGTTCGCGGGCCTCTCACCGTCGTGGCCTCTCCCGTTGCGGAGCACAGGCTCCGGACGCGCAGGCTCAGCGGCCATGGCTCACAGGCCCAGCCGCTCCGCGGCAGGTGGGATCCTCCCGGACGGGGGCACGAACCCGTGTCCCCTGCATCGGCAGGCGGACTCTCAACCACTGTGCCACCAGGGAAGCCCTGAGGCCTACTTTATATAGGGTATTGGAACCACTTCCCCCAGCAAGTTTCAAGGGTATCTCACAAACCATTAGACGTGGTGTTTGAGGGTCCAACCTAATTATCCCCTCCTGCTCTACACAAACTTGATTTGTGCTCAGCATTTCCAGAAGACATCAAACCCATTGCTGGGTCTTCACTAGTGTCTCCCTTGCCTATCCTGGCCCCTCAAGACAACTGTCTTCTCTCAGCTTATCATTTAGTACACATTGCTTTCTTTCAGTATTTCTCTGCCCGAAGACATTGGGGGAAGTAATGGGCCTTTGGCTTTTTGCAACCTAAAGTATATTGAAGTCTACTGTATTATAAGCACTGTTCTGTTTTACACACGCTTTGTTTTTTCTTTCACAAGCCCAGATGTGTACTTCAACACCTCCATTTTATACAGAACTTAGTAATTTGCCCAAGGCCACAGTGGCAGAATTCAAATTTAAATTCAGTTTTAACTCCAGGACTTGGGCTCCTTTCAGGAACTAACTGCCTGACTCCGCAGTGGGTATAAAGTACATGGTAGACACCAATCTTACCTCCAGGGACCCTCGGAACTAGGTCTGTACCTCCAAAAAAAGGAGCAGGTGCCCTGTGGAGAAGAAACCTCAACAAATAGTTATGGTGGCTAATACTCCCCGCCCACAGGAATTTCTGCTGTTGGTGATCTCCCACAGTGCCTGGTTTGAACAACACACTCTGGCACCTAATCGTCTATTGTCCTAATCTGCTGTTTCTAGTGTTTTTGCCTAATGGTGGAAAAATTCTCTTCTCTCATCAGTTTCAGCCTAGACCCACTGGCTGACATGAGGCTGCTAGGCCTTTACAGAAAGATCTTCCTACTCCACTGGTGAAGAGAATCAGTGGCACTCACATCTAAGGACCTTTTGGAGTTTTGCTGAAAATGCAGTGTTCTGATTAGATTTGGGGTGGGACCCAGGAATCTGCATTTTTTAACACTGAGGTCGTTCTTACGCGGTTGTCAATGATCGGCCTACATTCCTGCCTGTGTGGACTGCCCCATTTAGGCAGAATTATTTCCTGGTACTATTTCTCTAAACATTGCACACAGCAGAATTAGAAGCTGGCCTCCTTTGTTTCTGGGTAGCCACTTGGCAGGTGTAATAACATCCTCTTGACAGGCCGCTTGCCACAGGTGCATGCGCGACACATGCGCCCCGCTGCTACCATCCCCCATTCAGTCTTGCTGCCCAACCAAGCCCACTAACCCTACCACCACCCTGTAGCAGCTACCCTCTCCCAAGCCCTTAGACCCACCCAGCCCCTTTCCCTTCCCCCACCTCAGCCCCTCCCTTCCACCCCCCCCCCCCGCCCAGCCCTTCCCTCCCCCACCTCTTCTCTGGGTCCCCCAGGCTCCTCCCACCTCAGAACGTTTTTTTGTTCCTGGCTAAGAGTTTTGCACGTGAGATTGAGGGCGGGGCTGGTGGGACTAGAGGACACACTGCCATTCATCAGAGGTCCTACCGAGTGGGCATACTCTTCCCATCTGAGAAACCCCTTATGTTTTCTACCAGAGAAATGGGCAAAGGCCTCTCTCTGGAACCTGGCTGGAGGGATGTCACTCTCCAAGCGACCCCCCACTGTCTCTGCAAACGTCCCAAAGCAGGCCCAGCCTGCCGTGTTCCTTTGTTGGGATGGAAATGGAATCTTACCAGTAAGGTGAAAAGGGCTGGAGAAAATACCAGGGACGGGCCCACCCTTCTCCCTACAAAAGCCTAACACTAGAAGGGAAGAAAGAAATGCACCAACAAAGAGTTTAAGATAGTAGTTCCCAGCTTTTTCAAATATGAAGCATTTTTTAACCAATCCATTTTTTAATTTTTAAATTCTTGACATTACAGAACTAAACTGAAATTTATTAACATTCCACTCTTACATTTCTTATCGACAAACAGAAATAAAACTCATGACCCAAAAACCCAAAACTAAAAACAGGGAAAAGCTTATAAAACTAAATATGGATCCCAGCATTAACAGCTGAACAGAGAATGTGATTTTTAAATTCTTAGCGGATGATAAAGTGTAGAAACTGAACACTTACAAATTATTTAAAACCTGGAATCACTGACCAGAAATTACACAGTTGGATCATGGGAAAACAGCAGAAAGGGGTTATGAGGGAACCTACACTGTTCTAGCTGCACCCCATGCCCTTCTCAGAGGAAAGCCTGGCATTGATTAGATATTGGGCCAGACTAATACTGGCAGCAGAACCAGTGATAGTAACCTGCCTACCAGAAGAGCCTTCCACTGGGTTAGCAATTTTGATCTGGGCCCCGGACATCTGGCGGATCTCATTAATGTTGGCGCCTTGGCGCCCGATTATGCAGCCAATTAAGTTATTTGGAATGGTGAGTTCATGGGTAGTTTGAGTAGATGCATCCAAACTTGCCCAATAGCCTTTCACCTCTGGAGAGCTGGAGTCAATTCCGGCGAATCCGGTCCCGCCGTGCATCATGGCAAAGTGAGACTGTTGTCTTGCCACCTGGTTCAGCTTGGCCAGATCGAGCGGAGAAATGGTGTGTTGTCCTTGAATCGAGTAGGCATCTAGAGGTGGTCCCTCCAGGTCATGGGTGGCGTGAGGGTAGCCAGCAGCGTCGCTGCACCGATCTTGGCCGCCCGCGCAGATCACTGGAGAGCTGGCCGGCATGGGCTGGTACGGAATGGTCATGACTCTCCCTTGCGGAGACTGGGAGAGCGTCTCCAGCATGACCAGGCAGATCTGCTTGACACACTCGGTGACAGACTGCGGCACGCCAGCAATGGTGATGGCCCGCTCGGTGGAGTTGGGCAGCATATCCCCCGCCACCTGGACCTGGGCCCCCGTACTCTCGCGGATCTCTTTGATCTTACACCCGCCTTTCCCAATCAGGGAGCCGCACTGGGTGGCCGGCACCACCAGCCTCAGGGTGACCGGGGGCCTGCTGGCCGCCGTGCTGTTGGTCATGGAGCTGTTGATATCTTCTTCCAGCTTGTCGATGATCATAGCGAAGGCCTTAAAGATGGCATTGGTGGGGCCGGTCAGAGTGATGATTCTCTCCGGGCAATTCCCCTCCGAGATGTTGATCCGCGCGCCACTCTCCTCGCGGATCCTCTTAACCGACTCCCCTTTCTTCCCAATGATGCTTCCTACTTCCTTTCCGTGCATAAGCAGCCGAATGGTGAGAGTCACATTTAGTCCACTTTCAGTCACACCGGCATCCATGGCGAGCGGCGGGCGGCGTTCGGGGGAGTTGGGCTCGTTACGTGGTCAAGTCTTTGGTGGCTGGCTGGGGGAGGGGAGGTGTAGGCCCCAAACTGCCGGCGCGAGGCGAGCGAGGGCCGCGGGAGCGAGCGGGCGCGGGCGGGAGGCCGCGGCGTCGTCGCAGGGGCGGGTGGCGGCGGCGGAGGGGGCGAGCGGGGCCGGGAGCGGCGGGCGGGCGGGTGGGCGAGGGCGCGGCGGTGGCGACTCCGGCGGCAGCCTCGGCGGTCTGGGCGGGGCGGGAAGCCCGCTTTCAACCCCGCGTACCCTCTGACCCCGGAAGTGCTTGCTGCGCAGGACCCCTTGAAAAAAATGAGGACCCGTCCTTTTTAGGTCACAAGATTGCGCCAACCCCCATAGAGTAGTTTTTAAAATACACTTTTAACAGCCTAGCATTGAAAAGAAAGCCCCGGTAGGCAGAAGCTGTGAGTCCGGCAAAGTTTTAAAACGAACATGTATTTTATTAACCCCAGAGCCGCCGGCAGATGTTTGGAAACGGTAGAGTTGTGCGCGGAGGCGACACGTTATTTTCCCGCCCTACAAAAGCGGTTTCAGCGCGGAGCGACACGGGCAGCCCCGGCGATAACTGCAGGCGGCTGCTAGGACGCCGCGGGTTTAAAACATGCGCTCGAGGCGGCCAGAGCGCGTGCGTGAGGGTGTGGGGAGAACGGGAGGGGCAGCCGCGGTCTTCCGGGGGGGAGGGGCGGCGAGGCGAGGCGAGGCTTGGGGGGCGGGCGGGCACGTGGGGCCCCTTCATGTTCGGCGTCGGGGCGTCCCGCGCCAGCCCCCACCCCCACCCCCACCTCGGCCCCGTGGCGGTGGTCGGTGAGGAGAAAGACCAAAACCCACCACGCGCCGCCGTCAAAATCACGGCTCTGCTCATGGTTTCTGGGAAGTGCTAGAAACATGGCCATGAAGAGAATGGCGTCCATTTACATAATGCTTTGTCTGCATTTTGCAACTCTCTTTCGTTAAACCCGCAGAACCCCCACCTCCTGCGCGGTGTCGTTTTAGTCGCTGCCGCCTCGTCAGACATTTAAGACAATGGCGTGCATCTTGGGGGACCGCATTTACCCCTGCTCTGGGGAGCTCCTGCGGTTTTCCCTGCGCGAGCTATTCTCCCGCTGCTGCCTTTCGGCCCTTTCCCCGCTCGGTGCAGCCACGGCGCCCACGCTCTCCGGGGGCGGCCCCCAACAGGGCCCGCCATCTTGGAGGGCCTTTCTTGCCGTGTGTGGAGCCGCGCGTTCCTCCCGGTAAAGAAAGGTCGCTGGGGCCCTTGGGGAGCCAGTTGTGATTTCTGCCCCTTCCCCTTTTCCTCGGCTGAGCCAGACAGAAAAGGCCGAGTGCGCGGGGTGCTTCAGGATCCCTCAGGGAAAGCGGCTAACGTGGCGGTCCTTCCCCCCCCCTTTCTTCCCCGCGGGGGTGGCCGCCATGTTTCCTGAACACAAAATGGCGACACGTGGCCTATATTCGTCGCCAACGAGAAATTGGGGTCGGGCCGAAAGCTCTAGAACGCGACCGCCCCCGCATCCCCCCCTCCCGCCAGTGAGCCGGGGCCTTCCCCGCGCAGCGAGTGCTCTGACCAGATTGGGATGAAACCCCGCAGGCTGGTCCCAGCCTCAGAGGGGGAATTTTAATACATTTCTTATATTAATTTGAAACGGGAACGCAAATAACTGTAAAATGTAGGCATCATACCGCGTCTCTCGCTCATTTCGTTTAATAATGGATGGGGGGGGCAGTACCAATGCATAATTTGGGCCCTCAGTACCAAAACATTTAGGAATCACTACTTGTAAAGAATGAGATGGGAAATTATTGCTTTCCTAGACTTCTAGAAGAGGCTATTGTGCTAGAGAGATAAAGAAATGGTATTATAAAGCTTCTTTTAAAAGAAGGCAATTTCCATGAAGCGACTAGGATACCTATGAGCTGGCCAGTGAACCTCAGTTCGCCGTAGTTGTTGACTTGTAGGCTAGAAGGGACAGACATTTATTGTGCATTTACCAGTGCCAGATCCTGTGCTAGCCATTTTACTGCATACTGTCTTTTTTAATTTTTACAATGACCCTGTGAGCTACGTGTTATCTCTCTCTCTCTCTTTTTTTTTTTTAGCAGATGAAATCACTTAGGCCCAGAGAGATGCAGTGACTAATTCAAGGTCACACAGTGTTGAGGATGGAATCCAGACCTGATACAGTTATTGGTGAGCACACTTCCGAATTTTTCTCTAAGTCAGGGTTTTGAATTTAAATGCTATTTGGACGTTTAGGTGGGCTTGTTATTTCAAGGAACCCCTCAGGTAACTTTTTGTTGCATAGTCACCCCCTATTTGTATCTGTTTGGGGATTCCCAGTTTTTCCTGGTGTGAGCTATGCCTGTGAGGAGCTCAGAGGCTTTTTTTTTTTTTAATGAGTTGTCTGGGTGAGGATAGAGAGAAGGAAGTGATTCAGCCCTGCATAAAGGCTCAAGTATCTGTCAGTCCAGCCAGGTCTGTGGCGCATTTGAGTCTACCTGTGGGGGGGAGCAGGCAATTTCTCTGACTCACTTGCGTCCTTCAGCTTCCCATGGGCATGACTTTCGCCTTCCCCATCCCAACCTCCACCCAGGTAAAAATAAATAAATTTACTCTGGCACCAAGCCTCAGTTTCTCTGCAGATATTGACAGAGCATGACAGAGTAGTAGATAAGTCATGGTCTGTGGACTTTTCAGTTCAATGTAACAAATAACTTGTGGACCAAGCAACATATATGTGCCAAAACAGGGCTATGCTTGTATGGGTATTAAGAGGTGGAGAGAAGGGCTTTTTGCTTCCTTTAACTTACACTAATATTGTATATTAGACTTTCCAAAGCGCTTTCGTATTACCTTAGATAATCCTACAAACAACGTTAACAGGTAGGTACATAACAGCAACAATGACAGTCATAGCACTAAGTGCTTACTGTGTGCCAGCCACTGTTTGAACCTTTATTTTGTGTGTTAATTCAGTGGTTCTCACATTTTTAAAAGCAAACCACCATAAGTATATTTTACGTAATTGAAACATATATGCATACATATAGATAAAGGAAACAGAATTTTTGCAAAACAGTACTTATTCATACTACACGCAATGTACTCTGGTAATTTCTGTTGTCTTCTTTACATTAAAAAAAAAAAGAGGCACACATCACACTTAAGGGATGAAAAACCCATTATTAGGTTATGACTAGTATGATTAATCTACACATTTAAACCTCACAAATCCTCCTGAGATGGGGGTGATGTTATTTCCATTTTAACAGAGGTACAAAGAGAAGGATTTATCTAAGGTCACACAGCTGTTAAGTGGTAAAACGAAGATTTGGATCGAGGCAATTTGAGCCCAGAGCCTATATACTTAACCACTAAGGTAGACCGTCTGTGGTCTCTTTAGAGGGCCTTATCTTGTAGAGAGACAGTTGATCTTAGTAAGTGTTAAAAACTTAGGAGACAACAAAAGGACTAAATTGCATATAATCAAGAATTATCCTGATTCAAAGCATTCTGGTTCTCTAAATCTGCCACCTGTTTCTTTTCCCTAAAGAAAATTTTACCCACTGGGTCAGTCTTCCCAAGACTGCAATTTTAAGCCTTTTTTGGCTGCATATTTCTTTTTTTTTTTTTAACATCTTTATTGGAGTATAATTGCTTTGCAATGGTGGGTTAGTTTCTGCTTTATAACAGAGTGTATCAGCCATACATATACATATATCCCCATATCTCCTCCCTCTTGCGTCTCCCTCCCACCCTCCCTATCCCACCCCCTCTAGTTGGACACAGAGCACCGAGCTGATCTCCCCGTGCTATGCAACTGCTTCCCAGTAGCTAACTATTTCACATTTGGTAGCGTATATATGTCCATGCCACTCTCTCACTTTGTCTCAGCCTGCCCTTCCCCCTCCCCATGTCCTGAAGTCTGTTCTCTATGTCTGCATCTTCATATCTGTCCTGCCCCTAGGTTCTTCAGAACCCTTTTTTTTTTTTTAGATTCCATATATATGTGTTAGCATACAGTATTTGTTTTTCTCTTTCTGACTTACTTCACTCTGTATGACAGTCTTTAGGTCCATGCACCTCACTACAAATAACTTTGTTTCGTGTCTTTTTATGTCTGAGTAATATTCCATTGTATATATGTGCCACATCTTCTTTATCCATTCATCTGTTGATGGACACTTAGGTTGCTTCCATGTCCTGGCTGTTGTAAATAGAGCTGCAGTGAACATTGTGGTACATGACTCTTTTTGAATTATGGTTTTCTCTGGGTATATGCCCAGTAGTGGGATTGCTGGATTGCATGGTAGCTCTATTCTTAGTTTTTTAAGGAACCTCCATACTGTTCTCCATAGTGGCTGTATCAATTTACATTCCCATCAACAGTGCAAGAGGGTTCCCTCTTCTCCACACCCTCTCCAGCATTTATTGTTTGCAGATTTTTTGATGATGGCCATTCTGACTGGTGTGAGATGACATCTCATTGTAGTTTTGATTTGCATTTCTCTAATGATTAGTGAGGTTGAGCATCCTTTCATGTGTTTGTTGGCAGTCTGTATATCTTCTTTGGAGAAATGTCTTTTTAGGTCTTTTGCCCATTTTTGGATTGCGTTGCCTGTTTCTTTAATATTGAGCTGCATGAGCTGCTTGTATATTTTGGAGATTAATCCTCTGTCAGTTGCTTTATTTGCAAATATTTTCTCCCATTCTGAGGGTTGTCTTTTCGTCATGTTTATGGTTTCCTTTGCTGTGCAAAAGCTTTTAAGTTTCATTAGGCCCCATGTGTTTATTTTTGTTTTTATTTCCATTTCTCTAGGAGGTGGGTCAAAAAGGATCTTGCTGTGATTTATGTCATGGAGTGTTCTGCCTATGTTTTCCTCTAAGTTTTACAGTGTCTGGCCTTACATTTAGGTCTTTAATCCATTTTGAGTTTATTTTTGTGTATGGTGTTAGGGAGTGTTCTAATTTCATTCTTTTACATGTACCTGTCCAGTTTTCCCAGCACCACTTATTGAAGAGGCTGTCTTTTCTCCATTGTATATTCTTGCCTCCTTTATCAAAGATGAGGTGACCATATGTGCGTGGGTTTATCTCTGGGCTTTCTATCCTGTTCCATTGATCTATATTTCTGGTTTTTTGCTAATACCATTCTGTCTTCATTACTGTACCTTTGTAGTATAGTCTGAAGTCCGGGAGCCTGATTCCTCTAGCTCCATTTTTCTTTCTCAAGATTGCTTTGGCTATTTGGGGTCTTTTTGTGTTTCCATACAAAGTGTGAAATTTTTTTGTTCTAGTTCTGTGAAAAATGCCATTGGTAGTTTGACAGGGATTACACTGAATCTGTAGATTGCTTTGGGTAGTATAGTCATTTTCACAACGTTGATTCTTCCAGTCCAAGAACATGGTATATCTCTCTGTTTGTATCATCTTTAATTTCTTTCATCAGTGCCTTATAGTTTTCTGCATACAGGTCTTTTGTCTCCTTAGGTAGGTCTATTCCTAGATATTTTACTCTTTTTGTTGCAGTGGTAAATGAGAGTGTTTCCTTAATTGCTCTTTCAGATTTTTCATCATTAGTGCATAGGAATGCAAGAGATTTCTGTGCATTAATTTTGTATCCTGCTACTTTACCAAATTCATTGATTAGCTCTAGTAGTTTTCTGGTAGCATCTTTAGGATTCTCTATGTATAGTATCATGTCATCTGCAAACAGTGACAGTTTTACTTCTTTTCTGATTTGGATTCCTTTTATTTCTTTTTTGTCTCTGATTGCTGTGGCTAAAACTTCCAAAACTATGGTGAATAATAGTGGTGAGAGTGGACAACCTTGTCTTGTTCCTGATCTTGGTGGAAATGGTTTCAGTTTTTCACCATTGAGAATGATGTTGGCTGTGGGTTTGTCATGTATGGCCTTTACTATGTTAAGGTAGGTTCCCTCTATGCCCACTTTCTGGAGAGTTTTTATCAGAAATGGGTGTTGAATTTTGTTGAAAGCTTTTTCTGCATCTATTGAGATGATCATATGGTTTTTCTCCTTCAGTCTAATATGGTGTATCACATTGATTGATTTGCATATATTGAAGAATCCTTGCTTCCCTGGGAAACCCCACTTGATCATGGTGTATGATCCTTTTAATGTGCTGTTGGATTCTGCTTGCTAGTATTTTGTTGATGATTTTTACATTTACGTTCATCAGTGATATTGGCCTGTAGTTTTCTTTTTTTGTGGCGTCTTTATCTGGTTTTGGTATCAGGGTGATGGTGGCCTTGTAGGATGAGTTTGGGAGTGTTCCTCCCTCTGCTATATTTTGCAAGAGTTTGAGAAGGATAGGCGTTAGCTCTTCTCTAAATGTTTGATAGAATTCGCCTGTGAAGCCATCTGGTCCTCGGCTTTTGTTTGTTGGAAGATTTTTAATCACAGTTTCATTTTCAGTGCTTGTGATTGGTCTATTTATATTTTCTGTTTCTTCCTGGTTCAGTCTCAGAAGGTTGTGCTTTTCTAAGAATTTGTCCATTTCTTCCAGGTTGTCCATTTTATTGGCATATAGTTGCTTGTAGCAATCTCTCATGATCCTTTGTAATTCTGCAGCAGACATATTTGTTTAATCTCTTTGTGTCTGAGTATCTCCGGGACTCTACTCACTTTCCCAATGAAGTCTTCTCTTTCCCAGCTCTCAGCACTGCCTGCATCAGAGTCTTACAGCCCCTCCCTTGGGTAGCCCACATTTAGCTTTTGATGAAATTGTATTGTGTCTTGGTGTTGATAATATGTTATAAGGGCCTCAGGTGCCTTGGGTGACCCTGAGATCTGGCAGAGAGGGTACTGGACTTGAGAATTGGTGGCTCTGGCCCCTAGCTCCAACTCTGCCACTAACTAGTTTTGAGATTCTACAATTCAGTTCATTTATCTGGGTCTCAGTTTTCCCATCTGTAAGACGAGATTAAATGCTCTCTAAGGCCGATTCTAATTCTGTCCAGGGAATGATGATATTTGATGATCTTGGTTATTTATCCCTGGGAGGGAGGGTTGGGTAAATGTTTTAGTCACTTATGGTAAATTCTCCACTCCCTTCCTCAGACCTGCCTTATCTTGCGGATATGTGAGTGAATTCCATACTACCCATTTTACAGATGAAGCCACTGAGATACAGAGCAACTGACTAAACAGTCACCACCCCACTCCTGGAGCCTCACATGACTCTTCTCCCAGGTTGGTTAAAGGTTGGGAAGGTGAGTCAGGCTTACACTTTAGAAATTGAACCACAGGATTTTTGCTTCCTCTTACCACATTGGCATGTTATATAAAACTTTTCAAAGTGTTATTTAATCATCACAGTCAACTTTGCCAGGGAGATATTATTATGCCCATTTTATGAAAGAACCATCCTTGGATCAGAGTAGTAAAATGACTTGCCCAAGGTTACACAGCTTGTTAGGACCTGAGCCAGGCCTCTTGACTCCTAGTCGTGGATTGTTCCTTTCCTTGGCTTCTGATGTTTGTGGCACTGACTTTAATACATGGAATAACTTTATCTTAAATTCAAAGAGTTTTCTATCCAGTCTTTATTCTTCTGTCCCTGAACATCCAATTCACTTATGTTAGGTTACTGACTCTTTTGGTTCAAGAGAATCTCCTCTCTCTGGTTCTTTAATGTTTACATTTATGGGTTTGGGAAGTGGTAGGAATGAGACTAGGTTCCCTGGGGGCAGGAACCACCTTTTTTTTTCCC
Organism: Mesoplodon bidens; assembly: GCF_964165515.1. Taxonomy (NCBI): domain Eukaryota; kingdom Metazoa; phylum Chordata; class Mammalia; order Artiodactyla; family Ziphiidae; genus Mesoplodon; species Mesoplodon bidens. The sequence continues at coordinate 29,947,668 of NC_138170.1, forward strand.
CCAACCTACCTGGCCCAGCAAGTATCCTATAGCTTTTGAAATTTGTCCCATCAACACGCAGCATTTTTCCCAAAAACATGGTTTCTTTTCCTCTTTGCCCTTCATATTTAGCTTCCCATTTCTCTTTTATTTAAAATTATTGTAAATTAAGAGGACCTTTACCCTATTTCCAGGATACTAGAGAGTGCAGTTTAGAAACATGTCTTACCCACTGTGGATAGTAACAATTTGACCTCATATTCTGATAACCCTGTGCTGCTGCTAGGGGGTCACTACTTGGTTTCCTCAGAAACAGCAGAAATATGTTGGTGTGCTTTACAGAAGTGACCAGGATATACAGCAACATCCTTGGCCTAAGTTCTCCCAGTTGGGCAAAGCATTGCTCATGTATTCCCCAGGGTCATTTTAACTAAAATAAGGCCTGGAGAACAGAGTGCAGAGAAAAGTTAAAGGGAAAATGAGAACAGAATGCAAATGCAAAGTATAGAATGAGAAGAAGTGGGAAAAGGTAAGTAAAGCAAAGACAGAAAAGGATAGGGCAGAGGGGACTTCCCTGGTGGTCCAGTGGTTAAGAATCCACCTTCCAATGCAGGGGACCCGGGTTCAATTCCTGGTCAGGGAACTAAGAGCCTATATACCGCAGGCCAACTAAGCCCATGTGCCATAACTGGAGAGCCTATGTGCTGCAACTACAGAGCCCACGCGTTCTGGAACCCACATGCCACAATTAGAGAGAAGCCCATGGGCCACAACAAAGGATCCCATGTGCCACAACTAAGACCCAAAGCAGCCAAAAATAAATAAATAAATATTAAAACAAAACAAACAAAAGAAGAATAGGGCAAAGAGGAGAATACAGAATCAGTGGAAGGGAGGTGAAGAGAGCAATCCAGAGGTCCATTAGCCTCTCGTATGGTGTGGGACAAATCAAGGAAGAGCAGCTAGTATGATAACTCCTCCTGATCTGATTTTGAGCAGCACGTATCTCTTCTTATCCTCTATTTCCAGTGTCAGGTAGGGGAAATTTCTTTGTTTCTGCTATCAATTGGGGATGTGAATAGATGCCAGTAATTTTCTTTTATTTTCTTTCTTTCTTTTTTTTTTTTTCTATTTTGGCCATGCTGCATGGCATTGCGGGATGGTTCCCTGACCAGGGATCGAACCCAGGCCTCTGCAGTGAAAGCACTGAATCCTAACCCCTAGGCCGCCAGCGCACTCCCTGTTTTATTTTATTTTTATTGACTTATAGTTGATTTACAATGTTGTGTTAGTAAGAAACTGTTATAAATATGTATACATTCTTTTTTATATTCTTTTTCGTTATGGTTTATCACAGGTTATTGAATATAGTTCCCTGTGCTATACAGTAGGACCCTGTAGTTTTTTTTTGTTTTTTTGTTTTTTTTGTGGTATGTGGGCCTCTCACTGTTGTGGCCTCTCCCGTTGTGGAGCACAGGCTCTGGACGCGCAGGCTCAACAGCCATGGCTCACAGGCCTAGCTGCTCTGCGGCATGTGGGATCTTCCCGGACCGGGGCACAAACCTGTGTCCCCTGCATCAGCAGGCAGACTCTCAACCACTGCGCCACCAGGGAAACCCCAGGACCTTGTAGTTTACTCATTCTATATATAATAGTTGGCATCTGCTAATCCCAAACTTCCAATCCATCCCTCCCCCACCCGCCCCTTGGCAACCACAAGCCTGTTTTCTGTGTCTGTGAGTCTGTTCCTGTGTCGTAGATAGGTTCATTTGTGTCATATTTTAGATTCCACATATAAGTGATATCGTATGGTATTTTTCTCTTTCTGGCTTACTTCACTTAGTCTGATAATCTCTGAGTCCATCCATGTTGCTGCAAATGGCATTATTTCATTCTTTTTTCATTGCTGTGTAGTATTCCATTGTATATATGTACCACGTCTTCTTTATCCAGTCAGCTGTCGATGGATAGTGACGTTGTTTCCACGTCTTGGCTATTGTGAGTAGTGCTGTCGTGAACATAGGGGTGCGTGTATCTTTTCGAATTACAGTTTTGTGTGGATATATGCTCAGGAGTGGGATTGCTGGATCATATAGACGCCAGTAATTTTAATATTAGCCTCAGTTCACCTGGTTTATCAAGGAAAATATGCTACAAAAATCACGTAAGGTGTTCTGGCTCAAGTTTCATGTTATTCTTTCATTCAGCAGACACTTGATTGTTTGATATGTTTCAGACACTGAGGCTATAAAAATGAATGAGATATTGTCCTTGCCCTCAAGATGTTTATGGTCTGGAGAGGTAGACAGAGAAGTAAACAGATTCACAGTATAATGTGTCAAAGTATTGGGATATGAGTAAGCTGTGGTGCTTACCAAGCTGTGGTGTTACGGGATCAGAGGAGGACCCTTAATTCAGCCTTGGAGGGGATCTGGGAAGGCCGCCTAGAGAAGTTGTCATTCAGGCTGAGTCCCAAGTTGGCACATTGCACGGTGGAGGGCAGGGAAGGGTATTCCTCCCAAAGGCAGAGAGCTCAGTCCTTTCAGAAGTTGTAGCCATTTCATGAAGACATGAAGGATGTTTGCGTGATCCAGTTTTTGGTGATTATTGTTCTGCTTCAGAAGTGTAGATTATTGAGACATGACTCTGTTCGCTAGAGCACTGGCCCCCAACCTTTTTGGCACCAGGGACCGGTTTCGTGGAAGACAGTTTTTCTACAGATGGGGTGGCGGGGATGGTTTCGGGATGATTCAAGAGCATTGCATTTATCATGCACTTTATTTCTATTATTATTATATTGAAATATATAATGAAATAATTATACAACTCATGATAATGCTGACAGGAGGCGGAGCTCAGGCAGTAATGCGAGCGATAGGGAGCGGCTGTAGATACAGGTGAAGCTTCTCTCTCTTGCCCGCCACTCACCTCCTGCTGTGCTGCCTGGTTCCTAACCAGTACTGGTCTGTGGCCAGGGGGTTGGGGACCCCTGCGCTAGAGCACAGAAAGTTAAAGTCCTTATTTTGTAGCAATAATTCTCTTTTAAGGTGAAGACACTAGAAATCGCACTTCCTATCTAGAGATTTTAAGGACAAAATGTAAACAAAGTACAGCCTTTGAATTAGCAAATAATTATTAACCCTTTGTACAGTAAAAGAAAGCAGCTACAATAGGCAGCATATCCCTTTCTCATCCAACTTTTGGATTTTATTGTGTTCTGCTTTGTTTATAAGGGTGTGTGTGTGGAAATTTAGGGTCTTTGTTTAGCTGCTTAGGATGTTTGAGTTAGGAAGGAGGAAAATGAGTTCAAGAATAATTGCTACTTTATGGCAGAACAAAAGAAATACATTTAAATAACTCATTTCTCTGATCCCACCTACTGAACACAAGTAAGACTTGGTCAGGGACATTATGTCAGAGAGACAGTTACTTCAACCAGATAAAGCATTTGGTCAACATTATTCACTGTGTAAAGTCTGCTGTGTCCATTTTAAGAGCATTGATTTTGTTTTTTGAGATGCAGATATAGCTGCATTAAACAGAAACCTGATGTGTAGTCATTGGACAATACTGGGATTTTACGTAGATTAAAAGAAAAAAATGTGTTATGTGTGGATTAGGGAGGAATGCTTAGAAAATAGTACATAGATTCAGTGGTCATTTCTCAGTCATCTTCTTGATCTCTCAGTAGTATTTGACACTTCCTCCTCACACACTAGTTTCACTTGGCTTCCAGGATGCTGCTCCCTTGGTTCTCCTTCTACCTCAGGAGCCCCTTCTTCTCAAACTCCCACGTACCGCCCCGCCCTTTTGGCTGTTTCCTTATCTCCTCAGCCTCCAATGATGGAGTACTCAAATCCGTCCTTGGATCACTTCTCTGTCTACACTCATTTACTAAGTGCTCTCTTTTAAGAATTTAAATATCATTTATACCCTGAGAATTCTCAAGTATATATTACCAGCTTGAATGTCTTCCTGTGAACTCAAGACTCTTCTGTCCAGCTGCCTATGGGATATCTCCACGTGTGTATGTAATAGCTTCTTTTTAAAAAATTAATTAATTAATTAATTAAGTAATTAAGTTTTGGCTGTGTTGGGTCTTCGTTGCTACACGCGGGCTTTCTCTAGTTGTGGTGAACGGGGGCTCCTCTTCGTTGCAGTGCATGGGCTTCTCATTGCAGTGGCTTCTCTTGTTGAAGAGCATGGGCTCTAGGCACACGGGCTTCAGTAGTTGTGGTTCACAGGCTCAGTAGTTGTCGCTCGCGAGCTCTAGAGTGCAGGCTTGGTAGTTGTGGCGCACAGGCTTAGTTGCTCTGCGGCATGGGGGATCTTCCCGGACCAGGGCTCAAACTCGTGTCCCCTGCATTGGCAGGTGCGTTCTTAACCACTGCGCCACCAGGGAAGTCCTGTAATAGCTTCTTGAACTTAAAGTATTCAAAACATTAATCCTGGAACTTCTCCTCTCAAACCTGTACCTCTGGCAGTTTCTCCCCGTCTCAGTTTCAGTTATATTGAGGACTCTCCCTTGACTCTGTTGTTTCTCTTTCTCTCATCATCCAATCCACCAGCCAGTCCTGTGAGCTCTACCTTAAAATGCATCCAGGGTTTGAACACTTCTCACCCCCTTCCCTGCTACTATTGGAATAGCCTTCTAAATGTTCTTCCTCCTTTTGCTCTTGGTCTCCCCCAGTCTAATCTTTTTTTTTTTTAGCATCTTTATTAGAGTATAATTGCTTTACAATGGTGTGTTAGTTTCTGCTTTATAACAAAGTGAATCAGCTATACATATACATATATCCCCATATCTCTTCCCTCTTGCGTCTCCCTCCCTCCCACCCTCCCTATCCCACCCCTCTAGGTGGTCACAAAGCACCGAGCTGATCTCCCTGTGCTATGCGGCTTCTTCCCACTAGCTATTGGTTTCACATTTGGTAGCGTATATATGTACATGCCACTCTCTCACTTTGTTCCAGCTTACCCTTCCCCCTCCCCGTGTCCATAAGTCCCTTCTCTAGTAGGTCTGTGTCTTTATTCCCGTCCTGCCCCTAGGTTCTTCATTACCTTTTTTTTTAGATTCCATATATATGTTTTAGCATATGGTATTTGTTTTTCTCTTTCTGACTTACTTCACTCTGTATGACAGACTCTCGGTCCATCCATCTCACTACAGTAACTCAATTTCGTTTCCTTTTTGGCTGAGTAATATTCCATTGTATATATGTGCCACATCTTCTTTATCTATTTATCTATCGTTGGACACTTAGGTTGCTTCCATGTCCTGGCTATTGTAAATAGAGCTGCAGTGAACATTGTGGTACATGACTCTTTTTGAATTATGGTTTTCTCAGGGGCCCCGGTCTAATCTTAACAGTGACCAGTATAATCTTGTTACGTGTATATCACATCATACCACTTTGCTGAAAACTATTCACTGGGTCCCACCCAGATTAAAAACTAAAGTCCTTCAAGTGATCTACAAGGCTGCATGGGATCTTCAACATCACCCTCTCCCAGCTGCTCTGACCTCATCGTCTATCACTTTCCCTTTGGGCTCTGGCCACACTGGTCTCCTTGCAATTGCTCCAACATGCCAAGCCTTGGGACCTTTGTAGCTGTTTTTTCCGGAACACTTATTCCAGATGTCAACGTGGCCTCCTCCGTTACCTCCTTCAGGTTTCTGCCCAACTGTCACCTAATCTAAGCATTCCTTGACCATGCTATTTAAAGTAAAAGCCATCTCCTGCTCTCTGCCTTCCTTGTTTCCCTTCCCTGCTTTGTTTGTCTCCACAGAACTTACTACTGTTTGACATACTATTCATTCATTCATTCACTCATTATTTAAATATATTGAGTGCTGCCTACTGTGTGCCAGGCACTGTTCTAGGAACTCTCTACTATAGTTTATTATTTGTCACCCATGACTAGAATGTAAATTTCATCCACTTTGTTTTGCTCATTGCTATTATCCCCACCTCCTAGAACAGTACCTAGCACATAGGAGTTGAATGAGTCCATTTATTCTTTTTTTAAAATTTTATTTACTTTTTTGGCTGTGTTGGGTCTTAGTGGCAGCATGTGGGATCTTTCTTTGTGGCGAGTGGACTCTTCATTGTGGTGCACAGGCTTTTCTCTAGTTGTGGAGCATGGGCTCCAGAGTGTGTGGGCTCGGTAGTTGCAGCATGCAGGCTTAGTTGCCCTGTGGCATGTGGGATCTTAGTTCCCCTACCAGAGATCGAACCCACGTCTCCTGCATTGGAAGGCAGATTCTTAACCAGTGGACCACCAGGGAAGTCCCAAATTTATTCATTTTTAAACAAAATGTATTGAATAAATAGAAGATTGTGTACCAGTTAATGAGGGAAAGATCTGTATGAACAAGACATTGTTCCTGCCCTCACGTTGCTCATTCTAAAAAACACTTACTTTGAACTGTGCTCTCTAGCAGGATAAAGTGATACATCATTTTGGAATTGGGGAGGTAAGAACTGGTGTGCAGGGGTATGGTATGGATATCTTCAGAGATGAAGTTCTGCTTTGTTAGGCTTATCAATAATTTGCACTGTTTCTGGGAGGGCAGGATTGATGATAGCTCACTGCATTACTGGCTTTTTGGGTTACAACATCTGTTCTTACCTTGTTAGAGCAAGAGTTTCTTAAAAATCCCATTATCAGTCTTGGTTCTTTTTAACCTTCAAGGAACCATCTGTCATAACCACTTCCTCTCAGGCTTAGAGAAGGAGTTTACTGTCTTTACCTTCCTCCATATCTGAAAGTTCTTTTCCAGAGACCCTGGCCATCCACTTACCAGCTGTATGGTCGTGAACCTCTCTGAACCTCAGTTTCTGTGCTTGTCAAATGGAGATAATGATGAATGACACCAGTCTTACTTCTTATGAGGATTAAGTGACTAAATAATCTACTGGTTTTGAGAACAGGAGAGTGGAAAGGGGAAGGAGGTAGAGAACAATTTAAAAAAATAGTGTATATCTGTGCTTTATTTATTTTTTAAAATATTTATTTTTCTTTTTGGCTGCATCAGGTCTTAGTTGCAGCATGTGGGATCTTTGTTGTGGCGTGTGGGCTCTTTAGCTGTGGCATGTGAGTTCCAGAGCATGTGGGCTCTGTAGTTGGGGCACGCGGGCTCTCTAGTTGTGGCGCGTGGGCTTAGTTGCCCTGCGCCATGTGGGATCTTATGTCCCCAACCAGGGATCAAACCCGCATCTCCTGCATTGGCAGGCGAACTCTTAATCACTGGACCACCAGGGAAGTCTGATCTGTGCTTTATTTTGAAAAATATAATAAACATATGTTTCTTTTCTAATGAGAGTAGTGAAGATTTTATTTTTTAAAAACAGACTTTATTTTTTTTTATAAAGTAGCAGGTTTATAGAAAATATTTCCTTGCCTCTCCACCCAGATACTTACTGCTGTGTTACATGAGGGAAATGAAATACTAGAACCTCACTGCAGGCTGCCCAGTGAGCTGGTTGGTATCTAGGTAGGAAAGCAACCATTTCCCTTTAGGTGAAATTAGAACTCAGGAGGTAGTAGTATTTGAGAGTCTCAAAGGATTGATGATGATGATAATGACAACAACAGTAATAATGGTAATGGTGAACCTTGATGAACAAGGCCCTGCGCTAAGCACCTTATATGGATTGGCTTATTTTAACAACATAACAACCATATGAAGCTGATGCTATGGAGAAATAGAGCAGCGTAGGAGGAGGGAGCATAGACTCTGAGGTCAGACCTCCTATGTTGATATCTCAGCTTTGCCAGTAACTAGCCATGTGGCCTTGAATAAGAAGACTGTGCCTCATTTTCCTCATCTGTGAAATGGGGGTACTAAGGTACCAGCCTCATAAAGTGTTTGTGATGATTAAGTAATTTAAGCCATGTAAAGTGCTTAATGTAGTGCTTGGCACATAGAAAGTGCTCACCAGATGTCAGCTGTTATCATAATCAAAATAGCTGTTATTCTCATTTAACAGATGGAGAAATAAAGGCTTAGAGAGAGGTAAGGTAATTTGCTTAAGTGATACAGCAAATAAATGATGGAACAGGAACTGCACTTCAGGCCGTCAAACTCCAGAGCTCTTGTTCTTAACCTTTACACTATACCACCCGTCGTGGGTTAAGAGGAAAAGACTGGACCCACAAGAATTGTATTGTGGGTTTGGACCTCCCTAACCTTTATTTGTGATCTTAAATATCTTATCACTATAGCATGTACTGGGTTATTCTCTGAGTTGACTCTTTCCTAGATCCAAAGTAATGAATGAGTGATGGGTTAGTTGTAGTCTTCCCCTGCTAGGGATTGGGTGTTCCTGGCCAGGACCAGGAAATGGAGCTAAACAGCTACGCTTGTTCTTCCCAGTGCTCTCTGGACCAGAAGTAGGAGCTTGTCTGGTCTCATTTGTTATTATGATTGTCTTTCTTCTTAATGCAACTGGTAATGATGAGAAACAGAGGAAGCAGTATACACGTTGAGCACTTTCTGTGTGTCATGCATTTTACATGGATTATCTCATCATATCCTTATAATAACTATAAGGTAGTAACTCTTATCCCTATTTTATAGAAACAGAGAGGTTAGGAAACTTGCTTAAAGTCACAGTAAGTGGTAGAGCTGGGATTTGAATAAGCAGTCTGGCTCCAGAGTCCATGCTCTTAATCTCTGCACTCTACTGCTTCTATTTCTCTTTTACCTGTGTAAAGTACGTAGTGTGGGTCAGTAGCATGGGACTTAGGAGGACCAGTCCTACTGAAAAATGGGACAACTTTACTGGGCTAGGAATGAGGAGGCCTGCGATCTTGTCTTGACCCTGCCACCAACTTGCCACCTCTAGGACTTGACTTTTCTCAGCCTGTTGTCCTCATTTATTAAACAAAGGGGTCGCTCTACATGGTCTCTGAGATGGTCCTTCTAACTCTGATATTCTGTAATTGAGCCTGCTTTGTGCAAAGGAAGATGATAGATTTCAGGGCAGAGAATGAGCTGCCTTCCTGAAGAAGGTAGATCTGGGCTCTTTTTTGAGGCTGGTTGCCAAGGGAACCTAGCCTCTGGCCAGCAGCAGCCAGGAATGCTTTGGTTGAGGGTTGGGAACAGATAACTAAAACAAGCAGCACATTTAGGTTTCACTTTCAACCCCCCACTCCCATTCACCACAGCTACCTGCTAGTTGTATACACTTTCTTTGTTAGGCACTGTTTTAAGTACTTTATAAGTATCATATTATTTAACCTTCATAGTAATCTTATGAGATAGGTACTATTATTGTTCTAAATTTACAGACAATAAGAGTGAGGCAAATAGAGTTAAGTAATTTGTCCACATTTACTTAAGTGGAAAGTGGTATCAAACCCACTAAGTTGTACTGGCTTCTTGGTCCGAGCTTGAAAAAAAATGCAGAGGGAAAACTCTTTAGTTATTTATTAGTGGTTTTTGTTTTGTTTATTTGTTTGCTTTGTTTTTGTTTTATTTAATAGAATGACAGACACTTGGAATTGGAAAGGGCCTTTGAGGTAATACAATCAATCTCCTTGTCTCCAGACTTCCATTCAGTTACAGAATTGCTTTATATAGTCCCCTGACAGATGATCATTTAAATCAGGGGTCCCCAACCCCCAGGCTGCGGACTGGTACCAGTCCACGGCCTGTTAGGAACCGGGCTGCACAGCAGGAGGTGAGCAGCGGGCAAGCAAGCGAGCGAACCTTCATCTGCTGCTCACCATCGCTCGCGTTACCGCCTGAACTATCCCCCTGCCACCTTCCTTTCGTGGAAAAATTGTCTTCCATGAAACTGTTCCCTGGTGCCAAAAAGGTTGGGGACAGCTGATTTAAATTATTTTTGAATACTTCCATTGCTGGGAAGCTCATCACATCTTGAGGAATCCCATTATAGTTGTTTTTTTTTCTTTTCCATTATGGTTTATTACAGGATACTGAGTATAGTTCCATGTGCTATACAGTAGGACCGCGTTGTTTATCTGTTTTGTTTTTTTTTAATTTGGCTGTGTCAGGTTTTAGTTGTGGCACGCAGGATCTTTCCTTGCGGTGAGTGGGCTCTTTGTTGTGGCATGTGGGCTTCTCTCTAGTTGTGGCGCGTGGGCTCCAGAGTGTGCGGGCTCAGTAGTTGCACCACACGGGCTTAGTTAACCCGCGGCCTCTAGGATATTATTAGTTCCCCAACCAGGGATCGAACCCATGTCCCCTGCATTGGAAGGTAGATTCTCAACCACTGGACCACCAGGGAAGTACCCTGTTTATCTGTTTTATATATAGTAGTTTGTATCTGCTAATCCCAAACTCCTTATTTATCCCCCTCCACCACCTTTCCCTTTTGGTAACCATAAATTTGTTTTCTATATCTGTGAGTCTTTTTTTGTTTTGTAAATAAGTTCATTGGTATCATATTTTAGATTCCATGTGTAAATGATATCATGTGGTATTTGTCTTTCTCTTTTTGACTTCACTTAGTATGATAATCTCTAGGTCCATCCATGTTGCCAAAAATGGCATTATTTCTTTTTGTTTTTTTACTGAGTAATATTCCATTGTGTGTATATATACCACATCTTCTTTGTCTATTCATCTGTGGATGGACATTTAGGTTGCTTCCATGTCTTTGCTACTGTAAATAATGCTGCTACGAACTTTGGGGTGCCTGTATTTTTTTTTCATCGTCCAGAAAAATTTAACAGGTTTATGTATAATTGTTATAAAATTGAACTGCTGAAACTTGTTTACTGAAACATTTTGACTTGCATTAATGCTTTATGTCCCCACATTTATATTAAAAATTCACACACAAATGAAACTGGAAAAATTGCCAATTTCTGTTCCCTATTTTCCACTTGCAATCATATACTTAGGTACCTTTTGACCCCATGGGGGAAAAACATCTAATGTTCAGAACTACCAATAACAGGAAGAAGAGAAATTCTTTTTTTAAAGAATGAAGTATTTCCCATCAGAGTGAATTCTTAAGGGTGTTTTCCATGTATGCGGCGTGCTAGCTGGATGTCGCTTGGCATAATTGTTACACGTTTGGCATGGATAGCACACAGGTTGGTGTCTTCAAAAAGCCCAGCCAGATAGATCTCACTTTCCTCCTGCAAAGCACCAGTAGCTGCACTCCGGAAGCGCAGATCTGTTTTGAAGTCTTGAGCAATTTTCCGTGCCAGATGCTGGAAGGGAAGTTTGTGAATCAGAAGTTCAGTAGACTTCTTCTGACAACATCTGATTTCACGGAGTGCCCCTGTACCAGGCCTGTAACGCTGAGGTTTCTTCAGCCTTCCAGTAGAGGGCACACTCTTGCAAGCGGCTTTTGCAGCCAGTTTCTTCCTTGGTGCTTTACCACAGGTCGATTTGTAGGCAGCCCGCTTTGTACGAGCCATGTTGTAGAGACCTCCTTACTTACCCCACTTCTTCTTCAGCTGGAGCTTGGCTGCCTGTATCTTTTCAAATTAGAGTTTTCTCCGGATATATACCCAGGAGTGAGATTGCTGAATCATATGGCAACTCTATTTTTAGTTTTTTAAGGAACCTCCATACTGTCTTCCATAGCGGCTGCACCAATTTACATTCCCACCAACAATGTAGGAGGGTTCCCTTTTCTTCATACCCTCTCCAGCATTTGTTATTTGTAGACCTTATTAGTGATGGCCATTCTGGCTGGTGTGAGGTGATACTTCATCGCAGCTTTGATTTGCGTTTCTCTAATAATTAGTGATGTTGAGCATCTTTTCATGTGCCTATTGGCCATCTGTATGTCATCTTTGGAGAAATGTCCGTTTAGGTCTTCTGCCCATTTTTTGATTGGGTTGTTTGTTTTTCTGTTATCGAATTGTATGAGCTGTTTGTGTATTTTGGCAATTAAGCCCTTGTTGATTGTATTGTTTGCAAATATTTTCTCCCATTCTGTAGATTATCTTTTCATTTTGTTTATGGTTTCTCCCATTATACTGTTGAATTGCTCTCATGAATAGAAAATTATTTCTTGTTTTGAATTGAAATCTAATTGAGGTATCTTCTCATCAGTTATAGGCCTATCTCCTGGAACCATACAGGGTAAATATAATCCATCTTCCACATCCAATCTTGTAAATGTTTGGAGACGTTCTTCCTGTTTATGAGGAGTATTTGCAGTTTTCTCATAGCATCTAAACTTGGCTTTCAGTTCAGATTGGTCTACACAGAAGCATTCTCTGTCTCTCATTATTTGCAAGTGCAGCCTTGCAACAAATTATGCTTCACTTCTTGTGATTAGTTAGCACGAAGTGTGGGCCCTTCCCACATCCTTGGAGAATGGATGGTTAGTGAGCTGAATCTATACAGTTCTATATGAGCCTGGTGGGTTTGCCGTCCCCTACTCAGAATCTCTAAGACATCAGGCTGCTGCCCCATACACACCGTCAGAGATCACAAAATGGCTGGAAGTTTATCCGGGCGCTTGATGAAACTGCATTTACTTCATCAGGCCACTAGGTGATGTACAACTCGCAAACCCAGACTGCCAGGGAGGGTTGTGTATAGGACAGTTTCTGTTTGTACTTGGAAATGCCATCAGAAGTCACTTGGTACAATTTCATGAAAAGGTTTTCTTAGGGGGAGGGGAAACATGTCTTGCGTATACTTTGTCTTTCTCAGCTTTGTTCCAATTTTAAATATTAATTTTTTTTTTAATTAATTAATTTATTTATTTATTTTTGGCTGTGTTGGGTCTTCGTTTCTGTGCGAGGGCTTTCTCTAGTTGTGGCAAGTGGGGGCCACTCTTCATCGCAGTGCGCGGGCCTCTCACTGTCACGGCCTCTCTTGTTGTGGAGCACAGGCTCCAGATGCGCAGGCTCAGTAGTTGTGGCTCACGGGCCCAGTCGCTCCGCGGCATGTGGGATCTTCCCAGACCAGGGCTTGAACCCGTGTCCCCTGCATTGGCAGGCAGACTCTCAACCACTGCGCCACCAGGGAAGCCCTAAATATTAATTTGACTAGGATACTTTGAGTGATTTTCCTAGACAAGGGGCATGGATGGTCTGTTTATTTATTTACTTATTTATTTGTGTGTATGTGTGTATATATCTTCATGTATGAATGATATCTTGGCTGGGTTTAGGATTCTTTCTTTTTTTTCCTTTTTGGCTGCGCCACACGTCTTGTGGGATCTTAGTTCCCCAACCAGGGGTGGAAGCTGGGCCCCCAGCAGTGAAAGCACAGAGTCCTAACCACTGCACCGCCAGGGAATTCCCAAGGATTCTTGAATAGTAGTCCTAGTCTCTACAAAGTACGCAGCCTTGTACTCTCCAGTTTCTAGTAATACAGATGAAAAGTCCACTGCCAATAGGTTTCTCTTTCCTTTGTAAGTAATAACCATTGCTCTTTGAAAGTTTGTAAATTTTTTCTTCATGCTTAGTGTTTCATCATGATAGGCTTAGGTTTGATTAAAAAAAAAGACAAAACTCTGCTTGTCACTTGATA